>NC_066322.1:3626430-4970597 GCF_022539315.1 Serinus canaria
GAGACTTTCTGGTGCCAATTTTCTTCAGCAGTGTAATTTACTCTCTGGGCAGTTACTGATACATTTATTTTTTAAAAAGTGTGGTTTTTTTAAATGGAAATTTACTTAGATCATAAAACTGGAATCTGAATTAAAGTGAAAGATCTCTTTGGTTTCTTTGACTTGGTGCTTTTCCTGAGATTTCCCCCTGTTCCTCAAAAACATGAAATTAAACATAACCAATCTGTTTTGGTAGTTCTTATGCTAATGGGTAGATGTGTGGATTCTGAACATAAATTATCTCTTAAGAGCTTGGATATTTGCACATGTAGCTAAGAAACCAATACATTGATGAATGCTAGCCAGCATTTTGAAGAGCTGAATTTGGCAAAAACAAAGTGTGAATGAATCCTGAGACTGCTCATAATTTAGACAGCAAGATTCAACTCCCTGTCAGCATCTCTTCTGCTCTCCACAGAGAATGGGTATTTTGGCATCATGGGTTGGAGTTGTGCTTTAGGTTGGAAGGGGAATCAGGGTTTAAGCTCTGAGTCCTGTGCAAAGGAAACATCATCTCTGGGATGCTGTCCTGGTTTAAAAGGCTGATAAAACTTTAGTAATGTTGAAGTGATAAATACTTGCAAAGCTTTCATCCCATAGACAAAAGAAGCTGAATAGGAAACTCAGTTTTTTTAGTCACCCAGGAGTGCAGTGTCTGCTTCCCTCATTCAGTATTTGCCTGTCGTGCTTACATGAAAGTGAATCGTTCTGCAGATTTTTTCAGGATGTTTCTCTTCCTCTTCTTCCATAACTCTATTTTGTTTTTTAAAGCTTTACCATCCCATTCTGTGAAAGGGTTATTTAAGCCATGCTGTGGTATTTGGTTCTGTTTCAATATTTGTTTTTCTCTTATGTCCTTAGAGGCTTGACTTTTTGACCTGGTGACTATTGTGTATTTTTTATTATTGACTCTAAGTGTTTCCCAGTGGTTCTTTGTAGGCCTTTGGGCATGAGAGTTCCAGTTCTGCCTTTCCCCCAAAGATAATGGATTTTCTTTCCTTAATAAATTGTTAACTTTTCTTATTACATTTATTTGGGGTTGTTCCTTAAGCATGTATTTCTGGACTGAAGCATATTGGCTTTGTTATAGAGCAGCAGTTATTTTATATGGGAACTAAAGCCTAGGAATTATTCTTGGAATAACACCAAGCATGACTGAGTTTTACTCATGCCCCACACACCAGCATGTAAAGATGCAGTACTTCATATTCCTTTCTTGTCCACTTCACTCCATAAGATTTGTATTTCATGTGGAAACTGATGATTTTGGGCAGTCAACATCCCTGGAACTCCCTTTTCTTCAACGTACACAGGCAGCTCTGATAATTAAATTGAAAAAATCAAATTCATCTTTTTTTGTGTTGAATTTCTGACAAGGATTTTAGATCAGAGTTTGAAGTTCTAATTTTTCACTCTAGCACATTCACAAAAGATTTTTTAAACAATTCCATTTTTCAGTAGCTGATGAATGCCACTGTATATTACACACCTTAGGGCTCTTTTATAGGTTACAAATTTCATTTCTCTGTCTAAAAAGTGTTTAATAATTAATCAAACAGTTTATCTGGCTAACTAGGAAATGGTGCTTCAGGAATATATGACAGAGGTTTCTTTGCTGTTTACAGAATATATGTGCACCAACAGACCTGGAGCACTTTTCAAGGCAATAAAACCGTGTACTCCACTTCAAGGAATTACTTTATCATCAGAGGATTTAAAAAATATATTTATAATTGCAATGTTTAAGGTCTGCATGGAAACTAAGAATTCAGAAAGTGACCTCATCTCTGCTTGCTTCTAAACCAGAATGTTTGGCTTTTAAAGCCAGCTTTGGTTGGCTTCTATTTTTGACTTAGGAAAGAAAAACTATCAATACTACTTTGAAAAGCAGCAAAAAGTTGCAGCTACCTTTATGTACTCAAGGGACTGGACCCCTTCTTTGGTGCTCTTCATTTCAAACTGGTTTGTGGTTTATAGTTTTGGTTTTGGTGGTTTTTCCCCTGAAACTTCTAAGGAGGACAAATTCCTATAGCCAGATAAAGAGCTGATAGAACCTTTTTGAGCTGATAGACCTTTCTCTCTTCTCTAACCTTGCACATTTGCCATTGTTCAGTTCACATTTCCTAATGGATGACTAAACCAGGATGTTGTGACAGGTTCCTTATCTCTGCAGGAGCAGGCTGTTTAAACAAGTCCTGATTTGCATTTACTATAACATGACAGACTAGGCTAAGGCTGCCCAAATCTACATGAATTACATTTGAGAAAACCACCACTGCCTCTTAGGGTGTGTTAATGCTCTAGAAAATGGGACAGGAGTTTGGTCAGCTTTATGTCTTCTAGTTCGATTTCTCAAGGGCAATTTGCAGCTTGTGTTAGGGATAGTCATGGCAAAGGAGTGATTTCTTCATGCAAATATTGATGGCTACATCCCTTATTTGGGCAGTTTGCCATAAGAAATAGATGATACCATGCTTAAAGTTTAGGAAACCACTGGAAATTTTACATGCAGTTGCTGCAAGAAAAATCTTGATGTCAATAAAAGAGTGAAGTAAAAAAGTTCTGGTGAAAAGTTGGTATTTCTTTCAGTTGCTGCAAAATGAAATTGGCTGCTGATAGTGCCCATGAAAATATAACTAATTTGAATAAATTTCAACTGAATACAGGATCAATGAGTTATACATAATGGATTTAGAGATTACGTTAAGAAAGTTAATACTGATCACACTCAATGTGAGCATTAGATAGATAGATAAACCCCACTTATGAGAAGGTTAAAAGGCAAGGCTCTATCTTTGTACATATTCCAGATCCAGGAACAGAGCTTTGATGTGTTTCTTTGCAGTTCATGTTTGATAGACCCTACAGCAGAACCCTGGAGGCGGAAGCTGATAAAGTGGGACTTCAGTTTGCTGCAAAGGTAACTACAACTGATTGGTTTTATAGCAATAAAAATAAAATTAGCAAAAAAATAAGTACCAGACATTTTTCAGTTTCTGTTACAGTCAGAGGGAGTTTCATTCTTCATACGGAGGTAAACTGTAAGTTTTTGAAGAGCTGTAGTTTTATGAAGTGATGGGAAATAAAAGAGTTTTTAGGGAAAGACAAAGTCATTGTGGCTAATTGGATGTAATAACTTGAAGTGTGTAAAGTTGGGCATTCCCTGCACAGTCTCCTTTCTGTGTAGTTTGTTGCTATTAAAAGAAAATTCCATGTATTTGTAAAGAGGAATCTTCCATAAGTAGGATTTAATTACATTTAAAGATTTGAGTAAAATACAGCCATAACAACAAAACAGCTTTGCTAAAGTAAGACAAAAATTTGGTCAGAAGCTACTCAGCATTTTTTCATAATTTATTTTTTCAATTACTTTTTTTCCCCTGGAGAATTTAATTCTATGTTAAAGGAACTGAACCAACTCTTTGATTTCTGGCAAAGTGCAATAGACTTATGTGTGAGATACTAGTGAGAGCAGCACCATCTAGTGTTAATATTTCATTAGCAAAATTTTCTTTTAATAGTTATTAATGTTACTTTAAGGAAGGGTTCTAAAAATTAACTTTGATTCTGGGATTAAAACTGCATTTGTAATTTGAAAAGTTGTCTAAGGAAATAATACAATCAATTAAAAAAATGAAATTGCTGTGTCTGTGCTCACTGCTTTCTAATACTGAAAAAGTATGGCTATACCAGAAAGAAATTAGTGAAGTGACATATGAGCATTTCTCTGGTTGTGCAGATAACCTTTTTATAATAGTAATTTAAATAAATAAATTCAAAGGATAAAGCACCGCATCTGTTCCTGGGAGAGGGAATGGGAGGAAATAATTTTCTTATCTTCTGACTCTTGTCCCTCTTTTTTACTTAGCAAATAAAGGTCAGTGTAAGAAATCTTGTTTATATTTCTTCTCTACTTAAATGCAAAAATAGAGAAGTCTGTGGTGATACACAAAAGCAATTCTAAAAGTTACTGATCTATGAATTTCTATGTTTAAATATATACTTCTTGAAGAGAGCCAGGAATTCTAAAGAATTCCTGTTTTATTGTGTCATGGATTCCACAGATCACCCATGAAAGGCCATTTAATCAATTACAGAAAGCATTTCCAGTTACTTTTTAGGTATATTTAGGTACTAACTATTATCACCTTGTATTTTTGACTCTCTACTTCTTCCTGTAACTTTGCCTAAATCTGTGAAGATGATTAATTTGTTCTAGTAAATATAATTTGAATTTGTGCTGAGTTTTTTTTAAAGAACGAGTATATGGCAGAAATTGTAAACCTTTCCTTCCTCTTGAATTTTCATCATTCAGATGTAAGTTTTTTAAGGCACGGGTGTTAAAAGGAATAGATCCAGTGTCTGCATGAGTTTTTTATTGCTTTTAGATATTTTGAAACAGATTTTTCCTGTCAGGTACAAGGACAATCTAAACAGTCTTTAGAAACTTAAATTTTAAGATGTCTTTTGTAATTCAGTATCAATTACACTGTGTATTTATTACTTTAAACAGGCAGTGGTGTTTCCCTTTCCCTTCTGTTCTCAGGCTTGTGTGGATGTCAGAGCCAGCAGTGTCTTCTGGCAGCAGATGGAGTTGGCAGAAGCCATCCAGGGGCAGCCCAAGCTGCCAGAGTGGCTCTCCACACACCCTTCCCATGAGAACAGAGCTGAGCACTTGGACCGCCTCATCCCAGAGGTGAGCAGGGCTCAGGGAAGTGTCTTTTCCTCTTAGGAAACTTGCCAGAAGTAGTTTGGTATTAATTGATTAATTAGCTGCTTTGGTATTGATTCACAATTTCCTCTCATAGCACCATGCTTACCTTTCTCTTTATCCTTACAGAAATTCTCCATCAAAGGTTTTATTAAATGAGGAAAAAGTAAGATAGCACAGATGAAATGTAATTATATTCCAAGTGGTTTGGGGTTTTTTTCTGATTTCTGATCAAAGTGTAAAATTTTTTCTTTTGAATGGCCTTTTGATATAGATGTAACAGTGCCACAGGTCTCACCCACTCTTTCTATTTTTTTGCCTTTTTGGAAAAGCAGTTTTTGAGTTAGATCCTTAAATTGTCTTGAATTTTTTGCTTTTGTAGCAAATAAAAAAATAAAATAGAGTGTTAAAGCACTCCACTGCAACACTGTTTTCCAGCAAGCTAAACTGTGTTTGGATATACTCTTTTTTGTAACCAACTATTTTTCTATCTTTTTTTTTTTTTTAACTCTCTGTCACTTTAAGTCTTTCTCAGTTCCAAACTGTAAAGACACTTGAAGATTTATTGGCAGAAGGAGCACTAAAATGTTGAGGTGTTTGCTGACTTCAAAGGAGAAAAAAAAGAGTTTCATGAATCCTTTGATGAGAATGAATACAGTAAATATTCTAAATGATGGCATAAATCAAAGTCAGCATTAGGGATAGGAGGCTGGAGAGTGGCTAGACTGGATATTTCAAATTAATATACACAAAGTTTGTACTTTGCAAAAGCAGGCTGGGAGAATGTTTTTTATGGATTTTCTAACACATTTGAGCAGCTGAATAGAAAATGATTTTTGTTGTGGAGCCTCAGTTTTAGCTAGATTGAACATAAAGGGTTCAGGATCGTTTATTTTCATGTAGTTGTTGACTGGCTTATAAAGAGGTAATGAGATAAATTACTTCTTATGTTCTACCCCAGGCCTGAGCAAATAAGTTAAATAACTGAGCAACTGTGTAGAACTGTTATTTCTGTCTCATCTCTCCTTGTTTAGCAGGTGGAGCAGCCCCCATCTTTTTACAGCTACTCTCACTTCCAAGAGCAGTGAAGGCTGGGAAGATCTTCCAAAAGATAATTGAGGGGAGATGTTTGTGTTTGCCTTTTACCTAAACATTCTTTGGAGTAGGATGAGAAAACAGGGGCTGAAGGCTTCCTTTTTTTAGCAAGTTCACAAGAGAAGTGAGGTTGGCACTACAAAACTGGAATAAAGATGAAAGAAAATGTGTAGAGGAGGCTTCTTGTCTGCAGCATTCACTCCCCTTCTTGTGGGAGCTGCTGCCTTCAGGCTGGATTTCAGGCATGGAAAGGGGATCTCAGGCTTTTATTGTTGCTCAGTATCAGTCCCTTTTTGTTTCATTGTTATGTACTTTGAGCTTTCTAGAACAGAATGTTTACCATATATGAATTGCCATTAGATATTCAGAACCCAGGAGACAAGCCAGATTATCAAAAAAGGCCTTTTTATCTCTAGTGTCTTTCTGTGAAGAAACTGGTACTTCTTAAGACTCAGTGCCAGATCCATCATGAGTATTACTGGGTTTCATGTGATGCTCTTTTTGGAGATGAAATGATTTTCAGGACTGTACATCTCTTATTAGACCAGCTGCTATAGCTGGGACAAATAGGGACAAGATTTTGGACTTCTCTGGTCTTTCTCTACAGACATTTAAGCAGGTTCACAATAAGATGCAATCATATAAAGTGAGAATTTTTCTTCAGGTAATGAAATGTCACATCTGAATGAGGTGACTGAATAGTCTCAGGAAGTGTAAATTAAAGGGGAACTATCACAGGGATCCCTTTCAAGTCATTAAAAGACTGAGAGCAAATCAAATGAGTGTTAAAGATATTACATCTGGTTTTTTGACTAAGTTGGAAGCTACAGCCACCCTGAGGAATCAGTAAACAAGAGAGCTATAAGCAGTAAAAAAGTGGTGCTGTCCTGGAAATGAAATAAAACAAATAAAAAAAATCTGCTGTGTTTTGAAAGTATTTTCCTCTCAGAGAGGGAGGTGTTAGGATAGTAAACCAGGAAAACAGAGTATACTCTTAAATTGGAAACTGAAATCTCTTAGAATTCCTGCATGGAGGCTGGAGAGATGTGTTTTATTTTCAGAAAAAAAAATCATAAAATAATTTTGTATAAGGGTAAGAGGATGATCATAGTTCTGGAGACAGAGAGACTGGGGGAGTGTAGTGCCAGAGAGAAGCTACAGAATCTTCTAGTTGATCTCAATGTTTTATTTTCATGTTCTCTGACTTGGGGCAGTGTCTATTTCCAAGTGTGCTGTTCAAATGCAGCACTGTACATCAGTGGAAGCCTCAGCTAAACTGAATAAAGCAGAAGGTTATCCACTGAGCCTTGCCTGTGATACAAAAATTCATCTTGATGTGACATTTGCTTTTTTAGCATCATGTTGTTGGCTCAGATTCCATTTTTGATTCACTGTAAGTCCTGTTTCCACTTCCTTGTGGAAATGCCATGGTGAGGCATTTAGAGACTAATAATAACTTGGGATATATCAATTGCACGGCTTGTCTTGTTTGCTAGGTCAGTTAACTTGTCAAAAAAAGTTAATCCATTTGCTTTGGCAACACCTGTTTTTTTCAAATCCACATCAGCTGCTTATTATTTTTATTAATTTCTGCGTAGTTAATACTTTTTCCTCTGCTGTCTTTTGATATGGGACATACATTTATTTCCCTTCCTTTTCAAAAGCAGGTTGGTATATTTGCCCTTTGCTTATGATGTGAACATTACTTCATAAATTAACATTACTAGTTAATTCTAGTACTAGAATGTGTTAATTAAGCCCTATCAACATAGAAACAAGAATAAAAACCTCTGACCTGCATTTCTATCCTTCCTAAAAAGTTATTAAATATTTTATCACAATTTCTCTTTCCTATGCCAACATCAGTGGAAGGTTGGAAGTATTAGCATTGTATATAAGCTGCTTTTCTTCTCTATCCAGTAAAGTCTATCAATTCCTTTAATCATCTTTTTACTGCTACTTCATTAAGACTGTAAGAGCTTGAGACCAGCAGGTATCTGGTGTCTGTGACAGTGTGAAGGATTAATACTGGGAGCTAAAAATTACTTATTTTTCTATTGGTCTCTGCTTTACATTTACATGAAGGTAATAGGATGTGGGAGATCTGCCTAATTCTTCTGCCTTCCCTGCTCCCAAACATTGCAGGAGGTGACTGTGATTGTATTAAGAAGAAAAACAGCTTCACCTTTGTAACTTACAAGCAAGAGTTTGGATGTTTTATTTGGGATCTCCTGAACCAATAAGCAGGCAGGTGGCTGCCCTCGCTGGAATGTGTAGTTACAGCTGTCCTGAGCAGGGAGGTGACAAGTTAACTTGGCTTATCTTTCCATATCTGGAGTTTTTCAGTGACATGTGAGGTGATGATGTTGGATAGTTGCCTTCTGTCCCCTTGCACGGCTTTATGTCTAGCAAGAACTCAGACATCCACAGGGTAAAAATGTTCACCTGAAGTACTGGTTTTTATCTTTGCTATTGGGACTTCAGGTGAGTGAAACCATAGAAATAGGTCAGGCGCTGTTTAGCCAGGAAAACTGAGTGTTACAAAATTGCTAAATTAGTTTAAAAGAGGATTATGTTGCCTTTTCCAGGATACGGCCTAAGTCTTTGTATTCCCATTTGCCTTGAATAACACTGCTTGACATTAATGCAGCTTATGTTCTAGAAGAGAACAAGAGAAAACTCTTGGTTTATCACAAATGTCAATTTAGAAGTGGATTGGTTACTGAAGCAGAAAGTTACATTTGGTGACTACACGGACAGCAGCAGTAAAGTTACATTTGGTGACTACACAGCCAATCATGATGTAGAAAAAGAAGCTGTGAAAGCTTTAGTCATATTTTTAAAAACTTAGACAGGAACAATATTTGCATGCCTAATCCAGACTTGTGTATCCAGTAATTTGAATTTTACATTTCAGCAAGAAACAACTGGAGAAGCTCTTGCTACATTTTTGGAATGTGGCTTTTTCCAAAACTATTCGTTAATTTTAAATTCTCTTTGTTTCTAGCCATTTACAGCAAACTCTATCAGTTCACTGTAGTAAAGTTTGAGGAGAAATGTGTTTTGGAACCTCCTTATAGATAAAAATGAATTAAGAAGCTCTGCTCTTCTATTTTAAAATCTGCTATAGTATAATGTTTCCAGTGTCTCCCGTGGAAGAATATCAAAGTGTTTCAAAATGATGGACAAATACTTATGCAGAGCTGTACTGGAATATTTGATTTCATATTTCAGACAAAGCTAGTGGATATAAAGCAGATTAAAAATTTCTGCTCTGTCTACAATGCAATGCTAGGATTGCTATGAAGACTGTGTTTTTTCTTCCTCCTCATGAATCAATCTAGACCAAAGTAATCGGCGTGTGTTTTCTGCTGACTGTCCCAAATACTGGCCAGGAGGCATCTGGCTACCACTCAGGACAGCTCTGGCCATTGCTTTTCAGGAATCCATGATTTTGAGGTGAAGTGGAATAAATGCACATTTGAACTGGTTTCTCTATGACAGGATTAAAACCAGAGCTGGATGTAAATCTGCCCATGGTTTATGCTGTTAATTGAGGCCAGGATAATATTGAACAAATGTGACCATAACAGAGTGACCATTGATCAATGGTAACCATCAGACTTGTTGTGGTCTTGGTGATTCATTTTGCAGATCTTGAAAAAATAGTTGTCAGTGGAGATGTAGAACCCTCTAGAGTTCTACATGTAATATTTTGATATATGATACATAGGATCTACTTTTCTTAATTAGTTTAAGTGGGTTCTAGGAGAATCCATGGATCCCAGTAGTTCTGTGTACTGTTGCTTGCAAAGCACTTCATCAGTTGTTGTGTGCCAAACACAGGAGCTTCCAGTTTGTGTGGTCTAATTAAGGTATGTTCAGCTTTGTGACAATGAACACAACTTAAGCATCCTTTAAAAAAGCTGACTTTGAACAGGTTGGTATCAATTTATCCACAGAGCCTTTGAGATATGAGATTCACCCACTGCCATTCCTTTCTCAGATTGCCAGGCAGACAGGATGATCGGGGGGAATATGCTTGTGCTAATGAATTTTGGTTCTCTGGGAGATTCTCTGGCTCCTTTGTGCCCCTACTTTCTTTCTTGTAAAATGCAAGCAATGGCACTTAACCAGTGAGCAGGACTAACTTAAAGTTTGGTCTCTTACTGCTGGTCTTTTTATCCAGAGAAATTGTTACATTCTATAGACATTTTTTTCTTGTGACATTATTTTCTCAAAATACTTGGAGACTTGGAATACTCCAAATGCTTCTTGGAGATGAGATCACTGGTGTACCAGGAGTGTTTAGCTATACTGATGAACCATCTGGATCTCTGTGCCAAACAGTTAAAAGTCCATTATGTTATTGGAGATTTTCCCTCCTTTTTTGAGTCAGACATCTATGTATAGTTACTTCAATAACAGAGGATATCTGAGGAAGTAAATTATTCAGAGCCTTTTTTTTTTCTTGATGCAGTCATTTTCATTTGCATTTGAATGTAAATATAAATATAAAAATATGAAGCTGAGTGCAGTATGTGGGCTGTGGCTGTGGGCTATGGGCTGGATATACCCCCATTTAATTAAGTGGATTTCCTGCTGGATTTTTTCTTCTCTCTGAAGTATTTTAGAATATGGATTGATTCAACATTTTCTGTCAAAGTAGCCTGAAAGGGCTACAAAAAGTTTAGTTTATATGTGAATGTAAATGAAGAGGTACTATGTGGACAAGTATCACAGAAAGCATTGGAGAACTTCTTCTTTAATTATGTTGTACCTTTTAGAATATCCATCCTTGGAGATCATGGTGTGAGAAAATAATTTCATTCTTCATTTTTCCCACTGGTTTACCATATTGCTACATTTTGTCACAGGAATTCTTGGTTTCTGTTGAGAAGTTGTTCAGTAACAATTCAGGCTCATTATTACAGTAATCAATGTGCAAATGCAAACCTGAGTGGAAAGCCAAAGTCACTGACTGAAACCTTTCTTGTTTTTCCTATTTGATTTGTTTTCCCATGTGTTCACAGGCTCTTAAAATAAGAGAGAGCTGCAATTGTCCATCTCTTTCTGGACCAGATCCTCGCCTTATTTTCAAACTTAACATGCAACATCTCCTGGAATCATCTAAAGGTCGAAGACCTCCAAATTCTACAAAGCAAGATCCCTCAAAACCAAAACTGGACTTTCCTCACACTCAAAAAGTGGAAGATATGCCAGTGACTTTTGCAGTTAAACCCACGAACTGATGACATTAATTTTCACTTTTTATGGAATTGGTGGTCCCTGAAGGTCTATCTTATAACACAAAATTGTCTTTGAACCATGAAGAAGATGTAGCCACTCAGATTCTCCATTTCTTTTATGTGATCTCTCACTCAAAGCAATAAGGAACCATGCCCACACAAGAAGAGCAGCGTGTTGGAGCAGAAAGTTTCTTATTCATTAAGAGTTACTAAAATAAATCACTTCTCAGGGGAAAGATAATCTCATACAATCCAGTCACGCAGTGTAATTTTCAGCTTTATCAGGCTCACCTTGATCAGAGGACAGATGAGCCAGAAGCGTCCCTAAAGCAGAGGGAAAAGTACAATTTTCATCATTTAAGTTGTCTGGTTTATCTTGCCATAATTTGGGTTAGATCTACTCAGCTTCATTTGAGAAATAATGAGGAGAGCTTACTGCCTGCTCCACATACAGGGTGTTTAAAAATATTAAGCTGAGAAGCGATAATAGCTATGGGCTAGATACACCCTCACTTAATTAGGTGGATTTACTGCTGGGATTTTGCTTCTTTCTGAGGCATTTTAGAATGTGGATTGATTCAACATTTTTCTTCAAAGTAACCTGAAAGGGTTGCATCAAGTTCAGTTTAAAAAAATGAGTGAAATAATTTTCAGTTAAGTCTTCCTTCTGGAAGAAGCACTGAAGGAATCATGGTAGCACCAAATGCTTTACGAAGATGCCTCTTGTCTTTTTTAAATGATCAGGGTGCCTCATCAGAGGGCAGTTTTGCTGCCACAGCATTAGATCTGGATATATTAATTTGGATAGAAATGATTGCTGATGTGGAGTATATTACGTAGGAGACAAATACAAGGTTTCTTGACTGCTCAGCTTTTCCAGATGACTTTATCATGAACGTGACTTCTCATCAGGAAACTGGCATCTAAAGCTGAGCATCCTTCCCTCCCTCCATCCCTCTTTCCCTTTGAAGCTACACTTTTTATACCCTGGAGAAAAATATGGACAATCTAGGATTGGTGACCCACTGTACCCAGCCTGTTAATCTCTGTTTGCCCATGTTTGAATTGTCCTTGCTTTGCAGTTGATGGAAATACTGAAATGTTGATCTTGCAGGAAGATGTAGAAAGAGGTGGCAGTGAATTAAAATAAAAAAGGGAAATCCTGTTCCTTAATATGTTAAAATGTATTTGCTGTTATGCTTTTTGTTATTCATTTGATCAAAACAAAAATCTCTTTCATAAATGGTAGTGTCTTACTTGAAGAAAACATCCAAAATATTTTACAAGTTATCCTATTTTGAGACATTCTTTTTTCTTATGGAAAAGGGTAGACTTAATGATATTTCTTCAATTAAATCAGAATGCAAGCTTTTAAGAAGGAATAAAAAAACTATTCAGTGCTATCAGTGACTTTAGTTGGAAAAACAGATTGTGAAACAAGTAATGCTTTCAATGACTTCAGTCAACAAATCTGGGTCCTTTGAGAAACACCAGCAAGTCCCTTGTCTCTATTCACAGGTAAGTTGATGTCTGTGTAATGCTGATGATTCTAGGTCTGATTATATAGGTCTAGATTGGCTGCATATTGCTTACAAGCTGTTTTTAAATCTCTGCTCAATCCTGCTGGCAGGAGGCAGAAGGTCCAGCCTGACCATTATTCATCCATCCATTTTTATTCTTGGTGACAGGAGTTTTTGTAACAGACACTCAGTGATGTGTTGCAGCATTTGGACATTGTCACCTGAAGGTAAACAGAAAAATACACCATTTAGATTTCCCTGTGGACCTCAGAGTTTATCCTGCAGCACCAAAACCCCAACGCTGCTGCCTCGCTCTCGCTCCAGTGTCAGAGCTTGTTTTGTTATCCAGGGCTGCTGCTTGACATGCAACTGGATGCTTGTGTCTGGTAGGACTAAGGAGAGCAAACAAGAGTTTTTATAGCATTCAGGATGAAGTATGAAACACACAAATTTCATATTTCTGCTGTCTGTTTTAAGTGACTGAAGTACTGCAGTTGAAGGCAGGAGATGCAATTTTCAAGTTCACCAAGGGAGCTTTTTTGAGATTTGTAAGTAAATAGTCTTGTAACCATGATCATGGTGATGTGAGAGAAAAGGTTTCAAGGGAGGGGTAATTCCTTATATTATACTGACAAGGGGCTTATGTGTTTTTTCCAACTATACTCATCTAATGAAACACAGCCCTCTTTTTACAACATATACACCCAAATATAAAGTGCACACACAACACACACAGGAGTTAGGCCTCCACACTAGAACACTATATATTTAAATATTGTTTAAATGGTTTAAAATGTATAGTTTTACATACAAGATGGGATACTGAAAGTTTCAGGTTTTAATTTACATTTTAGTTCATCCCTAATACTTTTCTCAAGTGCTTTGGAAAGGGTTTCTCCTTTCTATTTTGCTTGTGTCCAACACAGAAAATGCCTTATGTTCATCTGCCTCTTGGAGGGCACTTTTTTCTTAAATTCTTACTGAATACTGTATCATGGATCTGCCTATATTGCTAAAAGATTTTCTTCTTTTTTCTTGAACAGAAAAAACCTGTTGCCTTCCATAGTAAACATTTCACTTTAAAGTCAAAGAATGTACAATAATTTTGTGTGGGCATATATAATAAAATACTTAGTATCCTAATATATAAACTATAATATTATATTATTAATCATTAAAATATAATTTCAAACTATATCCCTTAAGAAAATACTGTGGTTACAAGCTTCTGATTATCTCTAAAAACTTTCCATTGCAATTGCAACTCACTATGGCATGGGGAGGGCAGATCTAGAAGTGCTATGGAAGGAATTCAGTGCTTGAAAAACACAGCATGTAAGAGGGAGAATAGTGGCTGAAGTGAAAAAAGCTATGGTAGAGCAGTAAAAATTCATCTGGATTTCCACCTCCTTTACTTTGCGCTGCACTTCACAGCCTCCTGCTGGAAGAGTAAATACATGGTACAAATTTCACTCTTAATTCATTTACTGTAGTGGAAATGTTGGGAGATTTCGTGAGCAGGGTGGTGCATTCAAGGCAGTTCTGCAATAAAAATGGCTCTTTTTACCTTTTGGTTTATCAAGTTTACCCTTTTGTTTTGGTTAGGTTTGCTTTTTTCTTTTTTTTTCCTTTAAACTTGAAATACAAAAGTGCCAGGAAAGCAAAGCAAACAGCTGTTAGAATCCTCTTTGTTCTTCAGTTCTGTTTGTAGTCTCTAAAAGAGAACAATCCTGTAAGCTTGATGCTTTTTCCATATATTATGTAGGCTGCCAGAGCTTTTTTTTTCTGATGTGATGTTTGTATCTCAATACCCTTGGTTGAAAAACTACATTCTCTGTAATAGTCTGTGTAAGCTATTTTACAGCCATCCATATACTCTCTGGTGAAGATCTTTGTTTCTCCACATCTTGGGAGCATTTGAGAGGGGAGCAGGATGATCACAAAGAGTGGTGATGGTAGAGGTGACAGGATGACTTTCCTGTCAGCAGTACAGGGTGTTTTCATTAGGTTTCTTGTCCATGTTGCAAAGTGTGGGTTAAACACTCGCAGGAAGGACTGATATTAGCAACTTGCATTTCTAAATCACCTGTAGCACCTCATAAATACAGTTTTTCCATAATACCTGCATAAGTGATGGTTCTAGAAGTTCTATTGGAGATATTTGAGCTCAGTAAGATGGAGATTTTAGCCAAGCTCCACTAAAACTCAGTATAAAATCTGGAGCAGGAACTCTGGCATTCTGAGCCATTCCTTACCTTACAATGTTTGTGTGTGACCAAACCAGAGTCCTCACAGCAAATTGAAGTGATGGGCTTTGGGTGATCACTGCTTTTGTAAGTTTGTCTCCTTTCAAGGTCTGCAGAGTTTGGAGGTGCCTCTTTGTTCATACTCCACTAGGTTACAGTTATTTGTTCTTGGTGTGGTTATTTTTTAGCTACTTTCTCTTATGCATAAACTGGTTGTTGTTTGCTCACTGCCCATCGTCACTGATGCCTATATCTCTTGACATGCTGGTTATTTAATCTCAAATAAGTTTGGTGTCAATTTTGTGTTTCCACAACAAAGGCAGGGATTGTTTTGTATATTTATTGTAAATAAAGATAAGATAAAGCCTTGTCAAAGTTGGTTACAATTCCACCTTTTCCTAGAACTGCAGGTGTCTCTGCTGGAAACAGCAAGGGCTGCTGAGAGAGAAATCAGAGAAGCAGAAGAGGCTCCTCACTGAGCTGAGGAGGAGATGGGGCTGGATGTTCCTATGCTAACTTTATTGCTGGGGCTGACAATAGTTGGCAGGTCTGTAAAGAGAACTGACTGAGTGTCTCTGGTGTCACTCACTGCTGCCTGCACACATTGCAGCCATGCAGGAAATGTGCTCTTTGATCTCCTGGAGCCCCAGGCTGTCTGCCAAAGCCAGGCCTAGCAGAGTGCTCCTGGCTGCCTTGTTCTGGCTGTGCTGGTTCAAGCCTGCTGCTCTTGATACAAGCTAGGGGCTCTTACCCTGATTTATGGACATATGCAGAGAATTGTTATCTCCAGCACATAAATTCATTATAACTATTAAACTAATCTGAAATTGAACCTGTTGACCTGGAAGTGAATGGCTCCATAACATTTCATTAATCCTCTGAGATGTTTAATTCCTGCTAATTTGATATTTCAGATACAATCTTCTCTACAGATATAATGGCTTAATTAGTATACATTACATGATGTCTCTTCACAGTACAGCGTGTACAGTATTTATCCACTAGAAAAGTAATTCAGTGGAGCTCAATTATAATACATTGACTAGAGCATAAAAGTTGAAAAGAATATGTGCAGCAGTCATTATATTTTAAGCATAAACATTTTTCAAGCAGTCTTCTGTTTGTTGATATCTATTGCCTTCTAAAAATGATGGTCCTAAACATTTTCTTACAGCTTATTAAAATATTGACTGAGAGCATTTTTGGTCATACCACCATAAGCCATGTAACAGAAATCTATTTCCTAGCATTCAGCTTGCAAATCTTTTTACTGAAGTCACCTGGTTCAGAGCAAGTCTGTGTGACAGTTCAGGACAGTGGTGCCAGCTGGGACTGCAGGGGACAAGCAAAGGGAAAGGTAATGAATCTTTGGAATGTGGAATATTTTGGAATTTTTCTACTTCCTTCCTGTAGAAAGTCAGTGGAGGCACAGATCTGAGGAAGCTCTCGAGTAGTACCTGAATTTAGATTCAACCCAGCCACTCCCCCTCCGACCACTCTCTGCAATCTAAGCCTTGAGTTAATTAAAATTATCTCTTTTTTCCTTCTAACATTGATCTATATTGTATATTTGAACTCTAGAGAATCGGAGCTCCTTGCTCCTATCTGGGTTACATTGTCAGATGCATTCCATGCATATCTGGAATAAGTAATGGAGTAAAAGCTGAGGGAATAAGGCAGTGTGAGTTTTCAGTCACCAGGTGGCGGCTGGGCTGCCCGAGCTGGGCTCAGGCCCATGGATACAACACCTGCGACTTCAGTGCGGCTTCAGTAAATTATCCTGGCGATTTTCCCTCTGTGTTAACTAGCGACTCCTCCCTAGAGTGAACTCGAAACATCAGGAGGAGAAAATGAACGTATTAAGCCAGGGCGTTCTTATTTTCTTCTGTAGATTTCTCTTTTTAGAGGATGAAGGATAAGGAGAGAATAAGAGGTCAGCCAGACCCACTTGTTCAGGAGGGATGAAATGGGAGGACTCTGATTTTGTTCTCTGGTCTCGAAGCTCAGTGTTCTCTTTCTCCTCCCTCTCCTTTCCATGTGAGGTATTTCTTGAACTAAAAGGCTGAAGGGCAGTAACTGATCTTGATGTTTCAAGGAGTTAAACATGTATCTCTTAGATTTCAGGGACTGCCAGATATATGAAGAGCATCTTTAAATTCTGAGCCCGGAGAAGGTTTCTGTGTTTTGTTTAAGCACTTGAACAAAATGGCAGACAATCCTCAAAGTGCTCAAGGCCTCAGCTAGCACCCTGTCTGGTGAGGTTTTACCCTCTCCTTTGCTGTATCCTCAGCTTTGTCACCTTACCTTTCCTTTGATCATGCAGATGAGGCTACACTGCTCTGTTTCATCATCTTTTCATACAAAAAGCTAGAAGGAAATAAAACCCTTGAGAAGCAACAGGGTCTAATTTCCACTGTCTCAATGAGGCCTCTATTCTGTTCACATTGAAATTGCTGGCAAAAGTCCCAGTAGTTAGATCTGGATTTCTCCCTCCTTAAAACAATATTCTTCCTTTTGTGTTTTATCCTCTGCTTTTCAGAATCAGCTGATTATGAGCTCCTGCACAGATGACATTTTATCTGCAGTCAGCAGGAAGGAGGCATGAATTAGGGCTTAGAAGAAAATCTTCAATAATTAGCCACCAAGGAAGGAAAACATCTAAAAAAAAGTACACAGATGGAATTGACTTATTTCGTTTGACTGGGCTGGAAAGTTCAGCTGTAATGATAGTGGTTAAATTAATTATGTTGATTTGGTGACAAGGAAACTAGCATGTCCCCAAATGATGTGTATTATTTTTGGACCCAGATGAAGTAGCTGCACACTGTTGGTGATGTGTGTCAGAGTCACAGATATCAGGTATTCCTCATGCGGACTTTTCACCCCATGCTCCTTCAGGATGTGATTCATGATGGCACAATTTGATCACATACAACCCTTAAGGCAGAGTTTGGATAAGTGCAAGGCTTTAGTGGTTTCTCTGAAATCTTTATTTTTGTGAGTAACTGTGATGGACACAGTTTTGGATGCTGTAGTGGGTTGCAATCTCTGCCATGAAAAGACACATTGTGCTGTAGCTGAAGTGTGTCCTGGGGCTGTGCTGAGAGTGCTGCCCATCTTCAGCAGTGGAGGGCAGGAATGTTTCTGCATCATCACTCCCACACCTGTTACAGCTCTGTTCTGCCTCAGCTGCAGCTTCGGTGATCAGAGGTGTTTGTGGGCATAGCAAGCATCGCACACATCACACATATCCCTGTATGGAATTAGAGAACTTCTCATGGTTGTCTTGGGGTGTAGAACTTAAATGTGCTTCAGATTCAACTCCTCGTGGCCATTTGGTCTCTCTTGTTCTGGCAAACTGCTTTGTTAGTAACTTCTGACATGCTGACATCTCCTTCTTTGTTGTCAGTACTGTGCGTGTGAGGATCCCCTAAAATAACTTTTCCATGTGGCTGTGGAAGCCATTGACTCTTGCAAACCTCTTGATTTTCTCTGTGAGCAGATCCCAGTCGATCAGGCTATCCCTGAAGAAATCTCCATCTTAACTTTGTTCTTGCAGTTTTGTCACTTTAATGTTTCATGGTGCCTGTGGGACGTATATGTCAAGAGGCATCACATCTTGGAGGATGTTTCTGAATGGCCATCACAACCTGATCCATCTAGGACTTCAGAAACAGGACCTTGAATTTGATAGGGACAAAAAAAGACAGCTAATAAAATGAGCACAGTATTAGCAGAGAGAAATATTCAGATAACTGATAACACTTACCATTTTCCTGCACAATAACAGATTTGATTGTCTTTTAACTTTCCCTTTTATTCCCACTGAGATGGAGTCAGGCTGTAACTGGTTGCCAGCAGCAGTTGGCATGGGTGTGAAGGGATGTGGGTGCTGATAAGAAGAAGGGTCACACCAAGATGCCATAATAAAACTGTAGTTATTTCTAGAGGAAAAAAACCTTAACACAATATTTATACCAGTTTTGCTTATTTTAGTCTACTAATAACACACTTTTGCCATGTATAACTTTGTTTGCCTAGAAACACTCTGCTTTAATGGTTTACAAATTTTCATATGTAAAAAAAAATGTTCCTTACAGTCATTTGGACTTGGTTTCATTTTTTTAGAGTGTGTACACAATTCTGTCTCCTGGAATAAAACACACATGTTTAATCCTCTACTGCAGGAGCTGCAGGCACAGCTCTTCCTCTCTACCACTAGGCAGAGCTGCTTTGTGATCTCTGCCTTCCTCTGAGGCTTCTTCCTCCTAGCCTTTTTTTTTATACCCTGCTTTTGTACTTAAAACTTGGCTTCTTGTGAAAACTGTAAAGATAAATCCAGATTATTAGTCTATCTGATATTTTCTTCTGCCTGTTTCCAAATAACAAGAAAAGCTTTGACAGCTGGGAGCCCAGGTGAGCTGAGGTGACTTAACCCATGGCATGTGGCAGTGGCTGCAAGTAATGTGTGGCATCTTCAACTTTCCCTGCAGAGACTTTCACCCCAGGTGCTGAGGCATCAGTGGCTCTGAATGTACAATCTATTAGCATCTTTCACTGTAACTGTCTAATGAGTTGCAGGAATCCAGCCTGGAGGTCAGGGATGAAAGGCTTGTGTTGGAGCTGCTTAGTGGACCTGATTCCCCCATCTTTAGGAGGTAAGAAAACTCCTCCACCAAGAGAATGACCTTTGCCAGGTCACAGGGACTGATGGGCACCTTGGTCTGTGCAAATCCCAGTTCTGAAGCCAGTCTTGGAAGCACATAGGAGTGATTTCATGTTTTCAATGGTATTCTGTATCTTTGTTAATTTCCTAACCTAGGAAATCCTGCATCTCTTAAAACTGTATTGAATAATATGGAATAGAACATTCTCAGGTTAGTGCTGTTAGGTTTGGATTGCAGTACTTCTGGAATTCATGTTTTTAATATGCTCCAGTCCATCAGGGTGACCTAGTGGAAAGGGAATAGGGAAAATGCAACAAAGAAACTGTCAATACTGAGACAATTTAATTACAGTATTTGGCTTCTACAAGAATTGCCTACATTAAGAATACAAAAAATAAAAATCAACCCCCAAATCCTTGGCAAAATACAGCTTCCACATGCTTCCTGATGCTTAGACATTCTGGTGCAAAGGTACATCATGAAGCTGTGTGTGATTTACAGAAAAGAAAGAGTAAAATAGAAAAAAGAGAAAAAGAGTCTGTATCTGTAACTGTCATCCTCACAGGTGGGCTTCAAAGACCCAAAACTTGTCACCTAGGAAACTTAAAATCTTCCAGAATTCTCTCCTTTAGTATAAACATTTTTAAAAAGCCTCAGTATTGTGATTATTTCAGTAAAATGTGTGGATTTGTACACTGTACATGGAACACAAAGGTGAAGGGTTTGAGATTTCTCCAAGCAGGAGGTTTGTGCTTTTTGCTCTTTCAAAGCCAATTAGATTTTGGGCAAAGCTTTGTGGTAGAAGCAGAACCAAGTTCTCCACCCCTCTTCTTCTCATTTTATAGGTGCCATGTGGCTGGGGCTTTGTTCCCTCTACTTCCTTTGATTTACACTGTCATGTAGACAAATCAAAGCCTATCCTTTATTTATTGCAGCTAGCAAGAGTGTGCTATAGACTTAATTCAGGATATGGACTCAAATCCTTCCCTGGAGCAGAGTGGAGTACTTTGTCATTTGCAAACACTTGGAAGCACAGTGCTTCAGAGTTCCTGTAAACAAGAATAAATTCAAGGAAAATTTTGAATTACATGTGTAGTTTGAATGAATACATTGGAATCAGAGTAGCACACAGCAAGACGAATCTATCCATCATGGGCATTTAGTGCAGAGCCTGGATTTGCTTTTCTTTGCTATTCACATAGATTCGATCAACATCGCACTTCTGTCATTCGCTAAATACATGGGCTCTGCTCGGCGGGACACCAGCTCATCAGTTACCCCGTGAGCAGCCTGTCACAGGGCCTGCACAGGCCATTTGTAACTGTCACATCCCCCCAGATCAGAATCTTCCCAGAGCCTGATCCATCCAGGCCTTGGAAGCAGGCTTGCTGCACCTGAGAGCAGCCTTGTTGTTTTGAGCAGGGATGCTGGGCCTGCTACAGGTGGTGCAGTTGGAAAGTCTGGCTCTCTCCAGGTTGGAGGGTAGGCACCATCTTAAGGCTCTGGTTTTTGCCTTATTTTTCCATCAATATCCAAGAATAGTGGCATTCACTTCAATTTAGTGATTTTGAGATTCTCTCTTCTCAAAGTAGTAGTCTGCTGTGCTTTTTAGGATGATGCCTCAGATTTTAGCTTTTATATTTTTCAGATTCTACTGTGCTTTAGTATGTAAGTCTAGGCTTCATATTAGGGGATAGTGAGTTCTCTTCACAGACCAGGGAGACAAAACAATTCCTTCTCTAGCTGGGGACCAAGGACAGCTGATCCAGATCTCAGGCCCAAGAGCATAAACAACAGTGGGCCAAAGAGAGAGAAACAAGCAGGATGGGACTTCATGGGCTAAAGCTATAACTGGACAATTAACTTCAATACACTAATGGACCAAAACTTATAAAAGTGAGAGACACCATGACCTGTTGTAGATTTTTTTGTCCATTTTGAGTTGTGCCGCCCAAGGTGAATCTGTTTGAGGCCTCTTAATAAATCCCTATTTTGTTCTTTAGCTCTGTCTAGTCTCTGTTCTAGGAGAGTGTTCACAAGGCATCAAGGAGAGCTGCAGGAAAGGCATAGAAATCATGTTACAAACTTGGGCTGAGTGTAGGCAAACCCAGGCACAAGTGCTAGGAAAGCTGCACTATGAGAAGTGAATCCCTGCCCCAATGCCAGAGCTTTTGTCAAACTCTTTTAGATGCCAAACAACAGTGTGAGTTACAAGGTGCAGTTTTTTTGTGGCTGGTTATTTTCCTCCATATTTCTGCCTTCTAGAAAGCTAAGACTTTACATCCTTTCCCAAGACTGTTTATGCCTTCAGCTACATTTTTTTCTAGACCTTAGTAAGTTCCTTAAAAACAGTCAGAATGATAATTTGCAACCATAACTGGTTTGGATATGAAAGGGTTTGTTCTTTTTTTCTTCCCATAATTCAATGCTTTCAGCTGTGTTTCCTTGTGTTTTTCTTCTTAGTTCTTTGCAGGGAAGTTGTGGAGTTTCATAATGATGATTCTGGACAGTAAAGCAGAGTGTAAAAATTATTTTAGTTTCTTGTATCCTAAAAACGGCTGTAACATGGATCATGTCTTTGATCCCTAATCTAAACTGAGTTCTCTTTCATGTCTTTTTAAGATTATGGTTTATATTAAATGAGTAGCTGATACATTTAACTTCAACAGAACAGGAGTTGTGTAGTGGCTGCATGTAGTTCTAAGCCAAAACTTCCCAGGGATTTTGCAGTAAGGCCAGTTGCTATAGACTAAGTGCTCTTTAGGAACTGCTAAAACAAGCCTGGTTATTTGGATTACAAATTCCCTGAAGATTATTGACATTATAGGCTTGGTAGAATATAATAGTTCTTTGGCAGAATTTGTATTCTGTCACTCCAGTAATGAGTGTCGATAAAAGAATTAGGGTGACCTAGGACATTTCAATCATGTATGTCTCCATTCCTCCATTTTGTCACTATAGCAAACAGGGGAAATTTTAGTGCCCCTTCTTGTTCCTGTGAGACTGCTGATAAATCTCAGTTTCTTCTTCAAAAAATTATAATGAAACATTTTTATGTCCTGTACACTTGTTGCTGATGAATTCATTTAAGATTTTTGATCATCTGGGGAACTGGTGTCTGCTTGCATTTGTGTTGCTGTCACATATAGAAAAATGGTGAGCAATGGGTGCACTGCAGTGGGAGGATGTCCATGCCTCTGGATCTACCTGCTTAGGTCCTTTTTCCAGCTGAAGATTTTGCCTGGGCAGGCCTTAACACCTCCAGATGTCTGGAGGACTGTCCAGAGCATCTCCTGAAGCATGGCTGCCAAAAAGCCAAGTTTTTCTTGTATTTCTTAGCCCTTGCTTAGGGCAGCTGCAGGATGTGCTTCACGAGTGCATCAGCACTGGTACTCCCAGCAGCACAGGAACAGGCAGGGCTGTATGAGGAATCCCAGCACTCCTTACAGACATCCAGATGAAATCTGCTGTTTCCAAGGGAGAGCCTGTCACAGCCCAGCAGATCCCACTAGTGCAGGACTGTTCTGGTAATCAGACTGATAGTTCTTATCCTCAATTTTGTGCCATTACCCCTCAATAGCTCCCCTAAGGACTAAAACTTGCCTTTTGCTGTTGCACACCCTTCAGATACTTGATGATGACACTGCATTTTCCCTTCCCCCTGCTTGCCCTGAATCCAGCCTTGATTCACACTGAATCCCAACACACCCATATCATTTATGCTTTCACATTTTAGTTTCCAGTGAGTTTGTAAACATCTTTCTTTGACAGTGCCAGGATACTCATAATTGTGTAGATTTTGTATCATTGAGTTGTTTCAGTGACATTTCCCACTTAGGAGGGAAATGTGAGACTTCCATGGTGTCTTTGCATTTCACAGTTTAGGTCAAACCCTGCCTGCACACTAACATACTTGGCTGCATGTTAATTTTAGTTAATAGCTATTCAGTAAAACAATGCATCCAGCTCAAGATATATGGCACAAATTAAGCTGAATGCCCAAACAAATTCAGCAGCAGACCCTGGCCTCAGTGGGCTCTTTAAGTCCAGTGTAACATCCATTTACATTGTTTTATTTCTCTCTCAAACTGTAACTTGCTCCCTGTGGGGTTACATTGACTCAGTTTCATTTTCACATTGTACTGGCACCACGATAGTCTTGCATTTAAATAGTCTCATTTCACTGTGATATCATGATGTCACCTCCACAGAGGTGTTTTGAGGCTGCCTGGAGAATTCAGAGCTAATGCCCAGGCAGGGCCATCAGCTGACACATGGCTGTGCTGCACAGCAAGCTCAGCTTCCATTTCCCAGCCCAGCCTTTTCTCTGGACTGATCACAAAATGGATTTTTATATCCTTTGAGCCCAGTTCCCACTGCCACTGGCAGAAAGTGTATGTGTATGGGAAATATGGCCTCTGGGAAAGGTGATTGTTTTGGTCATGTGCAGGTCAGCAGTAGCTGGGACAGGCCATGGGCAGGGCAGTTCTCATGCCACTCTTCTGGGAATAAATCACACAGGACTCCATTTTCCTCAGGGTGGGAAAAGGCCATTCTTTATTTACTTTACTCCTTTTTACACAGTTTTACAGATATGGTGTGGGACTCCAATTGGTCAGTAGTTTTTTTGCCAATTATTTTATTGGTCACTAACAAGTTGTTATTCTGTATTGACTGGTCACTCAGACTCTCAGTGTGTATGGGTAGGGAAAAGTTGTTTGTGAGAGATAGTTTTCATTTTTCTATCTAACAGTGTAAAAACAGTTTATACAGGTGCAAGCTGGTTTTTTTTTGCCAGGATTGTTGTGTTAACAAAGTGCTCACAATAGGATTGCTTTCACATGGGAACTTGCAATGTGCTAGCTTGACTTAGAAGAAATGGCAGGTCAGCTAGACCAGGCCTGATTTTATAAGGCTTTTCCTTATAATTTTTCTATCTTACTGCAACAACTCTTTCTCCATGGCTGGAGCCAGTGGAGAATTTGCTGTTGTGTCTTGTCATGGTCAAAGCTACCTGCAAAAATCCCATTTTGCTGGAAAGTGTGAATCCATCCCCTAGATGCCATGGGATGTGAGTGTCTCTGTCCTCCCACCTGGCTGTTGTGGAGCCAAGAACAAGCAGACATGAGTGAGCAGATGCCCTGAGCCCTCTGAGAAGCACACACAGAGTTCCTGCAGTGCCCTGTGTGCCCTGAATAACTGGGTAGCACAAAGCACTGCCAGCTGTAAATGTCAACATCCCAATGGCAATTCCTGTACCTCTGTCTGCACTCAGCATTTCACAAACAACTCAAAAATGCTGTCCTGCCATGTGGAAAATTGTGCTACAGCACCCTCTTCCAGCTCAGCCTGAGCCACTGGGGAAGGAGGGATCCAAGCTCCCACTGTCCATAGCCTGTCTCCAAGGCCAGGACACAGCTCTGTGACTTTATCCCACACCCTCAACTCCAAAAAGCCTCTTCATGGCAGCAGCACAGCCTGTGCTTTAGGTCAAGGGGTTTTTATTTATAGAGCTGCTATTAAATCAGTCTAACACAGTCATGCAGTATTTATGGTAAGATTAGATACATGACTGCATCCAAGGCAAAGAGAGATTTTCACTTCTTGATGGAACATTCACTCTGAAAGGAAACCCTGGCTTTAATGTGTTTCTTTCCTTACTGCTTTAAGATTTCCAGGGAAAAAGTCAATCAAGCTCTTTGACTCTAAAGGTGAAGTCTTTGTGGTTAGTGTTTTTCTTTTAATTATTTTGTTTAAAAATAAATGAGTTCTGCAGCTTTTGAGCTTGAGGGTTGGTAGCTTGATTTTAATTCTCTCTAACAGCAGTGAGACTACTTGGCATGAACCTACAAAAGCAATTCTGAGAAGCTGCTGGGTTTAGGCATTTCTAGAATGATGCAAGAATAAGACCATTTGTTAGAGCTACCTCTGGGATCCAGTGCCTGTGTGCATTTGTCAAAGGACACAATATTGAATGCTTCATTTTCCTAACACTGGGCTAAGATAAATTATATCTGGATGTTGAGCCTTCCTGATATAAATCAGTGGCATATCAATAATAGGATTCAGCTTTTAAAGTAAATGTGCTAAGATCCTAGTGGGAAATAGGCTGCATTTCATGGACTTGTGCAAGGAGTATTTTCAGTGGAGCCTGCTTTTTATTCTGGCCCATGGACTAATGGGAAAGTAAGTGTAGAGAGACACAAACTAAAAGGGTTTGGGATGATGCTTTGGAACAAGCCTGGCTGACTGATGAAGTACTGAGGGTATTCAGAAGCCCATGCAAGTGCTTTAAGATTAGAGATGAAGAAATGATGTTTTTGAAAGGTCACATGAGACTTGGAAGTTAAAGCAAATGGGGAAGGAAGACAAATAATATAAGGGACTGATTATTTGCTGCACTAGTGTTTAGCTTGAGAGGCCCAGGGTTAAACATTCTTACAAGTCTTAAATTACAACTAGTTTGGTGGTTTGATTCTGGACTTCACTTTTCATGTCAGGCCCAAGAGCAGTTCTGAACTCTGTTTGTTATGACTGACATTTTGTATTGATTTTAAAGTACTTTTGCTCACTTACAAGGACCTCAGTAACACTTTCATGGACTGTCTTTCAAGGCTGACTTTTCCCTCATGCTTTCCAAAGAGTATCTGCTAATTCTCTATGACATTCTTATTCATCACAACCTGGAAATAGTAAAGGCTTGAGCTTCATGCCCTGTGGCTTCAAAAACATCATTCTCCTTAATGAGAAAACACTGAATCTCCTTTTTCCTCATTGAATTAGAAAGTAAATTCTCCCAGGACTCTAAAACACAATATACAAGTTATTTAGCTATGGGAGCCAGGAATTGCTCAACTCCTAATTTATCCCTGACTCAGATATCCAGGACACAGGGAAGAGTGGGATTGTTTTACCTTCCATGTACACCACACATCAGCAGCAGGTGCACAGCTTCTCCACTGGCTTGATGTGATAAACATACTAAAAGGGAGAACAGCTTAAAGGGAAGAAAAAAGGCTGCACCCCAAATGGCAGAGGGAGTAAGGATAAAAAAATGAGAAATGAGCAAGTGAACACTAAAGAAAGGTGAATTTCAGCCAAGACTGAAAACATGTGACAGAAGAACATGTGTGCTGCAGTGGGCAAACCCTCCAGTAACACAAATCCCAAAACCACATGAGCTCATGTGCTGGATTCCCTTCTGCTTCCTTAGAGACTATCAAAGGAATAGATTTGCTTTCCCACCCTTTCACCCCAGAGAGTGAAAGCAGCCCGAGGATTATACCCAAGAGTTCTGGATTAATTTATTTGTCACAGGTTTCCTACTGACAAATCCAGGCTACTGAGTTCCTGCAGTTGTGCTCCAGTCCAGCACAGCAAGTCATGTCGTTGCTTCCTCACCTTTAAAGGACAGGAGAACACATGTTTAGAGCTGATTGCTGTGGGCAAGGACCACAGGGTGCTTGGTACTTTCATGGTGTTAGTCCCTATTTACCTGCAACTTTATGTTCTTGTCAATCAAAGCAAGAGAATGTAAAAATATTTAGCAGGAATATGCTGGAACATTTCATCTTGAAATACTGTCATTGTCACAGGAACCTTCTCTCTTAACTCATACTTGAAAAGGCTTTTTCTCCCCCCATCTGCTCCATGCAGATATTCAGACTGGACTCATTGATTCCTAAACCATGTTTCGTTGTAAATTAATATTTTACCATGCCATGTAATGTGAATTAATGCTGGCCCTCCGTGACTCTACTTTTATTTATGCTCTCCAGGGCTTAGTGGTTTATGGGATTATAGAGTTAAACTCAACTAAGTTTAAAAAAGGAGAGTGAGAAATCATACTTTTACTACTACTGAGAAGTGTTTATACAGCTGCATGTTTGTACTTCTTTCACAGTAAACATTGTTTTATTCATGCTTATTATAATGTATTCCTGGTGATAATTCATACAATGCAAGGCATCTCCCTTCCCTTTTGTATTTAATGATATTTATATTATTTGTTTACTGATGGCAAATGCTTCCATAGATGAAAGTAGATAAAAGGAATAGATGAATCAATAGATGAATAGAAGAATCAATCACAGGTGGAAAAACATGTATTAGCAACAATCTGCTAGCTTTTAAAAACTGGGGCAAGCAAGAATGTGATACTTTCTGGTTACTCTGACTACTGTCACTGTACAAGGCTTGAGGACAGCAAACAGACCTTATATTTGTCTCCAAAACTTCCTGTACAGGACAGACTGTTGGGTTGGCTGCCATGAGGTCAGACTGAGAGACCAAAGGCTGCTTAGCTCTCTGCAAAGGTGAAAAATGCAACCTGGAATACTTGGGTGGCCAAATATCCTTAGCTTAAGTCTTCTCTAGAGCCAACAGACTTCCCAACAGATATTGTGAATACAATGTTCACACCATCAGAAAGTTGAACTATTTTATGGATTCTTAAAATCTTTGCCACTGCAGCTTCTCTTTAATACTTTGACCCATTAAATCTAATGGTGGAGGAGAAGAAATTCCTTTGATTACTGTTATTGATTGGTCCTTACTGGTGAATAATAACTTTCTTAAATAGAAACATTTAAAACATTTAGGGCAAATTCTTCTTTCACTGACACCAATATAAATCCAGAGACATATGGGTGGATTACAGATTTATGCTGGTGTAGCTGAAAGTGGAATTTTGCCCTCAGTCTTTAAGAACCCATTAGGAATAAATAGCTTTTTAGCTAATGAAAATTTAGCATTTTTGTTAACAGCTTCATGATGATATACACAAGTGCTACATTACATTGATAATTGGAAAATTTACTTGCCTTTATTCCTTTGGTAAAACATGGTCCTACTGTAGTTGTTCCATAGGAAAATAACTGAGCCATAAAATCCAGACACCCAAAACATACTCCTAGCATTTAAGAATAAGCAAAATGCAGCTATAAGCAACTAAGCTCTATTTGAAACTAGCTGAAAACAGAACCATGAAAAATATGATAGTGTTGATTTTCCAGGGCTAAATGGGGACATGGCAGTGAAGAAAAGTTTCAGAGTGATCTAATGCAGCCTTCTGGTACCTGAAGGAGCCTACAAGACAGCCTGGCCCATCCATGATATGGGCACTGCAGGTGCTGGTAAATTCCCTCAGGAAATGGTGAAGCTGTCCCTCGTGGTAGGCTGTGCTTCAATAAACCTGTAAGGGTTTGAAACTATCAAATGTGATTCACAAGCTGTACTTTGATTCCCCGAGTTGTCCCAAACAGCACACAGAATTGGTGTGTGGGTCTGTTCCTGGCTGGAGCACACCACGTTGCCTTTCTGTTGCTTTGATTTCTCCACTGTTACTGTCTTTTTTGCTTTGAAGTTCTTTGCTTTGGGGATTAATTCCTGCTCTGTATTTGGAGCACTCAGTCAAAAACTGTACCTGAAAATGCTGGTGCTGCTGTACTGTGAATCACAATTGGAGAGTATTTTGGAGAAAACACAACTAATATGTTTCTGCAAGGGAAAAGAGCTTCTGTTTGGTTTGATTTGTTAGCAATTCCAATTAGCTTCTTTATGTTTGTGTTGGTTTGAGAAACTGAGCTCCAATATCCACAGTGGAGTCAAACTCCATATCTGGCCTTTAGACCAAGTGCAATCACAGACCAGGACAGTGTGGAACACTTCCTACAAGTCTTGAAGGAATGTGGTGTTTAAAGGAAATGCATACACTTGTCTGCATATCCATAGACAAGGTGAGTGTGTTATTTATAACTACTGCTTTAAAAGCAGTTTTAACCAACTATTTATTGCTCACCTCTGGAAGCAGACCTCATGTTCAAGCACTGAAGATGCCTTGCATGTGTTTCCATGGGGTTTCAGACTTTGTGACTTTTGCTTTCCCTTTGTTGCTGCTTTATTAGGAATGGAGACAGATAACTCAAAGAGCAATGTTGTCCATTTCTCAAAATCTGCTTATTAAGTTTAAGTCAAACATTTCTGCTTTCTATCATATTTACAAAAGAAATATTAATAAATATTGGCAGAGCTAAATAGTCTCTGGGAAGAAGAGGCCTTAAATTGCTCTGCAAACATGCTTTAAAAATTACCTACAGACAATACTGCTGTATTAAAATAATAATCTGAATGAGAGCACTTGTTTGAATACTGCTTGTTTTGCTTCCCTTTACATCTAGGAATAATGACTGATCTTGTGCTGGTTTTGAATGAAAACATCAATTGGGGAGTGGATTTACATAATAAAATTAATAGAGCATAGAAAGCTTTCAGCATCACTTTCTGATTTTCCTGTGTGTGCCACAGAAGTTATATTTAAAAAGACAGATGATTGCAAGTTTGTTTAGGAAAACAAATCCTCTGGGCTGCATGTATGAGATCATATGACAGCTGGCCCAGCTCACAGAACACTCAGGTTCCTTTTCTGTTCCTATAAAGAAAATCTCTAATTGTGCAGAGTGCCACATGTGGGGCAAAATGTCATCACTTATACATTTTTTCATATTTACTTGCCTGCTGCTCTCCATGTAGAGATGCTCCTCTTAGTTATTCTCTCTGAAGTGCACTCACCACAGAGGAGATGGAATCAGACATCTGTTATGCAGTCCAATCCTAGATTTTATTTCTTTCCACTTACAAAGAGAAGGTTTTGCAGGAAAATACTTTGCCATTTTTACACCCTGAATAACCAGTGGTTAAACAGTTTATGCTTGTCTGTGTCTGAGCTTTCTGTGACAGGAGAGTAACAGGAGAGAAACACCAAGGGGAAGAGTGGTTTCAACATCTGAGCTGCTGGCTCATCACACCCAGACCCCTTCATTTATTCACCCCTGAATCTCAGTCCTCCTTCTGGAGAAAGCTCTAGGAGTGAATCTGGTCCTGTAGCCACAATCTGTCTTAGAGCCACGCTTGTGCTGCTGCCAGGTTTGGATTGGTGCTGAGCTGCTGTCCCTGACCTGCTCCAGGCTCTCCAGATGGGGATAGGAGGGGACCTTGCTGCACACTGAGCCTCTCACACTGGCTGCTTTGTGAACCTGTTTTAAGGCTTCTAAAAATACACTTTAGCTAAGACCAAAGAGGAATTTACTAATTTTGAGGTAGGGACAAGTTTGCAATTAGCTACTAATGGTGCCCCAAGGGTGATGAATACATGTAGGTTCAGATTAAAAAATAAATGTTTCAGGGTCTGTGTAAGAATGCAAAGTGGTTTCCCTGATCTCACTCTCCTTTGTGATAAATCACTGGCTATTTTTGGTTTGCTTCATTGTTTTCAGTCTTGTCAACAAGAACCTACCTAATACTTGAATCTGTTTTGTTATTTTTACATATAAATTCCACTTCATAACAGTAATAATACTTTCCAGGCAGCTCATTTGAGGATGATTGCTCTACTTCAGAGGTAGTAAAACTCACTGTGTCTCATTATACAACTCAAGGTGTGTGAAGCAGACAATTGCCTATAAACATGCTGCCTGATGGGTGTTAATGCTGCATTATATTTACTGTTTTCTTTTCATGGCTTCAGGTAGCATGATAAACCTTTTCCCCAGGAATAAAATTTGGAAAATCTTTCCCTCTTTCTTGCCAGAGTGTTCTTCCTAGCCTGGCAGTAAATGTGCCTCAGATATTCTCTAAAAATTGAAAAGAATATTCTCATCTTCACACTTTGGCAAGAGGTTTTACAGCATTAAAAAAATGCCTGATTTGTTGTTTATTGAGCAAGAGTGTCTTTGCAGAAATGTACAATTAATGCCAGAGTGTTTTAACTTGTGTGTTTAAATTAGGCACCAAACTCTGGTTAATTTCCCAAATAATGTCCCAGTTTACATCAGCAGTTAAGCATGTGCTGAAGTGTTTTTCTCAAAAGACAAGTGATTTAGCAGTTATTCAGAAATGGGATGATCAGTGGGATTCTTTTGATCAGCCCCAGAGACACCAGAGATGCTCAGCTAAAAAAAGAGTCCCCTGCTCATATGGCTGGATTTGGAATTAGATATCTGCATGAAGACATTAATGGCTGAACATTTTGGCCATCATGTGCTTACCAGTGACAGTCTTAATTATTATGATTATTATTACAAAACCCCCAAATACTTCCCTGCTTCTTCCTACCCTGGAGCTGTCATCAAGTGGTTCAGCATGTCTGTCCCTATTTGGAAGTGGAAAGGTTCACTTGGAGATGAAAATCAGAAACCTCATGCATTTTATTCCTGGTTAGAGGGACAATCTGATTCTGTCTGGCTATTGTAAACATGTAATTAGTGAGAAGAATACAAATATTGCTGGGCAGGTGTTTTGATCTTTTACAACACAGAACATTTATTAGTATTAGTATTAGTAATAATTTATTTATTTATTATTATTAGAAGGGTTTAAGGAAACTGAGGCAGATTGTTACATGAGAGGTTCATGTAACAACAGATTTTCAGTGGTTCTGACATTTTGTGATTGGGGTCCTCCAGCCAGAATGCAGGTGCTGTCACACAGAACATTATGTACCCTGAGATATCTCATTTTTATCAGCAGGAATCTCAGGCCTTTACATCATTTTTACATCTCACATTACTTTTACATCTCACACTTTCCTAACAGTAATATGATGATTGGTTTTAATGGAGTGCTTAGGAAAATGGGGCTAGGGAAGATTTCCTGAGTTCCTGAGCCCTACCTGTTGGTGCCTTTGGCAAGCTATAATCCCATTCACAAATGGTTAGGTTGTCTTGCCTCCATTGGAGTTTTTCCAGAATCTTGGTCTTCTCATAGAGAACAGGACCAAATGTCCTCATTTTGCTGGAGGCTGATTTATACCAATAATTTTGGGGCTAATAATGCCCTTTGATTGCCCTTTCTTGATGCTAATGCCTTTTTGCTTCATGCTTCTTCTTTGAGGTATTTTGTCTTACTGAGGTGTTTAGGAAAAGCATTTCTGTCCCTTGGGCTATTTAATAAAGCACTTTTGGATCCATCCCCTTAGTGAATCTCTCTTCCTCAGCCATGATCTATAGGTACCTGAGCTACCTCTTGCCCTTTTTTTTTTATCTGTTCCTTTCCAGCAGAACTGTTCTGTGAGACAAATCATAGAATCTAAGCCTCATCTGGTCACTTTCTACTGAAACTCAAATAATTGAAATGTCAATAACATACTATTTAAAATCTATTCTACTTAATCTCCCGGAGTGGTGTGTTGGCAGATTGTGAATGTCACACTACTGATGAGCAAAGGACTTGGATAACTATGAGCTTCTAATCAAGAAATTAATCTAAAATTGTGTATCTGCGTAAGAAATGCTGGCACAGGAGGCTGAAGTGCTCACTAAAAGCAGTTGGGTCTAAAGTGATTACTAAAGCAATTCAGGATTTTAGGGACTCTACAGACTGGAGATCTCTGCAGTGATTCAGCCTTTGTGCATCTGTTTGATCCCTCTCTGCTGCAGTGCTCCCTTACAGAGGCAGGGTTGCAGCATCCTCCTCTGCTTTGGGCTCACTGAGCCTCAGGGAGACCCAGGAATTGCCCCACTGGCTGAAAATTGTCCTTTTGGACAATTCCCCCAGTCCTCCTGATGAACCTGCCAAGGAGCAAGTCTTGTAGCTGTGATGCTCACATCTCTCAGCACTGGTGTCTGAAGGTATCTGCATGTTCACATGGACACCACCACAGCAGCTGCCTTTAGAACAGATTATCAGGACTTCAAGTTGTAAAACACATTCGATTCCAGGCAGCCACTCAGTAATGCTATTCCAAGGTTTTACAGTTTATCCTAGTGATTTGAATAATAAGCAGAGTAACAGTTTATTCTAACCATTTGAACTGCACATCAGCGAGGTAACTGGGAATTTATTAATAAATCTAAGAGCTTACACATTGCATTTCAAAGAGACTCACAGACAGGAGGTAATTAATAACCTGGTGCCCCTGATCTGTCTATAAACTTCAGTTCCTGTCACACACCTTAGTTCCTGTGAAGTGCAGTTATGATGGCTGAGATTAAAACACAACTTTGCAGATCTCAGATGTTTCTGTGTGTAAATAGAGGATTTTGACTTTGATCTTACAAGGGATGAAGCAGAGCACTCAAGCTGCAAGTGATTATCCTCTCTCTGGCCAGCAAGCAAAGGGAATGACCCTTAGTAGTTTAGTGTTTGAGTGATACCTGCCAAAAGCAGTTTATTTCCCACTGACTGGAGAGGGACAGGCTCCTACCACAGGGCCTACAGAACCCACCATGGCATGCTGAAGTTCCTCATTGGCACTGAGTGTTCAAAGGCCCAAACAAAAATGATGAATCTTCCTTCTATGCAAGTACTTTTCAGCACCTTCCACCATTCCAGGCCGCTCCAATCCCCATCCAGCCTGGCCTTGGACACTGCCAGGGATCCAGGGGCAGCCACAGCTTCTCTGGGCACCCTGTGCCAGAGCCTCACCACCCTCACAGCCAGGAATTGCTTCCTAACATCCATCCTAACCCTGCCTTCTGTCAGTTTAAATATTTGCATGAGAGATCTCTCCTGACACTGGCATCAATAGTTTGCAATCAAAGGGTCAGAGATTCAGTCCTACTATTTTAATGGTTTATTATTTTCCCAATTGTGTCAGGATTTCCATATCAGAGGTTAAATCCTATCAGTAGAACTCAGAGGCTTCCTGATGACCATCTGAATGTGGGTTATCCTTTCTGTCATTAAAGGTTCTGAATACTCTGTACAGTTACTTGGTGTAAATAATCATGTCTAAAGATAAGGGAAGTAATCTACCAAAGATCACACAGGACAACTGTGGAACAAGTGAGAAATAGTAACCTGGAGTCTTTGCTTGGCAGCCAGATTCAGTTTTACTTGTTCTATAATATAATATAAATAAGTAAACCAAGGTTAATGAAAAGCATTCTAAACCACAGGTTAAATATGGAGTTTGAGGGTACCTTTGACTTTCATAGATGGGATCAAAACCATCTTTTAAAAATTTTAGGAAAGAGCTTTACACACTTGATTTCTTAAGTGCAGAAGGAAATGTCATTTTTGCAGCCTCTGCTTTTTCATCTGATTATTGCTAATGCAAATTACCAGTAGGAAATGCATAAATCTGCACTGCAGTGCCTGAAGTTTGTGCAAACAGCAATTTTTTTGCAAATATATCTATCAATTTCAGCTCTGTAATGCAGAATGCTGCTTTCTTACTGAAAGGCTTCCCAAATCTTCTTGTCACAGATGGAATATCAAAATTTTATTTCTTAAAACTGTGCAACCATTTTGGATTTTGTTAGGTTCTTTCTGAGTGTGTAGAACAACAGAATTTAGTAGGTGGTTTGAGAAGATGGAAGTTGTACTTGGAGGGAAAGCTTCACTCCTGATCAGAAAGGGTGAAGATAAAACACTCAGCAAAACATTTAATAATGGATCATTTTCCTCCTCTCTTGTAACAGGAGACAATTAGAAAAGAACATAATGTTGGAAGAGTAAAAAGGAAACAAAGCTATAGAATTACTGAGCAAATCCTCTCTTGCATTTCAGAGGCAAGATTGGAGAGATGTTGACATTTTAATATTTTGTAAATTACTCTGCAACATGTTTTCTGATGAATCTACTCTGATGCCTCTTCCAAACTGATATTTCATCCAAGAATGTTTGGGCAGATATATAATTAAGCCAATAATTTAGTTTTAGCAAGTTCCATGTTTCAGTACATTTAAAAATAAGGCAGCCTAATTTCCAGAGTTAAAGGAATTGGGCTCACTATTCCCCATGATCAGAGGTAAATTGTTTAACTAGCAAAACTCTGGATTGATTTTGATCCTGTATCTCAGTACTGAATGTTGTTTTACACTGAAGGATGCGAGAGGGACAGTGGGTGCTCATGAGGCAGAAGGAAGATGAAAATAAGGTTTTGATTGTTGGACTAACATTTCTACACTCCTGATATCTCCAGTAGTGAATCTTGGTTGTTTTCTGGGGCATTTTGGGAAAATTCCTGATTGAGTAAAAGTGAATTGCCTAAATCCTTCTCATGTCTACCCTCCAGATGATCATAGTGAAGGGGAGAATCCTCTCAAGAGCAACCATCAGGTGACCTTCAACCCCACCCATCTGTTTGCCTCTTGGCCAGTAGCATTTACAATCATTCTGAGAGTGGCAGCACATTTTATAAACCTGAGAAGCCTGTTCAAGCCTGTAAGCTGCACAGCTGCTGGGAGGGGTAAGAAAGTGGGGGAATTCTGTTCATCCTGGTCATTTCAAAGTGTTGATGAACATCAACTCAAGCCATAATGACTGCTGGAGTTTGTTGCTTTTGATTGAAATCTAAAATTAGTGGTGTCTCTCAGAATTTCTACTGCCTTACTGTTGTATAAATCAAAGTTATAAACACCCATCTACATATGCTGAGAAAATTTACTTATAAACAATAGAGAAAATTCATCATCATTACAACCTCACCAGCTTTATCTGAAATTAAGTTCTGAATCTCAGCTTAAACTCAAGCAGACCATTTCTCTACAGAAACAATTTTTTTTCTACTTAGAGTTAGCAGCCTTTCAAGTGTTGATACTGATGCAGGAAATAGAAATATTCCCTTTCTTGTTCTTTGGTTATCAAGTTACTTAGCATTTGACAAACTGTTGTGACTTGGCTCTTTGGGACAGCTGCTGAATTGGTGGGGTGAGGAGGGAAATGGGAATAGTATTTTGGAAATGCAGGGGATTTTTGGCAGGTGTGTTTTCTTGGCTGGTAGCTGAATGTAGCCCTGTAGCAGTGACAGACCCCAAATTATCTGATTTAGGGTTATCAGCATGCTGGCTGTGTAGAGACTTTTAGGGCTTATGAAGGGGAATTTGAAACCCATCAGCTGACAATGGGGAAAATGTATTAAAAATTGCTGAAAGACTTAAAATCAATCTGTTTTGCACTGACTGAACTTGTGGCTAGAAAACCTGTCCTTTAATTACAGAGCAAGCTCAATTTCTCTAAGGCCTGGCCATATAGTGTTTACTTGATTTCACCACTTTTGATGGCAAAAAAGTTAGGAATTAGGCACTGACAAACAGAGTGGGCTGAAAGATTTTCTCCTGAAGGATTGGACTGAGCTCAGTACATGACATCAGGTTTTGTGTACCCAGTCAAACACAGCCACTATTACAAAGCAATCAGTCATTTAATTACTGATGAAAGCAAGCTGAAAGCTCTTGAACACATCCAGGGCACATTAGTCTTTTCTTCTGTTCCCTCTTTTGTCTCTGAGCCAGACACCCTGGATGTCTCTTCTGCCTTCTCATATCCTTTATTTATATTGTAGTCCTAACACTGTTAATGTGCTCAATAATTTATAAGACAGCTGACCTCAACATTAGGTGAGCTATTGAACAAACATCAGGGAGTGTTAGATTCAGTTTGGGCACTGCAGGTTGAAAACCCCTCTGTGTCCACACACTCCAGAAAGTCCTCAAAATGCACAGAGGGAAGAGGCATCCCTGGGCTTCTGCACAGCCTTGGGTTCTGTCCTTAAACATTGGAATCACACACTCAGGTGGGTGGACCAATTTTTGTCCTATTGTCTCCCCTTTCACTTCTGTGGATAAAGGTATAATCTTGGCACACAAACCCTGTTTAAGTACTCTGTTACTAAGGAAACAAACTTGTCAAGTATGGACCATGTGGGAATAATGGTGATTTATTTAGAAAAGGAAAGGTTTGTCATTTTAAGCTCACTACTACAAAATTGCTTTTTGATTACCTTCAAGCTTATTGCATTGTCTTGTCACAATAAACTATGGGAACAAGTGGAAAGGTTAATAATTGTGAGCTTTGTTCTTGTCAGTTATTCTGAAAAGATCTTACAGGATCTGCACTTTTCGCTCAAACAGAACAAATTTCAGCAGGACTGGAGCAGGATCCTGGAGTCCCTTTTTTCTCTTGTTGTTTTTATTATCCTTTTATTTCCTGTCTGCTTCCAAAGGCTGCCCAGCTGAGATGTGCAGGTTTGTGGGCTGTGACAAGGGTGGACTCTGTGACACTGCTGAGGGGAGGCTCTTTACACAGCTTTTCCAGAGGAGGGGGATCTGAGCAGGAGAGGGGGAAGAGCAGGAGATTTGAGATGGCTTTGTAAAGTCTCAACTTTAATACATCTTCTGAGCCCCATCACTGAAGGTTCCTTGTTTGTTAGGAAACATCAGGGGTTTATTTTATTTTACTTTATTTTCAGGAAATCAATTTAGGTCCTGATAATCAGATAAAAAAACAATCTAAACAGCTTCAGTGCTCTTTGAGCTATGTCTAATGTGCTTTTTGTCAGGGAAAAATAATATTAAATCAAGAATTTTCTCCTGGAAAAGCAGATCACTTTCCTGCCCAAGGCTGTGGGCACCACTAAGTTCTGTTCCACTGTGAGCTGCTTAAAATTCTTTAGATTATTAGGGTGAAATTATTTGAGGAAGAATAGAGAAAGAGTACAAAATATTGAGTTTAGGAGTTCTTAAAGGAATGATTTGCATAAACAAATCCCACTAAATATTTTCACAATATGACAACAATTTAGTATGATGGAAAGTTTTTTGTTCATTAGAGCATTGTTGGTTTAGGGTAAAGTTTTGAGGAGAAACACAAAACTGTCATGTACTTTTGAAAATGAATAGTTTAAGGGTTTTTTTAGTGTGAAATGATGACTCCTTTTGGAGTTTTTATTGAAGGAAGAATATTTGAAATCTAAATGCAACATTTCCCAGGGCTGAGGGAATTTATTCTCTTATATAATTCACAACTTAACTTTCTGTTGTTATCTAGAGTAGCAAAACTAAAAAACCTTGTGGTATTTCCCAACTTTTTTGGGATGTTGCCACTTTCTCTCAGTAGCAGCAGTCCTTCCTGCTTTCCAGAAAACCCTGAGGGCTGACTGGAAAAGTTAAAAAATCCCAGCTATTATCTGTCTCCTGTCTTTTCCCATGTGCAATTACTCACCTCACATTTTGCTAGAAAATTAATAATACAGTAGTAAAGGATGCAGCATAAAGTATTTATGGCAAATTAAAACTCATCTCCAAGACAATTTAGGGAATGGGGACATGGGCTACACCTGTTCTTCTCACTGGAGTCAACTTGGGAGGAGTTCTTTATCAGTGGAAGATATTTTTATTAGCTACAAGTATGAATGCAGAATAAATTAATCACACCATCACAGGAGTTTTATGTGTTCATTATGACCAATGTGGTATTATTTGCTGCATTAGACTGAGGCTGGGTAGTGCTTGGGCTTCATGAGTGGGTTCATGCCCCTGTGTTGGGGAATCTACAAGAAAGCATCATGCTGAAGTGTGGGATTGGGTGCACTGAGATTTGGGCAGTTTTTTATGCAATAGCAGTGTCAGACACAGATATATCTTTATTTGGAATTTGGGAAGGACTGGAAGTATTCAAAGATGTTCTGTAGTCAAACAGCTGCCCTGTTCTGCAGCCCTTTTTTACCTACAGTTCAGGATATAGCTTTCTAAAAAAGACCTTAAAAATATGATCATTTGACTCAATCTTTTGAAATTTTCTATGTCTCTCTTTTAACACCTGACTCCAGGCCTAAGTGTTTCAGTTTTTTGGCCACTCAATTTAAAAAAAAAAAAGGTGTGTTTGCCCATATTCTATCTAGAGGTAGCTGCATCTTCCAGAGAGGAATCCCTTCAGCCATGTTCCCACAGAGGAATCCCACATGTTCCCATGTTCTTCTGAGCTGGGAAGAACAGCTCAGCTGCAGAGCTTCCTCTGAAGGAGAATTTCCAAGCAAAAGGCCCTGTAGGTTTGTTAGAGGATACCAGTGAATTGCTGAACAATTAACTAATTGTTTGTTTATTCTAAATGCTTTAGAATGTGTTTTTATTTTTGTGTTTGGATGTTAAACACACTTTGGTGATCAAATGCTAAATCTTGTAACTTTGCTTTAAAATGCACTGACAGAAGTGATGATGAAGGAGAAAGATTTCACTGTCATGCTTGTGAGCCACACTATAAAAGCAGCCTGCTGCTATCAGTCTGCCTGCCTTCAGCCTGCTCAATCAATACCTGTATAATATACACTGCTGAAAGGGCCAGGTGTCTAAATCTGAGAATCCTGGAGTTTCCTGCACTGCATTTTCATTTCTGCATTGAGTTCATTCTGCAGGAAAGAGCTCAAGGAAAAGGCAGCATTTTCTACTGAAATTTCCTGTTCCCAAGAGATGAACACAAGGCACTGCCCTGCTCGCTGCTGCAGGCAGTGCCAGTGAGCCATGACAGCAGAATAAGGACAGTGGCCTTCAGGAAAAGCCACCAAGGCAGAGAGTCTTGAGCCATTTCTAGATTTTCACCAAAGAAATGGCCCTTTGCCCCATGGCCCTTCTTACAAGCACAGCAGCCACTCTTCATTGAAAGCCAGAGCACATTTCAATACAAGAGCACACTAAAAAGGATTAATGCTGCACACTTTGATGAAGAATCTCCTATTTGTAATCTTCATTTAGTGCCACAGATTGATTTCCTCCCTGTGCAGCGTGGGGCTGGCAGTGCTCTGGAATCCTCTGTGTTCCCTGCAGCTCCCACTGCTCTGATCTCCTCAGGTCACCTTGCAGCTTGACTGGGTCCTGCTGGGTGTGTGTTAGACCTCCTCAGCAGAGCTGCACCTGGACATTTGATCACAGCTGTAAGAAACACCCAACAAAGGCACCTCACGCAGGGAACAGACTTGTTTGGCTTCCTGTTGCTGTAGTTACCATGTCTAAAGGAAAAAAAGCCATGGGAAAGCCTGGCTGGGGTTTAGCAGGATGTGCCATTGCTTAAAAGAGACTTCATTGTAAGGATGAAAGTAGATCTGTGAGCCCCCAGTGATTGCACCAGTCTGACAAGCACTGCTGAAAGGGGCAGGTGTCCAAAGCTGAGAATCCTGGAGTTCCTGCACTGCATTTTCATTTCTGCATTGAGTTCATTCTGCAGGAAAGAGCACAAGGAAAAGGCAATATTTTCTACTGAAAATTTCCTGCCTTATAATGGAATCACAGGGTGGTTTGGGTTGGCAGGGAATTAAAGATAACTTAGTTCCACCCCCCTGCCCTGAGCAGGGACACCTTCCACTAAACCAGATTGCTCCAAGCCCCATCCAAGCTTCTCTTTAGCATGGGACCAAGGATGTGCTGTCTTCAGACTTGTCCTTAAGGTCTTCTTCCACCTCTTTGGAATCCCTTGGGAGCTGGTGGATGGAAACAGGCAGCTACACAGAGCAATTCACCCCAGTCCTTTTAGCACTGAAGAATTTTGGGGAGGCCCCTGTTCTCTCTTCTCTAAATAGCCTTGGCAGCTCATTTAGACTAAAATATGACCTGAGACACATCCCCTGAGGTGCTCTTGCCAGCTGGCCAGCCCACAGTTCATCAGCAGGGGCCAAATCCTGCCCCAGGCTGTTGGGTTCAAGCCTTGCTCAGTGGGGCACTGTGGCTCCAGAAGCTGCTTTTCAGTTTCTCTGACAGCAGTAATGTTGTTTGCACTCCACCCATGAAGCTTAAGTAGTCAAGGATTAATTCTTCTTCTCTAATTTGACATTTAAGTTCCTTGCTCATGCAGTAAAGTTTTGTGCTTGAACCTTGTGCCTTTTTAGGAGCTGATATAACACTACATTGAGTATAAAATCACAGGAAATAGAGTTGGGAGCAATGTTTTTCTTGCACCAAGACCAGCTATACCTAGAATTATAGAGATGCTATCAGCTTTAGAATATGATCACTGCTCAGAGTCCTGAATAACACAGCCCTACAAAAGCTTTGGGACTGAATCCCCATGGGAGGCTGGGGGAAGTTGGGATGTGTAGGATTATAGCTTACCTGCTTTAAAAATATATGTTCTTTTCAAATTTCTCTGGTTTTCAGAGTCATAAATTACTTTCAGGCCTTTGTAACATTAAAATGGTTACTTGAAGACCAGGAATGATTTACTGAAGAATAAAAAGAAGTCCATCTCCATGACATGAGCCTCTGTAAATATCTTAGATGTAATTCCATAAAAGTAGATGGCATGATTTCAATTTTTCTCTGCTCAAGTGTCAGTAGCTCAGCAGAGTGAACAAAAAGAAGGAGGCATGATGTCTTAGAAATAAATCCAATTAAATTTCTGTATGTGGATTGATTATATTTTATTTACCCAGACATAAAGCAGATTCTAGATAATCAAAGCTTTGGCTTGTTGGAATATATTTGATTATTCCCAAGAAGTTGTTTTGTGGGAGGCACAGTGTACACAAGCTGGTTTTATAACCCATTTTGCTTTCCTCCCAAGCCAAGCTGGAGTAAATAGGGAAGGGTTGGTGTTGCTGAAAGGTGTTTTGGTAAGATTATCTGTCCTGCAGCACTCTGTGCCTGCTGCTCAGGGACACCAGGGGACCACAAACAGTAAGGTTCATGTTAGGAGCCTCTATTATTTCAATAATCAATACCTTTGATATCTAATATTTTTAAAAATATTTAGCAAATGTTCTCAGGGGGAGCACCAAGATGAAGTTTTGAGCTTTGCTGCTGCTTTTTTTCTCTTTCTGGTTTAATACTTTGCAGTAATAGACTTGCTTTAGGTAAGAGAGTCATATTGGGGCTGAAATCAGAACATTTTTTGTGGTGGGAGGAGGGGTGGGGGGCAGAGGTGAGGAGATTGGCAAAGCTGGAAATGCAGGTCTGGTATTCAGTTCTAAATCATGTGTGATGGTCAGAATGGACAGACCATAAAGATCTTAATTTCCAGATGGGTTCCTAGGATGTCTTTGGTGATGACAGCTGATTAGCAGGATCACACAGATTGACACCAATCTAACTGCTGTTTCATGAATAAATTTCCTGAGGTTTTTAACCCTATTTCTGCTGAAGGTCACTCTTGGTTTTAATGTAACTTTGCAAGAAATCTCTGAGCAGCTGTTGCCTACTTCCCAAGCTTAACTTTCCCCCCTCCCTTATCTCCTCTGTCTCTCCTTGCCAAAAATATTCACCTTTTCTAAGTGCTACCTTTTTTCTTGGAAAATACACGGGGCATTCTCATTTTGGAAATCATCCCTTTTAATGTTATTATAATGTCTTCCCTATATTTCTCCTCTTCAAGCACAGAGCAAAAGTCCTTCACTTTGTTTTGTGACAAAGCAGTGAGCTTTCCCTGGGTGCTGAGTGGAGTCAGCACATAAATAAACACAACAGGCTCATTAGTGGGGGCTGTCAGTAATGTCAGTAATGGCTGAGAGTTGCAGCTTTGTATATAATAACCTCCTGTATTAAGCAAGGGTGAGTTAGGATGCAAGGGCTATTCCCTGGGCTGCTTGAAAAGTGCCAGGACATCTTTAGCTTCCAGCTGGAAGAACCACCAGAGAGTAGCAGGAGGAATCTCAGTTTAAACACCTCATTTGAAGGTCAGAACCTCTAACAGTGCAGCAGAAGAACATTGCAGTGTCAGCATTGGTTATGAGCCCAGGGCCTAATGTAGGGCTCAAAACCATGACCTTCTACACCAGAGGCAAGAATGTTACCAACTGAGCCCATCTGACATTAATTAAACCCTCATTAAAAAGGAGGGCTCTTTTGCTGGGCTGAAATGTGATTTCCTCTGCAAGGTTTTGTCATGCATATTTTATTACGAATTTTAGCATGTGGACTAAAGACCCTGTTCTGATCTTTTGGAATCACTGCACATGGCATATGTTTCATGCAGATGGGAAACAAAAAAGAGAGAGCAATATCCATATTCATTTGCTCTGGTGTGTAGGATAGGTGGCTGTGGAATGACATTCAGGAGCAGTGAAAGGGAGAAGTTTAGGATCTATTACCACATGGGAAATATTCCACAGGGCATGAACACACAAACTCTGCAAGATTTAAGTTACATGTGAGACCTCAGGATTATCCAGAGGTTGAAAATCACCTGGCAAGAGAGTCTGGGAAAAGTCCCAAGCCCATGCTGTTTATTCTCATGAGCTCCTTGGGGAAGCACAGTTACTCACAGGGCTGTTTTGCCTGCAGTGTAACATTTCCTCCTTTAAGCCAGCCAAGACTTACAGGAAAGCATCAAGGGAGAGTTCAATGTTAACAGTGTCTTCATTTGTAACATTTTCTGAATGATTTATCAGAATTACTGGGGCTCTTTCCAGTCTGGTGCTGTTTGGGTACTTTATAGGAGCTGGATGCCTGGGCTAGTCTTAGATTTGCCATTAATTCTGTATTTAATCCAATTTCTCTATCAGTAAGAAAGGGGGAAAGTCTTGAAACAAATCCACAGCCATGTAGTGCTTCAGAGTTACTGCCCAATATTCCAGAATTGCAATGCAGCCCAGACTAGGACCCTTCCCTCCTGCTTTGGCAGCAGGTACAGAATTTCAAACATTGACTCAGAGGCTCCCGACCCAGCTGAGCCACGGGAATTCCTTCCAGCAGAGGCCAGCAGTTCTTCCAGCTCTGCTCAGTGCTGGCTGCTCAGCTGGGAGCAGGCTGAGAATAAAGCTCTTATGCCTGTGATATTTTGGTGTCTGAAGCACCTGTCTGAAGTACAGCAGCCCTGAATAAATACAAAATCAAATTTCACTGTCTCAGATAATTATCCCTTTGACAGCACTGACCTCATCAATCTGTCTTTTGCTCAATTTTTTTTACACGTTGCTCTTCCTAATCACAGAAAGCTTTTCAGTTTCAGATATTTTTATATTTTCCTCTTTTAATGACACACTTTCAGTTCTTTCTTTCTAGTAGGTAACGTACAGCCAAACCTCTGCTCCTGTCTCTTTTTCTGAGAAGACAAGATTCATCACTCAGGATTTCTTGACCCTCTGAGGAAAGAAGCTGATCTTTCCTCCTTGCTCAGTGGGAATCCCTAATGCCAAGACACACTTCACTGGGAAATCAATACAAATAAAAAGCAGTGAGATGTCTTTGTTGTGAAGCAACCCCTTTGCATTGCTCCTGAGCTCGTGCACAGGGCACATCCCAATCTCCAGCCTAACTGAGCAAGTAGCAACACCATTGATCCAGAGTCCATCTTCCTTCCATCCTCTCCTGCACATTGATTCAGCCCAGTTTCCCCTCTCAGCTTGCCCCCTTTGGTCCATTGATTAATCATCAATATTACTCACCAAAGACAGCTACAATTAAACAGACATTAGATGACTTCCCCTCCATTTAATAATGCTGAGCTCAATCACACACCCAACACTCTGTCTTCCTCAAAATGTTTTAACCAATATCCACAGCATAAAATGCTGTAAATTCAGCACCTGCTGCAAACCCCTGAGAAGCTGAATGGTTGGACACTTTGTTCAGCACTGACTTTCCTCATCTGGCACCTCAGTGCTATTGACAGTTCATCCATGAGCTGCTGTGACTGAGATGTGTCTGTACCTCAGAGCAGCCCACAGGAATTGTCTTAAAATGTAAAGGAGCTGGTTCATATGGAGACAGAATTGTGTTTTATTGATCAGAGCAAGGAGAATATCCATGGGAAAATTTAAAATCTGTGAGAGAGCTGGCTGCAAACTGGTGACATCAGCCCCTCAGCTGCTGTATCTTGAATAGGGTGGTATTAACTGACTAAGGCTCCTCAGAGCACCTTGTTTCATGTGGTGGGCTTCCCCTGGTCCTGTCTTATGGTACTTCTCAAGTCTGAGCAAGATTTACTTGCCTCTCTTCCCCCAAACCCTGGGAGTTTCCTCAGGGGGGTTCTGAGCAGTTCAGCCCCAGGGTGATGTAGTGCTCTGTGAAGGGAGGTCCCATGTTACATTTCCATAGCAATAAGTACAATATCTCAAGACTTGACTTTGCACCAATTCATATGTAGATTATAAAATTCCACATTTTACCCTCTGCCCACTGTCAAATTGAGGTATTTTATCTTTACCTGGGTGCAAACACCTATGGCAGGTGAGGGCAGTGGAGGAGGAAATATGTTCTGTTCTTGGAGTGTATCTGGTGTTCCACAAACCCACAGTGGTTCAGGGTAAAACAGTAAAACCAGCACTCCTCTGTCTGCTAAAACTGACCCTGTTTTACTGAAGAGAGAATGGGATTTATCTGTTAAACCATGTCATCAATTGATACTAAAATACTTGAATAAACTCAGAGAAATAGAAAGGAAAAAAATTATAGATGGGAAGCAATAGAGAGACTTGTCATTACCATAGTCTGGTGAAAGTTTCTTTTCTTATATGCATTCATCACTCACTGTTTTTATGAATTTCCTGCCTGGCAAGTTTTCCATCTCCAGATTTCTAAGAGGGTTGAAGCCCTAGAACATATATTTAGTGCCTGCCGACAGGTCCCTAATTATGGTTTGATTAATCACAGCAGTGCCTGCACCTGTCTGTGCAAAACATCTTCATTTCTGCTTTGTGACCCCTGCAGGATCTGGGGCTGAGTGTGGCTGTGGCTGGGGAACACCCAGCTTGCTTTGCTTCCTGTCAGCTCTGCTCCTGCCCTGGCCATGAGGAATTCTCTCTCTTTTGTTGGAATGACAGCTTCTTCCTTTGCTGGTGCTTCTGGAGAGGCTGGAAGCTCTGCTCAAGAGTCAAAAAGGGCTAAAACCTCGTTGTATTAACAGCTGATTTTTACACATCATGCCTTCCACACCAATGGATTCCCATCAGCCCCAGTGCCATCAATGGAAATGTTCACAGGATTTCGCCTGGGTATGGAGAAATTTCCTTTTGAAAGGCATTAAAAACACCAGGAAACCTCCTAGGTCTGGAATTCCTGCAGCCTTAGAGGGATGTGCAGAACTGTGGCTGTGATGGGTTTTTATTTCTGAGCAAATGCAAGAGATGTTTTTCCTTTTGCTTTATTTTGGAAAATTCTTCAGGAGCCATTAGGGCCAAGCCAGGCTCTAATATGAGGCAGGGGTGCCAGGACTGCCCCAGCTGTGTTGGTTGGACTGAAATAAAGGGTCAAATATTATGGAGAAGAGAGTTCACTAAATCTTTTTAACATGTGTGTGAGAAGGAAGTGGCAGAAGAGTAAAAGATAGTGCTGACAGTGCTGGGAGAAAGGGAGGGAGCAGGGAGGGAGGAGAAATTAAGAAAATAATGGAGAAAAGCAGGAAGGGAGAGGGTGGAGGATATAAGAAATAAAGTGCTCAGTTTTGTCCAAGTTGCCCTTGAGTTGGCAGGGGAGTTAGGCTGGATGATGTGCAGAGAGATTTATGTGTGTGGGGTGAGCTTGGGAAGGCAGATTTGTGAGTCAGCACAGAGGGGATGTAGAACGAGGAGCCATGAGACAAAGGAGAGAGAAAGGAGCCCAGCCCAGGCCCTGGGAGATGTCCAAGGAAGAGGAAGGAGTGACATCACCAGAAGAGTCAGCAGAGAGCAGAGTGCTCACCAGGAATCTAACAGCAGGAGGAGTGGGTGCATGGAGGGAGCAGGAGCATTTGGAAGTGATTCTGGGGGAAATGCAGTGTTGTAGTTATTACTGGTTGGTTTTATAGAGCATGGACTTGGGTAGGGGTTGGAATTCATGGGTTGGTGTCTCGGCTGGAGCATCCCTGAGGAAACCTTGAGCCTAACAGAGCACAAGGGAGGGAGTGAATAAAACCCAGGAGAAGACAGATTAAGGCATCTCCAGTCCTGGGGAGGCTTTCAGCTCTGCTGCCTGAAGGACAGTGCCAGGGCCACCCCCTTTTGATGCTCCTGATCCTAAGGGAGCAGCACAGGCAACAGTCCTGGAAACTGGGTGAGGAATGGAGGAGACAGGGCTACCTAACCACAGCTTGGTCCCAGGCACAGGGATACCCTGAGTTATTTGCCTTTTACTGGGTTTCAGACAAGCTCATGAGGAAGTCATCCTGCTCATGGAATCCTGTGTAAACTTGAGCATCATTCCACAGCACAGTTATAAAATGTTCAGATCTGCACCCTGAGGATCATTTGCAAATGACAGTTGTGATTTGTGAATACCAGATAATGTCACTCCCTGATTCACTCCCTACACCTGCTACAAAACAAATGTGTAGAAATAGATTTTTTACTACACCAACTTTTGAAGAGAAAGATTTGAAGTGCCCCACTTGCCTGATTGAGAGAAGACGGTTTTCAAGAGAACTCAGGGACTTAAAGGCAAGCTTTCAGGAGCATCTTATCCTTCACAGGTTCCACCAGGGAAGGGAAGATATACCCTTTTTTTTTTTTTTTTGTGGAAAGTGAAAGCTGGGGAAGGCAGCTTTTTGGGAATCTCATTGACAAGTCCTGATTTTAAGAGGTGCTGAGTGATGCAGCTGCTCCCCATGGTGTCAGAACAGTCAGAACAATGGAAATGGTGAAAGTGGGAACTGGATGTCAGGGAGGAGAGACAAATCCCTGGGGCAGCTCTTTGTACCTTTAGATACCTAAATACCTTTAACCATCTGGCTCGTGTTAATATGGTCCAATGAAATATTAGGTAGATGTAGTAGGTAGGTAATTTGATTTTGGTTAGTGTCAGAAATCACAGAAAAAACTGATTTCAGATCATGTCTTTTTTAGCTATTTTCAACGTATCTTTTTTATTTGACTTTTATTTTGAAGCTCCTGATTTTAAGCTGTTATTTTAAACTCCTCTCAGCTGGTGACTCTGATTGCTTTTCAAACCTTCTATTTCCAACCTTTGTACTCTGATGCATGAATCCAGGCCAAGTTCCCTCCTTCTGTTCACTTCCCAGTGTCTTTGAGCATTAAAGTAAGCAAAATGCAGTTTGGGGCTGCTGGGGCTGGGAACCTTGGAAGACACCAAGATGAGGTTCTTTTGTTTCTTTTTTTAATTGGCTTTTCTGCACTGGATGAGCCACCATCCATGTGGATTGTTCCCTACACTTTTACCTTGTTTAGCTGAGCACAATTAAAATACAATGTGCACAGGATTTGTGCCTGCAAAGCAAAGGTGGATGCTGTCACATAACAAGAAGAAATTAGGAAGGGAGCAAATTTTACAGCTCTCCTGTGATCATTGTTCAAAGGAGAATTCTCATGATATGAGGATGAAAATCTAATTGATGGCCTGATTCTCCATGGCTGTGCAGCCACCTTTCCCTTCTCTGCTTCTAATAAATGCTCTCTGCCTTCACCCCCACACAGGCAAGAAAAATCCATGTGACCAGATAGGGAGACCTTTAAGAAAAGACCAATATTTGCATATCTATTATGGCTATACTCAGTGTTATACTTGTTTCATTAAAATTTCTATTTGGATAATATGTAAGGTCAATACTGTCACTGTTCTGGAAAATTCATTTATTTTAAAATTAAAGCTAAGCACAGCAAGTACAATTCTCCTCATGGCCCCCCTGAATAAATCCCCTGAGCTTGACAGGGTCAGTGAGTGGAAGCAGAATTGGGCCCAATGTGTTTAGAGATGGGGGTCTGTGGGGGAGAAAAACATGTTAATTACATGGGTCCCAATTTTCTGGGTAAATCACTTGTTAGAGGTGCTCTGTGCTCCTGCTTTGTGATATTCAAGGGATGGTTATTATTTCAGCTGGGTGCCTACTGAGCTCCATTAGTTTTTATACACCAGTTAAGGTTGTCAATTGATGGGATTGAATCTACACAAAGAAATACCTGGGATTACTTAAAAATACAGTGCTTCCCTAAGGTTTCCAGCTTTTAAACCCCAAGCAGTCATTTTCACATGAATTTGTTTGTTGAGAAGGCTGGAGATGGGAATTCTTATCCCAGAAGAGGAAGGGGATCACTGCTTTTGAAGTCAGGTGTCATTGGTTTTCCTGGTCTGGTTTTGGGTCATTAACATTTTTTAGGGCCTGTCCCTTGTCTGGTTTTAGTATTTCCAGAGTTTGGGCTCTTTTGTGTGGTCATTTTCTGTTTACAGCTATTGTTTAACAGTCCTTTAAATGGCATCTGGTTCAGTTCTCAGAAATCAGGGAAGTAGAAGAAATGATCTAGGACAGCTACTGAAGGTGGAAGTCACCTTCAAAGCCTTACAATAATATATTAAAAGCAAAACCTATTTTCAACACCCACAAGGGAAATTGTGTATTAAGGTGGATCTGTTTCAATTTTAACATTTCTGGTGTAAAATTGCAGCTATTTAAAGGCTTCATTTTGTATACAGGAAACTTGTCTGTATCTATTGGGTGATACAGAAATTACAAATCTGCCTGTTAAATGATCATGTTTATTAAACAACCAGAAGCTGGTTACCTTCACTTTCACCCTTAAGGCTTGAAAGCCTCAAATGGTGTCTGTTACCCTTTTCCAAGGTGTTAGTGGTCTCTTCTATGTCAGATGAGCTCAGTGGCTTTAATCCCTGTCCCAGATGTGCACAGCACAAAGAGCAGGATCTCAAGCAATAATCTCCATGTCAGTCTCCACAGACAGAGACAAGACTTCACTCACCCAGGGGAGAAAGGGCTTTTCTTGTCAGCAAAGGTTTTTCCTCTGGCAGAAAAGGAATATTTGCATTAATCCTTACAGTGCATGGTCCATTCTCCAGGTGTGTTTCTGAAAATTAATTTCATTTGTAGATGAGAGCCTGGGTGAAGTGAAAGTCTGAATGTCTAAACCACCTTTTTTATTCACCTCCAGATCCTGTGCAGGGTGCTGGTAGTAGATTAAATTATTGTTTTATAGGAGACTTGATCCCAAAGGTGGGATTCATCCCACTGAATTTAAGCATCTAGAAATTAGCTGTAGGTACCCTTCAGAGTTATGAGAAAGAGCTGGTTTCTCCAGAGGGGGAATCAGTGGCAGAGGAATTTTTTTTCAGATTCTGTGGGAACTTTAACTTTTTGACACCCAGAGTTAGCCCATGGAACCCTCATTGCCTGATAGAAACCTTGACTGGAGGGAAAACAGGAACTGAAGAATCTCAAATCCACAGCTTGATTGCTGGACTGTCTTCCCTTATTAAATCCCTGATTTATTAATGAAACAAAGATGTGCAAGTAGCTTCATGCATGAAGTTATCCTGGGGATCCTGGGCATGCAGAAGGTTTGGAATGAATAACCCATGGTGGCTTTAGCAGCTACACTCAGAAAAGCCACCAGGATATTGCTCAGCACCCTGGGGGTGTTCTGCAGGGAAAACCAAAGCAGCAGAAACCTGCACCCTGCCAGTTTTTCTGTCCTGTAGAAATCAGGGATGGGTCTCCTTTATATGAGGTTGTGCTGGAGATGAGCCTTAGGTCATCATTGTGAAGGCAGAGAACTTGTGAAAATTCATATATTGTAATCAGAATAATTATGAAACTCAAGGCCAGAAATGACTGCTTCAATTGTGTTTCAAATGTCATAATTTTAATGCTAAATGCTGGCTGAATGTAGCCAGCAAAAATGCAGAAAATCAAACATTTGATACTGATCCAGAATCAGGCAAAGTTTCTGTTAGGGATGTGGAATTATTCCTATCAGAAAAAAGATTAAATTGGACAGCATTTCAGCAATCACCAGTGTATATAGGTATTTATCATCTCATTAGGAATGATTAAAGTGGGTTTTTTTAGCTTAGTAAATGCCAAGATCTAAGAGAAGTCTGAATGATGGTAAAATGAAATCATCACTTTAACATCAGTGAGCAGGAGTTGTTAAAATTGTCATTTCTTTCCAGTGCTTCACCCATGAGTTGAGAAATCCAATATTATCATTGTAGCAAGCAGTGTTATCACAGGGGAATAGAAAGGAACACCTGGACACAAAATCCATGGCATTGACCTGGGGAGGCCAGGCTGTGATACTGGCCAGGACTGGGAGGGAGGGGGTGAATGAGGCTAAAGGCCAGATGTGAATCCTGATGGGATAAATCAAGCTCAGAGGGGGACTGAGAGAGTCCTGAGGATTCCTAACCCTGGCAGCAAAGGGATTCTGTAAGCTGCACCTTGATCAGCAATTTTACCATTTCTGGTGTAAGATTGTAGCTTTTTGCACAGCTTGATCATTCTTCTGGGCTGGGAGATGAAGACTTTGCTGACTGGGATATAGGGACAACAGCACCACAAAAAGTTCCTGAGGATTTTAACACTAAGCCTTGCAGCAGGGGAAAAAAAAGTGGCAACATTCATAGGAAAAGGAGAGGTGAAAGAAGTGAGGTGTCAGCACAAGCAGTGTGGTGAGGAAAGTGCAGGGATGTGGGGTGTGAGAAATTGAGCAGCCCACACTGGAAAGGGGGAAGCCCCTGCTGGTTTGAAAGAAGAGTGGAAGTCAAATAAATGCAACTTTGTGCCTGGCACTAATGAAGCAGATTAATAAGGCTACTGCAGCCCATATGGCCATGGAGATTCCTTAGCCTAAATATTGCTAATGAATGTTTTCAGAATGTGGTGGTTACACTCAGACATCTTTCACTCTCAGAGTGGCCTCATACATGAGGGAACTGCAGTGTTTGTCCTCCTGCATGGGATGCACCATCCCTCTGTGAAATAAGTGCTGTTCCCACTTCACAGATAGGAAAATGAACCAGAAGAGCAAAGAGCAACATTTGCAAAAGCCACCTCTAAGGTCAGGCCTTGATTTTTATAATCTCAGAGATTATTAAAAATAGCCAAAAATTTAAACTAGAATGAGGCCATGAAAAGGCTCAAGAGTAGCAGAGGGGTTCGAGTGCAGTGTCCTGGTGTCAGCTCTTTGTGCCCCTCTGGGTGCTGCTGCAGAGGTTATTTTCTACTGCTTATTAGAGCCAGCCCTGCTGCAGACTGGGACTGCCCAGCAAGTGGTGACAGTCCCCACAGTGGCAGGGGCCTTCCCCCTAAACATCCATCTGCAAATAAGTCACACATCTGTTTAACTCTGTGAGCTTCATGGGTTTGACCCCCTGACACACTGGCTGTTTCTCTTGCCCAGGGCTGCTGGTGTCCTAAAGGGAGGCCAGTCACATTTAAGTTCAAAATTACAGCTTGGCTGCTCAGGTTCAGGCAGTCAGGTGCAAAACCAGGCTGGTTTCTCTGAAGGAGCTTCAGTCAGCTGCACAAACATGTCCACAACCATAGCAGGATCAGCAGCTCCAGGCAGCACAAGGAGCTCTTGCTCTCCTTTCTCCTCTCACGGGTTTCTCAGCTTTCTCCCTCCACATTCTTGCCTATCATTTTGGTATCTGTGCCCCTACATAGCCCTGACCAGATAAGACAGTTTTTTAAAATTTGTTCTCTAGAAAGGGCAAACATTAAGCTCTAAATGCCTCTGAAAAGAACTCATTTGTTTTCTTTCCTTAAAGATTTCTAAAAGTTGTCTTCAGCTGTGCAGTTTAGATTGAGCATGTGCTGCATGTTGAGTCTCTAGTTCCTATTAGCTGACTGTCCATGTAATGCTGCTTTGTTGGATTTTCCACAGAGTGGACCCAATTCCCTGCCAAAGCAGGGAATTTGAATGTCTGAGGTGGTGGAGTGGCTGTAAACATGAACACCCTTCTGTTGTATTTGTGAGAGTAAATGTGTGCCTAAAGACAGGTTACTTTTAAAAACCAGACTCAAAGTACACATGAAAATAATAATAATTCACCTCAGCACCAGCACATAAATAACTGTGTGTTCATGTTTTTATGTGCATGTGCACCTGTGTCCTGTGCTGGAATAACTCAGAAATACACCTAAAATCCCACACCATCGAGGTGAAGGGCAAGTTGAGAGCAAAACCAGATGCATGGCCTGTCTCCAAGGCAGTACCCTGTGCAGGGAGACAGACCAGCACAGCAGGTAGGAAATGTCTTTTTCCAGGGCATGGAAGTGACTGGTGTGTAGGCAGGCATGAAGGAAAAGCCCTGCATTACTTTTATTGTCAGTCTGCCTGTCAGACTCCTTTGTTGGGCAGGACCAGGAGGATAGAGCAATATTTAGCTTCTTTTTGTGTGTATGTCTGATGGCAAAATGTGCTTAGTTGTGCCCAAAGTTAAATGTACAAGGCTAAAACAACCCTACACAGGGCAGTACAAAGGGGAAAGAGAGAGTTATCTCTTCTTAACCCAGGGCTGAGAGATTTGTTCTTTCTATTCTCAGCTGTTGTGGAGCCTTTCCAAGGGGCTGCCTTAGTTATTCATGGAGGGGGAATGTCCTCCATGCTTCATTCCTTGCTGCACTCTGTGCTCTTGGTGCAGGGCAGCTGAAAGTAAAAGAAAATTAAAGTAACAGACAAGAGAGAAGAGAACTAGAGCAGATGCTGTGTGTGGATTTCCCTTCTACTTTTACATTGATAAAGGACAAAAGAGGGATGGGAAAGGGATGGAAAGCTGTCTGTAACAGCTGCTGGACAAAGACCACTTGCTCTTCCCTGATGCTCAGGAATGTCACTTCTCTTTCATGTCAAACTAATGTTCCCCTTGAGCAGGGTGACAAGGACAACAGCACCCACATCATGGGAAGATTGCCCAGGAAGCAAAAGCCCTTGGATGGGAGGTGATGCTGTGGTGGCTTTGCTGATCTGTGTGTGTGGCCCCTCAGCTGATCCAGGATTGTGAATCCCATGGACAGGCTGAGAAATAAAACATTTATCATGAAATTATAAATAACAGAGATGAACCCATCCCCCAGTGGATGAGAGCTCTAGGATAGGAGTGAACATCTCTCCTCAGCTGTTCATTATTGCAAAGGTTCATCCCTATGTCTGTCACACAGCTGAGGCTGGGCATTGGTAGTTCCAGTGGCTTGCAGTGTTTCCACAGCAGATTTAATTCTTCACATAGTTCCCATTTAGGGCAGTTCTTGGACTTTGGGTACTTTTGGTTTCCTGTGCTGAATGGTGAATGCATCTTTCTAAGAAGTTTACTTTTCAAGATGGACAGTAAAACAAAATAAAAAGCCTTTTACATCACTTCTACAGAGTAGATAGAGCATTTCTGCCAATTTATATATATATATATATATAAATAGAAGAGTTCTCTTTTATCAATTTCTCCTGTATCTTAAAAAAAAAAGTATCAATTTGTCTCTTTCAGGCAGGGTTGCCTGAACAGTAGTTATATTTACATTTAGCATTTCACTGTTGGCAAGAAGTGGTTTCACATTAGGCATTTGACCATTTGACCAGCAGATTTTGCTGCCATCATTTAAAAAGAAGTGAACATCATTTTAAAAACCCTCCCAGGTTTGAAATGGGCAATAAATATAGGTAAGAGCTTGCACAGAGGAATCAGCCTACCCAGTGCACATGTACTCAGCTGGGTGCCCTGGTCACAGGTACTGGGTTTGTAGCTGGTTCCCCAGTGTGCTGTGGAATTTGAATTTTTCCCTTCACACAGCATGGACAAACTCTCACACTCGTTTTACTTCAGGCTCTTTTGCAAAGGCAAATGGCTCTGCTGGAAACTAATCAACATAATTTTTTACTCTTCACAGAGGTCTATTAGCAATCATTGCTGTAGTCTCAGGCTATAAATGGGGACATGAATACTCCTAAATTCAAACCCAGCAATGTTTTGTATTTTTCCATAAAATATTCTTGCCTGGGCTTGTCTCTGGCCAGCCTCTTTTGGGGCTTTTCATGTTTTCTCTTTTTCCCTAGATGCTGTAGCTGGCTGTCAGATGGGGAGATGCTGCTGAGAATATTGAAAGAGCTCAAATGAGAACGGATAGGAAAACACAAACTCTAATGTCACTGCTCTTACAGAAACCCTGCACAGCCTCTTCCTCTAGATGTGCACAGCAAATATTAGTTTGATTAAATGAGATGTGGACAGTTTTTATACTGCCTGCCAGTGGAGAAGACAATAATTGTTTTCACCATACAAAGACAGCCACAGATTTTATGGTTTAAAATCGTGCTGGATACAAGAGCTGCAGATTTAACATGGCTAAGCTAAGCAAAGCTCTTCTTAGTGCAGACTGTGTCTAGTTCTAGCTCTACAGAAATTTGGTTGCTCCAAAGGTTATGAGTAAAGGACTAGTTTCTGTTAAACAAGCAACTTATTTATAGTGGGAGAGTGCAGTCTAAAAGTTGCACAGGAAAGTTCCCAGGAGGGAATTCTGTGGAATAAGGGTGTGTGGTGTTGCATTCCCAGGTGACTGCAGAAATCACTGCTCAAATTTTTATTTTCTATTGAGTATTTGTGTGGAGAGCAGTTTACTTAATTGATAAACACAAATTTGGCTAAAATTTCTCTGTGTCTCAAAGGGAAGCCTTTTGGTTTCCATCCCTTGCCCTGGCTTCTCTGAGAGTCAGGGGATGGAGGCTGTGCTGTCTCCCATGCCTGCAGTCAAACTCCATCACTGCCCATTTGGGCAGGATTTAAACCTAAAATGAGTGTGAAAAATTTAAATTCTCATGTATTACAAGAGCTTGCCCATTTATCTGAATAAAAATGATAAGGACCATTAATTTGTGCATATGTAAATTAGGATGTGGAGAGGCTTTGCTGATCACCAGCAGTAGCATGGGATGTTCTCCATGGCAGCCATGCCAAGGATGAAATGTGTTGATCGCCTCCAGGGTTAACCCTGCAGCTTTCATGCCGTGCAGAAGCAGCTTGTTCTGCTCCCCATGTGGCTCTGGAGCACAGGCAGGAAAGGTCACAGGAGCAATCAAGATCAGCAGATCCCTCCTCAGGTAGGGACCCCTGTGGCTGCAGGATTAGCTGCTGAGGCTGGGCTGACTTGGAGCACACATTTGCTTTTCAGTGTCCTGACTGTGTTAGAGGTGGTTTTTTGATTCATTAATCTGTGTCTGTATTTCCATGATCATGGACAGTGCTTGCTGTTTCTTGCTGTTTGTCTGGGTTTTGTCCTTGCTAGGTTTTTTTGAGAAATGAAAACAGGAGGAATTAAAAGGTTAGATTGTTTTGATAACGTGTCTCCCTGCAGGAGTGAGGCATAAACTGACAGGCTGCCTTGAGAGCTTTGCTGATGGCATGGCTTTAGAAAAATTCTCTAAGAAAACTATCAGTAAGCATCTGCAATTATCTGATTTTTAAAAATATACTTGAAGTTTTCTAAAATACTCGGTGGTTTTGAGGCATGAATTTGCTTGCTGTTTAAAGGAGCTGAACATCTGACCCCCTTCCATCACATCTGGAATTTTGTACATGAATTTCAAGTTGAAACTTAGAGAGCAGAAAGATTTTTCTCCTTTTTTTTTCTTTTTTTTTTGTCTTTTTTTTTGTCTTTACTATTCCCACAACAAAGCACATTTGCTTCAGGAGCCCTCTGCACCCCTCAGCACCTGTCCAGCCCTGCCCTGGGACAGGGGGCAGGAGTGCATCCCCTCAGTGCTGTCTCCTGGGCAAAGCTTTGCCAGGAGCAGTCACTGACCTCCTTGCTTCCTTAGCCCTGGAGATCACTGCCCTCTCACTGCTGAACCTCCCCAGGGAGGGGGGGTTGCTGCTGCCTGCCCTGGAGGAAAGAGAGCATTTAATCTCATCATCTGTCCCAGCTGCCATCCCTGCTAGGCTGGAGAGGAGCTCTGGGAGCTATCCCCAGACAGCAGTGCACAACATGTCCATTCCAGAGCAGCCTCTAAATGAATCCCCAACATTTTCATTAGAGACACTCCTGCTGGACAGTTATGGGTTGTGACCCTTCCACGTTTTTCCACTGGCAGCAAGCTTGTGTAAAATCTGACTGACATTTAAAAATGCCAACAATCTTATTAATTCTTCAGTTCAAGAAGTGTTTCTCAGGGCTTTTTGTCTTCCAGTTGGAGGGCAGGAGGGTGATGCAGCCCAGTGACAGAACCAAGCTATTTACACAAATACTGGACTCCTTTAAATTTGTGCTTATCATGGAATTTGTGACTAACTGGGGAACACACCTGTGAAGGTTGAGGCAGCTGGTGAGAGCTACAGCTGTCCCATGCCTGACCTCTTTCTGCCCCTTGGACAGGAATTTAGAGTTGTGTGGGTCTGCCAGCACAGAGATGTGCTGCTGCCCTTCCTCAGAAGCAGAGCTCTCTAATGCAGGCTTCTGTCCACCAGAAATCCACATGGAAGTGCTGATGTGTGCTCTAGTTCCAGGACCACACCAAATTCAGCCCAGAGGACCATGTGTGCCAGGGCTTTTCCCTACAGCAGGATTGCCATTGTCACTCCTTTGGGAGGAGAGCTTGATGGTGACTCCCACCTCTGCTTTCCCACACCAGTTCTATGACTGGGATCAGGCATGTTTGCTCTGTGCCACATCTACGTGTATTTTTTTGTCAAATTTCCCGTTCTGGGTTGGAAATCCTTCTCTGTAGGTGGTACAAATATTGTTTTGTTGAATGTAAATCTACCCATGTGCTGCATGTGCTGAATCAGAGCCAAGGTTGCTTCACTTCTAAATCTCCAGTGACCATCCAGTAAATAACAGCTCTTGAAACCCTGAGTCTATTAGCAGAAAATACAACTGTAGATCTCTCCAGAAGGAATGACTCACTGCAGTGAGGTTAGCAGGGAAGAGAGGGAAGAGGGTTCTGCAGTCAGTTGATTGGGTTTATTAATGCAACAGCTACTACTGCATTAGCAATTCTATTTAGTGTGCAGTGACTGAAAAAATCAGACACCTCCCAGTTCCTGCCATTGGCATGGAGCTGCTTTTTGTTGAAAATGGGAGGGATATATAAAATTATCCCAGGGCAGGAGGTCATGCACACATTAAGGTGACAGCCATGGGTGCTGGCCACTAATTGTGAAGCCACTGTAGGTTAGAGCAAGGTCTTAATTCCTGCTGTTGAGAGCTTTTATTCTTTGACCTGACTCACTGCAGGGGAATGGGTTTCAATCTGGAATAAATTTTGACCTAAATAATTGAAAGTTAATCTCACTTCATTTTACATAATGCTTTATGATAATGCAATTGTAGCACGTTTAGTGTGGGGCAGAGAGGGCAGCAGTTTACAGAGGCTGACATTTTGAATAAAGAAACAAAAAGAGGTCCTGAGTTTATCTGATCAAACTGATAGCAGCATTTGAGAAGGTTAACCTTTCTAATAATGACTTCCCCTCTTTTATGATGTATTTTGTGGGGGTGGTCACTTACAGGTATTAATTTGTAACACCCAACAATTACGTTCTGTGCAGTGTAGTAAATGTGAGCTGAACAGTTTGCTGGGTCAAGCAAAAGCAGAAGAGATCAAACCAAACAGGGTGAAAAAATGAACTCTAACAGAATCAGTGAATTGCAGGTCAAGTGCTGCTTGAATGAAGCAATGCTCAGTGAAAGTTGCTGGATACAAAATACTTTCCTTCTTGGGGAGTTATCAGAAAATATGCACTCAGTGAACCAGAAAACTGTGAAATTATTTAATAAAATTAATCCTCTGCTGTGAATAGGAAAAATGTCAGATTTATTTTGCACCTAGATTTCCATCCCAGCAAATATAAATTTATCCCTAGATTCTTTTGTCCCAATATTAACATTTGCTCTGTGATATTGAATACAGTCCTATACCCAGTCCATGTTTTCACTGTAAGTGTCAAGTTAGCATAAAAAATAAGGAAACAATGTGTTTTCAACTAGAATTTAAAAACCACAGTACTCATGTTTAGCTTACTCCAGGTGCAAACCCAATAATTTCACTACATATCATTACACATCTGATACTTTTATTTGTCAGCAGAATCTCATGTTCTTTTATCTGGGAGATAAAGACATGAATTTCCCACATCCTTACCAAGGTTTTGTAATGGAGTATTGTCTCTAATTTATATTGGAAAGTGGAGCTTTTCACACCAGTTTGTGCTGTTTTGCCCAGCTCTGTCAGTCTGTCTCCATCTTCTGCTTCCCTTTCAGCCATGGCATTCTTTACTCCTGTCATATCCTTCCCAGAATGAAGGATTCAATGGCCTGCTCTGCTTTTATCTCCACAGCTTGTTGTCTTGGCCTCCCCAAGCCAGCACCTATAAGCAAGCAGCTTTCTTCTCCCTTTGGCAGCATGTCCAAGTGATGCCTTGTGAAGGCTGACCTAGAACAGAGGATAGAAGGAGTTAAAGAATAAAGCAGGGATTTATTAAAAGGCCTCCATGGATCCACCTTGGGCAGCACAAGAGCCCAGCCAGGGCTGCACCCAAGATGAACCAAAATGGTCCCAAAATGCACGGCCGGGCACGGGGTCTCTCCCTGGGATCAGCTCTGCTCCATTCCCACCTTGCAGTTCATTGTCCCAGCCCAGCTTTAGCCCAGGCACTCCCACCCTGCTTGTTTTTCTCTCTCCAGCCCACGGGGTTTGTGCTCTTGGGCTGAGATCTGGATCATTTGTCCTTGGTGCCCAGCTGGCGCAGGAATTGTTTTGTCTCCCTGCTCTGTGAAGAGAGCTCAGCATCCCTTAGCACAAAGCTTAGAACTGCACACTAAAGCTGTAGAGAATCTGAAAAGTATAAAAGCTAAAACCTGAGGCATCAGAAAGATGAGGGGGTTTCTATTCAACTACACCTTGCTCTTCCACCATATTTTCCTTGCCAGCAGCCAGAGCAGTTGCAGTAAGGAGCACATGGACAGCCCTTGCCTCCCCAGTGACAGAGAGTGGCACTGGTGGTGCCTTGCCCTTTCCTGGCTCAGATGTGCTGCCCTTGTCAGGCAGTGCCACCTCCTCAATGAGCCACGCATGCTGGCCTGGCCTCCCTGCCACTGCTGCTGCAAAGGGACACTCTTGCTTTGGGGACAGGCAGGGCTCAAGGGCTGGCAGCTTCCAGCCCCATTAACTCCTCTCAGAGCCCCATTCTGAGCTGAGCTGAGTGAGCTGTGTGCCTGGCTGGAATCTGAACTCCAGAGGAGCTGCCATGGTCAGCGTTGATCCAGTGCTGGAGCAGTCTCTTTGAATGGTCGGGTTCTCTGTCCCAGCTCAAACAGCTCCTGTTAAAAATCCTCCTTTGAACTCCCCTCTGCTTTGTTTTCTCTGGATTCCAGTCAATGTCAAACCACCCCTTGAATGAACAGAATTAGGACAGAATAGGGAGGGCATGATTTCTCTGCCTGCATAGGAATAGTTTGGGACTGAAATCGTCAGTGCTCTTTGAAAGCTGAGTTATTTCCATGAGGGTGCCTTAGGAGTGCAAAATGTTATTAGAATATGCATTATTATTTTGAATTTCTCCTGTCAGTACTGACATCAGTGACAGGAAAGGGCACTACACTGGAAAGGTGATCTGTTCACCTTTCCCCAACATGATGCATCACAAAGACAGTAACAGTGATTGTTACACTTTGCTTTTAGCTCAGTCCCAAAGGATATTGTATGGCTGGGTGACATTGTGCTGCAGTGTCTGTGCCTGATTTTATTTTGAGGAAGTCATACCTCTTTATACATAGATAATGAGCCCACCGTGCACCTGGCACAGGCTGAACAGTGTTATTTAAAACAGGAGAGTCTGAGCATGCCTGAAAGTGAAGTTCTCTCATAAGTATAAGCTGCAAACCCTTATTCAACATTAAATCAAATCAATGTTAATTTGTGAACTAATTAGCATTTCAGGCTTGGGGTTTTTTTTCAGCAGTGTGGTGATTTTGTATATAATGCTGTGTGATTGTACCGAAGTACATAATTATGGAGCTGAATACATTGTCTCCTGCTGACATGTTGCAAAAGGAATTTCTTTCAGCAAAGGATGCTTGCTACATCTGAATTAAAATACAGACCCACAGCCAAGTCCCATGCACGGACCCATAGCTGAGGCAATATCAGGATTTAGGGGTCTTATTGAAAAAACAGGCTGAAATTATATTAACTGAGTTTACTCATTCCCATTTCTACTGTATTTTAATGAGGGAATGGCAGAATGTCCTTTGGTGTGAGACAGATGATGAGACAGGTATTCTGAGTGGGGAATATGCATCAAAGAAAACAGAGTGGCTTAAGGAGTTTTTTTTTTTTAACTGAAGTCTGTCTGCTGGAGTACAGGAACTGTCAGTACTTGCTCAGCTCAGTGCTCATTTTCACCAGAATCCTCTCCCTGGCAGCAGCCAGCACCAGGCAGCCAGAGATGGTGTCAGGAATTTTGTAATGGCTGTCTCTCCTAAGGAAAAACTGATGGAAGTCTTATCTACATTTACCTATATTTACCCAGCAACAAGCACTTTAAGTTAGATACTATTACCCACTTTAAAAACAGTTTAAATAATATTTATGTCCTTTTTGATCTTTGATGACATTGATTTTGTTTAAGTAACCTGGTTCAGATAAAAGCCTCTTTCCTACCACAGTACAGAATACACAATCTGCCCTGACAGGGGGAACACTGCACCCATCTAATGTAAATTTATGATCTAGTGACACAGCATCACTTATGGCTCCAGTTTCTAACCCTGTTTGAAAAAAACCCCAACATATAAACTGCAGAAGGTTTTGCACAATTGAAGTCAGGCATAGTTCCCAATAGGAACTTTGAGTCAATCAGCAAAATTTCACATCCCCAGAAAACTTTTGTCCAGGTGAGGATGTCTGCTCAGCTGCCCACAGGAGTCAAACCACGAGTGATTGTTGTGCTGGGACTCTCTGGTCTCCTCCTGCTGACCTTGCCTTGATGGGGGTGAGTGTGGGGCTGGCAGAGCCTTTTTTTGGGTCGGCCCTTTTGGACAGACAGGTTATTCTTGCACCAGACTGACTCAGACTGGATTGCACAGATTCACACCCCTCTTTATCAACTGAAGAATTAAAACTCAGATGTGTTGGAATTTCAATGGTCACATTCAGCTGTCTGGGTTTGCCTCTGGATGAAGTGACAGTGACCTGTCATCCTCCCAAGCTGTTGTTCTGTTTCTCTTTGGAGGCTGTTTTTTTCTGGGGTCTGCTTCCTGCCTAGAGCTGGGGCTGGCTGCAATTGGAAAGGCTTTTAGTCTAAATTTTCAGTCTGGTGTTCCAGGGAAGGGAGGCATTTTAGATCTCTCTGTATCCTTAACCTCTTTGTCATTCTTCTGAAGGCCTCAGCTAATTTCAGCCAAATCTGACAGGCCATTAAGTTCCCTCAGATCTCATACAAGTAACAGGCTAAATTGATTCTCAGCCCTGAGAAACAGTTATAGACTGAGATTCCAAAGGTCCTGACTGACTCATCTGAGAGGTGCTGGAAGTCCTGTGCCTGGATATTAGCTTTCTTTGAGTATTGCCTGTGAGATTAAGTTGCCTAAAGAATCAAAGTAGTTGTGACAGTTCAGCTGACTCATTGTCTTCTGCTCTTCAGTCCAGAAAATCTTGTACCTTCACAGGATTCACCCACCAATTCTAGTAATTTGCCTCATGGTAAGATAAACACCCAAAGTTATTTATTTATTAAACTTGCCCTTCTCCTAAAACACCCAATGAATTATCTCTATTAAAATTCAATGTAATTTTGTGAATCTCAGCCCACCTTTTACAAGCAGACATGTTACTTCTGAAAATCTTCATTATTAGATGAAAACTACATGAGAGAATTTGCAGTTTTTACCATGACTTTCTTGTATTTATATATTTCAGGCATTTAAAGGGTTTATTATTTTCCCAGTTGCATTTTATGATTGATTGTACATGGTGCTGCCTTTGTCAATCCCCAAACATGCCCACATTTTTAATGCAAACAGCAGAAAGTTGGACTATTTAGAAAAACACAATTGAGCCCAAGAACCACAATAATTATGTCCCTGGTTATTTTGAGACAGAGAAACATTTCAATCTACACTCTGTGTTTATATGCTAAAAATGTTTCTTCTTGTCTGCAGTAAAAAATTTACCTCAGGGAGTTTTATTTTTGGTTGCACACTTAATGCAGAACATTATTTGCATCACAGAAAGATCACATCTTCCCCTTGCATATTTCAGCTTTTTCACACCAAACCTCAGAATTTCCTATTATTTGTAACATTGCTTTGTTTTCAGCTGGGATCAGATGCAGAAATGAGAAGATCAGGGCATATTAGAATTTGTAGCTGGGGGAGAGTTCTGCTCCAAGTGCAGAGTGTTAAACTGTGGAGGGGAGGAGGGGGATGCACAAGACAAAGGAGAGGGTTTAGAGCAGGATTTTTGGAAATCTGGTTGATATTACCTGGCAAAAGAGCAAGAGATGAGGACAGGAAGAGTGAGGTATTAAAGCAAGGAAAGGCAAGTATATTCATAATCATGCTGCTCATGATTTTATACTTCCCAAATTTTGAGGTGAGTGATCTTGAATGTTTGAGAAGAGAGGTGGCACAGGCTTATCAACAAATTAGGAATCCTCAGAACATATTCCAGGGAGAAGGTGCAGAGAAAATGTTCATTTTTAGACATTTGTGGAGAAATTGCAAGAATGTTTCAGCTTGTGTGGCCAACAGCAATCTGCTGAGGCATTTCCCTGGCATCTCCCTGTTTGCAGTGAATTTATAAATGAATTATTAATTGGATTCTACTGTTAATAGGAGTATCTTTAAAAAAATATTTCGGCAAATATTACAAGATCAGAGCAACTCTAGAGATAAGGTCTGTCCTAATTTCTAGCAGCAGCTGCAATATCAAAGGGGTTAATTTAGATCATCAAGGTTTCATCTCCTTGCCCTCTAAGGTCTGATTCATAAAGCTGAAGAGATGAAGTCAGAAATTTCCAGAGACAAATGGGGGAGAAAATCAAGATATATGAAAAAGGAGGGTGGAAAATTAAGTTTTGTCTCAGTGTATGTGGTTACCAAGCAGGGCTTGAAATTCACTTATATTCTTGTGCAGATAAGGTGGTGAGATGTTTCCCTCATATCCTGGGCCAATTCTCAATATTGAAACAGATCAATGATCCATTTAGTCTCCATCACTGCCTAATGCTGGGGAGAAATGCAGAAATCCTTGATGATGCATTTAACAGCTCAAAACTAGAGATGAGATTGTTTCCAGCCAGTCTTTCTTTGTCTTCTGCTCCTGAAATACAAACACTAATCAGTCACTATTGTTCTGTTGGTTTAGCTCATGTATTTGTGCCTGAAGTCAACACTAAACTTCTTGCTGCTCTTTTCTGGGTGCCCTGCCCTGCTCTCAGTATCCCACAGGCTCCAATTCAGCAGGTTAATTGAACACTGTTGAACTACCACTGTCTTTAGATGAACACCATCTTTCTATTAACCTTAATTTAGTTTTGCTCCAAACAAGCATTTGAATCTTTATGGGAAAAGAAAACCAAACAAAACCAAACCCATAGAAACAAAAAACCCTCAAACACACACATACACACACACACACACACAAAAAAAACCCCCACCAAACACAAAAACCAAAAAACCAACCAAACAACAACAACAAAAAAGAGACCCCTCCAAAAATAAACCCAGCCCAAGATTGGTGTAATTCTAAACCATCCAGCTCAGAGAGTAGAAGGTGTAATAGTCAGTTCTACTTAAATCTTCTTCTAAACAGATGTGCCTTGTGGAGATCACTGGATACAGCCATGCTTCCTAAAGCTCTGGAGACCCATGGAGTCCAGGATGAGGATTTTGAAACACTAATTTTAAGGAGAGCCATGAGAAGTCATTGCTGCAGAGAGAAAGAAAATCATCTGTTCCCCATGTCCTTGGTGGGAAGGATGCAGTGAATGGTGCTGGGATTAAATATCCATTGTGTGGATGTAAATTCCATATAAACCAAGAAGACAGTCAAGAAACCAATACTTAGCAGGGATTTCTGTATTTAGGGGCAGAAGCAGAGGTGGTTAGAGAAGAAAAGGATTGCCCTGATTTTCTTTGATGTGTTTTTATTTTAAATATGAAGGTGTGAGGAGAAAAAGAACATGATGCTGATTTGAGTCAGTTTTGAGAAAAGACCAAGCCTTTGCACAACATCTTCATGTCTCAAAAATGTTATATAGGCTCTGAGAAAGGACAAATTTGTAGAGCAAACAGTGGATATTCTTTAAATGCAAAACAGGCTCCTAATTGAGCAACCAAAGCCTGGTTATATTGTGTCTGGATTAAATTTACAGTGGCTCCAGCAGACAGATAACCCTCTTTCCTTTGCAAACAGCAGACAGCTCAAAACCCAGTGAGAGCCCTGCCTTTTTAATTTTCTTCTGTAAATGCTGATTTCAGTCCTGTCTGCTTTATATAACAGTTGCAAGTTTAGACACAAACCCAGAAAATGCCAGCGCTCTTTTTTTATTTCTTGATTATGCATGGAAAAAGTCCAGGCTGTTTCTTCCTTCTTGCCTTTTCCAACACAAAGGACAGCAAGGAGCTAAATTTCTGCCTAGAGAATTCTCAGCACAGGTGTGCAGGCAGAGGGATAAATCCCCTGAGCAGTGGAGAGGGAAGCAGTCATTCCCCAGTTTGAAATGTAGGGGTTTGTTAATTCTCACATTACTGACCTGCCTTAAGTCATCAGCTCAGTTGGGTTTATTAGCAGAGAGAAATCCTCTCTGTTGTTTTGCTCTGGAAACTGTACATTCCCTCAAATGGTCAGCACAGCAGTGGAGATGGGTGCACATCTCCCTGAAGAGTTGAGGAACAGAAAGGACAAACTGTGTGTAAGGGAAGTGTCTCAGCCTCATCTGTGCCTTGGGAGGCACCTTCAGGAGCCAGGAGTGCCTGGCTCTGTCCAGGGGCACACCTGAGCTGCAGGCAGTGCTGTGGACTCCAGCTGTTGTCTGTGGAAATGATGGTCTATAATTATGTTTGTTTTCCAACTTCCTAGCATAGGGATGCTCCTTATTCTCTGAGTCACCTCTGCAGGAACCCCCAGGTAAAGGGATCTAAATTACCTTCTTCCCATTCTATTTCTTAGATCTTGAAGAAATAAAATTGTGAGAGTGGTGTGTAATGGACTTAGGTAGGAATGCAGACACAGAGAAACCAGGATTAAGTTCTGATAGCATCAAAGTCTGTTATCTTTTTGCATTTGCTTTTTTCCTGTGTATCTGAACCCACATGGTTTCATAAATTTTCCCTTCCTGATGCATATCTCTTTGTTCCTTGAGAAAAAACCAGCTGAGGATGTCTGTATTGTTGAATTGACCTCATCAAATTCAGCCCACAGCCTTTAGGAACTTAAAACAGAAAGTCGTGGAGCACCTGCACAGATTCTTGTTTACTTCAGAAAATCTTATAGGTTTAATAACAGATGTTGTAGTGGTTTATTTCTGAGCTTTCTGAAACCATCCTTGCAGAGGGAAGACTGTTCAATGTGCTACATTGTGAATTAACAAGTTAATCTATAGCTTCTTGCTGAAAGTGAGGGGAAGCAATTACTGGTGTGTATTAGATCACTTTAATTTCAGGTATACATTCAGATACATCTTCATTGGCCCGAGGAAGGACTGGGGTTTGGACAGAGAGAGGCAACAGTGATTAGCCAAAGCAGCCCATGTTCCTTTTCCTCATGAAGTTTAATCAGTGCCTCTCTTACATGACATGTTTCAAAAGCCCTTCATTACTCTTAAAAGATGCCTGGTTCTGTGACAGTGCTGTGCTCTCCATGGCTGCTGCTTTGCAGGCAGGACCATTGACTTGTCATGTCCAAAAAGCTGCCATTAACAGAAGTCCCAGATTTGGTAGTTTTGATCCCAATATGAAAATGATTGATGATACAAATAATTTAAAAAGAGTTTTCAAATCATTCTCTGCACAGGTGACCTGCCAGAACCAACCACAGAGCCCTCTCACACAGAGCAGCATTGCCATTTGCTTTTTCCTCAATTTTTTTCCTGGCAGAAATGTTTCTTGCCCAGAGTTATAAATTAGGTACTCTGGATTGCTGGGATCTGCCTCACTTTGGGGTGAAAGATTATCAAGGTAGAGCAAAGGCTCCCTCCTACCCCTGGCAAAGTAGAACAGGCTGCTGGAGCTGCATATCCCTCCTGCCTCTCCTCTGTGGTGTCTGCAGAATTTCTCAGTGCTGCAGGGCATTTTCAGCTTCGTGTCTAGATGCTGCTGGAGTTGCCACCTCATTTGCCAGACTGGTGACCAGACCTGCATCCCATTATTCTTCCTGGTCCCTTCCCTCACAGCATCCTCAGAGCTCTGCACTTTCTAATGACTCCTACTCTGTCCTCCTTTTTGGTCCCATGGTAAAGTGAGGACAAAGAGAAATTAATGCAGATGAAAATCATTAAAAAACAAATAAAATTAGAAACTGCTAATGTATGTGGTGGAATAATGCAGTGTGAATTTTCAGGCATTACAAACAGGGAGGGCAATTTGTTTTATCTCATTCTACTCTTTTTGCAGAGCCATGGGCTACACTGGTTGCAGGGTGTTCCCTGTGGTAACCTGGTGCTGTGTTAGCACATCCCCCTCCTCAGGCCTCATCATCAGCTGCAATTTATCTCACCCCATTCCTGTAACCCACATACTTGAGGCTGAATTTAGCCATTAATCTATAAATTTCTGGATTTTTCTGGCTGAGTGAAGAGTCTGTCATAAGAAAATATGAATTATTTAGAAATAGTATTTTGAGATGGAGCAGGTAGAAAGCACCCAGGACTGGGAGAAAACAGCAGCCTTCTCCAGCTCTGTAAGGAATGACTATTTCTTAGTGGCTTAGATGGGAGCACATGTGAAAAATTGGCTGCACTGTGGCATGAGCTGAGCACCTGAGCTGAGGGGGGTGTGCAGGTGCCTTAGGAGGGGAGCAGGAGTGTTGCATGCTATGGTTATACCTATCTGCAGTAAATCTTAGTGGTTCTTTGGCCATGGAGCCTCCTTTTCCTGCACACCCAGTAGTTACTGGTGCAGAAATGCAGCAAAAGCCACAAAACTGGGAAACAGGGGAGCTGCTTCATGGCAGAGACTGAAAATCCCTGGAGGAAACCAGAGCAGGTATAGAAGAAAGAGCCTGCTTGGAAGCACTCTGGCTGCTAATGACAGGGAAAACAGTGAAGAGGGAGTGTGAAGGGGGATTATTACTGAAGCTTTCACACCTTTTTCAGAGCTCCTGCTTCTCTATTCAGATATTTGATGATAAGCTGACTCATGGAATTTGAGGAGTTACTCTTTTCCATGGCATGAAATGAGCAGGTGTGGGGGGTTCTTCCTTTTCTTTTTTAACCAACCATTTCCAAAGTTCAGCTTTCTCTGCTTGTAGTAAACACCCTAGTTTTAAATTCAGTAGTGTAAGGCATCCATCTCCATCTTTTCCCCCTGCCTGCTCTGAACAGGGAGCTTTTGGATGCTGGAAAAGATATCTCACAGATTGCAGCTCACAGTTGGGAATGAGGAGGAGTGATGGGCACGGTGTTATTCTCACATCCCAGTGTGCTTTCTGTAATGTGAGAGGATTATTACTGATGCTCTGCTGGCTCTATTCATTGTTGTGAATGAATTATGCTTTTAAGCTGGGCATTAGCCTGAAAATACCTCCAGTAATTTAAGTGGGGATTATTATTACTGGTTGTGTTTAGGGCTGTTCTTCAGAGCCCCACAAGAGGGGAGCCCATTGTGCCAAGCTCTGTATGTGAGATGCTCCCTGCCCCAGCCAGTGTCTCTCTAAAACCATATATTTTGGGTGGGGTTGAGGATAAATGGGAATTACACACAGCAGAGACTTTTCTGCCAAAGAATGTAAGGAAGACTGACATCTTCTTCCTCCTGATACTCTGGTTTGTCTGAGGAAAGGACAGCATCTATCCCCTGCCCTGGTCTGAATTTGTGTGTTGTGGGGAAGAGTCCTCCCACCAAACATTTTAATGCCTGTCACTATCTGCTCCTGCTGGCTGCAGCTTTGTTTGCTCCCTGTGGACTCCCCTGGATGTGACAGGGCTGAGGGCTGAGGGCTGGTGGGGCAGCACAGGCAGTGAGTGTGAGAGCTGTGCAAGCCCAGCTCCGTGTTCTCCTCTTCAGTTTTGTCACGGACCTTTAATGCTGAATTATTGAGCATGGAAATGCATTTCACCATAAAGAGCATTTTAAAGAAGAAAGCAAGGAGTCAGCTTACTCAAGGCATTGCCTTTGGATGGCTTTTGGGGAGAGTTGTTGGGAGGAAACAAGGCAGACGAGGCCGTGTGCTCTCTCATTTGCAAAGATTCAGTTGCTGTCTTGTTTCTCCCATCATAAAATTGTCTCTCTGAGTTTTCCAGGTGGATGCATCACAGGGGCTGGAATGTAGGCTGACAGGTAGAAATCAAAAGCAGCATGTCTTAGTGATGCTTCGTCAGCTGTGAATAACAAGAAACATTCGGGGGTTGTTCTGGAAATGCAGATACCATCCAGTGTCAGCTCTCAGCTGCTGCTGCTCTGGGCAAACCTCCTAAGATGTCACAGGCAGAATATTTGCTGTGCCCTGGATTTTGCTCCCACAGATTTGCCTAATCTGTCTGTATGGCAGCTCTAAATCAGGTGTCAGCTCCTGTCTGAACTGAAATCTCTATTGCCCCTGCAGCCCAGAGTCCAGAGGACAGCACTGAACATGTTCTGGGGATGATTTGTGCTCAATTCTTAACAGCTTGGGTGACTAATTGCATGAAGTCAGAAAGCAAACACAAACTCTCCAGAGCATTATGTATTTACATAGTGATGCTGATAAATAACCCAAAAGTGGAGAGGATGAGACCTGCAGCAGCCAGTCAGAGCTTGGGAGTGACTTCCCTACCCCATATATGAGGGATAACCTGTCCTTTTTCCAGTCACACACCCATCTCCAGCACAGTCTGTGAGCAGGGGTCCAAACTCATGTCACTCTATTTGTGTATGTAGGTTTGTACATAATCTGAAGTTACTCAGCCTGAATATTTTGGATACAGTGATATATGTGGGAATACTGAGAGCTAATAATTGGAAGAAGAGTATTTAGAGGTTTATATAAGTGTGCTGCATGCTGCAAACCACGCTTGTATCTCTGGGTATTAAAGTGTATTTTGTTTGACAGTGCACTTCATAATGTATTATAGGAGTAATATTTTATCAAGAGCTCAAGTACCAAAAGGAGTGCATTCCCCACAGGACTCTCTTCCCTTAATGTGCTCAAGGTTGTATCCAATATTCAGGAAGCTCCTTGTATTCTAAATCCAAAAGGTACCTCTTCAGAGATGTAAGAAAACAAGTTTTTGTTCCTCATAAATTCCATATCAACAAGCCAGTGGTAAAAAGTTAATTAGAGCATCCTTTCAAACTCCAGGCTTCAGCTGGTAAAAATGGGAGGAAAAAACCTAAAGAAATGCACAATAGTGCTGTGCAATTTCTTCAAATAAAGATCATTAAAGTTTCTGACAAGGCTTTGATGCTGAAGCTCTGCCTTGCTCGTAGCAAACACCCAACTAAAGCAAATCCTGGACCTGTGTGACAGCCCCTGAACGTTTCCATTAGCATGGCATCATTCTAATGCATTTAGTGTGTGTGTTTAATGCTAAATGCATTAGCACTTAATGTCAGCAGCTCCAGACCCGCTCAAGTCAAGGGGTTAACACAAATTAAGAATTGCAAGAGAGATTTGTCACTCTTTATAGCTCTGTGTTAGGAGTCCTAATTTCATTACTGAAGCTACTCTGCAAAGAAAGAGTATTATTTTTGTGTAATGCTCTTCTTTTTTTTTTCTTTGGGAATTAGAGAGCAATTGCCCTGCTAACACTTGGTTTCCCAGTAACACCTCCCAGGAAGCCCCACTGTAGCATCATGTAAATATATGTAGTAACAGAGTAAAACCTGCAGAATACATTACCTAAGAAATTTAACTATCAAATTAACATTAAAAATCAAGTTGGGAATGGACATCTATGGCTAAAGTTGGGCTTTTGTTTATTCTGTCTAAACCCAGACCATTTTAGACTTTAGCAGCATGGGGGAGTGAGGCCAACCTATGAAACACAGCAAGCCAGGCTGCAGTTCCAGGGAGCTTTCCTTCAGCACCAGGTGAGGGTTAAACAGCTTAACCTTTCCATTTGACCTTGCCCCTGGTGGTGTTTGCACAGACAGAGGCACAGCAGTGCACTGATTCTCACTGGGGAGCAGCCCAGGTGAAAAACAAAATGGGAGTGGGATCTGGAACAGCAGAGGAGCTGGGTTAGAGGCTGGAATGAGCACAGAGGGGTGGGCATCAGTTTTGCCATATTGCTGCTGGCTGCTTAACTGCACAGAGGTGGTTTTGTTATTCAGTGTGCAGTGAGGAAGATGCACCTGGTCTCTTTTCCAGCACTGTAAAGTGACAGGGATTTGTTACCTTAATAGGAATTCCTCCCAGCAGCAGTGTTAAAGTCAATGGGACTGCAAACAGAGAGTAGAGAACATGCCAGACTCGGTAGGGTCAGGATCAAGAGCTGTTATGTTGATTGACCTCAGGAAAAGATTATTTTGAAGGGGTTTTTAAATTATTTTAATTAAAGCATGTATTTAGATGAGTGGAGTTTATGCTAATTACACTTGTATGTCACCATCCTTCTTGAAAAAGTTTTAGAATTCTTAAAAACTTGAGCTTCTCTCAGTGCTTCAGTGAGATGGTGCTGAGCTCATCCCCACAGAAAGGCAATGAAGAAAACATTTGCTCAGCCATCAGCAGCATGTCAGGGCCCAAGGGCACCAGCAGGTCCTGGCTGCCCTGACCAGGGGCTCCCTGCAGGCACCTGGAGCCCAGGGCTCCATTCCAGCTCCTCCCTGCTCCTTCCTGAGCTGTGTCACTGCCTCTGTTCTTCAGAGCTTCACAAGAGGAGAGCTCAGTGTGCTAAGCTCTGTATGTGAGATGCTCCCTGCCCCAGTCAATATCTCTCTAAAACCATAGATTTTGGGTGGGGTTGAGGATAAAGCATCCAAACATATCACAGGGTAACGTGGCAGAAATTGAGGTGTTGTCTCCCACTTGGTTCCTGTTCAGAGACCTTTGCTCTGTTTTCCTTGAGGACAGGTTCTTCTCTTTGGTTCTTTGCTACCCTTGGAGTGTCTTGCTCCTCATAGAAGTGCAAGTATACTTCGTGTTGTAGATTTGGCCTTATGGTTTGTGGGCCAGGTCCAGCCTGAGCAATATTTCTGTGTGATTTGTTAACTTTTCTCCATGGAAAGTGTAAGAAGTGCTGTAAGAGCTGACTTCTCTTGCACCCTTCATCTGTCTTCAGCAGCTCCAGCTGAGATCCAGATCTCAGAGGGTCTGATCTTGCTCTTGTCAGTCTGTAAAGGGTTGCCTCAAGATCCCAATAATCTGTTTTCTCCTATCACTACCTCACTCCCCTGCCTCAGAGCCTTCTGGCTGCAGCCTTGGTTCACACAAGGACCAGTGACAATGCTGGACCTTCAGAGGGATCCAAACATTCACCTCTAACTCCAAGCCTAACCCCTGTATTTCCCTTCCCTTTCCATCCATCCTTAACCTTTCAAAGTATTCTTAACATCCTCCCCTTTCCATAAGCTTGCTTTGTTGCTAACATGCCAGCACATCCCTGGGATTATGGCCACAAGAATGATTTGCTCCAGGGAGAGCTGGAGCAGAGCTGTACCCCAAGGGAAGAGCTGGCTGTGGAGCAGCTCATTCCCTGTCCTGCTGCACTGCTCAGCCTGCAGCAGTTTGTTCACATAGCCATAGCCCAGCACCAACCTCATTAACCCTGCCATGGCCCCAGAGCATGTTGCTATCAGATGAGACAGTCCAACATTTTCTGTGTGTGCAAGAGCTTGAAGTGGTTTTCTGAGTCTGAAAACCAGCCAGTGAAAACTAACAGTGATCAGCTGTTAGTTAGGTGCTTGACAGCAGTGATAAAACACCTATAAAATAAGGTGTATCAATAATAGAGTCTAAATTGACTATGGGAGGTATGTGAGCATTGAGCACCCCTCTGCTTAGCCTTAATTGATTGCAAGGTATCATTTTAAATTGAGGGGAATAATCCAGCTGAAAATGTATTCATGGGAGGGAATCAGCACCAAGTGTCTACTTGGTGTGCCTTGATTTTAATGTTTCTGGCTTTCATTTTGTGAAGGGTTAGATGAGTGGATAAGCAACAGGAGTTATATGATAAGGTTGTCTGTGTTTTGCATTCACATTTGCGTGGTAATTCAGATGAGAAAGAGAGCCCTGTGATTTGTCACACACATTGTCTGGATTTCACAGACTTTTCTGAGACTGATTTAGTTGATTTTGGATGAGGTGGAAATTAATTAACAGATGCCAACAAACATGGCTCCCCATGAAAATCTGAGTGGGGAAGGAGGATGGATCTCTGGCTCTGCCACCCAGAGGATCAAGAGAATGGACAGGGAGCAGGGATAGCTGGTGATGAGAAGTGAGACAGAAACCTGGAAGTCCAATGGGAGTTTGATCCCCATTGTCTAACAAGCCCTGTGGGATGTGGCAGCAATTGGGCATCTCCAGGACAGCAGGAGGGATGTGAATGTTTGGGCCAGGCAGGTGTGGGCAGGAGTATGAGCTTGGTTCTCCCTCCATTCCATGGGATCCAGCCCTGGCTGGAAGGCTGCCCTGCCTGTCCCTAGCCCAGCTGTCTGTGCTCTATAAAATGAGACCTTTCCTTCCTCATACATCCCTGCTTCAGCACACCTTGAAACTGGAGAGAGTGATAAATTGAGCTCAGGCTGTTCCTTGGGAAGAATTACAGCTGTCTGAACAGCCATGCATGCAGGCTGGGTATTTTCCTCTCTACTTTGCCATTTTGAAGTGACATTTGCTTTATCCAAGCAGTCATATTAAAATCACACATTTCAGTAGCCCTTGTTTATTAGTCTATGCAGTAATTTTCAGACATTTTATTGTGGTTTTGGCAGAGTCTTCTTTGTATTGTTGAAACTTTAGAAAAAGAAAATAATAAAATAACAAAACAACCCCAAAATCCAACCCACCAAAACCTGTTAAAATTCCTGATTACTTATATGCTGTACCAAGTATATAAACAGTCCTCTGTATTTCAGGGGTTTTTAATCTGTGACCTCCCCAGTATAAATCTCAATAGACAAATTTAGATCTCAACACAAAACCAAATTGCTTGCTGTTTATGAAATGCATATATTTGTGTTGTAAATGCAATCCAATAACACCACTATTGTCAGGATCGCTTTCTTTTTGCTTATTGAAATTACATGCACATTTAAAATAGATTTATAACTGCCTATTTCCATACCCAAGCAAAACCTGGCATTTCACTAGCTGTGCCTTTGATAGTCAAGACTTCTGTAGATGTTTTCATGATTTCTTTCTGGTTAGTGGAAACAGGAGCTGTTTATTTTGATGGGTTTTATTTTTTTGCATCTCCAGCAAAAATTGCATCTACTCAGTTATGTCAGTGCCATAGTTTTGATTTATTAAAAACACATGGAGTTTGAATAGAACCTTGTACATAGAGATTAATGGAAACTTTTATTTATTTTTAATATGCTTATAGCAACTAGAATCTAACTCCAGGTTTAATTTTGCTTCTAAAGCTGAATTTATTGAATTGAAATCTTGTGACTTTGCTGGCACTTGTGCTGTTACTCCTCAGTGGAAGTGGGGAGTGTGCCTGGTGTGACAGCTCTTCCAGGGCTGCCTCTCTCAGGGGCTGCTGAGTCCTGCTGCTCAGCCCTGGCTCTTCTGGGTGCTGCTGTTTGTCCCAGGACTAACAGTGGGGACCAAACTTGCTTAGACTCTGCAGAAATTCAGCTCAGCCAAGACTGACTTGACAAACCTTTATTCATCTGTGACAGAGAGCAAACATAACCCCAGGGACTTGGGATCAAGCAGATGGAAAGGAATTTAACCCCAAAACACTTCCAGCTAGAGTTCTTCTTTATACATCATAATCCTCTTATGCCTCCACCAATTTCTTATCTCACTCAGTGGTTGAATATTTTGTTTGCAAAGCTTGCATGTGGGCTTCATGTAAATTGCACACTCTGTGTTCAGTGCATGCTGTGTGTCTTTCCATGCTGTGTGTCTTTCCAGGCTGGGGTTGTGTCCTTCCCAGGCTGCATGTCCTCATCCCTGCAACATCACAGAGCCTTGGACAGATCTTGGTTTGTCCTTGGACAGCTCCCTCTGCTTTTTCTTGCCCAGCAGGCTCAGGGAGTGTTTGGACAACACATGGTTGTGTTCTTGGGGCTGTCCTGTCCAGGGCCAGGAGTTGGACTTGATGATCCTGTGGGTCCCTTCCAGCTCAGGGATGATTTTATTATTAGAGTTTATTCTTAAGACCTTCATAGAAATGTTCTTACCTATGCCACAAATAAATGATTGGGGCTTTTTTCTTCCTTGTCTGCAATAACCTGTTTGCAGCATGTTCTTCCTTGTGTGCACAAGTCTTTTTGGGGTCGAGGGCTCACTGGTGATCCCAGGTTCATCCAGCATCAGCTGGAATAAATAACTGCTCTGTAAAATCCAACCAAATGGAGGGGGTAGGATGTTCTGGCAGAAATGAGACCATGTCTGTAAATTACCTTGCAAACCACATCTGAAAGGTGCTAAAGAAGCACCCCTACAGGGATTACTAATGCATAGAAATGAAATGAAATTTTGGATGCTAAATAACTAAACAAAACCCAAAGACAGATATTAAAGCCATTTTGGAAAGGCTATAAATCAGTTGCAGGCTATAGGCTGGAACAGAGTGTGGAAGTGCTGGAAACACATCTGTCATCAGGGAAGCTGTACAGTCTTGTTTCCTGACTGCAGAGGGAGAAGCTTTGATCACAGCTCTCACTGAAGCACTAATTTCTTAAAAGCTGACTTAAAAGCCAGCATAAAGTTTAAAAAAGAATGGGAGTTTATTACTTTGAAATCTTGTTTTAAATGTTGGTTTTCTTTCTTTCTTAGTAACATGCATTTTAATAAAAGTAACTTATGGCCCCTAGGATTTTGATTCCATAAGTTGATTTCATCCTTTTCTTCTTGCTTACCTGTCAACCTCATTCCATCAACTCTTTAATGTAATATTTCTTTCATTAGTGAGTAGTGACTAACACTGGGGAACTGGAACTGCTGGGGTTGGGTTATGTAGTGCTGTAAATCAGGTCACAACAGTACTTGGACACATAAAAGAAATTCTGCTTGTCAGGTGGGTATTTACCCTGATGCTTTAATTCAGGTCAGTGGTAAGCTTTTAAGGTAATCTCTCATTCACTGCACTGGGGTTCTTGGAGTGCACAAAGTGGATTTCTACAGCATGAAATGAAGTCAGAAGAGACACTCCAGGAGTTCACCTAATCTGTCTGCTAATGGACACTTAGCCCACTTAAACCCAGCCTGGGCTAGTCTGAAATAGCTGTTCCAAAATTCAGGGCCCACAGCTGTTGGTTCAGTTACTGCTCTTGGCTTGGTGGTGAACATCAGGCAGGGAAAGAGCAACCTGGTGGCTTAACTAAGCTACAAACACATGAAACAAACTGGAAAAAACCCACTTGCATTCATTAGGGTTTGTTCATGCAGAGTTTGAATGTTGGTTGGCTCTGACAGTGTGTTGGGATAAGGAAATGAATGTTTGAAATAGTGACCTCCTCCTCAGTAGAAGAATGGAATAACCAGAGATGCTCTGTGGAGAAGGGCAGTGATGCACAGTGGTGTTAAATAAAACTGCTTGGATTGGTCCTGGGAGGTCAAGAAGGATTTAAGGGAAAAACCAATCCTGTGTGGGTTGGGTTTGTGCCCAACACTTTCAGATTTGGCTGTTGGGTCTGTGTTTTGGTTTTTGTTTTACCATCCTCAAATGACAAATGATGAGAGGTATTAGGATATATTGTTTTGAGCTGAGATTTCTAAATCTGCAGAAGGAATTATCCCCTGGATATTGTCTCAGACTCAGGACTGTAACATTCTGGCTGATGTGTTAAGTGTTTCATCCCTTATCAGGATGTCACATCTACTGCAGCAAGCACGTATCTCCTGGGTTTGATTCCATGTGAATCCCTGATAATGCTACAAGGGAGTAAGTGCAAGAAAAACTGTGTTAAGTGACATCTCATTTCTGCCTTTCACTTAGTTAAAGCCAATAATAGGCTGAAAAAGGAACAGATGTAAGCTCAGATATGCTGTGTAAGTACTTTCAGTGCTTATTCAGTGGTGCCAGGTGTGTGAATATGGGAAAGCTCTGGGAGATCTGAATAATACCTATGCATCAGCTGCTATCATATCCTGATATCAGATCTCCAGAACAGCACCGGGAGCAGAACAAGGATAGAGCTTTTCTATCCTTGAAGACTTCAGAATGGTGCATCAGTCCTCCAGGGCTGATGCACCATTGGCATTGAAGGGTTTAGAATTTCCTTGTTGTGTGTGAAAAATAAGAAAACCTCATCCAAACTCCCAGAGACTGGGAGCTTCCTCCCATTCCTGTCCCAGAACTGGGATAGCAGAATTTATCTAGATGCAATTACTAATGTGAAAAGATTGTACCACTAAAAATACAGATCCATACCTCAGAACAAGAACTGCTTTCCCACATCTTCCATTAAATGTTTCAGTGCTTTAAATAGAGGCCTGAAGATACAGGCTGGGGGGGAAAGTGCATGAAATTTTATTTGGGAAGTCTTTTTTTCTTTTTATTTAAACTTCAGCAAAAGGGTCTAGGAAACCCTGAGAAAGGGGAACTGCTTTTCCCCTGAAGATTAGAGAAACCAGTATTTTTTAAAGCAATCCATCTTGCCATGCTGTAAAACCCCAGTGCCTTTCAATGGAAAGGACTGGGACTGACAGAGTTGTATTTTAGGATGTGCTATTCCAATAGTCTGCCTGCTGTTACAGAAGCACAGACATGACCAGTGCTGAATCTTGCCCTTCTCTTTTAAAGACAATTGAGGAGGGAATTTTCTGGGGCATATCTGAAGAATGTAAAATAGAGAAATTGTCACTGTATTGCCCTCTGAAATATCAAATGCTCCTGGCCAGGAATTGCTCCTACAGAACCTTGGAATAGAGAACCTTTGAAGGTTCCTTCCAACATCCTAAATCCTAAATTTGAAAAAAAAACAGAATCATTTGGTGACCCTGCCTGGGAATCTCTTCCCCCTCCCTGAGAATTTTCCTTCTGCAGGTGTGTACAGTAGAAAACTACTGACTCTGTAGGAGCAAAATTTCTGTGCTAACCTGAAAATCCAGCCTTGCTTGTGATATTCAGCATTCCCTCATTTATCTTAAATTCTAGATGAGATGTGCAGAACATCTGAACCTCTGCTCTGTCTGAACAGATCACTGGGATTTCTGAAAAGATGCTGAAATTCAGAATACATTGAGTTGACTTTACCCTGCTCCCCTGAGAACAGACACAGTTTGTCTTTAGGGCTTGCATTCCAGTTGGATTGCTGCTAAATAGTCCTTCCTTCTTTTGGTTCAGACCTGGGAGGGAGGCTTGTTGGTAAGTTTAGCAGTAGCTGTGTAAGCTTTATTTTTACTTAGCTGTGCTCTTTTGTTCTTATGGCTGTTGCAATCTCCTGCCATCTGGGGGCTTCTGGACCTGCTTCAATAAATCCTATTGGCTTTTCCTGTTGCTCTGAGGATTTTTGCAGAGGGAAGGGGAAGTGGATGGTTTATGCAGTGGCTTCCAGGCTGCTGAAGGAGCCTTAGACATATTTTACTTGTTTGTTCTTACGTAAAACTGTTGTGGTAAGCTGCCACAGATAGAGCCAAGGAAGAAATTGGTAACCTTTTTTAATTGTCAAGCTGACACAAGGTGAAAGGGAGCTGCTATTCCCCTTCCTGCTTTTCCACAGCAGAGCAGTGCTGCTGACTTCTAGGAACATGTGTGTGTGCTCTTGGGTGGATCAAACTGCCAGGAACCATCCTTGAAAGTACCAAGTGGTGCCTGATGAGAATGCCACCTTCCAGAGGTGCCAGCACCAGACACTGCAGTTCAGGGAGGTTTCCAGGAGAACCTCTTGTGTGCTGTGGTCAGGAGCTTCTGGAAAATTCTTGCAGCAGAGGCCTTTCTAGGAAAAGTCCCCTCTTTCCACTTACACATTGCTTTGTGGCTTTTGTAAAGTGCTTGCACTGCTCTTAGGAGTCCTTAGTTATAAGTTTCTGTGTGAAGCCCCAATGTTTTACACAACAATTTTCTCTCCCAAGACTGTGAAATGACTCAGCCCAGCAGCCCTCTGTGATTCCAGCATCTTCATTAGGAGCTAGAGGATGTGTGTGATGCAACATTTCATTTTACTTCTTGCTTTATAGACTTGTTTTCACTTGGCACGTTACTCATCCCTCCCCCTCTGTAAACACACCACTGGTGTAGATTTCCTCAGACCAGTTTTTACTCTCTTTGCTCTTTTGCCCTGCTGATGGTCCTGCTCAAGTGTTCTGTGGCCTTATGGTCACCTTTGGCCTAGCTAGCACATGGTCATTGTACCAGCAATTCTCAGTTTCCAAATTGCCCTGTTTAATGATAGTGGTTTTGAGATTCAGCATTGTCAACTTTGACTGTTCCCTTGACCTCCTCATTTTCCTGGGAGGTTCCTGGGAATAGCTGTATAATGGGAGAATATATTAAAAGAAATGCAAGGGGCATTTATTACTCCTCTGCTGAAGCTTCATTTGTAAATGCTGGTTAATGGGGATGTAGCTGCTGTCCAATGTGCTCTCAGTTAGCTGGTGCACTGCATGCCAAACAGATCTGTGCCTTTCCTGCTGCACTGCAAAATAACTCTCAGTTGCTCTCAGGAGTGAGAAACAAGCTGTCCTTACCCCTTTAGAGAACTAATCCATTCAGTATGCAGGTGGATTAGTTTGAGTGGTTGGGTTAAAGAAACCTTTTTGTAAGAAGAAATAACCCTACTAGGTACATAATTAGCTGCTGCTTTTGTTTTTAATGACTTTAATCCCAGGGTTTAGTCTTTTGGGCCTTTTTTTTTAAACATAGGTATTCCAGGCATTCTCTGAGTGCTCTTGCAAGCTCCTGATGTGGTGCTGATGCCCTCTTGGACAGCCACAAGTGACACAGCTTCAGCTTCAGCAGGTCCACAAGAGTGATAAACAGCAGCCAGGTGTACTGATTCCTAATGGGAAATATTAACTGAATGGAAGTGAGTGTTCCACAGTGGATGGCAAGGCCAGATCCCAGATCTGGAGCTCTCTGCTCAGCTTTTTGCTTCTCTTTGGAGCAGTGAATCATCTCATTGAGCTCTTGTTTCTTGTTTGAAAAAGCTACACTTTGCACAATTCTAACCAAGACAATTTCAGAAATCTTATTAGGAGCATCAGATTTGTGTCACCTTATATTTGGACCTCAAATATTACTTGAACATGTCTCCTTTTTTTTTTCTTTCAGTTGCAGAGAAGCAGGTGATTGCAGAATTGAGCACCCCACTAAGATCTGTCTTCCATCAGTCTGTAAGCTCTTTTAGATGATCCTCTCTTGTTTACCCAGCACCTGCACATCACAAGCAAAGGGACCCCAATCCCTTTGCCCTTTGTGTGTTCATGATCATCTGAGATCATCTGCAACCAGGTTTCACTGTATGAGTAGGGCCAGAGAATCAATAATTGATCACAAGTCCAGAGACACCTGCCAATGGTCTATTTATAAATTTAGTGAAATCTTTGGGGGTAAAATACCTTTGTACATGCAAATATTCACTTTTCTTCTACATGGGGTAAAGCTGTTTCCACCTCAAAGGATAAAAATCCTGGGAGTGTTGGTGGAATTGAGCCCAACTTTTAATGATCCTCTCAGCAGAGTTGCCAGGCTGACATTTGATTATCTGAACAGCATTGTGCCATGTTACTCCCTCTCCCAAATGGATTGCTTACCCATGCCTTTAGCAACACCCTGGCTGAATTAATTCAGCTGTCCCTGGAGTGCTTCCAGCAGAGACAATTCACTGGTAACAACTAAGTAAAAGCTTCCCTCCAGGATTTTAGCTCAGGATTTTAGCTGGACTGTTGTGCTCTTCCTGGGGTACATCATGGTGGCAGTTGTATCCTGGGCTGCACCCAAAGGCTGTGGAAATGTCCAGGGAGGGGGCTCTGCCCCTCCACTCTGCTCTGGTGAGAGCCTGGAGCTTGGAGTGTTCCATCCACCTCTGGGTGCTCAGAATCACAGAATGACCAGGTTGGAAGAGACCTTCAAGATCATTGAGTCCAACCCAGCCCCAACAGCTCACTGGCACCCAGTGCCACATCCAGGCTTTGTTAAACACACCCAGGGATGGGGACTCCACCACCTCCCCAGGCAGGCCAGTGCAGAACTTCATCACCTTTTCTGTAAAAAACTATTTCCTAATATCCAACCTGTATTTCCCTTGGCACAGCTTGAGATTGTGTCCTCTGGTTCTGGAGCTTGGTTGCTGGGCTGATTTTATGAAGGTGGAGCAGCATCCCCACCTTCAAAGTGTTGATCCCACCCTGTCCATGGCTCTAGAAGCCAGGGCTGGCTGGTCACTGGTGCTGCACAAATCTGGGTATGGCTGTGGCTGGCTTAAACTCTTGTTTGCATTCAGGTAACTTCAGTGATCTCTTTGTTATTACTATCCTAAGCTCTGTCTCTGCCTATAAATAATATGACCTGAAGGCAGTGCACCTGTTGGGAAAACCTTCATTGTTTCACAAGGAGAGAGCCAGAAAAACAGCTTCTCCTCAGAACACATTTCCCTTCAAGAAGGCTGGGATTAGATCCAGCTTTCAAACTTTATGGAGAATGCTCCTGTCTGATTTGTCATTTGTATCTCTGCCATTTCTATTGGCAGAGTATCAGGTCTGAAAGAGCTTCTGACCCAATAAATGCATGAATTATTTAAGATGTGAGCTAATTTTCTTCAGGCATTGTAATAGATCAAAACATGATAGCAGCACAGAGGACTGTTTTCTGGAATTCCATTCAAGTATCCTTTAAACATTTTAAATATATTTGCATTATGGTCAATTAAAAGGAGCTGAAACAATGCTAATAGTGGATTTCTTATTACTAATGCTTTTAAAGTTCCTAGATTTGTGCTTTATGCTTGAGGGTAAAGCCCCACCTCTAACTAATGAGAGCTAAGAAGAAGCTTCCCTGTGGGCAGATTATTCCATAAGTGCTGCATGGCTGCTGGCTTGTCTCCCCAGCTCAGGAAGGGCTAACATCCTGCCAAAGTCTCCTCCAACCTCTTCCCTCAGGGCATTGTTTATTAATTCAGACAAAAACCTCTGAGAATAAGGCAGAGCAAAGCTGCTCCTTGAACACCACAGCCTTTGTTCCATGCCCTCTGCTTTATCTCCTCTGCAGCTGTAGGGGAAAGCTCTTTAGTGCATGTTCATCTCAGTCCCTCCAGGTTTTATTTCAGCACCAACCATTCCCTTTCCATCTGGATCTCCAAACTGCAGGGCTGGTCTTGGCTGAAGTGGGCAGGATCCTGGACAGGCAGCCCCTCCATCTGGGCTAAAACACCAATTTCAGTGCTTCTTTTTTAATTATCAGCCATAATAATGAAACGAACACAATAATGTGGGCATGGAATTGCTTCAGAGATGCTTCAGCAAAAGGAGGGATGTCTCTGTGTACCCAAAGCCTTGTTCAGAGCCATTGTCACCCGTGGCTGTGACAAATGCACTTGGTGGCCCAGCACTCCACTTCCAACCCACAAATACAATGCCTAGAAACCTATTTTCATACCATTTTTGAATGTATTGTTTGACATGCAGCTTGTCCCCAGCTAGGGTTCACATTTATAACAGCTGCTCATTTCTAAAACTATAAAGAAAAAGAGTGCATTCTAATTTAATTAAATAAATAATTAAAATTTTTATAAGGGCTGCTTCAAATCTCTAATTGAAAAATCATTACAGACTGCATGTGATTTAGTTTTAACACAAAAGGGACACTAAATAAACTTTTTCTAATATTTTTTAATTTTGGAAAACTTAAAAAAAATCAGTAATTAGCTCTTTAATAGAGCTGAAACTGTTGATTTTTAACTGGATTTCAAAGCATGTTTGAATACAGAGAGCAATTCAAAAATTCTTGTGAGCAGCAGTTTTAGTAGCTGCCATAGCAACAAGTAGAGTATCCAAGCCCTTGCTCCCCTTTGGAGGCTGGAAATTCCTGGAAAGGACAAGATCTGCAGACATTTCGAGTGAGTTTTGCAAACACAACTTGCACTGGGACAATCCCTGCGAGGGCAATCCCAATTTTAACCTGGAAATCAGGGAGACATCAGGCATCCTGAGATGGCAGCACTAACTGAGAATAGCAGGGAAACTTGGAAAAATTAAATGTTATATGGGTTTTAATGCAATTTGTGTACTTTTCATGGAACAATCTGTATAATTTCTATATCTTCTGGTTTAGTTTTAATCTCTTTTATCTGTATGTTCTTGTCTCTTCTGTCTGTACATTTTGGGAGGCTTCATCTCCATTCTGTCACCTGTGCCAAGAATTCAGGAGTTTTATCTTATTAATGCTGCCACTGCTGTGTTGGTCTGCCCTTACAATAGTGCAGGAAAGGCTGAGGGCAGAGCTCAGAACAAGCTGCACATTTGGAAAAGAGGAGAGTTGGAGATGTTCTGCTGCTTCTGAGACCTCTGAACTTCTTCAGGCTCCTGGAAGCCAAACAGAGCTGAATGTCAGAGCTGTCCTTATCTTAACAATAAGCCAAATCAGAACTCGAGATCTTAATTAACATTTCTACATTTCTAGTTACTTTTGTGAACACAATAGAGCTGATTATTACTGAAAGAAGTTAAATTAATCTGATAAATCAATGTGGCCAATGCAGATAAGTCTGGTGGAGCATTTTCAAGCTGCACCAGGATCTGTCAAAAAGAGTAATGAATGTATCAGATTTTCAAAAGCACACTTTTGGAGGCAGGGAGGAGTAAGATAAATGACACACACCAACTTCATTAACTTGCATGCTGGGTAACATGAGGCTGCAAATATGAAATTAAACTGGGTCTGCAGAAGCAACTTGAAGACAATAATGGAGAATGCAGAAACTGCTGTGAGTGACAGGTCCAGAAACAGATGGCAAAGAAGGGGAAGGGATGTAGGGGAGCAATGGGGTGACATTGGTGCTCCTTCAGATGTATCCAGCTTAATAATAATAATAATAATAATAATAATAATAATAATAATAATAATAATAATAATAATAATAATAATAATAATAATAATAATAATAATAGCCTTGCTGTGAATGAAATTCCCTCCCCTGTCTCATCCAAGCATGTTGGAGATCACTTGGTAGTAAACTCATCATAAACTGAGGAATTGCAAAGGCCTCAGCCTGTGGCTACTGCAGAAGGTTGCAAAGTGAGCAAACAGCACTGCTTCATGCTTGTAGCAAGCACTGCAGTTTCCAGGGAGGGTTCTTAGAACTTTAGGGGAAAACTTGGCATCTTATTCTTGTTGAGGATCATCTTTTCACCGTGCCAGGACTCTGTTAAAAGATGGTTTTGGATGCCAGTGATACAGGAGTGGAAATGTGAGATAGAGTAGCTATGTTTATCAGAAAGTGGAAGTGATGAGTTCCCACTCATAAAAAAGACATTTTTTCTCTTTCTTATACATGAAGCCACAGAAGCAAAGAGAGGAGGGTCATGTACACAGAAGTGCCAAAAAAATCCCCAAAAGAGCCTGAAATTAAGAGGGAGAAGAGGGTATACCTATTGCCAAGAAAAAAAAAGGAAATTGCAAGGTATTAGGGGAAAGCTGGAGTTGCCTTCCCAACAAGCTCTGGCTTGGGGGTTGCATCCCTGACCTCCACTAGCATCAAATGCCAGGCCAGAGTGGCCTTTTCAATATTCTCATAAGCCTTTCTGACATTAAAGGATGGCAGATAAGCTGGAAGGGACTTAAATTAACACAGGAGGTGCCATTTGCTCAGAGAGTGCTATCCCTGTGCATCCTTTGGGGCCCTATTCCAGATTCCCCCTGCTGGACCACACATCTCTCATCTCCTGCCCACAGCTGCCTCCTCCTCCATGGCCTGCAGGAGTGGTTGTGTGATTTATAACAGATAAATGTAGTAGATTTGAATATTTGTTTAGTTTTTACTCTTGGTTGATTTTGTGACCCCACAGACTCCCTGCTCCAGGAGCAGGGAGTATCAGAAATCTCACAAGGGTCTCAAGACAGCCAGTCCAAAGCATTTGTGTTTGGACCAGATTAACATCCACCTAAACCTTTGGGAATACAGCTGTCACTGTTCCCTTAGGATCCAAGCTTTGTGGAATATTCTAGTGATTTAGGACAATAAAAAATATTTCAGAGGAATCTCAGGAACTTTTGCAACCCTCAGACTTGGATCTGAATGAGAAGAAACTGCATCCTCTGCAAGGCATGCTCATATTTCTCTCTCCAGAGTTAGGGACAGGGAATGAGAACAGGTAACTTGTTTACAAGGTTTTCTTCTCTTTCAACTCTCTGAGCAATTTATGTCACCTTTTTTCATGGGAGATGCTGAGACAGACTTGCCAGCTCGAGTTAAAAGATAAAATGAAACAGATGAAGGGGGTGGAGAGGGGAAAGCGTTCCAGGGTTTTTTTTATTTTTTTTCAGTTTTGTACAATGATACAAAAAGTGGGTTATGAACTAAAATATTGAATCACAATTCTTCAGGCAGTTTTATACTTAAATCATAGTCTTGTCAAGTCTGTGTTTGATATGGTTTAATTAATGCTTCCCTTATGTTGTGTTTGATTTTGATGTGTGTGTGATAGATTCCCACAACCTCAGGTGATCAAAACCAGGCATTTGTCAGTGTCAGAGCCTGTGCTGAAGCCTCGGTCGGCTCCATGCACACCCTGGATGAGGAAGGTGGCAATGGGTTATTAGAGGAACATGAAGCAGCTATTAAGAAATCACCTGCAGTAAATGAAGCCAATCCTGTTTTCATTAAGCAGCACAGAAACCAGGATCAAATGAATTTGGCAAGAGAATTCAAACTGAGTATGACATGCCCCGCAACGGCAGAGGGCTCTTCACAGCCTGTAGCTTTGCATTTGTTAGCAAGGTTTGCTCACTCTTCCAGGGCAAAACCCTCATTTTCAGCAATCACCAGCTGAAGGTCCTTGTTTTTAGTGAGACAATGCTTGCAAACACCTTTATTATTTGAGACAATCCAAAAGGAGGGAAAGGAGACGGAGCATGTAATTGTTCTCTTAGGGCTGGTGGTGGGACGCACAAGTAGTTAGGAAGGAAGCTCAGAAGTCTTGTGGTTGGGATTTGCTCACAGATGGAACTGGCAGTGACAGCAGAGCCTGGGATCAGCTTCAGCCAGCAATGGCTCTTTTTCTCCTGTTTCCCTGGGTAACCTCCTCAATCACTTAGGAGGCACCATGGTATGTCACCTTCCGCTCCTGCCTCGCCTCTTGTGATGTTTCAAGCACCCTCAATGCTCTTAATTTCCTTAAGTGTAAAGGAAAGTAATACCTGGTATCTGTAAGGTAGTGCTTGATGGGATAAAGTGCTTTGATAAGCTCTTAATTATAAGGATTCTTAGAATTTGTTGACTTCCCTTCCCAGCAATAGTGGGATGTTTTTACCACCAGGCCTTCTCAGCACTGTCATTTGACATAATTCTGCTGATTTCCTTAACTTTCACTGATTTTTTAATTTTTTTGCAAGTCGATCACAATGATTGATTGACTGGGAAAATAGGTTTTATCATCCTTAGTCTCCAAATTGAATAGTTGTAGCAGTTGGATTAGGTTAATCCTGGCAGTATCCTCCTTTGGCTGATTTCCACTGTCCCCCTCTGCTCCCCTGTGAATTAGGGGATTAAGAGAAGAGGTGCTTTAGCTTAGCCCTTGATTGACACGTGGTTATGCAAATTGTGAAGGAAACCCTGAGATTCCTGCAATCCAGCTGGAATATTGGAGATGTCTTCAACGTGAGAAGCAATACACAGTGAAAGCAAGGCCCACTTACAGGGAATTCAGGATCTTGAGCCCATTTTCAACTCCTGAAATCTTTGTAACCTTGAGATCCATGTGCCCCCTGAGCAGCTGGAGGGAAAGGAGTGTCTTTTGAACAGGCAGGAGGCAGTAACTTGTGTGATGTGTCTGAATGTGAGATAAACTCTCTCATTTCCACATAGACATGGGAGGTGAAAGACAGAACAAAATGGCTCTGTCGTCTTCCACGGGCTGCAAGGGAGGCTCAGTGTGTGATTAAATAATGAATAAAATAGCATTGCAAATGATAATGTTATATTGTAAATAATTCCATTTGTTTACCCTACTATGGCATTGAAGTTCATCTCCCTTGGAGACTTCTCTGACTTTTGATGCTGTTTTGCTTTGCATATGCTTGATTCTTTTTTTTTCCCTTGCTTTCCACAAAACCTTCATAAAGGTTCAGGAACTGACAGGACTAAGTGAATAACTCACAGCAAACAATTTTTGGATGAATTTAGCGTCTTTATTAGCATCTTTATTTGCATCTGTAAAAAATAGCCCTACACACATTCTGTATGTTTTGCACTAATTTATTGTTAAATCAGTTTTAAGTATGAATTCCCCTCAAACCACCATCAATCCTTCTATTTTTATGAATAGAATATAAACTCTACTCTGGAAATAGCTGGGTTTAGAAATGAGTTTATTTGTGACTGGAGAAATTGCTTTTGTTTCCTGCATGGATGGCTACAGTATTGCTACTGGTACAAATATGTCCCAACATAATATTTGGAATCTCAATTTTTAAGTTCATTTTTTAAATTCATATTTAAATTACTCAAGTTTGATCTCTCAAATGCTTTAGAAAGCAAACACAAGGCAATCAAAACACATATTCTATGTTTTACTCTAGAGAAATCATATGGAGGAATATATTTTAAGGAAGAAATAGTGCAATTACTATTAATATTATTAGCTTGACTTCTACCTTGGAGAGCAGTATTTTTTTTTTTTTTATTGGAGGTGACTGCAGCATAAAAATACAAAATTATTCTTTCAGTGGGTGAAGGAGGTGGGCATGTATATTGTGGTTTTAGATCCAGAGTAATGTTTACCCCTGAATATTAATTCAAAGATTGGAAATAAGTGCTTGTAATGGATGTTCAATGATGCAATGCATTTTAGTGGGAAGCATCTCAGAAATCCCTTTTAACTTACTGTAGGTATCTCTGTATGTATCTGTGTGAACCTGAAAGATGTAAAGTCAGGTCAAAATATCTGATCTACCTCCAGGCAGTGCCACTGCTCTAACACCAACTGCATCCCTTCACCTGTCTGACAAAATTGGGGTAACGACACCTGAATGAAGTTCTGTGAGATCCATGGATGGGAAGTGCTGGAGCAAAAACTTTGCAGTATAAAATTCAGACATTTATCTCTGCATAGAGACTCGTGGTATTCCTGGGCATATATTTGATTAAATACCGCTGTTGTGACTAAAACAGAGGCCTGAGGTTTCTGGTTTTTTGATTTTTTTAGGTGCTACCAAAAGATGCATATCCTACCTGAGAAAGCCAGGAGTTTCGTGAAACCATGAAAAATGAAGGAAAAGAAAATCTCCAAGCGGAGATGAAGGATGATAGCAAGACAAATCAAACTTCTCTTTTGGGCAGAGACAAAAGTTTGTGAGATGTTTGCATTGATCCTCACCAGGAAGTTCTGTGTTTGGAAGTTTTGAAGGTTTGGGGGAGAACTGAAGTACACCGGTGAAGGTGGGTTTGGTTTCCTTGAAGGAATTTTGGGTTGAGTAGATGCCACAGACCTGAGCTGTTCTCAGACACATCTGATGGGGCTTTGAGCAGCCCGACCTCAGGAGAGACATCCCTGCCCATAGCAGGGGGTGGAATGAGGACATCTCCAAAGTCCCTTCCAACCCAAACCGTTCTGGGGCTCTCTGATTATGTTAAGCTGTGTACTTCCTGCACCTCAAATGCCTTTGGAATTCCTGGCTCGGGAGCCTTCACATGGCACGGCAGGCAGTGTTTTGTTTCCAAGCCCAGAAGGATGAGACTTGTGTAAAGAGCTGCTAATTTGCTCTGCTTTGAGTACACAAGCTGAAGCCTCCACACGCACAGAGACCTCAGTATCAACGTCAAGATGTGAAGGTAGAAGTAGTTTTTCCTTCGTGTTCCATTCCTGTATGAAACTTTCTAAGTAACAATTAAAGGAGGGCTCTGGGATGAGGTGAATAATGGTGAAACAAAGGCACCCGCAGCGTGCTGCCTGCTCCCCTGTCGTCTTAGAGCAGCGTCTGCTGTAGCTGCTGGGTACTGTGGCAGGGAAATCTCCTCCTCATTTCCATTTCAAACTCTGCCTGCTCTGAGATGAGGATAATCAGTCCCTCACTGCAGTTGTGCACTGCAGCATCTTCGCCTCCTGCTCCCTCTCCCGGGGCTCGCTCCTTCGCTGGCCCAGCTGTTTGTGGCTCTCTGCTTCCCAGCTGACTCTGAGGCACTGGAGCTCTGTGGGAGCTCTCCAGCGTGCTCACATTCACGGGCACTTATGTGGCTTTTCTGCTCACACATCTGCGCTTAAGGAATGGAAATTAATGTCACTTGCATAGAGATTTCTTTCAGTGATCTTTTGCAAGCATCCCCCCTGTACTGTATCTCTTTGTTTGGATGGGATTTCAGAGGAGGATTTGTACATCCATGCTCTTGGTGCATCATCAATGCTCTTCCTAGGAGAGTTGAGAGCATTCCCAAAGCCCAGAGAGTCAGTCATACCAACAGCAGGCTCTTCAACCCAACTGATTGTCCTGTCTAATCTTTGGCAAGTAGTTTTGCTAAAAGCAGAGAGGAATCTGTACAGGAGTTGGAACCAAACCCCCATCTCTCACATCCCACTTGGCATTGGGATCACAAGCTCACAACTGCAGCTTTATTCATCGTTATGTGAACCTGGCAGATCTACCAAACTCTGCTCTCCAAAATCAGGCAAGACATCAGGAAGGAAACTAATGAGGTCTAGACATCAGAGACACCATAACTTAACATCAGAAAGATGCAGGGCCTGAGATTTGACATGTGTTTTTGTCAAGAGTTGTATCCCTCACAGGGATGGGATGGGTGGGAACAGACTGCAGGTTCAGTGCTGTCTTAGCAGTCTGGTCCCTTTTGCCATCCTCACCCAAACCCCAGGAAAGAAAGTGAATGGAAGAAACTCAGTGTTAGAAGGGCAGTCAGGGTACATCTCAATCACATAATCAATGGGATATTTGACAGCTTTAATCATCTTTTATCACCCACAAGTTAAGGGTAACAAAATGTCCCAGGCAGCCATTACCAAACAGCTCAGGGTTTGCATGGAAGAAGCCCATTAAGCAGGAAGAGCTGTTACTCCTGCAATAAATACGTGACACAGGAAGGCAGGTAAGAGATTGGGGCCAGAAGAAGTGGTTTAGTCAAATGTGTCAGGTCACAGTGACAAAAGGTTAACAGCCTGTCACATGGCACATGCCCACAGCCACCGAGTTTTGCAACTATTAACACCTCCCTCTGCCATGAGGTACAATAACCAGAGATGCATTAATGATCTTACATATGAAGGAATATGTAAAGCAGCTTAAGTCTCATTCTCTAGCTATTACAAGCTTGATCTCCTAGAATTAGACAGAAACTTTAATCGCTGCCTCACTGCTGTGCTTTGCGAGCTCACGCGTGAATTTCTTCCTTGCCAGGGATTAATGTTGCTGTTTGGTGATATCCCATTGAAAGAGTGGACAAGGAAGAGCAAGAAATAGATCTGTGTATATATTACACAGACTGTAATTCTCCTTCCTGAGCACTGCCCAGCAGGCCAGGCACCTATTGACAGAGCTGGCTTAGGTCAGAGCTTGCCAGAGAAACACTTAACATCCATCTGAGAACAGCAAGGCAAGCTGGATCTACCGTGCTTATAAGCTGTCACTCAAAAGTATTTCTGCCTTCAAAGTCCATTTTCAAGCATCAGGAGCAGACACCTTCCTGCAAAGGGGAGACGGCAGCCCGGAACGAACCTCTGTGGGATAGCCAGGCAGGATCCCAAGGAAGAGCAGGCAGCATGGGAAGTAAGGGCGATGCCACATCCCGCTGGGCCCAGAACGGCTCTTGGTGCTTTCACTGGATGTGAGGGACCAACCTGCGCTGCCCCAGCGCACCTGAATGCCGCAGGTGCCGCCTGTTGTCTCATCACGGCTGGGCGGGGATGCCGCTGCCCACCTGGCCGCTGGCTCAGGTGTCCCTTTTCCCACGGGCAGCTGGTGGTCGCAGCCCCCCCGGCTGTGAAGTGATGGCTCCGCTGCGGTCACCCCAGCGCTGGAAGGGCTTCCTCAGCTCCTCCGCAGGAGGGACGGGCACCAGGCAGAGCCGGCAGCCGGGCGATGGTGAGAGGTGCTACCGGGGCCGGTGGGCTTTTAGCGGGTGGGCAGCGGGTTGGAAACCGCGTCCCCTCGGAGGGGGCGAGTGGAGGGGGAAGGAGTCCCGGGCTGGAGCTGCAGGAGGGGGGCCCGGAGCTCCGGAGGGGGGTCCCCGCCGGGCACCGCCCCCTGCCCGCGGCCCGGGCGGGGCGGGGGGCTCCCGCTCGCCGCTATTGGGGGGATGCGGTAGCGCGGGGGCTGCGGGGGACCGGCGCTGCCGCCGCGGGCCCAGAGCCGCCTCCGCCCGCGCAGGCTCCGCGCCAGCAGCGCGCCGCAGCCAGCGAGGCACCGGGGCGCGCATCCCGCCCGCCGCCGGAGGAGGAGGATGATGATGAGGATGAGCGGGGCGCTGCGGGGAGCGGCGCCGGCTGCAGGTAGGAGGAGGCGCGGGGAACCGCTGGGCTGCGCGGGGGGAGCCGCCCGCGGCCGCCCCATTCCCGCCGCTGCCACCGTGCGCGGAGCGGGTCCCGGCGCCCCGCGGAGCTCGGCGGAGTTGAGCGCAAAGTTTTTCCGCCGGGAGGGAGGCGCTGGCGCGGCGGAGGCGGGGAGGGGATGCTCGGGCAGCGCGGTGCCGCCTCGCCTGCCGGCCAGCGCTGCGCGGCTGGGACGTGCGAGCGGGGATGCGAGCGGCGGCTCGTCCGCAGGAGCCGCGCTTCGGGGCCGTGCGCGGGGATTTAACACTTCCACAGCCGGGCACCGGCAACTTAGAGCCGTAGTGAGCATCTCCGAGCCGTGCTGGGAATGAACGTGAGGCACCGCTTCCTTTCTGTTTGTGTGTGTGTCTGTGTGTGTGTGTGTGTGAGACTCTCGAGCCGGGTTTTCTCGCCATCCACCTCTGCGTGCCAGCCGGGAAGGGGCAACTTGAACCAGCTGTCCCTTGTTGGTTTAATATTTACAGCCCGAATAAATATTTTGTTGCCCTTCTACCTTTTTCTCGAAGCCTTCTTGTAGTGTAGATGATTAATCAGGGAGGTTAGTAGCCAATTAGGCATAATCTTGTAGAAAAATAATTATGTGAGGAAATATGGGGTTTGACTATTGATGTGATACAGAATACACCCGGATCTTGGTAGCTGCTTCCCCATGTGTGCAAATTCAGTGTGTTCTTGATTTTGAATGGAAATAAAAGTGTAATAACAAATATGTTACTTCTAGAGGAAGACTATTCTTTTCCTTGCCAGTGAAATATGTAGCAGCTTCAAAGTAAAGTGTGCATGTCTGGAGATATAGAGAGGGGTTTTCTTTTTCTGGTCCGTTACTAAATGTTTTTCTCCCTTTTAAATATGGTCTTTCTAGTGGTGCTGGTTGCTTTGAATGTTTGGTTTGCAGAATGAATTTCATTTCAGTGCCCTCGGAGTCTAGAGAGAAGAAGTGCACTGCTGTGTCTTCTGAGGCTGGTTCTTTTAACAGATCTTGTTAAATAATGCTATTATTAAATGATGGCAAATTGAAGCAAATGTGTTTTTCATTGCCCACAAGTTGTGTTTCTGAGCTAAATTTCTTTTTATGGCTGGAGAGGCTCTTGCACTGCAGTATTACAATACAGCCATATTAAAAAGGTCCTTGGAGCAAATAACCCTCTAATGCTGCAGCTATGTTTTCAGTGGACTTCAGTAGTTGTGTGGGAAGTGATTATGTTAGATTTAAGGAATCTGGGCTGAATTGATTGTGCTTTTTTTAATTGTGGTGTTAAACTGCTTGTAGATGTTCATGTGAGTGGTAAACCTAAACCCAAAATGTAAAGAAGCAAAGCTCCAAACCCAAGGTTTTATTATTTGTGATTTATTTTTCTTTTAGCAACAGGTTTTTCTGGTTTTTTGGTTTTTATTTTTTCCCTTTCCTTCCTTCCTTCTCCCTTCAACTGGCAGAGAGGTCTCCAGCTTTAATGCCTTTCCTTACCCAAGCAGAGTGCAGTGGTAGATGATACCATCATTCTCCTCTGTATATGGTTTACTCCATCTCTGGTGCTGCAAGGAATGAAGGCAAGTCAGACTAGAGATAAAAGGGAAAGAAGATTCCTGATGTTGATGATGTTGGCAAATTGATTGATCAAGGTTTGCTCTGAGGAACCCCACTAGGTTTCAGGGGTTTTTTTAGGGATGTCATGCTGGAAGCAAAGGTCAGCACCTATCCTTCAGTGATTTCACACCAAATTCTCTGGTGTGTGCTTGGCAGGTGTGAAAAGCAGTCATGGAACTAAGCTTCTAATGTCAATATTTGGTGCTAAAAGATTAATTTTGAGGAAAAGACAAGCAGTTTGGTTACTTCTCTTTACTACAGCTCTTCATTACTGGTTTTTGTTTGCTCTAGTAAACAAACATATAGCTCTTGAAATTGAATTAAGTGTATAAACTGCTTGAACCAGAGAGGGGAGACAGACAAATAAAGAATTAAGCTATTGTGCCACTGACTGGCTGATCACAGCTTTGGCCTGATCACTCAAGCAGTGCTCCAAGCAAGCTCTCCATGCCCAGCCCAGCACCCTTTTTTTCTGGATAGGAGGATGGGAATGCTGGGGGTGACTGTGGGGTGATGTCTGCTTGACTGGCAGACACTTATTGCAGAGTGGCACTGCTGCTCTGTAATTTTGCCTCTGTAATTATTTTCTCCAGAGAACTGATAGGGAGTTAAAATGTTTATGGTCAGGTTTTCAGAAGGGTTCCCCAGAATGCAGAGAGGAGGGTAGAGAAGTCCATCCATTTTTAGTTCTTACTAATGCCAAGCTTCTGTAGTTCCTGTAGTCATGCTAATTTTTATTGATTGTCATGGCAGTGGCTGTTTCAGAGCACAGGAATGGAAATGTTTCCACTCCACACAGGGTAATCCTAAAAAGCAACCAAAGTGGGAAGGAAGGAGTGGCTGAAAGTGACATCTCACTCCAGTCTTTTCTTCATGAAACCAAGGCAATGGATGAACACTTTTGAAATTCAGTTTCAGTGGGAGGACTAAACTTTCCATCCTTTGTTTGCTGTCAATGCTGTATAATCTTGGCACTGCTTGTCATAAGGATGCAAACCCCAAAGTTCTCCAGCTCAAGCCCATTTCTCCACTGGATCAAAACCATGGGAGCAGAGGAGCCTGTGGTGGAGGATGGGTGTTGTTTCCCAGGTGGGTGCCAGCTGTGTGCAAAAGAAGCTGAGCTGGAGTCAAGGCTGGTACCCAGAATGGCAGCAGGTGAAAAAAATGTGTCAGTGATTTCTGGTGATCAGCTCTGCCCTTATCAAACTCATGTGTGTGCTGCAGATCAGAAACATGCTCTGTGCTTCTTTAACCTTCTGATGCTGACCTAAAAATCCCTTTGCAGACTAATCTGTGCTCATCAGGTGAGCCTCAGCCATGCTGGTGCCTGGTATTCACCCTCTGAATTTCCTCTCTCAATCCCATACCCTTCACTAGGCAGAAGCAGGATGCTCTTGGAGGTTTCCCATCCCCCTGTTCCATCCACACTTTGTCAAGGGAATTAAGCATGATGTTGCAGCCAGCCCAGTGTGGAGCTGACAAATAGTGACACCTCCTACAAGGGAAAAAGGAGGAGGGTTAGGATATTCAGGAGAAAATCCCAGAAGGAGTGTATTCCCTGTGTTGCCCATTTTTCTGACTGCAGCCTGTCTACAATTGCTCTCCCAGATTTTTAAGGATGTCCTTCTGCTTTCAGAGCTCTAAAGAAGGAATAAGTGGTGTGTTTGTGGGTTTATGCTTAACCAGAGATGCAGGAGCAGGCTGGGAGTGAAAACAAGCCAATCTCAACTGCTGCTAAGAGCTCTTGGAATTGGGAATGAGAAGTATTCTTTTGAGTAACCTGGATAGCAGGTGGAAATGACCCTATACACAGTGTCTATAAAACAGAGTGTTGGATAAAATGGTCCTATTACAGGAAGTGCAGAGGGCAAAAAACCTAAGCAGTCTTGACAATCATTTTGGGATTGTTCTGCAAGAAAATCAAAGGCTTGTCAGTTTTTGCTTTTATGCACATAAATCACCTTTGCTCCTCCTGTTTCATAAAATGCACTGGGTCAGGACTTTTCTTGGCTCTGCACTATTGTGAGTATTTACAGTAGAATACACATAGCACACAACAGGAGATTCATATTTCACAGCACTTTCATTTTTCATCAGTATGCCAACTTAAAGAACCTCCAACTTCCCTTTAAAATAGCATGAAGATTTGCAAGCCAGTTATAAGGAATGAGAATGCATTCTGATATTCCTCTTTTATAACAACAGATTGATGCATTCAACTGCCAACTCCTTTGATTCTTCCAACACTTAAACATGAGTGACTTAGTGAAAAAAAAACACTATATGAATATTTACTCCTGTTTTAATGTAACAGAGCCTGAAGTCTTTGACTGAAGTCAAAGCAAGTGCAGCTGGTTCCTCAAGCTGAGGTCCAGAAAAGGACTTTCCTAATTGGCAGGAGGCTGCTTCGGTACCATTCCTTGCAGGGCAATATTTTAGGAAAAAAAAGGGAAAAAAAAATCCTACTAACATCAGAGGGATTTCTCATTTGTAAAGTTAAGTGCTCCTCAGTGAGAGGTGAGGGGATTACTCCAGCTCAGAGAGTGTTTTCCCTGACTAATATATCCAAAATGTATGTTGGGATTGCCCAGCACTGATAATTCACGCACCTCTGGAGTGGAATCCAGCAGCCATTCCAGGCTGGAAACATTATGCAGGAGGGGTTTAGGGAAGAGAAATGAAGAAAAACTAATCCAATTGAAACTGCAAGGGGAATTTAGGAAGCAGAATGCAATTATCCGAGTTGGATATTGGCCAGGACATGTTAGTTAACATTTTCACTCTGGTGGGGATTTCCATGGGATCTTTAATGACGATGAATGGTCAGGGCTCTCTTTTACATCTCATTTGAAAGCCTGAGCTTTCACTTCTTCATGAGGATGTAGTGAATGCTTTGCCTTCCTTCAAGACCAGTTGCTTTAGTCAATCTGCTTTCCTCCCACAGGGTCAGGGCTCTCTGGGCACACCTGCCTGGCAATTCCACTTGGTCAGGGGTTTTCTACACCCTGAGCTGCTGAGTCAGAAGGAAATCCCAATTCTTAGCATTGCACATCAAAGCCCAATTCCAATTTAATAGGTCTTCATGTGGAGAAGATTCCTTACAGTTCAACTGGCCATGGCATAGAATCACAGAATGGTTTGGGTTGGGAGGGACCCTAAAGATCAACTCATCCCAACCTCCTGCCATGGGCATGATTCCCTCCTTCTCTAAGCACCAGGCTGCCAGGTTTCTTCCCTGTTTTGTGAGGACTGATGGATGGAGGAATCATCTGTCAATAGTAAATGTGATAATTCTTATTGAAACTGGCATTCCAGGAGAAAGGAGTGGATGCATAAAATATTTTGTTCTCTATAATCAGGATTGTCCATTTAGTTATCTGAACTTGAATCCTTTCTGAAGCAAACAAGCAAACAGGCAGTTCTTCTCTGTAAAAATTCAGTGTCTGGTTACAAATGTGTTTTTATATTAGTGCTTTTTGGTATTCAGGCAAGGAAAACAGTAGGATGGCAGTTTGCTTCTCGGGGGGAGAAGGGGCTTCCTCTTCCTTTGGAGGTTCAGGGATGGTATTTTTGGTATAATTCAGTCAAATATTGTTCTGGGAACTCAGAGGACTGCTCTGTGTCCATTGAATTACCTTTTAATCTGTTTATCAACATGCTTGCAGACTATCTTAGAGGTCATGAGGCAGTGGCAGATGCTGGGAGATAAAATTAGATATGCATCCAGACTTTACTGTATAATTTTGTTAACAAAAAGAGCAATGTCATAGTAGATACTTTCCCCCCTTCACCCCCACCCTTTCTTTTTCTAATGGAAAACCTGCCCTAAGATTTTGTTTTCCTGCAAGATCCAAAATAGGTAGGCTGTGCTTCTAACTCCTACATGCCACTGATACTCATGTGCAACACAAATAATTAAAAGATAACAGGGTTAATACTCTCCTCATAGCAAAGATTTTTGCTGTTTATATAGGAGCTTCCCCAAAACTCTCATGGTAACATCAATGTCAATATTCTAAAATGCTCAAAATATTCATAATGTATCAAGTGATACATTTTATATCCAAGGATTTTTCTTTCTATGTTTTTGTGTCTTTGTGGATGGTTTCGGTTGTTTTATGGTCTGTAGAATGATGGGTAAAGCCAATATCTACATCAACTCGTCCTGAATTTCTGGTTAAAATTAAAGAGCTGACCACTCTGATCTGCTGAGGCACATTTCCTATAGAATTTGTGGGATTTCACAGGGGTGAGTGCTGGGGAGAGTCTCACTGATTAGTAACCACTCTGTTACTGCCAGACTTGTTTTAACTTACAGGTGGATCTTGGTTATGCTCATCTCCTCTCAGGATGTGAACCAAAAGCCCAACTCTGAGCTTTCCAAGAATGTTCAGAACAAGTGGAATATAATGTTAAGGGTCAAAAGGAATCATGATCATTGTCCAAAAGCCTCAGAGGAAACCACTTTTTCTCTACTTTTAAAATAACAATGCCTTTGGTGCAAGGCTTCTTAGACAGCTGTGCAAGGCTCACAGACAAAGTAAAGCTCATAAACAAAGTGAATGTGCTTAGGGACCCCCCATGTAAATAAAGTGCCCATTCCATCTGCCTCTTGTAGCTTGACCCACAAAATCACAGCAAATGTTTCCACTGCATGAAAGAATTGGATGAATATATTATGTTGGCCAGGTGTAAAGCTGTGATCTGTGACTTTTCATGCCTCATGTGGGCATTGTGCTATCATGTGGCACAGTGGGCTGCATTAAAAGAGTCTTTGGGGATAAAGAGAGACAATATGGACAGAAGCTGTTGTTAGGCAAAATAAATTATAGAGTAGCTCATCCAGTGTGAGAAGGATTGGGAGTGATGTAGTTTCAAACATGGTTTTTTCAGTAATTGTGCTGTTTGAATTGTGACCTACTTTAATAACGTTCTATCATTTTTAATATTTCTTTATTCATTACCTTTTATACACACTCAGGTGGTTTACTGCAAGCTGTGTGGAAATTACAATGAAGGTCAAGTGTTCTCTGTGAGGATAACTTATTACTGAAAATATTAACTGTTGTCATTACTGTTTTCCAACATGAAATTTTATTTGTCTGGTGAATGAAGAGGTGATACTGGGCTTGTGTTAAAGTGTGTGATTACTGTCAGGAGACCAAAGTCCTTCCAGTCACAGTTTTGAGATGTGCTTGGTCACTGAACAAGTGTCACTTTAAATTGATTTATTTTTCCCTACACTCTTAAGCTGGTACAGGTCCTTATCAGAAACATCTTTGAGATTAGGACTGGTTTATATAGATTTAACTTTTAGAAGCCTTTAGTGAGCTGAGGCTAAACTGAGATTTGCAGCTTTGCTATTGAAATAACCATGCCTTCACTTGGCTTTGCAGCCTTTCAAATGAGCTTAAATTCATGCTTTAAATTATATTAGTTCAGTATTTTTCATGTGGAAAAGGCTTTGGCCCACTGGAGGTCTGTGTAGAGGTGGAGTAAAGCCTTAGTTGGGTTTGAGAGCAGGCTCTCCATGGCCAGTGCTGGGGTCAGTTAAATCACAGGTGCTCCATAGTGGTTTTCCAAAAAAAGGACCTTCTTGGGGTTAGTGGACGTGTAATTGTGAATTTTCACTGAGAGTTTGGAAAAATGGGATCAGGGCATCACTTTCTCAAATCATAATCCCACTTTGGTAGAGCAAATATATTGCTTTTCTCAGAGTCATGGAAATCCATGGGGAAAAAAGGGAAGCCTTGGAGCATCCCTGCTGTCCTTACACAAACTAACATATGTGGGATACCAGTGCAGAATTTATTACATATTATTGAAATAGAATCATTTTTGTAAAGGTCAGCTGTCCACAGCGTCTGAAGTGTTTCAGTTTTGATTGTGCAGATTTAAGGTTCCTTTAGGAATCAAGTCTAAAATGAGCAGAATGAAGACAGAAGAGTTGCAGTGAATATTCACCCTTCTGGCTGTGGCAGCAGATCAGGGATTGAAGCTTTACCAGCTTTCTGATTGCATTATCAAAATTCTTGCCTGCTGGTTTTGTGTGATGGACTTACAGGTTTCCCTGGTCCAAGGCCAGGGACATCTCAATTTACAAGTCATGTGTATCTAATTTTCCTTCTGAGCTCTGTCATTTGAATTCTCTACAGTTGTGTCTTCTAAGTATAATCTGGAAGAAAAATAGAGTAGGTGGGTAAATTTTCTGGACTGTTAAAGTTTCTGGGCTGCTGTGTTGGATTTGGGTTGGACAGGTAAGTTAGGAAGGCAAGAACTGTTTTATAGAAACAAAAATGAGAGATTTTTTTAGCTGCATGTCTGTTTTCTGGGTGGAATCTCCACTAGACAAAGCTTTCAGGTCAGCCCAGCACAAGAGAGGAACAGGAGAAGTTTAGTCCAGGAGAGAGAGGACTTCTGAAAAAGCCTTATTAAACCCCTCTGCAGAGCTGAATAAGAAATTCTTTTCCATTGAATGAAGTGAAGGGTGTCACACAGTGTGAGAGGCAGCAGACACAAGTAGGACACCTCACAGAGATGATGTTCTGTAGCAGAGCTCAGTGCCTTGGGATGTTGAGAGGGCTAAAACCTAACACAGACCAAACAATCTTCTGGAAGAGTTTGTGATGGAACTGAGGGCCCAGACTGGGGGTGACACTGCTTCTGCCATAGTTGTGCCAGGCTCACAAATGTGTTCTGGTGAATTATCTCAGGCTCTGGGTGCTCTTGGTGCCTGCCAGGGAGCCAAGGCTGCTGCACACGGGGCCAGCCTCGCTCTGCTCCCAGCCAGAAGGGATTTCCTACACAGAGGTGAAGAACTCAGCCAAAATCCAGTGTGGAGCAGTTAATTTCTCCCCTGCTGTCACCCAGGCTCTCTTGAGTCAAAGCTGAGTGTAGGATACAGAAGAACTTACTTCTAAGAGGCAGCAGTGATGGAGGAGAGGTGTGGAAAACTGAATTGGTTGTGCCTGGTTTATTTTGCTGTAGTTTTAAGCAGTGATTTTGGTTTAAGGCCTGTTATTTCCCTTACTTGGTGACTGGTTCTCTACCCTTGGTATTTGACAGTGTAATGATCTCTCTGCTGGAGCTGCTTGTTCTTATCCAGCACTTGTGTTGGATATGTCTGTATTCATCTGCACCCAGCTCTAAAGGTTGTGAAAGGACCCAGCAGAATTTTAAATGTGTATATTAAAAAAATAAAGAAGTTTAGAAGCCATTAGATTCCATTTAGGTCATATTTGAAGCTTTGTTCCAATCTCACAGCATGTAAACTCAATTTTTATTGGAAGTGGAGAACCTTGGGTAATTGCTTGACATGAGGAATTAGGGCTTAAAGAAGAACACTGAATATCATGAGACTTGTGATAAAATCTTAAGCACTGTATAAGCCACTGAGGGCTGTCAGGTTGTAATTAGGTTTGATCCTTATCAGCTTGAGCCAGATTTGCACAGGTTGCTGAGACATGGAAGGCCATGTGCCCCATTACCAATTCCATGAGCAACTCAGAACCCTTCCCTGATGATGCTGAGCTGGGCTGACCAGGCATTTTCTTTGTTTCCTTTGCATTTTTGCCTCTTTCCTTCACAGGTTGCTCAGGTTATCTCATCCTCAACCATAGGCCACCAGGAATTCCTCCCCTGTGGAGAAGTGATCTGGGCTGAACATCACTGCTGTTCCTGTTTGCTCAATTCTTTCTAACTCTGGAGATTAAGGAAGCTGTTTTAATTCTAAAGGGTTGGCTTTGAAATTGGTTATTTTTCTGTGGAAGTGCTTGTCAGTCTTGGTGACTTTTTGTAAGCAAATCTTGAAGAAATATAATATTAATCTTAATATTGAAGTAAGAAGGTCACCTTATGCAGGGCCCTAGGGTATGTTCCTTAGCAGTAGGACCTGGAATAGAGTTCATTAATAATTCCACTTATTACAGACTCTGTTGCCTTCAGATTACCATTCCAAGTGCAAATACACAGTGGAGATTACACATGGCAACATTTAAAAAGCAAAGTTCAGATGCTGTAATTGTGCAACGGAGTCACTTGGAATTATTTAATAAAAGAGGCATACAAAAAGGTTCCTCACTCTAATTTCATTAATATTGTATGTTGCATTTGGCTGGAGACATTTGGCTGGCAGCTTTTCTTTCAGGGTGCTGTGGAACAAAGCAGTAACCCACTAAGGTTTCCTCACTGGGGTCAGGCTGCTAAGAGTGGCAAGGAGATGACAGAGCCCTGATTTCAAAAATACAAACTAGGGAAAGGAATAGCACTTTTTAGCTGTCAACAAATAGAAACAGAGATGGGAGAAATTGTGATCTATGAAGGAAAATGGCATGTCCACTGAAGATGGCTAATTTGATCTGTATCCTGATTTATTTTCACTGTTTACTGAAGAAGCAGTATGGACACACACACTCAGTGCTGTGCCAAAAACTTTCATGGGAGCAGTTTATGCCACAGCAGCCTCTTCTGCCAGGAAGATTTCTCTCCTAGCTGCAAACATAATATTTTACCTTGCAGATGTCAATGCTGGCTCTCTGGTTGTGCTCACCTTTGCTTCCCCTGCAGCTCCCACACCTGATTGTGCTCCCAGCCCTGCAGTTGCCTGGCTGACTCACTTTCTGCCTCATTTACTTCCCAATGACTGCTGCACACCTTTCCCAAATTCAGGACCTGCCCACCTTTGTGACTGGCTGCTCAGTTTGCTGCAGTGGCAGCGTGTTCAGTGACTTCTCTTGGGAAATGTTACAGCCACACATCTTTGGGACTGGGGAGCTGGGTTTTGTTGCCTTCACCAGAAGAAGAGAATGAACATTGGGGAAAAAATATCCCCCTGAGGGCACTGTGAGGAATTCCAGCTGGGGGATTCAGCAGGGTGGAGCTGGTGCCAGGGGTTGTGTGTGTTGGTACCTCACTGTGTGCTTTCCTAAGAAAGGCAAAAGTTCCTGGTTACCTGATCTATCCTGAACATCTCTAACCAACATCAGGCCAAGCCAGTTGTGGTGTTGGTGTTTTGCACTTGAAGAAGTGAATGCCAAGGTTTTGGAGAGATTTAAATTTTTTTTTTCACTGAGAAATGACCTTCCTTGAGTAAAGCTAAGGCAACTTGAGATCACTGTCTTGGAGTTCTGAGCTCTTGTCAGCTTGGTGCTCACAGTGACAGTAACACGTGTTGGGGTGTGAGCTGTGAGTGCTGCTCCCCATCAATTGTTTTTCTCTGTACAAAATTATATATTCAGTGCTTGCTGGCTCCCAAGGGAGAGTCTTGGAGTGATTCCCTCCTCACAACTGCATCTGCACCTTTGTGGGCTCTCACTGCTCTGCTTGCTAACTCTTCTGTGGGAAGATGAACGAGTGTGAGTCTGGAGTTTTTTGTCTCTTTTGTTAGGATTATGCTCAGTCTGAGCTGAGTCTTTTTTAATGGACACTTGTATGGACTGATTGTGGCTTTTTTTCCCATGTGGTTGTTTCTAAGACCTTTCTTCCATCATATTTAAGGTTCTTTTTAACACCTCAGGTGGGTGTATCCAGATTCCATTGCAGTACAGGGCCAGCCCTGTGACTGCCCCACCTTGTGCACTGTCTTAACCAAAACCCCCTCTCATGTTGTATATCTCCTATTGTTTTTATCAATTTCCCCACCTGTTTTAAAGTTCTGTGTCTGATTTCAGAATTCCAGTTTCTTAAATACTGAAAAGTATTTTTTCTTTGACTGTACTTTTTGTACTTATTTTGCACAGAACAAAATCCTATATAAACTCAAGCAGGTTTTCCATAATTCCTGAGCTAATTGGGGCAACAAGTAAAGTACAATTGGGCAACTAATAAAGAAAATAAGGGCTGAGGTGTGGCATTCATGTGCCTTGCTGTGTTCTATGGACTTCTGATTTGTAATTGCCATGTTGGCTATTTTGTGGGTGGGGTATTATTTTAGAGCTCAGCATTGGAGCAGGAGAGCTGCTTGTGATGCTGTTGGAGGATGGGAGAGACAACAGAACGAGGCAGAAATCTTATTTTTCTGATGCTTTTCTCTTGGAGGAGGCTGAATCTGAGAGCTTTGGCACTGCTCCATAGCAGAGGAGCTTGCAGTGATGCTGCAGTTTTGTTGGTGCCACTGCAGACACAAAGGCTAAAACAAATCAAACTGAGCTGAGAGGAGCAGATGGGGCAAGTGAGAAGTTGGGAAATCATTCAAAGTGTTAGACACTGAGCAATTTCAATTTTCCTGAGACAAGTGGGTGCTGTGGCACAACATGGCTCTTTTTGACACTCAACACACGTGAGACAGTCTTGGAATAAAAGCTGCATCAGGTGCTCTGTTTCCAAATTTCCCTGCCTGAGGGGGAGAGTTTGCATTTGGCAAGGATAGCTGGAAGGGGGGTAGGGTGGTGAAAACAAGATTATCATGAATCCTTTCAGGTGTTTTGTTGACTACTCTGAGCAGAGTGTGTGTAACAAATGAGCAAAGTTCCTCAGCTGGAAGCAAAAATGGAATTTATAGGGGTATCACAAGGCACTGGGGGTCAAAGAAATTGGACAGATACTTCCTTTTTTCTAGAATTGTTGTCTTGATTTTAATTCTCTCCTTAAAGCATACAATTTTCCCCCACAGCATGGGAATAAGCAAAAGAATAAACCCCTCATAAATATAAATATAAATGTTGGAAAATTTGGGATAATCAGTAATGAATCCACAAAAATTCCTTGGAATGTGTAACCTGTACCCCTCTGTAACACTCTTCTTCTGTTAAGGTTCTCCTTTAAGGGGTTTGGTTTCCTTTAAAAGTGTGAAAATGAGACACAAAGAATTCTGGTCTCACCTGATAATTGTTGCCTAAACATGATTTTGCAGTATTTACTGTTTATAATAAATAAATAGACTGTAGATAATTCTTGCTTTAAAAGCTGTAGGGCACAGAAAAGTTGGGTGTAGGAAAAATGGATATGATAAGGCATAGTTCCAGCAGAAAGAAAAGGAACTTAAATAGCACTTGGATTCTTTCCATCCACCCCACAAAGAAGAAAATTGGTTTGCAGGAAATATAGGTCATGGCAGCGTTCTGGCATCTTGATGTTGCTGTTTTGTAAGTACACTGGATTGCTGGCAGCACAATTTGGGACTCCCATTAGAGCTGCTCTTTGCTGTCAGCCTTAAAGGCCATTTAATATCCCTTATCTGATCTAATGCACTCCTCACACAGACAAAGAAAATTTAGAAGATGCTGTGAGTTTTGGGGATTTCTGTTTGGGTGTGGGTTTTTAATATTTTAATTTTTTTTTTTTTAAGGAATTACTGAAAGCCAATTTTGAGATTCTGCCTGTAGGTGCATCTAAGAGTCAGTTGCTTCAGTAAGGACCCAAGGTTCAAGGATGTTTCATGAATGAGGAGTTGAAGGGAGATACCTTTAAAGATCGATTTATTTGAATTTTTTAATATAAAGATGCAAAAATGAGCAAACAGGCCTATCAGTTGAGTGAATCTGATTGAAATACATTGATTCTTATACATAAAATTATTATTGCATGCAGTTGCTTGAATGAATGGAAAAGCTGGGTTCAGGACCCCTTGAAAATAATCTATTTCTGTTAGACATGCATATCATTTAGATATATTCTTGTCTACATAGTGTATCATTTTTCAGTGGCTCTTTCAGAGGTAATTGTAGAAGGCAAAATGTGCTATGTGAATATGGTGCTTCAAATTGTTGAATGCTTCCATGAGAAAATATATGATTAGTCTGCAAATAATCTCTTCAAAGGCCCTATTTCTATTCTGAACTCTCAGATGGCTTGGGTAGTCTTTGCTCTTGCTTTGGAGGGATTGAGAATGTTAAAACCATTTACATGCATTGTCACAAAATAATTTTATGGGGTTGATCTTGCCTGACACGATGCTTCACACCATGATGGAAAAATTCATAAATGTTTTCTCCCATTTAGGGCTCAAGATGCACTTAAAAGCACTCATTTCTTTAAGAGTTATTTTCTCTCTTTATATCCAATTCATAGATTATGGTCAAGTGTTCATTTTTATGGTATTTACAAGAAATCAGCAGAGCCAGCTTGCTCATAACACTCTCCCTCCACCCCCTGCCCAGATTCATCCTCTCAGCATCCTGCAACAAAGAGAGCTGAGATTCTGAGCCTTGCTCAGATCTGATTCAAAAATGCATTTCCCAGTAGCACATTTTTAAGAGTCTGAGTTGTGTCAGGTCAAAGAGTCTAAGGTTATTCCTTTATAGTGAAGAAGGAGTGGTGGTTAATAAGTTTCTGAGCTGTCTAAATATTTTAATTTAAGATGAAGTTGTCAGTGTTGTTTCCCAGCCATGAGGTGTGGGGAGACCAGCTGGCTGTAAGAGAGGTGTGTAGGATTCAGTGTGATCCTGCAGTTGCTTTAGGTGTTGGTTCTACTGCCTTGGGTAACAGATTTGTTTTATTTGTGTTGTTTTGAGGCTTGGCCTCTGTTCTCCATGAGGAGCTTGGGCAGCACAGGGTAAACACCAGTGCTGGTGTTATCCCCAGTGCTCAGTGCTGAGGGAAGGTTATGGGAAAGGTTGTGGTGAGAGAGCTCTGAGGAGCAGAGCATGTCACACATCATCACCCTGCAGAGGTGTGGAGATGACACGTTGATTCTGCTACTCAGCCCCCTCTGGGTGTCTGTGACCAGGTGATGACACTGATTTATCACAGAACTTCAGCTCCTTTCACAAGTTCACAATAATTTATCAGCCTGTGCACCTAAGAGTGAGCAGTTCTTTTTGAACCTTGCTTTGTGTTCAGTGGGATGAATGATTTAAAAGGTGTGCCCACAATACATTAAATAGCTAAACTGGTTTGGGAATTCAGATTTGGTTCCAACCATTTGGTTGCCATACCAAACATAGCTGTGCTAAACAGTTCAATAATGTCCTGGCTTGAAAAGACAGGTGTCTGCTAAGGAAGGCAGGAGCCAGCTTTGAAATGGAAAATGTAAACCCCCTCTCTCCCAGCTACATCTTTCAACCTAAGACAAATAAATATTGGACTTGAATTTCTTGAGTTGTATAAGAAAAGGAGCTCATCATCTGGGTTATTCTGCAATGGAATTAATGTAGCAGAAACCCTTTACCAACACTTCACAGTGTCCCTGTTTTCAGGTATTGGTTAGAAATACCTAATCCTGTTTGTCACCAGGAGTTTGTCCCCTGGGACAATGCTGGGATGTGGCTCTAGCAAGGAGAGGCTGCTGTTGGCCAGTGGCCACTCCAGTTTGGTCCTGAGCCTGCCCAGCTGTGCTCTGTGTGCTCTGAGCTCTCAGAGTTGCACACACCGAGCTCCACCCGGGCTGTGCTGACCTTTCCAGGAGCCCTGGGCTGCCCTGGGGGTGCCTCCCTGCCACCCCACATCTCCTGGGATTTTTGGCAAGGCTGTGTTTCAGTGCTTTTTTTGGAATTTTCCCCTGCTCAGGCTTGCTTTTCTGGGATGAGGGGGAGCTGCTGTGGCTGCATGGAGTGTTGGTTTGGGGAATTTCTAACTTACAGAAAGGTGCCTGCAGCTCAGGATATGCACACTTTAAAATGTGTATTTATGAATTTAAAATGACAAACTTTTTTTGCTTATGTGTTTTATTTTTGGATTTTTTTTTCCCCCAAATAAGCTCTGTAATGAGTTGATCCTTTGACTCACCACAGATAAGACAGTTCCAGTGAGAGAAGCTGTTTTATGGGATTCATTTTGGAAGCTATTCAGGGAAATTACTGTAGGCTTTTTGAGAAAATTAGTGAGAGTGTGGAAGGACCACAGAAAGGTTTTTTCCCTTAGGATTTTAAGTAGGATCTTATGAAGGGAAGGAAAAAACCCAACCCCAAATTCTAATGAAAGATTTTTTTAAATAATGTAACAAAATTATGCAAACTCTAGGTTTGGATGTGGGTAAGTTCTTAGCTGTTCCTCCTAGTCAAAGTTTTATTTTAAATTAGTTAAATTAGTTTATTTTAAATTAGCTTTTAGAAGGGAAAGGAAATTACTTAATCACTGCTCCAAATATGTGTGTATATATGGGGGTGTGTGTATCCCCTTTGCAAGATGTTAAAGAGCTTGGATTTAGGATGATGTTAATAAATGAATGTAAAACTTGTAGGAGTGAAATGATCAAGGCAACTACTCTGTAGGGCTGTGGGAACCCCAGGGGCTCAGCTCATGATGAATAGAATCAGCTGGATTCACCTGAAGTTTTTCTCCTGGAGGAAAAAAAGAAATGAATCAAACCTCTGGGTCTTTCACAGTGACTTTTAAATTATTTGAATTGGAGAGGGGCATTTCTTGGTGCTTGAATTAGGTAAATGTTTTGTGGGTATACATATACCTGATCCAGGGCATGGAGAGCTGGGGAAGCTACACGAGTTCTGCTGAACAAAATGATGTCTTTGACTCTTTATGACACAGGTCATTAAAGGAAGAAGTCAGATGGTTGGAATAACTTAATCTAATTCTTGTAAATGTGAGCCACACGTGGAGTGTGTGATGCTGAACTGCAGCGAGGGGAATAGAGGAGCAGGTGCTGCTGTGGAGGATCCCAGCAGCATCCCATGGAACTTTACACTAAATACCAAATAACTTGGAAATGTGCCTTGTCTGTGCATGGGGCTAATTGATTTCTGAGCCACTTGCTCTGGAGGCTTGTTTGTATTTAGGGTACTCTTTGGAATTCCTCTCTCTGCACTAGTCCTTTGTGCAGACCAGACACCAGGGACCTTCAGGTCAGAGAGCAGCCACGCTGAAGCCATTCCAGGAATTGTTTGGCACACCTTCACCTCAAAGGACAGAACCATTTCTGTGCTTCTTACATAGTTACAAGAAGACCATCTTCTTGTAAATACTTCTGTAAATATTTTTTATATTGTTCTTATGGGGTGTAAGCAGATCCAGGGGTGTGGACAGGTCTGTGTGGCTTCACCATCTCCATCAGTGCAGGTGTGTTGGGTGGGTGTCAGTAGTTCAAGGATGCTCTGAGAGAAACTTCCTTCTACTCTGCATCCTTCTCCTTCAGTGTGATGCCTTCATTATCCCAAACTGTGCTTGAACCTCTTCCTGCTTCTGGGTGACACAAATACCTGTGTGGAGTTTCTCCTCCCATCCTCTAGCCTCTTCTCCCCAGTATTAGTTTCAGGGTGGGAATAACACATTAACCTATTTTAAAATAACAACAACAAAAAATAAACCCAAACAAAGAAATCCCCACCTTGAATGACTGAATTTGTCACAATAATTAAGCATGGTAGCTACAGCTCTGGATGAGTTTCACCTGCTAAGAGCTACTGCAGTCAGCACCATATGGTGGCCTTTTTTCCCCCCTTTTTAATAGACTTAGAACAGCAATTTGTTTCACCCGTGAGCCAGCACCCCAGCATGCATTGCTTAACAGAAACAACCTAAGACTGGTGAGCTTTTAATTTTAAGTTTCAAGGAGCATTTAGCTGAGCTTCTGAGCCTCCTTTCTGGCACTGTCTGTTTGCATTGTAACTCTTTGATGTATAAAATTAAAGGGCTGAAGGACAGAAGGGCTTGATTTTTCTGACCAGAGACTCCTCAGTCTTAATGTTTGCAAATAACCTCCTAACATTTAACTGCCTCTTCAATTTATTTCCAAGCACTCACCAATGTCTCTGTGTCATCCTGAGACTGTGGAAAGAAAATTATTGGAGATATGGAAAATATTATTTTATTTGATGGGTGGACTGAAAGTGTTTAGTTATGGGTGTGTCTGTGCTGTGAAACAGGGCCTGGTGCAGGATCCCTGATCCTCTTCCAAAACACAGAACAGTGTTCCAGCACTGAGGGCCTTATCCCTAACAGTGCCATGGGCATGTGGCAGTGCTGCTTTAATCCTGTTTTTTCCCCCAAATGGCCAGAGGTACCCATAATTTATCTACTTGCTGCACTGTGCCCCATAAGCTAACAAATGCAAGTTCACAAGTTCAGGACCCCCTTATCTTAAAGCTTTGGTTTTGTGATTGATAGACACAACAAATTTTAAAAAAATATTTTTTTTTGCATATTTTTAGGCTTCCTTAAAACTTGGGCCAGTCATGCAGTACCTTATTAGCCTGGAATGACATTTCCAGAATGGAACAAAGACTTGGTAGCACAGCAAGCTGACCTGCAATGCCCAGGACTTGTGTTCAAATCTCCTTCCATACCACTCCAGGGGAATTGCTTAGGTTAGGGAGGCAGCAGGATTCCCTGGGAGGAAGGACCATGAGAATACCCCTGGCTCTACATCCTGAGCTTGGAAGGCTGTGAATAACCCATCCCAGACCCTGCCACCTCCCCAGTCAATGAGGGTCATGCTGAGTCCTCATTCAGATGCAGGAGCTGTGGTCCTGTCCCCTAATTGCTCCTGGGATCTTGCAGCTTGTGATGGCCTTCTAATTCTGGATCAATACTCAGGTTGCTTTTGTTATTTGCTGGTGTTGATAACCTGACTCTGCAAGTCACTCACCTGGTGATAACCAAGTCCTCTGCCTAATTAGGAATATCTGCTTAAAAATAAGATTGGTATCTGGGGGAAATGCAGGTTACAAATGGTTCCAATTAAAACTCATGTAGCAGATTGCCCACATCTGTCCTATTGTGTTTCTTTCTTCCTTTCTTGGAGGGCTAAGGATGCAACATTTCTAGAGGGTACAGGTGTTCTGAGTTCAAGATCATCTGCAGTGAGATGAGTTTGAACTGTCACACCCCAGCCTTGTTCATGTCTTGCACCCCTGTGTACTTTGGAATAAAATGTACTTTTAATTTCACAAAGCTTTAGAAACAACAGGGTATGTTGTGTTGTTTTTTTTTTTTTTGTAAATTACCCAGCTTATCTGGAAATAAAGTGTGATTTTTTTTTTTCTTTTATCTTAATGTGGACAACGCCCCATTTGCCCCTGTAAACTCCCCAAAATGTGGGACTTTCCAATCCTGAAAACACACTTCTCTTTAATTTTGCACCAAGAATACTTGCTCTGCACAGGAGAGATTTTAATCTGAATTTTGATTGGATTTGGATGGAAAGAGTTATTCCTTGGAGTTCTCTAATGAGATGGGAGACAGGGGAGCTTAGGCAGGGCACTGCAGTGCCCAGGAGCTTTTTGTTCTTCACAGTCTTTTAACTTCATGTGCCTTTGCCACTTTCTCGTGCTCAAGTAATGTTCAAATGGGTTTAGTTTGCAAATTTAAATGAGCTTGCTAATATTCTCATTTTAGCAATACCATCTAGAAATACTGATTAAAAATGTCACCTCGTGATTTTAATCTGTGAGGAATGGGCAGTTCTGAGAAAAGTAGATCAGTTTTTTCCTCAGTACACCTCCATCACAGCAGAAATGGTCCTGGTAATGTTCCCTGCCTGAAAAGTGTGTGTTTGGCTGCTTTTGGGAGAAACAGGAATTTGCATTCTATTTTTGAAGCACCAGTAAGCCCCAGTCTTTTCAACCAGCCCTGGATTTGAAGTTGAAATTTCTGGTTTGAGGGAATCTGGCTCACCTTGCAGTCATGGGATGATTCCCTGAGCCTGCCTGCACTGCAGAGCTTCCCAGGCCCCAGCACCTGCAAGCCTGGGAGGTGTTGGAGGGTCACCAAACTGGGGTCATTTGTCCAAACCCTCTTTTTATCAGAAATTTTCTGCTCAGGTGTTTGAGCCAAGATATGCTGATACTTGCAATACAAAAGCTGTTTTGTGTTTCTTCTGCTTGCAGCTCCCAGAGTCAGTATTTTTTTTTTTTTTTTTTTTTGCAAATGCTGATATTCTAATTTGTTTTGCAATGCCAAGTCCTTCAGTAATCCAAAAATCACTCCCCAGACTGCAAGTAAAGGACAGAACTTCATCTTGTGGGAGAACAGTTTTGTCCAGTATCCTGTTATTTAGTAGTCAGGAGGATTGTCCTGCAATAGGAGATATTTCAGAGAGCAGGTTGGGGACAGATATATTAGATTAATTTAGAATCATTAAGGTTGGGGAAGACCTTTTAAAACCATCCAGGCCAATTTCTGAAAGTCAGAAGAGTTTCCTGTCAGTTCAGAGCAGCAGGGACTCGTGGTGCAGGTGGATTCTCCTCTGCAGCAATCAGATGCCTGCTATCAATTAGCACAGACCTGAGGGCACCCTGTGCTCTTAAATAAAGGAAGGACAAGATCAAAGCATCACCTTATGATTTACAAAATAGGTGAGTTGTGTAGTGACCTTAGAGCAGAATCACTGAATATTTTGTTATTCCTTAAAGTCTTTGAGGGAAAAGAAGCTGAAGGATATGAGCACCCAGAGCAGGGAGGCCTTAGGAAAGCAAAATTTAAGAGGGGTAAAAATGAATAAACTTCATTTAACTTCTCACTGAATTTAGTGGCTTCCATTAGAAAAGAGATGGAGGAGGGTAAGAATCAGTGAATATATGCCAACACTAGTATTGAATATGTTCTTTCATACATGAAATTATCCCGTAAGTGAGACAAATTGCTTGAATCATTAAAAAAAATCCCAAAAATGCTGATGTGGGAAAGACCTTGAAAGATAACTTAGTGTGTTGCCAGGCTCTTAGGTGAGATCAAGTGTACCTGTCTCACCTCCAGAAGCTGACAGTCTGTCTAACCTCTTTTTAAACCTTGGATATTGATTTCTCATCTTCCCTAGACAGCCTGTTCTGGGTCTTCACCACTCTTACTGTTAACAAGACTTTCATTTTTCTAATACCTAATTCTTCTCCCACTTGTCCTTCTGTCAGCTGCTCGAGAAGGACTGATGGATGCCCTCTTCTGTTACTGCCTTGTTGGACACTTGTGGATGATGCTTAGCACCTCCTTAAATTAATCTCAACTTTGCTTTACAGGAAGGAGAAGAAAAAACAAAGTTGGTTCTTTTTTTGCTGACAGTGCTTCTGAAATCACAGAGTTGTTTGTGGTTTTTTTTTTTTTTTTGGTGGTTTGTTGGTTTTTCCCCTCCAATTGACCTTTCCCATATTCTAAGGAGTGGCACTAAAAATGGGATGTTTATTGAGAGAGCAAATGTCTTTATAGTGCAGTGAGAAAAGAAGAATAAGCTCCTTGGTCTTAGCATCTCATGCCTCTGTCACACTTCTTTGATATTTCTGGTTTTCCAGTAATACACTATTTTTGACTTGTTTTCATTGCAAGTGGCTGAAGTGCAGATACTTGGCCTTTTATCACCTCACACTTTCACCAGGTGAATTTTAAAAGGAAGAATAAAATAGAAAATCAAGTAGGAAGTGCTGCACTGCATCAGGTTTCAGCTCTCAGATATTGTATCCCAGTCTCCAACTTGTTGATTTATTCCTTCTCTGCTGATTCTGTTCACATTCCTCAGCTCTGTCACCTACAGCTGTTCTGTGGATGTTGCTGTGTAGTCCTGTAAGAGCAATAACATCTGATATTGCTGGTGATGGTGGCTATTTCAGAGATCATTTATCAGGAAAGAGTTGGTGACTTCAGGCCTTGAGCCAGGGACTCTGGTCCTGCTCTTGGCAGAGCTTTACATGGGCCACTGGATTCCAGCCCTTGTGTACAAAAGATTAGAAGCAATTCCTAGATCTAGGGCTGGTCATCACTGCCTGTGCAAAATTTGGAAAGGGGAAAAAATGGTTTTGTGTATTATTTTTTTAGTACTGTAGTAGAGCTATATCTCATCTATGTATTGATGCTGGCATCATATGGTCAGTGTTTGGATCTAGTACTCCAGAATTCTCCACTGAAGAGAAAGGAAAGCAATTGTTAAAAGATCCATTCCTCCTCCTTGGTAAAAGCTACCAGAGCTGTCAGGCAGCTCAGGTGATTTTCAGGAAGAACTTGAGAACAGATCAAATCCCATGAAGATAAATGTGTTTGCAATATGTGGTTATAGAGCACCGTGTGACTCTTGAGTCTGATGTATTGTTACTCAATGATTTCATTCACAAGGTGATGCCAATGCCTTTGTTTAAGCTGTTGGTATTTCAGAGTTAATTTTACACCTGAAAAAAGAAAATAAGGAGAGGACTTTAAGAAATGTTTGGAGGTGTTGCTGTTATTTTAAATTACTTGTGAAACAAGTAACACCCATCCCATATTCTGAAACATGAGTATCTAAAAGACCTAATTTTATTGGAGAGGGAGCTGATGAGGAAAATTTTGAGGAAGTGCATTTATGATGCACCCTTATATGAGTGCTTACAATGAGGTTTTCCTCGATGCACTCTGGGATAATTATTCACACATCACTTTAAAAATATTCACTTGGTGCCATATAATGCAACTGCTCTTGGTTAGTGCTATGTTTGACAGAATATTTCCTCCCCAGGAGCAAAATTTATTCCCCTATGTGCTTCAGTTTCTTCTTTTCCTTGTGCTGAGTTATTCCCTGACAATATCCCTTCATTGCTCACTCCCTCCTGTGCAGAACACCCTTGTCCTGTCTCCTGCACCTTGTGTCATCCCATCCCCAGCCAGGTTTCCTGCTGCACTGCTTCCCACTGCTCTCCCTCCTTCCCTCATGTTTTTCCTAAGGCTGCTGTGCTCTTCTGCTCTGTCTGATTAGCTGGCTCCAGGCTGAGACTTAAATGTCAGTATAATTTTTTTTTTCTTCCAGTCTTAAAGAAGTGCCATGAAATGGAATTTGAACAAAAAAAAAAATTCACTTCTGCTGGGAAAGGCTTAACCTGCAGTAGTGCCTCCAAGTAGGCACTAAATCCCCACAAGGTTTGCTTCCATTTGTTGCTAGAATCCATCCTCATCAACAGCTGCATAGTGTAAAAGACTGGGAATAAAAATGGTGTGGTCAGTGAACTAATGCCACTGAGTGTATTCTCTTTTGTTCTCCCAGCCTGGGTCGATGTGCTGCTTTCAGTGTGCTCAGACACTTGCTAGAGGATGCAGTTTCTCTCATGTCAGGATGTGACACTGGCCATGATAACAACAATAATGAGGGAGTGGTTGTGGGTGCACTTCACTCCTTCCCCAAGCAGCTACTACTTAGTTTTTATTTATTTAATACAGTATTTTTCAATAAGGAGAAAAAAGATCACAATCAGGTTTTTATTGGAGGTTATAAAAATAAAAAAATAAAAGACTTTCTAGCAGTGGCCAGCAGCCAGGAGTGGTGTGTGACCAACTGTGACCAAGAAAATAGGACGAGCAAGACAGTGAAGCAAGCTCTGCTCTACAAATCAATCCAGTGATGACAGGCAGGACTGAGGCCAGGGTGCAGGGGTTTTGTTCTGAGCACTGGGAAAAAGGTCAGGAAAGATGAACAGCTTGGCAGCAAGGGGGTTTAGGGGTCTGGTTTTGCCCTTGCTGACCATTCAGCAGCTGAGGTGGAGGCAGGGATACCTGGTCAGCCAGGCTGACCCTGGGCCCCAGGATGGGCAGGAGAGCCTGCAGAGCCCTGCTCTGTCCTGAGCAAGGGAATATCCATGGGCTGCTGTGCAAATCCTGGTAGGGATGTGACAGTGGAGAAGAAAGCTGCTCCTCTGGGAATGCAGTGGGCAAAGGCTGCTGCAACCTCAGGTTGTATCCAGGTAGGAATGCTTGGCTCCTCCCCCTGGGCGGAGCATCTCCCCATGGGATGGTGGAATTTGATCAGCCGTGCAGAGACACTCAATTAACAGAAGAGATCTCCTGGAGGGAGGATTGGTTGTGGAAGAGATAAAGAAAACTGCTCAATTAACAGAAGATAACTGCCACACTGCTAACAGATGGCAATAGAATACACACCCACACCCACATCTTGCAACCCAGGACATTTTCCACCCCTTATTCTATTACCATCTGCATCACACCCAAATCAATAAACTCTACACAATGAAGACTTGCTCACAGTTCTCCCTTAACACTAGGTTCTCCTGTGGTACACAGGCAGGCTTCTCCATCTTTCTGCAGTACCCACCAAGAGTGCCAGCCGTGCTGGTTTCCACCCTGCCTTGTGCTTTTGGCAGCCCCATGGCACTTGGGGGAGCTCCTCCCTGGGTGAGGGCCAGGCACCAAGAGCTTGTGCCTTTGAACAAAACTGAATGCTGGTCTGCTTTATAGAAAGGGACAAAGTGCTCTTATTGCATCATTGACCCCTCTCTCTCTCAATTTAAAGCTCTTCTGTATTGCTCTCAACTGTTCACAGATACTTTATATGAAGATAAGGATCCTTGTTTGGTTTTTAGAGAGATTTAAAGTAGCCTCAGGGAAAGCAGTGTGCTGGCAAGGGCAGTTACTGTACAAGGAAAAGACATTGCTACAATAAATACAGCAAACAAACCCAGTTCAGGAGGAGAGAGATGACATTTTGGGAATTAAGTCCTGCCTTGCAGTGCTGTGTTCAGGTCAGTATTTTCTGTCGAGTGACATCCAGGAGCCACAGTCTGAGAGGCTCCTTTTCCCTGGAGGGGAGGCTGTGTCCGAGGTGTAAATGGAGATAACACCATAGGTAACCACCCTGGGAGGGTATTATTGGCTTTTTACTCACTTGCCATGGAGTAGCAGATGAAATTAGAATTGGCTGTTGATAAATACATAGGTGATTGTAGCTGGAATTGGGCTGTGCAGGGTGTTTTTCCCTGTGGATTGTGCTAATGACATGATGGAGGGAGAGGCAGAGAGTTTTGATAATTAATGTGTGTTTGATTCCCAAAGGTGAAAAATGGAATGAGTTAGTATTTTACAACTGGCTCCTTTTGCTTTCTTCTTCACTTGAGCAGGGAGTCTCTCAGAGCACTAATCCCTTGATGAGTGGAAAGTTCAGGAGGCAAACTGGTTTTAAAAAGGAATGAAATAATTTATTTGTACATGGCACATTTTGTTTGCTTTTTTTCTCTCCATGCTCATGGGAACATTTTGATGAAAATCTAATGAAGAAATAAATTAGAATTTGGTATAGAAATGAAAATACACCTGCTTCTTACTTGAAATCTAAATATTACTACTAAGCCAAAATGCATATTTGAAAAAAAAAAAAAAAGATAAATCATAGTGAAATTGTGTGCAGGGTTTTAGCTACATCTGTTAATGGCTTTTTTACACTGGTGCATCTGCAACCTTTAGGAATCTCACTTCTAAGCTCTCTGCATGTGTCTTCCCAGAATCTGTTGTGTCTTCTTGGCTCATTTTAAGATCTAAGTACACTTAGGAGATACTGAATTGGGGTCTCAAGACTTGTTTATATCTGAGACCTTGAGAAAGACTCATGAGCACAGGTTTCATGTGTAGACACTTTAATCCTGTCCTATCTGAAACTCTGCGGGGAAATAATTTAAAAAGAGAAACATGTTTCTATCAGACCAATTTGCATTTTCCTCCCTTCTCACAAAAACTCGCCCTTTAAGATTTGTGATTATCCATCCTGGGCTGGATAATCCTCTCTCCTTCCTTTCCCCCAAACAGAAAGGGAGACTTGAATGGTTGGCAGAAAACAAGCACATTTGCCTTCAGTAAGCAGCTTATGCCTGACAACAAAAGAAAACTTTTGCTTGTTTTAAAATGTCAGTGGGCAGAAGAGCTGCCCTGGGAGAACACATGGCTTTTTAGTGTTCCCTTTGTCACCTGAACACTCTCAGATAGCTGCGTGCCTTGTGGAACTCGGGGTCAGAAGTTTAGACACCAAAATGAGGACTGAGGACAGTACTGATGTGTTAACAGGCATTACAGTGATTAGCAATTTTTTAAAATATTGTTGTGTCAAGGCAGGTTTTTCATTCAGATTGTTGAGATCAGCTGAGAAACCAGTGCTGGAGAGAAACCAGCTGAGGAGAGTGGTGAGGGTACAGCAGTGCAGGAGAGAGATGTGCTCCTGTTTTTGTTAATGTTGGGTGATAACCTTAACTGGTGAGTCCTGCCCTCCTCCTTTTTCTTCATTAAGAATTCTACAGCTGGACTGGGCCTTTTGACTTCTGATTTTTCACAGCTATGGCTTCTGCTCATGGTGTGCAGCAAACATGCCTTCGTGCTGAGTAGCTCAATTTTGGCATCTTGCCATTCCAGGCTTTGTGCTGAGATCCCTGCCTGAGAAAAGGGAATCACTGTGGGGTGGGAGGAATTGTCAGCACACTGGGGTTTGTACCTTACAGCTTGTTTGTCTGGCTGTAATGCATAGGAACCTTCACTGTGGAGCAGGACTCTGTTGTACTTGTAATAAAATACTGAAAGAAAAGATCTCCCCCCACTGAGGGCCTGGGAATGTGAGAGATATTTGATGCATTTCTATAGGAATGTGTTTAAAAAAGGGTCAAAATGAAGCACTCTGAGTAGGGGTAATCTCAGCTTGCTCCTTCCGCAAAGTCTTTTGTAAGGCATTGCAGTGCAGAACTAAAAAATGATAAGGAGATTTTGTAGAAGTTGGTGGAAGTTCCTATGAAGGGCCCAGATCAGGTGCAGATAAAATCTGAAGGTAGCTGTTTGAAACTGTGACCTGTAAGGAGTCTTTATTGACCAGAGAGAGGATCAGTTCTCAGTGTAGTGATTGAGAGATGAGAGGTAAGGTAGAAAAAAGATCTAGTGAAGGGTTGTTTAGACTGAAGATAAGTCACATTGACAAGTCAGAGATTGAGGACTTTGGTGAGGTTTTGGGGGTTTGTCTGTTCACCACTCACCAATGCACAGACAATTTGCAGTACTGACATTTCTCTCATTTGGACTCCTCATTTGTCTGTTCATTTACCTTGGGCTTTATGGATTAGCTTGCAAATCGTAGTCCGTGCTGATATTTATCTTTCTGTTATGTGTTTGGCTTATCTGTGTATTTTCCAGAACACTCCCTCCTTTCTGTGTTGTTAAGGTCAGTGGCTCTCAGTTCCATCTATCCATCTCATGGTGAGCCCAGGCAGCCAGACATGAAGCTATTTGTTTAACCATTTCAGCATCTCTGTCACCCTCCTGCTGGTGATTGAGTCTGCTGAAGGGACACACATCTACCCAGCCACACTTGATTTGTTGCAGGTCATTTTTCCCCCCTCTGCATTCAATTCTCCCTTGTCATCACTCAACTGCTTCATCCCTCAGCCTGTGTGTGTCCACCTCTGCTGCTGCCAGCCCCACCAGATGGGAGCAAAGCCGTGTGCCCACCGTGCCACTGCTCCTATCCAGGCCCGGGATGGCGTGTGCCAGCTGGCTTTGGAGGTGTCATTTTGTGTGTCCTCCAGTTGCCATTGGTTTGGAGGGTAATTTGGCACGTTGGTTTTGGTCAGAAGAGGGATCTGTTCATCCGTGGCGAGCCATCTGCTTTGTGTGCGGTCTGTGGCGCAGTGAGGAGTGTGATGGTCAGTGCACCTCACGCCTTGTGAAGGCTGACCTAGAACAGAGACTGGACAGAGTTAGAGAATAAAGCAGGGATTTATTAAAAGGCCTCCATGGATCCTCCTTGGGCAGCACAAGAGCCCAGCCAGGGCTGCACCCAAGATGAACTAAAATGGTCCCAAAATGCACAACCAGTCACAGGGCCTCTCACTGTTATAAGTTCTGCTCCATTTGCCTATTGCAGTTAATTGTCCAATTAAAGTTTTAGCCTATGAAGTCCCATCCTTCTTATTTTTTCTCTCTTCAGCCCATGGTGTTTGTGCTCTTGGGCTGAGATTTGGATCATTTGTCCTTGGTCCCCAGCTAGAGAAGGAATTGTTTTGTCTCCCTGCTCTGTGAAGAGAGCTCACCATCCCCTAATATGAAGCTCAGAACTGCACACTAAAGCAGCACAGAATCTGAAAAATAGGTGTGGCTGGCTCAGGGTGTCAGTGACATGCTCTATCCCAGTGTGTGGGTCAGGGACACTGTCCAGTTGCCTTTGCATTACCCATCCTCACCATTGTTTTTCCAATATCCTTTGAGGCTGGGAGCATTGCCTATGGTTTCCAGTTAGTAGGTCTGGGTTTCACTGGTGTGCTTTGCATGTGCAGTGCTTTGGATCCTTCTATGTGTATGTTCCTGGAAATATTTCATTACTCTCTATTTGCTGCTGCATATAAATGTAGTGGTGCTTCCAAATGGGAGGTTCAGACTTCTCAAATGTGAAATTTGGTGCTTGTACCTCAGCAATTTCTTGCTCATCAACATGTTTGAGTCATTCTGCATTTGAATGGGTCAAGCAAGGTGTAATTAATGTTCCTATTGTTTCCAGTTGCTAGGAAAGGCAGACTGAGCCAAAAATTGCCTGACTCTATTCTTAAACAACAGGAGTTAGAAGAAATATATTCCTAAACAACCAGACTAAATTATGTGTGTACTTTGGCAGACTCCAAGTGAACGACATTGAATCCTTAAAACTGTGACCATTAAATCAAGCCCTGGCTTTGATACCATTAATGAAGAAATAATGTTTTGACTTTCATACCTTCATAAATTCTGACACTTCCAATTGCCCTCGAGCACCAAAATACCATTGTCATCTGGAATAACTTGCTCTTTAACAATTTTGCCTGAACTGTATAACGTTGGGTGCTTTGTGTCAGGAAAGAGCAAGCATTTCTTGTTTGTGCTTTTATTTCCCTTTCTTTGATGGCTGCAGGTCGTGCTGAGCCCTCAGCTGTTCTTTAAGGTCTTGTGCAGTGACTGTGGTGTGGGTCAATAAGGCTTGGGCTGAGCCTGCAGCCCAAAGTGATGTCTTGGGCACTGACTTAGATATTGATGTACGACTGTTTCCTTTTCCATTCTCAGGAAGGCCTTTAAAGCTGCTCTTTCTTTTGTTGGCATTGCCTTTTGTTCCCATTACGTGGAGGACAATCCAGCCTGAGAAAGATAAATTTCACAATTTGTCTTGTCAGGCTGTGAGATGGAGTTTGCTGTTCCGTGGAGGAGCTCGATCTGAGCGCGCGTGGGCGGCCGAGCACGGAGAGACCCCTCATGTCCTGCTGGGCTTTGAGTGCTCCTCTCCCACACAGCAACCTAACAATGCACCTCAGGAGCTCACACCTCCTTGTCCGTCTCCTCCTGCCCACCAGCAGGGCTCAGCAGGGCTGCCTTGGGATGGAAAAGCACTGCTTGGAAAGCCATCCATTATTAACGTGCAGTCCCCGCTCCGCGCTCTTGCGCTGCTCGAGGATTCATGGTGCTGCCTTTTGGCTGACCTGATGGAGCTGCTCAGTGCCTCTCCTCCCAGTGCAAAGTCCTAGGTCCAACTTTGCTCCTGGGACCTTGTATTCCAGCCCTGGCTGACCTTTCACAGGAAGGAGAGAGAACACAGCTAAAACATTAATTTCTGGAGAGAGTTGGGAAAATGAATAAAAAATATTTTGCTTGCTGAGAAGGGAAAAATAGCAGTGGTCATGCTAAAAGTAATAGGAATCTTGTTCACATTCCTCACTGTCCTGCACTGCAGCATATAAATGTGTGGTGGAGAAACCCTCTCAATTTAAACTTATGTTATTGTTGACCCATTTTCCCAACAGCTAATGGCTAGGACTGAATACATATTGCTACCATTATAATTGTTACATTTTGCCTTGCTGCACAGGGAATCCTGTGGATATTGTGAGTCTGGCCCAGAGCTCTTTGCTAATCAAACACAAATTAAAACTAACCCAACTGACTGCTGTAGAAATATTGGTACACTTCCCTGGTAGATTTACAGTCTCGTGTACTGGGAGAGCTTGAGACCCTCTCTTAAAATACATGGCCATATCTCTATTTTACAGAGGATGAAAATGAGATGCAGTAAGGTCTTTAACGTGCAACCACACAGCAGATGAGAATTGGCTTGCTCCTAGTTTGAGGCTGGGAACTCTACCTTTGGTAGAGAGGTAGGCATTAGCCAGATTTACTTCCAGTTTTCTGTATGTAAGAAGTGATTTGTAGTCTTGGTATTGCATTTCTTGCTTCAATAAATAGCTGTTTTCTGAATGCTGTATATTGGTGTGGTGCCAAAAAAGGCCATTACGGGTTTTACTGCAATACATTCCAGCAAAGAAATACATTAAACCCTTTTTTTTTTTTTTTTTTTTTTTTTTGTTACCTTTAAGAACATCAGCCAAAACCCTGCAGTTCTGAGGCAGGAATAAAGGCAGATAACCCCCATTTTACTGAAAATGCACATTGCATGCTGTCGATTGCCATTTTCCTTGCGCTGTACCCAGCGTGGCATCCTATAGCACAATGTAAACAAAATTATAATCTTATCAAGCAGGCTGCTCCTACAGTGATGACAGCTACTTAGATTGCCAGAAGCAGGGCCAGCAAAACAGAGACCGTTTTAAAGCAGCTGACACATTTCTTTTTAGCAGTGTGGGTTGAAAACAAATTAGAATAAAGATTTTGTTACGTGCTATTCAGAAGGGTCAACACAGTCAGTCTCCAGCAGACCTTGGGCCTGGGACACAGATGGGGTCAAGTACCTGGACACAGCAATATCCTGGGTGTTAAAATGAGGTTGGGAGGACTCATGGGGTTTAATTTTTGGTGTTCAGTGCTCTGGGGTTATTCCACCATCCAGCTGATGGGATGCAGTCACACCCTGCTTGGATTCCAAAACCAACAAAATGCTTTGGGCTCACTAGGGACACAAGAGAAGGAACTTGAGTGTTTTCTAAGTGTGGGATGTCCATAAGTCACCTCCATGTTGAACTGGTTCCCAAAATGCTTTTTTTGGTGTGAATTTGTAGCATTATGATTGGGGCTTCTGGTTTTGCTCACTGCAGGAAGACTTGCCTCACCCCATTCCTGGTGAGGACCTGAAATATAAAATTTCACCCCTTTTAGAGGTGTTTTGGGTAATAATGAACTTGTCCAAGGACATGAGATCTTCAGCATATGCCAAAATTTGAAATGCCCTAATAAAAACCTGCTGCCTCATTCAGTGTGTTGACCAGTACATCTTAAAAAAACCTGCATGGAGTGAAATGCCACTCTAGGGATGGCAACATCAGTTTTAGCATGAGCTCAGGAGAACTGCTCCATTACACACTTGTTTTTAAATATGGCATGAGAGGTTATGGCCCCAATGCATCTTGTTTCCCTGGCAGAAAGGAAGTATGCTTGAAGTTGGCTACAGAAGTCTCTCTCTTGCTTGTAAAATGTTGTTGCTCCTATATATTTTCAGCTATTCATGAAGTGTATTGCATATATAATTAAAACATTAATAAAAATAACAGCAGGAAGAGTTCATCAGCAATTCAAATACAAATATTTGTGAAAATCTGTCTTCTCCAACATGTTCCTTTCCCCTCTGACTGATTTTTTTATTTTGGGTAAAAATATCATAAGCACCATTGCTTAACCATTTTCACAGCTCCAGGATCTCTGTAGGACAGTAAATTTATTTCTCTATTGAATTAATTCACCATAGATTGTGCAAGTTCATTATTGTTGTGCTCTTCAGGAGACATCCCATATATATTCAGGGTAGGGGAGGCTTCTGACTGGGATTGTGTGTCCATTCCCACTTCAGCACTGGGAGTTGATCCATGGATTTGGGGGCAAACCTCACACCCCTCTCTACAGCCTGGCACTTCACAGAGAGCACTGGGCATCTTGGGCATGGCTTTCTATCTAAAAACTGCTTTTTGGAGTATGAAACTGAACCACAGCTGTCTGAGTTGTGTTGGGCTTGAGAAGGTAGTCAGGAGATCCCACCTGGCATCTCCCTGAATTTTGGTGGTACTTGTGTCCTTACCTTTCACAGCTGACATGGAAATTCTCAGTGTGTGGATTCATCTTTGTAAAAGCCTTAAAAACCTTGCAGCTTGTGCCTACTTCCTGAGCTCATAATTTATCTTTTTAAAGAAGTGCTGTCAAACTAGCTAGACTTTTCTAATTCTGGGTTATTAAATTTCCTCAGGATAGAAACTAAATTGTTATTTGCCCCTTATTACTCTGATTTGTACTGTGTCTGTGGCATTTAGTGTATTCCTAACCAAAACACTTGGACAGTCTGCAGCACTGGTGTGTTGTTTTGGGTAAGGATCACAGGATTCAGCCAACAAATAAGTCCAATGCATTGGATGGAAATAGGATCCCTTTACAACAGATGGATTAAAAAAAATGAAGGAAAAAATGTGAAAAAGGGCTGATATGGAAAGCACTGCTTACTTCTTTAGTTAAAAGGACCCCTTTATTGGAGGTGGTTTTTCTGCTTTTCTAGTTTGCTTTCAGTTTTCTGTTAGTGGATGAGTCCATGGTCCTGGAGAGAAGGGAATCACTTTCTGGAGAGAGTTTCTCCATGGCCTTGCTGCAGTTTCTCTGCATTTTTTAACTAATTTAGCATTTCCCTAAGTGGTACCTTTGGAGTACTCAGCTATGAGGAGGATCTTTGTTTTAAGAATAGAAAGAGAGGATTTGAAACCCTGGCTGATGCAGGATACTGAGCTCTAGTGCTGGCAATCCCTGCTTCAGGTTATCTATTTTCATGTCTGCCTCTCTGAAGGAGCAGTGGTCTCTTCACCCCTTGCATTTCACACCAAGCCACCCAATATTTTGCAATGAATCCCATGCTTTTATTGCTGAAATAGCCACTGTCTACCTCCAGCCCAGGACAGCTGGGATGTCCTGCAGGGCAGCCAGCCTGGCTGTGAGGAACCAGCCACGAGAGGCTGATTTAGTCCCTCTCTAAGGGGACCAGATTTGCTTTCTGCTGTTCTGTGTGTCGATTGACATTAATCCCCTAATTGAAGCATCCAGTTTTGGGATTAAGCTGATATTTATCAGCAAAAACCTGCCAGAGAAGCAAAGCTTTGTGGTAAATGGTGATTTAGACCAACCCTGCCAGCTTCTCCAACACACATCAAACCTTTCCCTATTTCTTGGTTCTTCACATCTCCCTGAACTCACCGAGCTAAGCTAAGCACATGTTAGTGCAAAGCTGCTCCAGTCAGTTCTGTGACATGGAAATGGATTGGCTTGGGCAGGCTTGGACTCAGAGTGTGAAAGGAAATAGCCTCTGAAACTCACAATCAGATAAATGCCACCAACCAGAAATTCAGTTTGTAACAGCAACATGATCCATCTCGGGAAGAGAGAGGACAGAAGCTTTTGCTATCAGAAAATGCAACAATTACTCAAAATTCCCTGAGCTGTAGGTTGATCTGAAGATGATGAGCAGTGCCTTTGCCATGGGCTTTGTGACTGAATTCAGTTTGTTCCTAAGACCAAGTGGCACCAGGAATTTCAGAGGTGCTGGCAGCCCAGGGGGGAGGCAGCCACCTCTCTTTACTGCAGGGAAAGCAAAATAAGGTTGACATCATTTTATCAGAAGCTACCTGGGTTTATATCCTTAACTCAGTTTCATGTGGTGACAGGGAATGTCAAACTGCTTATCTCTGACAGAACATTTTCTTCCATTCCTTACAAATACCTTTAATTTGGTGTGTGATGCTTCAGTTCTTTTCAAACATGTTGTCTTCATATTTGCATACAAGTGATTTTTCCCTTTGTTTCCATTTAATTTTCACTATTTTGTTATTCTTCACATTGTTTCCTTCCTGGCTTCAAAAGGGAGCTAGCTAGGTAAAGTGAATTATATCACAAAATGGAAAAGTAATGTTAGCCAAGCGAGGTATTGCTTTTTTTCCTTCTGGATAGAAGCCATTATCTTGTAGTGCTGCAAGAATTTAAATGCTTCAAAACCATATGAAATTGAATGAAATTCCACAAAATTCCTTAAAAAAAACCAACCCACAAACATGATTTGAATAAGAATTGAATACTGTGATGTGTCTCTTGGACGTGGTTAATGTCTTCTGGAGATTTGCTGCTCTAGAACCCCTGTGACAAACAGCAGGGTTTGTGCTTGGAAAGGAATGTCATCCATTCCTAACTGCCTCAAGTTTTCCATTGGGATTGGGATTTTTTAAATATTTTTTATTGTTGTCTGTACTGTTTTATCTATTTTTTGCAGGCAAAGCCTAGGACTGCTGTTAAAAAATCTGGAAAGGAACAGAAAGTAAATAACCCTTTGCTTTTTGATTTATTTTGTTCATTTCACAGCTGTTTTGATACATTCTATTTTGCTGTCTTTTAGGTAGTTGGGAAAACAAGTTTGGAAATTAGGCAAATAGGATTATAAAATGGCACACAACTGAGAAACCTAAAATTTGAAGAGCAGGTGAACTGCCTGAAACAACTTATTCTAGAGTATTTTTGGCTGATTTCTTAGTCTGACTCACTAAGACAATGTCGTGTCCTGTGACTGAGTTTTAAATGAGGATGTCTGTCTCTTTTCTTTAATATTTAAGCTTTTTTTAATGTTCTGAATGCACTCCAATGCTTTCCAAACCTGAGTGAGATGGAGCCTTGACCTCAGAGACAACTTTGTAGAGGTAAAGGCAGCATTAAAATCTCCATACAAAGAAAATATTGACTGATTTATGAGGGATCCCTGAATCTTTAAATCATCCTTTCAAAACATGTTATGTCAGCATAAAATTTCATGGTAGGAATAGTCAGTTTTAACCCCTTTTAGCTTTTCAAAGCTCAGATAAATCACTTTTGAATTCTATGTGACTTGTGAAATACAAGTGTCAGGCAAGTTAGACTCAAATACTGCTTGTGTTATGGGTTGTGGTGATTCTCATTGCTTATGCCCTGGAATAAGAAATGAATAAATGAAAGATAACAGCTCCCAGTTATAGCAGAGGTGAGGAACAGGTGATTCAGATAATTCCCATCTTGGATTTATGTTTTTAGATGAGCAATATTTCATAGGGTTTTGTGAGGGGGAGGAGAAAGAGAGGCAGAATTGAACAGAAATCCCAATAGATGCACTGAAGGAGCAAGAAAACCCAAAAGCAAAGTAGAATCTTCAGCAATTATGAAAATTATGTGGAAAACTGGATGTGGACCAAAGACCTTGGTGGGATGCCAAGTGCAGGAGTGCAGTCAGAGCAGTAAAATCCCAGGTAATATTGGAATTAGGGAACTGGGGGAAGCTGGGGCAGCTTCACTTGGTGCTTTCCAAAACCACTGCCTCAATATCAGCCTGTCATGGGACTGGGCTGTGTTTTTTCCTTTGCAAAAGTTGCTCCATCATAGCCAGGATTGTATTTCATTAAGATTCCAGTATTGTATTTCATTAAGATTTGCTGTGTAATTAAATTCTTGAGAAGTTGTGCTTCACCCAGTCCTTCTGATACACAGCTGATAGACTTATCATTTGGGATATGTTTCATATTAGGGAAATGAAATGCCAGTGCTTCAAAAGGCTAGAGAAAAACCCCTGAAATTTATTAAACTATTCTATAATTATTGTTAATGAATGGTGGGTTGGGTTTCTTTCTTTTAAATTAGCTGTCCTTAAAGCACAAATGTGCATGAAGAGGTATTGCATGTTTCTGGAGCCTTTTCAGATTCCCAGCTGCCAACCTCTTGTCTCTGCATGAAGATCCTGAAAGTCTGAGGGGATGTGGAGTACAAGCTGCTTATTCTATTTCATGGCATTTCTCAAAGATATAAAATATGTTTTCATTCCTGAATTCAATAAACCCCAAATCATTTTAGCTAAAATTGAATTGTTCCCACGTCTGCCGCTGAGCCACGTGGAGAGGGCGCGACTGGCGGAGGCACCGCTGGATTTCCAGTGGAATTCTTCATCCTGCCTCGTGCTGACTGATGCTCAGCCATCTCCCAGACCCAAGGCCCAGCCACCAGCCTGCAGCTTGTGTTAGAACACATCTGCTTTGTTCTCCTGTGCAGAAACACATCCACCAAACTGTTGGAACATTTGGGCTGCCGTGCAGCAGGAATTTGGGCAGAAATCCCTGTAACTGAACGAGTTCCCATCAGCTGCCAGGGGCCGTTTGTGGGGTTCTCTGGGAGCAGTGGTTGCCAGAGCCTTTAGGGATCATCTAATGTGGGATGCAGACACCCATCCTGGCTGCACAGGGAGCAAGCCAGGATCTGGGATGACTCTTCTTTCCAAAACAAATGTGTTCCACCTCATCTCCTTTACCAAAACCACTGTCATCTAATTTTTTTCTTTTTCTGCCTATTTTCTCTTTTTTTTTCCTTTTTTAAAAATATTTTTTCAACTCTTCCTTTTGAAAAAGCCTTGTACAAAAGGGAGAGATGGTAAAGAGACAAAGACCTCAGTGAAAATTGAAAATGGGAAAAAACCTAATCAGCTGGATTTCTTTTTCCAGTTTGGGTGAAAATGTACATAAGGAAACATCCAAGGACTTTTCCAAATTAAGAAAGGATGTTTTGTCCAAAGTATTTTCATTTAAATATTTCTTTTTTCTTTACTGTGGTGCATAACTCCTGTTCAGCATTGGTTAATTCTACCTAATCATCCCTAAGGGCCCAGAGGCTGTGGAATTGAGCCTGAATTTGTTTCATGGGGAGCAGAGCTGGATAGCTGCATCTCTGGGCCAGTCCTACATTTCTGCTCTTACAGATTTCAGGAGCATGCTAATAGGATTAGGTACTACAAAGCTGTCTTGCATTCAAAATTAATATCAGAGGGAGTGTGCTGTGGAACAGAATTTCTTGCATAGAGAGCTGATAACAGAAGCACAAACTCACCATGAGATTCCACTGCCTCATCACCATCCCTGCTCTGAGCTATTCCATAGCTCTGGATCTCTGCTATCCCAAACCCTTCTCCTTTTCACATGGCTCTTTCTCCAGAAGATTCCCTTGGGATGGACCCTCTGGACCCCACACAGATCCCCTCATGCTGGGATGTTGAAGATGTGGCTGTATCCTGGCTTGTGATGCCTTGGACTGGCTGTGTGAGCATCACATACTTAATTTCTGAAAATACCTTTAGCTGGTGATTTTTGCAAAAGGCCTGGGAAGGTTTGTCTCAGGCCAGTATGTTTCCTAAAGTGAATGATATTTTTACTCTGCTGCTCGCCCCCAACTTCCTTTCGTTTTATTCACTTTGAAAATTTCTACAGCACTGCAACCAGAAATGTAAAATTACCAAGTCAACATATGCTGGTTTAAAAATAGAACCAACATCAAATTCCTGCTAAGGGATGCAAAGCTGAGTTTCAGACAATTGTAAACAGGAATTGACACGAGGTCCAGCCCAGCATCCCCTCTCCAGCCATGGCCATGGGCTGGGGGAGTGAGAGCAGGGCAGGCACGTGTGATGCTTCTTTTCTGATGCTTCCCATGATCCAGCTCTTTTCTGCTCAGGGACTTTGTGCCAGGAGTCATATCTGTGTAGATAGTAAGCATGAATAGATTTTCCTTCTGCAAACTTAATCTTCTCTAGCCTTAAGCCAGTGCAGGCTTGTGACATGCACAGCTTCTCTTGTTAGGTACAAAAATCACCTTTGTTTGTTTGTGTTAGACATGGCTCCAGTTTGGTTTAAGGGGTCTGTGTGTCAGCAGTGGAAAATTCCAAGAAGCTGTCTCCATCCATGCTGCCCATGCTCTCTGTTTCCTTTCCCCCTAAAGATTCTTAGCATCTGATCTGCTGCCTTTTCCTTTGCCTGTTGGTAGCACTGAGCTGACATTTCCTTGGTACTGTCCATTGTAAATCCAGGATTTCACTCCCCTGCAGTTGTGGTTGGCTCAGAGTCCATCATTTCATATGTGAGGTTAGGGTTGTTTTTCCCACATGCATATTTGACATTTATCTCTCTTGAATTTCATCTGCCATCTCATATGTCATATCATTTCATAAGGTCCTTCTGCAGTTCCTCGCAGTCAGCCTTTGTCCTCATTACCCTGGATAAATTGATATGAGCAAACCTCCTCCCCTGCTTTCCAAGAGCATCTTGGAGAGTGTAGATCCCTAATTTGACCAGTGAAGGAGACAGGATTTCAGTCCTGCAGGTCTGTGCATCTCCCTTGGTTAATTTTCCTCAGTGTTGCTTTGATAAATTTGGTATGCTGGGAAACGAATCCATGTGTGTCCTGTTTGCTCCAATGAGTTTTGTTTACAAGAAACCAGAACAAACTATGGCAAAATGACTGCTAACACTTCAGCTTTTGATGTTCATCATGTGAGCTTGCCTGAGTCCCTGAGTTGGTGAGTGGGAGAGAAGCAGCAGAGAACAGGGATCACAGAAAAAATTTCCTGAACTGTTCACAGTTTAATTCTGTGGATAACATGAAAAGCACCAATACAACTTGGAAAAGAAATGGAAGACTCAGAGGTGTCTCCTCTGATGACTGTGATGTAGGTGACTTGGAAGAAATGTGTCACTGGTGTATTGCACTGCTTTTCAAAATGGGCACAGAGTTGTAGCAGGAAGGCAAAGACCAAAGAGGATTTGATCAGGTACATGAATATACAGACAGGAGGGGGAACGTGGTCCTGTGAAGCTCCTTTGCATTCCTCTCTCCTGCAACAGCAGCTTTTATTTCAGCTAACACAAAGCCTTAGTGGTTTTGGCAGTATTTCAGGCAAATCTTCAGATAGGGATGAACTGTTCTTGAACCAAATCTCCAAAGGATTTGGCACAAGTGTGCTCTCCTGCAATATGAAATGTAGATTTTTGCTCAGTATTTATATTTGAATAGACATTAATGAATGCCTAAAGAAAATCACTATCTCCACTCTTTCTCTTGCTATTTGATTTCCCTTTGTCTGCTTAATGCTTATGCAGATTGTACTCATTGTACTGGGAAATCCTACCTGGTGTCAGTCTCCCTGCTGGGGCTGGGAGGTGCTGAGGGGCAAGGTGATGCAAAAAAACATTTCCTGTTCAAGAGTATCAGTTTCAGTCCTGCCTGTCTGATAGTGATGCCAAACTGGAGGAAAATCCATCCCTTAATTTGTTGGGTTTACTCTTAATCTTTCCTCCCCAATGTGTGGAGATGCTCTATGGGTATCACTAAGAGGAAAAAGCACCACAGAATCCTGGAATGCTTTGGGCTGGCAGGGACCTTAAAGGCTGTTTTATTCCACCTCCTGCCATGGGCAGGGACACCTTCCACTATCCCAGGCTGCTCCAAGCCCTGTCCCTCCTTTTTTTGGTCACTTCCAGGGATGGGATAGCCACAGCTTCCAGAGTCATGTCAGTGAAGCAGTTGCCATCACAGGATAACAAAAATACCTGTTACCCTCTTAGCATTGCTGAATCAGTAGATTTATTGCTCTTCTATGTTCTTTAAGGGTGGTTTTTATACACCACCTGTCAAGTTGCAAGTCCTTGGAACAGATTAGCCCTGCAGAAGGGATGCCCCAAGTTTCCTGTAGACTTTGCACATTGCCCTGAGTAATGATTCTCTGTTAATGAAAAATTGAGTTTGTTTCATTTGCTGTCACGTTTGAAGCACGAGGATATTTTTCCTTCCCTAGGACTGGTTACATTTTAATGCATGTATTCAAAATTCAAGTCCAATCTGAAATGACCTATCAGCTATGATATAGTCAGGGGAAAGCATCAAAACATGATGTATTGAACATATTTTACATTCCTAGCCTAACAGCATCCTTGAGTTGATTTTATGCAATGCATATATCCGATATTTGATTTTGATGAGAGGGGCTGTAGATGCAGATGTACTTCTCTGTGAATATATTTTGGCACTGGTAACACATACATTGCTTTAATTTTGGATGCAGAAGTCACATTGATGATTTTTTTAAGCTGTGATTAGGCAAACACAGCTGAAAGGGTCAGGGAAACTGTCCATAAAGACTTTTTAGAGTTTAATATGGTAGGAAAAATAAATTATTATAAACCAGGCATGGCATGGTAGGTTCCAAAGTATTTCACTGAGTTTAGCAGATGTGACAGGTTCTCAAGTTGTTTATTAACCTTTTATTAATCTCTTTTTTCACTTAGACTCTCAGATATGTAAAAATATTTTATTTAAGATTAGCTGTATCTGAGTTGTATGTCTCAGAAGATATTGCAACTATCCTCATAGGCTGCTATTTAGGGCTGAAGTGATAAACTAAATAACATGCAAAAACTGGTTAATTAGAAGCTGCCTGTTTGCTTCCAAATTTCTAATCAGATTCATTACTCCTGCTTCAAATGGATGGAATAGATTTTTTTTTTTGTGCAAAATAAAAAATAAATATTTATCATATCAAAACCATTCCAATATTTCCCTGAGCACATCAGGATTATAAGACAGAGCTTTGTAGCTAAAATGAGTCCCTCAATGGCTTCATGAGCAGAAAGGAAATATGAAACTATCTCAAAGCAGAAGTTATAAAGAAAATTTCATACATCACACCTTATTAACATGCAGACTTCAAAAGGGATGTTTGAGGACAGCTGGAGACATCTGTAAACTCTGGGGCACACTGTGAACCCTGCCATGAGATAATTTCAGCACAAACCACATCTTGTGACGCTAACAGAGGTTTGATGGAGAATTTTAAAACTTTCCAATCCCAGGAAAAATGTCAACTCAAGAATAATTCAGCTTGTTGAGCCCTGGAGATGAGGTTTCAGCAGATACCAGTCCCCCAGTCCACTCAGGAGAAATCCAGGAACTGACTGGGGACTTTCTCCCCCGTGTCCCCCACTCATCCTTTATCTGCAGAACCTCTTGCCACTGGAAACCCAATTACAGTTTAACAAAGATTCACCTCAGTGCCTCGTGGAAAGCTTTGAAAAATGTTTTGCTTAAAGACAGTTCTGTCCAATGCTGTCTAGGTGGGGAGCCAGGATCTTCTGAAGGGTTTAATGCCGTGTTGCACCCTCTCCTGAAGCAGGATATTGGCTGATCCTGACATTAGTGCTCATCTGGACCAGTCTCTTTATAGCTCCAGGGGCCGTGTGGGTCACTCTCTTAGTGCCTGTTTTCTTGTGAGGTTGGCTTAGGAAGCTTTTCATTAAAATGAAATGTTTTCTCTTTGCCTTTAGTTTTTGGTCTGCTTTTCGCATTGTGTCATTTCAGCCCCAACATATTCAGGATTTTCTCTTCCTTCCATGCATTCCTCTTTTAAAACCCAGCAGGTAGAAAATCACTTTGACTAAAGCTGAGATTCTCACATTAAAAGCTGAGATTGTCCAGCTTTTCAAAGTATGTGATTATATAAAGTATCAAATACTGTGAGAATTGGATTAAAAAAACCACGAGGGCTGATATGGAGACAAATGGTAATGAGCAGCAGGAAAAGACAGTGAGTACAAATACAGTAATAGATGGCAAATGTCAAGAGGTCAGCATTCAATTTTATTTCCCTGTTTTTATGAGGTGAATTTTTATTATATACGTCGTGGGGATTGTGTGTGTGTGGTTAAGGGAACAGATGAAAAGGTGTATTGAGGAGAGAGGTTAGGGGTCAGGATAGTCAGAGGAATTTGGGATGAAGAGGACTGGGATGTAGCCAAGGCATGAGCACCAGTAACACATAAGGGATCAGATTGTCAGGCTCTTTGGGATGCTACAGCATTTCTCCAAATTCCTGTTTGCCAGCTCCCTCAGTAATTGCACAGAGTTGATTCTCTGGCCCCAGGTGTGTTGCTTCAGTGTATAATAGGGATGGATCCAAAACTGCCTTCCTTGCATGGATGCAGAAAAAAAACCCTGAAAAAACCCATAGGTTTCTGTCCCTGCAGCTTCTCCTTCCCTCCTTGGAGAGCTGGCTGGGGATTTTAGGGATGAGATCTGATCGTGGAGACTGGGGCTCAAGCACGGTAAGATTTTCAGCATATTGCAGCAAAGAGAAGTGTTTTTCCAATTGAGAAGAGTGTCAGGAAAGCAAAGATGTTCCCCAGCATCCTGCTAAGCTGTAGACTCCACCAGTGAAAAAAATAATGTTTATTCCATAGCTTCAAGTGAGCCATTTCCCAAGGCTGGGTTCAGCAGCTGCACTTGCATTGTGCATTCCAGGGCTGTGGGAGCTGCTTCCACCTGGGTATGGACACTGGCCATGCTTCAGCTGTGCTGTGGCAGCTGCAGCCAGGTACAATGTGTTCTCTGCTGACTTGGTGATTCAGTTTTGTCCTTTTTGTGGTTTGTTTTTTTTTTTTTAAAGTCCATTCTGCCTTTTCTTTGTTCTTCTCATCTCTGTGTTCACTAATGAGTGCCAAAATGTGCTGTACAGCATGGCCTTGAGAGGATGAGTCACAAATGGCAGAGCTCCTGCCATCCACACTGACCCATAAACCCTGCACTGGTTTGAGGACTAAAACCAGCTTCTGACAAGATTGTGCTTCTGAAGCTCCTCTTGGCCACATCTCCTCAGCCTCCTGCCCTCTGTTTGGCACCTTCTGAAGTGCTGCTGCCTTTTGCCTGATTTAGGATTAAAAATGTGTCATTCTTGGCCTTCCCTTATCCTCTGTCCCAGCTTATGTGGAACAGGAATGACCTGTGGCTTGCTTGAGAATAGGCTTTAGGGAGGAGGGTAGCAGAGATGCCCTGCAAAGGGATTGAATGTGCTTGGCAGGGAGTATTTAGTGTGGCTTTCACACACAGAGAGCCCAAGCAGGGAGAGCTCCTTCCTCAGGTTTGACACTGCACTGGTTACACGTTGTGGGTTCACTGACCCCTGCACAGCTGGGCAGGTGCTGTGAGAGTATTCCTGAGCACATCCATGCCAGGGCTCTGCAAAGGGCACTTGTGAAATGTGAAACTCTTCTCTAGCCCATCTCAGTGCCTCATGTTTGTTCCTGCTCCTTCAGTGACCTCTTCATCAAATGTGCTCCATTTAAAGATTCCCAGTGAGATTTGTCTCCACTGCCAGCTTTGCAGCAGCAGCCTGCTCTCCAAGAAACCAAGCTGTGTGCTGTCTGCTCCATCAGTCATTCCCAGCCCGTGCTGACAGGGGGGATTCAGGATGGAGACTTGGCTGCTGACCAGGAGGCTCAAACAGGGAATGGGCACAGGGCTGTCCTGTGCTCTGTGCTCTCTGTGCAAATCCTGGGGGAGAGAAGTTTCCTCTGTTTCTTAGGAAGGTCAACAGGTAGTACCCCAAGCCAGTCTTTCTTTTAAATTTAATTCTCTCCATTTTGGGGCGATCCTATCTTGAAAATTAGCATTTGATAGCAGCAACATTTGGTTGTTGGGGTTTTTTTTCTTTTCATTTTTTTGTGAGGGCAAAGTTTTGGGATTGACAGCTTTGGCATCCCTTCCCAGCACTCCTCTTGGGGCAGCATTGTGTCTTCACCACCAGCCTCATGGACAACTCAACCAGAGCCACACCTGTCATCGTGTCTGCTCTCCCCTCTGCTGCTGTCACAGGCACCCCACGCTGCAGCATTTAGGAGCCTTTCAACAGTCTGGAGCCCTCCTGCATGGCTTGATGGATGAAAGGCTTGTCCAAGCCCTCAGTGGCTGTTTGCAGAAGTCAGAGGGTGACACGGTGTCAGGCTTTCTCACGCTGTGACACGCCGAGGAGCTGCTGTCCCCTTGCACATTCTGCTTGCTTTCACACATGGCTCTCTGAAAGAGCAAAAGGTGAAAATGCATCCTCATCAACTGATCTCCCTAGCTGGCTGGGAAATATTTCTTCAGCCAGGAGTTTGACGGAGTTTTTTGTGGAAGTTCCTGGGTTTGGAATCGGGATCGATGACAGGATTTGGGAGTGGGGAAATCAGAGCAGCCTTTCAGGGTGGGGAACAGGAACTGTCACCCAGCAGCAGTAATTGATGCATTACTGTCTGTCATGGGGAGGCAGGGCTTGGATCAGGTAGACTTGAGACTTTGCAGGGAAAAGCCATCAAGCAGACAGTTATTCCCATTTTTGCAGGCCTGTCTACAAAAGCAAAACCTCTGATGATGTTAAGATCTGCAGTAATTTTGCAAAATTGTTTCCTCTTCTTAAGTGAAAATGAATTAAGTCATACTGTGAGCAGTATTGTGGTCAGTGCCTCGTAATGGAAAAATAGCAAATAAAAATTACTCCTCCAGCAATGATGGGTTAATGTCTTTTTAGTACCAAACAAAATGTTGATGGTTATTGCTGATGTATTTTTTTAATAATTGACTGGGATGCTTAATAATGCTATGTCTAATTTAGGAATCCAATTTATTGACAAAACCAGGAAGAAATCACCATATTAAACAGACACAAAAATCAGTTTAATGCAATTCATGGGGAGGCGTTGTAACTTCACAGCAGGCAAAATATAATAAGCACTAATGTAACCTTGTAAAATAAGGATTAAGTCAAAACCTCCCAGCCTGGCCAGAGTACAGCATGAGATTGTAGGGAGGCTTGGATGCCTTGGTTCAAAGCCTGGGATCTCTGTGTCCACCCAAAAAAGCTCTGGCCTGTTGACCATTGTTTTACTTTTCACCTTTCATTGAGCTGCCTTCAGTTCCCTTTTCCAAATGTCTTTCCTTCTGTGTACTCTTCACAGTATTTTGAAAAAACTCTTCCATCGTGGCAGGGCTTCCTTCAATCCTGTTCATCTTCAGCAGCTGAGTCTGTTTAGTGAGTTTATTAATTACCATGTTGGGCTCATTAAAGTGAGCACCTCATTTGGAGAAACCTCCTGGGGACTCCAGCAAATACACACGTACTCATTAGACTGAATGTTTTCCACTTGTAGATCAGCATTTTGATAATAAACACTTCATAATCCTAAGGAAAATGGTGCAAGTTGAAAGTTAGAATTCAGCTGAGGATAGGTTTTTTGAGGGGTTTTTTCCCCCCATGGGCATCAATCTGGCTATTAGCTCTACAGCTATGGGTCATCAAACAACCAGCAAAGTAATTTCTCACGTGATTTCTGCACTGTGCTTAAAGAAATTCACCCCTTCTGTCCTGCTGGTTCATGCAACTCATTATAGGACATTTGGCTTGGCTGTTGGCAAGTTGAAGGGCCATGCAATTAAATGTATTTCTGAATTTCCTCACCTTCCAGCCAGGGCACAGTAACAGTGCCTGATGTGGTTTAGCACCAGTGGCTGTGCAGTTTGACTCAGCATAGATGGAAGATCCAAAGAGAGAGAAAACTGTGGACTGGGTAACTTATAGCTGCCTTTAAAATTCAGATTAACAGGATGACAATAAGGTATGGTGGTGCCTTGGCTGTGATGTCTTCGAGGAGGGCTGCATGTGGAAAGATTTTGCAAATCCTTGTGATGCAGTGGCAGGCCAGATTTAAACCTGGGAGCATTTTAAGCTGGTCAGTTAAAATGCCTCTGCTGTGTGTAGGACTGTGCCCATTGTTTGGACTCTGTCAGGTTGGCTCATTTGCAACAGCTCTGCAGTTGGCTGCAGCTGCAAGATTCCACTTCCCTCCTGCCTCTGGATGAGCTGTCTGTCACAGCTCTTGAGTGCTGAGGGGCTTTGGTTAATCCCTTGCAGGGAAATCTACTGCACCCTTCTTGCTTAACGCTGGAGAAAACTCCCAGATGTTTCTGTCTGAGAGAAGGATGTTTGGCCAGGCTGTTGGAGCTGTAATTTCTTTGCCCAAAGATGAGCAGAGCTGTAAAACTGAGCCCCAGGTCACACCATGGATCAGCCTTCAACCTCTCCCCCTTTAAATTGTAAAATCCCAAGGAAAGAGCCTAAAAACCAGCTGGGTGACTGGAGGCTGCTGGTGCCCTCCTCTGCTCTTGCAAGAGGAAGCACAACACCTTCACTGAGTTTCTCTGGGGGCACTTAAGGCAGAGTTTATTTACTGTGTAACGTGGTAGTTTAGTGGGATTCCTGCCTGCTGCCTAATTAGTTCCACTAATTTATTTGGAATAACACTTCCTCCCTTTCTGTTGAATGGCTGGAAGTGGGTTCTGGGAGCCCATCTATTCCCTCATTTAGCCCTTGCACACTTGCAGGATGCTGTGCTCCCTCTGCCAGGCCCATGATGGAATAACCATTACCTCTGTGAGGATTTTACCTCAGCAATACCCAAAGGCCCTTTGGGAACAATTGCTGCAGGCAGTTGTGCAGACAGGAGGTGTCCTGATCCATTTGGAAGCTGTGTGCTCCTGAGGAGCTCCAATTTAGGGCAGGCACTGGAGCCTGAGATTTTTGGGTACTTTCAGTTCCTTCTGCTGCATATCCTGCTGCCCATTCTCCCTTCCCAGCCTTGCTTACTGTCTGCTTATTTATCACCCTAAAAAATGATGCAATTAATTCCATAACATATGCACACTTGTAACTAAAACTCTTTATCTGGAGAGTGATTTGTGCAGAAGCAGACTTGGTACTGAATATTCCTGTGGAAGTGCTGCTTTTCTGCTCTTCTCCATGGACAGATGGAAAAAAAAAAAACCCACCAAAACCAAAAAACCTTTGGGATTTCAGTAGGTGGGGTGCAAGAGAAGGGATCTCACAGGTGTTGCTGCACAGCAGTTGCCTCTTGGCAACAGTGTTAGGATTCAGCACCAGTGGGTAAGGAAGAAAAAGTGCCAGACCTGGCCCTAGGAATCAATTCCTGGGTCAGATTCACTTCTTTCACTTCACCTTTCCAGGTGTATGCTCAGAGCCAAGAGGATGCACTGGCACCTTGAGCTCACACAATCACATGGATGCTCTTCAGCCTGTCCCAGCTTCTCCTCAGAATTTCACATCCATTTTAAAACTGTTTCCTAGTCAGGGTGGTATTTTCATCTGGTCCTTTTCTTTTTGGCAAAGGAGACTTCTCCCCTTCCCTGGCCTGGGAGCTGGAGGGCACTGCAGGCTGCTCTGCCAGAGCAGACATGAGCTAATCAGGCTGGCACCAACATGGGCTGTTATTTATGGAGCCAGCTCTTTTCTAACTTTTCCTTTGTTTATGCAGTGTAATTTCAATGTCATAAATACTAAAAGGTTTACTGCTGGGAGAGGAGAACTTCCCTCATTCATCTCTGCAATTAAACTTCTTGTGCCCATGGTGGCTTTTCCTTTTAACTGCCTTTTAGGACGGAATCCAGGATTTTAAGAGGTTTCACTGACTGAATTTTTTTTTAATGAGGTCAAAGAGTTTTTGAGGCAATTTGGAAGACAATGTAGGGTTGTGGGGTTTTTTTTGTTTTCCTTGCAGGTTTAGGTTTCATTTTTCAGCACAGTCCCTGATTTCCTGAGTGACTTCGAACATTTTTTTTTTTTCTGTGCTTTCACAAATTTATTTTTCTCTAATTTTCTAACAGTACAAATGTTATTATTGACTTTAACTGTCTTTAAAGTGAACTACCCTAGAGCTGGGTGCTCTCCCTGTAGCCACTCAGCTGCTCCCTTTCTTTCTTTCTTGCACAATCTCTGCAGCCTCTGGGCTCGTTCTGGAAATGTTTCACACAGTGACAAATATTCTAGGGAAAGGAATCCTATCAAAGAATGGGGAAAGTTACTGCATGATAATCTCAAGGAGTACTGTGTGGTGTTTCTGTCAGCTGTAGGACAGGAGGTGCTTTTATTCCATGGGGTGAGCTCACCACCCTCACCACAGTAAAGAATTGGGATTGTAAAGATTTGGGATGGAGAAAACGCCCAAGTAAGTTGTGTTTGGGCTCTCAGTTAACTGCATTGTCCCTTTCAGTAGCAGTCACAGATTTTGTGTGTCAATTTTGTCTTGAAGAAGAACATAAAGACATTCCACGGTCACTTTAGGGCTGTAATAGTTTTAAGCTGTAAGTGTGAAGTTGCATTTGCAGGAGGAGCTGGCATGAATCAACCTACTCTCATTTCAAACAGCTGTTTAATGAGAGCTTCTTGTAAGATCCCCTGTTAAGAATAGGCCATAATGAGTATGATGAAACCACCTCATCCTTGAAAACAAATTCCTTTTCATGGCTTAATTAAAAGTGCTCCTAGTACTTCTGTGAGCATACATGATAGCTTAGGAAAGGCTCTGTTTTAATTTATATAAAGGAGTCTCAATTAAGAAGCTAAATAGATAATATGTTGCTTTAATATTATATAGTGAAAACTGTTATTATTTTTGAACTTCTGCTATCTCCCAGTCAAATATATTTGTCTTAACAGTTTAACAGCTTTCCCTGAGAGACCAGAGTGACAGCCACGTGCTTGTATGCTTTTAGCTCTATCTTAATGTGATGGAGCAGGCTGGAGCAACTGACTTGGGCATGATTTGTGGGTGAATTTTTTGGGAGATCAGTTACAGGTGGCTGAGCCCTGTGAACTGTTCAGACCCAGATATTTTTAGGAACAGGCAGCACTAATTAAAGCTGCCTGTGCAATGAGCAGCAGTGCATTTTCCCAAAATGCAGCAGTAGTGTAATCTGCTGCAGGAGGGGTCTGTGTTAGTGCAAGAGAAGCTGGAGGAGCAGCAGCTGGTGTGGCCAGAGCAGGTTTGTCACCTCTCAGTGAGCTGTCCTGCTGCCCCAGTGCAGGAAACATCCAGGTGTGGGAGAACAGCCCTGCTGCACACTGCCAGCAATTCCTGTTCTTTCTGCTTCTCGTTTGCCACAGTGAAACATCCCTCTCTCTTTGTAGTCTCCTTGTAAGATGCTAATTAAAGGAAGAAATGTTGGTTTGAGAGAAAACTGCCAAAGTGAGTATTGTAAAAAAGCAACTGTTTCTTTGCATTTGTCTGAAATTGCTGTGCCCTTGGGAAAAGCATGAAGAGAAGAGTTCCCAGTGCAGCTGTGATACCTGGGGAGGAGGGGACAGGAAAGCAGATTGGTTCTTTTTTGTTTCCTTTGTGGGTGTTTTTCCTGATATCCTGAGAAATCAGTGAATAAATTGCACTGAAACACCGTAGAACCTCAAAAAGGGATCTTTTCAAAAAGAAGAGTGAAGTGTTGAAGGAGGGTTGCTGGCTTGGATGAGGAAGTTTATTGAAGAAGTTATTTCTTTGGGAAATACCCTGTGTTCTGGCCTGGCCTTGGGCATGGATTGCCTTTTGGGGAGGTCATGGACAGCTGTGCTGAGCAGGCAGCTGGAGAAGAATTGAGTTTTGGATCCAGCTAGTAAGGAACAACCTGAAGCTCCCTGTGTGAATGTAGTCCTGCCACAAAGGTATTGTCCTGTTCCTCTTTCCTTCTGTCTTGTAGCTGCAGAGTTCTGATTTCCCAACAGAAGGCACATTTGTATTTTGGACAAATGTGTTCTGATGTATCACTTGGATTGTTTTCACATTATCAGATTTTCTGCACTTAGCAATGACCTGATATCAGTGTGCCAGTGGAGCATGGTGGTTCATCACATGAAAGTGTGAGAGACTCAAATCCAGGATTCAGTTGTGACTTGGTCTGTACTGCAAACCCCTGACCTCTGCACTGAGACACAACAGGGAGTGTTAGCAAAAGGTTTGTTAAAAAAGAAGTAATGACTAAGGAGTCTTTGTTTTCACAGTGATTTTTGGTTTGTCTCCTGAATCATCAGGCTGACACCTTCATGGCTGACCCTTTGCTTTCCACTCAGTTTACAGCCCTGATCTTCTACTTTCAATTCCATCAATACTGCAGGCTCTAATTTATACTGATTTTTGGGTTTTCTTGCAAATGTCAGTCACACTGAACAATTTAGGTGTGATCTGTCTTTCTCAAGCTCTGCTTCACACAGAGTTGCCTCCCTGTCTTCTCTCAGTGGGTTGTTGCAGACAGATTTGCTTTCAGGCTAGGTGGGAGATCAAACCCTTCAGCAGAAACTGCCCCTGGTAGCATCACTTGAAAGTTTCATTAATTGCTCTTTGATGGTGCCTTGGTTTGCTGTTACTCTGTTGTTTCCCCTAAAAAGAGGTGTATTTGCTGTGCTGAGTGATGTTCATAATTGCCCCCCTACTTTGCCAAAATGCCACTTGTGAGAGGCTGAGAGATTGCAAATGTCAAGCGTGGGACCCATGAGGACAATCTACCAGTCACTGCTGAAATGATTTGAACTAGTGAACTCTTGTTAAAACTGTTAATTGCTTTTTTAAAAACACTTAATGGAAATTGCCACATTTAAGTAGCCCATAAAACCACGATGACACCAGCCTTAATCAGGTGTCACAAAAGCACATCCATTATAAGCTACCTGCCCTGAAAACTTTGACAATGGAAATCAGTTGTGACAGCCTGGTGTTTACAGTCCTGCATCTCCCTGGCAGAGGAGAATAATTTATTTGTTTTACTCATGAAGAGACTCCTCTCTGAACTGCACCTTTATGTGCAATAAAGCTTATGGAAGAGAATGACCCCAGGGGACTCAGAAGGCTGTAGGATAAGGTTGTGCTGCCTGGTTTTGAATATTTCATACTGGGAGATGCTAATTTGTTTGGTGACCTTGCTGCAGATTCAGAAAAACCACAGATAACTCACTGAAAACCACAGTGCTGCGTTTTTCCAGGGGTGTTTTTTGTTGATCCTAAAAGCCAAAATGTTGCAGGGAGGAGACTCTGGTGCTGGGCAGTGAAGTCCTGCATATTTTAGATAATATAGTTACTTGGGACTGGATTTTAAAGAGTAACACATATTTATGGGACATAATTTAAAAAAAAAATGTTAAATGAGTTAGCTCTAAATCCTACTGAAATCTTGGGTGGGCACTTTATTTATGAGGATACTGGGAGGTTTCCATTTCCCTCTTCAAGCTGTCAAGTCTGATAGGGAGGGATGCAGTGGGATTGACAACACTTCTTCCCTGGATTGTGTGTCCATGTGACCCACTGGAAAAGATCTTTGGATAAAAGAAAAGATGGGAGCAAGCTTTAGGTGAAGGTGTTCATGTGTGAGAGGAACATTTATGTCCTGTGCATCCAGGGCAGACAGCAGCCTGTGGCTGCTCAGAGCTGGGGATGGGGTGTGCTGGGCTCCCTCCTGCTCCCCATGCAAGGCTGCTCCTCTCCTCAAAGCTTCCCAAAACCAGGTCATTCATGGCTGTGCTCATCAGCAGTCTCAGAAGAGGCCTAAAAACAGAAGTGGCCCAGTGGAGTGACACAAATTCCAGCCCATTGCCTTGGGTTGTTTCAGGTCATGGCAGCTTAGCAGGGCCCTGCACCAAACCTTCCAAACCTGTTCTGTTGCTCAGGGTGTTGTTTGCTGTCCAGCCCCTTGCACCTTCACATATCACACTCACCTATTTTATTATACACATTATTTATTATATATTCAAAATAATATCTGGAATTGCTGTTGACATTAAGGATCCAACAGAGCTGTGGTAGCAGCAGCATTGCCAGGCTGGGATGTTTTAAGGAGGGTGCAGTGACAAACACTGGTATAAAATGCTACAAATCACCCATCCCAGTGTTTCCACCTTCATGCCATCTGGAGTTCCTTCAGTACTATGTTGGTGTTTCTTTTTTTTCTGCTCCTGAAAGTTTTATACTGGCTCTTGCTCAAGTCATTTCAGGCAACTTCAGGATGTGGCCTTAAATTCCAGTGATCTCCCTGAAAGACTTCACAGAGCCCTTCCACTTCTTTTGGGGTGAAAGTTCATTTTATTAAACCAATTTAATTTACTGACTGTGCTGATCTTGAGCAGGGCTTGGGAGGCATAAGGAGGTACTTTTGCTGCCAGTATCCTGAACTTTCCCAGAGCTGCTGTGAAGCAGCTCCTTGCTCCTTTGAAGCTGTGAAAGCACATAAATAAAAGTAAATATGAAATAAGATGTAGTAAGTATTTACTGCACTTGTGTGATATTTTGTAAAACCTTATTTACCTGTGATCCTGACATTTTATACTATCATTACTTTTAAAAATATGAATTCTGAATAGTGCAGACAGATTACCAGCAGAACTAAAAATAATTTAATACAGAAAATTTACAGTGGAACTTGAAAATCCCTTTTTTTTTTTTTTTTTTTTTTTTTTTTTGAGGCAACTGTTCTAAAGAAATTGTTCTTAGTCTTCATTTTCCAAAGGGAAATTTTGTCTCTCCCAGTCAGGGCAATAAATAAAGGTGAAAGAACCACCACAAAAACATCCCTGAATTATTAATTTGCCAGAAACAGCTTCTCAGAAGAAAAATCCTCCTTAGGATAGCACAGGAATGTAAAATACTCATTACTCACCAAACACAGAGAAGTAATGCAGCTGGGTCCACACCTGAGATCAGTGGCAGGTGTGAACCAAGTTTAGATTTTTAAAAATCAAATGTGTCTAGCTCAAGGTATCCCTTCTTTGTGAGTCAAATGGGGAACACCTCTGCTAAGAAATGAAACTGCTGTAAGGTGCAGTGACATACATGCTTTAGTTCTGTGTGAACAGGAAAAGGTTCCTATTGCAATGCTTGGCCCAAAGATTAAAGGCTGCAACCAGAAATGTAACAAAAGCCTTATGAGTCCCAGTCCCTTCTTCTGCAACCACATATCCTTTCACTTGGGTATCTGTAAGTGTACAGAAGAAAGGTGAAATATTACCAGTGGATCATTTACTATATCCCAACAGTTCAATCATCAGTGCTGGAAAGTCAATATTATATTAACTTCAAACTAGTCTCTACTGTAGTTCTCTAAAATGATGGAAATTCAGAGGTCCTGGTTTTCTAGCTGTGCATTTGGCTGCTTATGAAATGTCATATAAAAATGATGTTTTGGTAAGAGATCATTCCCACTGTTCTCCCAAAGGCAGCAGTTCTGGGTTACACCAGGTTTGCATTCAGAATAGAGTTTGCTACAAAGTATGTCATATAAATTAAAATAATATTGACATAAGGTGGCCAGATAAGGAACAGGGGCTCGATGATTCCTATTGGAAATTCCTTGAATATTTCTCAAATTGAATGTCAGCAATAACTTCTGAATGTCTGTCAAGAGATGACTTCCCAGAAGGTGTTTGTTTTCCACCCTGACCGCAGTGGAAGATCATTACTTGGGATATAGATTGTTTCATCTGTATTCTTCCTGCTGCTGCCTCATTGGCATCTACAGAGTGTTTTAACACCTGGATTAACAGAGACCTTTGTCTTCCATTTACAGAAGATAAAAAAGGATTTGAGCTTTTTAAACTAAATGTATTTTACAGTATGGTAATAGATGAAACTGCTTCCTATCATATAAAATACAGTCAATTTTTGCTAAAAGCTTCAGGGGCTTCCCTCCAGCCCTCGGTCACCTTCTGTTGAGCAGCCTGGCAGATTTCCAAGGGAGCTGGAAAATCTGAGTTTGATCCCCAAACTGCTGGATCCCAAACCAGTGAAATAATTTTGTGTAAATACTTTTAATTTTGTAGCACATCAGCACATGGCAGGTGTGTACGTGGTGGCTTCGTTTAAATGCTGTGGGTTTTAGTCCATGTAGATCTGTGTGAGTCTCAATCTGCATTTCTGAAGGCTGATATCTTGCTAATGTCTGATTCCAGTATTTGTACAGTTCACAGGAATCCTTCAAGGGTTTATTTGCTCTGTGTTCATCCGGGATGGAGTGAGTGTACCATGTAAAATAATATGTCAGCTCATAAACTGCATGTACAGTGATGAGATGTGAGCTTGTTTCACTTTTATCACAGGACCTTGAATCAAGCTTGTTCTGCTGCCAAGTCCCCAAACGCCTCCTTGCAATGTGCCTGGAATTCACTGCTCTGGAATTGTGGTGTTTTGGTGCATCCTTTTGTGTTCTGTCAGGCTCTGGTGCAGGGGACAGGTTGGAGAGCTGGGAGGGATGCAGCCAGCACGCCTGGGCTGCTGCTGCATTTTGGGTCCTTCCTGAGGAGCTCAGGAGTGCCCACTGACACCAGCAAAACACTGTAAGCTGTGTTTCCTGAGACACTCTGGACTGGTTGGGCTTTCTCTACCTGCTCTCATGGTTGCTGCCATGTGCACATTGATTTTTGTGCTTTTTCTCAGCTCCATCCTCCTCTGCGCCACGTGAAGCGCTGCGACGTGTCCTGCTGGCTGTGAGCTGTGATGGGACATGGTACCTCAGAATGGAGAGAGCCCCAGCAGGGTTCCTTCTCTTCCTGCTCACCTGCAGAGCTGTGCAGGCAGAAGGATGGCTTCTTCCAGCTTCTGCTTCAGGGAACTGGTTTTAATGAGCATCGTGTGCAGCGTGCCCACCGTGCGTGGAGCTGACATCTCACAGGAGTGTGCACTGAAGAGGTTTAGGGAATTTATGGACTCGGCTCACCCACAGTGGACTTAGTGGGGAACACAATTCCTTTTACTTTTCCTGTTGCAGATCACAAAATGACTGCTTAAATCCCAGCATTCTCTCCCAGCTCTGAGCGCCGTCTGTTAATCCCCTTGTCCTGCTGGTGACAGCTGCAGTGTTGGACAGCAACTGTTGCTGCAAACTTGGGGGTTTTTTTTCCATCTTCTCTCACCATCTCTTCATGAACTGATCTGCTGTGGCTATGAATATTTTTGGACTCTCCCATGCCTCTTTTTTTGTTGGCAGAGTAATACTTGTCTCCTCATAGGTTGCTCCTTTGCGAGACGGGATGAATCACGCTCGGCGCGAGCTGTCGTGTTGTCTCGTGCTCTGGAGGAGCTACTTGTTATTTGTGCTCTTCATATCCTCATGACAGCTTGTCAGGGAAGAGAAGTTTTCCTTTATTTTCTTTTCCCTCCATCGTTGTTGACTAATTAGTAGCCAAATAGACAGCATTTGTTTTTGTATTCAAACTGGTGATAATTTAAGGCTTGGATGCAATCCAGAGCTCTGGGACCAAATAATGAACTTTGGAGATAGTTGGGTGAGGATGTGACTTGGAGTGGGAAATTTTCCATCCATGGTGAAGGTTTCTGTATTCTGGACTCAAAACAATCATGATTAGCTCTGAAGTGCCTTACAACAGTTCATGTTAGACAGTTCAAGATGTCATATTTGAGAATCAGGGGGGATTGGTCTGAAATTTTGGGTCTGACTCCAATCTCCTTTGTTTGTTTAAATGAGCATCAAGCAGGGCTTTAGAAGTGAACTCCCTGAGAAGAGATGTTGTCTCCTTAAGATGAGTGGTTGTCATTTAAACTCCATGTGACTTTCTGGGTGACAGATCACCTGTGTACTTTCTGTGTTTATCTGAACCTGACTCCAAACAGGAAGGCCACTCTCAACCAAGGCACCTGTTTGTCCAAAGGAGTTAAACAGCCACACGTCTGTGTCCTTTGGAGAGTAACCAGGGCCCTGTTTTTTTCAGCCAGTGATTAATTGCACAGAGCAGTAGGTGGCACACAGACATTTTTCATACCTAACACGTTCTGGAAGGGGGGACTCGTGGAACTGCACATCCTGCACCTCCCCAACACAGCCACGGTGAGAGCAGACCTTGTTGCTGGCAGCTTTCCTGATCCACCTCACCTCATGCGAGGAGACTCCATCACCTTCCCACAGTGGGACCAGATGTCCCAACATGCAGTGTAATATTGCAAAGAAGGGGAAAAAATGAAGTAAAAAGCTCTGAGAGCTAATCTCTGTTTTGTCGAACAGTTGGAGAGCTCCTGGCCATGGCATCTCAAACCTGACAAAATTACCCCAAAGTCACTGATTTCACATTCCATTTGGCAGTAGAAAAGCTTCCAAAGCATTCAAATTCTGCTTTCCTTCATCAGCTCCATTGGGAGGTGAAATAATTCTGAGTAAGGGATTCCTGTGTTTCACTCAGGTCTGGGAATGATTAGCCATATTTCCACAAGATTCCTTCTTTAAAGTTTTTCTTGTCTTTCCTCCTCCTGGCTGTGTTTGCAGTGCACTGGCACGTGTCTATCCAATTTGATGAGGACCAACCATCTTTGGGAGGCTGGTTTAGAGTGAGACCTTTGCTGTAAAACTCTCATTAATGGTTGGAGAAAAGTAGTTGGGAATTTCATCTCTGTCCATGGAGCTGATTATCCATCCCAGGCTGCTGCCTTGGGCACAGGCTTAGACCCTGCAGCCTTAATGTGTGTGTGTATCAAGCACAGCTCTCCCAGAAGGTAGCAAGTATGTTTGCTATGCATTATTTATGGAATTCAAAATGCATTCTCTTAAAAATTACTGTGGACTGTGCACTTTTTTTGCATTGCAGCTGGAAACACGGGGATCTCTGATGTTGGGAAGGACTTGGGATGGGCACCCACACATTGCTTAAGATAAGCAATTAATAGTTTTTCTCTTAGAGTTTAAGTTTCAGTGAGGAAAGATTAAAAAATAGCTGTGCAAAAACATGAGTATGGCATAACAATTCTAGAAAGGCATTTTATTTTCAAACAAACAAACAAACAAAAAAATCATACAATATTTTGTTCATCTTTTTTGTAATGAGATGTACAAAGTTCTTTTTCAGATGTGGTGCTTTTCCAGGCAGGGTGTGTTTATCCTGCTCACAAGGCTTTGTTCAGAGGTGCAAATTTGCCCTTGAGACTGTGTTGTGCTCACAGGGTAATTGGAGCACATGGAATTGGTGCATGCAGAGAATCCCACCCCTCCTAACACCCTTCTCCCTGAGTGTTCATCCTCTTTATCATTTGTGCACACCAAAAAGAATCAGGCAGACCTTTTTTTAAATTTTGATGAAATTATGGCTCATCCAAGCAGAATGTTGTTTCCAGCAGGGATGGACAGGCTCAGGATCTCCCTCACCACTCTCACCTGCATGGATTTAGGTGAATTTTGAAGCCTTATGGTGCTCTCTGTAGTGAGGAACTATTAGTGCCTGGACTCTCCTGCCTTCTTGATCAGCCTGAAAATGTTGTCTGAGAGCCAAGCTTTAGGCTGTGCACTGGCTGATGTATGGCTGAGCTCAACCAAAGACAGATTTATATTTGTTCTAGCAAATTTAGGGCTTGTTCCCATGCCTTTTGTAACTATCAGGAGTAGTTTTGGGTGTTGCTCATTAATGATATGCATCATCTATAAGGCAGGAGGATGAATTATATAAATTGCTGGCAATCTCCAGCCAGCATTTCTGTGTGGATTTAAAAGTCTTATTTTCCCCTGGATATTTCATCCCCACCTACCAAGAGGTGTGCCTGGAGTGTGCCAGGGATGGCCTGCATGCAGGTAATGTACACAACAGCTTTCTTATTCCCAGGTAATAAAGAGGAATGCATCAGCACATTGCAGGCATTAAAATGTATGGTTTCTCTGTGGCCTTTAATGAGGGCTTGCAGGAGTTCCAGTGCTCCACAGAAAATATTGGATTTTTCTCCTACTTTCTTGCAGGGCCCAAAGGGACAGGAGGAATTTGCTGTGTGTGTGTTTTGAGGAGAACAAATTTAGGATAATCAGGTTTTTTTTCCCACTGGTTTCTCACACACACCCAAACCTGGAGCTGGGTAAGCTCTTTAGCCATGCATCATTCCTGTGCTGGTGCCTGGAAGAGGTTAAAGTCCCTTTGTCCCTGCTTAGCAGCTGGAATTAGCCATAGGTGTGTTTTCCAAAGGCAGCCACTCTGCCTTGGGCTTGGTTTGGTTCCCAGGACTGTGTAAGCTTGCACAAATGTTCTTTTAGATATGACAGTAAATCAGCTTTAGTTGTTTATTTTCCTTTTACATTTATTATCTATAAATGCACTAGCCAGTAGGTTTTCTGGCTGCAGTTAGCACTGAGATAGGAGGATTGAAAAGTGTTCCCAGAAGGGACATTTGGGATGGGTAATTGTGATTGTTCACCCTGGAAACCTGACTCTGAGCTTGTCTTTTCCAGTCAGGGAACAGATACACTGTGTGACTTATGTCCTACCAGATCCACGTTGGGATCCCACACAACCAAACACTTGGAAACTTGTCACAGACTAGGGGAGTATCCACAGAAGGTATTTAATGACTGATTTCAGGTAACATTCAGGATACTAATGAATTGTTCTAAGAGATTTTGAAGAAAGAAAATCAGCTGATGAACTTTAGATACTCCTTGGCTGAGGCTACATCTGGAGATAAGTTTGGGACACGATCACAGAATGGGTCAGGTTGGGAGTGACCACAGTGGGGCCATCTGGTTCCACCTCCCTCCTCAAGCAGGGTCATCCCAGAGCACAGGATTGCATCCAGACAGTTCTGGAATATCTCCAATGAGGGGGACTCCATACCCTCTCTCCACAACCAGTTTCACTGCTTGCTCACTGCACAGCAAAGAAATTCTTCCTCACATTCATGTGGAGCTTCCTGTGCACCAGTTTCTGCCCCTTGCCTCTTGTCCTATTGCTCAGCACCATGGAAAATGTGGATTTTTCAGTGTATTTCCCTTTGTTTATGCATCCACATCTAATGGACTGTGGCATGCACACTTTTGCAGTTCCTCCCTCTTGCTGGGTAGGGCATCATCATATCTTCCCAAAGAGGTTCTTGGTCAGGCTTAAATCCCCTGAGAAATGGTGACTCTGAGTGCCCTTTGCATCTCACCTGACTGTCACGTTCCCCCTCCAGCAGCACTGTTTGTTTTGGGACATCTGCTCCCCTGTGGGAAGGTGGCAGCAGGAGACAACAGGAGATCAGTTAATGATTGTGAGCACGTTCAGGCAATCTGCCAGACTGAGCACTCAGCCCATTCTCCTTTTTTTAACTTGTCAGGAATTCAGAGTAAAAATATTGCAGCAAAGAGGCTCATCTAGAAAAGCAGCATGTTAATTACAGGAGGCAGTTTCTTGGCTATCAGTTGCTGTCCTGCACAGAATAGCTTGGAGATGTACATTTTTACTGGGGAGAGACATTAAAATCTGGAGCTACTGGCTCTGCTGCTTGCTGTTTGTTACTGCTACTGCCATTCAGTGAAATCTCTAACAAAGATTTTTTGGAGCCCATGGACTCCAGTTTTCTCCATATTCTTTGTCCTGACAGACTGGAACCCCAGTTTTCTCCATATTCTCTGTCCATATAAACTGGAACCCCAGTTTTCTCCTTATTCTCTGTCCATTTATCCAATTCTTTAACCATCAGATAAAGTTTCACTCCACCAGGTCAAATTTTCAAACATTATCAGAGAGTTTTGTGTCCAGATTTCTGCTAGGTTTTAGAAATAGCTCCAAGTGCCAGTGACTGGAAGTGATGCACCCCTGTCATGTTGATTTTTTATAATATATAGCAAGGGAGAAATGACAGCATTTCAGAAAATAGGCCAATATTTATGGCTTATATGCCAAGATGTGGTAAAAATATGCAAATCCATAGAAAATGAGAATTCAGGAGGTTGAAAAGTTGAGCCCTTTGTATAAATTATCAGAGTAGCATCAGATCTGTTTTCTGAGTGGCAATCTTTGTGTGACCCAGGGATCCAAAACTATACAGCACATACCTCAGTCCCTGGGCAAGTTTTAATGTCCTGAAATTAAGGATGCAAATGGAAACCATGATGGGGGCAGTGGGGCAAAGGGATTGATGTTTTAGCCTTCAGTGTCTACTTTGATCAGATTGTTGCATCTTTTTAACACTCAAATTCATTTCAATCAGCAAAATAACAAATCCTCCCTCACTTCAAGCCAACCATTTCCCAAATGCTACAAGTGGAGGCTTTTACCCTGAAAGATGGAGAAAGACCCTGCAACGACCCCAAAAATACAGTTGTCTGCTCTCAATTATGCTTGAAAAGAGCTCAGGGATTCCAGTGATGGATGACAGTATACAAATCTCAAGTAGCTTTGCTTAGTGTGTTTTGTGATATGATATAGGAGAGATAATTCTTACCCAGTGTCTCTTAAAGGGAATCCTGAGGGTGAATCAATTACCTCTCTTTTCTGAATCAATAGAGAGGGGATGTATTGCAGTTCCTTGGTGCTTTTGCGAGTGCTCAAGCACAAAGGATGGCTGTTGATGATAACCACTGCAAAGAATGCCCTGCCATTTTTTTCCCTCTCTCTTCTTTTAAGGACACTACAACCCCCTCAATTCACACACTTTATCATTCCCAGTCACTATCTTTTCTCAGCTAAGATTTAAGAGGGAGAGGAGGAAGTAAGCTCTCCAAACGCACAAAACGCAGCTTGGAGTCCTGATGGCAGCACTTCCCCTTCCCAAGACTCTCCACACCCTTGGCATTTGTGACTTTTGCCTCGAAGAACATCCAGATTGAGGAGATGGAGTAAGAGGAAATGGGATATGGGCTGACACAGTGGTGCTAGCAAAGGTTAAATCAAGTAGTTGAGGCTCAGCCGAGGATAAAAATACAAATTTCTCATATATCTGAAATAAAATACCTTTATGTTTTTTGCAAGGTGCTTCTGTGTATCCCACCACTGACTTTAGTTCAAAAAAAGGTAAAATACTGCTGTATTCAGACATCAGATTTTAAAATTGCCTGATTACTTATTGCCTTCAGAAAGTCATTATTATGCTCTCAAAAGGGCATTAATATGGGTGTGTAATATGATTTAGCAAGAAATCTTCCTGAGTGGAACCCATGGGGTAACCTGAGAGTGGTGAAATGATAGGAACACAAAATGCCATGTGGTCTGCGGTTCAAGTTCTCATAAAAACTATCAGAAGACAAGTGAGGACACGTTTCCTTTTTCTCCATTTGCATCTCTCCAAAGATCCAGATACACCTGAGAGGGCTGCACAGGTCACTCTGGGTATCTGTGCTGCCTGAAGAACATGGGGAGACAGGGAAATGGAAACTGGATGAAAAAGGAAGGCTTCTTCAGCTCTGCCTTTTTTGCCTGATGCCGAGGTCCCAGGAGGGCAGCGGCAGTCTGAGGTGACTGAGAGCTGCACTGGGCTTTTCTCTCTGGTTCCCTTGATCAGGAGCCACTTTCCTCCTCAGAAGCTGAGAGGGATCTAAAAGCACTGCAGAGACAGTGAGGGGTCTGACCACAAACCAGCCCTGCCTTGATGCAGAAATGGATTTACTTGTAAGAGAGGGTTCTGCTCTTTGCGTTTTGTAGCTTGAATAGCAACAAATTTAAAAGGAAAAGGAGCCAGTGTGAACCTTCCCAGCTGGTGCTGTGGCTGTAGCTCCTGTGTAGCACCCCCAAGCCTTTATTTGAGCACCACCCCCATGTTAGCTGAGGGTCCATGACCCACAATCAGTTTTATGCAGATCTTTAATGAGTGGGGTGTTATTAATGTCCAAACTCACAATTAAAAATACATTCAAGGAATGCTGGTGTGGCTTTGTCTGGGAGTCAGAGATGTAATATTCCCTCTACAAAGAGCCTTTTTCTGCCCTGGAATATAGCATTTATCTACAGGTAGTTCAATAATAGAAACAGTTTAACAAATTAGGTGGAATTCAGGAAAGAAAGATGATTGTGTCTGAAAGGGAATTTTCTGGGTGAATAACAAAATAGTTTTGATATATTTCATTTTGATGGAAGACCAATCAGCTTAAAAGGGGCAACTACCAACAAAAAATATTTCAAGGATATTTAAGGTACAGGAAGGGCTTTTTAGAAAAGTTATGTGTGTGTAAAGTACTGACAGGGATATAAATGAACTCTGTCTGGAAAAGCTGGATCCTAGAAATGCTGTGAACACCAAGTAAAGTAGCCACAGATACAGCAGCTGCACCACAGGGGTATTTATGAGTTTGAGCTGAACCATGTTTGAGTGCCAGAGCTGCTTCTGAAGCCCTGAATGGGACCTTAATCACTGAAGGTAAAAAATAAATCTGTGCTGTGACTCCATGCACTTCCAGAGGAGGTGGAAATGCATTTCTCCCAAGGTGTTTCTCTCTCCTCTTTTGCTGGGAGGGTTCCCTTTGGAGAGGAGATCCTGCCAGTTTTCCTTTATGTTCCTTTCCACTGAGTTATTCCCCTTGGTTTCTCCTTGCATTCTTGGAGGAGAGAGAAGCAGTTTTCATACCTTCAGGGTGTAAAATCTGCCTCTGCTGGGCTGGATGGAAATTTTTCTTTGACTTAAAGGAGATCAGAATTTCCTCCTCAGAGGCCTCTTAGGAAAACCAGATGATTTAATCTGAAGCATCACACGTTATGAGGATCATACATAAAAGAACAACATTAACCTCAGTGCCACATGCAGAATCTTTTTTGAGAGAAAATGAGCAAAATCTTATAGAGTATTTTCAAGGCCTCCTAAGTAAGAGAAAATATTACAGATGATGAAGAGAAATAAAAATTACAGATTGAACCACTGAAAACCTCTTTTTTTTACACTGTCTCTTTAATTAGAAAAAATGAGCCCAACCAAGATGTATATCACCATTGATTTTTATAATAAGCTTTTAAAGCAAACATACGTGGTGTCATGGTGCTATTTTATAACATACACTGCTAACCATTTATTCTGTCGTATAACAGTTCACCAGCAGACATATTTTATTATTTTTCCTGTGTAATAAAAAAAGATAAAATCAATACCTATTATATGCCATACCTTCAAGGTTAAAAAGTACTAAATCTTGATGCTAACATCTTTCCTTGTATGCATCAATTTAGAGCAATATAAATTCAATACAAACACATTTTCTAGCTATATGATTAAATCTGTATCCAAAGTATAACAAAGGATTTGGACATTTGGAAACTGAACATCAAGAAACTGTCACTGGGTAGTATATTTGTGTTAAACTTCAATTTTGCAGGAAATCTAACTATAGAAGCTTGAGCAAGCAGGTACAAGGACCAGATATTATTGGAAGTAAAGGTGTTGTGATTTCCCATATTGGGGTGTAGTTTTTGATCCAACAGAAAATCATTTGGCCTAATCAGGTGCCAATTAATGTCTTTATAAGTTCCACAAAAAAACTGGAGTGCTTTTCCCCCAGCCCTGTGGCTGGCAGTCGTTTTGCAACAATTACAGAGTACACTCAATTTAATGATGAATGAATTTAATTCTAAAGTGAGAAAGTGAAAATGGAAGTGTCAAAGCCATCAGCACACTCATCTTTGCTGGGCTGTAGCTGTGACTTGAGGGCCAGAGTGGGAAGCAATGGGATAATGTTGCTGCCCATTACTGTGCACTTTGCCTCTGCTTCGAGGCAGCATCAAAAGAAGAAACTCCAACACTTATCTCTGCTTATTATGAGTTATTTCAAGATCTAGAGTGATTCTGGTAGTTGTAAATGAGGAAGGACATGCTGGCTCTGTTTTTATTAAGCAGCTGAAGCTTTTGGCTTTGAGATGCAGAGATGAGCTGTGGCAGGTGTGAAGCCAAGGACACTTGTTGGTGAAGTAAAACACACTGTGTGCACTTTGTGTGGATTTCCTTCAGAGTTACAGCAGAAACCTTTTCTATCATTGCTGCTTTTTCATCACTCAGCAATTAATTGTGTGCTGAGATGGTTATGAATATGCAATGCCTGTTTCCTGCCTGGGAGCAGGCTTCTCCTCTCTGCCTTGGAGGCACTTGCACGGAGTTAAGTAAGCAGTAGTTGAGACTCCTTGTTCAGAGTGACATCCTTAACATGCAGAATGCAGATGATGCTGGAAATGCTAATGAATGGATTCATATTTATGGGATAAAACTCTGCCCTTGGGTTCTCAGTGCTGATGGGCAGGAGGTTTACCTGGGTGCCATCCCTGGGACCCAGGGAACATCACCCCTTGTGCTTGTGGGGAATGAAATCAACTTCCAGGGCTGAAGACAAAAAGGAACAGCTAACACTGAGTGCCTCTTATCCTAAGAGTCTTCTGTTCCTCTCTGCAGCTGGATAATAGCATAAAATTATTGAATGTGAGTTTTTTTCCCCACTTGGCTTTAGAGCTGCTCTCAGCAAGTTCAGATGACAGCTTTCACCTGGAAACATCCTTTGCTTTCAGTAACAACCTGAAAAGTTCTTTAATGCACTTACTTGCACAACTTTGTCTTAAAACTGAACTCTTCTCCCAGCTGACTGGCAGAACTCCCTGGGGCAGAATAGTCCAGGTTTTCCAAAGTATCTCTCAGCTGAAACACCCATTCTTGAGAGGAGTGCCTGGACTTTTGTCAGTCAGATGAATTCATGGATATTGCTTCTTTTTTTATTTTTTTTTTAAATTATTTGGGCAGAAGTATTCCCTATTGTGAGATGAGAAAATTCTTTTGGACTCTCCATGCCAGTTATCAAATCATCACCAAGCTCTGTATTCCTTTGAAATATCCACTTACCATTAACTATATCTCTTTCTACTGACAGAATTTGAAGGAAGAATTCCATGAGCTACCTAATGATTGTGCTGTTGCTTTTCTTTTTTTTGAGGGCAGCTGTTTAGTGAACCAAATAATACATCACAGGCACCTTCTTTGTACATCATACATTTACTGGCTTTATTTTTAGACAAACGTTTTCCAGATAAAACAGCTTTTTTTGGCCTTGGTTTGAAACATCTTGAGGTAATTCAGCTTGCTTGCAAATATCACAGGGAACATTAATAACAAAACCCAATTTATGAAGAAATACATGGGTTTGGGGCTTTTTAAAAATAATTTGGTGAAGAAATAAAAGGCTAGCAGATAGATTAATGTCTTATACACTAAGTGTAAGTTGGAGAGACATTTCACTGGCAAGCTGTAAGCTTCTGGATGCAGAGGATTATAGGGAAATGCTCACACAACCTTAGCAGCATTACAAACAGCAATGCCACAATGAACAGAACAGCCTCATTGCAGCGATCTAAAGCCACTGCTGTTTTCTTTAAGGCAAACATTGTTTTTATGCCCTACAGATAAATCCCATTTTAAGCTTTGATCAAAGCAAATACACTCACTTTGAGGCTTTGGGCAGATGTAAATTGCTTTGTTATACACATGCATTTGCATACATTTCCAAGGAGACACAGACTACATGTAATGGTGCCTTTTATTTTTGACAGAGCGCTGAAATTCAAATAACCAGAGGTTTTCTGCCATGGAGGAGGCAAAAGTTTCTCTGCAGAGAAAATAAATAACACCAGTGAAGCAGGGCTGAGGTATGCACAGAGCTCTGTCCTTGCCTGAGAAGGGCCAGACAGGACCCTGAACATCAAGAATTGTTTTATTTTATCTATTTTGCTGTTCTGTCTGGTGAACAAATGTAAATGGAGTAGTTCCTGGAGAGGGACATTTCTCTTGTTTGACCACTTCTGGAGTGGCTGTGCCAGCAGTGTAGGAAACGTGCAGGTTGCCAAAGTGTTGGTATCTGTCTTTGTTACAGATTTACATTTGTTTTCTCATATTTCTCTACTTAGTTTTCTGAATTAAATTGGATTAACTTCCACTCTCTCCCAATTAATGCTGTTAACAGTAATAACAACCATAATGTGTGAACATCTGGCATTTTAGTACACAGTAAGCTTTTAGAAATACCAGATATGAATCTATTGAAATCTGTCTCTATAGTGATTTTCCCAGCATTTTGTGGATTAGACAACGATTTCTTCTTTCCTCTCTGCTTTCCTTTCATTATTAAGGTTTGTTAATCCTTTAGATGCCAGGGTTAGATAATTAAATACCCCTTTGTAATTACCGTGGTGCCTGTGGGTTTGAGACCTCCAGCTCATTAGGCAGCGTGCTGTCCTTCTAAGATATTGGAGGGAAACACTTTCATACTCATCAAAGATCTCTGTGGCAAATTAAGGTCAGGGCTGGCTCTGTCAGGCTGAAGGCAAAGGCTTTATTTTTATTTCATTAGTTACCACTGGGGCAGTTCATACCAGAATCAGCTGAACCCAAATATCGAGCGGCCAGTTCTTCAAATCTTCCCTGCTTTCAGTGGCAAACATCTCACCCTTATAAATTACCAGTGATGACTTGGTTATAGTGAACAGAGAGATTTTGTGGGGCTGCTGCACTTTGATTCACTCCAAGGTGAACATTGGCCTTGCACCATCTTTTATTTCTACTCTGTCACAGCTCTTGACTGTTACCCAAAGCTTTTTATTATAGCTGAAGAAAGAATTGAAGCAAACCTCCAATTACTCCCCCCTTGCAATTTTGAGAAATTGCCAGATAAGAAGTCTGAAACTCACACTGCAGTTGTTGCCTCAACAACTTGTGTTGCTTTCACTCCATTTTGTGTCCCAGAGATCTGTGTTGAGTTTTTGTTGCCTGTTTTGATGTCCTTTCATACCCACCTTCACTTTGTTCAAGTGGTTCTGGTGCTTGCAAGACCTGCTCAGGAAGGTTGGGATTGCAATGTGTGAACTCCTTATTCAGTCCTTCCTTGTGCTTTTGTCCAGTAAAACCTGGTTTGATTTGGTGTCTCTTTGCTAAAATGGGGAGGAAAATAATTCCCTGTGGTAGAAGGATCATGGAATGTTTAAATGGTGAATGATGCAGCACTGCCTGCTGAATGGGAAACAAGAAAATGGAGCCAGTGAGCTCTAATGTGAAAACCCTGGAGAGACACTAGGAAGGAAAAATGGGAGATGAATGTGGCTTATTCAGGAAGGAAACCTATTTTTAATCCAGAGAATACTTAGAAAGGAGAAAAAATCCTTTCCAAGCAGAAGGATGGAGCAGTAGGAACGCAGACATAGCAGATTAAATGGGTTAATTTCACATCCCCATCCTCACCCATCATAGACTGTCCCCTCTGCAGTGCCTGGAGAGAATTGGGAAGGTAGTCTGGGATGTGAGCAGACTCAGGCACCCAGAGAAAAACCTGGGCAGAAGCTTGTCTGGAAATCCTTACAGAGGCACAGTTAATTCTCGTGTGAGGCAGGAGCAGCTTCTGAGCAGCTGAACGTGCTCGGAAGGGAGCCCCAAGATGTTTTTCCCTACTGGAAAATTAATAGGGAGTAGCAGGCTGCTCTTCTGCTGGCTCCAGGCAAGTGAGGGGAGGAAGGGCATCCCAAAGCCTGCCATCACAAGCCTACCAGCACGGAGGGGGAAGGGTGTCAGCACCAATCTGCCAGATGGAGCATGTTAAAGGGCAGCCTGCTGAGCAGGGCAGGCAACAAGCCTGAAAAGCCAAGCGTGCCGAGGAGAGCTCCATCTCCCCTAGGAAAAAACAGAGCTGCAGCCAGTCCTTGCAATTGCATCACTCTGATTCACTGAGGCAGAGCTGAGGGTGCAGGTAGGGCTTTGATTTGTTGGGTTGTGTTGGTAAATGAGTGCATCTGGTTGTGGCTCCCTGGCTGCGGGGCTGGGCACGGGGCTGACACTGAAATTCTCATCCACCAAGGTGGAGCTGAGATGTCCCACAGGGCACAGCACTCCAGCGGCCAGGAATGAGAGCTGCAGAGGCTGGGCAGGATTTGAAGAGTGAAGCAAATGCCATTGGGCAAAGCTGGATCCTGCTCCAAATGCCAAGAAGAGCATTATAGTCTCGTCATCATTTTGTGGCTCCGTGATTTTTATTTTTCCCACCTCTGACTCCGTAACGGGCATCAAAACCAAAAGCCAGCTCTGTGTCAGCTCTGTTTGAAGTGTGCTGTGCCTCATGTGGTCACCTCTCATCCTGGGCATGATCTGCCAACTTCTCTTTCCAAGAATTTTAACTCTACAGGTATGATGGCTTTTGCTGATGTGGAAGTTGAAGGCCATAACTTAACACTGCAATCTGCAAAGTTTTCAGTCTATGGTGCTCCAGTGCATGGAGCTATGAAGCAGGTTTTCATTAATCTTCTCTTTTTATCTCATCTGGTGGTTTCTTTTTTGATGTTCTCCTGCCAGCAATTTTCCACTTTGCTGGACAAATGAATGCATGTAGGTAGAACATTCATGGCAGCTGAAAGGTTAATAGAAGGAATTGCAATGACATCAAAGGAAGTTTTATTAAGTGGAGCTTTCATTTTCTCCATCATGGGCTCTTTGTATGAATAAACTTTAATTCTCTCTAAAGTACATGAGCACAGACTAAACAGGAGCAGAAATCAGGAGAGTACAGCAAAGAATATTAATTTGTTGTTTTTCTATAGTTCCTTGCAGCTGAAGGTCACAATGATGCATTACAGCTCAAACCTCCCTGCTCTTACATGGGTGTTAAATATTACCAGTTTCTTATTATAAATAAATAAGAAACTGAAGCAGGGAGTTGCATATTTAAAGAAGAGAGTGAATGTCTAAGGCAGTCCTAGGAGGAGGGAATGTTGGAAATTTTGATTGCCAGTTTTGGCCCATCTCTAAATGAGAATATTTCTTTTTCAAGGCCATTTCTGTGCAGATACTGGGCCCAGGCTCTGTCAGCACTAAACAGAAAAGTAATAATCATCCCAAGATTCCTGATTGCACCTGACACACTGAATTTATTTGAGAAAACTTCTACTGCTGGCAAATATTCATTCCATGCCTGCATGCCAATTATGGGATAAGTACCTTTTGTGAAGAAGAGAAAAGCCTATTGTTTTAAGGGGTTTCCAGAAAATTATACACCTGAAAGAGGTCACTTTCCATTATTGCACTTGAACAATTCCAGTTCTCTTAAAAAAAAAAAAAAAAACCACACCCACAAAAAAAAAAAAAAAAAAAAAAAAAAAAAAAAAAACAAAAAAAAAAAAAAAAAAACACCTGGAAAAAAGAAATTAAGATCCTGTAATTTTCTAAATTGCAAAACAATTTCTCTTTCTTGTGTTCTTTCCAGCAGGGTTAGCTGCTGTGTTATCAGTGCAGCAGGAGCTGAGGGCTGGGAAATGCAGGGGCAGGTTTCAATTTCAGGTGAAGCTGTGCAGAACTCACACCTTCTCTTCTTCAGGTACAGTGTGGGGTTTGTCTTGGACACCTGTGGGGGTCAAAGTTACTTGGGGATGAGAAGATGAAGAGCAGAATAAAGATAAAGAAAAACCAGGCAAGATTTCTCAATGTGGAGAGAGTGACCCCCTTCTTCAAGGGCTGGAGATTGTGGAGAGCTCTGAGGAGATGTTTAAGGGAGGAGAAAGCAGGAGCTCTCTCTGTGTTACAAGTAAAGATTTTTTTTGAGTATCTTGTCAGTAACTTTTTTGAGGGATTTAATCTTTTTTTGGTGTAGAATAATACAAAAATAGAAAATTATGATTGGTACATACAGTTTTAAATTAAAAAAAATTAGCCTTTTTTTTCCCATAAACACTTCCAGTTAACAGTAGATAATATATCCATTTCCAACCCTGATGAAGTAGGGTTTTTGCATCATTTTGGGAGGAAAACCCCCAATTTTCTCCTCTATCCAGTGATAGCATGCAGTGCTGCAGTAATGGGATCTCCTGTAAATGAAGATTTTGTAAAGATGTTCTGGTCCTTTATTGGTCAGGCTCCTTTCACCCTCTGAGTTAGGGCACCTTCCACCACAGATCAGATCCATAACTTGGCCTATATTGGATTTATACTCACAGCCTTTATCTTACCCTCTATAAAAAATCTCTGGGAAAAAGCTCTCTGGAAATCCAGTGTGTCAGGGTAAGTGTGTGTATAGGGATGTTGCTTCTCTTTAGCCAAACCAGTAGCATTAAAAACTGGTCATGTAGGGATTAAAAGAAGAGGAGACAAAAAAAAAAAAAATTAAAAGGAGACAAAACCACAAGGTTCCAAAATCCCATTGAAAATCAATAAAGCTTTAGCTCAGGAGTTATTTATATCCTTTTGTAAATGTTATCCACCTTTTCTGGGTGCAAAGTGCAGATTCCCAGTGGAAGGCCAGCTGAACACAGCAAGGCTAGAGGAGGAGGAGGATGGGAAGAAGATAACAAGGCCACTGGGGAAGGACACAAGGCAGTGGAAATTGTCTCAGGCACTGCAGAGTGGTGGGTAAAGAGGCATGAAAGAGGAGGTGTGAGAAGGGAAGGCACAGAGGAGGGGTAGAGGGAACGAGAGGGCTTAGGGGGAAAGGAAGAAGTGTCAGTGCTGGCTGGGGAGGAGAAGCCCAGCTGCCCTTTGCCACCAGCAGGGCCTCAGGAAGAAGGAATAATCACCACCTGGTGGTTCTGCTCACACCATTGTGTTTCACCTCTTTTGAAACAGCAGGATTTCAGTGTGGCTGCTCTCTGCAGGTCCCAAAGGTGTCTTGAATGAAGGGCAGAGCTTTCTTTCCAAATGGAAGGCAGCCCAGTGAGTCCTTCTGGGAAGAGCTGCTGTGGTGCACAGGTCAGCTCATGGCAGGAGCTGATCAGGGTTTCCCTGAGCCAAGGGATCTCAAGGATCATCAGCCAAGGTTGTGCAGCACTTGCCAGGCTTTGCTGGGATTTCTCCCACCTACACTCAGGCTGTATTTTCACTTGGAGGAAGGTGAAATCAGGGAGGAGAACTTATCAGTGTATATCAGTATCTGAAGGGAGAATGCCAGGAGGATGGACCAGGCTCTGCCCTGTGGTGCTGAGCAATGGGGCAAGAGGAACCAGGCAGAAATGGATGCACAGGAAGCTCCACATGGACATGAGGAAGAACTTCTTTGTTGTGCAGTGACTGAGCACTGGAACAGGTTGCCCAGAGAGGGTGGGGAGTCCTTCTCACTGGAGATATTCCAGATCTGTCTGTGCTGTGTTTTCCAGGATGATGCTGCTTGAGGAGGGAGGAGAGACCAGATAACCCCACTGTGGTCCTGTGGAGATACAGATAAACTGGCAGAAACTGCCTGCTCTTCTGTTATTTTATAAAAAGTACTTTATATATACACTTCTTTAATCCTTCGGAGTAAACAATTCAGCCAGGGATTTTATCCTTGCATTAAATCCCCCCTGCCATCATGGAATTTCATTTTACTGTGACTGATGAGTTGTTGTAGGGTGGCACAGAGTTTCATGGTCAAAATGGAAATGAGAAAGAAAGGAGAGCATAATTGAGAATTTGGCAATTTTACGTATCAGTTCCCTTATGATAATTGGCCTGCAAGATGAAATATTTAAACACACAATCTACCCTGCCTGTGTACATGAGGCCATGTTTGTGTATCTGTCTGTTAGCACTGCACCATGTATTAGTTGCTTGGAACTAATTAGTTGCTAGCTACTCACAGCATCTGTATTTCAGATCCCGTGGGACTTTAGGGAATGTGACCTTATTTTAATGCTTTTCTGTGCTTTGAGAATTCCCCCTTTGTATCTGCTCCTAGGACGTGTTTTGTTGCTTTAATAACAATAATGCTTAGCACTCGTTTTAGATTTAGATCCCAAGGACATCTACAAAAGTAGACAAACATTATCTCTGTGATAAAGTCATATTCCTACTTTAGAGCTGGCCACATAAACCCACAGCAGGCTGGTGCTGGTGCAGGGATTACAATAAATTGTGCTGGAAGAGCCAAAGGTGGGACTTTCACAGAATCACAGAATGACTGGGTTGGAAGAGACCTTCAAGATCATTGAGTCCAACCCAGCCCCAACAGCTCAACTCAACCCTGACACCCAGTGCCACATCCAGGCTTTGTTAAACTCATCCAGAGATGGTGACTCCACCACCTCCCCAGGCAGCCACTCCAGAACTTTATCACTCTTTCTGTAAAAAATTTTTCCTGATATCCAATCTGTATTTCCCTTGATGCAGCTTGAGACTGTGCAGCTCCAGGACTTCTCCATACACACCCATGGGGGATCTGCCCTGAAATAAAGGGCTGTTGTAACAAGGGAGTGCTGTGATCACTCAAAAAACTCATTGGGAAAGGAGCAATTTGGAGAAAATCCATGTGCACACAGTGGGGACTTGTGACAGAGGTGGTGGTACCTGTCCAACAAAGAGAGAGAAGAGAAGAGAAAGTGGCTCTGCCTCTAAACAGGGGCCACAGATTTCTGGGAGCCTCTGAGTCCATAAAAATTGTGTAATTTCAAAACAGGGGTTTTGCTCTGCTTTCCCTGTGGCACCTCTCTCTGCAAGGCTGGAGAGGCACTGGAGCTCACCAGGACAGATTTATTCCCAGCATAAAGAGCAATGTTGGTGTTCTCAGGGCTGAGGGAGGTTTGACTGAAGGGGTTCATTTGACTCTGTCTAGAGTTTGGTGTAATGCTTGGTGTGTAGTGCTTAAACATGCTGAAGTTTGCCAAATCACTACTTAGCTTCTATATTTTTGAGAATGTTGTTTGTGTTAGTGGATGATGGAAGATTTTTCTTCTTTTTTTTTTTATTCAGAGTTAGACCCCACATTAAAACTGCAGCTGGTTCAGTGGCTATTTTCTCTCTAGAAAGGCCATATTTTAGAGGATGCTCCACTTTGGGATCTTGCCACTTGTGTTCATGGCACTTCTGGTAGGAAGGAGGTGGCTGGACTTTGTGTCCTGGCTCGTGCTCCAGTTTGCACTGGCCAAAATCCAGTATGAGTAATTATATTCTGTATGCCTTAATTCCCCAGTAATTCCAATTAGAGTTAGCATTGTTCTTGGTGCCTGATCCTCAAATGTTTCGTGGTGTTGCTGTGTGATTAAACTGTTGTGACATTCCATCCCAGAGGTAGGTAAAATGTTCTTGGCTTCACAAACTGTAGAGCATTTCCTTGGAGTAAATGGGCAAAATAAGCATAAAGGATTATTAGTGTTTATCTGAGAAATATTTATGAGATGGTTTTCTGCTTGTTTATTAGTCTTTTTTATTTTTTTACACTAAAGCAAGGAGTGTTTGGAGCTCAAGACATGATGAAGAAAGCATAATTAGGCTGGTTGCTCAAGGTGTTTTAAAGGTTTTAAACCAAATTAAGATAACATACCTTAATTGCATTTGCATAATGGACAGAGTTGAAATCAGGACCCTTTTTTTAATGTCTGTGACTTCCTCAGCAAATGTATACGAGAGCCAACCTTCTACCTGTGGCAAAAAAAAGCAAATTAAAGCTAAATCTGGGTGGGGGACGACGTGAGCAGAGTTCAGATGCAGATGTGGCTGTGCTCAGTGTGCAGGGAGGCAGCCAGCCCTGTTCAGAGTGGTCACATTTGGGATTTACCCAGCCCTTGATCTCTGAGATACTGAAATATTCCATCCCACTGCACACTCAAATCAGGCCTGACTTGCAGAAGATAAGCCCTGCTGCAGAGTGCATCCCTGGCTGTTTTTTCCCACCCCACTATTCACCTGGCCCCAAGATGTCACACCTAAGCTGGATTAAAAAAAAGCTTTGATGAGTGAGAAGCATAAATAATATTACAACAGTCAGAGGAGTCAGAGGAGTCACTGAACAAGGGCAGATCACGTGTGTGCTTGTTCCTGAGCAGGGAAGTAACCCTGGGGAGCTGAGAGTACATGAAAGTTCCCCTCATGTGCTGTCCCAAACCTGCAGAATTGGCTGCATTTTCAGCCTGCAAACCCAACTCGTTCCTGGAAGTAATGCAGGTCCTCAGGGGGGAAAAAAACCAATCTTCCTTGCTCCAGAAATTGTCCTTGGTATCAGATGTCAGTAGCTCCCCCTCCAGCAATCCCAGCAAGGCTGAGACAATCGACAGCCATGCATGAGCACATTAAAATGTCACAGAAAAAAAAGCTGTTAACAAGGAAATTTGTGGGTGCTGGGTGATATTTTAGTGGAAAAGGTTGCCTTCTCAGGCTGATAGAACAACTGTTCACTTGAGCTGGTGGCTTTTGGTGTTAGTAAAATTCTTTAAGAGCAGTGTTTTGGGCAAAGTGTGTTTTCTACCTCTTTTATAATTTCCAAAGCTCTGTAAAACATGCCTGAACTGCAGTTTCTGAGCTTTAAATAATTCAACACTGAAACCTTCCCACGGCAAAGCTCTTAATTGAAGGAAGATTTTTTTTGCTTCAGCAGGTCAGACTTGAGTGAAATAAAACTTGGGACACTAGATAGGGAAGAAACTTTTTGAAAACACCCAACACTTAAGATAACACTAATAACTATTGATAACAAACAAATGTCTTTTCAAGAAGGGCAAAATCACGATAGCTCATGTAGCATTTGGATATGTCTGTTCCTTCAAATGTCCAGTGAGTTCTGAAGATGAGCAGAAGGCAGAAATGTGTTGGGTTTTGCCAAGAGCAGGTTCCTGGTGCAATAATATTCATGGGTTTCTACTGAGTGGAGCACTGGAATCCAACCTGCAGTGCTGGGCATCTCCCACAGCTGCTCACAATGAAGAGATTGCCTGCAGGATGGAGGGCTGTGCTGCTTGGGGGATGCCTGTCAGAGCCTGGCTGTGTTGTTGTTGGCCATGGCTGATGGAGCTGCAGCAGCCAGTGTCACCTGCTGTGCCCCAGCTGTGCTGAGGTGGAGCTGGGCACTCAGCTCCCAGACCTTGGGTCCTGGCTGTGGCTCTGACTCACTGCTTGCTCTCACAGATGGGATTTTCCCTTCAGGCATTCTGCTGCTCACTCCCTGCTCATCCAGGGTCAGCAGTTCCTCAGTCCCACGATACTCTTTGTGCAGCAGGACTGAGGGGATGAGAGCAGGGAGCTCTGGGCTGGAAGTGAGTCTTTGGAATTGCTTGTTTTAACATGTCAGAATAAGTCCTTACAGGATGAATTCCCTTTGACATTTCAGCTGTGCGCTCAAAATGCATTTTTGCTGAACATATATGAGATTTAAATTTCATTTTTCTTAGATTCTAGCTCCTGTCTTTGTTTGAAGAGGAGGGACCCTTTTTAGATAAAGAGGGTTTTGGTTTTGTACCTCGTTTTGAGTTTTAGTCTTCTCCCCAGAGCCTTTTTTGAGTGTGGTCTTTAGTAAATCACACTGTGTGAGTTCTGCAGCTGCCCGTGGTCAGAGGATGTTACCCCAGGAAAGATTAACGTGGAGCATTGTCTGTTCTAATGGACACTTGTGACAACTTCATTTTCAAAAGTGACTTATGCAAAGGGCAGGCTGTGATTTGCTGCTGGGTAAGTAATCTCAAATATTGATTCTTAAAATGTCTGTATGTTTCCTAAAGAAAATAATCATTACTGTAGTTGTGAGGAGAGCTGTAAAATGCACGATTTCTTCTTGGGTAATTCTGTAGGTGTTGAACATGCTCTGTCAAGGGCTCTAAAGTAGAAAATAATATATGATAGTGAATCTATTTCAGAAAGCATCTTAAAAAACCACCCTGCTGCATTATTCTTTCCACTGATAACTATTTCTGGTACATATCTCATTTGCCTCGTTTATGCCATCTGCTTTCTTTCCAAGTTTAGTGTAATTATATTAGTTATCCATCAGACTTGGAAAGTTTAAACACTGCCTTGGAAGTGTGTGAAGACAGTTGAAGTAATTGTTGTCTTCTGGCTTTGAATTCCACAGTTTCTAAGTATTGTGTGTCAAAATAGCTGCTCTAAGAAAAAGCCACAACTACCACCTTGAAAAGTAAATGAAGTTAATAATGGTATAGATAATAATCTGACTTCTGTAGGCTGCAGATGTGAATTGTCAGAGGAGAAAGAACATAAAGCAGTATATCATCAATAGGACTTGATCTTAGACGATTTTTTTGCATAATTTGCATAGTAATGAAAGACAATTATGCTCTTAGACTCCATTGTAAGCTCATATGAATCACCTTCAAAATAATTTATAGTACATGTATGGAAAAGAAAAAAAAACCTGTGTAGTTCTACTGGTGTTTCATCTTGGCCGTGTCAGCCCGACCTTCAGTCACTGTCAATTGTTCCATTCAAAGCAATCAATGGGAGCATCGTTAGCAGCAGTCAGTGCTCACTTATGACAAATCAGTGCAAGGTGATTAAATTGTCAGTGCAAATGGACGGGATTGCAGCCCCACTGCAGCAGCACTGGAACCTGGCCTGGAGCCTGTGCTTCCAGAAGCAAGTGTGTGCAGAGGGTGGTAAAGTGCTCAGGGAGGAGTAGATGGCTTGTTGAAAAATCTGCGTGTGAAATTTGAATGACAGAGAGCAGCAACAGCAGCCCACGCTCAGTCACAGTGACATCTTTAATTTCTGCTCCAGAGGAAACCCAGATCTGCTTCATGCCAATAATTCTCATGCTCCCCTGCTGCAGCTCTGTTACTTCCAGGGAGTAGCTTGTCCTGCTTGAGGCTGTAGCCCAGCTTGGAGCAGTGCTCTGGGAGAAACCTGTCCCTGCTGTCACCTGTCCTGGGAGAGGGGCAGAGCCCCTGCCTGAGCTGTGAGCAGGATGCACTGCTGGGCACTGCTGAAAGGTTTGGGAATGGTCTGTGTTTCCCAGGTAGCTTCCCTGAATTGTCACCAGCCTGAATCCAGATGGAAAACAGGACTGGAACTGATCCAACTTGACAGATGCACCCGTGATGGGCAGTGCTGAATGCAGTCTTGGTGTTTTTTCTGGCTTCTAGGAGGTGACAGCAGCCATAATTATGGTTCTCTTTCCCCAAAGTCTTTCCCCTCAGGACCAAAGAGCTACTGCACTTCCAGGTTGCAGGTGTCATGCTGTTTTTTCTGGATCCACCTGGCTTGTTCACAGTTCTCAGTGTCAAATCCAGTTTCCCTTTAGGACAATCCATTTTTTCTATTTAGCTACTAACAAGAGACTTCCTTTCCCCTCTCCCTGTTGATCTCAGGTCTTCTGCTTTCTGTGGGAAGGCCAGGTCACTCAAAGGGTAACAGACTACTCCAAACAACCATCAGAAACAGAGGGGTTTTTTATCTGCTGACAAAGTAAAACCACTTTTAGCAAGTCTGTGTGCTGCTTACATGCTCCTTGAAAGGTCAAGGGAGAGGGAAGAGGAAGGAGAGTGAGTGGTGTTGATTTTTGTGCACGTGTAAGGTAGAGTGATAACTGTAATTGTGTGTGGAGTGGAATGCTGGGAGCTGGAGATTTCATTTAAAACCTACTTGGGTTTTGATTGCACTGTTGTAGGCAAGTCTGGATCCAGTTGAGGATCAATTTTGGTTCTTCCTTGTGAGCAAATACTAATACTAATACAAATTTCTGGAGTTTGTCTTGATCAGGATGGGTGCCAACCCTCCTGCTGTTCTGCTGTGGAGTATTGCTTATCCATGGGAAGGGTCAGGGGTGGCACTGAACCTTCCTACACTTGTAAAAGGTGCCAGCCACCACCATTGTATTAATTAAAAGCTGAAATAACAGTAGCCCCCTTCCAAAACTGAGAGGTACCCAACACTAACAGAAACATGCTGTGCAAAGTGGGGATTTCCAAGGGATTGATGCACCAAATGAAAGAATTGCAGCACTGATGGTCTGAGACTGGGGTTTGGGGGTCAACCAGAAGAAACAGCAGCACTAAAACCCAGGGGGGTGTGGTAAGAAAAGAGCCAAGAGAAAACACTGAGTTACCTACTGGCTGGCAGAAGAGCAGTCAGGTGGTGCCCTGAGTCCCACTGCTTCTATGCCTTAGAAATTTGGTTTGAAAATGAATAGGATGTGTAAAGGACACTTGGAGTTTCTCATGAGATCAATTACCTTGCTGGAATTCCTCCTGAGATGATTGGATTCCAAAAGGATAACACTGCTTTTGGCACTAGCAAGTGACAAGCGCAAGCTCCTCTGGTGCCAGCTGATCTGTCCCAGCAGTACCACATTTCTCCTTCTGCAAGCTCTGACAAATTTCCACAAGGTGCTTCACCACAGTGCCATGGATCCATCTCGAGCTCCTGGGCTTTGGTTCAAGTCCTCTGCCTGTGCTTTTGCAGCCTTGGAGAGCAGACTCCCAGTGACCCTGCCAGCTCCCTGTCTCCCAAGGATTTAACTCAAATGCAGGTGTCCACCTCTGGGCAGTATCAGCTTTGTTGTTGGGATAAACCAGCTCAATAAGTTTGATAAAAGCTGTTGTCACTCCCACTTTTCCTTTGTATCTGCCCAGCCCTTTCCAAGCTGTACAAAGATTCAGAACCATTTCCCTCTATTTCTGAGGGCTGTGGAAAACAAAAATCAACACGAGCATCCAGCTGTGTTACAAACTACAGCCCCTGTCAGAGAGATGACCATTATATAGGTTACATATGTTCAGCCTGAATCTTTGCAGTAAATTTCACCACAGAGGGACAAACTCCTGGGTCAGAGACAGCCTTGCACACCAGATCTGATTGAGCCAGGAATTAATATGCCAACACTTGATACCTTCCCTTTAACTGCTTGAAGCAAAACTAAACACCCCCCACCCCCCTGCCCCAGGCCTCCCCAGCAGGAATCCTTCCCTTTTCTCTTTTCTTTGCCATGTTTCACTCCAATTACACAGCGAGTGTGGTTTCCCTTTGAAGTTCCCTCCATGCTTGGCCCTCTATTGGCTGTCCCCCACCATTGTGTATCATCAGCACATCTGACAAATTCACAGCTGGTTTCTCCCCTGTAGTTGCTGCTGATTAGAAAATAAAAGGGGCTTTATTGAACCTTCCCCCTGTCCTCACCTGCTTCCCTGCTCTCACAGCGTTCTCAGCGTTTCTCTTGGAGGGGGTCTGAGCCTTGATTTCTCTTTTAATAGGTTTGGGTCATTTCATGCCCAAAAAGAGTGGGGAAGAGACATCTTTGGGATTACAGCCCAGTTTGTGTGCACTTACCCTAAGGTGCACACCCATGCCCCCCATCACTTGGGTGGGGCAAGGCAATGTCTCCTTATTTTGGCAGTTCTGGTAGGACAGAGGGTGCTGGAGATCCCGAAAGGAACAGGGGATGTTGCTGTGTGATAGAGAGCTGGAATGAGAAAGGCATCTTGGAATTAGGGGAATATGCTCCTTTTTTGCTTTGGGAATAATCAGCCTAATTCCAGTTTTGTGGGATCTTTGAGGAAGGTGCTGTGTCCTAGAGGAGGTGAGGGCTGGCAGACAACCCTTATCACGGGCAACAGAAATGCCTTCATCTCTAAAAGGGCTGCCTCTCTCAGGGTGAGAGTAAAATCCTCTGATTTACTCATTTTAGGTATTGTTTGGGTTTTCCTTCCTTTGCTGAAAGTGTCCACAAGGGGCCAGTCTGCTGATTATTTGGGATGCAAACACATGCACGGGGAGCTGGAATGAGCCCCTCCAAGCTCTGGGATGTCCTCTCAGGACAACTCTGCTCCTTGGCTGAGACACACTGGAGTGAAAGCTTCTCCAAAGGATTTTTGTAAAGCCTCTGGTCTCCCATCCTGTCTAGTGCTTTCCTTATTGTGCAGCCACTTTGTGGTTTTAATTAATTTTATGATTACACAGCAGACATGCTTCTATAGCGTCTGTTGCTGCGGCAGCTAGACACTTTAATTACGGAGATTAAAACACAAATCAAGGACAATACTGAGTCGTTATGATGATAATTACCAGATTCGAGTATTTGTAGAAAACTGGCCACTCAGCCCCTGAGGTTTATGCACAAACATGTGCCACTTGGTGCCTTCTGGGCACCTGTGTTCAGTGCCAGGTTGGACAGGGGAGGGAGACCCTCTGTCTCCTGAGGTATTCCAGTTGTTGGAAGAATTGAGAAAAAAACTACTTTTAACCTGTTTGGTGATGAATGTGTTTATCCAGGTTTAATACCTCAATCAGTTATTCTGTTGTTTATTTGGAAATAATTTTTATTTAATCCTAAAGGAAACATATTCTCATTTCTTACCAAATGAAAATGCTGAAGGAAAGACTTTTAGTATTTACTCAAAGGAACCTTGGAAATTCATTTCATGTTTAAAATTTTCAAATATTAATCTAAGAATCTTCACTGGTTTAGATCATAAGCTGTTTGGTGGCTTGAATAAGATTCATGTGTTTAATACAAATTTGGAAATATTCTGGTCCATCTCTAGTTGCATTTCAGATTTTGGGGGTGGGGAGGAGGAAGACTGCTTGAAATAATCTGGCTTTAAAATCACCATATCATTTAAGCTTGCAGATCCAGGGCAGAAAGCTTTCATAAGGCTTAAGAATACTTGCGAGCCTCAAAATATGGTTAAATTCTTTGTCTTCATTGGTTTTTTTTTTTCATTTTACAGAAAGAAATCTGTAGTTTCAGAATCTTTGCCTATTGCTCTTGTGAGCTTGTAAATACCTTCTTCCTTGATACATGACTGCGTGCCTTCTTTCCACTGAATTTTCTGCTTGCTTGTCTGTGTGATCACTTACTTTTTAAATAGAAAGAACAGAATATATCTCCCCTTAATTCTTGGCCCAGAGGTCTGTAACAAATCTGTTGTTATCTGGCAGTTTGGAGCTGTCAGGATGCTCTGCAGTGGTCACTGGGAGATGGAAATGCTGCTGCTTTGAATGCAAAGGACCCTGATGCTTTGGTCCTACGCTCCCTGATTTTGCCACCCTGCATCCTCCTGCATCATTGCCAAGTCCCACTTGTCTCATGCTGTCACTCTGGCAGGGAACTGAGAGTCTTAATCTTATTAGGAACATGGCAGGTTAAACTTGGGCAGGGAAAGGGTTGGAGAATCTCAAAAGGGTCTCTCTAGGAGGATTCCTGGCTGTTGAAAAGCCTCCAAGTCACTTCGTGCAGCGCTGGGAGACACCAGGACTCTGTCACCTGTGGTGCAGGAACGGAGAACATTTCTTTTTTTACAGACTGCTCCACTGAATCCTTCCTTTAACTAGGCAGAAATAAGGGGCTGCCAGCAGGAGCTGATGTAAACCTGCAGAGTGATAAACACACCAAACCCAGCCCTGGTGGGTGCAGCCGTGCATGGCTCCTCTCCCCGGAGAGCTGCAGGGATGCTCGTGCCAAGGAGGAAGGAAGCACCAGCCTGGGCACTGCCTTCCCTTTTCTGTCATGATATAAACTCACACCCCCTCCTAAAGGCATTCCTGATGTGAGACAAAGCTCAAAGGAAGCACAGAAAATGCTTCCCAGGCACATTCCCTTCCCCTGCTCGTTTCCCAACACGTGGAAGGAAGGCAGGTCTCTGATTGTTGCTCTGATTTTTGTCCCCATGGATTCTCTTACAGGAACAAACTGTTTCCCATGGGGAGCTTCCCTACATGTTTTCTGGTGTGGGGTTTTTCCTTGCAAATGAAAGAAGACTTTAATACTCAGTACCAAACTGAATTTCCTGTGGTTTTTCCTGGGGAGTGGGTGCTGCCTACATAGGGCAGGTGAAGCAGGAGCTCTTCAGGCTTTATTTCATATGGATTATTTCATTTGCAGGTATCTCCAGATAACAGAATTACACAGCAGAGGGCATGTGGTGTAAATCAGAGCAGAGTACAGGCACAGAACGGTGCATAAATTAAAATAATAAATAACTGGAAGCTGAAGAGCTTGCAAAGTTGGAAGAAAAGAAAAACCCATTTTTCATATTAGGTTTTATAAAAGATGGTATCACTAAGGCAAAGAGATAAAATGCCATTCTCTTAGAACCTAGGATGAAACACTGTGCTGTGGAAGCATCACCTGTTTCCCTGGCCCCCTTGCTGACAAATGTAGAGCAAGAGGCAGCTGAGAATTTTCCAAAATGCTCAAAGATGGCTTGAGCTCGTTCTAATGATCAAGGATTATATGGTTTTGTTTTGAAAGGGGAATAATTTTGAACAAAACTATGTTAAAGAAAGAAGTATGCTGTGGACGTGGCATCTAGGAGGCTTCTTGGAGAATAAATCATCTGCAGGAATATCAGTGCAACTAGACCATGGAAGCCCTGGAGCAGCAGCTCCACACACCAGGCTCAAAACAAAGTCAATGTACAGAATAAGGTTTCAGCAGATGGGCTGGGGAAGGATTTACAAGGCTTTCCAAAATAATGTCCCAGAAACAACTTTATTCCTTATGTGAATTTTCTACAATGTGCTGTCTCCTATACTGGCTGTGTGGAGCTGTTGGCATCCCAGCATCCAATGTTCTGGCCCTTCTGGCACACACCAGTGTTTTCCATTTGCTAAGAGGACATCCAGGAGCTGGTAATAAACAGCTCCTGAGGGATTGTTCCTTAGATTGTCCATGCATTATCTTCATTTCTAAATGTGATGGCTCACTAATCATACTGGTGGCATTAAACAAATTAAGAATGGAAAAGCCAATAAAATGTTGCATTCTCCTGAACTTAATAGAGGCTTTGTCAAACACTTTAGTGGTGCTGGGATTTCATCCTGATTATTTAAACATTTAGAACATCTGAACTGCAGTTTAAAATTGTGTTAGTTAAATGCTTAACTAATCCAGATATTTAAGATCAGCAGGTGTATGTGTGTGCATACACACACCTCCTGTGGATAGGCACTGTGTAAATGCCTGGCATGGCAGCATCTCCTTCCTCCTCAGCTGGAAGACTCCTCACACTCCTCCCTGCTCTAGTGTGCGGTGCGTCCCATGGGACACAAGAACTTCTCCAGTGTGGGTCCTTCCCTGGGGCTGCAGTTCCTCCCAAACTGCTCCAGTGTGGGTCCTTCCCTGGGGCTGCAGTTCCTCCCAAACTGCTCCAGTGTGGGTCCTTCCCTGGGGCTGCAGTTCTTCCCAAACTGCTCCAGTGTGGGTCCTTCCAGGAGCTGCAGTTCTTCCCAAGCTGCTCCAGTGTGGGTCCTTCCCTGGGGCTGCAGTTCTTCCCAAGCTGCTCCAGTGTGGGTCCTTCCAGGAGCTGCAGTTCTTCCCAAACTGCTCCAGTGTGGGTCCTTCCAGGAGCTGCAGTTCCTCCCAAACTGCTCCAGTGTGTGTCCTTCCAGGAGCTGCAGTTCCTCCCAAACTGCTCCAGTGTGGGTCCTTCCCTGGGGCTGCAGTTCTTCCCAAGCTGCTCCAGTGTGTGTCCTTCCAGGAGCTGCAGTTCCTCCCAAACTGCTCCAGTGTGGGTCCTTCCCTGGGGCTGCAGTTCTTCCCAAGCTGCTCCAGTGTGGGTCCTTCCAGGGGCTGCAGTCCTTCAGGATCAAGCTGCTCCACTGATGGTCCCCTCAGGGTCACAAGTCCTGCCAGCAAACCTGCTCCAGCATGGGCTCCTCTTTCCATGGGAGCACAGCTCTCCTGCCAAGAGCCTGCCCCATGGGGTCAGAGCCTCCTTTGGGCATCCCCCTGCTCTGGTGTGGGGTTCCCCACGAGATGTAGGTGGTTCTCAGCTCCACCATGGAGCTCCATGGACTGCTGAGTCACATCCTGCTCGTCCATGATCTTCCAAATGGGCTACAGGAGAATCTCCTGTCCCTCCTTCCCCACTGACCTTGGGTCTGCGGGGCTGTTTCATGTTCTCACTTTTCTTCACAGCTGCACTTGCTCTTGCACAGCAATACTCCCCCTTCTTTATGATGTTATTCCAGGTGCACTCCCACCATTGCTGATGGACTCACCTGTGGTGGATCCATCCTGGAGCCTGCTGGAATGGCCTCTCTTGGACACCAGGGAAATTTCTGGTAGCTTCTCACAGAAACCACCTGTGTAGACACCCCCCTACCAAACCCTTGCCAAGCAAACCCCAAACACTTTGTTACTGCTCCAGACTTGCTTGTCAGACCCCTTTGGACAAGTCAATTCAGAGCATTAGCAGTGCTTTGTTTTCATTAACAGTCTTGTTAATTTGGGAGGCAGTAGCCATTTGAGTACAGTGTGAAAGCAACAGCCTTGTATCTCGACAGGAATAGGGAATTTTTGGGTGTTTTGATATCCCCAACTCAGCCTTAACCTCTTGGTCCCCCTGTTTTACTGGGCATTGAGTGCCCACAGCTGGATCTGCCCCCTGAGTTAATAGGGAACCCCACCTGCCATCCCCAGCAGCTGCCAGAATGCCCCTTCATGCTGCTTTTCTCTTGTACACAAAGTCAACTAATTCTGAGCATCACCTTCCTCCAATATTTTTTTATTAAGAATGCCCAGGCTGACATTTGCTGCTAAGGTTTGACTCCAGAAAATCAATCCTGCCACTGATGCAGTGCCCACATCCACCACATTTACAGGGAGAAGGAAGGTAAATCCTGCAGTCCAGATGTACATCCTGCCTCAGCTGACATCTGTGATCCAACAGACATGGCATATGCCTCTATTTCATCCTGCTCCCCTCAGCCCTTTGCCAGTGTGAGTCCTAATTTCACTAGAAGTGTGTCATTTCTTTAGTGTTTTGGGGGTTCAAATCTAGGACAAGAGTATCAGCAGAGAGCAGCAGGTACAAATATTCAGCCTGTATATCTTATCAGATATTCAAGAATGCAGTAAGAAATGTCAGAGAGAGCTTTCTATGAAATATTTAATTAACAGCAACAGCTACAGAAATGAAAAACAACATCCAGGCAATTACAGTGTTCAATAAAGCAGCTCTCAGAGGATGGAGCAGCCATGGATTAGTGACTGACTGGCATTTAAATATGTTATCAACCAGTTAGGGAGACCAGAGTAAATTTGCTCCCCTGGGGATCAAGCCAGTAGAAGTATTATAACTATATTATTGTTTCTCAGGGCAATCAATTGAATTATATGGTGCACTAGTCTGGGTGTTTGGCTGTTGCTCCAGCAGCTGGTTACGTGATTTGTTTTACAGAACCACAGAATGGGAAAGGGTGGAAGGGCCCACATGGATGTTCATTCCACTGGACATTAATCCAATGCTCTGGGTGAGAGACCCCTGTCAGATTGCAAACAGCCTTTTCTTGCTTCAAATCAACAGTATGTACATTTCACTTCTGGATTTTAAATGCAGAGTGTGCTGGGAACCCTGTAATTTATAAAAGGAGTGGAATATGCTAATCTTTGGATGCTAAATTAGAGCACAATGAAGAATTTATGTTATTGTTACCTCCAGGGCCAAATATATGCCAAGAAGGCATAATTAGTGTAGCCCTTGAAGTGCCCTGTTATGATCATGTGAAAGTGTGGATGGTTTCACTGATTGGGGGGTTTTGGTATTATAGATTTTTCATTAAAAAAAAAAAAAAAAAAAAAAGGAAGCCCTGGAATAAATAACTGTGCTTTTAGTATGATGGGTGAGATCAAATTCCATGAACTGAAGCCATGCCTCATAGTGAGCTAATGCAATCCCTTACAAATATGTGCAAACTTGGAGATGCCAATCCCCATTTTGTGGTAAAAATGTTCAGGAAAAGCAGCGTGCACAGTGTCCACTCCACAGGACACAGGAACATCTGCAGGGCAAGTTCTCTCTGCTGCTGCAGCTCTTTGTCCATTGCTTTTCCTGCACTCTTGGTAGAGACATGCAAAAGAAGGATGGGAGGGATGCAAAAGGAACTTGTAGGAAGGTTGCAGTTTTTAAAGTTGGGCCTAATAAATGGGTTTGTATTGCTCTGTGTTTGATGCTGAATGATTAGCCAAGTAAATTAAAATGAATCAGCATCCCTTCAATAAATAACTGGTCCAAATCAGTATGAGCCAAAGAAATTATGTGGTAAGAATCCACATTTCTTTGCAGTTATTGATTCATTCCTGTTATTTTTTCCCCCTTTACTTTCCTACAGATTCATTTCCCCTCTCCAACCCCTTTTCTCTCACTTTCTCTCCCAAAGTCGAGAGCATCCTTTGCTCTGAGGACACTGGGGGCCAAGTGTCCCTGATAGATGCTGATTACACCTCAAACAGCTAAATTGGGTGGGATGCTCTGACCCACCAGGCAGGAGAGGAGCTAGAGCAGGGTCCTGCTGCTCCCTGCTGACCAGCTCATCCTGAAGGATCAGGGGGTGTCCTGGGCTGCATTGTCCTGCAGAAGCCAAGGTAGAAAATACATTATTGAGTAAGAAATCCTTCACTAAAAATGGGTTATGTGCCACATTCTGTACACCTGAGAAATGGCTAAGGAAGAAAAAAAAAAATGGGACCAGCTGCCCTGAGATGTTGCTGCTGGAATGAAATTCTGGGTGAGATAAAGTGCAGAGTGAAGAAAATGCATTTTTCATCTCTGCTCCATTGCACAGAGGGCTGAGGTGTTTTGGGGGTTCCCAAGCACCCCTCAGCAGTCTGTGGTAATTCCACATTGCAGCAAGGAGAGAGGGGCAGTGCTCAGGCAGGGGAGAAAATCCAGGAAACTCATGGAAATCTCTTTGTGCCCTGCTTAGTCTACACAGTTCCCATTAAAAAGGGCAGAGTGGGTCCACTCCAGTGTCTTACAAAGACACCTCGGAGAAGATTTGTCAAGGTGGAGCCAATTCTTGCTGTGGGAGTTATTAAGTGACCCTCCAAAGTTAAATATTCAATATCAAGCTGCCTGAAGCTCACAGGGTTTTCCCAGTTGCCCCTGTAACACAGGGAACTGAGGGAAGCAGAACAACAAGTAAGATGTTCTGAACAACAGAAGTCTGAAGTTAATTAGTGCTCAGAAAGTGGTTTGAAGATGAAAAGCACTGCTGCTAAGTGTTATTAATAGTGGAGCAACCCTGCTGTTAATTATAAATAACAATAATGCTATGGAGCATGCTGCATGCAAAGATCTCATAATGCTTTTGAAATATGAATCACTGATTTATTCTGATATTTGAAATGGGAGGAATGAGGCATGGGAGGCATAGAACAACTTGTTTGATTAAAGTGTTTAATACACAAGTAGAGGAGTCCAAGGCTGCAATTCAGATCCCAGGCTTGCATTTTACAGGTGTAACTCCTGAGGGCTGTTCTGGGCTGTGCAACACTGGACAGCACAGTCCAACCCCTGCCTTCTCTTCAGCTGCACAGGGCTGTCTGATTGTGCAGAATATTGCCCATGAACTGAGAAGATCTGTAGAGCTGCTCATCTGATTTATCTTCTATCATGTTAGGAAGGATTCAGAATCCTGGAAGGATTCAGAAGCTGTATAAGATGGACAAAGTGATCCAGCTCAAATGCAGCAATTCTCCTGGAGGCAGCCCTGGGATTCCAGTCCTGCTGAAATAATCCCATCCAGTGTTTCTCCTCCTTGCCACTGCATTGTTTCAGCCTGGAGTGATGCTGGGCTGATCTCTCACAGGAAGGTTTCCCAACTCAGAGCCTGGTACTTATTCCTAGAATTCTCAAAAATTAAGTCTGCAGATGAAGTGACTCAATCAGAGCTGAGCAGACTGAATTTCAATGAGAGAGGCTAAGCACACCCAAGGACCCTCTCCATTTTAGGCATTGACAATGGGAGTGTAAAATGAACCAGCTCCTGGCATAAACAGAGCATCTCCTCTGGATCTTGCACTCTCCCTGCTCTCTGTGGTTAATAGATGTTAGCTGCTCTGTTAGTGTGGCTCTCATCAGCCCCTTTTGAAAAGGGGTTTGTGAGTTCTCCGGCTAATCTCTGTGAAGGAGGGTTCATTTGTGCGCTGTTATTGTCACTAACTCTAATCTCCAGTGTTGGTGTGCCTGTTCTGTGCTTCCTCGGGGTAGCTGTGCAGCTCTTCTCCACTAACCCGGGAGTGCCTCTGCTTCCACTTCTTGCTGAGGACTGTTGTGTATTGTGATCATCTGCTAATAGAGGAGATTAGCTGAATCACAGCAGTCTCCAAGCAAGAGATACGACACTTTTTTTTTCCCCCTTTCTCGGTTTTGGTTACTGTTATACGCTTGTCTTTTTATACTGGCAATAATCACTTTGTGTTGTTCTTTTATTGCCATTTCTCCTCCAAGACTTCCAACTTCAGAGTCCTAAAGCGCTTCCTTGTTTCATCTTCATGGCCATTCAGAGTGTTTAATGGGCTTACAAGCAATCAAGGCTTCTATCTTCCTTGAATGGAGCTTTTGTTGGAGTCAATCTGCTGGCACAACTGGGATCACAGGTGTGTGCAACCTTTCAAGCAGTGGTTCTTGTTCTCCTGACCAAATTTACCCAGATGTTATTTCGAGAGCAATCAGAATTATTAACGTATAGTTCAGCAAACTGTTGACAGAATACAAAGCATAAAACACCTTGCACTGAAATTCCAAACCCAATTAAATGGGCTAATTCACCTACTGTTTAATTGGCTGGAAGCCATGTGAGTAATTACGCCACTGACATCTCCCAAAATTATATTCTTAATTGTTACATTTATTTGCATGACAATGAAATACCCACACCTCAGCTGAGCTGAGCTCTGCTCCCCTCCCAGCCCCAGCACCACGGTGAAAGGCAAGAGGCAGTTTTGCATTTCACAGGGTTGCCTTGTGAAAACCTCAATTGGCAAAGCAGCAAGGCAGGGCCGCTGGGAGCCGGGGCAGGAAAATGCAAACTTGGTCTGTTTATTCCTGAACATATGTAGCTTGTTATTGTAGGACGTGGTGGCTTTTATTGTAGCACGCTGCAGAGACGCCTCTCTTTCATTTTTTTCCCCCTTCTCTGTTATTGTTCACTAAAATGCATGAACGTGGCAGGGCGACGCTGTGTTGGTTGTGCTTGCAAACTGCAATGGAATATCACACTCCAGAGATGCAGTGTTTCTATTTGCTGTCATCAATTTATTTCGTATTTTCTTCCCCTTCATAAAATATCCCCCTACTTCTTTATACAAATAATGTCATTCCAAGGAAAATGTATGCAGAACCACTTTACAGAAACCCTCTATAAGCACTGTTTGGTCTTGCTGTGTAGATCTACTCTCTAATTGCTTTGAATTTACTTTATTGCAAGGCTGGGGATTGCTTTGAAGTGATTATGAAAGAATAAGCAGGCTTCTGCAAAGGGAATTTAGGAAAGAAAAAGCTTTTAAGAAATCCTATTTTGAAGTTCCAGTTCCAGAGGGTCCCTGGTTACTGAAATGTAATGCCAGTGCATTCCCTTCCCTTCTCTGCCTTTAACAGTGAACTCTTCATCATTAATAAGACTTACACTGGCATGAAAATTGTTTCTTGAGATCATTTTCCAGCCGTGTCATTTTGTTGTAGGGGGCCACAATATCACTGTATTTATTGGCTTTTTGAAAGTCCTTTATATGCATTCAGGAATATTTTCATCCCTCTCACAAGAGCTTTACCCACTTCTAACCCTTTTCCAAAATACAATGGGCACATGATGGGTTTGCTGGCTGCATGATATCTTCTTTCTAAAGTACATGGCTTTAATGCAAAGTTCATTCCAGTGTCTGTTGGACCAAAAGAAATGGAATGCTGAAAATAAGGACTTAGATGGACCAGGTTAATATTATTAAAAAAATAGTGAAATAATAAAAAAGGAAGTGGGGATTTGGGCTAGAATTTGTTATGTTTGTGGGCAGTCTGGAGATGCAGTAAATGCTGCAGAATCTGATGGCTTTCTAGGAAAGAAAAGGGGACAGTTGTATATATATACATATATATATATATATATATGTATATATATATATATATATATATATATGGTTAGAGATTTGTATAAAGCCAAAACCAGATGCATCCATTTTTCTGTCTCTCCCAGCATGAACATTAGAGGATGATGAAGAAGGAAGGGAAATCAGACCATGTTGTTTTCTTCAGGCCTTAGGAACAGCATGGTTCCCAGACAGCATTCCCTGTTAGAAACTCTCTGCTGCATTCATTTATGAATTGTTTATTTATCACCAAACTCAGGATTTTCATCCATGCATAGAAGACATGGTGGTTTTCTGATGCAAAACTAATAACATCTGCTCTTAATTAAACATTAATTGTAACAAATGGCTGCCTATCAGGTTTTTATCCCCTGTCAATCTGAACATTTTCTGGAAGGGGGATTTCTCACGCTGCCATATTTGGGGCCCCCTGAACCCCAACACTCCCAAAAGCATCACCCTTACAGGCATGCTCAGGGCAGTCTGGTTCAGATTTGGGTGCTGGCCACTTGGAAAATGAACCCCCCAAGTTATTTAAAGGAATGAGGCAAAATAGAGATGAACCCACTGACTTGAGGAGCTTCACACAGGATTCACAGTGAGTGGGAATGTGCTTGGGCAGAACTGATTTCTTGCTGATTTGGGCCTCCTGTGCTGGCCCCAAATTAATAATATCAGCTTGAAATCCTTTTCTTTTTTTTTCAAAAATTGCCTTTAAGATGGTTGTTTGGCAAACATATCAGGGGGAAAAATGGGTGTGCTAGTGAAAAAGGAGCAGGCATGGCTGACAGTCCCACAGCAGATAACCAAAGTGAATAAAGCTGCGGGCACAGGAGGAAGGGAGAAATTTTTGTAGTACATAAGCATTAAATTTGTGATAAGTCGTAATTTCTCTGGGAAAAATGTGTTCTATTCAGGCAGCCTATGGAAAAGTAAAAATGTGCTGTAAGTGGTTCATAAGCTGCACAGCAGCTCCTGCCATGGTGGGTGAAATTTGGCTGCTCTTGTACCTTTGGGGTTGTTCCCTCCAGGGTGAACTGTCTTTGACAGGTTTCATATCGATTTTTTTTCCCTTCACAAAGACCAGGCACCTTTTCCCCTCTCATTTACAGTCCATCTCCACACAAGTCAATCAAATGGTCTTACCTATAACTCATTTCAAACACCTACCAACTTCAAAACCACCAGCTCAAAGAACTTTGGCTTATTTGCTGTTTTTGTAACAGTTACAGCCAAAATAATTAGCTATACCTTTTAAATATGTGTTTTAAAGATTATGGTTTAAATCCCCCAAACTGTGTCATCATTTGGAAACAAGCCTCCTTAAAATTGCAGAGCCAGCAGAAAGCACAGGAAAGCTCCAGATGGTCCAGTAGTTTGTGGTTTATTTACAGTAAACCAGATCCTTCCCCTCATCCTTTTATCTCAGAAAATGCAGGCAGTTAGCAAGAGGTGAGGGGCTTTTTTGGAGCTCTGTGTCGAGTTCTTTTACAAACTTACAAGTAAAAAAGCCAGTTCTGGTGGAGGGATGTTGGAAAGACACCTCTGAATTTTTTATGATTTTTTTTCCCCCCTTGATTGTTTGTTTTTAGGATCTTGACAACAGCATTTTATTATTTTACAGTCGGTGACTTTGAAGGTAGAACTGCAGAAGAGATTTGACTGAAATATTTGGGGTATTTGCAGCACTCACATTTCCAGCTCTGCTTTCTCATCTTTCCCAAATTGCCACCATTTTCATGGATCACAGATGTTGCCCTAAATCAGAAGAGAGCCCTGACGTCCATCTATGCTGAGATCTGTAGATAACATCTTTTTGGGTCCCCCAGTACATTTTTTGTCAACTGTGTTTTCCTTGTATTCTTGTTTGTGCTCCAGCTGGGCCTTCTGTGCCTTGTACAGAGAAGCAAACCCTGCCAGCACATTACATTATTTATAAGGCTGAGATGCTATCAGATCTCACTCAGGTTGGAAGAGACTCTGCCTTCAAATAATTATAGAATTTACATTTATGTGTTGCCTCTCAGGGAGACCTTGAAGGGCTGTGTGAGTGTCAGAACAGAGCTGGGGTTGTTGGTTCATTGCTGAATAGAAATATTGGGGTCAGAGGGGGATCAGGGAGTGAATCCCTCACTGGTGTCTGGCTGCTGAGGATGTGAGGAGAGTTTAGGTGGAAGATATAATTGTTAAAATTGGAATTTCAGTAAGGCTGAAGAAGTGGTAAAGAGCACCGGGCTGTTATGTGACCATTGTGGACGGGGCTTTACTATTATTTATTTATTTATTTATTTATTTATTTGTTTGTTTGTTTATTTATTTATTTATTTATATTTTTAAAGGAGTTTTTAATTGCTGCACAGTTCCTTGTGCAAAGCAAATTGGCACTTTATGTCCAGTGCCCAAGGCACTGCTGTGGTTCTGGCAGAGGGGAGGGCTGGACATGGCCTGGGGTGAACTCAGGGGTGCAGCCAGGAATAAATCACAGCCACCCATGGCTGGGCTGCCTCACGTCCCATCTATTAATGGAGTTTTCCAGTTTTAGCCATGAATTGGCACAGTTCTGGCTTCTCAGCAGGGACAGGCACAAGCTGCATTTTCCTCCAAAGTTCATTTGATTGGAATGTTTGTAACATATGCCTGTCTGTAGGAATGTGTTTGTTGGAAGGAGAGTGTTCTGGAAGGATGCAAAAGATCCATATTTTAAGTGCAAAGCCTAGTGAAGAACTTAATTTTAGTGCATTTGCAAGTGGAAGAAGAGCTCTGCTCATTCTTGCCTTGGCACAATGCAACACAGCAGTTAGGCAGTTTGGAAAAGTAGATTAACTTTGTGGAGAGGTCCCAAGTGACACCCTTTGTTCTTTGCAAAATCAATTTTATAAAGGAAGCTTTAAAAGAAAAGAAAATGGGTGGGGGGGGAAAGGCCCTGGAATGGCTGGAATGGGATGTCAAAGTAGGTTTGATTTGAGATAAACTGAATTCCTGCTGGAATGTTGTTTCACTGCTCTGCTCTTGGAATATCTGAGCAGGGGTGTCTTCACCTGATGTAGTTGAAATACATTTGGGTTCTGCTTTTTTGGAGACTCCTGGCTGATAGAAAAGGTTCCAATTTAAGACCATGAGGGACCTTTGTGTTTGTTGCAGCACAAAAAAAAAAAATAGAAGGGACAGTGTGAGAACATAATAGAGTCTGGGGGCTTCAGGATGAGAAGAGGCAATTTTGAAATCTGGCTGAATGAGCCGTGGTATTTTTATTGGTATTTTATATTGATTTATAACTAGCAGCTTTTAAAAGCACACAGAACTACCAAACTCTGAAAATTAATATTGCACTGATGGACCTGCTTGAACAAACATACTAAAAAATGTGCTCTCTGTCATGGCAAGCTGAAAAAGCAGATGGCAGTCAGAAGCTGAGCAGCATACAGAAGTTTGAAATTTTAAATTAAATCAATTTGAAGCTTTGTTTGTGCCTAAGGCAAGCTTTCCCCTCAGATGAAGGAGAGTGGCTAGCTGAACTTTTTTACATGGGCTCTGGTTTGGAAAAGGCTGCTGGAAGATTTTAAATCCTCTGTGATTTACACCACTGTATTAGTCTGGTTTAACAGTGGAGTAGAAATACCTCAATCAAGTTGGCCCCAGACAGAAAGCCTTTCCAAAATTGTCAACTCTTGTAATGAGATGGGTACAGAAGAGGGGCTCCTGCTTTTCCACAGCGTGCCATAAATATTCAGATTGTGTCATATGTTTCCTGTGCTCTGAAGAGATGAAAAAAAGATAACTGTAGCTGAGAAAGAATCCTGAAGCAGACACTCACAGGTGGTGGTGTTCTGCTACAATAAATTGACTTACACCTTGATTTAAACATCACAAACCACCAAGAACTTTCCTGAGAGCTCACAGAACATCATGGAGTAGAGCAGGGAAGATTCTCCATAGGCAAAATGTTGTTCTCTCTAGCTGAGAGTTCATCAGTAAGATGGGATAAGCTGGCTGGACCCTGAGGGTCTTAATTTTACTTTCTCAATACTCTGCCAGGTTTTAATGAGGGCTTTACCTGAATAAAAACTACATTTTATCCCAGGCCAGTAAGAGATTGCTGTGTCCTGCAGAATGAGCCATTTTCTGTTGTCTCCTAGTTTTCTGATAACTGTGTCTTTATAGTTAACCAGCTTGGTGTGGGTACCCTTGGAGCAGGTCTCAGGCTTCTGCTTCTTGGCTACCAATTGCCATGAGAGCTCCGTGGTGAAAAATTTATTTCTGCTGCTTTGTTTGTTGGCCTCTCTTTCCAGAAATCATCCTGTTAAATTGCAGAGGTGCTCATGTGTTGCCCTGTGCTCTACAAACCTGTTGCTGGTAGTTTGTGTGATTCCTATGTAGCTGAAACCACATTCCCAGGGATTTTGGAAGTCCCTGAACCCTCAGTCCTTCTGTGAGGCAGTGAGTGTGCAGCTGGTTTTGAGAGGATGCAGAATGCACAGAAGGGAAATACTCATTTCAGCAAAGCACAAGAGTCAAGAGACATTAAAAGGAAATCAGTTTAATGACTTGAATTTTGCAGAAAGAAAGAAAAAAAAATAATAGCAGTATTCTCAAATGATGGCTGAATTCTCAGCCAGCCTTTCAAATACATGAGCCAGTCTGTTCCTGGCTCCTTCATTAGGGAACTGCTCATCCATTTGGTCAGGATGAGTGGATTTTTGCTGCAGTAAACATTCACCTGGAATCCACTGACAGCACAAACTATACATTTGTTTGGGAAAGCATGTGTTGAAATAAGTAGAACTGCAGGAAACTCAACTGCACTGAAATCCCAGCACTAATGGCTGCAGTGCTGCTGAGCAGTGTAAAGGAGAAGGGCGTGATGCCCAAACCTTCTGCTCCAGCACATCCTGGGGGAGGGAAATCCAGGATGGCAGCGTGGCTCTGGGGTAAAGAGAAGGCTGAGCTGTGCAAGGAAAGCACCAGAATGGTTCTCCCATCAGGCACCCAGACTGGACAGTGGGGCTGGGGCTCAGTGGTGTCACTGGCAGGACCACACTGGTGACCCTGGGTCTGGGCACGGTGACACACAGAGCCCATTTCTGCAGTGCTGTCCTTGGTGGTGGCTGATTTACACTGCCAGGCCTGCACACCCACAGGTCACCTCTGCCATTAGCATCTTTCTAGTGCTTAAGCACTGGTTCTTCCTGCTGCACAGCTCCATTTGCATCCTGCGGGGCAGAGCAGTGGGCCCAGCGCTCTGCGGCGTGTTCAATCCATGCTTCCCTGATCACTGATTATTATCCCTGCTGCATGCCCAGGGCTCCACTGCAGCCAGGCACTTGGCATCACTGCCAGCTGCACTAACCACCAACCAGCTGGCAAGGGACAGGGAAAGGGAGCTGAGAGAGGGGGAGAGACCACACACACAAAAAAAAAGGTCTTTTAAACCCAAGTACATCCTTTCTGGCAGTCTACCTCCAGAGAGAGCAGTGTGGCTTTTCAGCAATAATAAAGAAATACAGCTCATGGAGGAAAGAGAAGCTGGATTTCTTTGGCTTTCACTTCATCAATAAGTTCCAGTGACTCCACTTGGCTTTAGCACTTCTTGTATTTGGGTGCCCTCAGACAAAGGGTGGAACGATGTTTCTGACTCCATGTTCTCAGAAGGCTCATTTATTATTTTATTATAGTAAAGAATGCTAAACTAAACTACACTAAAGAATAAAGAAAGGATATTTACAGAAGGCTAAAAAGATAATAATAAAAACTTGTAACTCTTTCCAAAGTCCAGAGCTTGGCCCCAATTAGCCATTGAGTCAAAACAACTCACACCAGGATCCAATGAAACAAGCACCTGTGGGTAAACAATCTCCAAACACATTCCAAAGGAGCAAAACACAGGAGAAGCAAATCAGATCATTATTGTTTTCATTTTTCTCTGAGGCTTCTCAGTTTCCCAGGAGAAAAATCCTCGGCAAAGGATTTTTCCAGAAAATGTGAATGCCACAAGCACCCTTAGTGTTTTTGAGGGCTTTTTTGCAGAAATGCCAATTAAAAATGGCCAGAGGAAGAAATTTGTCCTCTTGCTACTTTTCTTCTACTCTCTTGCTCTCTCTCAACCTGCTTTGCAATATGAAAAGCTGCTGCATGTTGGTGTGTGCAGTAGGCTCCATAAAGCTGTGGGGTATCCCGAGCTGTGGGAGAACTGGGAAAGCCACAGCCTGGGGAATTAGGGAATTTCTCCTGCTGTTCAACCTTTTTGGCCAACTTCACCATATTTTCCTTCTGTAGTTCTATATGATTTTTAAAATCATTCTTCCTGGAAACCATGAAAGGACAAGGCTGGATAAAACACTGAAGTCTGTTATCTTCAGTGCTGGGCATCCCAGGGAGGGTTTAGACTGAGAGGCATGTCCAGAATTACTGGGATTTGCTCTTTTTGCATGGAGCAGTGTAAGGCTGAGGCCTGAATATGAAGCAGATATATGGGAGGTGGAGTTCAAATACTCACCAAAAAATGGATGTAAAGTCATAGACTCCTGAGCCATGTTCTGGGGCTGCTTTTCAGTGTGTGCTGGGAGTTTATAAGGTGGTACTGGGGTATCCTCTCAGATACCATTTGTCAGCTGCCTAGACATGGACTCCTTTCCTCAGCTTCTCTCCTTTCCCTGATAAACCACCTCCAGCAGCTCCCAGTCCAGCTGGGAGCCATCGATTTGTTCAAGCAGAGCAGCACATGGGCACTGACTGTGAGTGTGCAAACTGAATTCCACTGAGAGGGAGCCCAGCTGATGCAAAATTACCCCTCAAGCTGTAAATCTCACCTCAGCTGAAGACCTACACCCTTTAGTAGGAGCACTGGCTTTTCCAAAGGCACTTACACCCATCCTGGATTTAGGTCTATATGCAGATCTTTGCTTTAGGTGTATCTGGAATGTGAAGAAGCAGAAATTAGCTCTGGCACTGCTGCTGCTGCTGCTGCTGGGTGTTTGTGTGATGAATTAACCTGGCTAATGTAGCTCCACTGCAATGCTGTCTCACAGCCTTTATGGGTATAAACACACTTATAAATGTGGCAGCCAACTGCATAAATCTTCAGACGTGTTTGCATCTGGCTACCCTTGGATATCCAGATCTAATTATCTTCAGATAATTGAAAATAATATATCAATATGCTGCAATATGAATAAAAAAGGACAGGAGTTTTGGAAGCCTCAAACCCATCTGTTGTGTAGTGATAGATGCACGTGCTCTGTGGTGGGTGAGCTTTGCATCCCTGGGGAATGGTGCATCGAGTTTCCCATGGAACAGCTCCCCTGGCCCAAAAAATGGTGGCTATGTCTTCTCCCTTTTGTGTGTCAGGAATATGTGATTTTGTTGTCAGCACATTTTTTGTAATGAAAAGCAAATGGTATCCAATATGTCTTGGAGAAAACGTGCAAACAACAGCAAAATTACATGTTGTTAAAAAAATAAAAAAGATCTGTAACTTGTTTGCTGTCAATAGAGCTCTTAATGACAGGGTAGGAGGGAAGTGCACCCAGTGATCACTGCCTGTGTGCACTGATACATTTGGGGCTGCAATCCATGTGTGTGTTTGAAAACTATACCATGAAAAGTTAAATTTCAGGTCTTGGATATTCATCTGCAACCTTTCATGGAGCTGAGAGTGTGTATGGGTGCGGAGACTGAGGGCTTGGGTCTGTAAAATGAGAGAACTGTGAATCCCTGGCTCGTGTCTTCAGACAGAAGCCGCAGACAGTTCCCTGAATTACTGCTCTGCAATCTGCTGGAATTTTAAGTTCAGATATGGGGAGTAATGTCCCAAATCATAAATCTAAACAGGGAAAAAGTTAAACAAAAAAAAAAAAAAATCAGTGTATTGATGTGTGTATGTCTGTGTAGAATAGGTCCAGGAAGAGCCTTCCCTGGTTTTTTTCAGTATTCCATTAACTTTGTTCAAAAAAATAGCCCCTGAATAGAATTTCTCCTCAGCCTAGAGTTGTTTTTAAGTGCCCATGTTATTCAGTGTAACTTGGAAAATGGATTTTGTTTCAAAAGCCGTCTCATTCCGTGAAAGATTATGAATGGTTTGCTATTCCTGATGCCAGTAGAATTGATTGTTCTTGCTTTGAAATCAGCTAGAAGACATCTGGGGGAAAATCTCAGTATTTCTGGAACCCACAGCAGCATTCCCATTGCCTTCACCTATGTCTGATTCTTCCCAAATATGAAAACTTCCTGCTCAAGTGAACATAATTTACACAAAGACCTAATCATGGTAAACCATGTTCATGAAGTGAATTTTTTCAAGGAGTGAATAAAAAAGGGAATGCATGCTTTAAAGGAAGCTTGTGGACCTTGATTGAATGACTGTCCATAAATATTTGATGCCAATATTTGTCCTGGTCTTGCACAGACTCTTAAAGAGTTTTTCCTCTCTGATATTTTCTTGACTCTTCTGTTCTCCTTTTTTCTCCCCACCTGCCCATCTCTGTTCCAGATGTGGAAATGTACTTCTCAAAAGTGGAGCTTCCTTTAAAAATACTGATAGTTTTAAAAAAGTAATTAAGAATCTGTAGGCTGGTTGTAACAACATGTTTGTAATAGAAGTTCTTAAGCTGTGCATCTGCCCTCTACCACCTTGTCCACATGATACCAATAGTTCTCAGTCAAGCCAAGTTTCAGGTAATTACCCCCAAAACTGTCCGTGTCCCACACACATCTACAAGTTCCTTGAAGTTTTATTGCTTCTATGTTGATAAAAATACTGAGGCTGTGAAGATTCCTCTCCTCACCCCTGCTGGAAGCCAACACATCACCCCCATGATAAATTCCACTGGGAGGGTCCAGTCCCCACTTTGTGGGCACAAAGGTGGCTCCTGTCAGCAAGGAGCTGCTGTGCTCACCTTGGCTTCTCTGCACTAAGGCTTCGCTGGTTCTCTCTAAAATAACTGGAATTTTCTAACAGTGTTACCTTGAGAGGTGAAGAACAGGAAACCAACAATTGCCTAATTGTAGTTAAAATCTTTTCACTAATATTTTTTTTTAACTGTAGTTAAATTTTTAAAATATTTTTTCTACTGCTGTAGAACAACAGTGAGGGGAAGAGAACTGGGATGTAGTTTCTGCCTCACAGCCCCCATTAAACCAAAAGAGAGGCACACCTGACAGCCCGTTCCCCAGAACTAGCAAAAGGGAATCTGGATACAGAGTACTTTTCTGTAGTATTTTAATTTTGTATTTATTTAAACAGCTTTGTGGTATCAAAGTCTTGACATTGCATAAATTCCAGGGGAAGTCAGGGCTTTTTGGTGAGAGCAGCTCACGTTGAAGTGTTTAATGTTTTTAGCAAGACGTTGTTACAGTTGGTGGCCTTCCCAATCAAGAATGACATTAACGAGGGAACTGGTCTTAAGGATGAGTGCCATTTCCCAGTGAACTGAGTGACATCCATGCTCGTTCTCATTTGAAATGTACAAATGCAAAAATGTGAAAATTAATGCAGAATATCTCTGTGATAATTTTCGAATAATTAAAAACTCTGTCACAGGCACTCTTTGATTTCTCCATTCCACCCCTATGACCACTTTCTTTTCCATGGTAAATTGTAGAGCGACCTTAATCTGTGATACTGAAAGAATAGACTTTTAAATCAAAATAAGCGTAAGGGGGGGAAAAAGGGAGCATATTAATTGCTCCTTCTTCCTACACAGTTTTTTTCCTTCTCTTTCCTTCAGGCATTCCTTGCATAAAAATATCCATTCACCAACTGTTCACCAACTGTTCCTCCGCTCATTGCCCTACCTTAGATTTCATTTTAAGACACCAGTGAATATTTGCTCTTCAGCCTCGCCGTCTTTGAAGTTTTCTGCAGGTTTTTAAAGGTAGCAATTGGAGGATTTACCAAACAGTGACAGTGAGTTAATGAGCACTTCCTGCAAGGGGCTGAGGTGTTGTTAAACTTGGGCTTTTAGGAAACTGGAACTGGAAACATTGCCCCGTTGAACCGAAGCCCCGGCAGCGCTCCTGGCTCCAGCATCCCTCGGTGGCTGAATTCCTCTCACTCCTTCCCTTCAACTTCTGACACTTCCCAGCCACAGCCTTTATGATCATAAGATCATATGGTGACTTTTTTGGCTGTGGTTTTCAGTGGGGTTTGTCTTGCCACAGAAATCCCAGAAAGGTTTGGGTTGAAAGGGATCCTAAGGATCAGCTCGTTCCAACACTCTACACCAGGGTGCTCAGGCCCCCATCCAGCTTGGCCCCATCCAATCCTGTCAGAGGTAAAGAGACAGAAGAGGGGTTTTTGGGATTTGTGTGGGGCTCTGGCTGCAGCAGGATCCCTGGAAAACCTGGATTGTGCTGGAGCTGCAGCAGTGGCCAGGGCAGCACATCCACCTTACCTGCTTGAGGCAGGAGTGGGACAGGACACAAGGCAGGGACTGGAGGTAGAAGGTGGGAACTCACAGTGGGAGCAAACTCCAAATCCCACCCCATGCCCTGTTATTTATATCCTGCTTTCCCTGTAGCTATTTACATTGTTTTCCCCTTTGGAAATAGAGGAGCAGATTGAAAATCCAGGGTGTATCTATAACCATTAAAGTAGATGTTCAGCCTCTAACAATGAACTCCTGCAACTGCCTACTGAATTATGCACAAACACACCAATTCCTTGAAGACTGTGGACACATAATAAATATCTCCTGTTACCAGCCAGGGGGGTTGACTGTAGTTTCTTTTCCCATTTCCACATGGTGGGCCAGGTGGTCTCTCCTGGAAGGTAGCTGAGATGAACAAGGCATTTGGGAGGCAGCATTAAGTTATGTTTGCAGAGCTTTCTCTTGAACTTCTAGGGAAAATAGTTATAAAAAGTGAAATACACTGTACACAAACCCTTTATTTTCTTTTTTCCTGGAGTCCTAGCCTAAAGAACCATGAAGCTATGCAAAGTTTTAGAACCGTGCTTGGAAAAAGAGGGGAAGAGGAGCAGATGGTGGCTGAAATGCCTGCTGCATCACTCCTTTTTTCCTGCCCTTTCATTTTTAGGGGCTCCATCATCATTTAGATGCCTGTGACAGCTTGTCTTCTAAGAACAATATAGGCACAGGAATTGAGTGAGACCTAAGGTCCATCTATTCCAGTATCTTGTCTCTGACAATATTCATTACTGTCTCTTTTTGGGGGAAAGTGTAGGAGCCATGCAGGAGGGAGATATGGAATAATGTGATTCCCTGCATGGTCTCCTTGGATCTATAATACTTAGAGGCTGACCTCCCCCCTCAGCACAGGGGGTTTTGTCCCTTCAGGGTTTTTTCCTGTCATTAATTATGACAGTGCTGGACATAAGAGGGGACGTGCTTGTTCTTCCTGGGGATTTTCTCCTCTCCCATCTCTTGGGACACGTGATCTTGCATCTTGTTTGTCTGAGCAGAGCAGGACCTGCTCCTTACAAACCAGGGAATTGCAGAGACATTGCAAAAGGACAAAGTGCCCTCTCCTCATTATTCTTTGTGTCAGATTATAAAGGACCCAGCTTTTATGATGGAGCCCAGAAGAACTTGCAGAGCAGGTATTTGAACATTTTGTTGTGGCTTTTAGCTCTGTGGATTAGTTTGGCCCATTTCAATGTCTTTCCTTATCTCCCTAATGTAGAGGCTTTTATAGAGCCCCTCAAAGGAATATTAATATGCTCCACACAGAGATTATTTTATGTGCAGTATGAAATCCCTTGCACCTCTTTTTTTTTTACCCATTGTTTTTAAAACCTCAATATACAGTAGTAATTTTGGAAAGCACTTAAAAGAATAGGTGGGATTTGCTTATAAACCAGTTGTGCTTTGATCTGTCCATTTGCTTCCTTAAGACTCTCTAAAAGGTGATAATATTTCCATATTTTTTATTTCCCCCAGCATCTTGCTTTCACCAGTGGCATAGGTGTGTAAAAATCCTCAGTTTTTAATAGGCTCAGGTTTCTCTTCCAGTGTTTGCTTCCACCTTTTGATTAGTGATGCTTTGATGTGTCTGTGTCGAGGTTTTGGATGCACCCTCTTCTCTCCCATTGACTCACTGCACTCACTCAAATCCTCCCTGATAAAGTGTGCAAGCAGTAAATGCAGACTCTGTAATGAAATACAGGAAATATTGCTGTAATATTTGAGATGCTTCAATTTGGAGAGCAAGCAGACAGTGTATGGAGTTTTGCTTTTATTTATTGTGTTGCTCTTTTTGCTCGTGCCGTGAGCCTGTAACAATAAACTGTACTGTGCCACTTTGATTTAGAAGAAGCTTTACTTCAGGAGTGTAACTGCCCTTTAGTTACCATCAGTTCATTCCCAGCACACAGGAAACCATTCCCATATTTTTTTCCTTTGTCCTTGTTGGTGCTTTCCTGTGTGACATTCTCTCCACTCGTATGATCTCTGACCTCAGTGATGCACAAGTCGCTTCTGAGTCAAACTACAGATGAACCCTGCTCTCAACAGCTGCAGAAAATATTACTTGCTGCAGGAGCTGTTTGATGCTGTACTCCCCAGGGAAAGACATTTGTTTTCCAAAACAAGGGAAAAAACCTTGCTGCGAACAAAAGAGATAAAATATTAAGTATCATTTTGCCACCAACGAAGAATAAAAATAATTTAAGCCTGGCCATGAATGACTTCAGCAGAGCATAGATTATTTTCAGGTGGAGTGTGTGCTCTGCAATTCAAAGCACGGCTGAACGTTCAGGCTTTTTTTCATTTAAAAATGCATCAAATGTTTAGGGTTTTTTTTAACCAAAAAACCATGCTTAACAGTACATTTTCTAAGGCTGTGGTTGGCTTTTAATGGCGAGTCAATTTGTCCTTTATCAGAATAGCAACACATGGCTGAACCAACATAAACTCCGTCGACTGTCTCAGGCACGCGGTTGGGCTGCTGGCGTTTGAGCTGAATTGCAGGGAGGTGATAAGGATGCAGCCACCGTTTCATCCAGGTTTCTATTACGGACCTGGATTGCAGCAACATCCCTCCTCGCCTTCACTATTCCCTTGTAGCCTAGAAGTAAAATAAAATCCTGTTTCAACTCTGGCTGGCTGGATCCTCGCGGGCGAGCAGCGTCCTTACCGATAACCTCGGCAAAACCGAGCGGGTCCTTTGGAGATAGAAACCCTCCACGCTGGTGATTTAATTGTTGCTTTCCACTTGTTATTGAAGGTTTCTGCTCCCCTCCTTGCAGCCCCTCCAGTTTCTGAGTTGCATCACGTACAGCTCACAAGCCGATGATGGGTCCTGCCATTCCCATGGCGTCTCCCAGGTCTAGCCGCAGACACGGTGCGAACATCCCCCCAGGGAACGTAAGATGCTCCGGATTCCTCGCCGAGCTCTGGGATGCCATCTGCAGTTCCCAACACTCCCTGCCCTTTCGGGGCAGCCACACTTCCAGCAGGGAAAGTTAATTGTAGCTGTCTCCAACTTTTCTTTCCAGAGTCGGGAATTTGTTACCGTGGACCACAGGGTTCAGCGTTTTGGCTCCGAGCTCTTTTGATAAATCAGTTACGGACTTTCTTCAGTGGTTGTTTGCAAAGTAAGAAAGTATGGTGCCAAATGGGAGAAGATTTCAGAGCAGATACGTGACAAGATACATGAGGACACAATGCAAATATGGATTATGCTTTCTCTGGCTGTCGACATTGCCTTGAAATTGTGATTCTTCCTGACTTTTGATTGTTTAGAGGCTGCATTGATGTGAAATTCACTTGATTAGATTTCACTGCAGCTTGCATGTTTTGGAAACTTTATTTTGAGCCAACACTCATGTGCAGAGTGCCTCTTGAGTTATGTGCCATCAGCTTCTTTGTAACCAGTCCAGAAAGAGACCTGCCAGGTCACCACATTGATTTATTTACAGTGGTAGGGCATCATTTTAACTACTTTTTGGGTTTGCCTCTCATTTCCTTCCCAATTCTGTTAATACTCTCTTTCATGAGTACAACACCAAACCAGACAGGCATCTTAATGACAGTGAAACTCTAACAGTGATACACTTGCAGAGCAAGGTGATTTGAGTGCAGCAGGGTAGGCAATTACTGCTGCATTAACATATCCACATCACATTAATGACGGAGTGCCAGGCTCTGGTTTACTTTTGTCTTGCGTGCAGGAAGGGATCATTAGAGTCCCATGAATAATAGAAACCAAGGAAGGGAAAAAAAAAACCTATTAGGGTGTTTTATCTATCTTTCTGCAGTTGTGTTCTTTTTTCTGACAAAATGTCTGCGTTAGTATTCCCGAATAACTCTCAGTGGGAAATGTGATCTGAGCGCTGCTGGGATCAGTGGCAGGACTCCCACTGCTTTCAGCGGTGGTTGAATCAGGACTCTAAGAACTTGGAACATGTCTTGGTAGGTGGCTTCTTCCAGGCAGGTTTTTAATCTTTAAATCAGTAGGAGATGGACAGGTCTCCCCATTCACTGTAGCTATGGAGCATTTGCAGGACTTCAGTAGCTGCTGGGTTTAGGCAGATGGAAGGGAGATGCAATGCAAGTGATTCCATGCACATTGACTATTGATAATTCTTTCACCTTCAGAAAGTACTTTTTGGTCTATTCTGGTAAGAAATGTATTTATTATAAATGCCTTTTTGCATGGATTACAGCTTTATTCCACAGCTGCTGTTTTATTTTTTTACTTGTGGAGGCCAGGCATCATGGAGAGAAAAGGGTCCAGGATGCAGACAATCTTCCTATGTGCTACTGTTCTGTCAGCAACATCCAGAGGTTGTGAAAAAGTATAATAATTTCTGCAAAATGTAAAGGAAAAGTTATTGAAAGTGGGATGATTCTTATTTTTCATCTATTTAACCTTTGGGGAAAGCATGTGTGTTTTTGTCATTGGTTTTGCTCTCTGGACCCACTGGTCCAGGCCAGGACACAGACACAGAGCACAGTACAGAAACCCGCTCCTTTCAGATAGCTCAGGGAAGGCTGGAATAAATAGGAATGTTTTCCATGAGAAAAACCTGTTCACTGCAGGGGACAACACTGGTCTGTCCATCCTGCATGGAAAAAGCCACCTGTGAATGCTGAGGCATGTGAGAGCTGCAGGAGATGTCTGTGATGCAGAGATCTGGAGAACTTTTCTTCTTGCCAATAGCTCCTGTGTACAGCAATTATCCACCCACTCAGAGAAAGGGATGGCTTATAAAACTGTCAACATAGGGAAGATCAGGTAACCTGAGAGAGGGGACAAGAGATGATTTCTTTGGTTGACCCTTCAGCCCTCACTGATTAGACATTTCTGCAAGTCTGACATGGTAGTTCAACTGCAAATCAACCAAGGTGATGAAAACATCCCCTGACTTTGAAAATACCCCACAGGCTGAGTGGTTTCTGGTTCTGCCATCCCAGGTAGCAATTCCACCCTCCCCACAATGTGCAGGGGTAGGGGTGTGGTAGGAGATTTTACCAAGGTGATAAATTTTGGACAGATGCACAAACAGGATATTTATGCTTGTCAGATGTAAAACATTACTGGCTATAATATTGCTATTAGGCTTTTTGGCTGAGATCAAGTGCAGTGTCAGCTTTGGTTTATGTATCTTCCAAAGCAGCCTCACAACAGACTCAGAGGTTGTGGAAAGGTTCTCTTGGGTTGTTTTTTTGCTTTGTTCTTTTAATGGTTTTATCTGGAAATGCAGTTATTGAAGTGAGTATAGTTTATCCTTCATATGCTAATGAATTGGCATTTACAAACAAGAAACATAAGTGTCAGTAACCTGATCAGGAACTGTAAAATAATTCCTATTTATCTCATCTACTCATATCTCAAAGAAGGCCTGGGGGTTCCAGACAGCAATAACATAAATACCAATTTAAGAGGTCTGGTCAATAAAGTGCTCTGCACACACACTCCAAATGTAATTAGTTACTCCATTCTGTTCCCATTGCGTTACCTATGGATTACCTCTATGGATTAAGCCTTCCAGAAATGTTTCTCTCCTGGTGTTTTCCCCTCACTATAAATCAGGGAGATCAGGAGGCAGATCTCACCTTTGGATTTGCCTTCTGTGAGGGTGGTGAGGCCCTGGCACAGGGTGCCTGGAGAAGCTGTGGCTGCCCCATCCCTGAAATTGTCCAAGGCCAGGCTGGACAGGGCTTGGAGAGTGGAAGGTGTCCCTGCCCACGCCAGGGGGTGGAATGAGATGTATTTTAAGGTTACTTCCAATCCAAACAATCCCATGATTCCATGATTCAATGAAATGTACTTTTCATTTTGGCATTAGTCTCGGGAATTCCCCTTGGGAAAAAGAGAAGGGGATTTTAGTGCACATGAATACTTCCTGAGCACTCAGGAGAGAGATCTGGATGTCCCATTAGGATATCATAAAACAATTGGAGTCCTATCAGGGTTACTTTGGAACTCTTACTCCATTTAAGCAATGCAGGAACCAATTTCCAGCTGTGTTTCTTGCAGGTCAGAGCTACAGGTTTTCTACCTGAGATGGAGAGTGCCCACCTGGCTTTGCAGTTTGCTGATGGGGAGCAGTCACCCTCTCCTTGTCCAGTGCTGCCAAACTTGAGGCTAATTATCAACAAGGGTCCATGTTATATTTCTTCTCAAAACAGATTTTAAGGCCATGAAATCTGTTGTAGTGAGAAGCTGAATCTTGAAGGAGTGGGAAACAAAAGAAGAGATGAAAAGAATCAGCAGCATAGGTTTGATTTAGCAGAAATAGGTCGTTCAAGTTTTGTTTGCTTACCTTGGCAGACAGGTATGAGCCAAAAATACATTGCAAAAATAAGGAGCTGAAAAACAATACTCCACTGAGGGGAGTGGGTTGGTAAGATGGGAATGACAGTCCCCCTCTTCTGAGCTTGGATACTGGGTACACCAGAATATGTCTGGTGGAATGCTCCCTGCCTGTGGCAGGAGGGTTGGAAATAGGAGATCTTTAAGGTTCCTTCTAATCCAAACCATTCTGTGATTCTGTGATTCCATTGCATAAGTTTAATGTTTGGAAATGGGAAGTTGACAAACTTGGTGTTGGTGTGCTGGCCCAAATCATCTAGGCCATCTTAACTAATTTTCATTTTATTTTTGCCAAATAAAAATTGGCAAACCAAATCGTGTTGAGACCTCTATTTGCATTAGAACAGAAATATTTTGTGAAATTGGTTGAACTTGCCATTATTTAGATTAAGAAAAATCTAGGGAAAGATGGTATGATGTCTAAATAGTTCATCTCAAAGTTTTTAGAACAGAAGCTCTTGATTTTCATGCGCAGTCATACTTTAATTTAGAATTCATTTACTTTCATTAGAAGAGTTTTCTAATTTTATGCAAGTGAATGACTCAGGGAGCATTTTGCTGATTGCACAAAACACTCTTTCATGCAGAATTTTCCTGAAAATTTCAGTCTGGATGTGCTCATAGTGTCTGCTGTCATACCCCTGCTTTGTCCACCCACTCTTTACTGCCTAAAACTTGAGTTCTCCCACTTGATTTTTTTTAAGACTGTTTCTAAACCAAATGGCTCCAAAATGGAGCAATTAGTCCTGGTGTTATGGAAATGCCTCTGCTTGCTTGCTTTCATTTTCCTTCATGTCACCCTAAATATTAGGATGGTTTACAGGCTGGTTTCAAAACAGAGAAACAAAGATGGTAATTTTTTAATTGGTGTGATGAACCTCGTGGTTTTGCTTAGATAGAAGATGCTTAGGAGGGGAGCTGTGATGGATGGTGTCGTTCCAGATGGTGGAAATAGCTTCCAAAGGGCTGGAAAATAGCATGGAAACATTGGATTTTTACAGGGCATGATTTCTGATCCAGACAGTGCATGAGCAATATCATTCCATCCTCAGCTGTGCTTTGTACTTTCCTTCTGTGAAGCCTTTGAGCCCCAAATCCAGGAGGCCTTTGCATGGCGGTCCCGCTCTACCTAAAGCACCACAAAGCCTCTTGTATTATTTTTCCCTTTAAGGGCAGCTTTTCCCCTGTACGACCTTCCCAGAGATCCTTTCATTCCCCAGCAGGTTTTGAAAAGTTAATCAGTACCTTGTACAGCTCTCAGTGGTAGAAAGTGCTACAACACAGGCTATTTGTTCCTAAATCTCCACTCGACATAAGCAGCAGCCAGCAATGTACATCCCCATCCACACACACACACACTTACACCTCCTTTGGCTGACCTGGTTTGGTTATTCCTGTGCTTCCCTCAGCCTGCTAGGGCTGTTCAGTTTAACCAGCTGCACGCACTAAATAATAGAAACATTTAATGTTTTGCTGCTCGAGTGGTGCCCAGAGCAGTTTGGAGCAGCGTGGTCCCAGCGGATGGCGGCTGTGCAGCGCCTGGATGCCAGCCCTGCTTCCTTCCAGCCATTCCAGGGCTTTGGCTGCCACAACTGCAGCGAGGTGCAAGTGAGGGAAGGAACATGTGCTATTTTCTGAACACTCTGGGTGCAAACAGGAGCGGGGGTGTGTGTGTGTGTGTGAGTGTGTGTGTTTACACTTCATGCAAATTTAGATGTTCCTATAGTGGCACAAACCTCTTGGTGCTGCCGGAGAAGCTCTCAGAAGTTGTTTTGCTCTGTTGTTAAATTTAATTTCAATGTTTTCCTGTGTCACAGAATGTGTTCTCTGCCTTCCTGCTGGGGAAGACCTTCCCGTGCAGCGCTGGCTGGCTGCGGGCATCCCAGGGGAAGGCAGAGCTGCAGATCAGCCGTGCATCCTCTGACAGATTTTATAAAGAGAGCGCAAGCCTTGTTCCCTCCATCCCCCTCTCTCTCCTTCCCCTTGCCTTGGACAGTGCATTTTCCAAACAGAGATGCTTTCCCTTGATTTATCTCTAAGCCTAGAGGCCCACGTGGTCAAGTTCTTAAAAAAATCCAAAATATCCAACCAAAGAACGTGGGAAACCCCTGTGGATTCCTGCCCAGTGATCCAACCATTCAGAACAACCTTCATTTAATACACCCCTCAACCTTTCCTGGACAGATCCAGCCCCTTGGGAATGAGTTCAGGGTGGCTCAGGTGTTCTCCAGAGCCCTGCAGAGCAGGGGGTCCCTTTTTATCTGCTGGCAACTTGTCTGCTCTGACAACTTTACTGGAAAAGAGGGAGCAACCCTGCAGAAGGGTTGTTGGCCCCAGGAGAGCTGCCACCCTCTGTGGGATGGATCGTGTGGTTCCATGGATTTGGAGAGGCTGCAGGAGGCAGAAGCAGTGAATTGCTGCAGGTGAGAGGGGTGTGGAGGGGGGATGCTCCCAAAGAACTCCTGGTACAAAGTGCTGTCACCAAACGAAGCCAACACTGAACTAATTCAGCCAAGCCCAGTGGATGAGAGCCCCAGCTCGGCAGGGACTCCCTCCAAATGAAGTGTGCTCTGCTCTTTGTCCAGACAGAAAATTGGAAAATGCCAGCTCTGTTTCCTGATGAAAATTCATGGTCTGCCAGCTTTCCTGAAAGCCATTGGTAATGCCTGGCTCCAGCCTGCATCAACTGGAGTCCTAAAATACAGCACATGGCAAAGAGAAGTAGTAAAATAGGGGCTGCTCTCTTCTTGTAGGGGCTATTACTCTCCCTGCCTCCCCTGTGGGTGCCTGGTGTGAGTGTGGCAGCTTCTCTAGATAAAGAATATAGTTTCCCCCAAAAGAAGAGGAATTTATTATTTTTGCTACATGGGGAACCTGACATCTGACAAGTATTTCCTTCTCCCAAGCTCTGTTCTCCTTTTCTGTACATAAACAGAGTGCTTGTGCTCTTCCAAATGTCCCAGCTTTCCTGAAAACCCCTGTGTTGTAGCCATCAAATTGGCCCATGCATTTTTAATGCAGTCTTATTGACTGGATTCGGGAAGCATAAGGATAAAACAAATCGCTGTACTAGGAAGGAAAAAGCCATTTGGCCAAGTGCATCTGCTCACCTTTGATTTATTTCAGCAACTTTCCCCTATATTTTCAGTCTATTCCCTCCCCTTAAAAATAATCTATTAGTCTTCTAGTATTTTGGCATTTGCGTCTGCAGTCTGTTTCTCAGCCTGTTCCATATTCACATTCCTTTGATATATACATGTGAAATAATGACCCAGAGCTGAAATACTAGCTAAACCTGGATTCTGATACAATCCCCCTGGTATTTAATTGTCCTTTCTTTGCCATCTAAAATGATGGCTTGTGTGATTGCTATCTAAATGTACAGTAGTGTATCTTGGAGGAGCTAATCGTCGTGTCCGAGCCAGGAGTGTGAATCCAGGCTGAACAAAGCCCCTCCAGATAAATGAGCTGTGTGCTGTTTGCTCAGCACTGTGGATAACCTCAGCCTTGCAAGTGCTGCCTTGGATAAATGCTGCTGAGGGAATGTAGAAATCCATTCAAACTGGAAGGTAAAATTCCAGTTCCAAACCTTGGCTGGCTCCTGAAGCCATCCAGGCTGTTGCTTCAGCCATCAGGTTGAGGTGAGCAGACTTCCAGCTGGGAGGGAGGAAGGAACTTCTCACGAGGGGTTTTGTGTGGGTTTGCTGGGTTTGGGAAGAGGACTTGCTTTGTCAGTAAGTGTTAATCTCCTCTGCCATCTTCAAGCAGGATTCATTAGAACATGGTGGAGCATGGTCCTGTGAACAGCAGCGTGGAGGAGGCATCCAGGGCCACTTCTGGATAAGCCTAAACTTCTGGGATGCCTTTTGGGGTATGGACTGGTGTGTTGGCTTTCCACACATTGCTGTTAGGTGCTTTATGGCCAGTCCATATCTTCCAGAAACAAAAATATCAGAGTCACAGAATGCCACATTGGAAGGGACCTCAAGGATCACCTGGTCCAACTCTACTTGGCAAAAGCACAGTGTGGACAAGCTCAGCACCAGCTGAATCTTAAAGTGTCCAATTTTGGGGAATCCACCACTTCACTGGGGAGATTACTCCAATGATACATAATGATTATTGTCATTGTGAAAATTTTTCCTCTTGTGTCTAAGTGGATTCTCCCCAGGAGTAATTTCTAGCCATTACCCCTTGTCTTGTGATAAGGGAGTCTCCCTCTCTGTAGCCATCCTTTAAATACTGGAACAGGGTGATAAGGTCTCCCCTCAGCCTCTTTTCTCATGGCTGAACAAACCCAGGTCTCTCAGCCTTTCCTCATATGACAGCTTCCCAGTCCTTGGATTGTCTTTGTGGCCCTTCTCTGGACCTCTCCAGCCCATCCTCTTTTTTTTTTTTTTATTTTATTTGCATAATGGGAACCAAAACTGAGCACAGTATTCCAATGTGGGATAATGACCTTTTACCTCTGCTGGGGATGCCCTTGCTGGTGCATCCTCCCTCTTGGCTCCCTTGGCCACAGCAGCACCCCGGTCACTCACACTCACTTGTCCAAATATCAGCAAAAATGAGCTGAGAAGGAAAAAAGAGAAGAAAGAATGATCTTATGGAGGTTCAAATGCTCTGACAGCCCTGGTCTTTCCAGTGCCATCCCAACGTCCCTGGAGCAAACAAACCCAAAGCTCCCTGTCTCTTCCCTAAACTACTCCCACTGTGGTGCTTTTCTGCATTGTGGTGCTGCTGGGAGCCTGTGAGGCTGGTGCTGCCCATCCTGATATAAATTGTTATCAACAGCATCATAAGGAGTGATCCACAGCACTGCGCCGGCCCCGCGCGCCGCGAGCTTTTATGCTGCTTGTTTAAATCCAGCAACAATATTGCTGCAACTTCACAAGATGCTGCTGCTTTTTAGCCTAATGGGAATGATATGGTTTGTTCCCAGCTGCCTTCAGAGCAGAGCTGTGCTGTGGGATTGGAAAACTGACTCGCAGCCTCACAAGGGTGGTGCTGACCTGGGGACTTGGAGCTGATCCTTCAAGGGGGAGCAGGCAGGACTGGCAGGGAAAGTCACCTAAAGCTGGTTGTAGGGGGAGGGTATCACCATGCTGTTGTGATTTGCACTGTGGGAAAGGATAGCTTGTGAAAAGACTGAAAAAAGATTCAGTGGAATGTAAATCCTCCTGCATTAGGATGCATTTTCCCTAAAGCATCCCTTAACCAAATGGGCTGTGAGGTTCCCTTTGTCTCAGGCAGTGTTTTCTGTTTAAGTGATGGATGTTTAATTCTGTGATGTGCCCTTAAGAAAAAAAATAGAGTGTCTGTGTTCAGCATTGACCTAAAGCAATAGAGAGAAAGGTTTTGCAGATTTTTGTGTCCAGTATCTTCAGGAAATAATGCTCCTTAAAATATATCTTATAATAACCTTAAGTGGAGAAAATTGAAAAACATAATTCATACTTTGATGTCCTAAAGTATGAAATCAGAACTGCTTACTAGCAACTAAATTCCATCCCTTGACCATAGAAAGAGGCAAGATTTAGGAACATGCTAAGATCAAATAAAAGAGGGTCAGCTTTGTGGAGCAGTGGCTGTGGGATTCATTGGCACATGGGAGTCATGAGTGCAGCTCTGAGCACGGTGTTTCCCTTACCAGCTGACATTCCCACTGGGGGCTGCAGGGCTCCTGTGAAACACAGCCCTCAAAAAAGGCTCTGCACCAGCTGCATGGGGAGGCCAGTGGTCAGAAAACATCCCTAGAAAATGTCCCTAGGACATGGGACACCTCAGTTCCAGCCCCTCAAACTACAGCTGCCTCTGAGATTTTGGCTAAGGTGCTTCTGTAAAGCAGAAATGAAAGCACTCCTGTGTCTCAGTATGGCATTCTGAGCACTATAGACACCCCAGACTGGAGTTTCAGAGGTATTTAGATGCCTGATGATTCAGTTAAAAATTTGGAAAATCACTCAGGTGCCCAACTTGTTGGCTTTGCTCAGGGTTTTGTCAGCCAGTATTGGCTGATAGACCCTGATAAATAGACCTGGAGAGATTTTCACTTCCTGGCACGATTTTTAGAGGTGAATTTTAAGGCTCTTCATCTGCCATGGGAAAAGTAAAGTTTGGGAAATAGCTGCAAAGCATAGTTAGACCCCTGCTGCAGGTTATGATTATTCCTCATGAAAATCCATGTAGAAATGTTGCTCTGAAGAGCCCTGCTTAGGAGTCTAAACACTGACAAGTTCACCACAGACTGCAGGAAATTTGATACACAAAATCTCTGCCCTGACCTTTGAATGACCACAATCCTGAAATATTTAGTTTGTTGTACACAGTCTGCTTTAATTCATTTCAGAAGAAAACCTGTGTACCCCAGAGCAGAGAACCTGGCCAGGTGTGAAGGGCTGCAGCTGATGTGTGTCATCACCTCTCCAGCTGAACTCCCAAAGTCTGGGATTGCATCTTCTTTCCCAAAACAGCTGCTTGGGAGGTTGGCTGTGAAGCATTTGGGATTGTGTCTGTTTGTGTATATTTACAGGAAGGTTTTTCTGAATCAGGCAGAACTGAGATGGTATCAAGGATACTGTAAAACTTATTGGATGTGGAAGATTTGGCCACAGCTTTATCATGATACTACTACTAATATATATTATGTATGTACTACTGATATATCTATATTTCCTCATATACTGATATATGAGGAAATGTGTTCATCTTTTACCAGCCTGTTAACATTCAGGGTGTGGTTGGTTTGCCTTCAGTTTCTTTAGGAAGGAGTAGAAGAGGCTTTTTTGGTAACTGGGTTTTGTTGGACTCCTAATACCTTGCTGGTTATTGGCTATAGGCAATAATCTGGTCTTTATTTGGAATGTGCTGCCCAGAGAAGCTGTGGTTGCCCCATCCCTGGAAGTGTCCAAGGCCAGGTTGGATGGGGCTTGGAACAACCTGGGATGGTGGAAGGTGTCCCTGGCCATGGCAGGGGTGGAAATGAGATATCTTGAAGGCCCTGCTGTATGAGTCCATGATTTATACCTCCAAGTCTTGCTTGAATCACTTCTCCAAAAATATCTGGAGGAAGACAGCACAGTTCTCTTCTTGGAGAGAGAGGAGGTGGATTGAACTCCTAACTGAACACCTCACCTGCTCAAGGCTTGCAAGGTGGGAGTATAATTGGCAAATTTCACCCACAGATTGTGGAGAGGAATGGACTCCCCAGGGATTCAGAGGATGGATCACTGTTCTTTCTCCTCTGAGCAGGAGAAACTGAGCTCCCACCTTTCAGGCCTCCTTCAAGTTCTTCTTCAAGTCCATGGGAGGGAATGGCCATTTTTGGCTTTAACAAAATCTGCCTGTTCTTCCCTAATGCCTTCTCTGAGTGCTGTAGCACTGAGGGCATGGTCCATCAGGCTTTAGCAGGCTGTAAAGGATTCCCAGCATCCCTGGATGCATTTTTATGTACCTTAATCAGCCCTGTACCTGTGTTTTTATTGCTGCAGGATTCTGCTGCTGGAGCAGTGCCTTACTTGTGTTTTATGCAGCACCCTTTACACCAGCTTGTGCCTCTGAAACAACAAACCTACAGAAAGTTGGGCAGAGCACAGCACAGACCCTGTCCCCCAGAAACCTGGAGAAGCAAGGAATGGGCCACCCCTGTCCTGACTCCCAGGTGTTATTGCATTCATGCTGCTCCTGGATGGATGCAAATGGATGCAGGGAAGATAAGTGACTTCTGTGATTCCCATCAGAGCTGGGTAAAGACTTGCTGGATGTTCTGTACCCCAGAGCATCCCTCCTCAGAGCCTGCACTCTACAGAAGTATTAATGCATCCCCTTTTCTTTGTGGCTTTAATTATTGTCTGCACTGGGCACAGTGATAAGTGGATATCTTTGTGTTAAGCAGCTAATTAATGTTTGGAACTCAGTCTTCTGTTTATTGTAGGGGTTTGCAGGAAACTCTTCTCAGCTGTAATAGAGTTTGTGAAATATGTACTGTAGATCCCAAATGTTAGAGACAAAAAGATGAGGTGCTGCTAAGGGCCATCAATGCACATTGACTTCTTTTGGCCCCACATACATCAAAAAAATGAAGTGAAACCCTTTGCTGGAGGACTGATTGCAGCTGAGGCACCTTCTTTAATCTCCCATGTGCAGGATGCCTCGTGAGCCAGGAAGGCTATCAAGATACAGTTTTAATTAACATTTGCTTTTTAGATAATGTGCACAGTTTATTTTGGCTAGAGTTCGTTGAATATGAAATTTTTGTAATTAAGATACTTAAACCTGCAATATTTTGTTTTCTGCAGTATTTTTTTTTCCAAAATGGCATAAATTCTGCAGCACTTATTACCCAGTAAACAACTACTGCAAGAAAGAGCAATTTCTCCCACTGCTTTTTTTTTTTAATCTGTTTTTAACCTTTTTGGTTTTGTGCCTTGTTAGGCAGCATTTCCTTTTCACAAATGTGTTTGAGCAATCACAGAATAAAAATAAAGTAGAGGAGATATTAAAGTCCCTATTCCTAAGGTAATTACATATTAGGCTTCTATTAATTTGTTTAAACATGCACATCTGAGTGAATTCATCTCTGAACACCCCACAAAACAATGTAAATCAGTGAGTCATCACAGATATGATGTTTCTCTTTTGTCCTTCAGAAGAAGCCAGACTCTTAAGACATTATGTTTTACATATTTAGAGGTATTACAGGCTTCTTTCAGAGATGTTATCAGCCTCCTGAAAGAGAAATAAGAGAATAGATGTGAAAAAATGTCCTCTGTGTAGATGGTGAGCCAAAAGAATTCATAGTTCTTGGATCTTCTTTTTATTTTTAATGGCACACAAAAAGAATTTACTGTAAAAACTTGGTTGTGCTTTATATCTTTCTGTCATGGATTCTTAGGATGAAGCTAGAAAGCTTTAAAGCCAAACTGAAATTTTATTAAATTGATGAACAGCAAAACCCTGTAGCTCTCTATAATCTCAACAGATTTTCACGAGAGAAAACATTGTTAAAATAAGTGAAAACAAAAGGGAGAAAACTGCTCCCATTCTGGCTGTGTTGGGAGGGGTTAAGAGGGATAAAAATCACTTTTCAGAGTGATTGCTGGGAAAAAAATGAGATTCTTAGAGCACTCAGCCTCTGGTAGGGGAGGGAATATGCAGATTGTTGTGGCACTATGAGTTTATTATTTATTGAGGGACATCCAGATGAGCGCAGGAGGAGTGTGAAATTGAAGAACAAATTAAGGGTAAAAGGTTATTTATTTTCCAGCTAAATCCTCTTTCTTTTGAATATTATTAGTAATTCAATTCTTAGCTAGGAAGCAGCCCAGCCTGAATGCAGTGCACGAGGTGAGTGGGGTCCCATCCCCTCCCCTGTGCCTGTGGGTCAGGATTTACAGCCCAGGAGAACAACTCACTCATGAAAATACAGATTTTTCCTGAACTGCTCCAGTTAATTCTCTGTTGTCCAAAGCATAACTGTGAGTGTTGAAACCATGCCAGCCTCCCTGTATGTCATAAAAGTGATTGCTTAAATCACTCTGCCAGGTAGTCCCTGCTTCCCCTGGGCTGGGAAATAGCTCCAGCTCCTGGTCCCTCAGAGGAATTCGTCTGCAGTGCAACCAAAATTTGGTGTGGTGATGACTTTTTCTCACAGTGTAGTCCTTATATTTAGCTGTGAGGTAGGTAAATGGTGGGGATCAGGCTCTTCTCCCAGTTAACAAGAGACAGGACAAGAGGAAAATGCCTCCAGATGAGGCATTTAAAGTGGGATGGCTGGAAGTGGTTTATGAACAATCAGAGATGCTGTGCCTCTAAACCACTCTAGATGGGGTGGTTTAGATTGAATATTTGGGGAAATTTCTTCACCCAAGGGATTGTCAAGCATTGCAACAGTCCCCATCCCTGGAGGGATTTAAAAGACAGGTAAATGTGGCACTTGGGGACATGGAGGTGACCTTGCAGTGCTGGGGGAACAGTTGGACTCAAGAAGTTTGGAAGTGTTGTCCAGCCCTAAAGATAAATGTGGTCAGCCCAGCAGTCCCCACAGAGCATTTGCTTCTGTCAAAGCACCTGGAGGTCCTGGACCAGGTTGTCACCAGCCTGGGGCAAGGTCCATGTGGGACCTCAGCTGTCACCTGCTGAGCTGTGCCTGGCTGCAGGGGAGAGGAGCCCCTGTGCTGAAGCCCAGCCTGGCTCAGCAGTGGTGCTGGCTGCAAGAACAGGGCATCGATCCAATCCTCAGCATCCCAGGGAGCCTCGGTGCTAATTAGCAGCAGGGATTGCTGGAGGGCAGGAGGGTGCCCAGGACTCCAGGGGTGTAGTTTGCCCTTCCAGAGCAATAAATCCATATTGGCTAAACTGCCTTTGTTAAGTGTTTGTGGAATCAAAAGCTGTGCCTGTGAATCTGTGTGAAGTGAAGTCTGTGTTAGCACATCATCACAGAGAGGGGCGACCCTGCTCAAGGAGATGTTGTGGATACTAAAGCTCTGAGAATCTGGGATTGCATCCCTGTGCAAGGAGGGCAGGACATGAGGAACAGGCCTTGCCAGGGATGCAAAGCACTCCAGGGAATGGTGAGGGTGGGCTGTGAGTTTATTACAAATAATGGCAAAATTTGTGTGAGGCTCCACAAATGTAAATCTAAGGTGCCCACTAAAAGGATACAGGAATTATTCCTCTCCTGTTGGAATGACAGCTAACAAGACAATAAACAGCTGGAGAATATACATGGCTTTAAATGACCATCATCTCTTACACTCAGAAAATAATGTAATCTCCTCACAGCTTCCATATCCCTGAAGTATGTGCGAGTCATTAGCTGTTATGATGTACATAACCATCCTTTCATTTTCAGGCCTTTTCTTCATTCATTTTCTTCATTGCACAACACAAAAGATCTCAAACTACATGCTGGTTTAGGCCAAACAAAAATTGCTACTGAGAATAAAAGAAAATCTATCATTTTGTTTGCCTCTTAGGAAATCTGCTAATACAAATCCTCCATGCCTCTGCCAGGTACTTTTGTAATTCTGTCCTTTATGCTCCTATTTTGCCCATAATTTCACAATCCCATTCAATTCTTTTTAATCTGTATTAGCTGTGTTTACATTAAAGCCATTACAGGCTCCTAAGGAGTTTGTTGGGGTTTTCCACACTGCATGAAACACAGGTAGGTGTGCCAGTGCTTCATCTAAAAGTGGGATGAGCCAAGACTCAGAGGAAGGAGAAGGTGGATGGTTGTAAGCTGATGGGTTAATAATGACACCAGGCTGGGCTGTGTCTCTGTCCTGTTTCAGAGCCTTTGTAGTTCCAGCTGGGAAATTGTACAAGTTGGGTTTGCTCAGCCACAAACACACCCAGCACAATGGAGCTGAAAATGAAAACCCAGGATAAAAGAAGCAATGTATTAGTTCAGAGAGAGCTGCAATACAAAGCTTCCAGGAAATAGTATTTTGGAGAATTGTAAAAGTTTTAGGAGGTAAAGTGGGATGGCTGGAAGTGATTTATGAACAATCAGAGATGCTGTGCCTCAAAGAGGGACTTCTCAGAAACTGAGGCTAAAAGCATATGTTGAAAGTCCAGAGTAGAGAAAGAGCAATACAGAGCTGAGTTAAATGTGAAAGAACAAAGATAAGCTGGAGTTGGAGTCAGCAAAAAAAGAAGAAAAAGAAACTTCCTTAGAAATCATCTATAAAGGAGAAGGAAGTTCAAGGTGGAGAGCAGGCCTGTAACAAATTATGAGAAGGGTCTATTTAATAGGAATTCAAATGGCTCTGGTGGTAAAAAACTTTCTGAACATTTCTATAGTGAAAAGAAAGATTAGTTTCTGGCTCCAGAGAATTAGTATTGATCCTCATTTGCTTTTGATGGGGCCATATTTTGCCCAGTAGTTGTGAATGGGTGTAATGTGTGTTACCTCTGGCATCCAAAAATATCCTAGAGGTAATAAATGTGGATGCAGGTGATGAAGGGTGGGGAGGAGCACAGCGAGAGCCCTCGGATCTTTGCAGCTGAGGAAGGCCAGTGGAGTTCCAGGGCCCAAAGGGTTAAACTGGTGACTCAGCAGTGGAAGAGCTGATGGGCATGTCTAACATTTAGAGGTGCAAATGTTACAGACCTTGATCTAATTAGCACCTTCTGAAGCAGGAGCTGGGGCAAGCCATGGGATGTCTGCCTGGCTGAACTGATGGAGAGCGTCTAGGAGGGTGCCAAAAGTGTGATAATATGTCCAGCTTGGCATCAAGTGGGATTTTTCAGCAGAAGGATGTAAGACAGCAGCCTTGGGCTGGCTCCTCTGGCAGCAGGATGTGCCTGTGGCAGCCACACACCCTCCACTGAGTCTTTTTTTTCCCCCTTGCTTCTTTAATGTAGAAAGAAATCCTTTTCTGCCATTTGAAAGAAAACTTTAAAGACAGACACACTGATGCTGGTCTTCTGCAGAGGAATGAACTTCACCTGCAGGGATTTAATTAGCAGACTCTGGGTAAACAAAATGGGCAAATTACAGTAAAGGGGAGCTGACACAATTGGAGGAATCATGGGTTACCTGGTGGAAAGCTAATAGACTATCAGTTTGAAAACAGTATGTAAAGTGATTCTGGCAGTTCCATTTGAAAAGTATCTTCTATCATCAGTGAAATAAATGGAGCTAAGATCAGTGGTGTTAGAAGGCTAATGAAACCGAGTGCAGCAAGGAATGCGAGTTTACAAAGAGCAGATCCCACCAAGAAAGTGTTCAAGCCTTCAAACAGAATCACTGCCTCTTTTGGCAGCAGGTAATGTAATTAATGTCATAAATTTGGATTTTTCCAAAGCATTTGGTATCGCATTTCAAGAAATCTATTTGACAAATGAGTTTAGCGAGGGCTGCGGTGTGAAGCACAGCCAGGAGACCGCACAGCAGAAGCTGAATGATGGATAGCCAAGGATTGCAGGCAGGAGAGGCACCTAATGGGGTTTGCTGGAAAGGTGTTAGGTCCAGTTTTAGTTAACCTCTTCATTAATGAGCTGGGAGAGAGAGTGTAAGTGTGCAAATTAATGATCTCGGTTTGAGAAGATCCGCAGATAATAAAGGAGAGAGAAATAAGGAACGTGGGCAAAAAGATAACAAACTGCCTTCACCTTGAAAATACAAATGCAGGTGTTGCTGGAGCTCAGCAGAGCTGCGTGGGAGCACAGCTGGCGCTGGAGGAACAGGCTGAGAGAGCAATAGAAAGGACAATTTAGATGTAAGTTGGCGATGAAGTATGAAAATATGAAAAATAAATATAGAATTGGGGTGTATGTGACAGCATTTCATCACGGTGAAGAGGACGTGGCAGCGTGACTCACATCTCTCAGGACATTGGGTAGTCAGATGGGAGGAAGTATTAAAATATACATGAAAAATATTCTTATATTGGCAGGTGGATGGTTGAAGTGATATACTGATGTTTTATCTGTATCCTGTGCTTCTCTAAAGTCAAGAAACAAGTAGTTTTAGCCTGGATTTGTTATGCCATAAAGCCACACAAAATGCAGACTGGGAGGTAAATCACACAGGTGACAAAAGGGATGGAAAGGAGGAGGAACAAGTGCAAAGCCTGATGCTTGGTACATGCAGTTTCCAGTTCTTGTGAGTGAATTTTTCTCTTCATAAAGAGTTTATTCATACGTGATCTGCACTTTCTGAGGGGCTTCCCAGCTGATGAGCACTGTGATGTGACATCTGAAAGATTTGGGAATAAGGAAAAAAACCCTACAAATAACAATAGGGAAAAAAAACACTTAAATTAAAAAAAAAAAAAAGGAGATCAAATGCAGAGTAACAACATTCTGGGGTTATTTCAGTCAGCTTGCAAACCCTCTTTGTGTGATTGCAGAGGGTGCAGAGATTCCTGTGAAACAGGTGCCTCATTAAATTAGGCTTATGTTCGGAAGGCTTGAGAGGGATTTTTTTTGGAGGGAGCAGAGATAAATGGATATAACAGTCTTGGGCAATTGTTAGTTCAGAGCAACCATCAAAGCTCCCCAAAATGTTATTTTTAGTTGCAGATGGCTGCTGAGAGAGAGCTGAGTGAGCTGCTCTGGTTGTGTGCCGAGGGGCTGGGTGGTGAGGAGCACACAGGATGGAGAGGCACCAGCTCAGCCTCTCCCTGCTCTGTACTCCCCAGCCCTGCCCAACAGCAAACTGTGTTTATCCAGGTACTCCTGGATAAGTGTCATGATGTTTGAGCAGGGAGAGAGCTTGCAATTCAGCTGTCATCTCTGAAAAGAACACCAACAAACCAGCAGAAGTGGATCCCACTATAGGTTTTCTAACCACAGGAGTGAAGATTTAAAAATTCAACCTGTGCTTTCTCTGGGAAGGTAGATAATTGTCCTTGGAGAGTTGCTGCAGTGTAAGGTTACCAATATTTTCCTTAAGGATGAGTTACCCTTCTAGTACCTGAAGGGACCTGCAAGAAAGATGGAGAGGGACTTTTTACAGGAGGGACAGGACAAGGGGGAATGGCTTCAGACTGAAAGAGAGTAGGTTTGGATTAAATATGAGGAAAAAATTCTTCCCTGTGTGGGTGGGAAGGCCCTGGCACAGGGTGCCCAGAGAAGCTGTGGCTGCCCTTGTATCCCTGGAAGTGTCCAAGGCCAGGCTGGAAGGTGCTTGGAGCAACCTGGGATGGTGGAAGGTGTCCCTGTCCATGGCAGGGGTGGAACAAGCTGAGCTTTGAGGCCTTTCCAACCCAGGCCATTCTGGGATTTTGGAACCAATTCTGTGATTCTATGATTCTATGATTCCAATCAAATTAATATATTAACTCTCCTTACTGGTTTCAGTCTAACACCTGCAACTTAGACTTTATGAGAATTTAGACTTCTTGAATTTGCATTTAGTATTTCCCTCAATTTGGCAAACAACACATGTTCTGCTTCAGTCTGTAAGTGCTGGTGAATTGTTCACTCTTCATAATTTATGACGTGCAAATTGCTCCTTAGGTCTCCTAGCATTGCTCCTGTCCCTTCCTTGGAGTTTTCCTTGAATTTGAATGTCTTTTTAAGGCAGGACAGGGAGCATGCAGTAATTTCCAAGCAATCTGAGGCATTTCTCAGTGACCCAGGCTTGTCACAATTGTACTTTGCAGGTTTTTCTTGCTGTGTTTCTCATGGTCCCCACCATGTCTAGGGCATTTTGCCACACCAAGGAAAGCCCTGAACTCGTGTTGTATTCACAGGAAGAGTTTTACATTTCACTCTTTGCCGCGCTGCTGCGTCGAGTGCACTCTACTCCCTGAGAGCGGGGAGGAGGCGGCGCCGGCTAGCTGAGAGCACAGCAGCAGCCAGCAGCGGGGGGCACTACCTGGATGCGTCTGGGACGTCTGGGCAGCGCCTTCGACAGGCTAAAAGCAGCCTCCTAGGGAGCGGTGAAAGAACGGAGAAGCCAGAGAGAAAAGAGGGTCTTAACTCGCCTGGTGCAATCCAGAGATCTATTGTCTCCAGGGGATCCAGGTGGGAAAAGGCAGAGAACAAAGAGTAACAGCAATATATAAAGGGGGTGGAACATAGGTACAAGAACCAATGGGGGAAACTGAGGAGGGGAATCGGACATGACTGACATGGGTGAGAACTAATGATATAAGAGCTAGGGAGGGGCCCGGAGCACCCGCCCAATCACCTTCTGAGGAAGGGAGAAGTTTCTGGAGAAATGGCAGGGCCCCGGGAGATGGACAGGGCTCTGGAGGAGGGGAAAATGTAACAAGTGGGGTGGTAACCATGGGAACGGGGGTGGAGACAAGGGCTTGGCAGTGTGCCCAGAATAGGAGGGAACCATTTCAGGGAGAGGGGGAAACCAGGACTGTACCATCAAAATAGGTTTAGGATTACAACTGGGGGGAACATTACAAAATGGGGAGAACAATACAAACAGGGAAGATAACACAACTGGAAATTAGATGCGCACCACAACAACTCTTCATTTACAGGAATATTTTATTCTGGTGGCAGGCAGGGCTGAGGTTGGTCCCACCTTTCCCCTTGCAGGAGCTCCTGCCTCATTCTGCTGCTGCCTTTCCTGGGGACACCAGGGAATCCCTGCTGCCTCTTCCAGCTCACACATCCATGGGGCTCCTCTGGCACCTGCACCTCGGGCTGCCCCTGAGGAACAGCATCCACCATGGGGTAAATTCCAGCAGGACTTTCTTCATCAGCTCTCTGTCAATTCTCCCATCTTCACTCCTTTCTTACAGAGCAGCAAAAGCCTTTAAAACATGATGGAAGGGAGCTGTGATGACACAAGTGAGAGATAACATTTTGGAATGGCTCCTGGGAAGAGGACAGTGGGAACTCACAGGAGGATAAGTGATATTTGCTTCCTCAGCATTATTTCCATGGCTGCTGGGGGCAATTTACACGAGGCAGGTGCAGTTTCCCTGCCCTAGGATGCAGAGTGCTGAGATGCATTTTCTGTAGCTCCTTGTTTGATCTTTTTTCTTTTCAAGTCCAACCTGCTGCTGCATTCACTTGTCATACATAATCCAGTCTCTTTCACAGGGGCTGGTTTTGTCCTGCCATGTACAGACCTGCAGCCCTCTCTGTAGGCACCATTAGTGTGTGAATACAGAAACAGCCCTTTCAGGATGCATCATGATTAGGTTCAAGTGCTCAGTGTGTGATAAACCTTTATCCTGCAGATGCATTAGGGAATTCTTTGTTGCATATGAATCACTTACCTGAGCAACTGTTGCAAAATACTTTTTAAATTAAAGAACATGAATGGAAGTTTTTGCAGTGCCTTTCTCCATAAATTAGATGGTTTTGTACATTTGTGCTACTGAGCAGGAAACCAAGGGAAATATTTATGAGTGGCAGTAGTAGTTAATTCTTTTAAAAGCACTATAAACCCACATGCTCCAGGTCACATGGCAAACCTCAGCTGACATAAAATCAGACGGATCACTCTGTTATGGACAAGATATTCCATATGAGATGGGGAGTTTGTGCATCCTCCTGAGTGTCTGAGCCTGTCTGCTTTTGCTGTGGCAAAGCAGCTGCTGTCTCCTGAATGTGTACTTGTCTCATTGTTCCTATTTAGTGAAGGCCATAAAGTGTTGGAATTTACGGCCTGGAGAAGAGAAGGCTTTGGGGTGACCTCATTGCAGCCTTCCAGTGTCTGAAGGGAGCTGGCAAAAAAGGTGGAGAGCTGATTTACAGGGGCCTGGAGTGACAGGACAAGGGGGAATGGCTTCAGACTGAAAGAGAGTAGGTTTGGGTTGGGGATTGGGAAGAAGTTTTTCCCTGTGAGGGTGGTGATGCCCTGGCACAGGGGGCCCAGAGAAGCTGTGGCTGCCCCTGGATCCCTGGTAGTGCCCAAGGCCAGGCTGGAAAGGGCTTGGAGCAGCCTGGGACAGTGGAAGCTGTCCCTGTCCATGGCAGGGGGTTGGAAGAAGGTGATCTTTGAGGTCCCTTCCCACCCAGGCCATTCTATGATTCTGCTCCATTTTTCTGTGGCTGTTCTTATCACATTTGCCATTCAGCTGAGCACACTGTGACAGGGGACAAGAAGTGGCTCCTCTGCTCCAGCCAGTGTCACTCAGGCCATCCCAAGCTGTGCCTGTGCTGAGCTACCCAGGGAGCTGCCTGTGACCAGCCTGTTCCTGGTGGGCAACCACAGATGCCTTGGGCCAGGGAGCTGGGATCCTTTGCAGCTGGATACTCTTTGTAATACTAAACTGAAGATTGTGTGAAATCAATTGGGAGGGGGAAAAAAAAATCAATGCCTGGTTTTTCAGGATGAAAAGGCAAGATAGCTGCACAATTAAGCACTGGAACACATTTTCCACACTCTTGCTGTCATGTTCTCCTGATTCGGTGTCTTGGCTGTTCATCAGAAATAATTAAACTCTCTCCCATGGGCAACAATTACTTGCTTAAAATATTTGAGTAAAAAAGAATGCATTTATAATTACCTCCCTTTTTTGAAGGTGAAAATGGAGATTATCTTTTGATGAAATAAATGTATGTGGGGAGACTTCCTAAGGAGCAGAGCACTGCATCCTGTGGCAGCGGGGAGCACTTGGCATGGGATGCAAAGTGCTCCATGGTGGATCCCAAACTCTGCTGTGTGTTAGCTCAGCTTGAAAGAACTGAAAGAAAAACCTGAAAAGGTTTTGATTTCAGACCTAGGCCCAAGTCTGAGCCCCTGCCCATGAGTAAGAGGTATTTATTCTGGCAAATTTGCATATGGACTTGACATTTTTAAGCAGCAGGAATGAAGCAGGAAACATATCCAATTTGTACCTATCAAATATGGCCCTTTTATTTAGTCACACCATGTCTTCCCTTTTCATGCTAAGAGTTGTCTTTATTCCTTTTGACTCTTACTCTCAAGGGACTTGGAGCTTTGAAAGTGTTTTATGTTTCAGAGCAGCCTTTTTCCCCCCTCAGATTTGTTTACTGATCCATCCTTGGTAAGACCTTTTAGTGAATGTGATAGGAAGGTTATTAAAAATAAAATATTCATCAGGAAATCAGCCATAAACATGTGGGCTGGTTAAAATTCAGTTCCTAATTCTTTCAACCTTGACATCATTTTGCTTTTTACTTAATATCTGTGTATACAAATTTCTGAGCTAATTTATTTTATCAACTTATGCTTATTTCAGTTGTTCCTACGACTCGCTCTTGTCTGCAATGTCAAATAACGTGACAATGGTAAAAATGACAATGACAAATGGAGGGTTGTGACAGATTGGCTGAATTTGAATGTCTCTTACTGAGAAAAATGTTTCAGGAGTGCCATTAATTGCTTTCACAGCAGTGAGTTATGTTTGTGCATCTTGTCTGTCACTTGGTGCCTGTTCCTGCTCTTCCCATGTGGAGGGGTGACAACTCCTTCCTCTCAGTTGCCTGGAACAATGGTGCAGGGCAGGGAGTGCAGGAGAGAGGTATGGGTGGGAAAGCAGAGAAAGTTGGTCCTGGGCAGAGGTGGGAGCTGGATTTAGCTGGATAAATAAATGAGAGTGGGACTGGAAGCTACTGGAAAGGCATCTCCAGGAAGCAGGGTGACAGCAGTGGCAGTGAGTGTCTCCCCTGGAGCTCTACTGGGTCACACCATTTCCATTGCACCATTCCCACTGAAGCCATTGATAATGCTCATTCTGGGGATTTTGTTCTTCATTTTCTAGTTCACTTCTCTTACTTCTTCCTACAGGCTCTTCCTCTTCTCCTTTCAGCATCCTTCTGTTTTCTCCCCATGTTATTCCTGCTGCAGCTCTGGCTGCTCACACTGGTGGGGTTGTTCACTCAGACCTTCAATCCTGGCATGGGAGGGAATTAGTTATCCCCTCCAACACTGTTTCCCATTTCCCCTCTGGATTCAGGCAGGGTAGAACCTTGCTCCATCTATTTCATTTCCAGGTGGTTTATTTGTGGATTTTAGGGTTTTTTTTTTTTTTTTATGAGAGCAAAATCCTTTGGACACCTTGCTTTGCACATCAGCCACCAGTGGTCTGTCAGTTCACAGGATGTGTGAGAATTGTAAAAGGTCAAGTAGGAACATCAGAGAGCTCCCAGCCTCCAGGGTGTCCTCAAATCCTGGGTGCTGCTGGCAGGCAAGGGAAGGGCAAGTGCTGGGCACAGGGACAGGCTGAACCTCCAGAGGTTCCCTGGGGAGTCCCCGTGGTCCCCACTGCTAGAGGTGGGGAGGAAAAGAGCCGCCACTGAACCCATCAGTGTGAGGAGCACTGCTAGGAGAGGAATGATCTCAGCATTTAATTTGAAGTTTCATTTTCAGAGCCATTCAGACCACCTCCTCAGGGGGACCAACTTATCTGGGAGCCTGAGGAACATCTTTAATCTTGGTAATGTTTATTTTATTAAAAAAGAAATATGAGGTGACCCTGAAAGGGCGGGAGTAACACATAGGATATTCATTTCTGAGCCTCTCCTGGAGCACTGCTCTTCAGAAACAGGAATTTCCCAATTTGGTTTTTGACCCATGTGTGTCCCTTACCCTTCTGCAAGGTTTCAGTGTGCTTAGGAATGAGAATATTATTATTTCTTTTTATTGCATGCGGGTTCTCTCTGTTTTCTTCTCTTCAAATTTCCAGGTTAAACAACCAGGAGATATCAAAGGGAAGGTTTGGAAATACATGCACTCAATTGCTCAGCCATCATTCTTAGTTGAAACCATGATTATCCTTTAGAGAAGAGATTGATTTTCTTCCTTGACCGTGTTGTCTTTGGGCAGAGGAGAAGATGCTCACGAGCCTGCGTGAACTCCTGCTCTCACCTTCAGTGGAGGTGAGCTCTTTTTAAGTGCCACAGATATTTGTTGGGTCAGGAAAATCCATTCAGAGGCCTAAAGAGCCAAGGCTTGGAGTAAAATCTCCTTTTTTGATAAATCCACCTCTCCTCTCTTTCCCTCCAAAAGGTCAAAGCTAATGATTTCCCCTACGGTTGGCTCGATGGGAAGTAAAGTGCAGAGAATCAGAGTTTGGTTACTACTACTTTGTGTATCAATATGGGGAATAAACCTAAATAGGTTTCCTTGCAAGCTGGCACCTGGGGAATAGAAATCAGGGAGCAATTTGCTAGTCTTGGTGTATTTGTGAATGTGCATTTCTGCTTGATGGCAAATGTTAAATCAGCCTCAGAGTCAGTCACTCTCCATAAACCTTCCCTATCCTAATATGCACAGAGATGTATTTGTATCCCAGTAGAGAATGGGTTTTGAATTAGCCTTAACCAGGCAGTGTCTCAGTTTTGCTCATGATCTGCAAAGAGAGAGAGAGAACAGCTCTCAGGGAAGTGGATATTATGAAATTTGATAGACAATGAGCGATTGAAATGTGAGGGTAGTAATGGATTTGCTTTCCCACTTACCTGTAATAAAAGTACAGGGAAAGCAGAGATTTTCTTGTTCCTTTTAACTTAAATGGGGGCATTTCTCATTTATCTCTTCTTGCTGCAAAAAATTGTTTGGGTTTTTCTTTTCCCCTTTAAAATGTAAATCTGTATTTCTTCCTTTCACATGCTTCCTTCTGAAAGAGGTTGTTTTAAAACCTAACAATTCAGGGATTGGAATATGCTAACAGCTAACATTATTTTTTCTGATTTGGATGGGGGTTTTTTTCCCATCCAAACTGGTTTTGATCCCAGTTGGGGGTAGTAATTCTTAAAATTTGAGTGTTTTAGCTGATTTGAGGTTATCCAGGAGAGTTTAATTCACAGCATCTGCACCTTGGAAAATGTATGGACAGGGGATGTTTGTCTCTTAAAAGAGTGAAGCCACATTTTTTTGGCTGAAAAAAAACTCAGGGCTTTCCTTCTGATACCGAAGAAGGTTGTCTTTGTTTCTCAGATCAAAGTGTGATCCTGTCGTTGAGCCTGTAAAATGCCCAGTGCCTCCCCCTCCTCCCCTGGCTCCTGTAAGGCATTGATTCATCAAAATCAATCGCACTTTCATGAATTAGTCATCGGCTTCCTCGCTGCATCTGGACAAATTATGTCCCTCTTCCTGCACGCCGATATCTCAGCTCTGGTCTCTGAAGCAAATGATGCTGACTGCCTTGTTAATAGGCTGGGCTGCCTCTGATACAGAGCTGGCTGACAGCAAATAAACAGTTATTGTGGGGATTTTGTTTGATCACCTGCACGGGTCACCCCAGACGTCTCTGACGGAGGGACTTGTTGCCTCCCAGTAGAGAGAAGAATTTTCCCAGGAAAAAATGTTCCAGGATGGGTTAAATACCAGTGTTACCACAGTGGGGAGCACAGATGGGCCTGTCCGTATGGCAGGTTGGCCTATGGGAGGCACATCCCTGCAAGGCTCATGCCAGACTCTTGGATACCTCTTGCTCAAACAATTGGAACAGCGGTCCATGACAAGCTCCACAGGGTCTGGTTTGTCACCTGTGCCCACGAATGCTCTTTATGACCTGTACCCAGGTCATAAGGAGCAGCAGGAGTGCAGGATGGAGTGTAGGATGGAGGGGACACAGCCTGGCTGCCCTGGGCTGGGAGTTTGGGGCAGGACCTCTCCATCCCCATCTCCCTCACGGCGCCATAAGCACCAGAGCATCCCACCACATCCTGTGCTGGGAAAATGGGATGTTTTATCCCATTCCTGTGAGGATCCTTCCCTGGTTAGGGCACGTTCATGCCAGTAGTGGTTTCTGGGCCCAAGCTGAGCTCTGTGTGCAGCTCTGCCCGAGCAGAGGATCCTGCAGCCATGGCTAACTCATCCAGCAAGGAGCGCGGCGTGGGCGCGGGCATCCGGCCTGGCTCCTGTTGTCTCGTGCTTTGGAGCATGAAATGTAATCATCATTACCTTATTGCTCTCTTATCTCCCCTGGGTGCTGAGCCTTCCCTCCCAGCCTCTTGGCTGGGGAATCACTGCTCGCAAAATTCCTCTTGCCGCTCTGAAATCCAGCTGGAGTCTTTGACTTGATGGCCTTTCGTGATAGGAAATTCCTCAGGCTGGTGCTGTGTGAACAAGTATTTCCTTTTATTCCTTCCAAATTTACTGGCAATTATTGACTGACCCCTTTGCTCCTGCGTTATGGGATGGTAGGATAAGAGAAGGATTGATCCATCTTCAGTACATTGCCCTGCAGAGTTAACGATATTTTATTTTCCTGTATTAGAGAGAGAGAAAGAGATCCTTTTTCATTACAAGTCTGATCAATTCCTAAGTTTTTTCAGGGCATTCAAGTTCCTGAACTTTACAGATAGTAAAGAATAAGGTGAAAAGGCATAAAGTTCTTCTTGAAATAAATCGTTGTAGGGGATGAAGAGGAATCAACGGTTGTTCATTTATGTGTATTGCTTTGTGCCTAAATAAATTAGAATCAAAATTGTCCAGTGAGGAAAATGCAGGCCTCTGCTCTCTCCACTGCATAAGATCTTCAGGCAACATTTATGGAGTTTGAAAATAATGTTTCTGGTAATAAATGGTAGAAATATTCTGTTTTCTGCATCAGCAGATATGAGGATTAAAGGATTTGACCATATTAAACAATTTTGCACAGCTTTGGCTCCCAGGGCTTGCAGGCTGCATTATCAGAGTTCATCTCACGGCATTTCCAGACCTGATTTAAGAGGAGAATATGTCCCTGCTTTGCAAGTTGTCACTCCCTAATTTAGGCCATCCCTGACAGAATTAAAAAACCAAAGATAAAGAGATTATTTTCCGTCTCTATGAAGTGGGCTGGCTTCCTGAGGCTCCCCTCAGCCCAATCAGCCATTTGAAATGATGGAGATAATTGAATTGTATTGTTTCTCCATATTCCCTGGAGCTCTGCTTACACTGGACTATCACATTGCTATGGAAACTTGAAAACTATAGTGGCTGATCTTTGTTTGGGTGAACAAGAACGTTTCCTCTGCCATTTGTCATCACACTCAAGCTGGACCTGGAGTAGAGCAGCCTGCCCCTGCTGTCTCTGAGGCAGCTATCTCCCAGTCAATATTGTTATTTTTTAATTCTGATTTTAAACCCTCAGACCAGTTTGTGGATGTTTTAGCAACCCAGAACAAAGACACAGCACAGATGCTCCAGAATAAGGGTGAGGTAAATACTTTTGAGGTAAATAGGTGTGAAATAAATCCTGAGCATCCTCCTGCCTTCAGGGTTTGTGTTAGACCGAGGAAGTTAAAAGTCACTGCTGTGCTCCAAAAGGGAATGTTCCAGCTTTCATCTGCCACCAGCAGGATGGGTCAGGTATGGGTTTAACTCAGTGAGAGACTTCTGAGAGCCCTAGAGACTGATTTAATTTTAGATTTTTAATTTCATTGTAAAATCATTAAATTTTAAGTGAAAAATTATGTAGATAGCCATTAAGCTATGCATGGGTAGCTCTGTTTTTGATCATTCTTCCTCATCTTCTAGTTTCTTTTGCATAGAATCACAGGGTTGGGAGGGACCTTAAAGCCATCCAGTGCCACCCCTGCCATGGGCAGGGACACCTTCCACTGTCCCAGGTTGCTCCAAGCCCTGTCCAACCTGGCCTTGGACACTTCCAGGGATGGAGCAGCCACAGCTTCTCTGGGCAGCCTGTGCCAGGGCCTCACCACCCTCACAGGGAAGAATTTCTTCCCAATATCCTGTTTAACCCTGCCCTGTGTCAGCTTGAAGTCGTTCCCCCTTTGCCTGTCGCTCCATGTCCTTGTCCAAAGTTCCTGTCCAGCTCTCTTGGAGCTTCTTGAGGCACTGGAAGGGGCTCTGAGGTTTTCTCTTCTCCAGTCTGAAAGTCCCCAACTCTCCCAGCCTGGCTCCAGAGCAGAGGGCTCAGCAAGGATCTTTTTCATGGCCTTCCAGCTAGACTGTGTCCTTTTCCAGATTAAAAAAAAAAAAAGGACAAAACACCAGTATTTTCAGCCACAGAAGAACTTTTTGGTTTTTATTTTCTAGTGAACTATAGTGTCTACTGCAGCATTAAAATTCCCTCCCAGTGCTGCCTGTCACAAGCCATATTTTACAAAGCTTCTTTACCTTTATCAAAGAAAACTCTTCCAACTTTGAAGGTCCTGAATGCAGATATCTGCACACGTTGACTTGTGCTGTCAGCACAGGATTAATCAAGGCTGTCACACATCCAGCCATAAAACCTTTAATATTTTTAAAAGGTTTGAAGCTGCTCTATTTATCACATGCATCAGGGAGAACAAACTGTTAAACTGCTGCATCAGTAGGAAATAGTTTTAGTTGTTGCAGAGTAAGGCAGAGCTGAGCCCCAAATGCCAGCCACTTAGGGAGAAAACCCTTTAGATATTAGAGAGATGCTGCTCTTTGAATCTTACACAAATACTTCCCCTCCCACACACCCATATGCCAATCACAGTGTATTTGGTGGAATTTGCACACAGAGCCTGGTGAAAACATTAATAGCTTGCTCTAAATAGGCAATAAAAAGGGTAGTGTGGCCTTTCCTCTGCTGGTAAATACCTCATTTCTCTCCAAGAAATCCCATTGTTGACTTTGCCACGGCAGGACAATCATTTTGATGAAATTGTGCACGTGGCATCAGAAATTGCCTGGTGTTTGTAGCCTCTGCCCCACCCAAGCACAATGCAGAGGTTTGTAATTTTATTTCGATATTTTTCTGAAGTAGCCACATTTTCAGATTCTCTCAGATTTCAACCCAGAGGTGGAAAAACTTTGTCAGAATTTTTGTATTTTATTTGGGTAATCACAAACCCCCAACCAACGGTGATGGTTTTCAAACCTAATTTGAAATTCTCAATGCCTCAAAGTTCAATTGGAAGTGCCACCAAGACAGATGTTGCTTTCTCCTGAATTCTGTACTTTTAGCTTTGTTGGAGATTTGAAAAGAGAGAGAAATGGTGGGGAAAAGAATGGCAAGGAAAGAGAAATAGTGGGGAAGAAATAAAAGTTAATGGCTCCTGTTCATCTTTGGAACAGGTTTGAGTGTGAAAGAAGTTTGGATAAGTTTAGTTTTCATTGTCTGTATTCCTTTTTACACATATATGTGCATGTCCATGCTTAGAAATGGGTAGCACTCAGTAAGATACATGGAAAATGCTGCTTATCCACAGGCATTGATTATCTGTCCAGGGAATAACCATGCTGAGATCACATATGGATCTGGATGGCCCTTATCACATACACTGATCCCTGTCCAAACCTGCTCCTGCTGGAACAATGAGCTTTGTTCTGCTTGGCTTAAGGTGTTTGGGAAGGCACAGGTAGAATCTGATGGTGCTGGGGCCACAGCAGGTTTTCCAAATCTCCAGGAGGAATTATCGTTGAACTGATAGAAATGGCAAAGTGTGTGCACTGAGACTCAGCCACAGACTGTACTTTGCTGTCCTTTTTGTGGTTTTCAGTGCTTGGTGGATTGTGAGGGGGAGATCCTGAGGGATCATCCCTGGATTGCTGCTGGAGCATTTCCTTCCTCATGGCTGTTCCACCCCGTGCAAGCTGAGCACCCACCTGATTGTGCATGGCTCCAACACTTGCTTCTCCCCTCTCCCATCTGCCTTCCTCTCAGCTGAAGCGTTGCAAAGGCTAAGTTATCAAAAAGGTGTCCCAATAATGATGGCAATTACATGATTAATTAGGCATGGAAGTGCAGTTGCTTAAAAATTTCCAACAGTTGGAGCTTAATAGCAAAGAAACCATTGTGCAGCTGAATAGCCCCCCCTCGAAATGATCAGGTGAATCTGAGGGCAGGTGAGTCCATTCAAGTCTGGAATTGCAGAGTCACTGTAATTAGTTCCTTAATTGTGTGCCCAAACTTGTTTGATGCACTTAGTATGCATGTATAATTAATGATGATTTATTAAAAAGCACTCTAACTGTAAATGCTTTCCTTATCATTTCCTAAAAATCAAATTGTTGAAGGAAAGATTGGAATCTGAGATACTATGTAGGGATAGAATTGGAATTTCTTCTTGTGTTTTTTGCTACCTTAGAACTGATAAGCCTGAAAATTATCTGTGTGCAGACTTGTATGTAGGAGTGGACTTAATGAGTAAAGTATTTGAGTAAAAGTTGAGCTGAGCACTCTCTCCTTTTTAAATACAAAGGGTACTAATGGGCTATGGCAACATGACCTGGGTTTGCATTTCCTCAGGGGTGAGTCTGTGGGGCAGTTACAACGAGGGACCCTTGGAATGAGCATCCATGTTCCAGAGGTACCTGCATTCCAAACTCCTGCTACTCATGTTCCTTCTTTTCAGTGTTTTCTTTTCCTGTGATGGGCAAACCCAATTTCTTGGATGTTTCAGACAGGTTGGGGAAGCAAATGATGGAAGAAAACTCATCATCGATTTCCTCAGCTTTCCTAATAATCTTTGCACTATTACCTCTTTCCTTCCTATTTTTTACTTAGCACAGATCTGTCACTGCTCCTTTTTCATCTCTCTGTTTCCAGGCTTTGGTTTCCTGCCTTGCTTTTCTTGATGAGCTCAACGCTGCTTGCCCTGATCTTCCGTTCATCTTTGTTTTCCCTGACGCGCGCGGATCCCAGATTCGTTCTGGCATCCAGATCCTTCCTCATTTCCTTTCTATCTTTTAACAGTCTTCTCTCATCTCTTCAGATATGACTTCCAAGCTGTCTGGCAGCTTCTTCTCCCAGCTACCTCATAGCACAAGGGAAAACAAAGTGTGCTGCGTGGTCCAGTGGTGGAAAGCAGAGCAGATTTATGTACAGGGGGTTGCCTGAGTTTTGGGGTTTAAATGAAAATGGATTTCATTGCTTGAAAACACACACAATCAAAGAAATACTGTAATCATCTGAAAAGTACCATTCTATGAATTTAAATTAAAATATGTCACGTAGGCTACTTGCTGCCTATTATTCTAATATTCTAATTCAATTTTCTGCCTCTTATTCCTACCAGTTTTTTCTCCATGTTATTTTAAAGGCTGATTTTCTAGATACAAGCTGTGGAAGGAGAATTAAAGTGTAAATCATGACAACAGGGAATCTGGAAGATGACTTGGGTCCTAATTTTTCTAATATCCTATAATATTTGGGTAAACAGATCAAGAACCTCATTGGTTTCAGAGCAATTTCATGTGGCAACACATATACAGCAAGACTGGTGCTTTAATCACTTCTAGAATCCAAAATGAGTGTGAAAAAGTAAAAATCAATTAATTGTCTCCCTTTTTTCCTGGCTACACCGGGGTAAGCTGCAATAACTCTTTCCTTTTAGCCCAATTAGGCCCTGCAAAGCACAGGGATTTGGGGACAGTGGTTGACTGGGTACATAAAAATTAGTGCAAAACGTACCAGCAATAATCCCTCACATCTCCAGAGCACTTCACAGACATTAATGAATTGTCACAGCAATGCTGTAGCACAGAGCAGCGTCTTGGTCCTCATTACAGAGATGGAAAAAGTGGGTAATGAGAATAAATCACTTTTCCTGGGCCCCCAAACAGCTGACATAAGGGAAGGATTTGTAAAGGAGGAATTTCTGGCTAAAAGCACAGAAAGGCTGAGATTTTGTATTGTCTCTTGTACAAACTACTGCCAGAGGTGAATAAATACCATCCCTTTCCCCCAGACTTCCCTTTCCTTTGGCAAGTTTTATTGCACCTTGCTCTCAGGGCTGTTTCTACAATGCCTGTGTGCAGTAGGTTGGGGTTGAGTGTAAAGGTCAAAAATTGTATCTTGGAAAATGGTATTTTTTGAATTTCCCAGCCTGATGAGTCACTCATTGCTATGACACATCGTGTCTGCTTTGGTTAGTCATGTCAGGTTAGAGTCAGTGAGTGAGAGTGATCCTGCCTGTTCCAGGCTGGCTGATTTCCTGGAAAAACTGAAATTGAGAGCGACACTAAAGTGCAAAAGAGTGATCTGAGGGAATGCAGCTACTTTGCTTCAGATCTTATTTCTTCTCTAGGCTGGATTGACATGAATGTTTTTCTTCATAACCTGCAATTCACAACCAGCTGAGTTCTCTGAGATTATGCACTATACAAAAGTGACACTATTTTATTGAATTAAGTAAACAATTTGTCACTGCTGAAACTCAGTGTTAGTAATTTATTACAAATTACATCATTATTTTACAATCCAGGACAAGTGAGTTGGATGAAACACATGGAGCTAATTCTGAATTTAAGGATAATGGATGAAACCTTTGTTAGATTAAAATATGATGTATTATCTTAAGCCATTTGGCTGGACCTGGGCTGAAATTTTAATATTTCTGTAATAACCTAACTCTTAATTAAAAAGAAAATAAGCATACGTTTGCATAAGTACCTCCAGTGAGTGTGTGGCATCATTTTCTGATGATCAAATCAATGAAGAAGTTTTTAATTCTGTGGTCTTCACAGGCTCCAGAATTTCAAAAAAATGTGGATGTGACACTGAGGGACGTGGTTTAGTGGTGGCCTTGGCACCACAGTTGGCATCAGTGTGGTGTAAAGGTGTGACCATAATCTCTGCCTTGCTGGAGTTGTGCATGATCTGCAAATCTGCATTTTGAAGTTTTAAAGTTAGAAAAATGTAAGATCTTTGTGGGAAAGGAAATATTCTTTTCCAACAACAGAAAAAAAAAGTAGAAGTTTTGAAAATGTGACCAGGTCAATAAACTGAAGCCTGGAATATTTTCATTGACTGAAAATGAAAGTAAATTTTTAGAAAGAAATAAGTCAGCTGAGGGAAAGGATTTCTTTCAAGCAAGTGTGATGAGAATTTGTATGTATGTCTAAATAATAAGTAAATTGAAATCAGAGATAAGGAGTTTACAAAGTCAGTATAAGTGATGATGATGACTATTTCCAAAACCAGTTGATAAATTAATTGAAAATTACTTTTCTTTTTAAAGTGCTGTTTAAACAAATCTCTCGATTTTCTGGTTTCAGAAAACTACATTCTGGATTTCCAAATAATCAATTTTCTGGCTTGGTGAGGAGTTTGTGCATCAGATTAGCAATTAATCTGGGATGCATTTGTCAAGAGGGCTGATGGTGGCACTGCCTGTTGTCACTCACCAGACCTGAGGGACGTCCTCCAGGTCACTTTGAGGTTTCTGTCCCTTTTAGTACCACTAGCAGCTCAAGGAAAAACAATTCATGAACTGTTTCATTTGGGATATTGCCTGAAGTTGCTTTTGAAAATGATTGTTAGTCACCTCTGTCACGTCAATGCTTTTCAAAATCGTATTTCCTGTCCAATTTCTCACTTTGTCAGACTGCAGTAATTAATGTTTAGTGTGCAGAATTTAAGCCAGAAAGGAATTGCTGTGCAAATTGTGCATGTGGGCACAGGGGAATAAATTTAGCAGCCTTCTAGCTGTAAATATTTTATCACTTTCTGTGTGAGATGATGACCATGATTGGCAAAGGGAGCTGGAGATGGGGCTGGAGATGAGAGCGTGGCTCTCTGCTGAGGGGGTCTGTGCTCTGCTGAGCACATCTGGTCACTGAACTCATTTATATTCCCAAACCTGGGAACATGGGACAGATCACTGGGTAAGGGAAGAAGATTCTCTCTGGAAAGACCCAGCACTGGTCCTGGCCTGGATTTTTCCTTTCTGTCCCTTTCCTGGGGGAGTTGGAAGCCATGCCTTGGTTTGCAGAGCATGCAGGAGGTTTGGGGAGTTGTATGGAAGCCTGAGGATGAGCAGAGGGCAGCCAAGCCTCCACCCCTCACCTCATCTGTCAGCAGAGGATCTCTGTGTGTGCTGTCAGGAGCACATCTGAGTGAACATGATGAGGGAATAACCCTCTGAAAGTCATTCTGCTGAAAATTTCCCTGCTCTGCAAACCAGACAAGGAGCAGATGCAGAAATTGATGTCCAGCCCTGGGCTCACACCAGGCACCAGAGCTTCAGGTGCTTTCAGTCAGGTGCTTGGTCTGTCTCATGGCACAGGAGAGGAATCCAAAGCCTGTGCTGTACTTGGGGTGCAAATTCTCTGCTGGGTAACTGCAGTGTTATTTAGGGAGCTGGATAAAAGCTGAGGATTATGGATCTGGATTTCAGCATGCTTACAGTGGGAGCTCTAGTTCAGATAAATCTCTAATTAAAGCCCAAGGATGAAAGCACTCCTCCAGGAAGGTATTACACTGTTAATTCTGTTCCTTGCTCAGTTGCATGAGAGAGATGATAGATTGAGCTTCCAGATAGTTTATACTTGTGGCATATGGGTTGTTTGTTTTTTGCAGCTGAGCAGCGTGGCAGCTCTGGGCTTGCTGCTGTGCCGAGTGTTATAGATTGCATTCACGATTCCTCCATCATTCCCCATTTGCATGGACATTTTAGTGCCTCTGGACCTTTGCAGAATTATCTCCCAGGATTATTAATCAAGTCCCAAAACATTAACACATCCAATCAAGTTAATTGAAAGAGATGGGTTTTATTAAAAAGAAATCTAGTGAGGCCTGTAGCCTATAGAATGAGAATGTTCCATAGAATCTGATGCAAAAGGAAAACCTCTTATGTGTGATACAAAGCAACTGGAGCAAAAATAGCTGCCACAACAGAGATCTTGTGTTTGTGATGGCTGTGATCTTGTGATGCTGTGTTTGGCTAACCTGTGGCTTTACAGCAAATAGCAAGGAATGTCTTGAACAGTTTAATTTTCCCCTCATTTAAAGCATAAGTTCTGTGTACAATACAAAGTTAGGTAATGCCATCCTTAGGGCATGTTTCTAGCAGTTTGCAGGGGCTTCACTTGTCATTTATACACTTTGTGTATCTCCAGCATGAAGGGATGGCTGGGGTGGCTCCATTAATGAAACTGAACCTCCATCCCAGCAACTCAGGGAAAGCCAGCAAATTTATTCACCATCCATTTGCCAGCTGAAGTGTGGGTAATACAACCATATCTATTTGTGCTGTGATTCCAGCAGTGGTGAAGGCAGTGCCCTCATTGTCCCCCCTGGTTGTGTGCTGATTCAATTCACAGCTCTGCTTCCCTGTGCACCAACAGCCCCAGGCAAGGTGTCCCAACCTCTAATGGGAATTAAAGGGCTGGGACAGTGATAAGTCCTGAACCACAGCTTGGTGGGCATGTTTGGTTGAGGGGAGCAGATTAAATCTAATCCCCAGTGAATGCCTGAAATATATATATCCATATATAGTGTAGGCATAGGAGCCTCAGTACCAGATTTGATCTAATTATTTACTTCTGCTGTGTGAATTTACTTGGTGATGTAGATGTAGCAGTGAGACTGCAGTGAAGAAGTTGAGTTGGTGGCTGTGGGTGTAGTAACTACTCTGTTGTCACCTGAAGTTTCCCTCCACGTCTACAATTGTATACTGGACTGAACTGGTGAATAATTTGTGTCTGCATTAAATGCCACTCCTTCTCTGAAGTCTTACCAAAGATGTCACAATTTTGCCACACTATAGCTCAAGACAGTTATGTGGAAGGTGGAGAGAAAGCAGAGAAAGTGTGTGACACTGCTCTAGATTTGTTATTACATTCTACAAGGAGACCCTGAGAAGACCGTGACCAAAACCTGTCTTGTTCCAAAACCACTGTAAGTTACATAAAATGATGTGAAGCACCAGTTTAGAAAACATCCTTAACTCTTTGCACCATCTTGCTTTACTAATGCCAGAGGACATTACATTGCATTTTGACCCTTGTGCTGTTTCCTGTGTATGATTACTTAATTCTCTGATTTCTCCTCTAGTAATGCCCTGCTGCAGTGAAGGCAAAGAAATACTACATTTAAGCTTTTTTCCCCCCTTGTTTTGACCACTTATTTATGACCATCCTTTTACCTTTTAAACTTCACACTCAGAAATCTAAATTTGGGACCCAAATGAGCTGGAACTATACCCTTAAAAAGAAAAAAGAAAGCCCCAAACCTTTATTAAAGTTACCCTGGCATTGCTGTGTCAGCATCTGTGTGATTAACCTGCCATACAAATGTGGGTGCTACAAAATGAACCTGCTCCAAGGCAGCTTTGATTTGCATGCTCAACACTTTCCAAGTGTTGCATTCATAAATCAGAAAGGGTTTTTTTGTGTGTGTCTCTTCTGGGTAAGTGTTTTTCCTTCATTCTCCCCTCTGTCCTGCAGCCCAAACTGTATATCATGGCCACAGGAGACCTGACCAGCATGTAGATTTAAAGACTGATTTTAAGCCTTAGGTACAACCTATTGCTCAAGCTTTCTAAAATAAATTTATTTAATATTAATAGCTTGTGGGAAAATAGTTTTAAAAAATAAGGAGGATGTGACTTGCCAGTGCATTATCAGGAAATGCAGTATTGGAGCAGGTACTGGTTCTGCCCCCTGCAGCATGTGGCATCTGAGCTCATATAAGCAGAACCATTTGCAGAATATACCTAAATCCCCCTTTTTTTTGCAATTTTGCATTTATTTCAGAGGAGCTGAGCTGTTGCTGTTTCAAACAAACATTGTCCCAGGTCTTTCCCTTCCAGACCATTCTGTTTTCTTAGGGGTGCCTTGCTGGGGTGCAGAATTTCTCAGCGAACAATCCTGGTTGTTTGTGGTGGGGAGCATGCTGGCTCTGCCCAAACACTCTTGATGCCAAATTCATTTCAATTGCGTGAAGTTAATTGACTCTTTGTTGTGGAGTGGGATTTCAGCCCTCCCTTATCACAGTGCAATGTCCTCATTTGGTTATACTGATTAAAAGATTTTCAGTTCCTGCAGATCAACTTTCTAAGCAGAGTGGTGGCACCTAAAAAAGTGGAAGGAGCTATTTTGGGAGAGGCTGATCTGAAGCAATAGTGCATTTTCTATAATTTATCCATACTGTGTGCAAGTGTAGGAACCATGGGATGGGAACACTGGGACAGTAACTTGGGTCCACATTCCTTAACAGAGATTTCTGGGCTGACAAGATCAAGTCCCAAGCCAAAGGGTCTGGAAAACAATATTTTGTAGGTTCCACATCCTGTACAGACTGCAAACTTTAAAGGTGGCTTTAACTGTGAGATATTTGAATGAGAACATTCCCTTTAGCTCCTGAACTACCTAAGGAAATATGTTGAGCTTTGGGAATTGGCTGGGATTTGATAGCAACAGGTCTGATTCTCTTCAAGCTCTTCTGAAGGGGAGGAGACAGAGAATGCATTGCATTATATTTATCTATATCTATATCATCTATATCTATATCTATATATTTTCTTATAGCATTATTTCGGAGCAGACAGGAGACAACAAACTAGGTAAGGTGGCCTAATGAGGCTTGAAACAGGAAAAAAGGAGGATATGAAATTTTTTGTTTTTTAGTCTTTCACAGTTTTCCTTTGCTTTTTTTACCTTGATTTTTCACAATGGGCATTGCCCCAACATGACCTGCAGCTCTGCATATCAACACAGAAAGTGCTACATGGGAAATAGTAAAGCAGGGCCAATATTTAGTGCACCAAAGATAGATTTGCTTTGTTGGATTTTGTGTGTGTGTGTGGTTGTTCTTCTAATATTGCTGACTTGTCTCTAGGCAAGAAAGCAATTCTCTCTTTGCCTCAGAAACATGTGGTATAACCTCATGTCTCACTGGCAGGGGATTTAAAACAACCACTATAATTTACATGATAATTGTGTCACTTTTTTTTTACTTCCCATGCAAGTTCGTCCTCATTTGAGATTGTTCTGTCCTTTAGCAAATAGTGCACTTACTGTTGGCTCTGCAGGGAGCTCTTGGCAATCTTGAGTCAGAAATATAATGGAAAAATGGCTCACCTGATGATTTCAAGGGGATTACAGATTTAGGGGAAATAATCTGGTGGATGGGAAAGGGAGGAGAATTCCACCAAGCAGGGCTGGAGCAGAAGAAGAATTGAACTCTGTCATTGTTGGCTTGCCTGTCTTTCAGCACATCTTTTTTTCACAGTATTGCAGAGAGTCAGAGACAAGGAGGCTGGAGGGATGTTTGGGATTGCCTGATAGGGAAGGAGGCTGGAGGGATGTTTGGGATTGCCTGAGAGGGAAGGAGGCTGGAGGGATGTTTGGGATTGCCTGAGAGGGAAGGAGGCTGGAGAGATGTTTGGGATTGCCTGAGAGGGAAGGAGGCTGGAGAGATGTTTGGGATTGCCTGAGAGGGAAGGAGGCTGGAGAGATGTTTGGGATTGCCTGAGAGGGAAGGAGGCTGGAGAGATGTTTGGGATTGCCTGAGAGGGAAGGAGGCTGGAGAGATGTTTGGGATTGCCTGAGAGGGAAGGAGGCTGGAGAGATGTTTGGGATTGCCTGAGAGGGAAGGAGGCTGGAGGGATGTTTGGGATTATCTGAGAGGGAAGGAGGCTGGAGGGATGTTTGGGAAGCACCTGGTCTGAAGGTGCACAGACAAACTGAGGTGCCATCCCTGCTCTCAGCAGGCTGCCAGCACTTTTCACATCCCAAGTCCACCTTGCTCCAGGCTTTAGAGGGAATTGCCAGGCTAAAGGGGAGCTCTCCTGACTTGGCCTAAATGACATTTTTCCCAAGTTCAGCCCTGAGAAGGTGCCCCATGTTGGTACCACAGGAAGCTGGTTGAGCTGAGCACTTGTCCTGGCTGCAGAGATCAATCACTCTGGCCTGTCCTGGCTGCACTCTTTGCCATCCAGCTTGTCCCCTTTGAAATACAAATGATAGGAATTAGGATATTAGCAGGAGAGCACAGGATGTAATTGTATGTTGACTGAAATGTTCCTGATGGATGGACCTGGTGAGGTGACACCTCTTATTTATGGAGAGGAGAGCACAGGTAGTTGATAGATTTGACAAGAGCACAGTGGCAAAACAAAATAACACCGAGGCAGAATGAGAATATATTTGCTAATGGCCTCCCTCGCAGCTGTATACACTGATTTAATCTCTCCAAAACACTCTGTTGTTTATGAGGCCTGTGGGTACAATTTTATGCCTGACTGAAGAGGTTGCTAATAGCTGCCATATTTGTGTTTAAGGACCTGCAAAGGATTAAGCTAAGTATTTTAAAGCAATGAGCCATAATAAAGTAATAATATATTGAAAATAATAAACAGTCCTTTTTTTTTTTCAATAATTGGCTACAAAACTGGTGAACTTTAAATGACAAAACTACTAATTATAAATGCAATTGCTAATCATATATTCATTGGGGAATGCAAATTAAAACCATGGCATAAAGTCTCAAAGGCAGAGACAATAAAGCACAGAGCAGAATAACAGGCACCTTTAAAAAAACATGAAACCCCCAAAAAACCTCATAAGGGAACCAAAAACATTCCTGTAGGAACAAGTTGTGGTGGTTTCTCAGGGTTGCTTTGACCAGGACAAAGCTGTTGTATGAGATGAGAATTTTCTGTTCTCAGTGCCCAGGTGTGAGTCCCCGGTGGGGACATTTTGTGTCTCAGTCAGAATTGAATAATCTGCAATCCACAATCAGTACTGGAGCTTTCCTTTTCCCACTTTTGAAGGCTTATACCCTTTCATCCCAGTAACCTTATCCTCTTCCCTTCTCTAGGAGCTGCAGTTCTTGTGGTTGCCATCCTTCAAAGCACAGCAGCACAATCAGGCTTTCCTCTCTTCTTGAATATCTTTTTAATGGGACAGGTCTGGCAGAGAGGATCTGAATAGATGATGAGAGGAGGAGGTTCCTGAAAGCCTCAGTGCTGAGTTATTTTGTGGTTTTCTTACCAAAAGGTGTCTGGTTGGAGCTTACCAGGGTCTAGACCCTCAGACTCCCTGCCTCCCTCCTGCCTTGGTGTGAGACAGATGAGGAGGAGGAAATCCTTTTTCAGGCAGACAATTTTTGGGTATGACCATGTGTGATGTTACTGAATCCAGTGTGAATCCAGAGTGACTGCAGGCACAGAAATACAGGTACAGAAGCTCTTAGAGAGGCTGTCTCAGCAGAGACCCTGCTAAGGGCACAGAACATTCCTGGAGCTGAGAGAACTGACTCACACAGAGCCTGCACTGCTGCTCATGTAATTAACATTTCACACAGCCTGCTGATAAAACCTTGGCCTGAACCTACCCCTCAGTGCTGAGGTGTAATTTAAGTTTTGCAGGTCAGGAAGTGACTTCAGGGTCTGTGAACCAAGGACTCATGAAGATGCTGAGGACAAGCAGTGATCACCAGCCACGTGTTCAAGGGCAGAATCCTTTCTCAGGCCACTTCTAAGCCAAAAGTCATCATCTCTGTCTCTGTGCCACCTGCCCAGCCCCAGCCTGATAACAGAGAGCAGCTGATACTGTTGATTGCAGTTCAGTGTTCTGCATGAAATAAGTTTGCTGGCTCTGAGTTTGAGAAAATCCTGCCTCTCCCTAGAACTGTGTGTGGATATTTACACAGAAATCCCAGCAATGGCTGGAATTCTGGGACTTTGGGGCAGGGAATCTTACCAGGATTTCAGGTGATGTTAAAAGGAGACAGATTAAACTTTCCCAGTGCTGTTCCTTGTTGAAGGCAGTGCTGGCTCAGAGCACCCAAAATCCCTGCTGGATTCTCTGTGGGACTTGCACAGCTCAAGGCATTGCAGGGCCCTGTGTCTGGCAGGGTGAAAAATCTGGAGGCATTTCTGGGTCTGAGTCTCCACTAGGAATATTTGGCTTCCAGCAGAAGCTGTATACATGGCTACACAGGCACATTTCCCTTCCTTGATGAATGTATAAATTATATATGTCTATTAATTTGCTCTTAGGAGCCCTCAGGTTTCCATTAATGACTTGTGTCCCTCTAGAACCTGGCAAAGCCAAGTTTCATACAGAGATGCTAAGGAAAGCCAGCACCTCCCATGGTTGATGGCCTCCAGGAGATCATGGGGATGGATATTAACAGTCCCAGGGTTTTGGCAGGTCACTGGGTCAGTGGCTCCTCCTGTGCAGCCCCAAGTGCAGATTCTCCCAGTCCAGCACCCAAGGAAGACACATCTACCTGTAGTGAAAAGCTCTTGGTGTGACAGAGCGTTGGCACTGTTAAAAAATGGATCACATACTTGGACACTTGTGTATGAATTTGGGGTCCTTGCCTTAAATATCTACATCAGAAATCTTTCAGAAGAGAAAAAAAATCCAGGCAAGACATCGTTCAAAGCAATAATTTTTATTAGTGCTTCCTATAGATTGTATTTTGATATTATTTTTTTATTTCTTAGGAAACACCAGTCTGGGTTACTTATGCCTTTGTAGCTAAAAAGTATTGAAAACCCATCTGGTCTAAATGAAGATTGGACAACCTTTAGAAGTCAGGGCAGTTGCAGAGGTAGCACCTGAGCTTTCAGCACAATTTAAGGCAGATTCAGTGAGATGGTGGTGGGAATCTGTTTGGAAGATGTTTCCAGTGTGGCCCCCGTGTACCTGAGCAGGATTGTGCAGAGCTGAGACCTCTGGCTCATCCCAGTCCCCAGGGAAGCAGGACAGGAGCAGATGGAGCTGGGGAGGCTGGCAGCCAGCAACGCAGAGTTGCAGAAAGTTCATTTTTCATTGACCACAGGAGAAACACAATTTTTTTGTTGTTGTTGTTAATTTGTTAGTGTTACAATTTAGCCTTCAGAGAAGGGATCCAGGGATGTGGATTTGTTTGGCTACAAAGCTCATTAGTGTAGCTCCACTGCACTCCATTGCTAGAGAATTTCCAAGCAAAACAAAGCAAGTGGAGAAAAAGAAACAGTAAATCCATGAACACTTTAACTCATTAAAAGACAATTTATGGACAGTGAAGGGGTTGAAGCTGTTGAATAAATTATTGTAATTGAAATTATTCCGGCCTGTTTAAATCATGGAAGATGTTAGCAGGTTGTTGTTTCAAGCCATCGTGCATAGATTCTGTGCAGTGGTCTCAGCTCTTCTGAGCCCCTCTGAGATCTCTTACTCTGAGCTAAACTGTTGGTTGCATCTTTGCAAACATTTCCAGCCACACCTGGGCATCTCCCAGTCCTGCTGGGGGTGCTCAGCTGGAGCACATTGGAGAAGGAGGGGCTTTCCCAGCTCCCCCTTAAATGCTGCCTTGGCTGGAACATGTTTTGTGCTGCTGCTGGGTTATTTGGGGCTACAAAGATTTTTTTTTTTCTTTTTTCCCCCTCATTGAATTACTGGATAATTTGGATGCTGTGAGTGGGAGCAGCTCTGCAGTGTAAAAAGGTACTTCTTTTTATTTAAATTGCCTGTTTTCTTGGAGCACAGTGATGTAGAAATGCTGTGTTGGATACAACCAGAGCAGGTGTGCAATTCTGTTGGTTTGGAGGCATTGTGGAAGTATTTGCATACAGATTTACATGAGTCAGCTCTGTGACAAAAGTGTTTTTAGCAGCAGTCCAGCTGCTGTCTGTGTTTTGAGGTTTGAATCCCTGAAGTTTAGCTGGCTTCCTCACCCCTGTGGCCAGGGCTGGGGGTCAGTTGAGAGTAATTGTTTGTGGGATAATGCACAAAAGTGTAGGGATGTGCTGAGTGCTGGGAGAGCTGAAGCTCAGAGTTCTGAAAGTAGGATTAAAGTTGTTCTGTGTTTTTGTTGTCTGTACAGCTCTGTTTTTTCCCCTGTTCCAGGTTATTCTGTACATTTTATGTGCATGAAGTCTTGCACTGTGTATTTTTTGAAGCAGAGCATGTGTTCATCATGTCATTGCCTTTGGGGATCAGTGTGGGGAGTTTCTCTCTGGATTGCTGGGGTTTTTCTTGCTGCTGCTTTTGCTTTGTGGTGTCTTGGCATCCCCAGACCATGGATATGGATGTCACCAAACTGTTCCTCTGCTCCTCAGTGGTTATGTTTCATTTTGCTGTGGTTTAGGGATGCTTAACAAATTTACAAGCAGAGGTGGTGGGAGTGTCATGGGTTTAATAACCACCTGTAGAGACAACAAAAGCAGCTCCAGTGACATCCCTGGCAATTCCCACCTTGATTATTGCTGGCAGAAGGCACAGGGATAAAAACAAGGCTGACACTAATGTACAACCAATGCTGATGTCCCTGAGGAAATGTCACCAATTAGCAGGAAAGCTGCTGCAGTTATCAGCTTAGACAAGATTTGGCTGTGTGAAGTAGGAGGTTTTAAGATGAGCCTATGACTCCTTCTCCCAAATGCTTTTCTGTCCACGTGTGGGGGTTGGTGAGACAGCACAAGTGAACTTCTTGGTTGGCATCATGGCCTGGCAAAGCACTTTGCTGCTCTGGGAGCAGCTGGGGTTGAGTTAACACATTGTTCTGGTGGAAACAAATCCATTTGTTTTTGTATTATGTTATAGAAGTATAAAATTACATCTAGAAAATCTCACTCTATGGATCATTATATGGCTCTATCTATAAATATAATGAGATTAAAGGGCAAAGTTCAACACTGGAAAAGTCCTTAAAAGCCAAAATGAAAACCCTGAGCTGTGTGTTAGGGAGGTGGAGGATAGCAGGGGAAGGATGTGAGTTCCTTCACTTTGCATAAACTGCCCAATACCCCGTGTTTAATCTGAAACTGGACAGGGAAGAATAAGAGGGAGGGAAGCTGCCATGCCATCTGTAAAAACTGCCATGATAATTTAAGCAGCATTAAAAACCTTTCCCTGAAGCTGTGCTTTAATAAGATTCTCAGTCAGAAGTCAAACTCTGCTTAGTAATTCATTCTAAACTCTCATAATGCATTTATTAGTGTGGAAATGGCAGAAGTGAAGTGACCACACTTGAGGTTCATGTTCAAAATTAGCAAAATTTACTGTCATTCCTGGTTAAAAAGAAAGGAAAATGAGCACAGGAACAGGCAGTGAGTGATATCTTTTGTATTAGCAGGCAGCTAAATGGACATGGTTTGAGATATTTTTTGGGCTTCCTTAAAGCAGATGCTCAATGTGAAAAGTTGGTTTTTTTTTCAATCTCAAGATAAAGTTATCAAAATGAGAAATGTTCCATTATAATGGAATTTCTTGGAAGACAGGAATATGTTTTATCATATTATAGCTCTTGCATCATATTAGATGCTACTTATGTGCTTTATTGAAATCCAAACCTCTTGCTTAATGTTTCTTTTCCAACAATACAAAAGGTTATGATTCACAGCCTCTTGCATAATAGATAAATTAATGAGTTTCTGCATATTTTATTGCTTTGTACTTTCCTAAAAGCCTTTAATCTATTTTTCTTGATTATTGGTTATGACAAAAACACTATAATTTTTCTCTGAGTTTCATGGCTGCCAAGTTCAGGGCTTTCAAAACTAATTTCTTTAGCTACTTGTTGGACTTAACCTCCTTCTTTCCTCCTTCCTTTTTTCCTGTAAAAACTTTATCCAGCCAAAAACCCAGTGTATTTTTATCTGAGTACAGGAGGATAAATTCTGCTTTGGGGTACTTGTGTGTTCTTCCATTCAAGTGGATTTAGAGTTGTGCATATGAATCTCAGGCTCTTAATTATGTTTCTAATAATAGCAACTCCTTGCTATAAATACACAGCTCCTTGAAATGATTCTGGTGTGTGGGGGCTGCAGATGTGACTCCTGCATCTCATTAACCTCCCAATTCTCCACTTGAGATATGGAAATGTTGGGTGATCAGCAGGGGACAAGGGGAGGAAAAGGTTATTTGTCACTTCTCTGGGGGGATAATTCACAGGTAAAAAACTGGGGGAGCAAGTGACAATGGCTTTGAGCTGTCCTTGTGTCCTCTGTCCTGCACAGTTTGGGGAGCAGACCCTGCTGGGAGTCAGGAGAGGTTCCTGAGCTGGGGCCACCTTTTGGTGCAGTTCTGACTCCAGGTTGTGCTTCAAGCTTTATATTTTGTCATCTTTTCCTTACATTGGTTTGTTTGATGAAGGAGAGGGAGATTAGATGGAAGAAAGTTGAAATTTTATTTGCAGTGTTATATGGAGTCATTTAGGCTAGATATTTAAATTACCTGGGTTTTAAATTAGTTTTTTGGAGAAGTTTGGAGTTTCCCAGGGATCTGTGTGGTTCACAGGCACATAAAAGGCAGTTTTGCACTTTGTGCCAGGAATATGGTTTTAGTAAGGATGAGTGTCTGCCCTGCTCTGAACTGTGCTTTTCATGAGTGAAAAACTACCCAAACATTATAAACTGTATTTCTGACAGTGCTACTTCATTAAGTTTCTTCTGTTTTCTTCCTCAGTGGCTTTAGTTCCTATCAAAACAGGACAGTGATGTGTAAATAAAAACACCATCTTACCCATGGATGGTAAAAATGTATTTCTCCTGTGCAGAAGCAGAAATGTGGGCCCTAGATCACTGAATTCCTCACACCAGCTTGAAATGGGATTTAAGCAATGCACAGGTCATGTGCTGTCCCAGCCCCAAGGGCTCTGTGTCACCCGTGGGGAAAAAACCTTGGGTTTGACTAGCAAATATGAGATGGGAAGACAAACTCTTGTTTTACCCTGGCAATTATTGACTCCCTGGTCTCAGAGTGACAGAGCATTTTTATTTCTATGTCCAGCAACAAGTTGTTGCCATGGCAACATCAGCATTGGGCACTACTGCCATGCCACCCTCATCCCAAACTGAAGCCCAGTAGACTCTGAAAGTCCTTAGAAATTATTACAGCAATAATTTTTTAAGTTAATTTGTACTTCTTGTCTCCTTTCCTGTGGGAAGGATAATTAATGTTCCAGGAAGGGAATGGATGAATCTGCTGCATTTTCTGCCAGCCTCTGTGCCTGCATGGAGCAAAGTCCAACACTCCCTGCAAAAAGAAGCTGGAAAAGCTTCATTTTTGTGCTCTTTGATGCTTTGCCTACTCTTTCCCTCCTACTTTCTTTAGGAAGGGAGGACTAAACCCCCATCAAAACCCAACCAGCCTCATCCCTTCCTGCAGTTGCACCCTTGCTAAACTGTTTTTGCAATCTGCAACCTGTTTCTGCTCCTCTTGAAGCCAATGTGCAGTTTACAAAGCTGAGTTCCTGTGCTTGCAGGGTGCCAGGGCAAGGCACACAACATCTCTTCTGTTTGCTGGGTGCAGGGTAGATGCTTTCCATCCTGCTGGATCCTTGTTTCATGGGAAATCTTCATCTCTCCTCACCAGAGAGGTGACCAGGCTTATTCCTAAGGCTGCAGTTCCTTTTTTTAACCTCCTGCAGTCACTTCTGCTTTTACTGCTGAACTTCCAGGCTGTGCTCTGTCTTACAGCACCCAGGCTGTGCTGTGACTGGGTTCTTTTTCTGAATATTGAGAGCCTGTAGTCTACATCTAAGAGCTTTATCCCTCTGATTGCTGACCTGCTGCCATCTCTGATCCTTCAAGAATGCAAATGTGGGCTTCACAGGTTATGCCTTTTTTATCACAGAATGATTTGGGTTGGAAGTGACCTTAGAGATCATCTCATTCCAACCTCCATGCCTTGGGCAGGGACGTTTTGCACTATTCTTCTGACCTCATAAAGGCTGTTGCTTTCCTTGCTGGGATGGGTGAACAAGCATCATGATTTCTTCCTCTGTGAGCTGCCAAATCCAGCAAGAAAATCCCCACACTGGTGCACCTATTTCTAGTGTTGACTGCCTGGAATTATTTACCATTAATGACTGAGCAGGTATTTGAACAACCTTTCCTTTTTTTTTCCTTTTCTGTCTTTTTGCAATTTTAAACATAATTAAAAGGAGATAAAGGAAAGTTGATTTTTCAGTCAATCTGTGGGTGACCCAGCAAAGCACATCTTTTTAATTTCATGCATCAATGAGATGATGTGTCATGCTTTGTACAGCACGACAGCTTGCTACATTGCATAACTCAACATGCTGATGCAACCAGGCATGCAAAATGAACCTGATCCTCAAACCCAGGGAATTTAAGACAACAAGATCCTCCTCTGCAGCTTGCCTTGTTCAACAAACCTCGTTATTCCCCGTCGTCCCTCTTATTCTTCTTCTGCACAAATGATGGGAATGGAGAATTGGGAAAGAGATGTTTGGGTAATGGCTGTGGAATGTGAATAACTCCAGGCTGGACTGGGCTTGAGCTGATGCAATTTCTCTGTTTTGGGCTGCTCTAAAGAGTGGGGTCTCTGTGGCTTTTGGTTCCCTTGGGAAGGAGTGGCTGGCTGGTGTTTGCAGAGTTGTGCCAAGCTTGCTTCCAACAGCGGGAAGAGGCTGCAGTTTCCACAGCTCCTTGCCCTCCATTTACCATCTTTTAGGATTCCTCCAGTCCTACAGAGAGGTTGTGGGTTCAACAAACATCACCTGGATCTCCCTTTCTCCACTGCCCCACCACACACTGTGCAAGCACCAGCTGCCACCTGGCCTTTGTGGCTGAATTCTTTAGTGGAGTGACACAGAGAGGGACATTGCTGCAGCTCTCCTCCTCCTCTGACACCCTGTGAGACACTCAGGTCTCCTCATCTGTTCCCATCCATGGAGGAGAACAGGAATTTTGCTTGGCAGATGTGGGGCTGCTTTGTGGGACCCTCTGCAGCCCCCCTGGAAGTTGCCAGCACCAGGTGCTTCTTTTCTGTGCCGGAGTGAAGCATCATCATGAACTTCAGGGAGAAGAAAAGGCAGATACTGGGCATGAATATCTCCAGTCTCAGGCTGTGACATGCCACGTGTAAGCCTAAGCATCCAGTGCTTTGCTTGGGGCAAAATTTTTGCTTAATATCTGACATCTGTCAGTGGCTCCTTGTGTGTTCTTGGGTGAAGTAAAACAGATTCTTCAGGCACTTCTCGCATGGCTGCAACAATGGCAAGCCCTGAGAGACTGCTCGTGATGACCACGTTTAAAAGTGTGGAAAATAGGGAGGATTTCCTGTTCAACTTCAGCCTTCTGCTTGTGCTCATGATCACAGCAGCTCAGGGAAGGCCCTGGCCACGGTGACAGGTGGCATTTGCTTGTCTGAACAGTGACAATCAAACTAAGATTGTGCTTGGTGGCAAAATCGGGATCGGCCTTGGTGTTGGGATTATTGCAGTGGTGTGGTTAGGTCTTGGTAGTGGTGACAATGACAAAATACCTGCTAATTAACATAGCCAGGGTGGGGGTTTGGGTGTCCAGATGTGCCCAGGTGCTGCTGTTCTGGCAGGAATAAATAAATCCCTTTGGAGCAGGAGCTGCCATCTGTTTGTGTAGCACCCAGTGCCATGCAGTTGGGATCTTCTGCCTGTCCCTTTAATTTTCACAAATAATAAAAGAAAGGGGAAATGAGCTGCCTGAAACCCATTTCTCACCTTAAGCTCTGTAACAGCAATTGGGCTCCTCTGCAATAGCAGGAATTAGAGTGTCTGGGAGAGGTGCAGCAGGACCAAGGCAGTTCAGAGTCCACAGATATTGTTCTTGCTTGAGTTGCTTTGCGTTTTCTCCGAGTGTACAGTGCCCTGTGGCACAATATCCATCCCCACTGCATCTCTAAGTGCTGAAACTTCACATCTTAATTCTGTGTGAGTGGTTTTCTCTCGAGGCTGTGATGCCTCTGCAGAGCAGGAGCCTGATAGCAGCACTGAGAAGGTTACACATTATGCAGGGGAATGTTGATGGTGTATTAAAAAATATCTCCAGTAATGGCTTTTTATTTTTGTTGTCTTGTGCAATCATTTGAAGCACATCCACTCTGAGGTTCAGTGAAGAAATGCCTGTTTATTTGAAGCTGATGGAGATACTTGAATGGAGGATAACTGGGATCTAGGGCTCTGGGATAAATTGCTCCACTTGTATTTTCTTTTTCTTTTAATCTGGAATGCACATAAACCACACAGCAATATTATCATCACTTTGCACTTTCCTTAGGAAGTATCTTAATATTCTATAATCCTCTTTGCTACAGAATGGGGACTGAACTAAGATGGAATTATATTTTAATGTAATTCCTCATGAAACAAAAGGGGACCATGTTCAGAAGCTGGCTATATATATGGCAAATGGGAACTAGACAAGCTGTGTAACATCATGACCAGTTTCTATGGCAACAAAAATGTCAGATATCCTTTTGGCTGATTCTATTAATCCGTGGTAGAGGCACTGATAGTGACACATTTGGAATTCATTTAAACAAGAAGGTGAAAAGATAACCCCAGCACAGCTTATAAACAAGGGGGAAGTTAAGCCACTGCCATAATGCCACCTGACATGGATAGAAGGGAGTAACAGGCAGGGGAGACATTCCAAGGCAGCCACTCAGAGTTTTGTCAGAGAAGTGACTGTGCCATTTATTGAGAGGAGTTTCCCACTATTGTCTGATATTTGACAAAATTTCATCTTCCTCTCCACACCCCAGACTGCTGCTCCATGTTCATCCCTGTGGCCAGGTAGCCCTAAACTCTCCAAGTGGGGTGAGCTCTGAGCACCTGGAACAGCCTAACCTGGCTGCCTGGTTTGGGGTTTTCCCCCAAAAAAAACCCAAAACCCCAGGCTTCTGTCCTGCTTTTAGCCACATAGTGGCTGCCTGATGGAGAAAGCACTCAGTGATTAAAATGCATGGTCTGGCCACTGGTAAATGCAAAAAGCAGTTGCAAGGAGGCAACATTCTGTATTCCCACTATGTGGGTCAGATATTTTCCTAGGGACACTCAGAAATGCTTGCACTGTGCTATTTCTGCTGGGTACTTTATCCTTTATTCTCCCCTTATTGAAAGAGCTAAATGTTTTCCCACTTTCCAATGTACCATGACAATACAAACTGTACGGTGATGTCGGAGCACAAAATAAATATGGATGCAGATACTTGTCATTATGATAAAACAACATCTTTTCATCTTTATCTTGGAATTACAGGCTCCTCGGGAAGATGACAGTGTCTTGTTATGGAAAATGAATTTTCAATAGTAGAAAGATATCTTTTAACTTATTCTTGAATTCTTCCTGTTTGCCAGAGGCATAGAGAAAAATTAGCTTCTTTCCCAATTCTTTTGCTGGTTTTATTAAAATTCATAGTACAAAAAGTGCCATATAAAAGTGCTTGGTGTGTGAGAAAAAGAAGAGCTGGAAAATGCAGAGCTGAATTTATTATAAGATTATTAGCTGGCTGCTGGCTGGATTTTTTATTTTTTAGTTAGTTAAAAAAACAAAGCCATCAATATTTTTTGCCCATTTCTTTTTAAGCTTGTAATGTACTGAAGAAACTACAATACGTATTAATGTAGTTCTGATTAAAAAAAAAAAAAAAAAACAAGCCCCATTCCCTAATAGAAAAACTGTCAGAATTTTAACCACAATATAGCTCCTGGAAAGAGAGTTCATGTGAACTTTTGAACTTCCTCAGATTCAGAAGAGCTTTCTGGAAGGGGCAAATTGTCAAATTTATCCCATACTTCTGTTAAATCCCATTTCTCCCACCTCTAGCTCTGCCTCACACACCTCTGTGTCCACTGGCTTTGTTGAGCAGGTTTTGTGTCAAAATTGCACAAATGTGTGATGCTTCCAGCTTTTGTGAAGTTAGAAAGATAAGCAGTGATAACATACCTGGTGTACTGGGGAAGCTGGGTGGTTTGGGACTGGAAACCTATGTACTTATTAGCAGCAGTTTACAAAGTTGTGCCTCTTGCTCCCAGGGGTATTTTCCAGTGTTCTAGGCAGGTTTTTTGTTGATTTTTTTTTTTTTTTTTTTTTTCCATCTTTTTGATGCAGCAATAGGGGAAGGGAGGTGATGTCACTTGGTATTACAGAAAATGAAGCAGATGTGTCTTAGACTGAACTTGAGAGCTTGAAATAGCTTTGCTTTGTCCTCAGCCAGGGCAGGTGAGGCTGGAGCAACTCAGTGGAAAACTCCTAAACTCCCTCCTAAACCCCAGAGCAGTTTCACGTGGACAGGAGCTTTGTCTGAGGATGGTATTGATCATTTTGCTTCCTTTTCCCGTGGATAACTTCAACAAACTGTATAGTTGAGAAGGTTTTTCTAGTCCTGGTAGCTGTGGAGGGGGAGTGCATTGGGTTTTTTCCTCTCTTGGAGTGCTTTCTACTCTGCCCATCTTTTCTGCTGGTGACTCTTCCTTGGTACCTCCCCACTGCACCCCCACCTGAGCTCAGGGCTCTCACAGCTTGGGCAGTGTCCTGCCCCCAGGAACATCACTAACCTGTTTTTTAGGATAAACATCTCTGAGATCTAGAGACCAACACTCTAAACCTCTTAAATAACTGAAATAAATGAAGCCTGTTATTCATCCTGGATTAATTGTTACAGCAACACCAGACCTCCTCCTCCAGAGAAGGTGAAGTCTCCAGTGAGGAGGGTGAAGGCACAGGAGTAGAATTTCTTCTGGTTTTATTCTTAAGCAGCACTGACACAGCTGATGTCACAAACATGAGCATCTCCTGGCCCAGGTGGAAAGCTGTGCCAGAGACAGTGGTGGGAAGGATGCAGTGCCTCCTTCTGAAGCCACTGACTCAGAAAACTCGCACACACTCACAAAGGCTGACCTTTAGAGGAGTCACAGGCATTAAATACAGGACTTAATCAAAAGTTAATTTCACTGAGCATCTAACCTGAGGGCAGGCTCCAGCTCACTGTACTTTGAAGTCAAATGCCTGGCTGGTCCTCTAGTGATCAAAACATGTTTTGATCCCTAGATATTAGCAAGGGAAATAACTGTGGTGCAAAAGCAGATGTATCTTGATTTCAGTCCTTCCTGTACAATTTTGAAGGCATTATTTGGGATCCCTCCTTTAGTGTTTTTAAAAATAAAGACCCTTGTTAATTCTCTTGGTCTATAACCATAATTCTGACCTGGTAGGAAAAAGTAACTCTGTTTCCATTGCTTGAGTTGCCAAGGTTGGGCTGGCTCTGTGTTAGTGCACTTGGGATTCCTTATCTCCTCACTCCTGCCCTTCAAGGAGATAAGAAATGGTTTTAAAAATTTTATTAGGGCATATTTATGTACATATACACATACATGTATGTATATAACATTTATATATGTATATAATGCAATATTACAGCTGCATAAAATCTATATAATCTTGTAATGGTATATTTTGAGTATCAAGCATTGTTTCAAATCCAGACATTCTTCATCAATGACCTGGCAGTGCTCTGCCAGATGCAGGTCCAATGAGCCAGATGTTGACAGAGGAGCTCTTCAACACAGTCTGCCAAAGAACTGGAAATCTCCTTGCTGGCTCTGGGCAGGTTTTGATGTGTGCTGGAAGCTGAGCCTCCACTGTTGCTTCCCCACAGCAAAATGATCCCTGTGTTCAGGGTCCTGTCAGAGCAGGATAGGCCAGAAGTGGAGGGTGGTCTAGAATGGTGTAGAGGAGCAAAGGGCTGGCCTGATGTTCATTAGCAAGGTCACTGCTAATTGAGTGCCTTATTTGAGACTCCTAAAAACTGTTTTTAGAGGTGAAAATACTATTATCAGGACCACTTAATTGTGAGCTGATGGGTCTCCTCCTACCCATAACCAATGTTGGTTTTTTGTCTGCTTATAAAACAGGTGGTAAACCAGTAAAATCTCATGGGAAGCTGGCAGAGAATCATGTTCTTCATGTCCTCTTTTCCTTCCACCTCACAGCATTTTTCTTCCCTTCCTCACATCTACCCAGCTTTAAAAATCAGCAGGAAGGAAGCCTTTGCTAAGTCAGGCTGGAGACCTGGACTTGTCTTGGGTTGTCTTGAGCTTGTAGTGAGGGTGTTTAAACGGGTTTATTATGGGATTGTTATAATCTAAAAATGGGATGCCTGTTGCCCTGGTTTAGGCTCTCAGACCAGCTCTGTTGCACAGAGTGAAATGTATTTACTCAAGAAGTTGATAAAGATGTTCTCCTAACCCAGGCAGGCACAGGTGTGAGGGCCTTGTGCACACAGATGCTTTGTGTGTGTGTTGGCCAACAAGGAGTTGAATCACAGCAATGTGATGGCTTGCAGCAGCCTGTGCCTCCTTGGAGGAACAAAACCTGTCTTCTCCTCACAGCCAGAAAGGTCTGATCAGCAGGGAAAGCCATTAAATTCAGAGCTGCTACATGCCTATTCCAAAATATGCTCCCTTGAGCATGTTTGAATCCCCTTCTGCTAAAGAGAAGCAAGTCAGCTGTGACCAGTCAATAATTTCTCTAAAACTCCTACTCTTTCACTGGTGCACGAGATACAGCATTTAATGATCACAAAACCTTCCTCAGATCTGCTGTTTGGAAGTTCCCCTTGGCAGTCAGCAGATTCCTGGGATGGGTGAACACTGGAGGTTTTCTTCTCTCCCAGCACAGCGGGAGATTCACCCCGATCGATGTCTTAACTTTGTGTGGTGCTTAAGGAGCTACTGAAACACACAGAAACGAGAGAGCTCTGCCTTTAATCAGGCTGGGCATGTGCTGAATCCCAGGAAATGGGGCAGGACTGGAGCCTTCGCTGTGCCAGCTCTGGGGGACTCAGCACAGTGGGAGCAGACGTGCTGATTCACCCTTCCCCGCGCGTGGCGTTAGCGCCCGTCCTCCTCACCAGACTAAAAATGTCTGAGACCACGCAAGACTGTGCTACTTCACATTTTTAGGCAATTGCTGTTTTTGTCAAAACTGTCTGTAGCTTCTCTTCCCCGGTGCAATATGGTGAGTAATGAGCTATTGGAGTAATGTCTGTTTGAAACATCCGTAGCCATATGGCAATGTGGGAGGCGAGGATAAAACAGGGATCAGTCACAAGTGTTTACTTTGAAATACAGATAAAAAGGCAAGTTTTGTGCTGTGACTCAGTTACGTGTTGGATCAGGTACTGAAACAGTAGTTTTTAATTATTTCTGTGTTTAGTGGACTTTAAAATCCCAAGCACTGAAATTCAGTGTGTGTTAGTAACTCCTGATTGCTCTCTTCAAATCTGCTCTGTGAAACAACAAGACAAATGGGTGTTGCATTGGAGCCAAACCACCTAATCCATGGAGTCATTAGAGATTATTTTCAGCACTGCTATGGGCTGTGTGTGGAGAAAATGGGGAAGAAGTTGCTAAGGAAGGTTATCAAAACTGCCTGGCTGCACTGGAGGTTTTGGGTTGCTCAGTTTGAGATGCTCGAGCGCTCGGCTGAGCGGTTTTCTTGCAAGGAGCTTAATAACTTGGGCTCCTTCCTGGGGTGAGGCACAGCTGCTCCACAGAAGTGGAGTCCTGGGAGAGTAGGTGGGTTATTTTAAGAACTGAAGGGTTTGTAAAAATATTCCTCTGGAGATAAATCCTTATTTGGGATCAGGGAACCTGTACTGTTCCCTTTTGCTGAGCTCTGAACCTGCCCTGCCCTCTTGGGGAGTCCTGGGCCTCATCTGTCCCCTCCATCCCAGGGGTGCCTTGCTGGAAACTGTTTGGGGGATTAGGGGAAAAGGACCTGTCAGGGAGGCCTTTGGAATCACAGAATTATGGAGTGGTTTGGGTTGGAAGGGACCTTTTAAAGACCTTCTGGTCCAACTGCTTTGCAGTGAGCAAGGACCCCTTCCATTAGATCCCTGCCCAGCCTGACCTTAAAGACTTCCAGGCATGGGGCATCCACCACGACTCTGGGTAACTTGTGCAGTGTTTTGCCACTTTTGAAAAAACCTTTATATCAAATCTAAATCAAACCTCCTTCAGTTTGAGACCACAACCCCCTTTCTTACTGCAACAGGCCCTTGAGTGGTAGCAAGAAAATATTTTGGTTCAACAAAGACAACATCCTGTGGCCTGAGTGCATTTCATGTTTAAAATAGCTTAGCAGATGAATTAGATTGATGAGCTACTGGGTAGGATGAAGGTGAACATGTAGGTGAAGAGAGAAATTTACTGCATCAATATGGTCTGGCAATTTCCTCTGTGAACATGTCATCAACTGAAGGGATGCATGTTGGTTTTCAAAAGGAGATTTTGTGGAAGTGGAACATTTTCTTTAATGGAATCCTAGAACCTCAGAATGGTTTTGGTTGGAAGGAACCTTAAAGCTCCTCTGGTTCCAACCCCCTGCCATGGGCTGGGACACCTCCTGCTATCCCAGGCTCCTCAAACCTCTTTGCAGAATTGAAGCACAGAAGAGGGCGAAAAAACCATTAATCTCCAACTTCTCTAATGTTGTGTGGGCTTTGATTAGAGAGCACTCTGTGTGCTAATTGAATGTTGTCTTCTATTAGCATAATCTTGGGGTTATGTCTGGTCACTGTTAATGATAAGTGACAGAGATGAGTTTCTGAAACTCTGTTTCATCAGTTGGGAATTGCACCCTGTAAATGCAAGCCCTGATCATAATATTTCATCTGTGTTGATTTATCCCAGTCTTAGACTGTTTATATCAATTTGCTGCTGGAAAACATATGGAGTAGTTTAGGTTGGAAAAGGCCTTTAAAAATCATCAAGTCCAACCATTAAGATCATCTTGCATGTGATCTAATTGCACACATATAATGCAGACATTATACACTGTGTAATGTAGAAATATATCAAAAATTAAGACTTTTTGAAACATAACCAGATTCTAAAATCAGTTTTGATATAAAATTACTTTGTAAAGGAAACATATTGTATGTATTCTTATATGTACAACATACACATATGTTTTTATAAACTTTAGAACCATGTTTAATGTGTGTGCTTTAAACTTGTAGGACCATATTGCTGGGAGGCATTTGCCTGTAATTGTTCACAGGATAAGTGTTTGTGCTCAAAAATCACAGCAATTATAATTATTGTAAGTAGCTGTGCTTCAAAAGGAGCATTTAGGAGAGAAAAGGGCTTTTTCCATGTAAGCATCATCTTTATATACATTAAAAAATCCTGGGAGAAATGGCTTTGTTCTACCAGCACCCAGGTAACTTCATGAAAAGGAAGCAGGAACAAACCCAGCATCTCCCCATCACTCAGTGCTACATACAAATGTCTTCACAGCTATTTGCACTTGAAATGCTTCATTTGCCAGCTCCAATGTGGCATTTGCAAATGCAGATTAGTGACAGGAGTGCTGTTGGCTGCTGCTTCTTCCTCCTTTCAGATGTGGCTCTTACTGGACATTTCCTGCCCAGACTTGTAGGCAGCAAACATATGGTCTGGTAGATAGTTTATGGAATAACTTGCTGGGAGTACTTTGACTGTTCCAGAAATGTCTCAGGCAAAGATGCCCAGTTTTCAACATAACATTCCTCTGAAATGCCAAAGTTAAGATATTCATTTGCTCACTGGTATTGTTGCATTTCATAACGAGAGCTCAGACGGGGATAAACTGTGGGTTAAATTCACAGACAGAAATCTCTCTGCCTGTATGAGCTGTTTGTCTGAAATGCAATTGCTTTCAGGGCCTGTATTACATGAAAAATTACTTATCTGATTAAGAGATGAATTCCACAGCATCAGTAGCAAGCAACAGTGGGATTGTCCATCAGTCTGAGATTCCAATTTCTGCCTCCACACTGTACAGCTCTTCTACCAAATGTATTCAGTGCTTGCCACCACGAGGGGAACTAATTCTTCCTTCATTCTACCTCTGAATGGTGTCCAATGCTCTGGGCATCTGTTTTCCTACAATTTGAGGTTTTCATAGCCTATAGAAATGTGTAGCACACTGATTTTCTTCTTTTTGTGTTTCCTTTGGCATCTTTTTCATACCCAGTCTGGTACATGGGGCCAGGATTCAGTTGATGTCACTGTAGCAGAGCTTGATTTTGCCTGGCACTATGTATTTATATCAATTCTAGATAAGGATCTGGATTCAAGCTGTGCCTGAATATTACATTTTTTCAATGGAAATACAACTTCAGGTTTTTCTTCCCCTTCCCTTCTGTTCTTTGGAGCTATATACTTGCTTTTGTAGGAGGATCAGGTGGTGGATCTGAGTGAGGAGCAGGCCCACAATTAATTTTGGAATTAATCACAGTAAATTGGTGTTGTGCCTTTCAGGTTTTAACTAAACCAATTTCTTGATCTGACTGTCTGGTCCTGTGGGTGCAGAGGGGTGGCTGAGTGCTGGGGCTCAGCCTTTGCTGCTTACAAATCAAAAGGGAAAATGAAACTATAATTTGGAGAGTCCTTTTGGCCCCATGTCTGTTGTCCCACATGTCCCAGGCACTCCTGCTCTCTTGGCAGCTGCACTTGCCAAACTGAGCAAAACATTCATTTTCTTGTGGCTGCCTTATGCATTGGATTTTTAAAAATATGATCTCTTTGCCTGTGTTTCTTGTAATACACCTGGAGCTGGTCCAGGATCACACCTGGGGCAGCCTTTTCTGGCTGACTGCTTCTTTGATCAGCCCACAGTTGGTTCCTGTGAGACATTTCCCAATAAAAACCTTCATGCTCCCTACAACTCCCTGACAGGAGGGTGGATCCAGGTGGGGGGGGTGAGTCTCTTCTCACATTTAATAAATGAGGGAGCAAGAGGAAACAACCCCAATTTGTGCCAGAGGAGGTTTAGATTGGAGAGCCAGGAAGATTTAGTTACCACAAGGAAACCCACTTTTGTCACCATGTTTTTTAACATAGGTTTTCAGGGCTCAAGAGAGGTGAAATTTTGACCATTTTCACTTGCCTGGCATGGCACATGCTGTTGTGGAGAGTTTTGTTTCTATTCCACTCACTTTTCTCTTGTTCACCCAGAGAAATTATGGTGCCAGCTCCAGGCTGGGCATCCATCCCTCTGTGTCCAGGCCCTGGCACAGCTAATTTAGCAAGGTTTGCCACCTTTCTAAATTGGGCCCTTCCAGTTCCAAATAAAACATCATCAAACTTTGCATTTCTTTTTCTCCATGTGCATCCCAAGAAAAGTAGTGAGGAAAATCAGAACCTATTCAGTGTTGTAAATACAGCAGATTATTTCCCTAATAGGTTATCCAGCAGTTACAAGCTAAATAATTCAGCACAATTTCAAGTCTCTATTCAAACTGATGAGCTAAAATAAAAAGTGTTGATTAAGGCAAGCTCATACCTCAGTGTTGATTTGATTTTGCTGCTTTGTTTGGTTTGGCTTTTTCCAAATAGGGGAGAACTCTGATATATATAAAAACACCACTGCTCTTGTAAGCTGCATTTCTTTTGTGTTGTGCTGGTTTTTTTTTTTTTTCCCTGTCATTTTGGTATGATCACTTTAAACCTACATTGCAAAACCAGGGCTTTCTATCACGAGCTTGTGTGCTCATGATGGGTTTTATTTTAAATCCTACCTTGCTGCTGGAGTTCAAGCATCACATAAAGCAAACCTGGCTGCAGGACAATGATAAAGCACAAGTGTCAGCTCCTTGTATTTTTCTAAAAGTGTTTTGTAATTGAGAATGAAATGTTTTTACTTTCCCTCTGCTACTACCCCTGTCAAAGACTGAGATTTCCAGAAAATTCAGTGTTATCATCACACTTGAGTGACACCTCTGGATTTAACAGGAGCTCTCAGTCCCTGTGGAGGGCTTGGGAAAGAGGGCATGGTTTCCACAGAATCCCAAAATTATTTGGGTTGGAAGGGACCTTAAAGCTCATCCAGCTCCACCCCTGCCATGGGCAGAGACACCTTCCACTATCCCAGGCTGCTCCAAGCCCTGTCCAGCCTGGCCTTGGGCACTTCCAGGGATGGGGAATTCACCCTGTGCCAGGGCACCCCCCCCTCACAGGGAAGAATTCCTCCCCAGTATCCCATCCATCCCTGCCCTTTGTTAGAAGCCATCCCCCCTTGCTCTGTGGGATCTCTTTGTTCTGTGCTTGCACAAAAGCCATCAGTGTGTTCTCATGGCACCTGAGAGATGTTTGAAGGTGGCTTTGCTGCCTTTGTGGTGTGTCACTGTGCCAGGTTAGTGGGATTTTGGGAAAAGAAACTCCTTCCTGTGATCCTGGATGGCTTCATCATGAACAGCCAACATCCTGAGATCTTCCCATTAGCAAACCAGTTTGTAGGGATAAAACTGCACCTACTGAAGCAGTAATTTTACTCTTCAGATGAGCTGTGCAGGTAATAAAGATGTTTTTTTTTTGTGTGCACTGAGATGCTTATTCTAAGAATCCTGAGCAGGTGGAATCCAGGTGTAATTGTTATTTATTTGGATGTGGAAGTGCCTCATTGACCAGGTCATGGTTAAAATTGAACTGTGTGGTGTCATGCCTTCCCATTACCTGCCTGTTAAATTCCCAAAGTAAAGCTTTTGTAGAGATTAAACACCCCCAAACCTCAAGGTTTTGGATACAATGCAGTGAATCCATGGAGAAGAAGATGTAGGCAAAGTTGGATGGCAGTCTGCTTTAAGCACTGTGATCCAGGACACTGTAATTGTTTCTTTGGGAAGCTTATTTTATGTGGAAGAAGGAAGGAATAACACTGTTCCTTCTGAAATAGCTGTCATTGGCTCTGTAATTAGTCCAAGACAAGAGTTCATCCTAATTTAGAAAAAAAAAAAAAAAAAAAGATGTGTTTGGGAGGCTCAGTTCCCAGAAAATTGATTGAAAAATTTAAGACTTGTTACCAAGTATTTAGATAAATAAATTTCATTGGTGTTTGCCTAAATTAGAGAGAAAGTTGTTAATGTAAAAAATTGAAGTGTTAGGAAAACCCCACACATGTTCACTTTAGTATTTCTTCATTTTATTTATAAATATAAATGCTTGAGGAATAAAATTATCAGATTTTGGTCAGTGTTTTCCTTGTGGAGGCTCTCTCTGTGGAGCTATTTCAATCAAGTTCAGGAAGCTGATTTTTCCTTTTCTGTCAGCACAGATACAGAAAAAAAAAAGCTGCTACAAAATGATCCCTTTTAATCCTGTGCCATTTTTATGTGCTGATTGGAATCGGGGTAATTTCAGCCTGTGTTGAAGGAGTTAATCTTCCTGATGGAGATGTGAAAAGTCAGAGCCATCTGAAATCTCAATACCACATGCTGCCTTAGGGATCACACTGTGCTAAAACCCCAGATAAAAAGGCCTGACAAAGATTATTGACGGTTTACCTTTTAATGAGCAGCTTGGATTGATTTTCATTTCCCTCCAGGGCTGCTTGCTTTGCCCTGTTTCCACCCATGATGTCATGATTAACAAAAACAACAACAAAATTAAGGCTTCATATCTGAATAATTGTGGGGAAATAAAGAGTAGCCATGGGTTTTAACGGGAAACTCTGCCAAATCCCACTGAAGGTGCAGGAAAAGCCAGAGAGCTCCAGTCATGGTTGGTGCCTTTCCCAGCAGAGGGAATGCACCTTCTACCAAACAACATCTCAATTCTTCAGCTCTTTTAGGTGTTTTAAGTAGCAGATCACTCTGCAGATCAACAGCACCACAAGAACTCCAAACAAAGAGAAAATGCCTACAAATATATACATTATTGTTGAAAAAAGCCATGACTGCTCTTTGGTTTGCCAAGCCCCCGCCCCTCTAAAGCCAACACTGAAGAAACTGCCTCTGGCTATGTTCCCATAATTTTGTTCAAATCCTTAAGCTTCAAAAGAGAGCAGCTCTGCCACCACAAAACTATCATCCCAAAAGCTCTTCAGCTCTGACATCATCTATTCTCTTTGAGTCCTTCCACACAGCCCTTGCCAGAAAATGGAAATCCCTTTTCCATGTGGGTTTTTTTCCTTAAAAAACGAATTCCCATTCTCATCAGTATAAAAAAAGAAGGAGAGGGAGAGAAGGAAAAGGGTGTTTTTCCCCAGGCTCTGCAGAACAAAAACCCTGTTTTCCAGGAACAGGATGGAGTGAAGGCTTCCAGGCAGGCAGATGGGAAGCCGGCGGCACAGAGCTCTGCAAAGTGGAAACTTTCCATGGAAGGATCCTGGTTTCCAAGGGAGGCTTGTGCCTTCTGAGCCTGGTGGGGCTGTGGCTGCAGCCCCCTGGGCAGGGCTGGACCCCCTGGCTGTGCTCTGCAGGCAGCTTTGGGAGCCAGCTGCACTGGAGCAAGGTGGCACTCTGTGTGTGGGGCCACTCGGAGGCTGAGAGGGCTGGAAAATGGAAATGAAGGAGCCTGCAGAGAGAGAGGGGTGGTGGTGATCTGGAGAGTTCCATGGGGTGGGCAGTCAGAAATGTGGTGGGTAAGAGCACTTGAGGAGTGGTACTTGTGTGGAGCCGGAGGATGTGGAGCCTCGTTCCTCAATGCACTTGGCCTGGTGCACCAGGGAGGCTGCTGGATAGAGGATGAGTGGGCAAAACTGCGGGTTAAACCACTTGAACTATCACTGAAATCCTCATCTCAAACTGTGTTGTGTTTTTCTTGTTTCTTGTTTTAGTTTTTTTTCCCTTCTGGGTTTGTTTCTTTTTTTCTTTTTTTTTTTTTTTTCTCTTCAGAAGAAGCTACATTGAATAACTATGGGCTATTCTCAGCAGTGTAAAATTGCAATTCCTTAAAGCACATCCCTTACCTATCCAACTGGCAGGCTGGAGGAACAGTTATTCTGCTGCAACTTCAAATCTCTGCTTCCAAAATTGATCTGGGCTTAGGTATGTCTTTGTGTGTCCACGCTTATTAGCTTCATCTTGTGATTAACTTAATGGGCTATGGAATTTTACTCTATGCAAATGCAACTGCAAAACCAATTATTGAAAAGTGAAAAATGAACTCGAGGAGACAGTCATTAGACTATTAGAATCCCACAGTTCCTTTGGAAACTCTGTTTGGGTAATACGTGGTTTTAATACTGAATTTCAAGCTCAGAAAAAAGCTATTTGACAATTACTTTTTTTTTTTTCAGGAGTATGGAAACATTTTGACAGCCTGCCTGCGTGGGCTACTAAGACCCACTGGGTTTTACGAGTTGGAAAATTAGTCATAGCTTCAATGAAACGTTGTAGTCCACTTAGTAGCCTATTTTCAGGGTCCTTAGATGTACAAGCATCCGTGAATTTAGTTTGGATGACTGGTGAGTGTAATCCAAATTAGTTGGGCTGGATCCAGCAGCAAGATGCTCCCTGGCTCCATCCCTGCAGGATTGTCTCCAGTCAAGGTGTTTAGTGTGGGTAGATGGTGATGAAAACCTCCTCCAAACCTGATGAATTAATTTATGTGCACATGGATGGGCTGTGGCAAGATTCTATTGGGGCAGCAAGTACATCACTGCAGCTGCAAACTGCAAAATGATGCTGATGACCCCCAAACCCCCAGCACAGCTGGATGTTTGGACATATTTTCCTCCTCACCTGCCAAAGTGAGTGATCAGCTTAGTGGCATTCACAGGCCAGTGGTGCCAGGTTTGGTTCAAACCCCTTGAGAAGGAAGCTGCAGGTGGGGATGTGGTTTGTGGTGAGAGCTGACCTGGAGCTGGCAGGGAGAACACAGATGCTGGCACTTGGTGAGCTGTGTGCTCAGAGCAGAGGTCACCTGTAGCTTAGAGGATGGAGCTCAGTGGAAAGTGAAAAAAAAAAAAATTGTAAACCCCTTGTGGAGGAAATGTGTCCTCAAATGTGCTGTGTGCCATCCCTCTAGATGGTGGGCTATAAGGGGCATTTTATCTGCTGAGATTCATGTTTGGCCTCTTTATCCTTCTTCCATTTCCATCCCAGGTGGGTCTGGTTTTCACCACCTGCAGTTTCAAGGCTGCCTCTGCCAGAGGTTTTTTTGTTTGTGATGCCTCAGAGCCATCAGAGCTCCCTGTGGGATGGAGGTACCTGTGACACACCCTGCACCTCGTGTCTGGGGTCAGCAGGTCCTGCACAGGTCCAGGGACCCCCAGAGAGTGTGGGGCCCAATTCTGGTCTTTGTTCAGCTCACTTTGTGTGCTGTAAATCGCCCCTGGGACAGGGTGGGAGCCCTTGTGTGAGAATGGGTCACCCCAGGAGCTGTGCAAACAAACCAGGGTCACCTCTGACCTTTCATTTTCCACAGTGCCTGGACACAACTGGATGAGGTGAGAGGGTATCCAAAGGATGCTGGCTGTAATTTAATCAATTGACACTGAGATGTGCAGTAATGAGTGGCTGTGAATGCTTTGGGTGGGTGAATACAACATACACATCCTAATTTGTCTTCCTTTTGGTTGTAAATTCCCTAGGAGAGAGTCTGGAAGTATGGATGAACAGGACTGAGATGTGATAAATATAACAGAGAAGCTCAGAGCTGCTGGACATAAAGTGTCTTATGTTGATCTGCTTTGAGTTTATTCCATCAGGTAGCCTAAAGCCATTTAAAATATCTTCCATGCAAATGAAGAAGGGAAAAATAAGAATAATCACAGTACAGATAAAGCATGTATCAAGAATAAAAGGCTCTGATAAGGAAGATTATGAAGCAAAGAGGAGGAATAAATATGAGGTGGAAAGCAGATGTGGAGACTGAAGGGGAGGTGAATAAAAGATAGATGGAAATATTAAGACATTTGTCAAATCCTTGAATGTAAAATGTCAGGGCTTCAAGAACTTGTAAAGGTTATTTACTAACTAAGGCCAGAGTGAAATAATGTGTAACTACAGTGATGCAACACAGACATGTGCATGTTCTCTTTGCAGAGCAGGACTGGTCTGATTGCTTAGTGCCTAAAGAAAAAACAATACTTCCTTGGCCCTTTGTTGCCAGGGAAATGGGAGATGGATGCCATAAGAAGCAGATGTAAATTTCTGAGCTTTTAAAAGAAAGAAAGCAAGCAGGGTGGAGTGGGAGAAATCACACCAGAAATTACAGTCCTTAAGTATTGGAATCCATACTGGAAAACTGAAGAGATAGAGTTAATGTAAATGACTTGGATTGAGGAAACTGTAGTATTGCATTGTTTTAGGTGTGGGAAGGCATTGATAAATTTTCAGAGACCCTTAGGCAATAACATTTATAAACAAGCTCTTGAAAAAAAAAATCTGCTTTTAAATCTGACTTTGGAATGGGACACTTAATGAAAACCCCTGAGAGCCTCAATAAGATAGAATATGGGAAACTGGTTTGAGGTGAGATAGTTGAATCTCCCTTCAGAATTACATAATCACATGCAATATTGAATGAATTCTTTTCAGGAATCTGTGTCAGAACCTAGAAGGGAGTCTAAATGTGTTGGGAGTTGGGTGAAGCACCTTTAGACCCAGTAGCATTTAGAGGGTGATCCTCCCTGGGCAGATGAGGAGGGCAGGTGTCCTTAACCTCTACTTAAGAGATTAGGATTTCCCTTGGAAGACTTGAAGCAGTTTAAAATTATTGGCATAGAGAAGGAATTGTGAAAGCTTCCTATGTTAATAACCTGGAAAGGGGAATTTGCAGCAGGATAAAGAAGAATTGTGTATACATATAGTGATCCAGAACTGGGAAACAAAGAGCTGGAGCTGAGGAGCTCAGCAACTTGGAATGCTTTGGGATCCATCCCATAGACTGAGAGCACAGACAGATAAGCAGGCTGCACAATTTATGGTAAAGCAAGGTCTGCCCATGGACAGACAAAGACTGAAGTGTAAAAAAATGCAGGGAAAAAACCTCCATGGCTGAGGAGATGGAAAAGGAGCAGATGAGCAAGGGAGCTGGATGATGGTGCCTCCACCAGAAATGGAATCACCAGTGCATTTCAGCAAACAATAAATTAAAGCCCGTGTAGCAGAGTGACATTTAAATCAGCTGAAATAATCTGACAGCAGCTAAGGACCAGGAGACCTCTGCAGTCCCATTTTGGCCTGTGTTGTTCTTGGCCACAGACCCAGGCAGTGCGTGGCAGAGGGCACCACGCTGTTCTCCTGAGCTCTGGGAGCCCTTCCTATGTCCTGCCCTCACACTGATGGGTGCTGTGGTGTTGGATATTCATTAAAATTAACCCCTTTGTTGTGATGGCTTTGGTTACCCACCCACAATTGCCAGGCCTTGCAAAGGGAGAGGGAATCCAGAAGAAATGCTATAATTACACTCCAGACTCTTAGAATGAGATTTCTGTACTGGCTGAATGTAAATTCATCCCCCAGATGGTTCTCTCAGCTATTTATCCTCTGAGAATAGGTTAGCTGTTGCTGTTCCTGTGTGGGGAGTGGGCTGACTGTTTATAAAGCACCGTGCAGATAAATCAATAACATTTGCAAATCTGATGAACTCGGGTGTGCTGCAGGTTGCTGTGACCAGGCTGCTCCATCTGCAGCACCCCTCACCTGCCTCACAGCCTTCTCCCAGGTGCACGAGGGAGGCTTTGTCTTCTCAGTGATATTTTATTTTATTTTATTTTTTATTTTATTTTTTATTTTAATTTTTTTATTTTAAAATTATTTTTAATTTTTACTTTTTTAATATTTTTATTTTTGTTTTATTTTTAAAGTTTATATTTTATTATTTCAATTTTCAATTTTTATTTTTTAATTTTATTTTTAATTTTTTTTCTTATTTTATTTTTAATTCTATTTTTTAATTTTTTAATTTATTTTATTTTTTTCTTATTTTATTTTTTGTTTTTTTTATTCTTTTCTTTAATTTTACTTTTTAACTTTTTAAATTTGTCATAATTTTTTATTTTTTGTTTTATTCTATTTTATTTTATTTTTTATATTATTCTTTTTTATTTTAGTTTTATTTTATCATTTTTATATTTTATTTTTAAATGTTATTTTCAAATATATTTTATTTTTATTTAATGTTTTAATGTTTTGTTTTAATATTTTTATTTTATTTTTATTTATTAATTTACTTTCTCTTTTTTAAAATTTATTTTTAAACTTTATTTTATTTTTTATTTTATTATAGTTTTTCAGCGATAGATTATTCCTCTCCCTTTTGGTGAAGCAGCTGCCAAGTATGGCACAACTCCAAGCTGGAGCAGGGTAAATTCCCTTGCTCAGCTTCTCACCTCTGTCCCCTGTGCCAAGGAGGCAGCACCCAGGCCATGCCATGGAGGTGGCAGTGGCTCCCTTGTGGCTCCCTTGCCAGGTGCCTCACCTCCTGAACTCCCAAACTCCTTCCCAGATGGGTGCTGGGCAGCAGGTGCAATCCTCTCTGCATCCTGCCTGCCTTTCTTGCCAGCTCAAAGGCATCAGGTGCATCCTTCAGGCAGGCTGTGCTGCTTCCTGAGGTGCAGTTGTGCTTTTCCAGGTGCTGTGATACAGCTGCACAGTGAGGGCTGTTCACATCTTTGAACCAAGAGCAGCCCAGTTCAATTTTAAGCTCGTGGGTGAAATTATTAGGCCTGTAAATCTGACTTGTGTAGGCAGAAAGTCCTCCTCATTTCTGGGTGTCTGACAGTGGATTATTGGGAAAGGCTGCTGCATCCACACAGATCAATGGAGCAGAGGCAGCCCCTGGGTCTGGTGTGACCCACCTTGGATGTGCTGCCTTCAGATCCTTAATCTGCTCCTTGTGGGATGTTTGGGTCTCTGGCTGTATTGCACTGAGGATCAAGAGCACAGCAGCTCTTTCCTAAATCCTTCACAGAGTGCTGGAACACATCTGAAGTGACCCCAGAAGAATTTCTCTGCAGTTTCCCTTAGTCACACACTTTGAATTTAACAACAGCTCCTAATCTCACCCTGCTGGGGATGTTCAGGGGGTCAGAGCAGCTGTGTGTGTTCTCCTGGTTGCATTTGCTCTATCAGCAGGGAAGAAAAGTCTTTACTCACCAGAAGATCAATGATTAAATTCCAATTTGCAGAGTTTGGAGCTGATCCAGCCTAGAACTTCTCCATTATTTATGGTGTTCAGCTCCAGGATTTTCTAATTTAAGCATTTCTGTAGTCTAAGGAAAGTTATTAAGTGTTGAAGCAAAGTCTCACAATGCTTACCTTGCCCTGAGAGGAATAATCCATGCAATAATATAAATAGTTGTAATCTATGCACGTTGAATAGTGGTATGACAATCTCTGAAGATGTCCCATTTAATTTGGAGTTAATTCCACCTTCATTGCTCCATGGATGCACTTGAGGTACTCTGTGGTGTTTAATTTGGGTTCTTCTGAATGCCAGATGCAGAGAATTAGAGTAATTATAGAGTGTAACTCAGCTTTTAAAGGCTGCTTCCTTTTTAGAGAGCATAGAGAGTATATAAATTGTTTTAAATGTTTTAGTGGGTATTGATGGCCTGAAAGATTATCCAGCTGGAAACAGACTGCAAGATCTTTGTGTTTCTCTTTGCAAAGATAGCATCACCATTACTGAGTGCTTTCTTGAGGAAATATAAAACAACCAACAAAAAACCCCAAACCTTTCTGTGGGATTTGAGATAACATAGATGGTGTTTTTTGGGAAAAATGCCATCACCTTGATAGAAATCAAATTCATGCAGTCACAGCAATGGTTCAGGTTGGGAGGGACCACTGGAGGTGATCTAGTCTAACTCCCTGCTCAAGCAGGGTCACAAGGCCCCATCACTCAGGATTGTGGCTTTCCACATGTATCTGCAAAAGAACCTGGTATTTCTCTTTTGAAAACTGGCATTTGTGCCCACAACACCTCAATAAATGTTGTTTTTTCCTGTGTTCTCTGCCTGCTGCCTCACTCCAGACTTGCTCTGAGGTCCCTCCTGAGCAGCTGTGTCAGGAGCAAGGACTTGGTTCTGTGTTAGTGCAGCACTAGGCACAAACAGGTAGGAAAATAAAGCTTTTGCTCTTGAATTAACACATGAAAAACAGAGAAAAAGTGGGGAGAAAAAAAGCCAAGGTACCCAGGACCATTGGGGTGAACTCTTCAGCCCTTCTGCAAGTTCAGCTGCCATTTAGACCTGGGGCCACTGCCTGCAGTTTTCTCAAGTTCTTTAGGTGTACTGAAGTTTCCAAAGCAAAATAATAAATGGTGGCAAAATACATTAATGATTGTGTTCTCTCCTTTTGGTGCAGTTGAGACTGCAGGGTTTTAGTCCAGAATAAAGACAGTGGGCAGGGGTTTTGCTTTCCTTGTAGCAATTGAATTAATCCTACAGTTGTCGGTGGTGCCTGTGTTTTTGGCAGTGGGTTTGGGGATGTGCAGAGCCTGTTTGCACCCACTGGCCCCAGAGGGTGAGGAGCAGCTGCCATGGGGACCAGGGGGAATTCCATTGCACCAAAGAACTGGCTCTTGGGAGCAGCCTGAGGTTTTCTGCACATTCAATCAGCTCCTCTTGGTTTTAGGTGGAGAACTAAACCAGAATAAATATTTGTACCCCTAAACCTAAATCAAATTTCCTGTGTGAATGTGAGCCTGACACTTGGATATGATGTGTTCCACAATTCACCTGGGCAAAACCTGGTCCTGGAGCTGCCTCACACAGTGCATGAGCTGTGATGAGATGCAGCATCTCCAACAGGGGATTGCCAGGCACTGCCTGCAATGGGAATTGTGTCTGACAGTTTAATATTTCAGTTGCAACTGGCCATACTTACAGTAAAGAGTATGTAATTATTTTTTTTTTTAGCCTGATTAGAGCCACAAACATATGGCACAGTAGCAGAAGAAATTATTTTGGGTAGTAATCCTTAAATATTTTTTTGGCAATCGAACAATTAGGCCTTTCCCAAGGGAAACAGAAACTCCCATGAAAGCACTTTGCTGGCAAGGCTTTGTTACTGCTCTGCCACCCAAAGACAAGCCCTGCCTCCTCCCCTCTTCTACTTGGCTGCATGTCTGGGCAATATATTCAGTGTTAGCAGTGCTGGCTTAGCTTGCTGTCACCTGGAGGAAAGTGCAGCAGTGTTTTTTCTTTGCTAAGTGAAGGGGTTGACACAATTACTTTGGGGTTGACTTATCTATTTTTAAAAAACTATTGTTTTACTTTACCTCCCCCTTGAAAAATACTGTACCAATGTTTGTCATCAGTGGAAGAGGGAGTGGTAGATTTTTGGTGTGTCAGTAAAGTTTTATAGACTTCTTTTGAAGAAATTGGGAGTAGCATGTGGATATTTATGGATGCAGCTCCTGGACATTGGAGATGAACAGCAGTGCTGTGTTTTTCTGATCACCCTTGTGCCCAAGGCTCTCTGCTATGTAATACACAGTTTTTTTGCAGAGTTGGGAAGTTCCAGTGGGGCATCCCATGATGATTCTGTGTCTGTTTGTCCCTAAGGCAGGTGACACATGTGTCACTCCCTCATCAGCACGGGCAGCTCCACCAAAAAGAGAGAGCACGTGCCTGCGGTCCCAGGTTCTGCAGGGTGGCCACTCTTGCTCCCTCACAGGATAATTCCTGTGATGGGCACAGCACAGTTTGCAGCACAGGCAGGTTTGTGTCCTGGTGCTGCCTGAAGGGGCTGCTTTATTCCAAACCAGCAGGGATCTGATCTTGGGTGAAAGAACCAAGTCCAGCGACCCCAAAGATCCGTGTCGACATTTACAGGGCTGTGAGTAAATTGCCTCAGCATTGCAGGAGCCTTTGTAGGGGGAAAACAAATCTAGGATGAGTGCTCCTCCAGCCAACCTTATTTTCCTTTCTTGCTGGCACAGAGCACATTCCCAGTGTTTCCAATGTAAAAGGCTTGCTTTGAAGGGGAGACCTCTGACCTTGCTCTGTAATGCACTGAGCCCTGGAAGCCGCGTTGTGCTGAAAGCTTTTGCTTTTGAAGAAGAAAAAGAGCAAACAAAGATGCCCTGTGGAGTAAAAGCTAAAAAAAAAAAAAAAAAATTACCTGTCTTTGTTTGCTCTTAGAAATTTAGAGGAATTTAGGGTCCAAAATTAGGTGTTGGTGTTAGTTTGGGGAGAACTGATGCCTTACAGATGTGGGAGTGTTCTATCCAGAAACACCTCCTGAGGTTGGCTCTCTGTTGTCCCATCCTGCAGCATTTCCAGCCCTGATCCCTACTCTGAGCTCCTTATTTCCATGTATTCCATGGAAGTTGGAGGCAGTTTCACTTTTCATCCCCTGCCAAAGCCTGGCTGGAAGAGGCAGAGCTGGAGCCACGGCAGGAGCTGCTGTGATGGAGGAAATGAAGGCTTGAGGCCTCTTGGGAAGAGCAGGGAAATGAAGCCACGTTTTTTTCACGTGGTGGGCACATGGTGAAGGCTCCAGGCTTTTCTCCTGAAGGTGCTCTGGTTGTGTCCTTAATCTGTAGTGCTAATGAGGGAAAGAGTACAAAGCACAGGCAGATTAGTTGATTGCATTCCCAGGAGTTAGAAGGCTGTGGAGACAAGCCAGGTATCAAAGTTGCTTTGATTTTTCTAACTCATGAAAATGACAGAAGGATTTGTCTTTGCTGATAATTGACCTCAAGCCTGGATCTCTTTCAGGCAAGGCAGGTGCCTTTTTTCCCCTCCTCTTTGAGGATAAGTCAGCCATAGTCAAACCATTTGTTTCTTGACAGGCAGAATGGAAGGGGGGGGATATCAAGGTGAGAAAGCTCCAACATGTATTTTTCCATCTTTTAAGTGCTACTGTTTCTCTTGGAAACCTCCAAATAAATGCACATGTTCTTATTTTTGATCCATTCTGTGGAAGGACAAAATGATAAATTAGATGTTAGCAATAAAAAAGTCATCTCTTCCTCTGAACTGGTTTGTTTATCATGTGATGTGCTGTTACAGAAAATGAATCAAAGGGCATGTTGATTTCACACAGTTGTATGCCAGGACTTATTCTGGAGGAGCTTGGGTTCCCCTCAGCTCCTGGGCTTGGCAGAGGGTGCCTGCTACCCCACAGCTGTGATGCAGGGCTTTGGGAAGCTGGATCCCAAATTTAGCCAGCTCTGTGACACTATTTCACACCTTGGTTCTTAATAGGAGTTGGGATCAGCTCTCAGAGGCTGATTTGGGGTACTTTTCTCCCATGAGTTTAGGAATTTGCTAATCATGTCACTCCTTGGTTCTTGAGGGGGAAGGAGGGGATCTTTATTGGGCAATGTAAAGTAAGACAGGCTCAGTTAAACACATTTTGCAGGTATTTTTATGGTACCTTCCAGTATGGGGAATAGCAGGACTGCAGAGAATTCTTCTTTGGCCTTTTCCTCGTGTTAAGTAGCTCGGTTGTTGAGTGGGGGAAAGGGTCTTGAGATTGGGCAAATGGGGGGAAAAACCTCCCAAAGGGCTGTCCAAACCCTTGGATGCAGGAATGGCTCTGAGTGAGTGCTGATGATGATCTGCCAAAGCCAGAGGTTGCCTCCTGTGGCAGCACCAAAACAATGAGCAGCATTTTCAGAAATGAAGATGTCCAAAGGCTCTACGTGCTTTGCTAGGAAAGTGCCTGTGAGCTAATTTACCTCAATTAATGTTGTCTTGCCCCTTCCCCTCTGCTACAAATTGGTGACATTTAATTCTTCTTTAGGCTGTGGGAAACACTGGCTGTCTGTGGGCAGGACAGATGGGGAGTCAGAACTGGAAACAGCAGGAGGAGCAGAAGCCCTTTGTCCTTGTCAGGACTGGCCTGTTCCTGAGGGTATCCACTCATCCATGGGAAATGAACCTCGATCTTGCCACTGGTCCAAAGAAAACACAAACCTCTTGCAAGCTAGGAACAAGGCACACATTTTAAAAAGGAATGATGATGGAAATTAACACCTCCACCAACCTTAGGGCGTGGCGTTCTTTGTCAGTGACAATTGCCAAGTCCTGTGTCCTGCTGGGTGCAGAGCAGGAGAGGTGTTCCAGTTTGAGTTTTATCACCTACACTATTGCAGGTGTGGTGTGGCAGAGGAAATGTTACTGTCTTACCAACCCAGAATGTCTCCCAGAGTTAGTGGAGTTATTAAAAAAAGCAAAAAACAAAAAAAAAACCCAACAAAACAAAACAAAAAAACCACCAAAAAATGTAATCTCTGCTCTTGTAAGGAAGTCTCAGCTGGGTCATGACAAAAGAGATGCTGATGGGAGCACTATGGTTGCCTTGTAAATCAGAACCTGTAAGAGTGGAAAGCACAGTGACTCACTGGCACTTGTCACCAGAGCCAGGAGCTGCTGCTTCCTTTGGGATGTGGGTGACAAAGAGCACAAATAATCAACAAACTGCATCTTTCTGACATATTTCTAAATACTTCTTGGTTTTCTTCACTTTCTTGTTAAGGAAGTGAAGCTGCAGCTCACCCCTGGGCAGGAGGCCGCTGTGAGGCACCTCCTGTCTGCCCATCTCACCCTTGGGGCATTTGGGTGGGCATCAGGTTAGTGGGGTGGGAAAGGATGGCAGGAGCAGCCTGGTTTAGATCATTAACATGTCTTGAACAAAAGGGTGGAAAAAAAGAAGAGATTCTTCCATCATTTACAGCTCCTGAAATATCACTAATTAGTGTCTGAGGAATACAGACTGCGTGGGAAGTTAGACATTCACCAGGCTGTTCATCTGGGAGCCGTCTGAGGAACAGCTCCTGCACGCCGGACATCTGCAGGACTGAAAAAAAAATAAAAGAGAAAGGAAAAGACACAGTTCATTAACCACCAACAACATTACCCAGGAAGCAACTGGGGGAGCTGATCGCTGCCACTAACTCTCACTCTGTTTACCATCAATTAATATTTAGTCTCCCAGATTTGGAGCTCTTTTGTTGGCGTGCCTCGCGGAGCTGCCCGGAATCCGGGAGTTGTGGCTGGCTGTGGTTTGCATCAGAGAGCCCCAGGAGCTGTGGGCTCGCTGCTAAAGCCTTCAGGGGGCCACTCTATTAAAGAGATAATAGTGCAGATTTGAAAGCTTCAGCTGATTAATTAAATGCAAACACAAGATTGTACTCGCAGGCTCTTTCAAAGGACTCCGAGTCCTTTCCTTAAGTCGGTTCAACCTTGACCTGAGTCAGCGCTCGTATAAAAGATTAAAGGTGACCCATAAAGAGAGAAACTGGATTTGCATTGTTTTAAACTTGGGTTTTGTGTGTTGGTGGAGAGGAGATTTTTTTTTTTTCCCACTGCACACGCATGCCAGTTCCCTCCCTTAGGAGTGTGTGGAAAATGATATTTTGTGGTTCCTGTTGATGCAGAGGGCTTGGGCAGTGCATCAGATGGAAGGGGGATGAGAGAAACTCTCAGCCTGGGCAGTGCAAAAGCTTGACACAAACTGTGGTTTGGGTGATCCAAAAGGGCTAAACCATTAGGTCAGGTTTGCCATGATGTTGAGAGCCCCAAAGCCAGCAGGGCTGGGCCTGTCTGCTTGGGAAACACATTTCCATCCTATTCATTTGGAGTTTAATCTTGGAAAATGCTTCATTAAAACTACTTGAGTCTCTTCTGGGACCAACCACAGCAGAGTATTGCAGGAAATGTTAAAATACCTGGGGCTTCTTCAGCCAGAGTTTCATTTGTTTTGTTTTACTGTTTAATTCTGGTTGTGCTCCTTACTTGAAAGGGCTGAGCTCCACATTTAGCATTTGCTGAACATGACAGCCTATGAAGTATGTGACAACGTAGCTTGAGCAAAATGCAGTGGACATCCTAAATTACTGCTTCAGTTATATTTCTGAAGCTTTTTGAACAACTGAGATTTGATCCTTTCTAACTTGAGTTGAACCTTATGAATTGCAGATTACTATTATTTTTTGATCAGAACAGAAAAGGTTTTCATTTTCAGGCCTTGTACATGTTATTTTAGCAGCTATTTCCTAATCTCTAGCTGTGGTAACCCCTTGGACTGTTTAATTGGGTGTTGCCAGGGAGTGCATGGAATTATAGCATTACCAGTCACTGTACTATGTTACAAAGCTGAGTTCATCAGAGTGTCCAATTTTTTCCTCACTAAGTTTGTCCCTAAAGACTTCTCTTTAAATGTAACACTTGTCCTTGAGAGTGTGCGTAGAACAGAAGCAGTAGACAGGACCAGATGTAGTGCCATGGAGCTTCTTTGTTCTCCCCTTCATGATAAAGCACAAAAATCCTATATAGTTTCACAAAACTCTGGTGTCTGGTCCTAATTGCTGTAAGTAAAGCACATGTGATCTAAATGTTAATCAGACTTCTGCATTTAATGAGGGGAAAAAGCAGCTATTATATGAGAAATGTTCAGGAGCAGGAGCTGTTCCTGTTCCAATCAGGTGATTGTGTATTTGAATAGTATTTCCATTTAAATAGCTTTATCGCCCCGCTGATTCCTAAGCACTGAGTCAAAACAAAAACTAACAGCTAAATTGATATTATTACTAAGGAGGAATGAGTAATAGGCAGTAATTCCATACCTGCTGGGAATCCTCAGTGTGCTCATGGACTGTATAGGTGTAAGGGTCTGCACCAACTCTGTGGAGCTGTTGTATTTCCAGAGGAGCATCACGGGGTTCTAATTCCACCCAACTGAGCCCGTGTCACCATCCCTTTAAATTCTCCCTCTGCTTATTTTCCTGTGGATTCCCATGAAATGCTTGGTTGTGCAGTGGGCTCCCATCCCAGTTCCCAGGGTTTGGAGGAGCCAAGCCTTTCAGGCAGGCAGGTTGAAATCCACAGAGGGTCCTGTAGGACATGAGCTCGTTTTCCCAAATCCCCTTCACAGCCAGAGCCTTTCCTGGGACAGCAGCAGGGCTCCATTGCTCTGGCCACCCATATCCCCTAATGCTCCTGAAAGGATTATTCCATAATCTTATCCTGTGAATGCAACAGCTGTAAGCCCAGATAAATGGCATTCCTCTAGGGAAAGTCACTTGGGACTCGTTTTAAGGGCATCCCAGTGGGATTGCATCATCTGTGATGTTAAATGGCATTTGGCTGTTTGGGATTGTGCTGGATTCAATGGAAGTGCCACCTTAGGATCCTGTGGCCTCTCTTGGTTTATATAAAACAGGCTGGTGTAGGCTGAGGCTGAAACCAAGCCACAAGCTTGTGTGTATTTGCAGGAACACTGCCCTTCAAATAATGGCCTTTGGGAGAGTGCCATGAGAAGCGCATTTTATTTTAGATGTGGCTGCTCCTTTCCAGAATGTGCAGCTGCCAGGTGAGGTTGGATACAAATCCAATTAGACCTCAGGAATGTTCAGGACCTCTGGTTCTTTCAGGCTCTGCTTTGCAGCTCCCCAGATGGCAAAAGCCAGCTGAGGTTGTGCCATGATCAGCATCCAGTCCTGCCTGCTGCCCAGCCTGGGCCAGAGGATGTCACTCAGCAGCCTTTTCAGCTGGCTCAGTGCTTTTGAACCAGAGCCCTCTGTTGTGGTGTAAATTCAGGCCCCACGTTGGGCGCCAGTTGATGCTTTCTCTTGGGCTACCAGTGGCTACTGGGGATATTTCTCCTCAGAGACACCTTCGGCTCGCAAGCAGTTACTATTAAGCACTCGAGATAGGCCCATGCAAAGCAGAGCTCAGTTTACCTCTAGTAGAAAAGTCCAGGCGATAGTGAAGAGGAAGAGAGCGTGTTCTGCCGGAGAGTTAAATCCAGAGTTTATTCCAAGGTATTACAGTTCCGAATCTCAGTAGCCCTCCTTGCAGAAACATACCCAGGCTTCTGTGAAATGATGGGGAATCCAGCTGCTCCTGCCTATCAAAAATAAAAACCAGGGATAAAACCTGTTTTGTGTCCCAGATGGGAGCTCCTGCTGTGACATCTGGTCAGTGGGTGGTGTCAGTAGGTGGGTTGGAACTAGATTTCTGTAAGGTCTTTCCAAGCCAAACCATTCTGATCTGATCAGAAGATGTGGTACTGAAAGGGATCCATACCAGTGAGACTCAGAGCATGTGAACTTTGCTCCCTGTACAGAGACCAGTTCTCACTTGCTTTTAGCTGCTGAGGTTTTTCACAGGATCTCTCATCACAGCTGCTTAAGAATCTGCTCACATTTTGATACCTCTACTTTTTAATTCTTTTTCTATCCCAGCTCCCTCTGGGCCTGCTAAGCAGAGAACTCCTGTTTGTGTGATACTTCTCTGTTCTTGATGTTTCTGCTCCAATCACCCTCTGCTTTCACAGAACCATGTTCTTAAAAGTTCAGCCCCCCTGTGCATACTTACAAAGTAGTTGAACACTCACACCATGTTTTAGGTAGTTAATTAATAGTGGCTAAAGAGTAGGTATTTCTTCTTCAGGTTATTTCAGCTCTTCAGCAGAAGGGTAACTTACTTTTTTTAAACTTTTCTTTTTCTCTGGTCAAAAATCATAGAACCTACAAAGAAAAAGCATCTGTAGAATCCCAGTTGTGGGTGATGCTCTAAGAGGATGAGTCCTTTGTATGGGGAAAAGGTCTCCAAAGACATTAAATCCTGATTCAGTGTTTTCAACCATAGTTTCTCCCTTATTTCCTAGTGTGTGTAGAGCTTTAGTAATTGTATGGCAAACAATGAACTTCATATAAATGTTGGTTACTTAAAAAAAAGATTGTGTTTGAAAATGTGGTTGAAGGTGCCAGAGAAGAAGAGAGCACAGCCAGGAATCAGTCATAAATGCAAATATCAGTTCAGTGAGAAATAAGTACAGTGATAGGCAGATATCTATAGTGTTGGGCTGTTTTTCTCACTGGATATTACAATTTCACTTTGGACTTTGTAGAGAGAAACATTTGGTTTAAATGCTACAACTTAACACCTGAAAATCAATTCTTATACACAATCCCTTTTAAAATGCTAAATGGAAAATATTTTCCTGACATCTATGAGAGCCACACTTTCAGCAGTAAAGATTGGAAACATTCACCAGGAATTAAATCAATGGTGAAGTCTAGAGAACAGATCTGTTTGCAGGTTTGAGATCTGGAGTAGATGCTTTGTTATTCTTCTGTTACTAATGATTGCATTAGGAAAGAAAGAAATTTATTTGGGGGCCATACTGGGGAAGTGGAATAAAATGACAGAATTGTTGGCAAAAAGCTTCACAGCACAAGAACCTGCAAGGATCCTTTGCACAAGAAGCAAAGAGCAAACAAAGTGTTGGCATGATGACACTGCAGAATTGCCCAGCTGGGGGCTTTCTGCTGCCCTAGCTCAGCTCATCCTTGGGAGCACTTGAAGGTTCCCCTCCAGTGTCAGGCTTAGCAAAAAAAACTCCCAGACTGATTCAATAGTGCTGAGTTGCATTTAGCTTTATGTCGAAGTGACAATTTTTGCATAGTTTTAATGAGCAGCAGCCCTGGGCCAGAAAACTTCAGGCTGGGATGCTTCTTGCTTGCTGCCCTAGTTTGTTTTCATGCCTCTCACCTGAGAGCACCGTCCTGGAGCGCATTAAACAGCAGGACTGGCATCCATCATGTGGAGTTTATCCTGTCATCTCTCCCCAGGAAGAGAAGTGTGAGCAATGGGGTGTTTTATTTTAATAGCATTGTTATTTGGTCGTTGGTGTTGTCCCTCCTGAGGCACAGAGAGTTGTTTTTTTTTTTTTGTTTTTTGGTTTTTAACGCTTCAGTTGCTGAGTCCTGAAGTTGAGGCGGGGAGAACTGAGGCTTGGATGCTGCATCTGGAGTGGGTGGGTGTGAATTTTCTCCTAAGCTTTGCAGTTGATTCCACAGCCTTATGATTGCCTTGGAGAACATCTGCCTTCTGCTCGGGTGAGCTTTGGCTCGTGGTGCAGCCTGCTCCCAGGGGATGGCCCATGGCACACACAGTCTGCAGTCACCCTGGAGAGCTCACAGCAAGGCTGTTCCCAGGGAGATACTGAGTCACAGATGGATTTTGGTAGGCAGCCACCAGCCCAGCATTTTGCCTTCATCCCAGACTTCAGGGCAGTCTTTTAAATACCCTGGGCCAAGCTCGTGGCTTGCTGTGATGGGCAGGGACAAAGCTGTCAGAAGATGACAAAGCCATTAGTATCTTTGGTCTGGTCATCATCTCACATTAGTGTCCTAAAACAGAAGCTGGAGGGAAGCTTTTCCCACAGAAATGTGTGAGCCTGTGGCCACAAGAGACCAAGATGCTGACATTTTGTGTCAGGAGCAGCCACTGACCACTGGGTGTGGGAATAACTGATTTATTTCTCTGTGAGGGTTCATTCTCCAGAGCTTGGTCTGGATCCAGCTTCACCATCTCCATACCTCTGTTGATCTATCTAAAACTTGATTTTTATATACACATATACCACTGTTGATAGATCTTTCACTGAATACATCTTTCTGTGCTGTGGAGCCATGGTCAAAGGGAACAGCATCCCAAAATATTTGAAGTGCTGTGGAGCTAAAAGGAAACCACTGGAGAGGTATCCAGGCACAGAAACTGGAAAGGGCAGAGGACAGAAAGAAAGGAAAGGTGGAGGAGCATCTAAGCACATCCTCTTTGGCTCATAGGAAGGCTGCCAGTGGTGGAAAGCCTTGGGAACACACAATTTCAAAATTTATACTGCTCATCCAGAAAAATGAATGTATCTGGGTGTTATAGGATTAAGCAGTAAAGTTCATTGCTGCTCGATATGAAGTGGAGAGGAGGACTTCACATGGGGAAAAAGGAAAAGAACATGAAATGTGAGTTATACAGCAAGAATCCCTGTTAGTTAGCATGATACTTGATCAAGAAATGACTAGACACTTTCCCCTTATTAGTAAAATCGCTCCATAAGGGTAGAATAAAATGAACAAACTTTGAGATGTGAAAACAAGAGAAATAACTTTTTAAAAATGTTTTCTTGCTGTTTCTAGACTGCTTGAAGATGATGAACACAGTAATAACACTAAGATTACTGTTGGGCACAAAGTGAACTCTCACTCAGGCACAAAAGCTCCAGCCAACCCAAACGACTGGGTCAGTAGAAATTAAATCAGCAGCGAGCCCCAGATAATATCTGATGTGGGTTTGTGTCAGGATGGATGGTTTCTTTCTTGTTTCCTCGTTATGACTGATTGCAGTCACTGCAGAAATCAATAGTTGGCCATGGCTGGGCACTGAAATGGAGGAGGCAGAAGCACAGGAGCTTTCCTGGAGGCTTCCCAAATCCCAGCCCCAGCCTCCCCAGGCCCTTCTGCAGGGACTGAAGAGAGAAGCTGTAAAGCTCTCAGTGTTGCCTGCTCAGGCAGGCAGTTTATTTCTTTGTATATTCTCATGTCAGAATCCCAAAAGCTTCATCACAGCCCTGGAATTCCTCCCTGGGCTTGGTTTGAAGAGTGTGCAAATCCAGCTGGGTGGAGGGAAGAGCTCCCTGGGGAATCTCCAGCCCAAAGCTTGCTGCAAAGTTCCTTCTGGTGCTGTAGTGAACAGAGGAAGAACCAGATATCACCTCTGCTGGGGGATAAAGGCAATGAAAACCTTTGAACCTGTTCTTCTCCGAGCAGTAACTGAAATGAAATACATTTTTGTTGTGGTTTTTTAGTAAACTTTTAAAATACAAATTTGGATCTAAATATTTAAAAAGGCTACGTCAATAACTACATACTTGGTTTTATTTTATTATTTCATTGATCTCTACTTGGAGTTTGATCGGGTGTTTGTGAACAGCAGCAAAAATGTAATATTCATTTAATATTACTAAGTAAAACTCAGCCTAAATCAGGTGACTTATTGTATATTCCTTAATCACTAGCATATGATTTAATGGATTTTTAAATCGGGTTTTAGTTCAGAATTTGTGGATCTTCATATCCCTAAGTTTTATTGGCAGGGCTCCCACATCCAGGGATCTTTCACACCTGTTGCCCAGGTTTGTCTCCCAAGACCTTGAAGAGTTTTGGGCCCATATTTCCAACTTCTCCACACTTCAATATTCAACACCTTTTGGGGTGTGCTGGGTGTGCCTTAGGCTGAGGATCAGCAGAAGCTTAATTTGTTCCAAATGATTTTCCACTCTTTTTCCTATTGTTTATTATTTATTCTGCTATAATTTATTCACAAGATTAAGTGGGTAAACAACATCACAACTACTTCTAGCTGCACAGTCCAGTGAGCATAATGATGCCAGCTTTAAATGCTGAGCAGTGCTGATTAGAGCTATTACACAAATATTCATTTGTTTGCTTTACCTTTACCACTTTGCTCACATACTTCACAAATTAGGGTATTATCCTTTCTTTTCCCCCCTCCTTACTGTTTTTACCACCAAATGAAGGTAATTTACCATTTTTCCATTTGAATTGAAAAGTTAATTGAACTTAATGGCTCCAGAAAAATCAATAATTTCCTACTGTTATTGATATAATGAAGCACATGTACAAGATCACCCAGTAAAGACACAAACCACTTAAATGAAGAATTCAGCTCCACCTTGAACCATTTAAATTCTCTGTGTGGACAGTTGAGGGAAGATCCTTGTGTGTGGGGAAGCAACTGTAACTTCAGCACATTGAAGTTATCATAGAATCATTTAGTTTAGAAAAGTCCATAACCCAGCACTGTCACATTCTCCACTAAACCATGTCCCCAAGTGCCACTTCCACGTTTTTGAACACTTCCAGAGTGAAGTGGTGACTCCACTGCTTCCCTGGGCAGCCTGTTCCAATGCCTGGCCACCTTTTCAGTGAATAATTTCCCCCTAATATCCAATATAAACCTCCCCTGGTGAGAGCTGAGGCTGTTTCCTCTCATCCTGTCACTTCCACCTGGGAGAAGAGACAAACCCCTACTGAGCCACAGCCTCCTGTCAGGGACTTGTGAAGAGTGAGGAGGTCTTTGATCGTGGCACAAGCTGCACAGGCAGGATTTTGTGGTGTTTAACATACTCTTATTTCTCATGCCTGGTTTTATGGAGTAGCAAGAATCCCACACTGAAAGGTGTTAGGGGTCAGAAATCAGCTGGTGAGAAGCTTCCTCAGCTGCACAGCTCTGCCATGGAAAGGGAGAAATGGGAGCTGGTTTGAAATGGAAAACCCTGAGGTTTCTTCCCAAATTTGAAAATACAGATTTATTTGGAAACAGCCATTAGCTCCTATCCTGGTTCTGGAAAATGTTGAATGGTTCCTAGGAGAGTATAGAGGAAATTCCAAACAAAACACTTCTAAACCTTTAAGTCTGGATCAAAATCATTAAATCCCTAAATGACATAGGAGACATTAATGCCCTTAATTTAGAGATCAGTGTAGTAGAAAGGGAATGGCAAATATGAAATTAATGACATTTAAATTACTGTTTCATTAGAACACAGCTTTACCACAGTATTTTACTGAATTTAGGATAGCCAGAGATCAATAGCAATTCCCTTTATTTAAGGCTCTGGTGATGTCTACTGAAATATTTTTTTTAAAGATGTTGCTATTTGTGAAAATGTTTTTGTGAAATATTAGTGGAATTAAATGCATTTTTAATTGCACTCTACAGTAGCATTAATTTGGCACTTGAAACTTCTGCATTAATTTGTGTGATGAATGGATGTGGAGAATTCAGGATAGACAGTTTCTGCAGGATTTGCACAATGGAAAAGTGAGACTGAAGTCAGCTCAGCACTGTGTGCTAGGGGAGGGAGAGGGGACAAAAGGGGCTGCTTTACCTCAAAAAGTAAGGAAATAATAACTAAAAAATATAGGCTAAATTATAAAAGTTGGACATTTTTAAATTCTTCTCCCTGAAAATGTTAGTTGGTGCCTTGGTGATGCTTCATGAGCACCATGATGTCCAGGTTACCTTCATTCCATGTGCCAAAACTTTTCTCTCTTGGGCTCTGGAGTGCCCCACCAGAGAGATACTACATCCCAATATATTTACATCTAGACTGTTCTGGAAAATAATCTCCATGAAATAATCCAGTTAACCCCCTCAGAGGCACCAAGGGAGGATGGCTGAGTGGAAACACTTTCATTTAGGAGGCCCTGGCTTTTGTTGCAAATTTTTGGAGGATTCCAAGCAGAATGAATAACTTTATGGGAGCTGCCAGTCCACACAGCTGCATTTACAGAAGGAAATGTTGAAAGGAGCTGTTGAGAGTGGGCAATAATTTCATCCTAATGTGTGCATCCACCTTAGGACGTAGTAAAGAGCTCAAAAACACCTGGGAGTGTTTTCTGAGATTACAGCTGAGGTGCACTTTGTCCAGTTCTCCCCACAACATTTCAGGCTGACACTTATTGGCATGAAAAAAAAACCAAAAAAACCAAAACAAACAAAGGCTGGTTGGAACAAACCACTTCTTTTTAGCCCTATAAAAATTGTGGCTATTACCTTCCCAGCATCCTCTCAGCTAATGGCCTGAAACAGGACCAATATTTGATTTCTACTTGCTGTATTTACTTTATAAATAGATACTTCATGGGCTTCATTCTTTACTGAGATTGAATTAGTGAGTTAAATAGACAGAAATATTTCTTCCTGTGGTATGCTGATCTCTTAGCATCTTGCACTGACCTGATAACAGGCTAGCAGGAGAGTAAACTTAATTATTTTTTAAGCTTGAGACTGACAATAGAGAACACTGAATATTTCTGAAACCAAGATCTTCTTTTCTGTCATTAAAAAGGCAGGGAAGTCTGAAAGGAGTGTGGCTTCAAGGCACATATCAGTGTGATTATTGAAGGGTTTTCAGAGAGTGGCTTATCACCTCCCCAGCTTATTTACCTGATAAACCAGAGCCTCATGCTTCAAAAGCCCCAGCTGCTCAATCCCAGCATGGGAGCCACCTCTCAGTGAGGATGAGCCCACTCTGATGGTGCTGGCAAGCAGGACCTCACCAAGGCTTTTTGCTGCAATCCTGCACTTCAAAACACCCCTGCAAATGCTCGGTTTTATTAAAAGCAGGAGCTGCTTGATGTGCAGGGGGGGTTTGCTTCCCTAGTTCTGCCCTTTGAACTTGATTTCTTTGTGAGTGAAGGTGAAAGGTGGGGGTCTATGGTTTGGGGAGTGTTGGAGAGGATGCACAGCCCATCCCTGAGAGCTGCTGATCTCTGCCAGGCACTGGGACACGAGAATAAATCTAATTTCAGGTGGCCTTTACCAACCCCAGTGTGAGCAGCAGTAACTTGCAAAAGCAAGAAACAGCCTTTGCATTGGCATTTGCACCCAAAAGCTGCTGCTGTCCCTGGGGAGGTTCTGTTAGGGGTTCCTGCATCCCTGAGCATCCTTTGCCACCATTCCCTGGCTCTCTCTGCCTGTCACCAATCTGCACATTAATCTTGATTCTAAACCATCCTGCAGACGCTGCATGCAAATGTACTGAGTGATTCAAATTGGTTTTCTCTGTTTGTAAATGTAGTGTTCTGTGACTGCTCAGGGGCACTTGGAACATATGCTCTCCTCAATATCTGACATTTCTCAGAATTCCAAGCAAGGGAGGCTGTTCACAGCATGGGCTCGTGTGCCCTGTTGTGCTGCTGGTCCTGTGTGAGAGCAGCTTCACATCCATGAAGGAAAGGGTTTCTTTTGGGATGAGGGAAAAAACCCTTCAGTTACAGCCAAGTCTTTTGTTCAGGAGGTTTGTGTGAAGATTGCATGATTATCTCCCTGTTTTAAATGGTCTCTGCAGAGCCTGGTTCTCTGTGGGCTGGTGATCCAGAGGGGTGAACCTGGATGCTGCTCTCAGCATCAGGTTGGGGCCAAGAGCCCTGGAAAAGGGGCTGGGGAGCAGCAAGGGCAGTGGGGAGCCTTTTGCTGCCCCTTTCCTCACCAAACCCCACATTTTCCTGACCTCCAGGTGCTCCTTGCTGCTCGTGGTGAGACTTCTCAGCCTCCAAGGCCATGCAGTGGCTCAGGTCACTGCTCTGGCAGCAGGACAGGCAGAAATAGCTCAAACTCCTCCTGCTCTCACCTGGCTGTCCTGCCCATCTGCTCTCAGGTGAGGCACCCCTGGGGTACCTACAGGGCTGATGCTGAGCCTGGTGGTGTTTTCACATCAGCCCTAATGGGCCCAAACTGGAGAGAGGAGGAGTGGGTGCTGTGCTCTTTGGCCACTCCACTGCAGGGATGCTCCCTGTGGAAAACCAGCCTGGATTCACCCAGCTTGCTGTTTGCAAGGCAGCACTGCTTGCTTTCCCTGGCTGAGGGTGCTGAGGGCTCCTGCATCTCCTGTGGGGTTCCCAGGTGCAGCCCCACGTGGAGTGTGGGGTTTGCAGGCAGCAGCCCAGGTTGGTGCCCAGAAATCACTGTGGTGTGTCCAATGATGCTGCTGGGCTGGACCACTGCTGCTCCAGAGACACTGCCCAGGGCTCCAGGGGCACCCAGCCCTGTTCCTCGAGTGTCTGGCTGCAGCACAGAGCTGCAGGCACTCACCTCAGCACTAATTCCTTCCACTGAAAGGGAATAACCACTCTGGCAGTTCGCTGGGATAATTAAAATTCATGTTATCCTCCACCAAGCTCAGACAATTCTCTGTTGTCAGCACCTCCAGAGGTCCTGGTTTAGCTCCTTCTGGTTCATTTAATGATGTAACAGTGAGAAGGAGAGATATTCCTTTTATTGTTGATGTGGAAGGTTTAGAATTAAACGTCTCTGCTGGTTGCTGGGTACTTTCTGCTACTGCCAACCTCGTGAACTCTTTAAACATATGCTAATGAGCCTGACTTGCTCCCATTCCTTCTGTATAATCCATGAAGGAAGAAAAGTCAATCTTAGTCGTGCTTCCTAATAGCCTCTATATGTTGTAGTTAGCACAAAACCACTGTGAAGTGATGGAGATCTAGAGTTAAATGCATGAATTAAGCAGAACCCCTCTGACCACACTCCATTAGAAAAGAGACTGTCTCTAGGGAGACAAAACAAGATTTCTCTTTATATATACATTGTAAGAGTCACCCACTGATCCTCCAGGCTTTTTTGAAACATTACTGGCACCCAAGTGATGTGGACAGAATATAATTTATCGATATTGCTACAACTTCCCACCCAAGATGTTGCTGGAATACTGATGTGCTGCAGCATAATGAGGTTTTGAGGGAGTGTGTGTGTTATCCATAGCATTGCTTTCTCTCCTGCACCTGACTCCTCATCCCTGATGGAAGTGTGAAAGGAATTCTGTGTATTTTAACAGTCTGTTATTGCTTTTTATTTTTAACATTGCTTTTAAATGCCTTTCTGCAATTTTTCTGGCTTGGCTAGCAGCTGTTTGTGTGATTTGCTCAGAAAATAGAGGGGGAAAGTTATGCAGTTATCCTGTGGTGGATTAGATAGCAGGGTTAAAACCTGGTGCAGGGGCATTGGGTTGGTGGGGACATGAAACTTCTGCTCTTTCAAGGAGAATATTTCCTTCTGGAGCAGCAAGGAATAAGCAGTCCCTGCACAGACTGTCCCCACCCCAGCACTGTGCAGCTGTTCCTAGCCAGGTTATGATTGATTACAGCAGCTTATGCAGTCAATGGGTAAAAATAAGAGACTAAGAGACCTCGTTTCCTGCTTCATGATCCTGCAGCTCCATTCAAAACTCAGCTGCTGGGATCAGCTTCTCACCTGAGGGGTTTGATGAGTGCTCAGGCTTCTCTGCTGCCTTGACACAACCATCTGAACTCAGCTTTTAAAGCTAATTTATTTCTCATTGTGTGTCTTCCTGTGGACAAACAGATACCAGATAAGAACCTGGAGCTATTATTGGCATGCAGAAGTTGTGTGTTATGGAATGGGGCTGTAGAAATCTTGGAGTTATTTGGATGATGCCTTCTTGGCATCCCTCCCATGCATGAGCTCTCAAGAAAGGGTCTGCTGTCACCTGTGCTGTTTAGCAGGGTTTGGTAGCAGCACCAAAACCTCTAATGGCTCTTTGGAGTGAAAAACTTCAAAGAGTAAAAGTACAGTGAGGGTAACAGCAGAGAATATTTACTTTTTCCAAGACATGCAAGTGAGTTCGTTCTGCCACAAGGATTTGGGCAGACACATTTCTTACTGTCACTCTTTCCAATTCCCAGGAGTGTTCTCAGAGGGTCCTCCCATTTCCCACAGGAAATTCCATAGGACATTCCAGCCCTTCTAATAAAGAAACATGAAATAAATCTCTTAATCTAGAGAATCCTACTAGACATTGTTTGCCTTCTGGATTCCTAAGGATGAGAAGGTTTCTGCAGACCCCAGGAGGGAACTTTGCAGATGCCCACAGCCTGGACCTGCAGATGGTCACAGAGGAAGGGTTTTTGTGGTACCTCATTTTGGCTGCTCTCTCACTGTCATGCAGTGAATGTGTTTGCTCTGGAAGGCCACAGGCTTTGCTTTAGCTCTGTAACATTGCCACTTTTCTGGGTTTCTCTCTGATATTTGCTCTTCGTGCCCTGCTCTCCCCTGTGGTGTTTTGGTTTGGTGCAAGTTCTTAATGGGAAAGCAATTGCTCAGGGAAATGTGGTGCCTGTCAGCTGTCTGATCACAGCTCCCCATAAATAGAATTAAACTGAGGCTGTGTCAGTGTAAAGGCTCCACAAAGAAGATTTGCTTCATAAAATTCATCTTGCATATCCTGCCTCTCTCTGTGTGTAGTGTTCAGAAGCTCACTGCTCTCTTCCCATAATCTACCAAATAATAACAGTAAGCACTTACATCTGCAAATCAGTACTCAGGCTCTAGCTCCTGACTGTAATGAAAGTTTGTTTTTGTGTGGAAACAGTAACTTTCATGTCTATAAGATTGTTGCATTCTGCATTTCTGTCAGATTTGACGACAGTCACCTCCTGAAGCTTTGACAAAAGGCAGAAATTCCCCTGGTGCTTCTGGCAATTACACATCAGTCTTTGTGGAGGCAGAAGATTACTTGCTGATTCCTGTTTGCTGATTCCATTATGTATGTATGCTCTAGTACACAATGGCTTGTTAATCCCTTAAAACAGCATGGCCAGGAATATTCCTTCAAAACTGTGTTTTGGTTCAATTAAAAAAAATCCAACAAACCAGCCATCAAAAATGATGAATTCCATAGAGTCTCTTATAACCACTGGGGTTTTGAAGATGAGCTCTATCAGGGAACTTATCATTAAGGGAGCTGGACTGTGTGTGATGTGGTGAACTGTTTCCTTTTGAAGATATTAATTTTCCTGCCACCGATTTGACGCAATGTGCTCACAGTCAAGCCAGGCAGGAGTAATAGAGCTGATGAAGACAGCTTGGTGTGTTATTGTGCTCTGAAATAATTCTGTTAGGGTCCAGTCTCTCTCTTTCCCGAGGTGAATTCCTGTTTATTCTGGTGTTTGCTATCACTCAGCTGCAAGGCTCATCCAGAGCCCCATCCCTGTGGAGAGCTGAGGGATGGTTTGGCCTTACTAAGGTCAGGTTTTAACCCTTTTTAGGGTTACCTCAGCCTTGCTTGCAAAGCATGCAGTGCTGTAGGGTGCCATGCTCTGTGAAATGGGATTAGGACCTGGAAAACAGAATGGCATAAAGGATTTGGCCCTGTCTTGCTCTGTGCTTTGGTGCAAACCTCGCCCTGCCCACTGCTGTTCCCCCCTGCACTGCTCTGTGCAGCTCACAGGCCCACACTTTGGAGCTACCTCATGGAAAAATGGGCACAGCAGCCACTGAGAAGCCCTGCAAGTTCCCTTGGACCCTTTTTTGTGTTCCTTGTACCCAGGCTTGTCCCACATGGTGACAGCAGTGAGAGGTCACAGCCTTGCTGTGGGTCTGAGGGGAGGACAGGACAGCAGAACATCCCTCTGCAATTCCCTCCCTGTTGCTGGGGTGTTGTCCCCAAAAGCTTTAATAGACAGTCCTGTCCCTGCAGAGCTCATGATCCAATAGGAAAGAGAGAGACTGAGATGGAGAGTGTAATAACATCCATCTTTGCATGTGGGGAAAAGAGGTGCAAAGAGATTGAGCACAAGGTCACAGAGGAAGTTCTGCGACAGGACCAGGAATTGAATTGCCTCCTCTGGGGTCTTCGTCCAGAGCTTTAATCACAAAACATGCCTTCACCTTTGTGCTTTTCTGTTATTTAATCAGCTGAGGAGAAGAAAAATGCAAATTGATTTAATTAAAGGAGAGAGCAAATTTCTAATTTCAAGCTGGATCGTTCTATGGTTATGGAAATTTTGGGGAACGGAAAGAGGAAGCATCTGTAATTTTTCTTTTCTTGACAGATGTATTTTCATTTACACAGCTGTGCAAAAATTACATTTATATATTTTGTGACATCTAATTTTAGCCTTGGAGCAGATCTGATGTTGGGTTACCAAGAGGTGTCATTTTCTGGCTTGCAGAATAATCCTCCTTCTGGCAAAAAAATCGGTCCTGTTTCTTCCCACAGACATGGTTTCTTCCTTTTAAGTGTCTCTCAGAATTATTTTATACTCAATGAAGCAAATCCTCCAAAGGCTTCATTATTCTGATGGTAGCATCATCTGATTGAATATTTCAATCATAAAGTCCTTTGGAGAATTTTAGCAGTTTCCACTCGGGATGTCAGAGGCTTGGATTTGTGCGTGTTCCCGAGGTTTTGAGGAACTGGTGTAGGAAATTGAGATAATTTCAGATGCACAGAGTTCATTGGGGAGGTGGATGGTGATGTTTGACTGTTAACTGGAATACAATAAATCATCCCTTCCTAAAAAATACACAAATACAGCTTCTCTGAACCCTGGTCAGCGAAGCATTTAAGCACATGCTTGTGTTTAAGCATGTGAGTGTTGTCCAAGTGCGTTCCTGCCATGCATTGCCAGTAAATCCAAAGGGCAGTAAAGTGTCACTTGTCACATCCAGCTGCTGAGGACATCCTGAGGACAGCCCACAATTCCCAACTCCAGGAAAACCTGTAGTGTTTGCAGTGTGTGCTGCTGAGATTCTCCCCGTCAGCTCTGTCCTGTGATCCCCTCCTCTCAGCTCAGTTTCCTTCCCCTCACCTTGCTGGCAAGCCTTGATTCTTTTTCTTTGTTCATTGAAAAAAAAATATTTTTCAATGACTCTGGAAAGAAATCTGGGTTTGTTTTGTTGAATTCCACAGGGACAGCAGTTTCAGGGCTTTCTGTAGGGCTGTGACAGCCCTTTGTACCTCGCTGAGTCCTTCCCCTCCCCTCTCATCCCCTGGATGAGATTCTGGCACCCACCTTGGAAGGAGGAGCTCCTCAGGCTGATGTCACCACCTCTGAATTGCTGAGGAATCCTCGGTGAGGGTGTTCTGCTTCTTTCAGCCTCACGTGAGGTTTTATGAACTTTAATGAACAGTATGTAATAAATTTGCTGAAGAAATTGGGTTAGCCTGTGATTAACATTCAGAGTGATGCAGATGAGTGTACCAATGATGGGAACATGTGCTCACATCACGATGAAATGCAGATGAGAGGCCCTGGAGCAAGCCCAAGGATGTGGGCCAGCACAGTTTCATCTCTGTCAGCTTTAATCTGATCTCGAGTGCCACTGCTACCGGCCTGCAGGAGGAACCTCAAACCAAACCTCGGCACAACTTCAGATTTCTGTTAGGGGCTACGGAAACACTGCTTTACAACAAAGCTCCATGTGTAGAAACCCGAGTCCTGTCTCTAAAAACAATATTTCCTGTCTCTAAAAACAATATTTCTAGGGAAGAGAGGGGGAAATGGTTGGGAGGTGCCTCTTGGTTTGGTTTGGCTTTTATAAACTTTTTACACTGCTTTGCTGAGCAGCTGTTTCAGTCAATTGAAAGCCAGCTGAGCCCATCGTCCTATGACGGCGTCGTTGTGGGGAGCCCAGAGAAAAATCCCCCCCGACCTCCCTTTTAAATGAAGTGCAAAGTAATGCTGGGAAGGGAAAGAATAAATCAATTTTAAGTGGTAATCTATGGAGTTGGACAGAAAATGATGAGAAATGAAGCAACTGGTCATAGGAAATTGACCTTGAAAATGGTGTTTATCTGGCGGCCGCAGTGGCAGAGCCCCGCTGCTGCTGTGGGCCTGAGAGGGAATTTAAATCAGAGTTCCTTTGCTTTGAATCTCTGTTGGGTTTTGGAGGAGTTTCTTTCAGGACTGTGCCTTCTGACAGTTGTGCCAGTGGTGCAGCTCAGCAGCATCTGCCAGGCAGGATTTGTTCCTTTGTGGCAGCCTGGTATTTTGCTCTGCTGCTTGAAAGGCTGCACCAGTTTGGGAGCAGTGGTTGTAGGAGAGGGTCAGGAGAATCACTGTGGTTGTGTAACAGATACATATGTTAGGGACAGAGATGGTATTTTTACCTGGCTTTTAATTTCCATACAAATAAACTCATTAAAGCCAGCAAAAGGACAAATGAGTAATACATGTCACCTCTGCTATTTTAAACTGTAACACCTACTTACAGCAGAAGGATGGCTATGGCAGTATTATACACATCTTATTTACAGTGAAGGGACAGCAGCATGTGGGAGGTGGAATATATTGAGTTTTCACTGAAACTCTAGCAGAAAACAATTGACAGAGTATTTCTGTGATCTTTGTCTCGTAGGGCAGGTGGTCAGGGGTCTGTCAGATTAAATAATTGCTTTTTTGGACAATGTTTTTCTGCTTTTTTTTGTGTACATCACCTGTGTCCATAAGTGATCCTTATGTAATTCATTGAGGTGGGTCATGTGCTGCCCTCAGCACCTGCATGCTGGGTGTCTCAGGAACTCCCCACTAAAACATGAAGGTACAAGTAGCCAAGTGCTAGACCTTGGAGAATTGATGGTCTTGGTGGCCAGAAAAATATCCTGATATTGACCCATAAACTTCAGTGAAAGACCAGAAATGCTTGTGTCAGTTCTGATGTGAGCCACTTGGGTGGGCTCTCTGGTTTGCTCAGCTTTGTCATCCCTGACCTCCTCTGCCACATCCTCTCTCAGCAGAAGTCAGAGAGCAAAGGCAGGACATTTCTGGGGTAAGAGAGACCAGGACAAAACCCTCAAAACTCCCTATGCTGTGTCTTGTCACAGACTTTGCTTCACACCTGAACTTCTCAGAAGGTTGAGGCATTGCTCATTGGCCATTAAATGAGGTGTGCCAGGCAATTCCTGCAAGCAGCAGCTGCTGCTGCTCCTGTGGCAGCACCCACCTGAGCTCCGGGCACCCAAAGGCTCCTGTTCCTGCATGGGACCTTGCTGGAGATGCTCCACTCCAAGGCCTTTGCCTTGCCTGGGAGCATTCCCTGATCCATTCAGTCTGGGAGAGGGTCTGGGATGAGCCTTGGGAGCAGAAAAGGGGAACAAAGGGAGAGGGGTGGGGAGCAGGGAGACAGCAGGGCTGTGGGAGGAGAGGAGAGGAGAGGAGGGAGCCCAGCTCCCAGCAGGGGAAACTTGGATTGATCAAGCACCAGCCAGGTCAGGTTGGTGGTGTTTCCCAGTGCTTGTGCTCTGATGGGAAGCTGACAAATAATGAATCTGAGCAATGTTTTCAGACTGTGTGGAAATTAAGGATTTCGAGGCAAGCCTTCTCCAGATATTTAAAATTCAGCAAGCTTTTTTTGTCCTGGGTCTTGAGATGTTAATAACTTTGACTAATTGTCAACACCACCAATTACTATGACTGATACCTTATCATTTCCCACAATGAGCAATGCTAATTAAAATTGATTGTGCTGCTGTTCTGGCACAGCAGCAAGTTTCCTTTTCATTTTTTGTTTAAACATGAGCTTATTGTGCCTATTTGGTGAATTAAATAAGGAAAGCTCATTATTCTGATGTTTATTTTTGAGCAGGGGTTTTAAGCCACATTGGAAGCCTGTTACAAGTGTCAAAGAAATAGAGTTTGAATAAATTGTATTTTTTGGAGTACCAAAACATACACCTAATAATAATACTTAGCACTTTTATACCACAGTGCTTTTTACATGATCACATTTCTGCACAAACGTAACCACTTCTATTATCTCTGTAAGGTGGGCAAACACTCTTATTGCTTTTTCACAGACACTGCAGCAGATATGCCAGAGCTTTGATTCCCTAATAGCAGAGCACTTCAAGCTATTCCCTTCAATTAGGTTACAGATCCCCGTCTTACAGCACTCTGAGCTGCCTAAGTTACAATTTTCAAGACTGGTGTTGCTTGAATTTTATCCAAACTTGGCCTTTTATTTCCCACTTTTTTTTTTTTTTTTAAGCATGGTTATTTATTTGTCCCAAAGGCAGGATCAGGAATCTCTTGCTGCTTGTCTGCCCAGTGCTGTAAATGTTGATTCTGGCCATGCAGAGCCATGTAGGAGGGATGGGGCTGTGCAGCTTTGTGTCCTTCTGGTCTGAGTGCTTCATCAGCTGAATCTCCTCGTGTCAAGTCTCCTGTCCTTTACTGGGCAGGAGCTGCTTGCAGGGAGGAGGGATGGCTGAACAACAGCATGGAACTCTGAAACTCCCATTATTTGTTCCCTGTTGTACTCTGAATTTAGCTGTGGCTTTACATGAAGTTTTCCATGGGGAATATTTATGAGATATGTTACCATTGGAAGAAAACCTGGGTTTTTTGACTGTTCTGCTGGTATCTTCTCCTTAAGTGGCCAATTGCAGTTAATAACACAAGTCTGTGACCTTATCCTGCTGGAGATTGATTTAATCTGAACAATTTATCCTTTCCATGATCAATATGAAATGAGTTTATATGTAATGGATATAAATGCATGGAATTGCCTGAGATATTCCTAACTTCCTTCTACTTAGTCCATAAAATGAGTCAACGATTTAATAGTAGTTATTAAAAAAAAAGTCTTTTAAAGAATTCTGCATGTTGTGATTTTCATAAACAAGATCTCCCTTAGGCTTTGACAGAAAGGGAACCCATGTTTGCCTGCTTGGTGCCTTGTGTGAGCAGCTACAGAGTGTGTCAATCAAAAAATATTTCACATTTATTGGGAAAAAACTGAAAAAACTGGCACTTGAAAGCAGGATTAAAATATTTATATTACAGAAACACCAGCAGCAAAAATAATATCTGAAAAGTAAATATTTCAGTCCTGAATGTGATTTTTTTAGTTATTTACAGCTACATGACTTTCCTTTGAGCAATGATTTCTTCTGATCCTGATAGGAGTTGGGAGCAACCCTGGAAATCTGTAGAGCTGCTTATGCCATGGTGCCACCAGTGACCCCAGTGCTCCTTGCTGGGAACAAGAGGACCTGGCTAGCCAGGCCTTGTCCCTCTCAGTGGCCAGGTTAATTTGTTTGTGTGGGGAAAATGCTGGAGCAGTGCAAAGCATCACCCAGTGGAGCTGTGGGAGCGTGGGGTTTGCTTGGTGACACCCAGGGCACTGTCAGCAGGGGAAGCTGTGGAATACCTCAGTGCCAAGAGTGTCTCCCTGGAGCACAGCAGACCTAATTCTCCTCTCATCTCTGCTGATGTCTCTCCATGGACCAGGCTGAAGCTGCTCGTGGTTCCTGCTGTACAAAATCAGAGAGGAATCATGGCTGGATGGCTCCCTTGGCGTAAGCAGCTCTATGTGGAGGCAGAAGGTTTTTTTGCTTTCTTCTCTAGTTTCAAATGTCCCCTGGAGTTTCATTGTGAAAAGTCAGTTATGAAAATTGAGAGTGTGAAGGGGGGGAATGTGTCATTTGGGTTGTGATTTGCTGTTAATTAAAGTTTAGTGTGACACATCCTTTATGTCTGGGGATTCCTGAGTCTCATCTCAGTGGCCTGGGTAGAACAGAGGAGCATCTCCATCGAGATCAATGCTCATTATTATTTTCCTCATTATCATCATGATCCTCATCAGTATTTGTTCTACAACACTGGCTGTGGAACAGAAGCACAGGCAGAGATGACCTTCGCTCCTGTTCCAAACCTTTCATTTTTAACAGATAAGACACTCAGGGGCTGGGGACAGGAAAGTGACAGTGAACTGACAGAGAATCAGATCCACCTACTCAGAAGTCAAAATCAGCCACCTCAAGCCCAGCAAGCATTTGATGGTCTGACCACCTTGTTGTATGGGCTGACCTCTTGTAAAATCTGCAAAAAGGACCTCAGGAAAAGATGTATCCCTTCAAGTTAGGGACTTGGACCTTTCTGCTTAAAATGTTGAAAATCAGTTCTTTTGGAAGGTTTGGGACAGAAAAGACTCCTGCCAACCTGACAGCTCATTGCTTCTGGTTTGAGATGGAGGAGGAGGTGTGTGATTTCTGTGAGTCATCTCCTGACAAGCTGCTGATAATCCCCCAACCATCCCCTCAGTGCTGGTGATTTTCCTTTTTGCTGATGCAAAGTCATCTGGGGGTCAGGAAGTGGATGGCATTGTTAAGGCTCTCACAGGGAAATGGTGGGATACAATCAGACTGGACTTGAGGAAAACGATTTTGATTTATTTCCACTTAACAACAGAGCAGGATGGTGAGAAACAAAGACAAAAATTCATATACCTCCTTCTACTTCTTCTCAGGCCCAAGTCCAGTTTTTCATGCCCAACTCCCCTACCTCCTCCCTGCCCAGCAATGCAGGATATTTGGGAATGAGGGATTGTGGTCAGGCCATAACAGACAGGCTCTCCAAGGGAGTCATGTTAGGTTGAAAGTGGTTTTGTTAATATTTTTTTTTGTCTAAATGCTTATGTAAGGGTTTTGCTGTTTTTCAGAATATCCAAGTACAAATAGATTCATTTAATAAAAGAGAAGACACTGCTAATTTATTACAGAAAACAAACAGCACCTTTTTTTTTTCCTGAAGATAAGGTTGTATGGCAACTTATAGAATTAATGCATCACTGAAAAAAACAAAAATCCAAATTTCTTCCTCCCCTTCCTCTCTAAGTGTTGAGGATCTGTTCAGCTTCACCCCAATCCTCATTTTTGCTGCATTAGTGGGTGCTCTGCAGTTCAAGCCCTGCCCACCTCTGTGTGCTCTGGAGGTTGCTCCAGGAACCTGGTTTGACATCACTGGTTTGGGGAGACATTTTGGTTGCACCCAAGTGTTTCACACACCAGCTTCAGGAGGTGAAATCGTGGCCTGTTGACATGTTTGCTGTGTGTAAGAGGAGGACTGGGGACCCAGAGGAGGTGACAAGCTGCTCCCTGTGTGTGAGCACTGTAACCTGGAGGGTTTGTGCAGCAGGTGGGTGAATGGGCTGTGGCTCTGCTTGCCTGGAAATCACCCATGACCAAAGAACTGCAGTGAGATTTGACCTCTCCTGTTCCTAAGGGTGTCCCCTTTGGTGAGGTCTCCGCTGCTCTTTGCAGCCAGCTACAGACCCAAAGCTTTTTCTGCATCTAAATGACAAGGGAGAGGCTGCACAAAATACTTCCCTCCTGTGAAAGCCCCTTTTATGGTGATAGGGGTGTTTTAGCATTATGGATTTTCCAAAACCAGATTTTATTGAAAGCCAGCAGGATTGCCAGCATTCCTCTGGGTGTGCTGAGCAGCTGCTGGCACCCAGAGCTGGGTGTTGGGGTGACTGTGGGGTTGGTGGAAGGTGATTTACACAGCACAGGTAATGAACACAGTCCCTCCAGCATCAGCAGCTCATCAGAACTGATCAGGAACAACCTCTGCTGACCAGAATGATGGGAGAGCTGTGTTTGGTGCATGACAAATAGCAGGGTGTTGCATATTTTTCATTATTAGCTTTGAATCCATACAATTAGTGATAGAAAAGAAAATAATATTTATTTATCTGTGAAGTCTAATGATAAAATAATAGCCAAGGAAAGTATTGATCCCTCCCTTGACCACTCTCTCCAGAGAAAGGTGTCCCTGCCTGTGGCAGGGGAGGCTGGAATAGAAATTTTGAGTTTCCTTCCAACCTAAACCATTCTGTGATTCTATGATAAAATAGGAATTTTCATTTTTCCACCAGTCTGCATGTACCAGAGTTGGCAGTAATCTTGTATGAACATTAACTCCACCATCCTGTTCCCTTCCTTTCCTTCCACCAAAATTCACCTCTTTTTTTCCCTTCCTGTGAGTGATGAGGAATGTGTGTGCTCAATGGATAGAAAGGACAAGGTGCCTTCTAGTGACACCAGGAAGAAAATGATCCGGGGAGCTACAGACCACTAAGCCTTTCATTTGTACCTCGTAAACTGGTTCAAATGATAAGAAAAAAAAGAAAACATTTGGGAGATGCTGATAAGATCAGGCTTATCCAGTAGAAAGGTAGTGTAGGATATGGCTGGAAGTGATAGGGAAAGCCTAGGCTTGATGACCCAGCAGGTCACTTACAGTCTTTCTCTCTTAATCTCTTGGAAGTCTTTGAACTCCTCAATACCGAAGGAAGAGAGAGGAACTGGCTTATCTCATTTATTTACGATGCTGAAAGGTCTTTGCAAGGCCCCTTGTATAAAGCAGTCAGAAAGACAAGGTGGGTGGGTGAAAGGGAAAAGTAGAGTCAGGAATCAAAACCTGAAGTGAAGATTAGAATAACTGGGAATTTGTGTGTTCCTAAGTCCCCTAGGTCTTTGGTTTGGGATGGAAAAGAGAGGGAAAGATATCCAGGTCTGGGGTAGCAAAAAGCCTCTGAGGTCAGTCAGGTCCAGAGAAAACAGTGTATTTACAACCTAAAGAGTAAATACATGACATAACCTCCAAAAAATGTGCTGTGTTAATGAGTGGCTTCTGCCTACCCTGTGGTTTCAGTTTGAGTTTGATGTGGTCAAACCAGAAGCCAAAGTCTTTGGTTCTGCAGCCCATGGCAGAGGAGATCTTGGTGGGGCTGCTAATGGGGAGGAGATGCTTTTTCCCTGGTCACCTCCCCAGCAGGGTCTGCAGTGCAGGACCAGCTGTGCTTTTTCAGGAGCACAGAAGGGTTAGACAAACACGAATACAGTGTTATTTAAAAGGCCAGCAGTGATGCTCAGCATCAGAGCAGTCTCACTATTGAAGGAGCCCAAATTAAGAGGCTTCATGTGGCATTACTGGGACTTAAGTTAATTTTTTTTCTTCCATTTAAACTCTGCATTTGTTTCTTTTCAACAGCCGTGTCTGTCTCTCTATCCTAAAGAGAGATTTTGAGTAAGGGTTAAACAAACATAATTTATTTGCATTCCCTGCTGCTCTGCCACAGCTGACTGTGTTCCCTGCACCACTGATTTAAAAGACAGCCCCACCTCTTAATTGATGGAGCCTCCTGTCTCCCTTCCATTCCTTCCCATCCCTCTGCCTTTCCCCACCATTTTTAAGGGAGAAGAACCACTGGATGTCCCTTTGAATTCCAGGGGCTGAAGTCCTGGATGCTGCTAATGAGCAGCGAGAGCCTTTTAAGGAACTGAAATGTTGCATTGTTATGATTTGGGAAACAAAAGCCGAATTAGAACTGTAACACTTAACTATGGCATCCCACTTTATTTGCCTCTAATGCAGGCTAAGCTGCCTTACAGCAATCTTTTAAATGTAATGATTGAGACTATTATAGGAAATACTATACAAAGCAACGTTTTTTTTGCAGCCTAAATAATAAGTAGGGCAAGGTTTTAAATGAGGCTAGAGTAATGAATGCTGTACAATAATTTTGATGATAAATTTCCCCGGAGGATAAAGTGGAAGAACAGAAGAAGGCTGTATTTAATCATGCAAAATTAAAGGAATGCAGACCAACAAATATTTATAGAAATGTACGGATTTTCTAACCTTTTCTGAGATATTCTTGCCCCTTTTCACCTGGGAGACTTTGCAGAAGTTCAGGTCTTTCAGCGTGTAATAATTAGGAGGAGGAATTGATCACATAGGGTCAAGTGTTTCTTTGATGTAGAGCACAGAAATTCCTGCTTCCTAGCAGGCTGGAGGACTCAAACAATGAGACATTTGTTTTTCACAGCTCTTTCATTCATCAGTGTGTCTGAAAAGCTTGCTTTGAGCAGACACACAGCTTGGGATGACACATTCTGCAGCTGCTCTTCACCTACAGCTGACCTAAGGAGCTGTGTCCCCACCAGAGCAGGGCACGGTGCAGAGATGCCCTTCCCAAGGCAGCAGAGGTGGTTTGTGCAAGCACAGTGAGGGGAGCTGTGAACTGCATTGCAGAGGTGACACCTGGGCTTCCATGTTCTCAGCAAGCTCAAAATCTCTGCCCCATCCCCAGGCACAGGCCCACAAAGGCCATCCATCCTCCTCAAAGGTGCTGCTCCTCAGCTCTGGCTTCTTCTGTTGGTCTCGAGGACAAAAGCATGGCTTCAAAAGCTAAGGGACACTAAAAAAGTGTCCAGGTGTGCTGGCACCTGGCTTGGCACATTCCTGGTTGTTCTGAATGGATGCACTTGTGGAAGGGTTAGACAATCACTCCATGAAGTTAAATAATCACTCCATAAGGTTGGGCTGCTTTGTGTTTTTTTAAATAACTGTTAAAAGAAGGGTGTTTCAGTGGAACTTCAGCTCAACCTCCAACAGCATCCACTCAGCAGAGGCAAAAACCTGCGGGTTCCTGTTCTGCTGATCAATACTTACGGCGTATATTGATTTCCAATTTAGGTGTTAACTTTTTAGCTCTTAGAAGTGCTCTTGATATCAATTTTCACCTTGCCTGGTGTTCATTACATGCTGAACGTTGTGGCAGTGAGTGAGCTCGGATCCCATCTGGAGGGACGATTAATTCCAGCCACTTCAGGACTGCAGCCTGCCAAGATTTACTCGCCTTGCGCAAGGATCGCGGCAGCACGAAAAATCTGTGCTTAAGGCAGTGACCTGAGAATTGCTTTCACTCCAGCCTGGCACTTTCTCCTCCACTTTCTCAGCCTGTGTAGTCATCTCTGAAATCATAGAATAAGCTAATAAATAGGGCTGTTTATTATGTCCGCGTTGTTTCGGCGTAATAATTCACAGGCAAAGAGCCCGGGGTGGCGGGCTCAGGTTGCTGGGTGGCTGGGTTTTGTTTAAGCAGTAAGACACACATGATGAGCAGCGAGTCCCTGGGTGATTGTGCCTCCAGTAGTGTTAGGAGGCACAAGGTCAAAAGGCTCAGTGACTTTAACTACCTGAACAGTGCCGCGTAATCCCCTGCAAATGGGCTGTCTGCAATGTCTTATTGCTGTATCAGAGAGGGAATTATTTCTTTTTAAAGGCAGCCACATGAATTCCCTCTATAATTGGCACAGGGCTGACATCACTGGCTGCCAATCAGAAATCCGCTTTGTCTTGGGTTTTAACACCTTAATTTCAAGTTGGGGTCATCTGAACAAATGGATTTTGTTCAAATGATGTTTTATCCTCTTTGTGCTCTGAGTCCCATCTGCCTGTTTCGCGCTCTGTGTGTGCCTGCCTTGGGAATTGCTCTGCAGTGGCTTTTGTGTCACCATCGGGCACAAAACAGGGACTGCAAAGTCCTTGCGGGCTTGGTGACATGGGAGCCATGGCCCAGCCTGTGGTGCCCAGGACATTATTTAGGCTCAGAAGCTCCAGGGAGTGAGGGGAGGGCAGACAGCCCGGTGAGCACCTCGGGAGGCAGGCTGGGATCTCAAAATAATTGTGTAGCCATCAAATCCTTTCAGCCCGTGCTGTCTTTTACTTTTTATTGGCAAGCATAACCCCAAAATAATAATAAAATCATCCCAATTAACAGTTACTGCTGGTAAAATAAGCACACCTAGGTCAGAGCTTTGCCATCCTGAGCAGATGAGGAGCAGGCTGTTCATCCCAGTGATACTGAGGGGACCACAGGCAGCTGCTGCCCTTTTTGGAAGGTGGGGGTGAGGGATCCCAGATGGGAAGATTTCCCCCTTGTTTCTCCCCACTTTAGGCCCCAGCAGAAGCAAAGATAAAGGCACAGCCCACAGGAATTTCTCTGCAGCCCCTTGAGTTGTTTTCACTGTCTTCCAGCTGCTCCTTCAGCAGGAGAGAGGAAATCCTGTGGTCCACCCCAGAGAATGCTTTTCCTTTGGGAAAATGGGAATAGATGCCAGAGGTCACAACTTCTCTGTCTCAGTCTGTCGGTGGGAGGGACAAGGGCATCTCTGGGGGAAATCTGTTAAATCCAGAGCCAAGGAAATCCTGTGGAAGTTGCTGTTGAGCTGCACTGGAATTTAGGGACAAAGTGAGAGGAATCCTCACCCTGTTAGAGGGCAAAAATTTGACAAATAGTTTTAAAGGCTTAAAATAAATCTATCTTCATAACCTGACTGCTGTGCTTTTTTCCTTAGGTGTGTTATAGAGGTAATGATACTTCTACAGTGAACTCAATTAACCTTCTGCAGCCTCCCTTGTGACAGGGAATCCTAAATCTTCTAGTTTATGAGTGCATGTGCAAAATTTGAAGCTACTCTGAACTTAGCATTAATAAATGCCCTTTTTTAATTGGTGCCCATTTGTTTGTTTTCTTTTCCAGTGAGAAAGACATGGTGGCTGTGAATGGAATGTAGTGTTCATGGTTGGAAAGAGATTTCCACACAGGAGAGAGGTATTATCATTATTCTTGTTATTATTATTATTATTTTTAAGAATCTGCTTCTTGTGTGTGTGGATGCCTTTGGAGTTTCCATTGTTCAATGATGTTTTAAGATGATCTTCAGGCCTTTATCTTTGGTTCTCTGCATTATTTTGCATAAATGGACATCCACTGCCAATAAGAATGATTTAATTCTCCTCTGTCTGATACCCACTGCATTTTAAGTGTCCTTTAGAAGTGCTGTGGAAAAAAGGATGGGGTGAAAAACCCGTGTATTTAGGGTGAAAAGCCTGTGTATTTAGGGTGAAAAGCCTGTGTATTTAGGGTGAGAAGCCTGTGTATTTAGGCTTCCACAGCCCAGTTTCCCTCCAAACTCCCTTCTGCTCTGTGATACACCCTGGTGGGTGCACCCTGCATCAGGACACTCAGTAGTGTTTGCTCCTGCCTGGCTCCTGAGATCTTTGCATGAACACATTCTGTGCAGAGCAAAATGCTTCATCTGGGAGGGAGGATGTCAGCAATAAATGAGAAAACAAGAGAAATGGATGATGGCCCATAATGCAAACCCTATAATATAATCATTGTTGTTTGATAAAAGAGACACTTGGAGCAACTCTCCATGCCCTGCTAGGTATGTCTGGATTTATTATTCAAAAAGACACAATCAAATCTCTTCATTCCATTGACAAATGGGAGCTATTCAATTCCGTATCTGCCTCTTATTTATAGCATATAGAGGGGTGATTTATATGCTGGCTGCAGATCTTCCAAAACAGTTTTAATTAGCAGCATTGGCTATTAGAATGAGAGTCCTGTAACTTCCCTGTCATACACATCCCCTTAAAATTGAACAGCAATCTTACTCTTTGCCAGGCAACACTTTTATTTTTTTGGTGATGCCAGCAAGAAAATGCATGTGTGCTTTAGGAGCTCAGAGGTTGAATTGCTGCTGAGGAGGAGGCAGGGGAGGGCAAGGGAGAAATTTTCATTTATTGGTGGGATTGGGAGGACAGGGCAGTCCTCAGGGCACTGGCACCATCATGACTTGGGGTTTGGGGACACAGTAAGCCCCAAACACACCAAGGCCAGCTCGGGCTGGGAGCACTGCCATTCTGGGATTCTGCTCTGCCTTTCTGTGCTTGGAGGAGGGTGAATCTGAGCTCTCACCTCACTGTGTCCCGTGGTTGGAGCACTGATCCCTCCTCCCGGTGCGACCTGTGGCACATGTTTTTGCTGGGAGCGCTGTCTGAAGTTGTAAGCAAGCATTCCAGCATTCCAGCATTCCCCCAGCTGTTCCCTGCTCCACAGAGCTGCTCTGGCTCGTGGGCTAATTGGTACCCCTGAGGTTCAGAGCAGAGGCAGGCACGGCGCAGGGGGCAGCCTGGCAAAGGCGCCGCTCTGAGTCTCCATTATTTTCACGCATCTGATAGGAATGTGATCCCTTTGAGACCTCAGCCTATCTGTCAAACCTGAGATCAGCCAACAGGTTCAAAAGTTATTTGGGGAAGCAATGAGTGACAGAACAATTGCACAGCTCTTGTTTTTTTCCTGGGAAACCAGGCTAGAAAAGCGCATGAAACATAAAGAGTATTTTTTGTGCTTTATGCGGTGTGTGTAGCATGCAGAATGCTCTGTTGTTATGCTTCCACTGATCTCTTTTTGACATAAGCAATGCAGTCATTCTGTCTTTGCATCAAATAAGTCTTTGTACTGCTTGTCACCAGCTCACAGTGTCTCTGTCTGTGTGTAAACTCGGTGTTTGCTACATCCCCCTGTCACAACTGTGCTGCTGCCTGCAGCTGGGTGGTTCTGCTCCAGCTCTGGGTGCTTTACAGCAATGCTCTGTTGGTGATATTTACTCTGGACTGTAAGAAAACCTTAGGAAATCTGAAGTTTGAGGTTGAAAATAACATGAAAAGAGAGGACATGAGCACTGGACCTGGTGACAGAGGTTTGGTGTCTTTGCCTCCTCCCTTGGAGGAGGTCAAGGAAAGAAGGCACAGCTGAGGGAGAAGATTGAATGAGGTTCATCACTGCTCTGCCATGCTGTATGTTTGTAGTGCTTGGGAGACTGATGGGAAAATGAGGAATTAGGAAATGAGGAGACAGAAAAAATCCTGCTACAAGCAAGCCTGAAATCAATGTGGTCAGAAAGAAGGAATGGAAATGATTCCTGCAGTTTGCAATGGGGAGATGATGGGCTCTGCAGCAAGGCATCCACAGGTAATCCACAAATCTGGGAAAAAACTCACAGTTCTTGGGCTGAATACAAGTGAGATTTTTTTTTTTTTTTTTAATCTACAGAAATTGTGTGTAGGTATTTTATGTCATTTTCTGGGCATATTGATAAAGCACACTGGTTAAGGAAGCTTTCAAATTATTAACATCTTCAGCCTTGTCTTTGAGCCAAGTGAGCAGTATTTGGTGAGCTGTCTTTGGGCATTACACTAAGTGCTTTTCTACTGCAATTCTAATAGAGTGTAGGGCTGAATTTGATAGTGTTACCTATTAGTGATTAGAGAGTGAAGGGCTTTCAGTGTGTCTGTACTGCAGAGTTTGCTTTGATTGATAAATTGGGCATTATGCATTTCATAATTTTTTAATTCTGCCTCGAAGTAATGAGATTCCCTCTTCAAATTCCTCTTCTCACTAACATTTTGAAAACATTTTGGAGGTATGAATGGGGAAGGAAAAGAAAGAGGAGGGAACAGTTTTAGTCATAAACACTTAAACTGTGCATTACTCAGTGGCACAGGCTGAACTCTGCTGGAGAAAGGTACTTCTAAATTACCCAGATATTAACACTGTAATTATTGAGCATGGATAACAGTTATGAATTTTTTATGGATCAGTCAGGGTAGCAAAGTCATGGCTGCCTTACAGAGAAAGGTATGATGGGAACGTGCAGGAAGATGATTGAGGATTCCCTCTTCACATTTTCATAGGGTCTTTCACAGGGAAAGTGCAGCTTCCAAACACTCAGGGAACATCCCACTACCCAGTGACTCCAGCAGGAGCTCCAGCACTGCTCACTGTTAGGATATATATTTATTTCTCTGAATCTGGGGTTGCTCTGGCAAGAGCTCTTGCCCTATTCCTCTCCAGCTGCTCCTCTATCAGTTTTCCAGTTTGTACCTACCCAGCTTCTTGCCTTTTCTTCTGCCACATCTGTTTTCTCCAGACAAACCCACTTCTGTTTTACTTCGGTTTTTTTAGATTTTTAGAGAAGGGCTGTAATATATTTGAAGTGTCTGCCATTAACTTTTGAGATTCAGTGACCTTTGTTAATCAGGAAGGAGGTTTTTTTGAGGTCTACAGGAAGAATTAATCATATGTAAACTGTTTGCTTTAAAAAGTCTCTTACCAAATGTGGGATTTCCCAGGTAGCCTTCAAAAGGTCAGAGGCTGGAGGCAGCAGCTGGAGAGCACTGCAGGAGGACAAAGCCTCTCAGAACAGGTTCAGAATTAAGGAGAGACCTGTGGAAACACATGGCACTGGGGAGAACCCATTGTGTTTGAGAGGTTGGACTCAGGCCAGAAATTTGGAGTTCCTAAGGAAGCAACACACCAAGTGGCACTGTGCTGTTGCACCATGCTGACATTTGCTTGCAATATTCTCCTATTTCAAAAGCAAGTTTTTGTGCTTTCAACAAAATGTCCCTTGGCCCTACAAGACTGGAAACAATTTTTGGGTGAAAGAAACCATGAGAATTCTGGAAAATTTTCAGTCAGCTGCTGGTACAGTCCCTTCTCCCAGGCATGCAGGGAGTTGGAGTCTCTGAAGGAGAAGTTTTCCTCATGGACCCAGTTTCTGCCAGCTCTTGGTGTGGCAGTTCCTGGTCTGTGGTGGCAGGTGGCTCCAGAGCTGCCCATGCAGACTCCCAAAAGGCAGAGAGGCTTTTCCCCACAATGGGGCTTTATGTCCTGGATAAACACATTTGATAAAGATCAGCTTGAGGGATTTCACAGTGTTACAACCCCCTTTCTCCTCCAGCTTCTGCAGCAGGGATTGTGGGACCTTCTAGCTCTGGGTTAGGAAAGAGTTGATGGAGAAAAGTGCAGCTGTCAAAAGAGAGGGACAGTCAGTGTCATCAATGCCCTAAAGGCTGCAGGGTCTTTGCAAAGGAAGATTCTTTCTCTGAATTTTAGAGGGCTCTGCCAAATCCTTTAATGTGGTTTTAATGTGCTTTGCTGTACTTAGTAGTGGTTTTTACCTGCTGTGTCTCAGTGAAGCTGATTTTGGAAGATGTCTCACAAATTAGGTACAGAGCAGCCAGTGTTTCGTTTCCTACATGCAGCTCTGTTGTTCACCCCCCTCAGCTCCTGCAGATGATGGACCTTGTTCTGCACTTGCTTTCAAGGTTTTACCAAGTCTTGGTGAATAATTGCATTTGCTGTTAGAGGGAAGTCCATCTGGAAGGCTGCACTCACAGAAGCACACCTTGTGACAGAAGGGGAGTTTTCCAGTCTTCTGTGTCCATACAGGGGAAACACACAGGTGAAGGGAGTGAGATGCCACCCCACCAGCCACCCCTTTGCAGTGTGTGCTGTTCCCCAGGGATGGATTCAGGGCCTGATCCCAGCCACTCTCCAGAGGGACCTCACTGCAGGATGGCTCAGAGCCCAGGGGCTTCTCCAGCTCATCCTGCAGCAGTGGAGTGGGGGCATTGCTCTTTCTCCCAATGATTAAAGGACAGAGCTTCCTCTTCAAGGAGTTCACTCTCCAAAACCACTCATGGAAAAGTTATGTGCTAGAAGCATTTCCATCTGATCCAGAACACACAGGAAGTCTGGATATGAATGATTTAAAGACTATGGGAAAGCATAAAGATGTTAAGGTGAATTTACTACTTTGTTCAGCACATAGATTGTGTGAGGGGTCTGCAGTATGAATTAAAGAAAGGCTCCAGCCATGAGATATTACAGTTTAATTCAGACATTAGTACAGCCAGGGAGAAGACAGTAATGTATTGCACATCTAAATAGGATTTCCATACTGGATTGCACCTGTGATCTATATGGACAGTGCTGCCTGTGTCAGATGGAATAATGTGATGGGGATAATAGGCAGCTGTGGAAGGATTTACCTGGAGCAAGCTCTGCTGCTAATAGCTGGCTCATATCCCAACCTAACCATGAGAGTTCATTGTTCCCATGTCCTGTTGGATGTGGGGGAGGATGTTCTCCTGACCTTCAGCAGCCTCAAGGCATTAATGAATCACTCACATCTGCCCTGTGTTCATGTCAACCAGCAGCACCTTCTGTGGGACAATGTGTTTAAAAACAAAGGGAATTTTTTTTAAAGGCAATTTGAAATGTGGTGTTGTCAGTCATCTGCTGCCACACTTTTGTGCTGAGGAGGTGGGACATTAAAGAGCCCCTGTTACCTTCATAAATTACTCATTATTCAAATAAACCAATGCCCCATCACTTTTTATTCATCCCTTCTCCAATTAACAATGGTACTAGTTTCCCTTGCCTCTAGAAATATTTGCAGATGGTACCTAGGCTTTTTACCTGTTTTTTTCCTTTTTGAGGTCAGGTGGGCCAGTTTCAGTCAAGGCTGGCTAAACTTTAAAATTGTCATTTCTTGTTCTGGTTTCTCTAGATCTTTTGCTTTTGACCACTTCTGTTTACAGACCTGTGACTTTCCTGAAGCTTTTATTTCTCTTAGAAAACCTGAAGGAAATAGAGGTGACCAAGGGACAGCACTGTGCCTGTGCCATATGTGTGCTACAAGAGTGCTTCACCCCTCTGGAGGCTTTCTTCCTCCTGATTTTTTTTTTTTTTATTTTTTTCCCCCAGTTTAAGCATTTCCAGCAATGGCTCTGAAGTAACCCCAGAGTTCTGTCTCTTCCCATTTTTTGGCTGAGGAGGCTTTGCAGTGTGTGTAGCAGGGGGTCTATTGCACATGAGCAGCTCTGCCAGGTGTTTGCTGCTCTCTCTGCAAACGGCGTTCCCGGAGCCGTGCCGTGAGAACAGATGGGCCAGGGAAGTACCTTGCTCTCAGTGGGTCTGGAGAATGAACTCATTATCCAGGCAGTGGCCTGTCACACCAGCCTCATTTACCAGTGGATGGTGTAGAAAACGAGCCCTGGAAAGCAGAGCCTGGCAGGGTGGGAGTTGTGGCAGTGCCAACCGCGGCGGTGCCGCTCGGCGAGCAGCTCCTTGGGGATGAGGGATAGGGAGGGAGCCTGGAAAGGCAGAGAGTTACAGAGAGGCATCAAAAAGCTCATAAAAATGGCAGTAAGGGCTGCTTTGGGGAGTTGAAAAATGTCCTGTGGAGAGGGGGCACATTGCAAGGCTGACCCTGAGATGGTCTCATTCCTTCCTGAAAGGTGCCTGTGCTCAGGTGGGGTTGGGCTCTTTCTCCAGCAGCACTGACACAACCAGAGGACACAGCCTCAAGCTGCACCAAGGGAAATACAGGTTGGATATTAGGAAAAAGTTTTTCATGGAAAGAGTGATAAAGTTCTGGAATGGCTGCCCAGGGAGGTGGTGGAGTCACCATCGCTGGATGTGTTTAACAAAGCCTGAATGTGGCACTGGGTGCCAGGGTTTAGTTGAGGTGTTTGAGCTGGGTTGGACTTGATGATCTTGAAGGTCTCTTCCAACGTGGTCACTCTCTGAATTCTGTGAATTCCTTAGGTGGTACCTCCACTAAGTATTCCCTAAAAAGGCCAGAAAGTATTAACAGAGCATGTGTAATAAGCATGATGTTCAAACATAAAAAAGGACTCAAACCTTCCAGGTTATGTTAGACCAGAGAGGTAACTGAACAGCTTTCCATCTTTCTCCTCTTGAATGCCACCTGGGAAACACCTCTGACTGTGCTCACAAGTTTGAGGATTGCAGGAGTTCTGTGTAGCTGTTGTTTTGGTTGCTGGTAAAGATAGGAGAAATTTTGGTGCTAGTTACTCAGAGGAATATAAAAAATGTCAGAGCTGCCAGCAATCTTGGAAAGGGAAAGTACAGAGTGGGAAACTTTTGTTTATTAGTAGCAAAATCCATGAGGAGTGTGGGGGAAATTGTTACCCCAGTAAGTCCTCCTGTACAAGGGAGAAATGTGAGGGCACGGCAGCTTTCAATTAGGCAGAATTTTCTGTTTTTAAAATGGCTAAAGACAACAAAAATATGTCCCCACAGGCTGCTCCTGGGGTGTTTTGTGTTAAACTGGTGCCTGGCACAGCTGGCAAGGCGATGGTGCGTAACCTTTGCAGTAGGTGAAGAGCTGGAGGCAGACAGATGTTCCCGTGTCCTTGGCTGGGATTGTGCATTCCCTGCCCACACAGATGGTCCTTTGGAGCACCCTGGCAGCCTCTCCCTCCCCATGCCCCTTCCCACCTGTTGGCACTTACAGATCCAACAGAAGAGTGGCTGGGATTTGGGGAAAGCAGGACAAAAAGATGCAGCAGCACTTCTGGCTGTGAAACAAGGCAAGCTGTGTGCAGTGCATAGCAAGGCAGCCAACGAGGGCTCACCCCAGAGCAGGAGCTTTCTCTCCAGAATCCATTCTGGTAATTCACCAGATTGCAGCATGGATGGAATTACAAGGGAGTTTTTTTTTTTTTTAATGAAAGGGAGCTTCTGTTCTGAGCAAAATTAGGTGATGCTCAATTGGATTTGGTTCTTCTCCTGCGTGCTCAGCTTTACACAGTGAAAAAAAAGGGCAGAGAAGAACAAATTGACTCTGGAAATCACCTCCTACAAAGTTGGCTTCAATCCTGCCAGCCCTTCCTATAGGAATGAGCCTCCCACCCACACAGAGCAGGTGAAGTGGAGAAGCCCCTTTCCAGAGGCAGCTGCAGAGCCTTGTTAGAGCAGTTTCAGAGGGGTTTTCAGCAGACTGCACTCGTGCTGCATCCCAGGGTCACATCTCCCTCCTGCCTGGGACCAGACATTTGCCCCCTTCCCCCATCTCCCACCCTTTTGCTCACAGCAGGGAGGAGCAGGAGTGCTGCCTGATCACTTCCAGCATCAGCACAGGTCAGGGTGGCTTCAGCCCTTCATCCAGAGCTGGGAATAAACCCAGAATAAGCTCAGACCTCAGTGTGACTTGTGTCACTCCATTCTGCAGGTGGGAACAGCATCCAGAAGTGAAAAATAAAGCTGTGAGAACATCACCCAGCACTTCAGGCTCGCCTGCTTCCCTTAATGGTCTGTAGGAAATCTGTCAGGCTGGGCAGTGAGCTGGCACAGGTTGGCCTGGCATTCCTGACCTCACAACCACCACACTGACTCCCAGCAGTGGGAAAACACAGCCATCATTATTTTTTTTCTCATAAATCACACCTTGCAGTTCTAAAATGGAGCACTGGCTCCAGCTGAATTTGAGCAGGTTTAGTTGGAGGGCAGGAGAGCTGTCCAGCAGGGAGTTTGTCAGCTGCTGCACCATGTGGCCCATCACAGCTCTTTAAGGAATAGCACTGTATCATGCAAAATATTTTGCAGGCAGGCACTTTGCAAACCCTGGAAAGTGTTTTACAGATTCTTCTGCAGAGGAGGTTGCCAGTCAGTAGCATGGTTTATTTATTTTGTTTGGTTTTCTTGGGTTATTAAACATGTTTTATTTATAGAGTGTGCTTTCTAGAGAACCATCTGCATGCATCTTCTTAAAGAAAGCATCTGAGGGTGCTGGGCTGTTGTTTGTGTGTGTGGGGCCACATAACAGGCAGCTCCATGGGGTCTGTGGGAGCTCTGGAGATGTGCATGGAAGTGCTCAGTGAACTGGAGAGAAGCACTGGTGTGGAGAGTTTGCGTGCAGAGAGTTTGAGCGTGGCTCCCTGTGAGGGAGGGGAGGGATGGATATGGCTCATCCATCCCCTGTTCCACCTCAGCTCCTCACCTGCTGCAGTCCTTTCCCAGGCAGTCAATTTTAGTGCAGAATCCAGAGGGACTAACTCCAGCCATAATCCTTTTGAGCTTAAGCATGGAAGTAACCTTGTGTCCTGTAAAAGTGTGAATTTGTATGTGTGTGTGTGAATGTTTGCACCATCTGTTCCCTTTCCTGCAGCTCAGAGTGGGATTTTTTGTCCCCTTTGCTCAGCTCCTACAGGTACCTGTGGTGCTGCTGTCCTCCACAGCATTGCTCAGGTATTTCCCACTAGAAAACATCAACACATGGGGACAGGTGTATCAGTGCAGTGCAGGTAGAAATTTATTCTGGTAATAAACACTTCCTGCCTTTATCTCCTCCTGTCATCCTCTTAATTAAACTGATATTCCTAAGGTGTATTCAATTTAGGAATTTGGGTTTTTTCCTACTGAGAAGCCCAAGTAGAAGGAATCATGTGCATAATGGAGTGGCCGGCTGGCAGAGCTGTACTGAAATACAATTTCTGCATTTATAGGTTGGGTTTTGTCCTAGCAATCTGCAGAGCAGCCAGTGGGCAAGGAAACCCTGCTTATAAGAGCAATTTCCCATGATTATTAATGCCTTGGAAGCTGAAATCAAACATTGCTAATCCATCACTCACAGTGCTTTGACACCGAGCCATCACAAGGAAGGGTCATTTAAGTTGTGCTTTGACTGTAATGGGTTTTGAGAAAACTGAGATTATCATCTAGAACAAAAGTCTCCAGTTGGTGTCACAGAATGAATTTAAAACTCTTCCACTCTCTTTGGCCACGTGGGAACTGCTTGTCTCCACACACCCAGCTGATTTCTCTGGAGCAGGGAATTTTGTAGCTGGGGCTATTGCAGTTTATTAAAATGAGCTGTAGATTTTCAGTGGCAGCTTAATTCACAGTTTTCACATCTTGGCATTTCAAATAATTTTAATCAAATAATTAAATTGAAATTATTTTAATAAATTTAATTAATTAATTTTTAGGTTTACAATTTGTTCCAGAAGTAATGCAGTTTGCTGAGATTACACACATTTTCTGCAGTTTTGATTTTACTGCTGTATTCATTTAGCTCAGCAAATTTATAAAACTAATTAAAACAGAAGTACTTTTTTTGATTCAGATTGTGAATGAAAAACAAGAATCTAATGTAAAATGACACTTGCAGGGAGATTAAGACCAATTTCAACTCTATGGGTGTTTTACTACTCAGTTTTTTAAACAAAAAGCAATTATTTTTATAGCATATTCTTGGCATGGTTGTATTGTTTCCATATTTTGGGATGCCAGGGGAGTGGGAGGCTAGGACCTGAATCAGCAGTGTGCTGAAACATGTCTGACATTAGCTATGGAGTTGGTCCTCACTGAATTCCTTGGATTTCTTGTTTGCTGAACCCAGATGGAGCCAGACCCCATTTCAGTCACCAGGGCTGTGCTGCTCCCCAGCTCTTGTTAGGCCTTGTATCATCCAGGGAGTGAAAACCATCTGCAATTGCCAGAACTTCAGCCCCAGAGGCAGCAGCAGGAGCTTTCCTTGTGCTGGGAGTCCTCCCTTGTGATGGGAGAGCAGGGAACCTGTGGGGCTGCTGGAATTCCTTAGGTGGCACACCACTGCAGGTTCACACACCAATCACCACCTCCCAAGTGACAAATCTGGAGGGGGCAAAAAGAGATGATCACTTTATAAATTTCTCATGAAGGCAAATGACTCATACATAAATCAAGCTGCTTCATTAAAGGGGGAAGTGGGCTGAACACGGAGGTGACAAAGGTTAACTCCACACTTGTGACACTGAGCCCTGTGTCACTTCTCCCCAGCTCTCACTGCAAGTCACTCTTGCAGCAGTGCTTGTCACCATCCCCAGCTCCTCTGGCATTTCTCATGCCACCTTTCACAGCATCAAAAGCAGTCTGAATGTTAGGAGAACACACAGTCCTGCTTTGGACAGAGCTGAATGGAAGGCTTTGCTCTTTTTGTCTGTGCTCACCTCATGAGTTCCCAGTGCCCCCACGGGTCCTGGTCCTGCTGTTCCCCAGCACCTGGCACCACACCTGCCTCAGCTGATGTCTGTGCAGTGCTCTGAGCCTGTGCCTCTCTCTGCACTCCTGTCCTACACCATCCCTGGGGTTTTTTTTCCTGCTGTTCCAGCACTGATCCTTGCCTGCCATCCTCAGTGGCAGCCATGCCTTCTGTCAAGCTGCCCACGTGAAAGTTGTTTTCAGGACCCACCTCCCATTTCTGGGCACCCATGGGCCACCCTGCACAGTCCAGGGTATTTGTCTGACTTGGTTTTGGCTGTCTCAAAGACAATTTGGATTTTGGCTGATTTCACAAACCTCTGCATTGTGAATACACAGACAGAGGTTGTGGGGTGCCCTCAGGGTTGGATGAACCATCCCAGTTGTTGTCACCTTGTTTGTAAATTGTGCTTTGGGAGTTGGTGACCAATGATGGGGTGTCTCAGCTGCTGTGAGAACAGAGAAAAACACAGACACAAAACTGAACAATTTTTCGGTGCCTTTGGAGCTTTTAGAATTGATGAAGATGTGGCAGCAAAGAATTGACACATCCTCCTGACCCCATATGGTTTTTCCCCCTGCAGTTCTCTGCTCACGTGTGCAGCATTCCCCTCTCCTCATTTACTCACACCTTGAGCAGAAACAGGGCAGGCAGGGAAAGGCAGCACAACACCAACCCACCATATGTTGTTCCTAATGATTGAGAATGGTGCACAGTGCTCTCCTAACATATTCCAGGGGCCAGGGGCCTGTGGCACTACAGGTGCTGTGCTTTTATTTCCCCCAGTCCTCTCCCCTTCACCACCAAATTCTGCAGCCAGGAAGTTGAGGATGCTGTTGTGAGACACCTTTGGAAGACACCTCCCCTCTGAGTTACACAGCCCAGTGCCAGGGGACATGGTTATGATCAGGCAATTGCATTTTTTTCCCCCCAAACCTCCAGCATTCAATATTTTTGTTCTCATCCCTGTGGTAGAATCCACCACATTTCCCCAGTTTGGTCCCAGTGCTGCTTTGGCACGTGGAGAGCAGTAATGGGGAGGGACAGTAAGTCCTGTCATTGCACTAGTAGTTCAAATTTTTATAAAACATCAGAAATTCAGAGTATAGCTCTTTTAATGTCTCATTCAAGCAGGCAGGAACACTGCAATGTACATTATTCGAAGCCCAGGAGACAGGCACCAGCATTTATAGTGACAGTAGAAATCTTCTTGTATTCCAAACTCCTCAGGAGAAACATTGATAGCTTTATTCAAAACAATGACACTCAGAATTGCTGAATCATGTTCCCAGAGCATCTGTCCTGGAGGAAAATCAGTGCTGCCATCCCTGTCCTGTTTCCAACAACTAAATAATGTCTGGGGTTTATGTGTCTTCTGGTCTGGGAAATGCACCAGGATGGTCCCAGCTCTGCTGTGGTCTCTCTTCTCCCTCATTTTCAGTGGAAGATTCACTCCCTTTCTGGTGGCAGTTTCCTTGCACATGGCAGGGGGTCAAAACTAAAAGGTCTTTAAGGTCCCCTCCAACCCAACCCATTTTGGATTCTGTGATTTTTGGGGAGAGAAGTTGTCACTGAATAAGTCAGTGAATTTTTAGCATTAGGTTGGCAGGGATGCTCAATAAAAAGTAATAAGGAGAGCTGGCCATTAAATACTTTAGTTGGCCATTAAATACTTTATTAATCTGACAGACAGTGTTTATTTGTCATATTTTTTGATACAGTGCTGAATTATCTGGCAGTAGTAAAGCCCTGGGTTTAGGTGACCTTGTGGTGAATCTTGGCCATTTTATTTTCCTGAGTGCTACAGGGAGGCTTGTTTCATTTTTATGGAAGAGCTCTGAGGTCTCTGTATGAGCTCCACAAGAAGTAGCAAGATTCTGCTATTACATTTAATATAAGACCTGCTATGTGTTAAAATAAAGTGGAAGTCTGCATTAAACTGGCACAAGGCAGAAATTAACCTCATATTCTGAAAGAGGCACTGATGCCATGCAGAAAATAGTCTATTTGGAGATCATTCTGCTGATATTTTTCTCAGCTCTATCCTTTTTTTTTTTCTGGAGGGATGGGGAGGAAAACAAGCTCTCGGTGGCCGAGTTCATTTTCTCCTGCTGCTGCTTTTTTCATTGAAGTCATCATAATCCTCCATTTGTGACATCAGAGTTACTGGCTAGCCAGATAATTATGATTTCACAAACTGAAGATTATGACCTTCAAATGAGGAAGGCACAGCGGGGAGGACAGATTCCTAAGCAACAGCCATCAGATATTTGTGAAATATTTGCAAAAATGTCCTTGCAGTTTAAAAAAAAATGAGGGAGAGAGGGCAGGAGGGAAACATCCAAAAAATATTATCAGCAGAATGAGTTGCCAGCCAGCATTTTTTTCCCCAAGTTTTCCATTTGGTGCCCATGATTCTCTAACCTGTCTCATTTAGCCTTAATGAACACGAGACATTTTTTTAGCATGCCATATGTGCTGTGGTCCTTAGGAAAAAAACATATATATATCCAAATAACTTATTTTTTATGTTCTGACTCTACCCAATCATAATTTACATTTTGCACAGTTTGATGCCCATCTGCAACGTCTTTACTATCAGAAAAGGTAATAAGAAAGGGAGGGAAAAAACCACAGGAGCATGTTAAATGACTGGCACAAGAAAACCTGGTTGGGAGAAAATAATTTTTGTCCCTATATAAATAAGCAGCTTGGAAAATGGGTTGGATTTGTGGCTCCAGAAGTGAGGTCAGCTCCTGTATCAGCAGCGGCTTGAGAGGAGCCCCAGCAGTTTTTGGGGAGTCTCTGGGAGCATCTTGCTCTGCCAGGGGGTGGTGAGTGGATCCCCCCAGGGATGGGGAGGATGAGGAGCAGCCATGCATCCTGAAATGAGCCGAGCTGTGCCTCAGCTGGATCCTTTCTTGTAATTTTGGGACAAGCTGTTTAATGACCACAAACTCCCCCCCCCCACCCTCATCCAAAGCTCTTGCAAATATTCCATCCTGAAAAGGTGAAAGGACATTGATTCCTCTTCCATCCCCCCGTCCTTTAAAACACCAGAACCATGTGCTTTACCCTTGGAGCCTGGCAGGAGGAGGAAGAAAGGAAGGAGTCACCAGAGGGAGGTCCCAAATAGCTCCAGCAGCCCATTCCCAGTGTGTGGCTTTGGGGCTGACAGGGTCTAAGGCATTCCAGGAAGGTGCCAGGTGGATTTGAGCCTCTCTGATCCCCCCATTCTGCTGAGCACAGCGTGGGCCCTCTGTCACCGTGATACTCTCTGAAAAATCCCTCCACCAGGACTTCTCTCCTGAGAAGCCTCAGAAAAGAAATGTAAATAACAATTATCTGATTGCTTGGAATGTGGTCTGGAGGTTGCTCACCAACAGGTGCATCTTTGATTTGTTCCATGTAAATTGTTTTTTATTTAATGATTAATCCCAGCCAGCTGTGTCAGACTCTCTGATCAGTCATGGGTTTTTATTATTCATTCTTGTCTAACCTTCTGATGACTCCTTTCTCTTTCTTTAGTATAGTTTTAGTGTATCATTTCTTTTAATATAATATCATAAAACAAGAAATCAGCCTTCTGAGAGCTTGGAGTCAGTTCCCATCCCTCAGCTCCTCCTGGGGCCCTCAGGAACACCGCAGCAGGCCTCATGCTCCAACTGCAACCAACCAAACCCATTAATTAGAGTTAGGAAACAATCAGCATTCTCCAAACAAACCTCCAGCCACAGCAATCCTAATTAGTCACAGCAATCCTAATTAGTCACATCAAGCCACTGGAGAGATGGTATATGGCCAGGCCAGAGCTTGGCCTCTCTGCAGCCCCACCTTGGCTACCACACAGGGCAGGGTGTTGGACACGCTCTGGAAATGTCCCACTTCCCATCTTTTCCTGAGATCTACTTTTTCTTTTAGGAGCTGAGTCAGAAAATGTCTCCTATCCCTTGTTTGGAATGGTACCAGTTCAGGAATGTTTCATTTTGATGCCAGGAGCTGATGGGAGCTATTCCAGCCCAACGAGGCCTTCAGTTCCTTCCTCTGGGATTGTACAAAGTCAGAATTGAAAATGGGATGCAGTAGTCAGAGCAGCCTTTGTGCCAAAGGTTTATGACTTACAGATTCCTTAAATTCAGCAGGCAATGAAAAAGCAGCATTTCTTATTGATGTGACACACAGAAGAGAAATTCCTGGTGTTTACAATAACTCCCAGAGCTCCACTGGGATGTGAGGAGTGGTGGGAGGCAGGGAACTGTACTGGAGAAGCTCCTGAGAGGAACCATGCATGTGGAATCACAGAATGGGTCGGGAGGAACATCTAAAGGCCTTCTAGTCCAACCCCTTGCCATGAGCAGGGACATCTTCAGCTGGATCAGGTCACTCAGAGCCTCATCCAGACCATGGATGGATGGGGCTTCCACCTCTCTGGGCAACCTGTGCCAGTGTCACCAAAACTTCCTCATCCATAAATTGACCTGAGTGAGGCTCTCTGTCCAGGTTTCTTGACACTGGGGGTAAAATTCAGGATTTCTCCACGGGTCAAGAGCTCCTCCATGCAGCCAAAGTCACATCAGACTCTGTAAAATAGGGATGGGATATTTTTATGTAGCTCTGAGCTTTAAGGATACTTCCAGTGCAGGTGATGTGCTGGGAATATTCCAGAGCAATCACAGCTAATTTAACCTGGAATTCTGGACCCTGGTACAGTGTTGTCATGAGGGCTTTGCAAAGCAAGGAAAGAGAGCTGTATCCATGTGGCCAATTTACAGTCAGAAGTACAAATCCAATCCAAATCCTTCTGTCCCAGCTGAATCCGCAGCAAAGTGCTTGTGATCAAGATACAGCCTAAATAACTGTTTGTATAAAATATTTAGGGACTAATTCCTCATTACAGATGCTTTGGGAAACACTGTAAACTGCTTGCAGACAATTGAAAAATTAAAAAAAAATAAAGAAGGGAATTATTGAATATGTTATTCAGTGCATGTGATTTGACCAGCTTTAGTGTTAAATCATGAGGCAGAGCACCTGGAGTGAGTAGAGAACTAGTGGAGAATAAAGGAGCAGCAGTACCATGCCAGGTACCACAGGAACAAGTATTTATATCAAAACAGAATTAATGCAAAGTTGTGGCTTGAAAACATTTTGTTTTGAGTGAGAGCCAGGTGCAGAACTGGCCCACTGACATTCCCTGAGCCTCCCTCCTATGGCTGGCCCTGCTCAGAGCAATAGAGGTTATTTTTTTTTCCTAGTTAATAAACAAAAAACCCATTTACTTCTTCAATTTCACTTCTGCTAAACACGAACCTGTGGCAGTGAACTGAAAAAACAAGAGAATAAATAATACAGACAAATACATGGAAGAGTTCAATTACCATTTCCCCCCATTGAAACTGCCTTTTAACAACTACATCTTCTGACTGACAGCTTATTAATACTAATTATATGAGATATATGCAACATAACTAGTGCACTGGTACCTTCAATTATCTTCCCTTGTCTTCATTCCTTCCCCTGTGCTCCCATCCTCCCTTTTCATGCCCCATAACCCCTACCTGGAGCTGCAGCTCAGAGCCAAAGGAGCAAAAGCCTCTCAATCCTTACACAGGCAGGAAAGGCCACAAAACCTTGTGTGTGCTTGTGATGCTGTGTGGGTGCTCACCAAGGGGAAATTCCAACCTTGGCAGTGGTGGGAAATGCTTGGAATGCTTTGGGGAATTCTCTGTGGAAGTCCTGTGAGTTTCCTGTGAAGGTGCTATGAAGTTGTAGCAGTTGGACTCAGTGATTTTGGAGGTCAGACTCAATGGTCCTGGAGGACTTTTCCAGCTTTAGTGATTATATTCCATGACTCCAAGTTCCATTGGAGGTCCTGCAAAGTTCCCATCCACACTGTTTCAACCTGACACATCATTTTCACAGCTTTTCCACAGCTCAGAGTAACCCCAGAGCTGATCCTGGGGAATCTGTGCAGGCTGGCACTGACTCCCCACTACCAAACCCTCACCACCTGATCTGCAGCAGCTTTTTGGGAGAGCTGAGGCTGGAGCAGCAGTGACTGACCCAGGTCCTTGCTCAGACCAAGTCCCCAGCACTGCCTCAGCTTTGTTTTAATCCCTACTTAATGAACTCTCAATTGCTTATGCAAATCAAAGCAGTGGAGACACTTAAAGGTTATTTATAATTCCTGGAAACGTTATGAAATCAATCATTTCAGCTTTTTCAGCTTTTACAGTGCCATTTAGATATCAAACTTTTCCCATTACATTGCTATAACAGTTTATGTAAGAAGACAAATATATTTTGGTTTTATTTTTTTATATAAGCTTGCTGATTGCTAAAACAACTATGACAGCTGACATGGAAATCAGGGAGGTTTTGATTAGACTTTTCTGATATGCAAATGTGTGTAAATGAGTTTTATATATATTTTAATTTTTTTAAAAAAGTTCTATTTAAAGAGCAGGCAACAGTATCCCATAGAAATTAAAGAGTGAGTCTGAGAGGAATGTTCATGTGAGAGTGACTTTGAGATGTCCTGAATGGTGCTGGGAGGCAACACAGGGATAAACAGGATCACCAAATACCTTCAGATTGATTTCAGTGGTGGTTTTTTGTGGGTTTCATTAGGAATTTTTTTACCTGGTGCCCATAAGGAAGCACTGCTGGGGTCCTGGAGAGCTGAAGATGCTGCAGGTGATGAGCAGCCCCACCTGGGCAGGTGCAGTGGGTGTTGCTCAGACTCTTGGTGGCTGCAGGATTTCTCCCAGCTGACAGCAAATCCCTCATCTGTCCTCTGTTGAAAAAGCATAATTTTTACTGGTTTAAATCAAGCATTTGGCTCCTTGGACACAGAAAGCTGGCAGTAGTTCCCTGCAGTCCATCTTACTCTTGGTATTTTGGATCCATGAAGCTTCCAAGTGGTTTCCAGAGTGTGGAAATCAGGCTGAAGAGAGGAATAGTTTAATTTTGGGGTCCTTGTCACCTCTCTTTTCAGGTTCAGCCTCAAAGAGCCAAGCTGAGGTTTTCAAATACCAAGTCTGCTCTCATGGAGCATCTGCCATCTTCTACAAATCCCACAGCTTTGGCTCACAGGGTGAACAAAAAGCCAGGGTGGAGGAGTTGGATCCAAACCACCCTTTAAAAAGGGAGGTGTGGCTGGGGATTCTCATGGCTGGTCCATCCTCAGCCTTGGATCTCCCATTTGTGCTGTGCCCTGCTGGAATTTCTGTTCAGTGTGATGGAGTTCTGTTAATTCACCTGTTTTCTTTCATCTTTTGAAGTAAATTAACAGCTATTTTAGCAGTATCATGGTATATCTGTAGCATTTATTTTGAAAAGGAAAAAGGGCTCAGAAGATTACCAAGGTGTCCAGCTGTGATAATATTACCTGCCTTGTAAAGTGCCCTAGGTGACTCTGAAGATGTAAAGCAAATTGAGGATTACATTAACTTCCTCCTGACTTGCTCAAATTATTAATTCAGTATCACCAACTATCAAATAGAGTAGGGTTATTATTTTTTTAAGTGTAAATGAATAACTGTGGTACATGGCAAAGTACTGCCTGCAAATAATTAAAACCTGTTTTGATTGTATCTGTAGTAGAGGTTGGTATGTCTTCTTAGGGGTTTTTTTTTAGTGTTTTCCTTCTAATACAAGATTACAGCAGCCTGCATTCACATTCAGCTTAAATAGACAGAGGAATGAGTGCTGCATAGCAATGTGATTTTGTAATAGAATAGTTTTACCTTGGAGATTCTCAAGTTTTTTTCAGTCTCTTTGCCTCACTGCAGGGCAGATTTGTTACGTGTTACTTAGAGAGCAAAAACCCTGCTCACTTCCAGTGGTCAGTGGCAGAAACACAGTCCCTCTATCTAAAACATTTTAGTCTAAAGCATAATGTGCAGTTTTGGAAAGTTAATTCTCCCATTTTCCCAAGAGACAATTTGAGTGGTTTATCAGTTCTATATATAGAATAAATATACATATATAACACTAATGCCAGGGTTGGAAGGTGCTCTGCTTGGCTTCTCTGCATGCAGGATTCCTTGGAGGGGACTTGCTGATTCAGTCTGCACAGTTTTAAGGGGTGCCATTGCTGGGTGAGGGCTTGAGCAGTGTCAGTAATTCTCTTCCCTCATCCTGCCTTCTGCCTCTTCCCAGAAGGCTGAGTTCCCAGGGGCTGTGGGAGCATTGCAGGGCTTCTTCTTGGAGGACATGGCAATTGCAGTGATTTAGAACAGGATGCTGACTCACAGCTCACATTAGCAAAAGCTGGAGTGGATGGCACAAAACTGTATTTAAATCTTCTTCAGCTCTCATGTTCAGGCTGAAACATTTTTCTCTGGTGGAGACGTGGCCTTATTGATTATTCATTATTTCTTAACCTTGGTACACTGGAGCAGGAGTAGAAAGAAAAGGTGGGGATGGACAGGAATGACTTTTATCCACCACAGTGGATAAAATGATGGTTTTGGGATGGATCCTCCCCAGTTAGAGAGGCTCACACCAGACACCTGAGGCAGGAAAGGGAAGGAAACATTCACCCAACAGATTAAAGAATCACAATTATCTGTTGGGGCATGTGAAAAACACCAATCACTTGGTTTTGAAATTTTAAAAGTTTAATGGTAATAAAATGGTAATAAAAATAGCAATATAATTATAGTAATAATAATTTAGACAGTTTGGATTAGGACAATATGAGACAATAGAAACAAAGAGTTACAGACAGTCCGGGTACCTTTTTCTGGGCAAAATAAGCCCGAAAAAGGACTCACGTTAACAGAGGATTAACCCTTAAAAACAACAGCCTGTTGCATATTCCTACACCTCATACATGATGCATAAATTCCATTCAAACAAAGGATTCTGTCTGGGCAGCATCAACTTCTTCCTCTTAAACCTGACAGCATCTTCAAACCTGAGCGAGGCAGGAAGAATTTTAGTTTTTTCTGATAAGAAAGCAATAAATTCTCTTTCTCTGAAAGCTTCAGGGTGTCCTGTAGCTGCTATCTCGCTGTGAGTCCTTTCTTTAAAAAAAAGTATCTTACATAGCATAGTTTCTATTTTAACATTATGTTATAACCTAAAACTGCATTTAACACACTATTTAAGAAAATTAATGCAGCATAACTTTCTAACACAACACATATAGTATCAATTTGAATATTTGCAAAAAGCCAATCAGTGTCTTAGCCCCAGGACTGACACAGAAATACATTTTGGAGCTCAGGTTCCCTGTTGAGTCAGGCTTGGGTGCTCCCCATTTCCAGTGTAGGGCTGTGCAGTCAGAGCTGCAGTGCTCTGCTCTGCTCTGTGATGCTCCCACCCAGTGAGATCACTCTGTACATTCCCTTCCCTCTCCCATTCATCAGGAGCAATTTGAAATGGTGAGACCACTGGAGCATTTCTGTTAATCAATAACACACTGAGCTATTAATTTCCTACTAATATATTCTTCTTTAGTGTGCAGGGAGTGGAAACTTGTCGATTACCTGTGCTGACCCTACCCCGTGCCCACGAGGGTCAGTGCAGAGGTTTCCTTAGATTTTAGGGGGTGCTCTAGAATGCCCCATTGGAATTGGTGAGAGATGCAGGAAAAACAGGAACTCTAAAACCCCTCTCACTGCTGTTTTATCACTTCAAGACCTCTGCTCAAGCCCTCATCCCTGCAGCAGGATGTCAGCTGGAAAATTCAACACCTACGAAGTTTTGCAGTAGCAGAGCTCTGATAATGAGTTTTACAAATAATTAGCTACAGTACCTCTTTGTTTTACAGAAGTGCAATAGTTGATGAACTTGCTATGCCACAATTAGGAGCTCATTAGCAAACAAAATTCAAGGGTAACAAATACCTTAAGGGGGTGTTTTTAGGAGTATTTAATGAAATCGTGAGATCAGAGGAAGATCAGTGAGGAAATGTAAATTCCTAGAGATGCTACACACCTCCTGCAGGACCAGGGACAAGGCAGGGTCTGGAAGTCAGGACTAAAGCTCACTGGATTTGACAGATTTTACATTCACTTACAAATTTTAGTTCTTTTCCATGTCATGAGAAATGGCACTGTGTCCCCATTTTATTTTTCCTGGCTACTAAAATCCACATTTGTTTTCCATTCTGTTATTTAGTTTGAAGGTTTTAGAAAAAAGATGCATTCCTTTTGCTATGCAAGACAGACCTCAGAAAATAGCTTTTTCATTTGTTTTGATCTGTTTTTCAAAATACTTTTCAGTGTCATTGACAAAATAATCCTAAAAAAAGTATTCCTGATCTGCTTACAAAGCAACAGGAGATACATTCCATGAATCCATGTACCCCATCAAAGAGTGTTTCTGGGAACTTTTTGCTATTGTTCCTATGCTTATTTGCCATGTCATTTTCTGTGGTTAATTCACCTTGTCTCCAGAAATCCATCCCTCATTCTCTTTGTAATGGATAAAGCAATAGGACAAAGAGAGCTGGTTTTTACCCTTGTCCTGAGAAAAACCTTTCAGAAAATGATAATGGGCTCCTGACAAACAAGAGAGCTGGTTATCATTGGGGGGAATTAATCTCTGCCTTGATTGAGAACACCTATGCCAAATTAGGAGCTACAATATCCATCTGCTTGCTGTTATCTGGCAATATAGATTTATTGTGACATTTTGGAGAAGGAGTAAGAAAACATATGAACAACTGTTGTGGTTCATTAGCCCTTTATTGGTAAAACGTGGTGCTCGGGGCTGAGAGAGGTGCAGGGAAAGACAATCCTTTGGCTGAAATCATTGCATTCATGAGGCTGTGGAGAGCATTCCCAAGGACATGCTTACAAATGAGCTGCTGCTTTTGTTCCCTGACTGTGAGGTTGTTTTGTTTTGTTGGTTTTTTTTTTTTTGGTTGAAAGTGGAGCAATTCAGCTCCAGGAGATGGGAGGAAATTTTGGGGCACATCCAAAATCCCTCTGGGGAGCAGCTGCTCTGGACACCAGTCACTCATGCCAGTGTCAGGCAGATAAAACAACCCCACCTCTCCTGCAGATCCTTTGCCAGCAGAGCTGGAGAGGGCAGCCAGTGCCCGCTGCTCCTGCAGAGCCAACCTGGCAGCACCAGGGCAGCAATACCAGGATCCTGCCTTCACTGGTGTTTCCAGTTTAGTCTCTTACTCCAGTTGTCACCAGCAGAAGCCCTTCACTCGTGGCAGGTGTCTATGAAGGAAAATCCATCTGCGTTGTCACTTTCTCACAAGTATTTAATTTTAATCCACTCTGGGGGGCTGTTGCACAGGTACAAGCACACAGGCTGTTGATTTATTTGCAGTTAAGGCTCTCAGAGTCAGGATGTTAAAGCCTTCTAAAGCCAGCTCCCTCTTCATATGGGAGAACCTTTGGAAATGCACTTTAGGTTTATGACACTGGCTTGGCTTAATTTAATTTATGGTTCACTTAACCGATTATTCAAAATACCAGATGTGACAGACAGTAGATTCAGCTGAAATATTACCTCACAGGCATGTTCAACACATAGAATCTGCTCTCCATATGGGAAGGCAGGGAATGTCCCCCATCCCCATCCAAGAGCAATCAATTTGGTTTTGAAAGGAGAGTGAGGCTGAGGGGGAGACAGGGTCCCTTATTTCTCCTGTAACCTTTGCAGCAGCTGATGTGAGAGCCTCACCCAGGCTCTGCTGTGTGAGAAAAAATGTGAACTTCTAAAAATGCCAGAGGCAAAGGATTTGTCATGTGTAAAACATTTGTTGCTTAGTGTTTGCTGATGTTAAGTAATTCTTAGCAACTGTTAGAAGTACAGTAAAGGCAGACAATAAAATAGTGGCAGAAATGTGGAACATCCCAAGGTTTTGAGTGACTCTTCTGGTGGCTGGGACTGTCTTTGTGAAGTGAGGGGCCAGACACAGCAGTGTTGGTAAAAGTGTAGGTCACAAATACTGGCTGAGTTTATCATGGAATGGTTTGGAATGGAAGGAAACTTAAAGCTCATCCAGTCCCACCCCCTGCCATGGGCAGGGTCACCTTCCACTATCCCAGGTTGCTCCAAGTCCTGTCCAGCCTGGGCTGGGACACTTCCAGGGATGGGGAAGCCACAGCTTCTCTGGGCAGCCTGAGCCAGGCCCTCACCACCCTCACAGGGAAGAATTTCTTGCCAAAATCCCACCTAACCCTGCCCTCTGTCGCTTTGAAACCATTCCCCCTTGTTCTGCCATTCCACGCCCTTGTCCAAAGTCCCTCTCCAGCTCCCTTGCAGCCCCTTTGGGCACTGGAAGGTGTCTCCAGAGCCTTCTGTTTCCCAGGCTGGCTCCACAGGGGATGTGTTCCTGTGGCTGTTGAGCTGGGGGAAGGTGCAGGTGCTTTGAGAGCTGGCCCTTCCTGGTGGCATTGGCCACCAGGTATGAACAGAGGAGTCCCAGCAATCTCTTGAGGCCTCTCTCCTTGTCTCTCACCCCTCGCATTTATCCTTTGGAGCAGGATGATGTGTTCAGTCAAAGCAAGAGCAGTGGTGACATGATTGATTCCAGGAGTGCCTCTAGTTCAGCAGGCAAAAGCTCTCTCTTCTTTTGGGGAACATCAGATGCCCATCATCCACTGTTTTGAAGATTATGGCCTGAGGTTCTTTCATGTCAGGGCAGAACCTATCTAGGGCACTCCTCTAGACCTTAACTATTAAAGAAAGATTAAAAATAAAACTTCCAGTAATGTAGGAACCTGAACTTTGAACTCCCCAATGTCAGTGGAATGTTAATCTGATCTCAGCAGTACCCGATAAAGTCGATCTGCCTTCCTTGCCTAGTTAATTTTTAATCATTTCTATGGATGGAAGGGCTCTGGTGGATGGGTCTAAGAGCAGGCTGCCTTATCCCAGCCCTAAATCCCAGCATGGAATGGGGGAACAATGTGAACTAAACTCCTCCCATTATTTATATTCTGTATTCCATCCTGTGTTTGTTAGTCTGAGCCTTGGTATGTAGGTGTGGTCTCCCAGCTGATGCTCAAGGGTGATAGTGCACAAAAAATCTGCTCATGTGCACAAGTTCACAGGATACTGTCAGGCTGTTAATGGGAGCAGTATTTCCTAGGTCCACAGCAAATGTTTGTGGCAGTGCTGACTGGGAAAGAGGAATGATCCATTCAAAACTAAAACCACTTTTAGCTCTGGTTCTGGGTGGATTCAGTGCTCTGTCCAAAGGTGCTTCTCTCAAACTTGATAGAAGGATTTCAAATTAACTTTTAAAGCATTATTTAAAAGATAACATTTTGATTTTGCTGTTGGTGAATTTTGCAACATTCCTGTTGTTCTGCATCAACACCACAAGGCCAGTGAGGGTGTCAAGATTAATGCCCCGTGTCAGCACAGCACTGAATGTGCTGAGTTTTATCATCAGTGGGAAAAGAGGGGATCCAGAGACTTCAGAGCTCATCTCCACTACATGGACAGCCCCAAATTATAGTGCTGGGATAACAGCAAGCCCAGGCTCTTGGTGACACAGGGCCACTTTAGCCAAAACCACTCCAGACCTTCCCTGCTCTCCCACCCTCTCACTGCTGGAAGGGAACAGGGTGATTCTGTCAGTGCCCCTGGGTTTTTTGTGGGTCCAGGCAGTTCCCATAAAAAACAGCCAAGGTCCCTAAAGGGAAAGGTGTATTGCTGATGGCCAAAGGATATCAGCAGAGAAAGTCTGAATTACAGGGTCCCCAGGTGGCTGCAGGTGGGAAAATATTCCCTTAAAAATGGACTTTCCAAATTCCCTTAAAAATGGACTTTTCAGAGTCTGAGCTGTCCAGCAGCTAAAGGGCTCTCAGAACCTAACCCCAATTAATTATCTGAGTATAGGAAAAAGCTGGATCAGCAAGAAAATAGAGACAAGACAAGATGCTGCAGATGCAATACAGGGAACAGATGTGTGCACTTCTATCCCTAGATTATCCCAACATCTGCATAACTCATTTGGGCAGCTGTAACCTGGAATGATGTTGAATTCCCATGTTTTCTCCCAAGGTAGGGTGGTTAGAACCACTCTGTTGGCCTGATCTCAGATCTGACCCCTCCATGCCTGTCTGCCCAGTGCCCTTTGGGGGAGCTAATTCTGTCTGGCAGTGTTGGAGGTGACAGCTCTGTGGAAATAATTATCAGAAATGCAAATCAACACGAGGACATTTTTAATACTTGGTGCCTGGAGCTGTGCTAAACTTAGCAATGGTGAATAAACAGCACCAGCATTCCCCTCCTGAAAGGACAAAGAGCCTCCTGGTATTTGGGATGTCTCTGGTACTTTTGCTGTCTCAGTGTAGCCAGGCCTGAACATTTAATAATATGAGCAGGCCCTCAAAAATTAGTGAGATTAATAAACATTGAATGTTTTCATTTCTGAGCCTTGGAGGGCTACTTAGCTAACATCTTCCTCTGCAACTGAAAGGCTGGGAAATTACTCCTGGTTAATGACAGTGAGATACTCAGGTAATCACCTTATTTCAGGAGAAAGACTTTCAAATAAACTCCAAGAGACTCGTGATAAAATAGCAGGAACTGGCAGTGTTGAAATATGAGCCTCTATCATTAAACCATTTGCTCTTAATTAGTTTTTATTTGCAATATTGACAGCTAATCTCTTCTCTCTATTTTACCTGTACAACTTCCAGTGACTGGCATAGTACAGTACAGAAGTAGCTGAAGATATAATTTGGTCCTCTCCACATAAGATTTCCAAACCACACAGGAGATTTTAGGAAAATTAAGGTGTGTAAGACACATGGCCAAAAAAATCCCAGACCTGACCTTGATTTGCCCTGTTTTAGAATGGGAGATTAATGGGATGCAGCCCTGTGGCCTGGCTTAAAAAAGTGATGGGATACAATTGCATGTCTTTTCAACACCATCCAGTTTTTGGGTAAATAAATAAATAAATAAATAAATAACTTTTCATTTCAACAAGGTGACATTTGCTGATGTTCAGTAATTTAGGAGAGACTCATTTATGCATGTTTAATCTTCACTAATGATGACTCCAGGGCAAGAAATGAAAATAAGTGCAGTTAATAATACGTGTATATATTATTAACACCTTTGCTGATGGAGAGGGCCCTTTTCCTGGTAGATAAATGTAGGAGCAATTTGTGGGAGAGCTGAGTGGCTCAGGGCTGTCAGAACCTCTCTCTAACTTTCCAAAATGTGAAGAGGAGGGATATTTGGATAGTAAAAAGTCTCAGCTGATCAGCTGTTAAGACCTGTATGAAAAATATTTGTAAATACGATAATCAGCCCAGTTCCTTCTGTTTTGGGGTGCTCTGTGATCATGAAATTATATGTATTGTTCTTATTGTTACACCCTGATTGTGGCTGGCTTCTCCTCCTGCCACACAAATGCTGAGAGGGATGCAACCCTTGAATTCAGTCCTGAATGCTGACAGACAAAACTTATTGTGAATATTAATGTGCTTGCTCTAATCATCCTGCTATTTTTTTGTGTAATTTACTCGATCAGGGAGTTGGAATTCCCTCCTAGCTGTTACAGATTCAAGCATTTATGCAAAATCCTCCAGTCTGGAGATTTACAGTGGATTATCTACAAATATTTGAATACATTAGTGCAGCCCTTTAAATGCATTCCCTTTATTTACATACAGAACAAATAACAAGCAACTTGAATGACAGCACTGTAATTCCATCAAGGAGCTTGTGTCCTGAGAAACCACAGGAATAAACTGTTAAGAGGCCTCTGGGTTTGGTGGAGCTCTGCCTGGAATTACAGCTCCATAACCTGGATTTCATTCATTTTTTGTGTTACAAAAAAAAAAAAAAAAAAAAAAAAAAAAGAAGAAAAAAAAAAGCCACAATTTTATAAATCGTGGTGCTGATGTTGTATTTGGAAGAGATTTGGAAAAGGGAAGAGCCAAAGAAGGGTGGAAGTGACATGATTTCCTTTCACTTCCTTCTACCACAGCCCAGGAAAATCCAGGTATTTTCCATATCCATCAGTGTAGCAGCTGATCAGAGAGAAAACATTGGAATCAGGTTGTTGATGGGGTGAGGGAAGGTTTGCTGAGATCTGGGGGAGTTTGAAAAGCTCCTTTCCAAATGAGCTGCCTGGGTGGAGGACAGGTTACCCTGCACCCATGTTCTTTTAGGAAGTTTATATTATTTGCATTGCCTGATGGGGCTGCTGCACTCACACTCAGTCCCTGATTATTGTGGTACATTGAGGGGATTGATGTGGGAAGAGCAACCTGGGCTTGATTTCTGTTCCAAATCTTCCTCTGTGGAAAAAAAAAGGAGAATAAAATCAACCCCAAAGACTTGCTGGCTTTTTTTCCTCTGTAGCCAGAGAGGAAGGCTCCTGCTGGTCCCAGAGGTAAAGCCCTAACAGTTTCCATGGAATAGTCAATTATCTGTTTCATTGCACAAGCCAATATCTTTTCTCAAAAAGATGTATTAGGGTGTTTAGTCATTCAAGTGATCCATCTGGCTGAGCATTTGGAGATGCTCCTTAACTTCATTTATCTGGCCCAGAAGTGGTGTCCTTGAGGCTTCTGGGCCAGTGTGGGACTGTGTGTGTACCCACTCTGCAGGGACAGGGCTGGTGACCTTCAGCTCCTGGCAGGAGCAGGGCTGGTGCCATCACACCTCTCTGCCAGGAAAGCCTGATCCCACACTGGATTTAAAAATTGCTGTTGCAGATGAGGGCTGAGGGGCCACCAGGTGCTTCCAAGGACAATGCAAAGAAGCCCCCAGGCAGCAGATCCCTGATAAGACACCTTTGTTTTCTCCAGCAGAATCTGCACCTAAATCCCGATGGATTTTGGCTAAACCCCTGCAGTGTGAGATTGTGCTCTGCCTTTAAATCCCCTCTGCTGGTAAAACACACATCACAGCTCCAGGATCCACGTGTTTATCCCTGTTTCCTTTGGGTACCACCTCCAGCACATTTCAGTCCCTGGGGAAGGCTCTTTTCCCACCTTCTGCTCCTGGTTTTGCACCAATCCAGCAACGGGGTGCCCCTGGGAGAGGGTGGCCAAGCCCTCCCATAAATCAGGGAATTGGGATTGCAGCCTGTTTGGGTCAGGCATCATCACCAATCACTGCTGGGCAGGTGAGAAGATGGAACCCCAAAGCCTTGGACTGCAGAAGGGGAGGGAATGCCCCAGGAAGGTTCTGGCTCCCTGGGAAAAGCCAGAAGGATGCTTGGGGATGAGGCAGAACCCATCTGAGTGCCAGCTCCAGGCACTGGGAATGTCTGTGACACAGGAGCAGCTCAGGAGGTCACTGCATGTCATGTTTGCATCCTCAGAGAGCATTTCCTGCAACACAAGGAAATTAAATCAACAGTGTAATATTTTAATTAAGAAAATATTCAGGTGAAATTCCATGTATTTTTCTTCTGGGCTATCATCCAGCTTTACAGGATAGGACATTAAAAAAATAATTTTCCTTTATCTTTAAAGGGAAATTATTAATATTAAATAAATTAAGCTTTGGTTCCCACTTGCTGCTTTTTGAAAGTTAAAATTGCCATTTGGCAATGATTTGTTCTTTTCCTCTCCTCTTCTTTTAAAGGGAGGATTGCAAGAAAGTTTAGGTATGAATGCATTTCTTAGCAAGTGGAGTTATATATTTAATATAATCCCAAACAGATTGTCTACTCAAACACTGTTCATTAAATGAACTGTCTGCAAGTGTGATTTACAGTGCAACGTGGTCATGGGGATGTCTGTGTGTATTTAATAACTGCACAGTAATAGCTTATTGGCAGGAGTGGTAATTTGATTTTGGAGTTTTATCTTATTTTTGAGTTTCTGGACCGTGAAATCCTGCTGTCTGACACACTTTTCCATTGCTTAATCTCCTGGGATTTGTGTAAAGAACAACAACTTTCCTCCTTACTGAAGACACAGTGCCCTGCTGTGTATTTTTTATTGCCACCCCCCAGTGCTGCTACTCACAGACCCCCTGTCACATTTATGGGCTCAGCACTGCTGTATAAAATGCAGTAAAGGACCAAAATGCTGACATTTAATGAGCTAAGAGGTCCAGTCAGAGAGAAGATAAAATCTTCCAGCATTGCATAAGTGCAAAAATTTTCAAGGATCATTTTCTTCATAATCTGTTGTGTTCTGTATTTAACTTTCTGAGCTTTCCCATTGATTCCAAGTCAAAACTCTCTTATTTAATGTACTTAAGGAACTAAACCAGTAATTCCTATTCCACACAGAGACTTGCAAGTGTGCTCTCCTCCTTGTGGCTTGCAAGTTTGGCAGGTCTACACCTGAATCAACCAGAATTTTACTGTGTTTGTGTTTTCTGAACCTTTGAGAAGTGGTTTTAAAACCAAATGTTGACTTTTTTTCTCTGAGCAGTGTCTTTGCATCTGCAATGGGGCTACTGGTCTGGGGGGCTCTCCTGTGCTGAGCTGGGGGACAGCCCACAATATTTGGGGTGTCAAAGAGGACACACTTTAATTCACTTGTCATTATGTTGGTGTCTTTCTGCCCAGTGGAACTCTGTTGTCCCAATAAATACATGTGTTCCAATCATTCATCCAGGATTGGAACTGAAATTCCTGCTAGCTTTGCCCCTGAAATCAAACCTGTTTCAAACCTAAAATTAAAACCTGTTTAAGGTTTTAATTATTTTAAATCATATGTAAATAGTTGTCTCTACAGACTGCCTCCTGTGCACACTATTCTTTTGATAACTGGCAAATTAGGCCAGAAAGGGAAGAAAATACCAAACTGGTGAGATGAGAAGGAACCCAAACTTGTGTGTTTGATGGCAAGAAGTGAGGGAGGCACTGGTGGTTTGGGTGGAATTTGGTGACCTTGCTGTAACTGTTCAAGGATTTTAAAGATTTCCTCCGTTTTTGGTGTTTCTTTTTTAGTTAAAAGAGTTGGTAACAGGAGCCTAAGGGGGTGGTGAGTGTTAAGCTGCTTTTTGTGCTCAAGGAGTTTTATCAGTCTTATCCTCTTTCCTTTACATGGGTGTCTGTTGTATCTTATCTGTACACAATAATAGTATCTAGCAGGCTAGGTAACTATTTGATGCCTATAAATGTGTTATCTGTATGCTCAGAAGTTTTCTATCAGGGAAGTGAATGGAAACTGCAGGAGCTTTGTAAAATTGATGCTGGGTTGGGGGTAGAAGGAATTTGGTTGCACTTCCACTCCCTACGCTGCTACTACATACTGAGTCATCTCTGAAGAGTCCTTGTCCTGTGAACTCTGATTTTTACCCTTTTAATTGATCCACCAAAGGGTTCAGGAGCATCAAGGCTCTATGGCAGCAGCCCAGGCAGGAGTGGGAATCCTCCAGAGCCACCCAACCTGCAGGATTGGCAATGTGCAAAGCACAGGGTGTGGTGCTTGTACCTCCTGCCAACAACTCCCAACGCTGCTGTTCACCAGCTCCTCAAGTGTTTCACACCTAAAAATGAGAAAGAAGAGTGAAAATTCACAAATCTGGTTGCCCAAGTGCCAGGAGAACTGCCAGCTTGCTTTGCCTCTTTATCTGTGGCTAATGCCTACAGGACAGAGCAGAGGATTTCAATATGCACGAGCTTCAAAAATGAGGAGCAAACACTATCACAAAAAGCACCATCCTGGTACTGCTTTTTCTCATCCTTCCCCTTCACTTCCCCTTCTTTTCCCCTTCCTCTTCCCCTCTTTTCAAAGCCATGTGCATCAGAACACATCTGGTAAAAGCAGCAGGAGCTGCTCTTTGGTTTTGGAGAGGACCAGCTGCCCACAGAGAAAGGTGTGCTGTGGAGGGGAATGGTGACACTGAGAACTCCACTCTCCCAAATTAATTTTGGCATCCAAGGGTGTAGGGAAAGGCCATTTGCATGAGGTTTAATTGCACCAGTGCATGCTCAGCTGAGCTGGCTCTTTCATCCTGCCTTTGCACTCTGTCTTCCCAAAGTGTCACCCAGTCCTTGCTGAAATCATTCCTTTGATCCTCACCATATTGACTCTGCTGCAAAGCCTGGATGTGTCTGTGTGTACATGGAGCACAGTGGGCACCCAGTCCCAGCTAATATTCAATATTTGTCAGAGAGCCTCAGAGAGCCTCTGACTCCCGCCTCAGCCATCCATCCTGCTGCTGTTCCTATTGATCATCCTCCTCTTCTGGCATCCATGCACAGATCTGGTTTGCTTTTTAACTGATCACAAAATGAAACAAACCAAAAAAAAAAAAAAAAAAAAAAAAAAAAGCAAAGCTGAGCAAAATAAACACGAGCTTGTCATTCTTGCTCTTGTACTGTTGATAAATGGGCTTTTCCTCATCCCTTAAAGGCTGTTGCACATAGTCAGGCTGTTGTGCCACACCATAAGAACCCCCAAATCATTCCTCCCCACTTCTCCATATCTCACCTGTCTCTAGGTCCCTCAGATGTTCTTATCTTAATGGAATTTTTTCTTGCAACCCAGGAATTGTACCAGGGGGCTCTTGCACATCCCATGCAATGCCTCAGCATGCATATTCCAGCCCTGCATTGTCATATGTTGCTATAAATAGCTCTCACAAAGAGTCCATATTTCTGCAGAGATTCGCCTGTCAGCTCCTAACAATGGGAGTCGTTCACAATGGGAAAATAGAATACCAGCTCCATCAACCTTTGACAGACTAATAGGGGTTATTTGACTTTCAATTTTTCATTATCAGCTTTGGCAGCCACAATCCTCGTGTTGAAAAATACAAACTGATCCGCACTGCCAACAAGGAGGAACCAGCAGCTCCTGGGGCTGCAGGGCTGTGCCACGTGCCCACTGAGAACACAGGGCAGGGCACCAGCTGCTCACATGCCAGCACTTCAGAGACCTCAGTCCTGCCCTTTCCTGCCCTGTTGTGATGGCTGGAGAAGAGTGGAGTGGTTTTCCTTCAGGCTGGGAATGTCTGGGGCTGGTCAGGCTGGAGAAGAGGAGGTTGTGTGGAGACCTCACAGCGCCTTCCAGCATCTGGAGGGGATAGAGGGAGGTTGGAGAGGGACTTTGCATCAGAGCTGGAGTGACAAGACAAGGAGTAATGGGAGCAAACTAAAAGAGAGGAAATTTAAGTTAAATATATGGAAAATATGTAATAGCTTTATGAAGGTGGTGAGGCTCTGGCACTGGTTGCCCAGAGAAGCTGTGGCTGCCCCATCCCTGGAAGTCTCCAAGGCCAGGCTTGGAGCAACCTGGAATAGCAGAAAATGTCCCTGCCCATGGCAGAGAGGTGGAACAAGATGATTTTTAGGTCCCTCCCAACTCAAACCATTCTGGGATTCTATTGCTGAAAAATCCCTCACCTGAGTTTGCTAAAAGGATGCTCCCTCTGCCTTGAGGGCTCCAAGTCACCTGTTCAGAATCTTAGCACTGATCTGAGGGTCACCACTGTCCCTCTGCTCCCTGGTGTGTCCCTTGTCCTCACTTTGTCACCGTGTCGTGCCTTTGTAGAAATTGCTTTTTTTTGAGAAGTGACATTGTCACAAGACAGCTGCTCTGGGCTGTGCAGAAGGTGAATCACTCAATAAACATTCCAAATTTAGCTCAGATTTGCCAGTGGCAAAAAAAAAAAAAAAAATAAAAGATCCCACATGAGAATCAGAAATGCAGAGGATGTTACTTTGCCTGTGATGTGAAAAGGTGAATATTTACACCAGGATAACTGTCCTGGAATCAAATCTGGCAATAAAGGACAATGAGCTTCTTGAGGTCAGTGATGTTAGCACAAGTAATTAGGCAAGGCCAGCTTGATGGGCCCTTTGCAGGACCCAAAGTGGCTGTTTAGAAGGGAAATGGGACATTAACCTTTTTCTTGGGGAAGATGCAGGTAGAGTGTCACACATTTGAGTGAGGCCCCTGGTGTGCACAGGTCAGTGCCAGAGGTGCCCAGCCCCTGTTAAACACTTGGTTGCCCAAGCTGGGTCAGAGCTGGGACATGGAAATATCCCATAAACAAGAGGTTTTGTGCAGGTTTCAGTCATGCAGGTGACAGGGGTTAATGTGGAATCACACAGCAGACACAGCTGTCCCTGCAGAAGACACAAAGTGCAGCAGGAAAGTTGCCTGCAAAGGTTCTCCAAGCCCTGCTGAGTATCCACTGCCACAAAAGACAGCACCTCAGGGAAAATGATCTCATAATGGATTTTCAAGTAGTCAATGTCCCTCTAATTACTTCAGAATCAGTACCAGCAGTAGGGAAGAAGTCTTCTAGCAGGAACCTCCATGTAATGCAGCAAGAATGGGCTGGCCTGAGGACCTTGATCCATTGTCCAAACCTAAATGCTGGTGGCTCTGTATCTAAGGGAGGTCCAACACATTTAAATACAAACAACTGCATGACTCTGTTAGTTCAGAACATGGTCTAGCACTGGCTTACCTTTATAACTACAAAGACTTGCCCTAAAAATCACAAATTGCAGGAATGGGAACCACAGTTTAAGGTACTCAAGGACCATCCTCCTCTACAGACAACAGCTTGGTCCAACAGCTTAGAAAAAGAAAATTTCTTTGTTTCCTTCTGACTGTGGCACAGCAGCTGCAGGGATTAATTGAACTCATGAAATCTATTGATTTTCTGTAGCTGTTATTAAAAAAAAAAAAAAAAAAGGCACTTTTGCACCCTGTGAAAGGTATGAGTATCACTAAATTGTGTGCAATAAACCAACAAGGCTCCGGTCTGTTGAGAAACCCCGAGTCCCATTAGCTTCCTAATTTTTATTTCAGAGCACAGAGACTTTTATTGTGTTACTGAAACTTCTGAGACAGCCCTGCTGTGCCATCAGCCTCCTCTCAAGTGAGGAACCAACGTGATCCCAGCATCTCTTCTGTGGATCAGCAGGAGAGATGCTGGCATGCTGGAGCAGCCACGAGGAGGTTCTCACTTGTGCAGCCAAAACCTGTTCTGCATCTCTGCTGCTCCCTTCTGCATCTCCATGTAAATTCCCATGTGGGCACCAGGAGAATGGAATGGAAGTCATTTCAGGAGGTTTGAAGTGTTCCCCTTGAGATAAGACATTAAGGATTTTAGTGCTGACCTCCCTGCTGATAGCTGAGTGAAAGCAAAGCTGCCTTCACCAAAGTTCTCCCCACTCCCAGAGTTTCCAAGAGCTGCATTTGTTTACAGCATTGAATAAATTACCTCCACCAATAACAGGAGTGAAACCAAATCCCAGGGTGTGTCTGGAGCTCGTTCTCAGATCCACAGCACTGCAAATAGATTGGTACACAAGCCTCAGTTTTTATTCTTAAGCACAGTGACATTTACATCAAAACTGAGCTGTATTTTAAGGCCAGACCAAAATTCAAAGGTGGCATTGCAATATTTTTCAACTGAGATGATCTAAAAATGTTTTGCCTATATCTGTTGTCATCTGAAGTGGGGGTGGTGGCAGCAATCCATATATTGCTTTAAGGCTTTCATATTTATTTCAGTGATGAGGCTATAGATTGTGTCACCTCTGCTAAACAATAGTTAAAGAAATCCCATTCCACTAACAATTTCTCAAGTTCTTTATTAGCAATGTGCATGAGGATATACTATAAGTAAATTCCTTTCTGCCTTTTGCACTAACTAGAAGGGATTTTAGAGCACATCTGTCAGATTTGATGTCCCCCATCAGCACATGTACACCAGTTTCTGTTTGCTGTGTTTAGGGGAGATTTTGTTGAGGAGTTGCTAGATAACTTAGCAGGGAAAGTGCTTTGCAAATTAAGTACAAAACTCCTGCTTGGTGATCACTGCTTTAAATTAATACTTTAAAATCAAATTCTGCAATGCATGTCCAAGGCAGCAGGAGGGAAGGTGTCCAGAGCCAGTCTGCAGTGTGTTGTATGAAATACCAGTTTTTGGCTTGAAGTTTTCCAGTTTTGTCTCCTTTGGTTTGGGTCAAAGAGTGCTGTTTTATTTCCTTTTTTTCAATGTAAAGCTTAGGAAAGGCATATATATTTATTAAGACTTCAGGCACTTCCCTATCTGGTTCTCTAAAGAGCAGAGCACAGCTTACAGCTCCCATTACACCTAGTGGGAAGTGTGTGAGTAGGTAAAGAGGAGCAAATAGACTTTGCTTGTGTTCCAGCACTCCTGATGGACTTTTGTGTGTGTGGCTCCTTCAGAGGAAGCATCAGCCTGTCAGGACTGGCAAAATTGGAGTCTGTTTTTAAACATTCCCTCTCCAAGCTGCATTTCTCCAATTCTTCTCTGTGTTATTGCCTTGCAGTCTCAGAATTTGCCCCTTTTCTAGCCTGGCAAGTTGGGTCACAGCTGACAAACATGGCAGGGGCTCCATCAGGGTTAGATGGATACCAGAGAGTCAGAGGCTTAGTGAGGTGCTCTGGTGCACAACCACCATCACTGATGGGCACTTGGAGTGACTTTTTCAGCAGGATATGTTGTGTCCTGCACTCTGGCTGGAAATAATACCCACAAAGCTGCACAATTTCTTGGGCAAAAAATTGGTCACAAGCATCAGTTTTTCATTCTTGAGCACAGTTATATTTAATATTAAAACTGAAAAAAACTGCACAAGCTATCAGTGAAAACCTTTCAAAACCAAATTTAAATAAGAGCCTGTCTCTTTCCATAGAGTGACAGTGGGAGCTGCTTCCAGATATGGTGTGGGCTGAATTTTGGGACTGGTTTATTTTAATGTGGTGCCTAACTGAGCCTGTGTGAGGCTTGGGCTGAGGGACAGGAGGAGGAGGAGGAGCACTGGGAAAAAGGTTTTCAGGAAGAGGAATGCTGTCCAAGTGGTGTCAGTGATGGAAAAATGGGTGGAGAGAAGGGCAATTCCTGCATTACCACGGGACCCAGGCTGAGGGAAGCTCATCTCAGTGGCAGAATCATCTTTATCCTCTGTCAGGACTCTGTGCTGGCTTCCTGTACCTTTGCTCCTGAGCTGCCATGCTGTTCCTGTGGTCCTGCAAGCCAAAGAAGCCTTCTAATGACACAAGTCTTTAATTAAATTCCAGGCTGTGGCTGAGCTGTGGGGGAGAGTGAGCCCTGTCCCTGTCCCTGTCCCCTCCTGGCAGCCTGGGCTGATGGTGGCTCCAGAAGATTCTGCCCAACTCTCCCTTTGCAGCAGTGAGCTGGTTACAGAAAACACTGGGGCTGGCTCAGGTTTAATTACCATTAAATTAAGGCAGCACTTACAGCTTTGAATTGCACATTCCAAATGAAGGGAGAGTGGATGTTAAACTTAATGACCTGAAGGAAACCCTCAAGGTGCAGGAGTGGGGGATTGATCTGGAGACCTGTGGTTTGAAAAGCCAGAAGGGACCAGTGCAGTGACCTCCTCTGACCCCCAAAGGCCACCCTGAATTAATCCAGCTGAGCTGGGTGTACCTCAGGAAACATCCACTTGTGAAATGCAGCTTCACAGTATTGAGGAATGCACTCCAACTCTCAATAAATCATTTCCAGCTGTTATTTACTCTGCCTATTAAAATGCAGCATCTCATTTCAAGTCAAAGCTTGCCTAGCTCAATTCCCAGCTCCTGGATCGTATCATAGCTCCATTTATTTCATAAAGAGGCTGCAATTATGGAACTTCAGTGTCCTGTGTAGGGATTAATCAGCTGCCATCAACTTGTGCCCTCTCCTTTCTTCTGATAATCTGAACAGATCGAGCTCCTTAATTTTTTTCACTGACCACATATTTCTATTCCTTTAATCATTCTTGTGGCTGTTTGGAGCAAAACCAAACGTGGGGACAGCACTGCTGCTTGCAGCTGTGGTTGTACCAATTCACATTAACAGGGTGATATAATCTTTCTATTCCCATGGGGCTTTATTCTGCTGACACTGTCAGGGAATGCATTAGACCCTTCACTACCATGGCAATGCCTGGTCTTGATTCCCAAGTTTTTTCTGTATTTTAGATTCTTTCCTCCCCAAATAGACCCTCACAACACGTAAAAGTGCTGTACTTGCTTTGTTCCTAGGATTCAGTTTATGCTATTTCCTAATTAGGATTTAGGACTCATTCAGTAGCAGTACTGTGGAGCACATAATGCTTGCTTGTGTTGATCTTATCAGGTTGCTTTGAATCAATACCTTCTCCACTTCATTATTTACCATTCTCCTAATCTTTGTCAGTCATTTGACATTTTTATCAAATAATGTTTTCGTATTTTCTTCCAGCTTGTTGATAAAAATGTTGTATAGCTGAGGGTCAATTACTCAGGGTGCTTGCAGGATCTCATTAGAAACACCCACCACTCTGAGATTCCTCTGTGGAGTGACTGAAACACAGTAAAATCAAATGAATTGATTAGTGAAGTGCTATAGGAAACAGTGACAATTAGGGAACTGCCACATTAAGCAGTGCTGTGCTGGTAGAATTCAATGTGCACCACGCAGTGCATTGTTTTTTAAAACAATTTTTACAAACTCAGAGGGAGAAAATAACCTCTGGGTTATTCAGTTGTTCTGCGCTGTGACTTTTTAAGGCAGAGTTTTTATATTGGAAGAAGCTTCAGTATCAACAGTGCTGGGATTTTTAAAAGGTTGTGGTTAATTTTTTTTCTTTTTGGCCTTTTTTTCCCTTGAGGGAATAAGGATTCCCCCTCATGGGCAGAGCTGTACCAGGAATGGGAGGGTTCCTCAGAGGGCTGGAGCATTCTGATCTGATGCCTCCTGTCTCTGTAGCAGTTTGTGCTGTGCTTTAAATGTGGTGCCTGAGGATGGGGAGACACCTTGCTAGAAATGCAGGTCTCTGAGCATTCCATGAATCAGGAATTAAAGCAGGACAGGAATCTCAGGGGAAGTTCAGCACGTGCAGCTGGGTGGTTCTTGAGTTTTGGGTAACAGGGTGACACTTCCTTTGAGTGTCAAGAGATTTCCTAAACCATAAACAAGCACAGCTGATGGGCAGGGTCTTGTCAACCTCGTTGCATTTACATCAGAAACTTTGCCTATTTCAGTGGTGTAGATTATGGGATGTGATTTTTCACGCTCTGTAATATCAAGGCAAACCCTACCAAGAAAGCTTTGTTGCCTCAAGACTAATGAGGTTGTAAAACTCTATCCATAAAATCAGAATAATAGTATTCCCCTGCATCACAAGACTGCTGTAAGTACATATGTATATTCTGCACTTGCATGGCCTAATAATGTGAGAGCAAAACTTCATTTATTCATGTGAAGGACAAGTTTCTGCAGTGCACAAGGTTACAGGTAAAATCCCAAGGTTTTCCACCTCACTGTGTAAATAGAGAGGAACACCAGTATGGTTCATTTTATACAGTGAATAATACAACAGCAATTACTGCTGAAATCTTTATTTGTCTTCCCACGCAGTTATCTGCTATGGTTTCTTTTGTGTGTTCTCATTTGTTTAATTAAATTACATTTGGTCTTTCCAGAGTCCTCTCTGTCCCTACTTGTTGTGGACATTTATTAATAGTGTCACTTGGTTGATAGTCTGTTAATTTTAATCTCGTCTGATTTTGATTAACTTTGTCTGAATTTACACTTCAGAGACTTTTCCCTGAATTCAGAAGGGTTTGCTCTCTCTTCCCACTGTTAGAGCAAGGCAAGTTGTGTGTGTACACTGGGCCGGTGCTTTAATGGCACTAATTAATCAAGAAGCAGAGCAACAGAGGAAGGAAAACATTACAAATGAGTGCAGCCAGTTCACATGCAGAGCACCCTGACTGCCCCACACCTGGAGTCACCCTGGCATCACCCATCAGCCAGGCAAACCAGATCCCTGACAAACCATTAGCAGCTGCTCCTTGGCTCCCAGCCCTTTGGCTTTAGCTCAGGTGAGGGTTTAAAGCACTTTTAAAGCACTAATCTCTGGTGCTTCAGGTTTCTGAAACCCTGTGACAGCCCAGTGTAAGCACTTAGAAAACCCCAGTCACTTCTGGACATGTTCAGTGCCCCAGCATCAGTCAGGGTTTAAATGAGTTTTGTCAGCTCTCAGGTGTCTGGACTTTTTCTCAGGGCAGCAGGTCTTGCTCTCTCACCTTGTTCTGCTTTTAAGTTTCTAGTGCTTTGTGTTGTTGGGAGAAAAACTTTCAAAAAATGGACTTGAAATACTCAAAGCCCTCTCTGCATAACAGAAGTATAAATACAAACACTCAAATGCATTTGTTTCTAAATCCATGATTTAAAAACACTCTGAAAGGGGCTGAGAGAAGGCTGGAGGGAGCCATGGAGAGCCCTTGTCTCAGGGACAGGGCTTGTTTGGGAACTGCTGGGTGCCTCCAGGAGTAACTAGAACCTTGGCAGGTTGGGGGAATGCAGGAGAGGATGTCTGTGTTCAGTTCCTCTGGAATTTGTGGAATTTGCACAAGATGGGGTGGATCCCCTAGGTAGAACTTGTGTTTCTGACACCCAAAATGCTTTGGCTGTCAACAAACACAAACAGGGCACTTTCTTTAGCTGAAGTGTTTCAAGACTTTCTATTGTCTTGAAACAATGCAGTGACCTCTCCTTTTTAATCCATTTTTATTAAGAATTCTGTGGGCAGGGGACTCAGGCAGGGCAGTCACAAGGGGCTGAGCCTCTTGGGCAGGACAGAGCTCAGACACGAGGCACAAGGGTCTTCTTGCTGGTTGTGTTGAGTGCTTTTCTTCCCCTTAATAATTTCAGTAATGTTAAAATTCCCTGTTGCTTCACCTTGATCTGTATTGAGAAGTGAAATTTCTCATTCTCATCTCTGGATTTGTCTGTGGGGTTTAGGAGATCAAGCACCTCACAGCCCAAAGGATTGTTGCCCAATTAATCAAAGTGTTTCTTTATATTGCACCAGTGAAGAGAGTGAGAAGAAAACAGCTCTCTATACCCCTGTCTCTTCAAAGAGATTATGTGTAATTATTAAGAAATGCTGCTGCCAGTTGCCTCCTCTCTCTCCCAGTGGAGGCAAGGGGCAAGGATCACACACAATCACCTTTCCTCATTTTATCTAACAAGGGTGAAATTCTGCTGTCAGGCATATTTTCCAGTTTAAGTCGTGATGTACAGCAGATTGTTATGCATGATTATAAAGCCTAATAAATTTCTCACCATCTCATTTTCCCTGGCTGGTGGAAGTCAGGGATTAAAAGCCATTCTGATGGGTGCTAAGGTGATGAGGAGAGCTGCACTCACAGCCCACAGCACAGGACTGCATCTGCCCCTTAAACTGTGAGCCAGGAATATGGAATTTGTGTCAACTAGCCTGATGGAGATTTCCCAATTCCTCAGTTTCCCTCCTCATTTTGGGAGCTCACAAGCTCTGGGTGTTTGGGTCCATACTGAGCCTGGCTTGTGGGGCTGAGCAGAGAGACTGGGACTTGCTGCTGGTAGAGGAGTGAAATTAGGAGCCCATGGAATGATCATTCAAGGAGCTTGGCTTGCTAAATACAAGATGAGGTTCTGTGGTCACTTTGCTCCACGGTTCATTCTGATTTCACATCAGCAGCTGATAATCTGTGAGCAATGCAGTGTCTGCCTGGGTTATCTGGAGTACCTGTGTTACTCCTCCAAAATTAATAGGAGATGAATTCTGAGAGCAAAATGGGCAAGTTAAGATGTGTGAGGGCTCCATTAGCTGCTCCTGGAGGGCTGGAATCCACACTGGTGTTGGCTTTCATCACAGGGAACAAAAGCTTTTGTGGTTCCAGACATCACCAATTCTGTCTGCAGTCAGGGCTCCACCTGCCCTGTCAGTACTTTCTTTTTGCAGTGTGTGGTAGGAAATGTTTAATGTAGACATGATCAGAGTGGGAGCCTGGAAATATTAGTGAGACAGTTACAGGATGAGGTTAGAATGGTAAAATAGTGAGGGGAAAAAAATACTGTGATCTTTATGTAAGTGTGAACTGTTTCAAAGATACCTGAGAGTTTTTGTCTCCTTTTCTTGGAGTCAGAAAAATTTAATTGAGTATCTCAGAGGGTGACCAATAAATTTCTGGACTACTACATGTTGTTGAATTGCTCATCTTTGCCAAACATAGAGATCCATTATGCTAACAAGGGACAGGCTACAGCTGGGATTTTGCTCTACCAAGTTCTCAGCATGGACAAGGAGCTTTTGTGGTTTCTGTGAGAAGCCCAGCCTGGCTCAGCTCGGCACTGTCAGATTGTTTGTCCCAAGAGAGCTGTTGGGGAGACAGGCATTTTCCATTATTGCTTTCCTAGTGTTAAATTTGATTTGTTCTCTTACCTAGTTCTTGCTACAGAAACCAATCATGGCCTGATTTACTTCCCTTTCTTTTTGGTTACACAATCATTTGGAAAGAACACCCCAAATGATCTATTCAGCTTCAGACTGGCACAACTCTGCTGAAAGGTTGGAGTCCTTTAAACTGCTCTTTTATCTCCCTCTCCCCTCTCTCATTCTCTTCAGGTTACTTAAAACATCAGCCAGAAAAATAATGCTGCACCAGTGATAACCGGAAATAAAAGTCCTATTTAAACTTGTGTATCATAGCAAGGATTCATTTTCAACATGTGAAGCAAATCCATTGTAAATGGAGAAATGAGGGGGCAGAGTGGGGCAGTGGCAGAACTGGGGTACAGCTGTTGCAGAAACTGAGTTCTTGGGGTCTGAACAACTGAACTGGAAATGCAGTTGGAGGGAAAATTGTGGGAATGAAATGGAAGCTGTGTTGTAGCAAAATGTACTATTCAGTCCATCAGGGAAAAACCATTCCACTAACAAGTCAAGCCACCCATATTTCTGGCTAATCCTGACAAGCAGGAGCTGCTTTTAGAAGAATTTGAAAGACCTCAGTGGAATAAGGTCACTCTTCCCAGGACTTCCATGATTTTTTTATGCTACATGAGATTTTCTGAAATACAACTCCTTACCACTACATACATAGATCTTAAAATTATCCTCCCTTACCATTTTATGTCTCCATTAGTTCAAATCAGTTTCTGATGACTTTAATTTTTTTCTGTACTAACACAGTGTGGGTTTTTCTTGCTGAGATGTGTTTGCACCTGAACTGCAGATTTTTGAAGTATCCTGCATATGTTAGATTCCATATAGTTCAACTTGTGAATGCTGCTGAAATCACTAAAACATTAATTCACAAATATGGATTTCCTGAATGCATGTTGCACAGCCTTTAGCATGGGTCACATTTACACTGAAGGGCACAGGACAGAGCTGAGTAAGTTTTAAGGCAAATCATGAAATGGTAACATCATTTACAAAGGAAGCCTGTTAACTGATAGTTTGGAGAGGGAGAAGCTATTTTGGTTCTCTTATCCCTACAGATTTATTGGCAAATGCAATATAATCACTGCTTGCAGTGCAGTTCCAAAAGAGGGGAAAAAAGGGGGGAAAAAAAAGGCAGCTTTTTAGAGCTCAACTTTATTTTAATAGGTTAGGCTGGTGCAAACCTGTGTGATGCTGTTTCAGATGAAAGGACTGAGATCTAAAAAGTCTCCATTCTGTCAAACTAGAAAGGACGTGAACTATTATTTTTGACACAGAGGGGAAGTAATCAAAGATTTAGGTCTTTTGTTTTCATTAACCAGAACAGGAGGATAAAAAATAGATACCAGAATATTCCTTTTGATTTGCTTCAAGAGTAAGTGAGGCATAGCTATTCATTCTTCTTCATTTTCTCTCAGAGATGAGAATCAGGAGCAGTGCTGTCCTCCCTGTGTGAGCTCCAGTTTCTTGTGGAAGGAGCATTTTCTCTGTCAGCTTAAAGTATCCACCCAGAGCACTTTGTCTCTCTCTGTCTCTCTTTTATTTATATGAATGGTTTTGCAGCAGAAATAAGTGTTTAAGTGCGAACTTTCTTTTTTTTCCCCTTGAAGAGAAGATGAACTGCATGTCAGTGTGTACAGACAATGGATGAAAAACAAACAGAATTTGTTTTGGAGGTGTTTTCATTTACACGTTCTCAGAGCTTGATGTGAAAGTGCCTTTCAAAACACCACAGACGCACCAGCATTTGTGCTTTAAATGAAGACTGAAATTCTCTGCTTTCCAGGAGAGCCATTCAAAAGGGTGAAACAACAATTCCCATTGATCCCTGAGCAGGAAGGGGTTTTATAAGGATACCCTGATCCCCATCTCAGAGGTGGAGAAACAGAGAGAGACAGGCAGAGATTTTTGCAGGGGAGCATAGCAGAGGGCAATGGCAGATCCAGGAGAGCAAGCCAGGTCTCCTGAGTCCCAAATGAGATGTGGTTAAAGTCTGCACACAGCAGAGTCTGGGCTCTAATGCAAGGATTTATGCAGGGGCTGCTGGGATGCACATTGCAATATGATAATCGTCAGAATGGACAATTGTCCCACTGGCTGTCATTGAGCAATCCTCCTGTATGGTTTGTCTGCTCAGCAAAGGAGCTGTAAATGAACTCCTTTGTTTTTATTCCTTTTGTTTGAAGACCTTTTTAACTGCAGAAATCATCCTTATGATGTCAGCAGGGAAAGATTAACCCAGTACGTTTTTTTTCTGAAGGTGAAAAAACAAGGAAAATTGCCTCAAGAAAATTACAGACTGTGTCCTGTTAAAAAGCCATTAATGCCTAAGGTGTTGGGGGAAAAAGGCATTGAAATTTCAAATACATTGGATGATTTTTTTCCTGGCATTTAAAGAAATGAGAGTATGCTGATTATTTTTTCCCTCGGATTGGCTCTTGTAGGTTTGGTCCAATATTTCTTCATTAGGTGAGAATTAAGTATCACAAAAATGTACACTGTTTTCTTGCTGCAAGATATCCTAGACAATTTCTCATGAACGGAGAATTCAGTGGTTTACAAGTCATGTAATTAGGGGATTAAAATGTAAGTGTAAAAGGAATTCTGAGACTCAGGTAACAGCTGGAATGAGCAGGTTTTCTTTGCTGTGTCTGTAGGACATTGTCAGAAATAGGATCCATCTGACTAAAGGTGTAAATCCTGGGGCTAAGGATTTTTCTTTCTGCATGCCAGTGGAGAAGACTTGTTTGAATTAAGTCATGGTTACGTGGATGTTGCAGGGAAAGAAAGTTTCCAATAGATCCAAAGTGTATTTTATACCTGGCTTTGTGATTTGTATCAACACCCTGACTTGCACTCAAAAGCAAATGGGGTTCACTGCAACAAAAGATGGATTTATTAAAAGAGTGGCCAGAATAGCCTGTTATTGGTTTGGACTATCTAGCAGTGGTTTAAATGTGCTATCCATGGGAAAGCAGTGGAGAAACCTTGGGATAAAGGCATTTGAAGTGTCTGCCACTGATGTTATTTTCTGATAAGCTGCCCTTCATGCTCAGAAATGATGGAATGTTGGCAGCCCTTTGCTTTCTCTTGAACTGAAACAAATAGCACCAAGATAAAAGTTGCTGCATTTGAAGCATATTTGAAAACCAAGCTGATGAAAAAGCGATGACAATTTTTTTTTTTTTAGTTCTGTACCCTGGCATCATAAAAAACATGTTTCCCTGTGTGAGGAGAAGCAGCTGCTTGATAACTAGTGGCATGTGAGGACACAGAATCAAATCTTCTGTCCTTTGGGCTGGATTTACCCAGCCACATCTTAACTGACCTTGCTGACTCTGGAGCAAGAGGACACAACCAGCTGCCAGCAGTTCCCTTCTGTGCCTTCCCAAGCTCCTGCCCCCAGCTGAGGAGCACTGGCTGGCTGTGTGTGTCCTCCCAGGCCAGTGCAGCAGCCCAGCTCACCCTGCCACGGGGCTGAAGCCTGGTGTTGTGCTAGATGAGGAGTGTAAGTGCCACTGCCTCTCTGATTGCTCCTCTGGAGGAGGCACTCACTTGAACTGCTCTAGTGCAGCTCTTGCCTTTAGGCAGGCTCTGTCTAGAGCCATCATTGTTATGTTCTAGTCTTCAAACCCTTCCCTGCATGATCTGCAGTAAAAGAAGATGCGTGAGTGTAATGATCTGCATGTGTACACAGCCAAGTTCTCCCTTTAATTGTGTTAGTACAACCCATCTATTGAGTGCACTGAATGCAGGGTGAGCTCTGCCCTGGCACATTTGGATTTGGACTGCTGATTAGCCTGCAATACATATTTCACTTTGCCACCAATAGGACCTTAACCTCACTTAAAAAGAATAATGACAAAACAGCCCAATTATCTGTTCCCAGAGTCCATTACCTAGGGGGAACCAAAATTACCCTTTCTGTTAAACAGCCCAGTTCTCTATTACATTTGCATTAAAAAAGGGTCTGAGATTAGGTTGCCTTTGTGTTAGGCACTGTATGAACAAGTAACAAGAAATAGGTCCTGGCCCAAAGAGGTTACAGTGTAAATTAGACAGAAGTGGAGAGAAAGGCAGTGGCTTTCACTCATTTCCTGTGGGGAAATGAGGCACAGAGAGTGCTACACTGCAGAAGTTCACAGAATTAACTGAGAATGAGCTCCCCAAGCCCAGATACCTGTCTTACACTGCCAAAAGGGGATGCACACAGTGGTGTGGTTATTTTACTGCTGGCACTGGGACTCTGGCATGCTTGAGTGATGTGGATGTACACGCCCTCATTTGGGAGTTGCTTCTACCTGGCTGCAGCATTTGAAAAACATTTAAACAGAGTAAAACAGACCTGCACTGCTCTTCTATCTCTGTCTCCTTACAGGGAAGCACAGAGTCCCAGACCCCTGAGGCCTGTGGCCATGGCTTAGGTACCCCTGCTGTCCCTGGCACAGACAGAATTGTGTCCCTTGGAGCTGCCCACGGCAGTGGGCAGTGGGAATCCTGATTCCCAAGCAAAAGAACTGTTGGGAAGCAAGAGCATTAGAGGGTAAAACATCTTGACTTCAATGAATCAATATTTTTTTTCCCTGAGAACCTGTTTTGTCAGAAATTTGCTGATGAGCATTGTTACAAACCAAGCTCTGGCTGTTACCAAGGGAAGCTGCCAGCAGGCAGGCAGTAAAGGGAAGGTGGGAAGAAGGCAAGGATGGCTTTAGCCGCCTCCCTATTGTCCCCCTATTGTCCTCCCTATTGTCCCCCTTGCCAGGGCCCTGTCTGGGGATCCAAAGCACAGCAGAGCTGCCTTCAGCTCCTGGTCCTGCCCTCTGCACCCCTGATCTGCCTTCCACTGAGGGGATGAAGCTCAAAAATAGCAATGTGTGACAGAACATGAGCACCGATTCTTTATTTCTGTTCTTTTTTTTCTTTCCCACCTACACCCACCCCCTTTTCTCTCCCCCTTTCTCCCCTTTCTGTGTCCTGGCTGAATTTCTATGTCTTACATCACCTTTTGTGTTGCTGGGGGGATAATACATCCCTGAAGTAATCACTCATTTCAACACCTTCCTATCTGTGTCTCTGATTTGAAGTCATTTCCCAGCCTGCAAGAACGGATTCTGAATCTTTACAGAATCTCACTCCTTGCTTAAACTACAGTTGTTGTGTCTTTCCTTTTTGACTACCTGCTTTGCCATGAAAATCCATGGGTACAATCCTGACTTCTGTGAATTTACTGGCAGCCAGGCCAAGGGCTGATCTCACGTGTTTGGTGAGAGACCTTTCAGGAAGAACTGCCCATAAACAAGAGCTCTGAAGAGCCTGGAGCACAGCCAAATGGGGAAACAAGGTTGTTATTGGCATGATTTTAATCACGATAGACAATTAGCAAAGCTTAATTATATTGAGAAAGAAAATCAGAGCAAGTGGCAGTAATGAATTTTCCTAGTAAATCTCTTGTGCTTCAGAATAAAACCAGCTGACCTATAAATACAATGAAATTAGAGGAGGTGTTTGCCCACATGGCTTAGCTTTGTGCTGCCTGGGCTGTGAGCGAGTCCCTTTTCATCATCTTTCTCTCCTGCAGTATTAATTCTGGGAACAGAACTGCAGTTTAGCCATTTAGATGACACCCAGTGTCAATAGGCAGCAAGAGGAAGCTTTTATTTATTTTTTTTCCTGTAGCTCAGCTTGGTAGTATTAGAAGTTAATAGGCTTAGAGAGCCAAGGATTTTTAAAATACTGCCGTTAGCTAAAATAAATATTATTTAGAACTCACTAAGTGGGTTATTTTTTAATATGGTGAAAGTCGGAATGTTTCCAGAGGATTTTCTGGCTACAATAAAAATACTAAATTGAGTACTATCAGCCTTAGAAGATTTCAAAGAAGATTTCTCTTGTTTGTGTTGGTAACCCATAGACCTGATACTTGGAGAGTGAAAGCATCTGGCTTAACTCAAGAGTGCTATTTAAATCATTAAACCTTTTAATAGCACAGTAATAATGGAGCTTATAAAACAAAGCAGCTTCTGGTGAAAGCACAGAAACCCCTGTGGGTAATTTTATGTTGGGCATCTTTAAATGCAAACTGTGCTTTGTGGAGGTGTGAGCAACTTTCTCCTCTCTCTTGTAAAGCCCAGGAGACCAAAATGCACCTCAGTGGCCAAAAATGGCCAGGTGGGTGCAGAAAAGTGACCTTGACAAAGTCCAGACTGCTCACAAAGACCTGCAGAGTGGCAGATGAGCGAGGGCAGGGGGTGTCTCTGCTGAGGGTGCTGAAAGCTGAAGGTTTATTTGGGTCTGGGTGGCCTGAGTGCATCTCCACCTGTTCTGGGGGTGGCAGTGCTGTGCTGGAGTTGGAGGTTTCTCAGTTCTCTCCACTTCCACAGACAAAGGTTGGTATTTTCCAAGTGTTCCTGATGCCTTAAGTTTTAGCTTTTATAGTTTTCAGATTTTGTGCTGCTTTAGTGTGTGGGTCTGACCTTCATATTAGGGGATGCTGAGCTCTCTGCACAGAGTAGGGATACAAAACAATTCCTTCTCTAGCTGGGGACCAAGGACAAATGATCCAAATTTCAGGTCCAAGAGCATCAACAACAGTGGAATGAAGAGAGAAAAACAGAAAGGATGGAGCTGTAAAAAAACAAAAAGGATGAAGCTGTAATTGGACAAGTAACCCCAAGGTGCAAATGGAGCAGAACTGTTAAAATGAGAGACCCCGTGCCCGGCCGTGCATTTTGGGGCCATTTTGGTTCATCTTGGGTGTTGCCCTGGCTGGGCTCTTGGGCTGCCCAAGGTGGATCCATGGAGGAGATCCTTTGAAAAAATCCTTGCTTTATTCTTTAGTTCTGTCTAGTGTCTGCTCTAGGTCAGCCTTCACAAGGCATCAATCCCATGAGCACAGAGCCGTGATTCCAATGGGATGAACAGAATGAGGGAAACTCACAGCATCCTCACCCCAAGCTTCTCTGCTGCTCTCTCATTTGGGAATCACACTTCTGGCTGAGAGATAAGAGATGTCTGTCACTGCTGTGCACATCTCCACAGCTCTGTGCTCCCCCACAGTCTGAGCCACAGCAGAGTGCTGTGCTGGTCCCCTCTGCACCCAGCATGGATGTGCCTGAACCAGGATCACAATTCCCAGTCTTTTAGGAATTCTCTTCCTGTCACTGTCCCCAGGGAAGGTGCCAAGTGCTCAATTTGTTTGAAACCAGAGAAGAAGCAGGAAAAGTATGTTTGTATTTTTTTTCTGGAATTCATGAGGATGTGCTGGTGCTTCCCTGCTTCAAACTGGCTTTTCTGTTAAACTCAGATTTCAGTCTCCATAACAAGTTACCTGCAATGAGGCCTGTACAAATTTAGATTGAACTCAGATATTCAAATCCAAGAAATTTTACATTTGGGGCTTCACTGTCGAACTCTTTTCAGTTTGGCTTTTTTGCTCCTGTCTGCAGACTAAGCAGAAGGGAGTGAAGATCTGCTTTGTGCTGCCCTTGCTGACAGAGATCCTAATTTTGACAGGCAAGTCAGATTTCCCCAAACAGAGGCGAAAACCAGAGAAAGTCTCTATTTCCAAACCGTTTCTGAAACCCAATTAACTCACTTGTAATAATCCCTAACTCTTCTTGTTAGACACTCCAGTGCCTAAGCAAGGAAACAGAGCAGGATTCTTGGTTTTTGTGGGAAGGCTGTGAGTAGTGACAAACAACTTCTTGCCTGTGGAAAAATCTTTTACAACTGAAAGAAAAATGTTTTAGCATTTCAAATAGCTAATGCTCTGAGATCAAGTGAAGTTCTTTGCTTTAGGAAGTGAAATGAATCCATTTGACGGGATATTTTATTAATCGGTTTTAAGTTTCAGCAGTTTAGTTTTACATTTCCATGAATATTGTAGTATCATAGGAATTTGTGATAATGTTATTGGGATTATTACATGCAAGTCACTAATAGCAGAGAAGATGTAAAAATTCATTGCCATCATTGAATTTAGAGCAAAGTTAAGTCAGCCTAGTTATGTGTGATTTGTGTGTAGCACTGTCTGGGCTGAAATAGCTCAAAGCCTTTCATCTGCACTTTGTTGTTGTGGTGACAGCAGCATTTCAGTTGTGGAATCACTTCTGCTCTGTCTCACACCACAACAAATCCTGTGGAGCTGCCCAAGAGCCACAGTGGGTTGGGAGTTCATTTCTTATAAGCAGTGCATTATAGATGTTTTCCATCTGTGGTTAAGAACACAGAGAAAATGTGAAAAGCTTCATTTTTACTGTTTGTTTAAGGCAAAATCAGGCAATTAATAGAGGGACAGTTTGATAAGCAAAAAGGGGCTGCTTGTTGTTATGTTTTCTTGTAGTCCCTTGGTCAAGGGCCCAAGTTCCAAAACCTGAATTAAAGTTGAAATTATGAAAGCAAGCAAGAAAGAGGAAAATACCAACATAGCTCCGTCCATCATCCTTAGCTGGACTGTTACAGCTTCTCTGACTCCTGGGAAGCTACACCACTATTTCTCCAGCTCAATATTTGCACATTGGGGTGTGCTAAAAGCCACAAATATCTAAAGTAACACCTGATGTAGTTCTCATTTGTCCCTTTGAATTAAGGTATTGCATGGGCACTGATTCCCTTTTTTCTATGTTTCCTTACTGGTAAAAAGATGGATTAAGGAATTGCAAAAAACCAACCATTTACTCACTGGGACATGGGCACCCCAGTCCTGCTGTTGTGCAAAAGGTTGATTTTTCCTCTGTATCTCCAATGATTCAAGCAACTGAAAGCAAAATCTTTATATATCCTGTCTTTTACTTGCGAGACTGATCTAACTGCAGTGAGTGTCTGCCTCCAGCTGACTTTGGGGAGTGGGAAAAATTTTCCTGCAGCACGGTTTGGCTTTTGAAAATGAGGTGAAGCGAGGAAAATTGTTTGTTTGTTTTTGTAGTAAGACGTCCCCTAAAATATTTATGACCTTTTCTTTGTAGACTCCAGCCCTTTGTGCTTTGGATTACACACTTAAGAGCTAGGCACTGATTTTGAATGCCTAAATCAGCCTTTTTATTGGCTTCTTGTCTACAAAATGGAATAACGTGTTCTCTTGTGCAGAGGTTAATAAACCCTTGTGGAAAGCTTGTATTCCATAATGCTGAGTGCCTGGAACAGTCTGCGAGGGAATGAGCAATCTCTTCCTTCAGAGACAGTCTTGGATGGCCTGCAGGGAAAGCAGGGATTGCAGGGGAAATGCTCCTGCAAAGCTCTTTGGTCAGGAACAGCCCTTCCATGTGTACCCAGCCTGCAACCATGGCATGGAAATCCATGTCAGGTGGGCTGAATGGAAATTGTGTGGGCAAAAATGTTTCCAAAGGTCTGCACCTCTTTTTCCTTCTGTCTTCTGGCTCCTCTGTGGTCAAGAGACTATTTCAGGTTTTTGTGTGAGGTTTTGGTTCCTTTTCCTTTGTTGTGTGGAAGAGCAAAGCACAAGGGGAGGAGTGCAGAGTTGTTTACAAACCTGGATTTATGGAGGGAAAAAACCCCTCAGCTCCCACTTACACCTGTCTAAACCCACCCAAATTCCTGCAGCAGAACCAGATGGAATAACTGAATGATCACTGGGCAAACAGATCAGCATGGATCTCACCCCTGGTGATGGAGAAGGATTGATGTGGATGCAGCTTTACTCAGAATCAGGGGCAAAAAGGACAGAAGCGTTTCTACAAGTTTATAATTGTGAGTTTCATGCAAAGCATTACTCCAGACTGCTGGAGTTTAGAGGTCTTATTTTCAGTAAACCTTCCAGCTGGGGGCAGATACACAAATTCTGCTCGTATCTTTACTAGTTAAAGAAATTAATGCAAAAGCATCCAAGCATTTAAAGGAAGATCAGTGGTGGGTGAAAGCAAAGGAATATTTTTTCTTTTCTTCTGTTTTGGTCAGTGGCTAGGAACTCTCATTCAGCTAGAGGAACTCACTGTGAGTGCTGTACCTGTGAGTGGCAGACTTCTGTCACATTATGGCTGGCACCCCAGGTTTGCCATTTTGAGGAAAGAAAAGAACCACAGCAAACCCAAGAACAGCAGCAAACCCATATTGTCCTGCTATGCTTTAATGTATAACAAGGGCTGGGGCCATGGGTTAATTATGCATTGCACACAAAAGGAATTTCCTTTGAACAGTGAGGCTTTTTCCTAATAGCACAGAACTTATTAAATAAATGGATAGATACCTGCATTGTACTATTCATTTTCTGCCCTCTTGTTTTCTCTTTAAACAAAAGAGGTTCAATAACATAAATTTGGCGTTTTGAGAGAGCTTTTTGTGTCACTAAGCAGATAAAACAAGTGTGTGCTGTCCTGGCAGTCAGAGGGCAGAGATGCTGCTCTTGTCACTTTCTGGGAGCTGTTTTGGCTCAGGGCTCACCTGTGGATGCCTTGTGCTGGCTCCTGTCAGTGCCTGTCCCTCTCTGATGGTGCATCCATGGTGTACCCATGGTGTATCCATGGTGTATCCATGGTGTATCCATGGTGTATCCATGGTGTATCCCTGCCTTTCCCTCTCCTCTATGGATGCATTTCCCCTTTGTGCTGCTCCTGTCTGTCCAAACAAACCTGAGTTAATCCCAGCTGGAGCAGGGGTGGTGTGGGCAGGGCTCACCAGGGTCACAGCTCCTGCCAGCTGTACAAGTGGGCAGTTTTATTTTTAGCATATTCCCAGCCTGACTTATCAGTGAAGCACTTTGAGGTAACGACTTCAGCGTGTTTGATGTTTGCTCATTTTGAAAGATGTCATTTTAAGAATTTCTGCAAGTTTCAAAACTGCCCCGTGGGAGATGTGTTCCATGCCAAAATGTCATTTCAGATTCTAAACTACATACTCCCTCATACTTTCTCTTTATAAATGTTTCACAGTACTTGCATTTTTTATCATTGCACTTTTGTGTGACCTGTGAGTTCCTTGTAACTAACCTACAAGGCCTGTCTGGGGGAAGTAATAGAATTATTTTAAATGAGCTTTTTTCCTCTCTCAGAAGGTAAAGCCACCACCCAATTATTTCTTCCTTATGTGTAGATATTTGTATTAATATTTTAAAGAATGCAGTGTTTATAGTGTCACTCATAGGTCTGTGTTAGAATTGAATCAAATGTGTCCTGGGAAGTGAATGCTTAGTTTCATTTCTAACAGCTGTTAGAACCAGGCCTTATTTCTTCAGTAGCAGATCAAACTCCTGATGTTTTCTCCAAGCCATCAAACTTTATTCCTGGGCCAAAATTATGTGTGAAATCCTGCTTGATGGCTTTCCTGGCAACACTACCACTCAGAGCAAACATAAAAATAACCTGAGATAATATTTACAGTGAGCACCTCTGGAACATCCTCTTTGATGGGAAACACCATCAAAGGAAAGGAGAGGGAATCCTTGAAATGTTCATTCCAATGCTGGTAGCGTGGGGAGGTGACCATCAAGGGCAGGTGTGCAGCTCCAGAAAGGGAAATGTTGGTTAATAACAGCACAAAAATGAAGTGATTGCAGGTGTAATGACCATGAATCAGAAGCTCTTTCCAGTTCCCAACTCCCAAAGGCCACTGGGGAGCAGCAGCCCTGGGGAAGCTGGGTGGGTACAGAGCTCAGCAAGGGGTTTTGAGCAAGGGGTTTTGAGCTGTCCTCCTGCAGCACCTGTGGAAGGGTGCTCAGCCACAAGGCTGGGCTTTGGTCTGCCACTTCTGATCTCTCCTGCTTGAAGCCCTTCCACTTCCCAGCAATAAATATTCATTGAGCTGAAGGGCAGAGGAAAGAGGGATGGAATACTTCAATTAGTGAGGGCATGAGCTTAAACCTGGGGTACTCTTATCTCAGTCTCTTTCATATATTTTGATCAGAAAATTTTCATCCTGGATCCATGAAATCTTTGCAGAAAATGTTTTGGGCAAACTGATTTCTCTACAGCCTCCAACAAGTGCAGTGTTTTTAATGAACCACGTTGTGCAGGTAAACATGCACAGTTAAAACCTTGTGGGGAGGGCAAGCCTGAGGGAAATTAGTTATTGTGTCAGTCTCAAAGGATCACAGGGATGCAAACTCCTCAGTTTTAACTGGGGGTGTCTGTTCTGTGCACATGGAAAGTTCAATGCTCTTGCTCATGCTCTTCCCACCTTGTTTGGGTTTTACTTTTGGGATTTTTTTTTTATCCCCTCCACAAATATCTTTGCCAAGATTTCTTGGTCCACAGAGCCCTGCACTGGATTTTCCCTTTCCACTGAGCTGTGCATGAGGTAGTATAATAAGATCTGATAGTCATATCTTTTTTTTACAGCTGCAGAGTCATGAACTCCAGGGCAGTATTTCCACCTCACAGCAGGCTTCAATAGAGCAGTGTAATACCTCTGGCAGCCTTGGGCTGCTCTCTTAGGAGGAACACTGGGCGCCCCCAACAGTGCTGATTTAAGCTTCACTGTTAACATTATTTTTAAGGACTCAGGACACAGAAAACCTCTGAGAAAAACTGGTTGCTTCTGTGCTCTCCCCACAGAGCTAACACCGAGTATCAGATGTCACAGCAAACCTTTCCAGGCAGTGCTGGCTGAAATTGTTCAGGGCTGTCCTGAAAAGCAAACAACTAATGGCTTAAAATAAAAGACAAGAAAAAGAAATTTCTCCATAATTTAGCTGTCAGGAGAAAGGGACTCTGGTCTTAAGACTAAAGAGTTCCTGTGGAAAATGTGTTATTTTTGTGCTGAATACATTATTTTTGTGATGCTGTTGGAAACTAAACTCCTGTAGCATCCACCCTTCCTTTCATTCAGTTTCTTGATGATGAAGATGTGTGACCCTTCCCACCACTCCCTGCCACCTCCATTTCCCTGGCTCTGCTCTCATAAAGATGTTTCACTGCCAGTGGATTCCCAGCGTGGGGAAGGTCAATGAGCAATTGGCACTGATTGCCCTTTTCCAGGCCTGGGAAGTGCAGAGTCCCTCGGGGATCAGGGACACCTCCCTGGGCACAGAGAGGCCAAAGAGCAGGAGATCAGCATCCCTGTGCTTGCCAGCAGTGCTCCCTCCCTCCTTCCTTCTTCCTCCATTTTTTTCTGCAATGTGAGAAAGAATTATTTGCCCAAAGCTGTCACCCCACTGCTCTTTGTTAGGAAACAAATGTTTGTGGTTAAAGCTTTTTAATGAAAGGAAATCATAAAATCTGTTTGTCAGTACCTTGATGACAAGGCAGTGATCCCAGGCTGCAGAAATACTCTTTCTCAACCAGAAATACTCTGCCCAAGTGCTTGCAAGGCTTTATGTGAGGTTGTATCAAGAGCAGTGACTGGGAAATGATGAAAGTGTCTTGATGATGTCCCTCCACCAGCTACAGGCCTGGAATAACACAAGACAACAAAGCTTGTTCTGAAGTCAGTGACCAATTTTTGTTTGAAAATGGCTTTTTAAACATTGAACAAATTTTGCATGAGACAAAGCACTGAGGAAAATGACAAGTTACTGTTTGTGTTGAAAGATTAATTTAATTTGTATTCAGCTCGAAATTAAAACATTGAGTTAATATACATTTAAAATGTACTGTTACCAGGAACCAGAGGCAGTGTTTTACTGTTTCAGTAGGAAGTGTTTGTAATCTAATTATAAAATAATAAAAACAAACACAACACAAGAAAGCCAGAGGGAAATGGTCAATGAGAATAGATGAAATTTCAGAGGGTGTTTGCAATGAACTTACAACAATAAAGGGAAGCTTGGGAAACTTAGGGCAGTTACTTTTCCTACAAACCTATTTATGGCCAAATTCTTCCCATTTCCTGTGGGTTTTTTTTCTTTTTTTTGTGCTCTTCAAATAAAGCCTGCATAATGCTAAGAAACCTTAGAGCTTAGAGACCCCTGAATGGTGTCAATCAGGACCGTGGTCACAACCAAAAGCTGGGTTTGACTGCTTGGTTTTTAGAACAATAATGAATTTGTTGTGCACAGAAACTGCTGCTGGAGTTGGTGATGTTTGCCCACCCAGAGCAGCTGGTGGGGACCTGTCCTGGCTCTGGTTCTGTCTGTCCATCCAGCTCTGCAAACCCATTGCAGCTTTTCCACCCAAGTGCTTTCCTCTCTCTGCTGTTCCCTGCCAGGCTTCCCTCCCTCATTTCATTTTCTTCTCCTCCCATCACCTCATAATGCTCTTTTTCTTCATTCACAAGTCAGAGATTAGAAAAATGCACTTTTTGCTGTCAAAATACCTGTCCCAGGCTCCCTTCCAGCCAAGCACTACCAGCTGTTTGGATGGTAATTCCTCAGGGCACAGGTCTCCTGACCTATTCTATTCAGTATTTGTTGGAACAAACTCAGAGTGAGCCTCTGGGTCTCAAATTCACAACTCCTGGGCTTTTTCACAGTGTCTGTGAAAACACATCCAAAATTCCTCAATGCAAGCACAAGTTCAGGTGAAAAAGTCACCCCAGAACTTCTGTTTTTTTATTTATAGCCACTATTTGAGGATGCAAGTGACATGAAGATGTTCTTTCCAAATACTTGTAGCTTTAAAGGGATGCAGAGCATCTCAAGTTATTAATTTGTAGAAATTACACAACTTCAGAATATGGCTAAGACTTGACAGTGTCTGTGTTCATTGAGAAAATAAATAAAGAAATATTTTTCCTTTTATCTTCTAATCAAGATGTAAATTAATAATCCCTGCTAAAATGTAAACATATTTAGGAACTATTATTCAGAAGTCCTGATGGCTTTTAACTTCATGATTTTTGAAAGTAATTTGAATACATTCCACTCTTCATCAATCATAGCTTCTCTTGTTCTGAGAAGAAACCTTAAAAGTCACTGGTGAATGAATGCTCTGTAAAAATGGAGAGGAAAGGGCTGAGAAAAGAACAGCATGATTGTACTGCCTTGCCACTGCAGCAAATAATGCCCATTGTACTTTCAAAGGGGGAGAAAATAGAAGTTTTGGCAGGCTCCACTAGAATACGTAATTTAAAAGCTATCACAGAGCTATCTGACCAAAACCACTGGGTTTAATTATGCTTATGGGGAAAAGGAATAAAAACAAGAAAACATTTTGGACAGATTGGGTGGGTTCTTCCACAGCTGATTCTGCTGTGAGATGGTCCAAGAGGAGCTCATTTTCCTGCAGTGTAAGTTATGTTTATTGTGCATTATCCCCACGCTGGATCATGTACCTCATATATTTTGCTTTATGGGACAAATCAGATAACAGTTTAAGGCTGAGGGCTAACTGACTGTATATATCCCCAGCTGGTGAAACTGCTGGTTGTCACTGGGCATCTTTCATGGGAAAGGCAATTTCAGGAGGATGAGATTCCATCTAACAGAAGTACCTCAAGTACATTTTTGCACTTGCTCACATGCAGTATTTATTTCATAGCTATCTATGCAGAAGATAAATGTGAAAGACACAATTATTGAAAATCCCTCAGCTTGCTTGTGCCCTGTGATTCCTTTCAGCTCAAAGGTTTCAAATGATCATCCCTTACCGAAAAAAAAAAAAGATAAAAATTAGCTTGGTTTTCTATAAAAGCAGTTTTGTCTATCCTTCAATTTCATGTTGCTGGAGAGGATTTCATAGTAAATGTGAAAATATTTATATTTTATACCCCACAAGCAACGTGACAATTACCAATTTTTGCTAAATCAATGCCAGCAAAGAGGTAATAGTGGATACTTTATAGCTGCTAAGTTTAAAATAATTCATTGAAATTAAAATATATAAATTGGATATTTTTATGGCTTTTCTTTACATGTTTAATTGGATGTTGAGAAAACAACAAATGTATTTACAGGATAAAAAGATTGTGCTAGGAAGAGAAAATTGGCTGAAAGAAGTAATCTTTAATGCATGTCAACGGTGACATGGAAAATGTGAGGTTGTGATGTTATGAGAGTTATGTTGTTGACTCTTTTATACTGATATAAAGTTTATTGATTGTATTAAATTCTATGTTTAAAATGTTCTCCCTCCTGGCTGTTGATATGTGCAGCATCCTTCCTTTTCTAATTTTCATTTCTTTATATAAGGGATGAAAAGGGGGCAGTGTCTTTTCCAGTTCAGCTGGTCTGGAGACACCACGGGGTGGATTTTGTGTGCCTTCCAGAACAAGAGTTATTCCACCAGGTCTATAATGGCAGAACACTTCATAATTATTCACCTCACCTTCCTTTCAAGTGATTCAGGTGTGCTTTAGAATCATCACAAAATCCCAGTCTGGTCTGAGTTGGGAGGGATTTTAAAGCTGCCCCAGGTCCAGCCCCTGCCATGGCAGGGACACCTTCCACTGTCCCTGCCATCCCTGCTTGGATGCTCCAAGCCCTTTCCAACCTGGCCTTAGGCACTTCCAGGGATCCAGGGGCAGCCACAGCTTCTCTGTGTTATACCCAGCAGTGTAACAGTGACAGAAGACAACACAAGAAAGAGATAGAAAGGTTTTTAGGTACTTAATCATACTGAGTTAGACAACTTCCACTTCCAGGCATGGTCACAGTGAGGATGCTCAGGCCTGCAAACTGCTCCAAACCAAAGCTGTTCCAAAGCTGCCCAAGTCTTGAAAAAAACAAAGAGGCAAGGAATTGAAAACCTGCCATTCCCTGTTTCTCTGAGAAAATATCTTAAAGTACAGCAACACAAACAATCTGTTTTTCTACTACTTTAAGATGAGATCTGCACTGGTCCATGGGCAGGATTTTGCCCTGTGTCTATCCAACACTGCAGATATGTTTTCCTCCCAAGCTGATTCCATAACCCTGTGCTACTCTGCTCTCTGTAATTGTACTGATCCATAGCATACTGTTTTTTTTTCCCATTTGACCTTTGCTTTTCACTGACATTTGCAAAATGTGACTAAGTTGAAACCAGACTAAATAGATGTTAACAGCAAAATCTTTTTGCTGCTCTTTTCTATTAAAAAAAAAAATCTATTTTCTAGAACTGCAGAATGCGAGGACAAATGCAAAAGTTCTGATATTTGCCATTACTACAGCACATCCAAATGCAATTAAAGGCATTGACCACTTGCTTATTTTTATGTGCTGATTTACACAAATCTATTCAAAGTAATGAGAAGCCCAGCTGGTACAAATCGTTACCAAATGCCTTTTGTAGCCACCTTTAGCCAGAGAACATTTGTTCTACGTTAACTGAGAACAAACTGTTTCAAATCATGCTGCAGTCCCTCAGAAGTATTAGACACACATTTATCAACTGTTTTGAAAGGCAAAATTAATTTACATGCTTCTCCAGCACCAGATGTGTGTTCTGACATGTCGTGGTACAACTGAGCCCAGCGTCTCAGTGCAGCTCCACAGCTTTTGGGTGGAGGGGACATTTCCTCGCTGGGTAAAGCAACCTTGGCAGCAAAAGCTGCTCAACAACCTATTTATTAGTATCTGCACTCCTCCCCTGCTGTTATATTAATATAATGAATTGTTCACAGGTGCTCCAAATGAGGTTTAGATGATCGCTGGGAGCTTTGTTACTCAGACAAGCCAAATCGAAAGGAGCAGATGCAACAGTCCCCCAGCAGAAGTACAAAGTATGACTTAATGAAGGTCATTCTGCACATTTTGGCCTTGGCGACCCTATGAACAATCAGACTGTCATTATTTTACTGTTTCTAGACAGAAAAGTGATTACTTCTTGCCCACTTGCCTTGATTTTTTTTTAGTTGTCTTTATTACATCATTGGGAGCTCTTAATTGCATTTAATCCTACTCTCTTTTAGCTAAAATGAGATAGTTCCCATATGATTTTTGTTAATCCGTGCTCTAAGTCATGTTTGAGCTTTAATGCTCTTTTTTGTGGCTATGGTTAAATCACAATGTGTATTCAAGCACTGGGCCAGGTGAACAGACAGTAAAAATGGACATTCCCAGCTGGAAATGCAAAATGGGGAGAAAAGAGGAGTTGGAAATGGTGCCAGATGCATGGCCTGAACATTTCCTGCAGTTAATAGTGGTGCTGTCCAAAACCTGTGGTTTTCTTCTCTGCCCTTGTTTGGTGGCAGGTACAAACTAACCCAATGCCATTATCCCCAGAAGCCCTGTGTATGCACTTAGCTTTGCAAATGTTGATTTACTATTTTAAAAGTCTCCTCAAAGGCTGTGCAGGATGTGAAAGAGCTGCAGAACCTGGAAGATGAGCAATTGTCATAGGTGTGTCTTTGGGAAATGGAGGTGTCAGCCTAGCAGAGACCTGGGTCCTTCCCCCTGACTCTGCCACAGATCTCCCTGGGATTTTGCAGAAAAGCTCATTTATGCCTATTCCTTATGATGGAAAAAGGGGTGAGGATTTTTTTTTTCTTAGTAGTCTTTTAGCTGTGTTTATTTCATGCATTTCTGAGATAAGGCTTTTCCTTTGCTTTATGTCTTACACTGCTCATCATAAAGGGATCGTGGTCTCGGCTGGAGCCTCTCAGTGCTGTAATAATTGCAATAAATGTGAGGGCTACTGCACCCAAAGTGCTCCTTAATGTCCTTCTGCCCCCAAATGGGAACAAGAAGAGGCTCTTTCCCTTTTTTTTTTCATTTTAAAGGGAATGCACTGAGGTCACAACATGCATCAAAGGTCTGTCTTTGCATCACTCAGCCCTCCACGAGGCAGGCTCTCTAACATGCCCACTTTGATAGTTCACTGACAGATCTCACCAAGGAGAAAGGACAGCATTTTAACCTTGAGTACACATTGCAGGAGAAAATTGCACAGGGACAGAAAAGCCATGTACAACTCCTGTGCAATGAGCCGAAGAAAAGGATCTTCATTGGGCTTTCCATCTAGAGGGGGTTTGGCAAGGAGCTGCCAAATGCTGCTGTTTTGTAAAAGGTGGGGGTTACTGTGCATTCACAGAGGCTGCAAGTGGTCAGTGGTGGAATTCCCAAGAGGATACCACTCCTGCCAGCAAATATTAACTGAGGAGAGTGAGACTGTAGTGCAGACATGAGCACAATATTCTTAGTTCTCCCCAGAAGAGACATCAGCTTTCTCCTTTCTCAGCAGTGTACATCCCTCTTTGCTCCAACGGGACACAGTGCATTCAAGATTAGGTTTATCCTAACTCTTGGGTGGGTTTCAGTGTGAAAAATGTGTATCTGGATGCTTTTCTGGCTTGAGCCTTGCCAGACTTTGTTTATATAGGTTTACACTGGACTCCTGGGGGCAGGTGTCTCATTTCTGCTGGGCTTTAAGGCAGAGGCCACAGAGTGGAGCACAGAAGTAATTGTTGGATCCAACCATGAAAACTGCTATTACCTGGTTCCTCTGTGACATCTGTTACATCCTGTTGTGCATGTGATGAGAGGCAGATTTTGTTTCATTTCAGAATCTGTTGGTGAGCATGAAGAGTATCTAAAATAGTTGATGGCTCATCAAAACACACATAAAAGCCATTCTTCCTGAGCTCAGCTTCGGGAGGTGTAGCAAATCAGGGCTCTACAGCAGGAGGATTCAGTTCCCAGACTGTGGCAGAGGCAAAGCTCTTGGACCAGCAAAGGAGGAGCAGAAAAAGTGGGAGGGTGGATTTATGGCTACCTGGCTACGAATATCAGCAACTTGTGTTTAATTTCAGCAGATTTTCCCAGGATTTGCACATTCTCCCATCCCAGCTGGAGGCAGGGGGATTGTGTCCCCAGCACAAATATGGACAGCGCCAGGCAGGGCTGGAGCATACGTTCCCACAGATTTGGGCTTGCCACGGGGGCACAGGGCTGGGGGAGCTGCTGCACAATCCCATTTTCTCATCCTGGCATATGTGCTCCTGGTCACATTCCGGAGCCGTGCGTTTTACAGCTCTCCTCCTTCCTCATCAACAGGCCAGATGGATCTAGTCTTGCCTACCACCCACTCCTGAGCTGTGCTGTTTATTGACATTTGTCACTCCCAAGGACTTGTATTTGAGCAGAAGGTAAGTATTCAGTTGGCTGCTAGAGGTCTTTTGTAATTCATTAGCTATTTAATCAAATTTTGGCTTTTTTTTCCTTGCTAAAGACCATGTCTATGATTTATTTAAGTCCTGAGCAAAAATGTTTAATATCAAAAGCTTTGTTTTTTAAACAATATGGATTTTCCCTGCTCTGAAAGCTGACAAATATCTTGGTGTTCTTCAAATTTATTTTTCTGTTGAGCTCATTGTAAAGGAGATATGCACAGGCAGATGTTGATGAGAAATGAAGGAATCAGAAAGGAAGGAGCTATGTGGCTTAACAATACCTCAGATTTCTTTTTATTCTGTGTGTAACCTTGATTTTTTGTAAGTTCTCTGGATCCTGATGCTGCTGGTTTGGACAGTTTTGTTAGAGGTTGGCATAGAGATTCAGTCTTTAATGCACAACACAGGTGAGAGCCTTCCAAAAATTGCCATGATGTGTATTTAGCATCTAAAACTAGAATTTGGCCCTCACGTTGGGAAGAAGGGGTGCCAGTGTATTCCCCAATTTGTTGAGTCCTGATTTGGTGAAATACCACCTTAGCCACAGGAACCACATATCTGAAAAACTATAATCTCTTCTGTGTATATGCTGTGTAGTGTCAAGCTGGACCTTAAGCATGTGACAACTGCCAGTCTTTTAAAAATCCCATTTGTTATTGTTCTTTGGAATTATCCTGGTTCTGTGGCAGCGGATGAGGACTCTATAACCAGGTGGTATAGATTCTGTCTTGGTTCTGTCATAATTTCTTGTGAAATGTGAATAAGAATGCCAGGAATGAAAAAAGACATAGACATTTAGGAACCTAAACTCCAGTGAGTGCCAGTGAGTAGTTTTCTAATATAAATAAATAGAATGTATTTGAGATATTATTTTAAACCTCAGTGTTTTGGCTCAGGCTAACGTTATAAACTCTTTCAAGTGAAGGATTGTCTTTTTAGATAAACAGCAAAACCTCTTTAGAAAGGAAGCCCTGATCTAGTTGACACCTATAAATTTTTTACAAAATAAAAATACTTCAAACATCTTTCATTTAAATTGTTATTTGAAGATTTATATTATTGCATTGAGTTGCTATGGTGGCACTTGCAATTTCCATTCCTGCCTGGAAAGCGTAAAGAGGAAAAAAAAAATATGAATAGCAAACATCAGAAAGTAATGATTTGTCATGTTTTGAAATGTATTACAGAAATATCAACTTAGGCAAATATGTTTGGCTGAACTCTGGCATGCTGCCTGGAGCTGAGGCTTCCAGACTTGTGCAGAGCCTCACTGTGTGCAGTGCCTGGGCATTGGGAGCTCCAGGGTCCAGCCTCCCTGCTGGACAAGGGGAAAATGGACATCCCAGGAGTGGCTTACCTGGACATTGATTTCATGGTGCTTTTCAGGGGTCCCTGAAGTGCTGAGATCTTATAGTGGAACTGGCACTTGTTACTGCTGAGATGTGTGTGTGCAGGTCCTGAGTTCAGCAGCAAGTGAAACAGCCCCACTGAATTCCTCAGTCCTTGGCCCAAATGTGTCCCACAGCCTGAAGGGTGGAGTGGTCAGTGTCAGCTCCACTTTGCCACAGAACCATGGAATGGTTTGGGTTGGGAGGGATTTTAAAGATTATTTCCAGTTCTACTCCTGCCATGGGCAGGGACACCTTGCACTATCTCAGGTTGCTCCAAGCCCTGTCCAACCTGCCCTTGGACACTTCCAGGGATGGGGCAGCCACAGCTTCTCTGGGCAGCCTGTGCCATCCTCACAGGAAAGGATTTTTTCCTAATATCCCATCCAACCCTGCCCTCTGACAGTTTGAAGCCATTCCCCCTTATCCTGTCACCACATGCTCTCATGAAGTCCCCAAGAAGCAGTGGCAAAAGAGTCAATAATCAGCAGCTGTTAAAGAGGGATTATATCCACCCTTGGATGCTGATGTTGGTTCTGAAATGGCAAAAGGGAACATATTGTGGTATCCAGAGAATGGTTTGGGTTGGAAGGGACTTTAAAGATCACCTCATTCCAACTCTGCTGCCACGGGCAGGGATGTCCATGAGCTGGACTCAGAGACATAATGAGAGAGTAAAAGAAAGGTCAGGAATGAAGTGTTGCAGGCAAAGAAATGTACAAGTCACTATTTAAACAAGAGGCTTTAAAAATGTATTATTATTAAAAGGAAAACGATGAAAAATTGATTTCATACTTTCAGATAGGGAGGGCTTTATGTAGCAGTGGGCTCAACTAAGCCAAAAGTGGGCTAAGCAACTTCCAAAGGAAGGTGTCAGGAATCCTTTCGAGTGCCTAACAGAAATAACACATTAAATCTTACTTGAAAATGCCTTTTTCAGCTAGTGCTTATAATACCATGCTGAGGGCATATTTCAGGATGAGTCTGAGGTTATAAAAACACCTACTGAGTAACCAGTGGCACTTGCTTCAGCACTTGAGTTTTCCTCCGAGGTCTTCCATCCAATTATTGGCCAGATCCAGTGATATTTAACTTATCAGATCTGACAAGAGCTGAACCCAAGGTAGACTGACTGCCTAAACATTTATTTGTGTCAATGACACGTTTAAAACTCTCTGCTCTGTCTAAATATTTAAAAGGAAATATAAAGAGGAAAATGTAATGTGACATAAGAGGAAATGAAAAACAACCTTACTTGCTGAGGACATTCACTACACACAATTGCTGTCTCCTGAATACCTGTTATTTTGGCAGAAATTGAGGGGAATGCAGCTCTAAATATCGTGTTCATCTGTCTCTTTTTAACAAAAAATGACTTTTACAATGGCACGTGGATCTTTTGCTGTCAAAATCATGGAATATGAACACAGCCAAGATCTTTAGGAACCTCTGAGACTGAAGTTTCCAATTGTAAAATCTACATCTAAAAATGAATAAATAATGAAGATAAATATGTACTTAGTGAAAAGAAGCTGCAGTATTATCCAAATCAGAGAGCTTAAATGTGTCAGCTGCTTGTTAAAGTAGACAAAATCTTAAGAACAAAGTATAATAAGTTTTTTTTACTGGGGAAGTGGAGAGTTTTAAGTTCTCAACCCCCCTTTTATTCTCTAACCCAGAGTAAAGCAAATTTTTAGAAGCAGATAACCTCTATTTTCATAGCAGAAATACATTTTCCTTAGTAGGCACCCTTTGCTTTCAGTTTATGTGTATTTAAACCAGCGTGAGCACTCTGCAAGGTAATGCAGAACCATGTGGGCTTTCAGGATGTAAGGGATTCTGAACATTTTCTTCACCTGTGAAGTTCTCCTAGAAAGGAGTTTATTAAATTCCGAGGTGTCTCTGTGTGGATCATCAGTGGTGTCTGGGGGGAATGAGAGAACAACAGAACTCAGAATGTGTGCATAAATCATGCTCTTAGCAACATGTTCTCTGTTGGAACCTGACACTTATGTTTGCAAAAGCAAACCCTCTCTAAATTAGTTTGCAGTTAATTGGCTGTGAAAGGAAACGCACCTTGCCAAAAAGGATTTGAAATATGAAGCAGTTTGGATTTGTGAAGGAGTTGATCGCTGTTCTTGGAGAATCACAGCCTCTTTCATGGGCATCTGGGAAATAATGTGGTTCATAATCTCCAGTGCTTTCACAAATTCCATTATTTGGCAGGACAGGCATCTACTTGCTGCCATCTACTAGAAGATAAATTGATGTTGGAGGGGCAGTCTTGGACTGTTTGTTGGAGCTGCTCATTTGCAGCTGAGGAAAGTGTTTGCAGCAGGGTAGTTCAGTAATATTTTGAGTATGTGAAGGAGACTAATAGAGGCTACCAGACAGAATAACAAGATCTTGTTTCTATTTTTACTCCCAGGACTCAAAATTGAATGAATGGCCATGTATATAACAATAATTTGTGTTTATGTATGTCCTTGCCTGTCTCTGGGGTCCTTCCAAGCATTCCTGGAGAAATTCTGACTGGAGGCTTATGACATACATGTGGTAGAGATGGACATAAAATGAGCATAGGTTGACTTGTCCAAGGTCATAGACTAGTCAGGGACGAAGCTGAGATCTGAACCAAGCTCCTGCATGTGTAACCAAGAGATTTTGCAATCTTTCTTGAGATGCATGAAAGGAAGGTTCCCCTTGTGACCAAACCACAATACAGTAGAGGATCTACCTTCAGAAACCAGTGATAAATCTCTGGAACATTCAAGACTTAATCCCATGTTTAGTATTTCCATGTGTTGGCTTTTAATAGAGAGATGTCAGTGGTATTTTTTGGGATAATGCATTTTTCATCAGATTTCACTGTGGGTACAAGAATTATCATAACCTCTTCCTGATATGTCACTGCCAGAAAATAGAGCAGCTTCCCATTTTTCATGAAGAGCTACCAAAATTTTTCTACACAGATCTTTTTTTGGTGGGCAAGAGCAGTGTTCAGCAACATATTCTGCTCAGTCACCTGAGATATGTGTGAGGAAGTATCCCAAGAGATCTTTAGTGGAATGAGAGAGCTGAGTTTCTTTGCATTTGAGAAAACTGAGGATGAAACCAAATCATGATTAATTCTCCTGCTGAATAGCAAAAGGAGCTCACTGAGTAGCTACAGCACTTGGAGAGGGGCTACCATAGTTACTGATAATGCAGCAGATACTATTTTCAGTCAGTGCCTAATTGCCTTAGAGGAACTTATTAAACTGAAATCACTATTGTGTGAGGAGCTATTCACATAGAGGATCTCCAGAGTGATCAAGATGATCCTGCTGTGGGCTACAATATAGATCAGTAAATGTGAAAAGGGGTTTTGTGAGAAGGCTGACATCTTGAGAGCTCACTTGGCAAGGGACAGGTCTGCACGTTGTGCTGTATTTTAGTAAGATGTTAATAGCAGAAATAATGGCTCTCTTTTAGATATTAAATTCCCCCTTGAAAAATCCCACTTGAATCCAGCAAAATGTAACACTGTGTATTGTTCACTTCCAGATTCTTTCCAAGCACCAACAAAAACTCATTCTCAAACATCCCTCAAAATATCTCTGTACCATTATTTGGTAGCCCTTTGTAATCAGCACAGCTTGAGATACCTTAATTATTTTCATGAAGGTAAGGCCTGTATTCCATCTCAGGAAATGTCCAGTTCTCATTAATGCCACTGGCTGTCACACACGGGCACTCACAAGAACCCTACAGGTTTTTGGCCAGTGTTTGCCATTTTTGCAGGATGATGCTGGTTTTACAGTGTGCATTCTGCCCCAGCATTTCATGTGAGAAACATACAGGCTTGCAGCTGGGCAGCCCTGCTGCTGATTATCTTGCCTCTAAGGTGAAACTGGGAAGTTTTTTGATTACTCTTCTCCTAGGGAGTCAGAAACTTTGACTGTGAATTATCAGCGAATTCACTGTCAACAATTATCCTGCAAATTATCTCTTATTTGCAGGTAAACATTTTTGCTCTGTGGGGTGCAGTGGTTTACTAGCAACTGCAGTGCTTATTGAAATTGGATAGTATAACAAATTACTTAGAATCCAGGCCTACAGGTATCAGTGGTGGATATTTTAATGTCGTTTTGAGGCAATTCTTTAAAAAGTTTGTACAGTGCTCTTGGTTGTAAGATTGAATTCATCCTTCTCTCCACTGATGCAGACAGGAACACTTAAAAATATTCTGATCATGGTCCTGTTAGTACAAATTTATTCAGGAGCTCAGCTGATCCTACTTTCCCTTTAGTTGTTTCAGCAAGTAACAAGTCACTGAGAACTGCTCAAATGACTACTGCAAAAACAGTTGAGAACTACACTTTTAGGTTTTGATCTTCAGCTCCTCCAGCAGTTCGGTGGAAATGAAATTTTTGGCCTCCAGGTCTTTATATATAACTCTTAATGGTTTGTCACATAATTGGTGATGGCATAGTGCATCATCAGAAAGGAGAATATAGGAATGATGAGTTTAATCTTTACAGATAAACACAAGTGAAATCTGTCAGTCTTCACACCAAACTTCTTGCTCCTTTGCTTCTTGATCATGTTTTTCAGTAGAGAGAAGGAACTGTGACCAAATATATGCTCTCATGTGAGAGTTTGTGTTGCAAAGTTATGGCCTAAAAAATATTTTACATTAAACCAGAGCAGATTGCTTATGGCAACTCCTGCATAATGAAGGAACACAATGAAGAACTGCAGTGCATATTGCTCTTCAGGTCTGTTCTATTTTCATAGTTGTTTTTTTTTTAAGTAGAAAATTGCATAGTATAATTACAAGTTCATTTGCATTCATATTACAAGCTGTGAGCTACTAGTCTTTTATATTTAAAAAGTATTATTAGCAAGTGTGACTTGCATCCATACATTTCAGAAATGAATGGGAATGAAGTTTTATACTACTCAAAGTTCCCTCTCTACTTAGCTGCCAGCACCCCTCCTGTAAACTCCAGGACCTCAGTGAGGCCAGCAACACAATAAATGTAACTTCATTTTAGTGTGAACTGGTTAAAGGGTAAGAACAGCTCAATTACTCTTTTCCCCCCAAAAATTGTCTTTTGGGAACTACAGGCCACCAATATTTTATTGGACCTAATATGTATAGACAAGCATGTCTCCTCAAGGATGCTGCCTATTATTTCCTAATGAAAAAAATTACTTTATTTCTCCTTTAGTTCTTTGTCTTCCTAGATGGTGAAATTCTCATCAATAGGAAATTTTGCTGCAATGAAGTTGACTACTTACTTCTTTTAATTCACATTAGAATAAGTGGGTTCAACTGAGAATCTGACCTTTCATTTCTGTAATAAATTGAAATGAAGAAAACAGTTCTATAGCGAAAAGCTCCATTGCATCAAGTACTTCTATAAATGTGGCTTGAATTCTGAATTTTTTATGTTGTAAATGTTATTACATGACGTTATCTTTTATGCTTAATACCTAATGTGCTGCAGAAAGAATAATTGAGGGAGATGAAACTGATAATATTTGAGAATGTTACCAGATCTGTGCATGTACTTCTAATCAATCTGCTCGCTCAGCCTTTCCCTCTGCTCCCTGCCCTGTTAAGTGTGTTGCCACATTGGTTCAGCTCTCCTGCCTGTCAGGTGGAGGTAAAATAACCTGTAGACATCTTTCTACCTTGTGAGCATCCTGGTGATCCCTGCCCGGCTGTCATGCCGGGGTGTGCACATCAGCAGCTGGGTACCTGCGTGTCCCGCAGAACATCTCGCTCGTAATTCCCGATCAGATCCAATCCTCTCTAATGGTCTGAGCCCTCTTCCCTGTCAGCCCAGGGAGACGTGGCCACTCAGCCCCGGGGGGTGAATCAGATCTATCTAGAGGCTGCAAAAAGCTTTTCTTTTAGTCATTTACCTCGGTTAGCGAGAGCAGCGCTGCTTTTATGCATTGATTGGAGATAATACTGGTGAAATGACAATAACCTGGCAAATGGACTTCTCTCTGTATGTAAATCCTTTCGGGAAGTGCATGACAGCCTCTGTTTTCTATGGGTCTCCGTTTGTAAAGAAGCTGTTATCACAGAATAAGTTTAATGGGTCGTGAATTTTGTGTTGAAAGGAGAGTCTCTCCATGACTTCTGATCCGCCTGCAACAGACCTATTGGCTCGGCTGCGAGTGCATTAGGCTAAATATGCTTCCTCCATTGACTCTGAAGGTAACAGCCCTAAATGCCTCATTAAATTTTCATGGGTGACTGCGAGAAGCCATGAGAAAAGCAGCACACTGGTGGTGGCGGCGGGGCCCCCGGCCCGGCCCCCGCCCCGCCGCCGTGCGGGGGGAGCCGCGATGCCGGGGCCGTGCCCGGGCTCCACGCGTGGGCAGCGGCCACCCCCGCCCCGGTTGCCCCGCTGACCGCCCTCCCTGCGCTCCGGGGAAGCCCTGGAGCCCCAGGGGAGCCCCCGGTACCGACTGTCCCCCGGCCGTGCTTGAGCGCGGTGCTGCGGGCGGGGCGCGGGGGTCTCCATGCGCTCCGCTCCGCTCGCCCGCGGGGGCTGCCCCGGGGCCGATGACAGACTCGGGACGAGCCAACGGGCCGAGCCTCCCCACCCGCCCCGAGCGGGGACAGCCCCGCCAGCCCCCTCCTCGCCCGTCCCCCTCTCCCTGCCCTGCTGCACAGCAGCGCTGAGACCCCCAGCCCTGGGAGAGGAGGAGGAGGAGGAGGAGGAGGAGGAGACCGACCCCTCATCAGCCGCGTTCCTCTACCGCACACCTCCCTTTTCCCCTCCCTCTGGCCTCAGCGCCGCGCTGGCGGGGCCGGAGAGGGCAGGCGGCGCGGGAAGGCGGCGCTCCTAGCATGGACGGGCCATGTGTATCCTAAGGAATAACAGCAGCTGCTGCGCCCACGATGGGGAGCAGAGGAATGCGAGGAGGAGAGGGCTCGCTGGGGCAGGTGAGAGAGCCGGTCCCTGCTCCCCTGCACGGCCGGTCCTGAGGGCGGCGCGGCGGCAGGTGCGGGTTTGGGGGCTCAGCGGGGCGCGCTGCTGCGAGCGGGGACCCTCTCCCCGCAGCAGCATGGAAGGGCAGCTTTTCTCCGAAAGAAGTTTATTTTTTGCCCGTCCTTCCCCCCTCCCGCTCACTCCCGTCCCCCCGAGGCGGGGAAAGGGCTGGAATCCCCTGCGAGTCGCGGGAAGTTGCCGGCTGCGGGGGCAGCGCCGTGCGAGGGTGCCCCACACCCAGCCGAGCTCTGGGGCAAAGGGCTGGGGGCTCTTTCGCCATCCCCCGCAGCGGGACAAGTAAAAAAAAAAAAAAAAAATCGAGGAAGGGGCCACAGACACGATGCGGCTGCGGGATTCCCCCCGGCCACCCCCGCCGTGCCGGGGGTCCCTGGGATGCGCCGCTCTCCGGAGCCTCGGCCGCTGCCGCCCCGCAGCTGCAAGCGCGGATCGGTCGTGGTAGCGCCGCTTGCCGTGGGAAGCGCCCCCCGCTGCCGGGCTGGGAGCCGGCCGAGGGCTCGGAGTCTGCGGAGGGCTGGGATGCGGCTCGGCTGCGCCGGCGCTGCCCTGCCCGGGAAGGTGCGGCAGGGCCGGGGGACGCCGCGCTGAGGAGAGGCGGGGAAATGGCGCCCGGAGCGGGGCGGAGGGGCCGCTGGACGCGCGGCGAGCGGGGCGAGCTCGCCCTCCCCAGCCGGGGACCCCCTGGGGACCGCCCGGCAGCCCCCGGCCGGCAGCCCCCGGCTCCGGTCAGTGGTGCGTGGTGCAGGGCAGCGGGCGCAGAATGACCGCTCGCGTTAGGGGTGCTGCGGGTTCATGCGCCTCTCCTTTACAGCCCCTACTTCAGGGGAAAACCCGACATCACCCTGTGATCTGAGTGTTTTGGAGGGCTTTCCTCTCGGGGTTGTGCACGGCTACAGAGTCACCAGGAGCAGGCAGGCGGGAGTGAAAGTTGAGAGCGCTGCGGTGGGAGGAAGGTGGGCGCAGGAGGTGCTGCCAGGCTGGATCAGGACAGCGGTGACAGAGCCCACAAGAGCCGGCAGGACAAGCAGGGGACTCTGAATTCCCCAGAGCCAGCTCTTCCTTTGGTGTTTTCCAGGGTGTTTCACACCCTGGGAGCTCAGGTTCATGACCGGCTCATTTGAAATGCCTCTATGAATGGCGAAGTGGGATACTGGGACTAGTAATCATAGTAAAGAACAGTAGATAACAAAGCTGGTTTCTGGGCTGGAGAGTCCTGGAGCTTGCAGACGAATGGGAAGTTTTTAATTTCCCGACGAACTTCTGCTTCATTGTACATTTCAAACCGGTTAAGTCAATTTCCAGGTCTTTCCCCGCAGTAGCTTTAAAAGCAAAGTCCTTGGAACTCTTTGCCATTTGTCTAAATTCTGAATGCATGTCTGAAGCATTTAATCATGTTTATTGTTTTCAGCCACTCAAACGGAATAAAAATTACTTATCGTTGACGAGGCTTATCTCGCAAGCTGTTTCACAGTATGTTTCCATTGCAAGACACAGCGCTGTGTTAAACTACTGATGACTGTATTGTTTATTGTTCTTTCATTCCCCACCCTCACCCCCCGTAACACCAGTATCAATCTGTTCCTTACTGCTCTACTCGAAAATAACGGAGGAGCAAGTTTTCACCAGTTTGGTATTTTCACTCCTAGCTGAGATTTATGTCTTTTATATTTGCTCTTAAGCTGGTTTTCATTCAGTGTGCTGAAGGCAGCTGATGTATTAAAAAGAGAATCAAGGCATAAAGCTGAAAGGGACTTGGAAACTCCTGAGCTGAAACTGTGCATGGAATTAGTGCTGGATCCACAGCATTATTTATTTGTTTATCCACATACATAACACCTTCCTGAAGCATAAGGTTCCTTGCCCCTTTGTCATTACCATTTTATGTCATTACACAGCTCAAATGACTATTCACACTGGTCTGGAAATACAGATTTATTTTTTGGAGTGTTTTGATCTTGGACTGTACCTCATAGGTGGTTTTGCTTCACTTTAACAGTATCTCAACACAGTGATGGAGGACACCATCATGTTTTCTTGTAGGATTACCTTTGGGACCTTAGTGACTGCACACATCAGTGGTTTCATCTTAGGAGGATTGAAATTGATTTTCTTCTTTTTCTTTTTCTTTTTTTTTTTTCTTTCTCTTTTTTTTATCTCAGCCAGTGAAAGACCCTGTGTATGTCCTTTGACCCATGGCCTCACATGATGAAGTGAAACCAGTAGTGGAGGATGTAGACTTGAAGTAGCTGCTACTAAAAAGTAGAGGTATCAGAATGAACCCCTTGTCCTGATCAGCCTGTGTGATTCTTTGGGCAAGGCACAATTTTTAAAATTCGCAAAATTTGTAAAGCTGCTGCATATATGTAACAAAATAAATTTAAAACATGAGCAGTATGATACTTTTTTTTCATACTTTTGATGGGTCCTTGCTCAAGCAAAGGAAGATTGACCATTCCCTCTCATCCATAACAGGCCTTTGTCTCTAAAGTATTTTAGATTTCAAATTTTTGCAAGGTATTTGTGTTGAATTTAGCAACGGCCAAGCTTAGCAACTAAATATCAGTGAGGTGGGAGAACCTCTATTTTTTACAACCCTCTTTGCATTTTAAAGTGATAGCAAATACTAGCAAAGAGGAACACGATTTTCTAGATGTTATAGTTCAAATTAACTTTCCCAGTCAATATTTAGTCAAGGTCTTGATGGTTAAAGTTAACTGTCCAAGTCAATGTTTAGTCAAGGTAATGACTTGGTTTTTATAAACACTACCCAAGCATTCTTGCAGAATTAATCAGAGTTGCTTGCTCAGCCAATTACTTAGGAATAAAGCTACGTTATTACTTGGTCTCTCACATGTCCTGTTCTGTTAAGTGTTATTTCAGCAGTGCTTGCTTGCAGCCCTTCTGTGGCTTCATTCTTACAGCACCAGCTCTGTCATTCAGGCATTTATTTGCTTGGTGGTTTTGGGAGGTAAGGGAAGTCCTGCACTCACCTGTTTCTATGGGTAAGAAGATGAGGTGTGGATGCCAGGTGCAGGCTCCCAGAAGGAAGTGCAACATGTAGTGCAAAAACAACATTTATTTATGTCCAAGAGAGCCTTCAGGAGCTGTGCTGAGCAGCTCCTTGTGCAAAGGGCAAAGGAAGAGAGGAGCACTTGGGATAAAGCAATCATTAACAATGTATGAAAACCATTTTGGTGTCTGGGACAAAAGTGATGAAATTGAGATTTGTTGGCATTGGTACTTACAGTGAAAGATGGAAGCATGTTGTGATCTGGGAAAGAACTGGAAATCTTTATTGTGATTCTTCATTTCTTGGCATCCCTTTAAATGGGATCTTCATTCTTCCAGGATGGCACTTCAGTCTCTTAAACTGACATTAGAATCACAGTCTGGACTTCCATTGTACAGTCCTTCTTTCTTTCTTTCTTTCTTTCTTTTTTTTTTTTATTTTTTTTAATTGTACCACTTGCAAATGCATTCCCTGCAATTACATGGGTATTAGAGTAGATATTCATTAGGATTTTACTAATCTGAACCTCAAGTGCTGTTCTGCAAATTTGCCAGCCTTTGTAAGGCAGTGCTTGACTTCATCAGCTGCACTGTTTTATTATGAGTATTTTGATACAGTGGAATGAAAAGCATATATTCTAAACCAAGTAATTAATCAGATTGAAACATTTTCATTTTCATACTTTGGTTTGTCACAAAGAGAGGCTGCAGCTCTCTATTTTTCCCTTAACACTAGTTTTTGCCCAGTCTAACTGCAGCCAAATGACATTTCATGGTGGTGGTTTAAGAATTTCATCCATGAATCAATCTTCCATTTCTGTTTCAAGGCAGCAGAATTGCCACAGCTTAGAAAAGGTGAGTAAACCCAGCACTGTGAGCTCAAGGAAAGGTACCTGCATCTGTGTATTTAATCTTACACTGCTGTCAAACACATTTTTAAGTGTTCCAGGTGTAAGGAGTGTTCTAGATTCTTAATTTGGTTTATTTAAGTGGTTCAGCCACATGCACAGATCCTCTGTCAGAACCCACCAGTGTGAGTCTTGCTGGTGACACTGGGGTCTGTGGTGGATCTGTCTCTGCCATAATGATGAACCAGACCAGAACAAGACCTGTCAGCTTTTGTCTCTTAATCAATATATTGCTTTTTGTGGGGTGAGAGTGAAGCTCATTCCCTGGGATGACCCATGTGCTGCTGCAGGTGCAGAGGCTGCCGAGTCCCCAGCTGTGGGGGAGCAGCTGCCCAAGCCCCAGCCCTTCAGACAGCTGCATGTCCTGACCAGCTCCATCCACAGCAGAGCAGCAGCCTTGCTGAAGGGCTGCTTGTCACATCTTGCTCTGGCTCAGTCCCCTCCTGAGATATGTGAAGCTGTTGACATGAACTTCTGGCCCTTGAAGGCGTCAAGATTTCCTTCAGTTACTCATGGGACTGGGGAGAGGATGGCTGTGGGTGAGCTTTTGAAAATGCAGTGTTCCTGAGCAGAAGCCTGCTGGGGGAGCTGGCTCCGGGCACTTTCCAGCCCGTGATCCTTTGCACTTTCTACAGACAGTCATTCCATTTCTCTTGGTTTAATGAGCATGCAGAGGTTACTTTTCTTCAGGGTATTTTATCTTATCTATTTATTTTCTATCTTATGTTTTATATTCTTATCTTAAGGATAAGAATATTTCCTTAGGTTTTAGATATACAGAAGAAATTCTTCCCTGTGAGGATGGCACAGGATAAAAGAGAAGCTGTGGCTGCCCCATCCCTGGAAGTGTCCCAGGTTGAGTTGGACAGGGCTTGGAGCAACCTGGGATAGTGGAAGGTGTCCCTGCCATGGCAAGGGGTAAAACTGGATGAGCTTTAAGGTCCCTCTCAACTCAAACCATTCTGTGATTTTATGGTGTGTACCACATAAAAAAAATAGGGCAGTTGCTGGTTTTTTGTATGTCTCTGTGTATATATATATATATATATATATATGCCAAGATTCATTAGCCACTCTTTTTACTCCATAAGGATTTCTCAGGTCTCCAGGTATTGCCAAGCAGTTACACTGAGGGATTCTCCACCCTTCCCACTCCCAAATAGTGATTGCTCTTGTGGGTAGAGGAGCATCAGTTTCTTAAGAGTCTTTGCAATTCCCTGAGCCTGAAGGCAAATTAATAGAAATTTAGTGGACCACCTAGTTCTTGACTCTAAATTCTCCAAAGAGGAGTCTGACCTAATTTATATTGTATTGGAACAAATAATCATATCATGCATGTGTGCTTGTTGTTTTGTGGATTTTTTTTAGCAGGCATATTGCTGTCTTGCAGAAACTTCAGATTTAGATGTTAGGCAATGTCCCTGTGGTTTTGGGAGGTGCTTTTCCTGAGTGAGTACTTAGTGGAAAATTACATTTAGAGGATACTTGTGAAGAGGAAAACAATCAAGACAGAATACTGAGGCTGCTAGAATTATTCATACCTAAATGTGACTGTACTGTTGTTTAGTACTGAGGAGAATCAAGAGTCCTCTAATACAAAGTCTCCTTATTATGACTAAAGATGGAGCTGGAGTCTCCCCAAAATGCAGTATAAATATCTGTCATCACATGTCCTGGGATAGGGGTTCTGCTGGGGTTTGATGTGGGTGACTGTAGGGTTGCTGAGGGTGTTTGTTGGGGCCAGAATGTGTTGAAACTCACTGGTAGCTGATCAGCATGCAGGCATTGCAGTTGTGGCCTCTGAAAGCAATTCCAGATGTGCAAAACCCTTTTTATGTTATTCTGTAGAGAGTAGCACCCATCAGTCTGTCTGTCCCAAGATATACTCCAAAGCTTGTCAGTCTGTCTGTCTGTATTCATGGTTTGGCAAAGTGCTGTCTAAACCTGCACAGGAAAGTGGAAAGCTTAGGAAAGTTTTGAGTCTGTAGAATTTCAAGATCATATCAAGAGTTACCTGAAAACAATTCTTCGGTCTTGAATTTCTTGAAGGACTTGGATTACAGGGAATCCAGTTGATATAATACCCATTTCAAAAGTTTCCCTTTTAGAGAAATGTCTTCTACTCAACTGACAGAGCAGTTACTTAGAGAACAGCAGGCATCAATATTGGATGTTTCTTAACCTAAAGAATTATATTTTTATTTCAATAATTGAAGTAACTGAGGGGAAAATTGTGAGTGATCTTTTTTTCACAATAAAAAAAAAAAAAAGAAGCTGAATTTCTGTTCCGTGAGATGCAGCTCTATAAACTATGCTAAAACAAAGAAAAAGACTTCAACTTGTTTCACCTTTCCAGGACCTGTCAGTCTCTGCCTGAGACTGGCCAGAACACCTCTGTTGGCATGTGCCAGATTAACATGGATTAGGTCACTTGAATTCCCCCCTCATTGAGTTCATACCTCTCCTTTAATCCTCTCTCATAGTATCTGTCAGGATTGATGGGGGAAAGAAAAGCTTCTCCTGCATTTGGATATTTTAACCAAATAATTAGCATGAAGAATTTGTTTTACCTTTTTTTTATTTCCTTGTGTAACCTTTACAAACCAAATACTTCTTAATCTCTTGTGTTTTGCTTGTGACTGTGGTGGGGTGGGAGACTCTGCTCCCTTGGTTTTGAGATTGGTGATGATGGGCACACTTTTAACTTGGTGCTCTAGAATCTCTGGTTTAGGAATTTCCAAGTAGCTACATAGTTAAGCCAAGCAAAAAAGTAATTAGGGAAAAAAACAAAATACTTCTAAACTTTAATGTAGCAGAGCTGATATTCAGGAAATTGTTTTGTTCTTCAGTTCATCAAGAGTCAGTGCAGCAAATATTAATATTTCAATTTTCCCTTTCATTCTTTTATATAAAAAAATACACACCTAATTTAGTTTTATTTTTACTGCCTCTTATGTCAGTTTTTTCCTAGCCCTGAGGCTGATCAGCAAATTCAAATCTTTTAATGGCAAGATTAGATGACCTGTTACGTGTTCATGTCTTAAATTTTAGCAGCTATTCCACAAATATCAGGGGTCTTCCCAGCAGGTGGATTTCCCCCCTGCTTTTTAAACATAATGAAAGTTTTCCTATTCTAGGATTTTAATTTCTGTGAATGTGCATCCATTTGGGAATGTGTTTGTTGTGCCACAGTTACACTGACAGTGTCACTTGGAAATGTTGTGGCCCCTGTTTGTGGTTTTAAAACACCTGGTAGTTGTTTGCAATACAGACTCCACTTTTTAATTGCACTATAATTAATACAAAACAAATCAACAGGAAGTGCTACTTCACACAGCATGTTAACAGTTAGTTCAAGTTTAAAAACAGTAAAAAAAAACCCATCAGTGAGTTTAATAAAGATTATTTTATGAATGGGGTTTTTCTTTGTGGCTGCTGAAGTAATCAAATCTCACATTATGGCTTCAGGACAGTTTTCCACCCACTGTCCCTGTGTGATAGTTTTTATATATTCTGACCCATTTTTCTTCTTTCTGAAAACAAGAGAAATAAAATGTTTGAGAAGTCCTAAAGAGGATAACAAATTGAATTGACCACTTACTGTTCCTGGCACTCAAATTTTATGGTCCTTACCTCCCTAGTGATGGAGTGAGCTATTCACCAGCACTGCGTGAGAGTTGCAGCTGATGAAATTTGGTAAAGTTCTTTCCAATCAGAGCCACTACGCTGATTTCCATCACATGAGGGCTTGTCCCCTGTTGCTATGTTACATTTGTAGCAAATGCTAATTGACTTTGGTGCATACAGATCCTCAGAGAAAAGTGAGAATTGTTACTGAGTGAATCCCACTGAGCCAGGCTTCAGTTTCTGGATTTCAGTGCGGGATGCTCCTGGTGAAAACATGAAGTCTTTTTTATGCTGTCAAACAACACCAGAAAAATAACTCTGCTGCAGCCTCAAAACAGGTCTGAGACTTCAGCACTGCTGAGTTTGGGTTTGGAAAAGAACAGTAAGTGATTTTCATAAGGGAGCTATGGATGCAGCTCTTCATTTTCTTCATGGCAGGACTGTTGGTCGAACAAACTGCCTGTATGTGGTTGTCCCTTTTAAATGTAGAGTTTCTCATGTTTGATTCTTGCATGATTTGTTCTGTTGGATTCTCAGGTAAGGTGAGGACATGGCAGAGGGAGGACTCTCCAAAGGATGCTTCTGTGCCTCAGCAGTCCTTGTAGAAGCAGCTGAGTTTGTTCGCTTAGACACAATGCCCAGTCCTGAGAGCTGAAATTTAGGTGAGAAGAATCCTGTCCTCAGTCACTGGACTCAGCTGCCTTTTTTGCAGGGAGCAGAAGTCCAGGGGAGCAGCTCATGCACATCAAGCTTCAAAACATTGCTCAGGCTGTGCAGAGAAGGAACTCAGTTCTTTATTGCAAAGATCATCTCTAGTTCAGAGAACAGACTGCAAGTGACCTGTGCACACTGTGGCTGGCTGGTTCTGCTAATCACTGCTTTTAGATGGAGCTTTTTGGTGGAGATGGGAAGAAGGACAGTCCTGAGAAGGGAAGTAGCACAGGTGGAGGAATTGGTCTTGTGGATCTGGGAACACAAGAATAAATCTTCCTGATGAAGACAGCGTTGATTTTCTTCTTTGTGGCTGAAAGTGTGTACATAATTTGCAGTGTAGGCAATGAATAAAGCAGGGATAACACCAATTTTAATGTCTGTATTGGATTACCTCTAAGACTTTGCTCATTCTGGAGGACTAGGATTATCTTTGGCTGCTTCACAGTGATTATTTATTAATTCATTTATTAAGGAGACTTATTTTGAGGTTGAATGATAGTGAATATATTATTTTCATAGGTGTGCATCTATTTTCTAAAGAAAGACTGAAACTGGATTTTTCCAGGACAGTCAAAGGTTTGATTTGATACAAGAAACAGGCATCCAGAAACCACCAGGAATTGTGCTGGTTTAGTGTATGTCTGGTTTCTTCTCCAAAAAACCTCTACATTCTGGAGATCACTGTAGGTTCACTGCTGTGTGTTCAGACAATACTGGAAAAAACCAAAGGAACTGAACCAAGGATGTCTGGAGGATTCCTTCCCACTTGGGGCACTGCAGGTCTTAGGTGAAAATTTTCAACTTAAGATGGTTATAATCAGCAGGAATAGAAGTAGTTCATGATAGCTTTGTAGTTCTAACATTAATAGCATGAAAAAGTTCAGCCCAGAGTTCCAGCAGATGGTTGAAGAGGTTTGGTCACTGCTGGCACACTTCTGTGGGACTGCATCTTTATCATTCCAGTATCACTGCATGAGATAAAATGCAGACATGACAACATCTTGTGTATTAATCTTGCTGAGTCCTAATTGTTCCAGCAATTGCTTCCTGTAAGGAGTTGGCCACACTGGCTACATTAGGGAGAGCACAGTGCTAAATAGAATGAATTGTACATTCAGATGTACTTTAGCATGTACTTTACTTGCAAAAAGTGGAGAAAGTCTCGTCTGCCTGTCTTGAAAGTAAAGGGAATAATGTCTGGAGGAACAGTTCCAATGCTTGACAATTAATAATAGCCCTTTGAAGAGAAGCTTTTAGCAGAAGGAGAGCACATAGGTTACAGATTAGTACAGAGAACAATGTAATTTTTGTGCTAATATGTTGAGATCAAATAACTCATTAATAGGAGAATAATTTATAAGGATGATGCAAGTAGGAGAATAAAGTTCTTCTAAATATTAATCTACTGCATGTATTATTTATTGTTGTAATAAAAGGTTGAGGAGTAGACAAGGGAGACTGAAAAGCCTTGCAGTTTCTAGTAGAGTTCACAAAGTGCTTTTTTAAAGGAAATTTCCTTTAAATGAGGAATGCTGGCGTAGCCTTTTGGTGAGGTAGTGGTAATAACTTGTAAAGTTTCTAAATGCATCTCTGTGCAGTAATGTGAGAGGGAAACTTCTGAGCCAAGGTTCTCTTCTCAATCCCAGCTCTCTCAGCCTTTCCTCCCAGCAGAGCTGCTCCATCCCTCTCATCACCCTGGTGCTTCCTCTGGACTCACTCCTATGGCACCATGTCCTTCCTGTGCTGTGGATCACACTTGGGAAGAGAAATCCTGAGTTTTGGCACCTGTAAAAGAGTGTTATGACCCTCCCACCTCAAATCTCACATGCCAAAGGTTGTCTTTTTAAAAACCTATTCCCTTTAGTGTTTATAGCCTTAGGAGCTGTGTTACAGTGTACCCAAAATTGAAAAATTACAATGGGAAAAGCAGCTCAGGGAAGAGGGGGCAGAAGAGAAACAGCTGCTGTTACAGGTACAATGTGTTGCTACCCACAGCCTCCCTTTAATCCACTGAATAATTTTATATTTAACAGGGACTTGTGAAACTGTCTAATGATGTGTTAATAAACTGGAGTGGGACACATTTTAATTGTCAGTTTTTTTCAAAGGTTTTTTATCTGCTGGCCTACTTCTTCAGGAGTGTGAGTAGATGATTAGGTTATGTATTCTATTTTTGAACACTCTTTTTGTAGTACAAAGCCTCGTGTGCTTCTGTCATTCAAAAACCTGACAGGACTCTGAATCCCCTCCTGTGATAATTCTGATTGATCACTGAGGCTTTTAAGGCACTAACACCACCTGTAGAAGAATTCTTAGCATGTGACAGAAATGTGTCTAGCTTGTTTTGGAGAAGTGGAGTTAGTTCACACATGTTCACAAAGATTGGTAAAACAGCTCCTTGTGAATTTTTGCCCTGACTGTAAGTCAGACTGTGTGTAATGGATAATTCAGCCTTATATTTTGTGAAAGCTTTCTCATGTGTTTCTTGTTCTTGTGTGATATTCTGGCACCTGTTGATGTTTGAAAGATTATTGCCATATTTCAGAGCATAGTATTGGGTAGAGAATGGCTTTACTGATGTTTTTCCTGGAGTTAGTCAGAGATGCTGTTCCTGCCATTAGATAATCTTCATATGTTACTGTTGATATGCATGTAGGAATATGTTGTGCTTAACAAAAATAAAATGTTGCTTGCCTTTAGTTTTTAGCTGTGGTAAACCAGATGTTTTTGAGCTCTGGTTTAGTGCTTTGCACTGCTGTTGTGTAGCTGTAAATCTCAAAGGAATTCTGTCCCCCAGGGATCCTCTTTTTCTCGTGCCCAAGTGAGCAGTAAAAAAGCTTTTGCCCTGCACAGAAACCTGTAAGTTGTGCATGTGCTTCCAACTTCAGTGTCTTCATCTCTATTGGACTTAGGTAGAAAATGTAGCATTAGTTTCTAAAATGGCCATCAGAGCTTCCTAATGAGACACTTGGATTTTTTTCCTCCTTTGACAGAACTAAATGTTACCTATTAACCATAATGCTTAAATTGATGAAGTGTAAAACTAGTGAAATGGGTTACAGGGAAAGGAAGTGAAAATATTATGAACCATATGCCCTAATTTATGTCTTCTTAGAAAATCCATCTAATGAAATTAAGTATTTGGAATAATTCAGCGTGTGATATTCAACAAGAAGTACAGCAGTTATGGTGGGGTGATCTTGCTTTTAATATAGTAAGGAAGATATGACTCCTTTTCTGGGGAGGAACATCAAATCCTAATGTGTTGAGATCCAGGTGCATCATCAAGACCAGGTTTTCTTTTCCTGTGGACCTACACTATTCTGTTTAATTGAGTAGCTGTGACAGCAGCTTCTGCTGTGCTCTTTGTGACCTTAAATAGAGGCAAATGAGGTGCCAGCTCTTCCAGTGAGTTCTTAATCCCAGTTTCCTGATCCCTCTCCTTTCCTCATGGCTCCTTATCTGGCTGCAGCTCCTCTCTCATAAATGATTGTCTCCATCCACTCTTAATCTCCCCCTCCCACGAAGCTGTTTTTACATCTTGGCTCCCAGGCTGAACCTCCCAAGTCCTCCATTTATAAAACAGCTCTCACAAATTCTTGTCTTCTGCTTCTTGTGATACAAGACTTCGTGTCAGAGTCAATCTCTTTTTTCTCTGCTCTGACTCTTCTGTTTTATGCATTCAGACTCAGCAGCTTGCTGGGTGCCTTGATGGAAAGATGAACCCCTTGCTGTCACTTCCACTGTTCTGTGTAATTTCAGTTCAAAGCAGTAATTAAAGAAATAGTCCATTTTCCAGGACAGTGTTTATAGGAATGTGAATGCACATTTTATTCCTTCTGGAGGCTGCAGGATGGGTGATAGCATAGAGGGATTTTTGTATAAAAGGGTCACCCTGGACAAATGTAAAAATCTCATTTTTTTAAAATTTTAAGTAGTTTTGGGCTTAGGATTTTTGGTTTGTGGCTTTTTTTTTTTTTTTTTTTTTTTTTGTCAGTTGGCTTGTTTTTTGGTTTTGGGGTTTTTTGGGGGGGGTGGGAGTTGTTGTTGGAGGTTTTTTTTTAGTATTAGCAAAAAAAACCAGATCTATGTTATGAAGACTAAATCCTACTCCCAGTTTCAAAACTCAGCAAACTTTTCAGATGTATGTTTGTAATGATTATTTAACATGGTCAAAACACAATATTTCCCTACAGCCTAAATTTTGGAAGTGATTCAACCCATTCATTCCTCACAGCCTGAAAATCACCCCAGAGCAGATCCACTTGACATGTAGAATTCTAGCCTGAACAGCTAAAAATCTGGGAAAGCTGCAAAGTGATTAAAGGGAGTGAGAAGTGTCAGCCAACCTTATCCACAGGTGGTGCTTCCTACCTTGGCTTTGAGTAGAGAAAATGTAAATAAGTAATTTATTTAAAGGGAATTATTTAGCAATGTTACTATTGCTACATCATAAACAAACTGCCCAGAATTTTTGGTGACATTTTAGACCTTGAGATCAAAGATGTGAGGGGTAACTGGAAGAGTGGACTTTGTGCAGGTCATGAGGTACTCTGGGACTGGTTGGTTTAATCAATATAAAATGTGCTTTATCTGATGACTCCTGTGAGACAGAGCATGAGGGTCATTGATACCAAGAGTTCTCCTGACTCTTGTTAATGGGGGAGAGAAGAATTGAAAGTACACTGGTGTTTGGCTTCTTATCTTTCTCATGATAATCATGGTGTGCATAATGGCTGTACATGTCTGAAGCATTTTCTTTGGGTAAATGAGTTTGGGATGTGGTATTGGAATTGAAGGGGAGGAAGATGTATAAATATAACCAATATTATCTTCTTGGGCTGTTACTAGAGAATTCAAGACGTGCAGATGCCAAGTCAGGGAGTGGAAATGTCATCCTTCAAAGACACATGAAACTCAAGGACTGGGATAAAAGTGTTGTGCACTTTGAGGTGGCTGAGTTACAAAGAAAGCTTGTTGTTTATGGAATTATATCCATGAGTCTTTTAATATACTCAAGTTGTTCTTTATTTCCTATGGAGCATTGTAGAATTGGTTTCCCTGGAGGTGACTGAAGTAAGGCTGGAAAAATCCTACCTGATCTTTAATAATCCTTCTCACACATGGTAATGCTCCAGAATTGTGCTATCATTGGATAATTTACACTTAAATCCTTCCATCTCTGTGCTCCCACCTTAAAAAAAAATCCTTTAGTGTTATGGGGAGCCAGGGATTGTACACTTGAAAAACCTTGGACTTGTTACCAGTTCAGTCTCTGATTTATTGTGATTTTCTTTTTTTTTCTGAGGGCAAGACTGAAAAATGCATTTCTCCCGTTATAGTTAATAGATTCAGGAAGTAATTTGCAGATCAGGAAACAATGGATCTCATATGATAAAAGCTCTGCTTAGGTGATTCATAAGGAAGATAAACTTGTATTGTTAAGCTTGCACATTTTACTCTTACTTGTAGGCCATGTATTGCTCTCCTGTGCTTTCCACCATCAAGCAGTAACAATTTTGCATTAGTAAAAAAGCCCTGCTGCTTTGACTGCCTTTCAGAGCCACACACAAAATCAGATAATGCATTTTACTGAATTATGAAGAACTGTGTTATTTGTTTATAACTGCTCACTTAGTTATTGCTGGCAGGGCTCTGTGTTACAATTTAATCACTTCCCTGCATCTCTGCAGCTCTCCCAGGCTGGTGTGAGCAGCCAGGGTACAAAGCAGAGTGACTGGCAGCTAAGTGTTTCCATCAGTCAGGATACTGATTTATTTCTGGGAGGAGGAGTGTAAAGGAAATGAGAATGGCTGTTTTTTGTAAGTGATGTGCTGAATAGTCATCAGTTAAACACTGGAGGTCACACATAAACACTGAAATCTTGAGAAAGAGAAAAAAAAAACCAACCTGGAGTGTGTCTTGTCACCCTCACTGCACACAGGCTTTGGGAAGTGTGTGATGCTCAGCATGCTCTGAAAAGGCAGCACAAAGGATGGGTCTGGAGTCCTTTCACTTACAGGGTTTTCCTCACAAAAGAAGGGATATGAAGCATTAAAAGGCAGGGTGTTAGGAATTCTTTGTTGTCTTGTTACTATACACACCTATGAAAATTTTAACTGTATTCAGGATTCTGGCATTGCAGAATGTTTAAACTGGACCCAAAGAATTGGAATAGGGCAGGTGATGTAAAATCTGTGCAAATGGATCCCTTTTGGAGTTAAAAATATAATTTAGCTTGAGCAAAAATAGGAGTAAAAACATTGGTGGAATATTATATCTATGCTTTAAAAGTATTCATATTCATAGGTATGCCTGAGATAGGAACAGATACATTAAAGTTTTCATTGCCTACTTTGAGGCAATAGAAATAATGTAATTTTATGTCCTCCTTGAAGTATTGGTTTTAATCTGGAAAAAATAATTTTTTTTAAGTAGTCAAAACAATAAATATTCTATAGCAAATCTGACAGCCTTAGATGATGTACAGAAGATAAAAAATTCAACTTAAGTTTTTTGATAATGCTTTATCATTCCTTCTGTATTCCTTCTGTATCTGAACTCATACAGATATAAAATCCAGAGGAAACCAGCAGATAGTTTTGAAAGAAATTAGGTATTTCTAAGATTTTAAACCTCCAGAGCCCACTGAAAATCTGTGCTCAACAATCCCTGCTTTTATAGCAAGGAAGATACCTTAGCTCTCAGGAGACTGCTTTAGTGGGGTATTCCCTAGAAAGCCCCCTGTAGCCTAGCCTACATTTCATCTTCTTTTTCTAACCTAAATCCTGAGGTTGTCAGACACTTTCATAAAATGTATGCACTAAAATTTGATGAAAAAATGTGGCTACATAGAGAGAGAACTACTTTAGGAGAAGCTTTTAGTGCTGACAATAGAGAAAGTTTTTACTGTCTCATGAAAAACTGGAACTCTGACTGCAGGGAGAGAGAGGGGGACTTGCCTCTTGGTCAGAGGAGGAATCTCTGGGTGTGCTGCTAAATGCACTCAGGGGAAGTGAAGGTATCTGCAGTATAAAATAATCAAATGTAAAAGCAGCCCTTGCTATTGCAGAGACTGGATGGCAAAGAAGAAGCCCCCCTTTTGGATTACACTGATTTCTGGATGGTTTATGCATCCAGATGAATTGATACTTCTTTTGAGGGTGCCCTTGAAGACACAGATTTTGAGGTCTATTTTGTCTCTTTCACAGGTAAAGTGTGTGGTATGTTGATAGATGTATGATCATGATAGTTTTGGAAGATGAAGGAGAAGAGAAAATGTGCTGTGGGCAGGAAACAGCTACTTCAGCATTTCTTTTTCCTCCTCTCTTTTATTCCTGAGCTAACAGTCTGTTCAGCCTGAATACAGATCTATTCTTAATGTGTTCAACTGCATTATTTAGCCCACCACTGCAAGCCACATTGTTATCTGTGGAGATGGAATTGCTAAGTTGATTTAATGGAGCTTTGTTAATCTGGAATTTCATTTATATCTTGTCTTGGATGTGTCTGTTGTCGCTTCTTTGTGTGATTTTGGCCAAAAGGCACAATTTTACACCAAGAGCAGCTCTTTAGCTCCTGGATACCTGCAAGAAAGCTGTCCAGGAGACTCTTGCCTTTTGAGAAGCACTTCAAACTTGCTATTAAGTGCTGTAGTGCCTCTGTTTGCAGCACATCCATCCCTTGGAAGGGAAGCCCTGCAGGAGCAGATCTCTGTTGTGAGTAATTACTGAGAAACACAGCAAAGAAAACCTGAGTGGTTTATTCATAACCTGCTCAGTGCCTTCATTCCTGACTCCTGCAAGGTAGGAGTGGGAACCACCAGTTGAAAACACAACCAGCCACTGGCTGAAAAGATCCGCAGTGGTTAAAAACACTGAGAGGGAGAGATATCAAATAGTCCCCTGGAAGGATATGGAGAAGGATTACATGAAAAAGGGAATTTGCAAGCCTGGAATGTGTTTTTCCCTACAGTATCCATTTCCATTTTCTGTGAAATGGCTTTCAATATTTAGGTTATTTCACATTTTGTTATAATCTCTTGGATGGAGATCAGATATGAGATTTGCAGTCTGAAAACAGGTTGAAATGGTTCTTGATGGTGTCAGGAATATTTGCAAGGTTTTAGCAGCTGATATGGTGCAGATGAGTGGATAATACAAATAATAACATTTATTATCTCTATTGCTATCCCATTCCCCAGAATTGTGGAGGTGGATTGGAGCCCTCCTTGCCTTCATTCCCCCCCATGGTTGGTCCTAGGCACTGTATCAAACAAGAAAAAAAGCCCAAATTATGTTTCAGAATGGTTGATAGTGGAGACACTTGCAGTTTTCTGATTAGGAAACAGCAGAATCATGTGACTCTGGTTATGAGCTAGTCACTGGTGTCACTGGTCAGATATCAACATCTTTTACTCCTTCCTCTCTCATTCATTAAATCACACAAGAAATGACAAATTCAAGGCAAAATTTAAACAACAAATATTTGGCTTTGGAGGAGTCTGTGTGGCCCAGGTTTGGGAGGACACTTGGACCTGCCCCTGAAGGTGCTTTTTTGGCAGCTGTGTGTGGTGATACAGATAGAAATGGGAGGAGTACAAGTTATTAGTGGTTTAAGAATATTGTATGATAAAATTACAACCTCTCAGCTGTCCCACCTTCCTCAAGCAGTGCACCCAGTGATCCTTTCCAGATTGTTTTTCCTGAGGCAAAGTTTTTCTGATTTTGTTTTTCTGATAGAAGAGCAAATAAACTTTGTTTACTGAGCAAAGTAACCCCCTCACCTGGCTTGAGTGGGACTTACATGGACACTTGGACTTTCTGTCACAGATTATTTGCAGCATCAGGCCCGTGTTTGCAGGATTTGGTAATGCATTTCTTAACTTCTGTGAAATGTCAAACATTTAAAGCTTTCTGGTCTCTAACAGCATTCTAGTTTCTTTTTGTTTCTCCATAAAGTCTGTTCTTTCCCAAATTATTTTGCTTCCTCAGAGCAATATTCAGCTAAATGTGAGGACAGGTTTGCACCATGAGCAGTTCAATGTCTTGAAGCTGAAATTTGTGTTAGGAAAAATATGATATGATGCAAGGACAAAAGGTAGTCTTGCCCAGATTGCCATGTTTGTCCCTAATTAATGTATTTCTTTCCTGTTAGTTTCAAAGGTTTTATTTCTAGTCAGGAGTTAAATGGACCCATTCAGTGTTTATATTTATGCAAATGATCGTTGTGTCACTCAGGTTGCAACATTAAAGAAAAAAAGCCAGATATTTTACATGCCTTTGAGTATTGAAGTGATTACAATTACCTACATAAAAGGAGTTGCTTTATTAATTAATTAACTTGGAGAAAAATGTCTAGTGACCCTCTGAAGGAATATCAATAACTGAAACATTAATTATGTAAATAAGATCTGCCTTTACTGCTCATTATTCATCGTTTAACATGAAAATTGCCTTTTAAAATAATGCTTCATTCATATATTTCAATAAATGTCTAGTCTGCCTGGCTTGTCACTTGGATCTAGATTTTGAGTCAAAAACTGTAGTGACATTAGTACAGACCTTGGGACACTTCCTTTGAGCCACCAACACCCAGTTCCTGATTGATGGGCTGGCATTTTTTGGGGATGGGCTCTCTGGGGCAGCAAATGCCCAGAGAATGGGAATGAGTTTTGCAAAATTCTTGTCTGGAGAGAGAGAGGCTGCATTTCATGGGTGAGGAAGGAGAGGAAAGAAGCAGCAAGGTACTTGCAGAGCTTTTGTGACTTTCCCATGGTTTCAGAAGGGAGGCTGCAGGTCCAGCCCAGCTCCAAGTCCTGTTGAGCTGTGGAATTGAATTTTTCTCTGAGTCAGAGGCAGCAGTACCAAGGCAAACAAATACCACAAGGAAAAGAAGGTAAGCCCACGTGCCTGGTGGCTGTGATCTTGTGTACTTGCTGGTCCTTTTCTACATTTGGAGGATGTGACTGAATGCCTCCTGGCAAGTGCTGCAGGTGATTTTGTACAGGTTATTTCCTTGTAAAGAGCTCTGCCTTGTTGTTTTATAAAGTTTCACCGAGCATGTTAGCAAATTCTGATGAAGGATTCCTGGAGGGTTTTATTCCTTTTCACATCCCTAAAGACAACACACAAAGGTTTCCAGGGTTACTTTTTGCTCAGGTAGCTGTGAGTGCACCTGGAAGAGGAAAGAGAGGAAGAGCTGTGTTTTATTCTCATAATCTCAAAGGCTGTGCTGCACATAATCTTGAGTGTGCAGACGAGAAAGTAGTAGCTGTGCAGTTGCAGAAAATCCTTTACTCTCCACTCCCTGAAGAGCACCTGCTTATGAGCATAAGACTTTCAGATTCCCTTTTTCTAATGCCTCAGAACTCGCTTTGCCCATAGCAGGAAGGGCTGATGAAGAAATATGTGTGTCCCCCTCCCTTTCCCTTGCAGCGTGATGGATTGTGGAAGTCCTGATTGAAAATTCTAATCACAGCCTTGCAGTCCTTCAGATCACAACCCCTGACAGTTGATTCACTCCTTTTCATGCCTGCTGCCTCTGACTGCTCCTGGTGCCTCGTCTGCATGAGTCCATCATTAGCACACAAAGCATGATGGATTGGCCAGGGTACCTCTGTCCTCAGAACCTGGGAAATGCTTCTCTTTCAGAATCAAAGAACCTGTGTGTGACATCGTCATGAATGAGAGAAGAAAGTAATACAGTGTTGGAGGTGCCTGTTTGCTGCCACTGTTTAGAGGGAAAATGATGCATTATGGGGACTGTAAGTACCTGGCCTGTTTGTTTGGGGTTGGCTCCTCGCTGGGAACGATGCAGAAAATCACGGGTGTGGAGCAGTGCATGAGCTGAGTCTGGCAAGTGCACAGCAGTTGTAATGCTGTTTGGAAATCAGGGCTGTAAACACTTCCAAAATTCTACCTAAAGTTCAGCCTGTTAATGAAATCATTTAAGTTTCAGTGAGATCTGATGGCAATGATGATTACAAATGATCATTATTTTGGTACTGACTGGGCTCGGTTCACTTTGGTAGATTCTCTTCTACAGACCCTTTCAACAGGAAACTTTTGCAAATGTTTGCATCTTGCAAATGCTTTTATTCATCTGTGTGACTTGGCATTTAATGTTTCAGTGAACAAGACAGTTGAGTTTTGGCTCCAGTGAAAGATTGATAGGAACAATTTTCGAATGTGGTATCACAACAAAGTGAAAATATGTCATGCTCAAATACTGAGCTCTGATGTGTCATGTGGTCTTGTAATAAATGAAATAGCACTACCAACCTGACAGATGTGCAAGAAAACGGTTTTAAATTTATGATGATTAATTTTCAAGATGAACTGCAATGAAAAAAATTGTTAGTAGATACTTAAAGAAGGTAAGGGGAACCAGCTTTTTGAAATGAGAACAGGCAGGTAATGATAAAGCTGCCTTCACTTTTATGTTTTGCTTTCTAAAATTTTAGCAACGGGAAAATTCATATTCTGGCTGCTGCAGCTGGCATTAACAGCTACTCATGCAAGTGTGACATTCTATGGAAATTGCACTTCTTGGATTTGTGCTACTGTTTCGTGCTGGTTGTCTTGGGAGTAGGAGTAACTCAGAACAGAGCTGAAGGGTTTCTACCTGGTGATTCTTTCAGAGCCATCAAAATAAAAAGATACTGAATTTAGTGAGAAAACAGAAGTGGCTTGATACTACCTTGAAAGAAAACCAAACATTTCTGAAACTCAGCATGTTCATTCATTTTGAGGATTTGCCACTTGAGCAATGACTTAATTTGGCACTAGGACAGTTAAATCTGAAGCATATTGTTTGGTAATAAACTGATTCAGTTAAGCATTTTTAGGTAATTCCAGGCTAAAAACAGTCCCTGATAGCCTTTAGTGAAATCTACTCCTGCCAAATGCAAGAAGATAAAATACTGTCCATCCCTAGCAGTAAACTCCTTTATTTCAAGGAACTGTGTCCCAGTGAGGCCAAAACTGAGCTTTCCAGTTGGAAATGGAGGAAAACAGCCTCAGAAGGGATGTGGGCTGTACTTTTTCCAGAACAGGAGTTCAGCAGGGGGAAAAAAAATCCTAGATTTCTCCCTTATTATTGGAGGAAAATATAATTATTATAATTATTTGGGAGAGTGGTTGTGGAACTCAAAGGCAGTATTTTATCTGTGGATTGCAGTTGAAGTTCACTTAATAGAAAGGAGAAATTCTAGAAGCCATTTTGGCTGTCTGAAGATAGATCTGAATGCATGTGTCCATTTTTTATTGTTTTTTTTTTTGCAGAAATACTTGTCAGAACAAGGTCTCTGCTGGTCCCTTTCAGGTCCCTGTCTTACTGTGCCCAGAGGAAAGAGAAAACAAAATGTCTGAAGAGCTTAAGGATCCAAATATAAAATTAGTATAATACGTATAAAACTGTCAAAACAGATGAGGTGTATCAGGAAATGCACAGTATATTGTGCTTGCTGCCTTTAGTGCACTTTGTAGTGGCTTTCCTACAAGTTGCTTTGGCCCTTAGTCTTTGTTATCAGGAATTGTTTTTATTCACTAAAATTTTCAAAGAATAGCCAAGATTCTGCTGAAATTTAATGTCTTTACCTCCAACTAATGCCAATGCCTGTGCTGGAGGGAAAAACTTTATTTAGCAGATGCTTGTGAATGTTCTGTCCCTACTCTGGAATCACCAGTAATCCACTGAAAAGTCGCTTCTATCAAAACCAGATTTTTTCCCAATCTTACTTTGTTTTAGAAATGAGAATACTCTGTGAGACTTTCATGATCAGCACTGATCAGTTGTACTGTGGCATTTTTACAGTTGGATAGAAGTCAAAGTTTCTTAAGCACAAAAATTGGCAAACATTGGTGAGTGAGGTGAATGTGCTGTGCAGTGGTTCTGAGGTCTGCTAGCACCTGAGGAATGTATTCATTGCTTCCAGTGACAATTGGATTGTCTCTCTCTTTATGCAGTTTATCTCTCAGTTAAAAGACAAGTTTAGCTCTCCAATAACCTGTGGTTATTTGCCCTCTGAGTTGATGAAGTTTCATAAGTTTTGGAGGTTAATTCAGGGAACTTTGAGTTGTACTTGCCATCGAAGAAGTTCCATTTATGGTGGGCTGTGTTTTATTTTAAAGGGTGGAAATCTTCATTATTGTGGAAGGATTATGTTGTCTGTAGTTACACACAAGATCTAATAGTCTAAAGGCATGAGAAAAGTAGTTTTATTTCTTAAAATATTTTTCAGTTCTGTATTTTGTCAGTGTTAACTTAGATTTTTTCATCTGTTTAATTCAGTGGTTTCATCTTTCATTTCATTACATCAGAAAAGATTTCATGAAATTACTATAAAGGCATATCCAAATTTCTCTCTATTACCACGGAGAGCTTCATTTCTGGCCTTTGTAGCTGTACCCAAATGCACTTTAATCCAGGCAGCAGGAGTGGTGCTCGTGTGCCAACTGTGACAGCTCTGCTTCCAAGGCCACTGTCCAAGCCTGCCCTGCACTGTCAGGGCTCCCTTTTCACAGCCTGCTCCTGCCTGGTTTGGGCTCTGACTTAGTTCTATTCACACAACAGAATTCCTATTTCCTAGGTTTAGCTGTAAATTTCCCTAAATAGACAGAGTAGATTGTTTTGTAAAATTTTTACATTTCCTCATGTCTTTTGCTTGGGAAAAAAAGGCTTCTTATTTACAAAATGTTTATTATATTAATAATAAATATCATAAATATACTATCTACTATATATACAATCATGATAATTCACATAAGTAACTTCTTAATAGAAAATACTCATAAAACTGGGTTGATATTTGAGATTACTACTCTGAATCCTGGCAAGAGGTACCTAAATTCCATCCACCACAGTGACTAACATTTTGACATTTACAGATGGGCCTTTGACTTTACAGTTTGTCAGATGTGACCTACGTATGCTTGGCTGTAAATACCTGGAATGTGGAGGATGAAGCTGCAATCTATCTGTGCATGCAAATGTTTGCTTTTAAATTTCACCATAAATAATTTTCATACCTCAAGATAGTTCCCCATCTGTAATGTGAGTTGCAGTTATTGGATTATATTGGAATTATTAGTTATTAGAGTATTAGAACTAATTTGAATTAAGGATTGTTTATGAGTTTTGGACCTTATGTAAAATATATTGATATGTACTTTGGTGAGATAAACTAAACTGTTAGTGGAGATTTTACTTTTCCTCTGAGACTGGAGAAATATTTTTCTCCTAAATACTGAGTGTAGAGTATTTTATGATGGTTTGCCTGTAATGAATCTTTCGGTTTGTTGATGGAGCTGCTCAAACACACCCAATAATAAAGAGTGCCAAGAAAGTTGAATTTCCATCCTGCTCTGCCACTCTTTGGGTGGGAGTGACCAAATCACTTTTGCAATTCAGTATTCTGCCTTTTTTTTTTAAACTTCTGTCTGGCAAATGAAGGCAGACTGATCAAAAGGCACATTGTCAGATTACATGGGAAGTCAGGATTTTGCTTCTCCAAGAAAATTCGGGTTTCCCTCTAGCCCAGTGCCATACTTTATTAGGTATTAAAAATGTGATCTGTAATAAAATTGAAAAGAATGTATTGGTATATTCATGTTTTAAGCAGTAATGGCTGTGGCTTGTCTGAAATGGCCTGGACTTCATTTTAACATCCAGTGACAAAGTGGAAAGGCTGTACAAACGTATGGTACTTTAATTAATGGGGGCAATACTGAGCTTTGAAAGTCCTCTGGAGCTTTTGTCTCTGTTGGAACATTGTGCTGTGAATCTTCCCTAATAGTTAAAGCAAATGAAGTAAAATAGCCTTTGGGCTATTTTGTTACACTGTGTTGTTGGGGAAAAAAAATTAATCCTGTGCCATTTTGCATTTGCTGTCTGTGAATCAAACTGTGAAAGCTAATTTAAAAACTTTCACACTCGGCTTGAATGAGGACTGTCAGTGCTTGGAGAATGTCAAATTGAATGAAATTAGCTGGAGTTGGGCTAGCCTAGATAAACCCATCAGCCTCAAAGTGCTCAGCCTTAATGACTGCTCTGATAAACTAACACAGAGGTTACAGGAAAAAATTTAAAGGCGTTGAAATCCTGCTGAAAACTTGCCCTGTAGAGGAGAGGTCTTTGAAACCAAAATAGTTTGTATGCCAAGAGGCAGGGAGGTGGTGAAACCCTGTGAAAGTTAAATACAGCACAGAGGTGCATCCAGGCAGGGGAGACAAAACCACTGATGAACCTGCTCAGAAATTGTAAATACATCAATTATTGAAGTATTTGGTAATTGTTAAGCAGCAAGTTAGCATTTGTGGTCTCTGAAGTAGTTGGGTGTCAAAGGACTTGTAGAGGAGGCAGGTGGTACAGCTGGAGTGAAAACTTGGCATGTTTCAGGGGGTGGTGGCACTGCTGCTGTTTTGGGTTGGGGAAATGATGGGGTTTTGAAGGTCATCTCTTAATTGTTTGTGTTCATCAAATGCTGCATCAACCTATGATGGGGACACGGGGTCCAAATTGATAAAGTGTGGTTCCCTGCTTGGTTCTGTGTGTTCCCAGTGACTTTCAGATGGGATGTGAGGTGACTGCAGGTGCTCAAGAGACAGAAAGTTTAGGAAAAAGACTGGAGGAGAAATAGGTGATGAACAGCTGAAGTGTTGAGAAGAGTTATCTACAACATCAGCTGCTAATCTAAAATGCAATGACTCTTCCCTTGGAAGATGAGATGTTTGCCAGTCAGTGGACTGTGGCTTTTCTTTTGGAATATTATTTTTCCATGAGAACATGTCAGAAAATGTGTTTGGAGCTCATTCAGAACATTGCTTTTTTTCTTTTCTCTCCACTTTTCTTGGAGAAGACTCCCTGCAGAGTTTTATCTCCAGGTGCTGAGTGAGGTCTTAGCACAAGTTATTCCCTGAGAATTGTGAGTGACCCCTGATTTTCCTCACGGAGAGAGAGCCCTGATGGTAAATTGAAAAGAACTGAGTCTGTAAATTAGCATTTTACATGTCATCCCTTCTCACATGAGCAACATGAATTGTGCAGACAACAGCAGCATTTTTAGTTAATGAACCCAGCCATGAGCACTGTTCACATTTAACATATTTACAGGGGGTAGCATCCAGTCAAAAAATTCCATTAATTCTTTTTGCATGAATATTGTGTGCATGAGTGCATGCATTTATGTGTGCATTTGTATGTATGTGTACACTATTAGTGTATGCAGTGTTAAAGCATATAGAGTAATTCAAGAAAAATCACTGAGGAGGTTTCATTAGGCATGTAAATGTATTCAGCAGAAGATTTGAAATAACTCTTTAATGGAAAAAAAGGAAAAACTGTGCCATTTGACATGAGAAATCTATTTTGAACTGTAGTATATGCACAGTCTGTTTTCTGCTTTCCCTTTCTTGAAATTGTTGCCTGAAATATTATAGTGGTATGCAAAGGCTTGAAGTTTAATTTTAAATTTAATTTGCCTGAATGCTGCCAGGGTATTTTTACATAGACAGTAAAATTGCAACTTGGTAATACTTGGCACTCAATTTCTATAGAAATGGCATTCAGGATATAACTTTGGGCCCAAAAGTAAAATAATATGAAATCACACACGTTAATGATGATTTTAAAATATTTTCAGGACTCTGTAAATGTAATTTCTGCCTTGATTTTATTCGTTTTATGGGCAGCAGGGGAGAGAGTTTGTTACAGTCATATATATGTATATTTAAACCTGTGAATGAATTTTTTTTCAATCTGTTAATCCAAATGTTCTTTAATGGCTAAAAATAGAATCAAATTACTTCATATTAAAAAATCTGGGACTTATTTACTGAGCTTCAGGCAGAATTATTCTTCCAATAATATCCTGGATTTTCTTGAATAGAGTGCTGGAAGGTTACTGTGCTGCTGGAGGCTGAGCTTCCTCACCTGTGATTGCTGATAACCTGGTTGTCCTCCCTGACTTCAGTCCTGATAAGAAAGCCTGTTTGGTGAATAAAAGCAATATTTTAATGGCTATTACAATATGAAGCATTTGCCTTGAGGTGTTCAGCATCAGTTATCAGTGTAACTTTATCTTCAGCCTCTCTGTAATCATCTTGGACAGCACAAGACCTTGAGCTGGGCCTCCTTCTGGGGAATGCTGCTCTGCTCAGTGGAGCACCTGAAATCAGCTGGCTCAGGGCTGAGCCTGGTACTTTGTTCTGTTCCAGAGTTGGTGTCACATCTCTAGTGGGATGTAATTCATGGGGAGGACCAGAGGAGATGAGAGAGACTTTTTTCTTGTTGAATGTCATATTTCCCATTATTTTCTGATTTGTTACCACTCATGCAGATCCTTGTCCTCATTTAACTGCTTAAGAGTTCCTCATCTAAATAATCACTTTTTTTTTTTTTTTCCCCCAGATATATTAGCCTGGCAGTGGTTTGGTGGTTCCTTTTCCTGGCAGTGATTCCTTTTGCAGGGTCTCTAACATGATCAGCTGGGCTTTCATCCTGTTAGGGTGTGTGGTGGTTGTGCACACCTGGTTACATCACAGTGGGGACCCTCTGTGGATGTCTCTCTGCATGGAATTGGGATTATTTCCCAAAGGAAGTGTTTGGTTTAAAAATGCACCATGAAGTCTCTGTGTGGTTGGTTGGTTTTATTTATTAAAATAGTGCTCAGTAATGTTGCATTTAATGAAATAATGAATGCTCTGAGCATTTACAGCTCAGGACTGTGTTTTGTCTTTCCAAGCACTTTCTGACACCCCTTGGACACAGAGACCTGAAAGTCACAGCTAGAATTGAACATCCTGCTTTCCTAAACTATCCTGTTTTTCCCAAGTCACGTTTTAAAGGGAGTCCCTGCTGCCAAATCCCATATTGCTGATGTCACTTTTGCAGCAGTAGGTGCTGAAGGAATGCAACTTTGCAGCTGAATTCTGGAAGGTGATGCGGTGTGCAGCACCTGTGCTGTTGCTTTTTCCTGCATGGAATACTCACACACACACACAAAAAAAGAAAAAAGAAGTAGATTACTGTTGCAGAGCCAAGCACATCAGTAAAGAGAGGCTGAATTTATCATTGCCCAGGTGGAGTGAACAGTTGTGTGTGCAGTACAGAGTAACTTCTCTTTTCTCATGACAGCTTTAGGTACAGACAGTCCCTGCTGGAGGATCAAAGTCAGGGCTGTGAGCTAAAGACTGTCACTGTCTGTGGTCATTGCTTGCTTGGGCAGGAGGAGGAGGAGGAGGATGGGATGATCTCATGCCTTGGGGCAGGAGGACAAGGTCTTGGAGGCTGAACTGTGTGTGCCATTGCTCCTCTGTGTGTCATGCAAGAAGTCAGCCCTGGCACCTCACTCTGGTAAAGTTATAAGGAGCTAAACCCAGAACTCATAAAGGGAAATATCACATAACTTTAACACATTGTGGTTACCACACAACACTACAATTAAACCAAACATCATCAGTAACCAAATCTCTTTAAAAATGGTCAGAAAGACTGAACATTTCTTGTCAAAAGTATTAGGTTTAACTCAAATTTTGTTGACATGTTTTGGGCTACTGTAATGTGCATTTCCTTGGTTGGACTACCTGAGCTAAGGGATTAAGTACCATTAATTTCAACTCCTATGTAGATGCCTGTAGCTTCTGTGTACCTGTGAGTTCCAAGTATAAAGTGTTTTCACAACTGTGATTTGGAATAAATCTAGAAAACTCATCTAAGCATTATTTGCAAAAGAAGCAATATCTTTAGAAAATTAAGTGAACTTTTCTTTGCCAGTGTGATGGCATGTCAGTCTCTTGTTGGCTGGTTGGTTGCTTTTTGTTTTTTTAATTTTTAATTGACTTTATTTCTAGGCCCAGTTTTGTCATGTTACTATGCCCAGTGTAATATGAATCATTATTCTGCCATTCTTGCTGTGTTTTTGATAAAAATATATCTGAGGAGGAAACCCATTATGCATCTTTTTTTCTAAAGAAACATCTCTGTGCTCTTATTAAAATTAAATAATATATTGTATCTTAGGCTTCTTAAAATCTAAGTAGGATGAAGAATTCATTGCAGATGATCCTGTGGAAAGGCTTTGCAAGAGGAGGGCAATCAAGTAGGGATAATTAGAGTTACTGTTTGAATATGCAGAAAGCAAAAAGCTTATCTGGAAGAGCAGAGTGAAGTGTAAGTACAGCGTAAGGCTCACGTAAGGATGATTTGCAAGCAATAAAATCACACCTCCCTGACTTTGTAAGTACAAACTAATAAGCAGTGTTTAATAATGGAGACTGTAATAGTGTGGGATATAAACCCAGTGGAATGTGATTTTACCATTAGATCTTACCTGAAGGGGATGGATTGGTTTAGCACTGACAGAGTGAGGATTACAGGTATTTGGAATGTGTGTGCAGTAAGGGATGAGGGTAATTGCTCAAGATAATCTCTGAGCAGTTAACTCAGAATAATGACAGAGAGTTGGTGGGATTTCTCTTCCCGGGTTTTACTTCTTCCTCTGAATCAGCCTGAAAGTGTGAACACCTCTGGTGGGACTCTTGCTGCTCCTGTGATTTGGGAAGGTTTGCAGAAGAACAAAATTAATGTGCTGCTAAGAACAAATCCTCCTTGGCAGAGGAATGGGTGGGATGGTCTTCAAGTTCTTAATCATCCCTGATTTTGTAACTCTGTCATTGTTTTCATTAATTAACTTGAGTGGGTGACACAAACATCACACTTCTTCCAAAATTAATATTATTACTGCCTGCCATTTAGTCTGTTGATCTGAAAAAAAGCCCAAACCAAAATGTTAAAGTGGAGCATAGGCAATAACTTCACTGAATGTGTATTTATCTGGATGGCTTTAATTGGGCATCATCTGCAGCCCCACCATGAACTTTCACAAGTTGGGCAAGGCCAGGCCTGCCTGATGCTGGGCTTTGGGAGGCAGGAGCTGCTGGAAAGGCTGGAATTCAGGAGCTGGTTCTTCCCTGGAGCTCAGCTAAAGCGCAGTGGCTGCCAAGGTTGCCCTGCTCAAAGTGGAAAGTATCTGGGGGCCTGACCACTGGAATTCCTTTGAGTTCCCCTGGCCCTTTCACAAGGCCGTGGGTGCTCAACCCATGGTCCTGGCTACCTTCCAAGTGGAGTAATTAAATTCTGCATTCCTGAATTCCCTTTTGTTTTAATTGGATTTGGAATTCTTCACCTTTTGGCTTTAAGCTCGCCTGGCAAAACAACTGTTTCTCATTACAGCAAGGGCTTAATTCAGATCAGGGTATATTAGCCCTGAATGTAATGTACATTGCTTTAGGTGTGCCAGGTGTTTCAGGAGAGCAGTGTACAAGGGAGAGCAACATTTTACTTCTGTTTTTTAATTGATTTTCTTTGCTGTACTGAAGTGCACCCATTTGATGGTTATTCCTGTTCACTCTCTCAGTTTACAGGCCTTGTTGAGACTGTAGAATCAAAGGCAATTCATGAAAATATTTTAGATCTTTGCTGCATCCAGGAAACCTTCTGTTTGCCTCTATGTGCAGCTTTCATCTCTTTTGTGTAGTCAGTGAAATCTAGGGCATCGCTGGAAATTCAGCTTTTACAGTGTATCCAAATGTTCACCTGATCATGGAGACTGCTCAGCACTTCAGAGGAACCAGCTGGTAAACAAGGGAATCTGTGCTACAACTCACCTAAAATATGGCTTAGTTTCTACTGTGCCAGTGACTTCTGTTCATGTACTGGAGCCTAAATAATTGATTTTTTCAGTGTGTGCCACAGCACAGCATTTTAAAGCCCAGGCTGCCTTCTCGATGAGTACTGTGATTCTGCAGAAATTTTAATTAATGAATTGCAATGTCCAAAAGGTGTAGGCAGTAATGAGAGTGAATACTTTAAAGGTTTAAATCTTGGAAGGTAATTTCTGGACAGGACAAATCTTTGATATGGATAAAATTCAGATTAGTTCATGGTTCACCTGGCTCTAGTGATACCTACACTTAAAACTTGTGAGCACTGCTGGCTCACAATCAGAACATGTTTTTCCCTGCCTAAAATGGAATTCTGTTAGTCAATTCACATCAGCCAAGTCTGAAGTCTGTGTCTGGTTGGATTTATTTGCACTGGGCTGATGACAGAGCTCTGTTTGGCTTTTTGTTTGACCTGGATATGTGTATCTTCTTTAGTGCTGTCAGTCTGCTCTTAGGCTGCTCAGTGAATACTCCTGTTACTGAAAATCCAAGATCTGTAGTCCTTTATTAAATTATAGAGAACATTACTTGCTCCTTTAGTATTTACCTTTGGGCATTAGGACTCTTTTTCCTAGAAAATAACCTGGTACAGGGTTTTGTGGGAGCTTCTGAAACCTCTCTGAAAAAAAAAATCATCCAAACACATCTGGGAATGCCTTTAAAAAACAAGTAGTACTAATGAGCACATCTGCTTTTTTTTAGTATAGTATATTTCATGTAAATGCTTGCACAAAAGCCTCTATAAGTAGGAAGGTCCCACCTGTGGTATGGACTATAAATTCACTTTGTATAACGTTCTGTCCCTTTTCTCTGTGGGAATTCCAGAGGACAGCCCCAAACTGACAGAAAGCCTTTCTGTTGTGGACTTGATTTTGTTGGTAGGCAGAGAGGGCGGGCAGAACCAGCATCCTGTCTTTCATCCTTCTGGATGAGGATTAATCATGATCACAGCTGCAGAATAATGCAGATCTTAGCTGGGGCTGGCAAGGGGGAAGGGATGGATATGGGGGGAGCAGAGCAAATCTCTGTCTTCCCTTCCACCAGCCCCTCCTGCCCTTTATGGAGGAGTTGGAAGGAGCAGATTCCTACCTTTTTTCTTTTTTTTTTTTTTTTTTAACTGGTTAATCTTTCATGCATCTTGTGGTTTTTTCTTTTAATCATAAAGAGTGCACTCGATTTACTGGTAACACACACACACAGAATGTTTGCATGGCTTCCTTGTTTCCTTGATGATACATCAGGCACTTGGTGCTGAAATTCTGCTGGTTCAAAGGCACACAGATTTACACCAGTGACTTTTACTGTGTCTCAGTAGGCAGCCCTGAAATGCCTTGCAGGTCAACTGTTCTTGAAATGGATAAAAGTGTGCTAATTCCTTCAAGGTAAATCAGAAGGATTATGACATCTAGGAAGAGGAATCTGCCAGACAGTTCTGAAGCAATATAACCAGGACTGACCCAACAGCATCTCTAAAGCTTCCAATAAAATTGCCTGAGGAGTCTGCCAAGAAGCCAGATGCTGCTGCTGGAAAAATACCTTCTGTAGCTTGGCATTTGTCCTGTAATTGCTTCCAAGAGAGAATAAACTGTAGCATGACAGTAGAAGGTGAACAGTTCCTCACTGCATGCTGCATGGTGATTTTTTAAAATATTTCAAATATAAGCATTATTTTCTGATTTGTTACCACTCATGCAGATCCTTGCACTCATTTAACTGCTTAAGAGTTCCCCATCTGAATAATCAAAGCCTTTCTATTTTTTTCCCCTCTGACATGTTAGCCTGGCAGTGGTTTGGTGGTTCCTTTTCCTGGAAGTGATTCCTTTTGCAGTCTCAAACCTGATCAGCTGGGCTTTCATCCTGTTAGGGGGTGTGAGGTGGTCATGTACACCTGGATATGTCACAGTGGGGACCCTCTATGGATGTCTCTCTGTATGGGATTATGATACAGCAAACAACACCTGGCCCACACAGTTCCAAGGGTTAGATAGCCATGTGGATTTGTTTTTTCTTTTAGTAGGTTTTCCAGCTGTGGGAAGAGCACTGTCTGCTACTATTCAGAAATGCTGCTGAATCTTACCTCTAACCAGAAAATGCATGGAAACTTTTTAGGGAAGAAGCTTCTTCCCTCTGAAAATGGTTAATACTCCTACTGATAGAAAGCAGAGGCATTTGTGGAGCAGCCTATAACCTAATTAGATAGAAATGAGACGAGAACAGATAAGTGATTCCAAGGAAAGTATTTATTTGAAATTTCTCCAGGAAAATCTAGCAGCCGTCCTCAGATAGTTCTGTTTGGTATCATGCAGGATCCTGCCTGCTGTTCATCCCAGCAGTCCTGTGGGATTGAAGTGGTTTGAAGACTGAACTATTCAAATAGAATGGTCAAAAGTAATCCTGCAGCTAAGACTCATCAGAGAATCACAGAATGCCCTGGTTTGGAAGGGACTTTAAAGCTCATTGAGTTTTAACCCCCTGCCATGGGCAGGGCCACCTCTCACTATCCCAGGTTTCTCCAAGCCCTGTCCAGCCTGGCCTGAGACACTTCCAGGGATGGGGCAGTCACAGCTTCTGTGGGCAACCTGAGCCAGGGCCTCACCACCCTCACAGGGAAGAATTTCTTCCAAATCTCTGCTCTAAACCAACTCTCTGTCAGTTTGAAGCTGTTCCCCCTTGTCCTGTCACTAAATGTCCCTGTGACAAGTCTTCCTTGTGGGTTCCCTTCAGGTACTGGAAAGCCACTTGACAGTTCAAAATGCTGATATTCAGTTGTGAACATGAATGTAAAAATTATTATTGCCTGTTTGTGTGAATTCATACAGTCCCAGAAGCCTCTTGCTTTTTCCCTTTGCTGTGCTAGACAGTGAACTTTGGTAGGAGTCAGGTGGTTGAGTTTGGTGTAATAAAGCAAAAGTCCATTTCCAGCAAGGTGGTGAATTCCTTTGATCAGTTTTCCTAATACTTAACAGTCAAGGGAACAAGGGCTGAGTGTTGAAAAATAACAGAGAACAAAGATGCTGGCAAGAGGGGCTTTTTGTCATTGTTGGCCTTTGGAGGGTTTGCTTTGCTTTGCTGTAGTGTCAGGAAGTTTCAGAGAATGGAAGGGCACAATGTACAGGTCAACTCTTGTGGCTGAACCAATCTCAAAGGGACCTGGAAAAGCTGGTGCAAAATTCACATCCTTTAAGGTCAGTGTAAGGCATCACTCCAAACTTTACCTCAGATTTCAAAGCACAGCTTAAGTTATAGTGCTGCTATTTTATTTAAAAGGAATAAGAAGGTGAGTTTCAGTTCAGTCTCACTTGAAATATTCTGAAATTGAACAAAAAACAGAGCTGAATCAAGATAGTTCTGTGAAGGACAGGAGATGAACACAATTTCTTCAACTTACTGTGCCACTCCAAACATGCTGAGCTGTCCAGGATGCAAGATGTTTAATTCCATAACCTTTTCTCCCAATTAGAAGACACAGATTCTGATTGTGAAGAATTTGCATTCCAATATGAAACGTGGTGTCTGACATTGCTTTTACCTTCTCCCTGGTGATGCTCCTGACTGCACACTTCCCCCTTTCCTCTGGTGTGATGATTGCACCACTGCACTTTAGTAATCATTTAACAGCTCTAATTACAGAATACTGTGATCCCAACTGTGTACTTTGTCCTCTTTGCCTTCTCAGTCCCTGTTTCTTTGGTGTCGAGAGGATCACAAAAGAGCTCTTCTTCTGCTTTGCAAAAATAAATTCCAAAGGCCCTGCTTGGGTAATGTACAGATCTGCATTTTCTCGTGGCTTTGGAGTTAATGACACTGAATTTTAGCCGTGGAGGGGTTGGTTTGTCTGCTGTTGTTTACATCAGTCATGCTGGCATAACTTCTCTGACATTAATGCAGATACACCAGCATGAAATTGGTGTAACTCCAGCTCCATTGAAATCAATGCAGTTAGCCAATATGAGTCAAATGCAAGGCCATTGATTTTGTGCTGGTGTGACTTTATTGACTGGAGTGGAGGTGAGGCAGTTTCTGCTGCTGGGGCTCGGGTCACAGCCAGGCTGTGCCTGTGCCTGGAGTAGTTGTGACTTTGGTTTCTTGTTTGTTCTTGCACAGTATGATCAGAAATTCCTTCTCTTTTCTGCTCCAGGGTCAGCAGTGTGGGAATCTGGGAGTAGTGAAGTCTTGGAGTAGAGCAGTTCCTAGGGGAAAAGCATTAGGTAATTCAGTTTCACTGAGCAATCTCTAGTCCCATCTGAATGATTTCCTCTGTTATCTGACATGTGGTATCAGAGGAATGAGGTGGAGTTTTTAAGCCTGCTCCTTTTTGATGTGATACCCTGCTAAAGCTTACAAAAGCACTCTGAGTGGAGTTTTGAGTCAGAAAGTGCATTTAAAGGAATGGTGAGTGCTGTATCTATACCCCAGCACACTGGGATTGTTCCTGGTTTTCAGCTCTCTGGGCTGGAGTTGCATTCCCTGCTCCATGGGCAGAGGAGATGTGGTTTTCCTGAATCAAATGAGATACCTTTAATATTTCAAAAATCCTTTAAAGCAAGTCCATGTCTTCTATTTTGCCTTTGTTGCATGAGTGCTGCCCTGTATAATAGAAACTAGAAATTGGAATATTAAAATGAAATGTTAGTAATTTGCCATTAAAAATGTTGATGAAATCAATTCATGCCTTTGAAAAGCTTCTTTTTAATCCGGTCAGCATTTTCTGTGAGTAGAAAATTCACAGCACTTCTGGTGAATAATTGGTGGAGTGGAGTGCAGTATTCACCCCGACATGGAGTGATTTCCAGGAGGAATTTCAGTAATTATTCCTGCCATCGTTGGAATACTAATAAAAATCTTACTTTAGAAATATTTTATAGGTCATTTTTTTTTGCCAAGATGCTCTTCAGTGGTGAATCAGCTTCAGTGGTGCTGTTTACCCCATCTGAGGAGCTGGGTAACATGCCTGAAAGATGCCCTAGAGACAGCAAAATGAAGCATAGTTTAAACCACAGTAAACTTAATAAAATGTGTTATTAGCCTAAGTTACATGTAGAATTTTGTTAAAAAAAGAGCTTCTTGTTTTCAGGAGATAAGAGAAGTATTTTATGAATACAGTCAACTACAGCAATTAAATACTAAGGGAAATTAAATGCTATGGTTGGAGTACTAGGTATTTTTCTGATATTGGATGAATTAGAAAGGGTTATTTGGCAATGTTCTTCTGGAAGACACTACAGACATAGAACAGAAAACTGCATAAAGGACATAAAACTCCTTCCTTTCTAATAATATATAGAAAATCAGGAGTGGAGGGAAATAAACGCTCATTTTAGAGCAAACAAAACTAAACATGAAATCTGGAGGCAGCTGTGAGTCTTAAAAAGCTGTCTAATTTAGGGATTGAGTGGGAGGTGAAGGGTGCTGGGTTCCAGGGGAGGGTTTGTAGGGGAATAAATGTTTGTGTAGTATCTCAGTTTGTGCATGTCAACAGTAAAATTCCTTTCAGCTTTACAGGCTGCAGAAACACCAGTAAAGGAATGGCAGGAAAAGGCAGTGCTGGCATGGAGTGCCACAAAGGAGACTCCTTTGGCTTTGTCACTGGAAGCAGTGCATTCTGCTGTTCTGGGGCAAATGGCAAAACAGAGGGGAGGGACAGACCCGTGAACAATCCAACAGGGGCTGTTTTCTGTGGCAGGGCAGTCACAATTTCAGTGCAGTCCTGTTAAACACTTTAATTTGCTGTAATGAAGTCTCACCGACAACTCTCCTGTTTGCTTTTGTTTCCTCCTCATTTTCTCCTCTCTGTCAGTGTCTTAATCTCTCTCTTACCTCAGCTTGCTCCTTTTCTGGTCCTTACTTGCAGGCCTTGTTAGCTGCAGTGTATCAGTGGGTTTTGGATCAGTCCCTTGGGTTCCTGCTTGGAATTAGTGCAGTGCCTGCTGTGACAGATGAATCCTCTGGTGTTCTCCTGCCCTGACCATTGGGGAAATGAGCTGATGAGTACAAAACAGTGTGAGCAGCTCCAGAGGATTTCCTGGCCCCTCTCCCTGGAGGGTACTAAGAGCACTGGTGGCAAGGATGGGTTTTCCATGGTCTGTTTGTGTGTGGTCCCACTGCTGTTCTCTGTATTGGGCTCTGAGGGCAGGTGGGAAATGGATGAGTAACATTTTCTCCCAGGATTGCAGACCCTCACACTTGAACTGGTTTTAGTTTTCCAGGATCACAGCACTTTTCACTTCTATTTTGATTTACATTTTACCCTTTTAGTATGTTTGGGCTTTGCTTAACACTTGTAAAACCGTGGGCATCAACATGATTATGCTGGGAGCTTTGGAGGAGAAAAAATTAATTGTAGGACTCCAGAGACATAAAAGCAGGAGCTAAGGATGGGAGCACAGCTTTAGTTTTGTCAAACCAGTGTTTGGGAGGTACCATCCTCTTGTAAAATCCCACTTTGTGGCTGTGGAGAAGTTAAATACCAAGGGAATGCCAGGGCTTAGTTACAAATCCTTTCTAAGACTGCTTTTCTTTTATATAAGCAGATGGAGAGTGGTTCCAGGGGAGGGAACTTCTTAAGTTTTGAAGTCCCGAAGAAAATTAATTAATTCATGTATTTGAAAGCCAGAGGGGAAGTATTATGATCATCTTGTCTGACCTCCTTCATAACTTGGGCCAAGGGAAGTCTCCTAATAACCCCTGCATGAGCTCACTGAAGCGTGGTTGAAAAGACAAATGATTTGACAGAAATTGTTGTTCCACAGGCGTGTGGGGGAGGCGAGTGGAGCTTGGGACTCATTTCCCCATGCATAAAGGGTCCAACCTGTGTTAATCCCAACTGCAAAGTGAATTTACAGAAGTATTTCTTTGCTAAGGCTTTAGGTTTTGTGCTGGCGTAGGAGTAATAGAGAACACAGGCTTAAGAACTTCTGGAATTAAGAGCCAGTTAATTCCAGAATGCTCTGATTGTGTTCCTGCTGTAGCCACTTAATAAGGCCACGGAAAATGTCAGTATTTTGTTAAAATGAAGAGCTCAGAATCCTCTTTAGGAAAAGCTGAGGCATGCATATAACATTGCAATAGCTGGAGCAGTAGCAAGGCACACAAGGAGATTTTTAGAGTGGATGGATATGTGTAAGACAATGGAATTTTTAATTTTATTTATTTTTCCTTTTTGGAAAACACAGCTAACAAAATTTTGTCTTTAGAGAGGGGAGAGAAACGTGGCAGACCTGATCAAAGCAAATAGCATCTCATTGATAAAACACATGCTGCACTACTTCCCACAGTTGGGAGGCTGTGGTATTTAACAACGGTGACCTAGATTGGAGGAGACAATGAAAGCTGTTGCGGTGAGGAGCAGATTGACTGCCATTCTCATCTGGGTAATAAACGGCTGAAATATGGACAGTGCATGAAAGTTTACTAATGTGGCTTGCATAAAGACCTGTACTTTTGGAGGAATTGTCTCGATAGCAAATTCAGTTTGAACTATGGCTGGTGTCTGACAGATGTTTATGTGCTCCTTTACAAAGACACCTATTACTTTATTCAAGGATCTATGAGCCTGTGAGAGTATGACCTGATTAGGTTTGAAAGTAAATCAATATGTGAACCTGTCCAAAAACAGACATGCATTTATTTTAAAAAATATAACTCAGTGGGATAGCCTCGAGGGGATATAGCTTTTCTGGAGAGTTTCAGATGAGATAGCAGTCATATGTTGTTACTTTAAAATATTCAGTGCCATTCAGATGCTGCTATTTCAGCTGTCCTGTTGGAAATAGCTGACAACAGGAGATGACATTCCTGATGCTTTGTAGCCACAATGGCCTTCTAAGACATTAAAACTTGCTTAACTACAGACCCCAGGGGTATTTGGTATTTATTTTTAATTTATTTTTTTAATAAGTGGACCTATTATAAATTATATTTCCCTTTTGTGAAGTGGCTCATGTTAGTGCTCCTTGTAGAGTTATGCAGTTAACCTTTGGGTAAATATAAATCCAAATTCTCGAAAAATAAACTGTCAATCCAGCTGTGACTCGAGAGATGCTTTAAGTAAGTGCCATTGAGCTGTAAAGGCTGATGCATCCCTACTGTGCTGTAAAACTAAATATTATTAAATTGGGTTGCAGGCAGGGGGAGGGGAAGGAGATGGGGGTTGTGAGGGACATCTGTTCTGCTCAGAGCTCCTCTCCCTGCTCGTGGGGGGATTTGAAGCGTGAGTGAGGAGGGTGAGAGCGTTCCCCCCAGCCCTGCTCCAGCAGCTGTGCTTGGGGAGAGGCATCTCCCTGTCCATGGACCTGGCCAGAGAGAGCTTGGGTCCTGGAAGCCTCACTTTGGGAGCTGTTAGTCCTTTTCCCTCCCTGACCAGCCTTTGCTTTGTCCTTTCCTACTCCTTTCTCAGCTGAGAAGATTCATCGAGATGCTGTTGGTTTATTCAGGTCTGTAACACCAAGCAGGTGTGTTCAGCAAGCGCTGCAACTTCAATTTGTGCCTTGCTTTATTTTTTTTTTTCTCCTTTTTTTTACCATGCAGTGCTTATTCAGATTCCACAGAGGGGGGAACAGGGAATTTTGTATTTCAAAATCAGTTCAGCAGATTTTGAAAAGCTATCTTTGAATATTCTATAATACACAGACAGATTTGAAGAGCTTATTAAAGAAAGCCCCTGACACACTTCAGCAATATTAAATCACTTCAGACGGTGCATGGCAGTGTAATGTTACTGAAGCATTTTAAAATGTTAAAAGAGCCTGGATTTGAAAGTACTGGTGGCTTCACAGCCCTTACTGTGAAAAGTGATTTAAAGTGTCAAAATTATTCCAGTGTTTGCAGTCTGTTACTTTCTTAAATGACAAAGAAGGGACATTAGTAAATAACTCTAACTGCAGTTAATCTCTGGCCATCTAACCAGCTGATATGCTGGGTTAATATCTTTATTAAATGCTTATTTAATAAGTGGGCAGCTGTTCCAACAGGCCAGATGGACTTCTCTGTAATTGTGCTAATAATGAGAACTTTCTCACAAAAGAAAGGGCAGTAAGAAGATGCATTTGGTGAGGGAACATCCTGACAAATGGCTTCAGGACAGTCTGGTCCTCTGCCCTCAACAGACTGGCTGGAGTAAGTGGTTCATCCCTCAAAGCAGGAAGGACCAGCAGTGAGAACTGGAGCAATGGGTTCTTTTTGGCTTAGATGTTTATTCTTTGTGTTTTCTTTGCCTCCAGAGCCCTGACATCCCCAGTCCTGCCTCCCTCATCCTGCTCCAGCACATTCCTGCTCTGGGTTCACACCTGGTGCATTTTTGTCCCCAAGAAATACACAGCTTTCTCCCTAAATGTTCTCCCTCTAGATGTTATCTTTTTGCACCTATCCCATTTATATTTCATGGGTTTAGTTAACTGTTTTCAGAGATCTGTACGAGAAAGATTACTAGATGGGTGTTAAAATTACAGCTTTGTTTGTGTGGAGACAGAGTCTTTTATACTGGAAACATTATCATAAGCAAGAGGAGTGGCAAAGTATGATGTTCTCAGCATGAGCAATGAATACATTTTTCATTTGTCTTTGTTCAAGTAGAAGAATGAGAGCACTGAAAGAGAACTGGAGGAGTAAAAATCTGTACTTACTCACTGGCAATATGGAATTGGTGCATTTAAGAATTGAGTCCTTGCAGATTTTTTTGGTTTTGGTGACATTTCCAGCTACTTCCTGCATTGTGGTGTCTCTCCTCCAACTGCTGGTCCAGAAGTGCTGCTCTTCTCTAACCCTGAGCAGTGTCTCTAGGCTGTGAAGGCATCTTGGCTATGCCAAAACACCTCAAATACAGATGTTTGAGGTAGTCACAGATAATTATGCTTAAGCATCTAAAATCATGGACCACTGGCTCAATAGATGGAGAACTTCATGTGTTTCTCCTTTGCGATGGTTTGGCTTTTTTATTTTCCTTTCATGTTTTAAACCCAGAAAATGACTGTTCCTTTTTGTTTCCTTCCCTAACAGCACTCGAAGGGAGTGAATGAGATGAACTGTTTGGGTTATAGTATCTGAAAGGCTAAATTATTCTCTTGGAGAGACGTTCTAAATGAGCCTGACCGAGATCCTGGATCTGTGTGAAGAGGACTAAGGATATAGGATGTCAACTGAGACAGAACTTCAAGTGGCTGTTAAAACCAGCACAAAGAAAGACTCCAAAAAGAAAGGTAGGGACTCATTTCTCTTTATTTGTGTGTGTTTTGTACTTTAATCAGCTCCTACATCAGCCACCTTTGGCACATCTGTGGCTCTTCTGTTATCTGTGTGCTCAGTGAAAGTGGGATTTGTTAAGCTCACTGGAAGTCTGCTACAGAAATATGGGGTTTGATTCTATGACATAAAAAAATTATATCCTTTTGAAATATGAGAAAAAATTTGCATATTATTTATGGTTCACAAAGAGAAATAATGTTTTTAAAATTACTCAACAAAAGATCGCTTTTCTTTTTCTCTGCTGATAAATACGTTTTCTTCTAATTGCTTTTCTGATTTGTTTTGAACTAACCAGAGCTCAAATGCACTTTCTGTTCCTGGAGTTTGAATTTTACTGACTCTTTGTCAAGTTAGAGAACTCAGTAGCAGTTTGTGGAGAGATTAATTAATCTGGTATAGATAAATATAAATGAAGAAGAAGAAAAGTCAAAATTAAGGAGAAGCTGTGGAGAAATGCATGGTTGTTTAGTTCATATTTGTATTTACAATTTTGCCTCAGACTGTAGAGCAGTTCTTTGGAGTGGTAAGTGTGAGAAATGGGACCAGATGAATTTGGAGCTTCTCCTTGCTTAAAGATTTTTAGTGGGGATTTTTCTCCTTACATTTTTATTAGCACTTTTATTGCTTATGGTTTTAAGTGCTGATGAACTTGGAGCACAAGACCTTAATTTGTTAAATTGTAGTGGAAGTTCTTGCTGATCTGTGTTGCCATATTGGTTATTTTTTTTTAACATACACATGAAACTGAGATTGAAAACAGATTTAATATGAATTACTCAAATAAAAAAAGTAAAACCAGAAAATAATCATACTGAATAGTTTTAATACTCAACACAGCAAGATTTGAACTTTCATGTGAGCTCTAGAATTCGTAATTCTCTTTCTTTCTGTGGAGGTGCCTTTTAGCCATTTACTTCTGAGGGTTTTTTCATTTTCCTAAGACAAAAAAAAACCCCTCATCTTTGCTTATATATGTATAATGCAATTTTACTCATATATAATGCAACTTTGTAATGTATCATGTAAGTTTTACTCATAGTAAACTTGAACTGCTGGGCAGCAATACCATTTACTGCAGCAATTCTGCCAAAACATTTACTAAGGCCTTGTATTCCCTTTGGCTTTTGTATCAGAAATCTTTATCCTAGAGTTTGCAGAAAGCACAGCAATTAAAAAATTTCAAGTGTTTGTTCAGGAAGATGGTTTAAAAACCTTCTGACTGCTCTAGGCCTACACTCACAAATCAAAAATGATTCATTTAAGATAAAAAAGCTCCAGTTGGGAAAGGCAAGAAAAGGGGAACTTTGATGTAAATGAGAATGTGATCTAAGATGTTTAAGGCAAATAAAGTTAAAGTGGTTTGGTTGTATGATCATTCAGTTTTTGGGGGCAGGCAGGAAATTAAAAAATGTCATTTCTTTGCAATATGGATAACATCTTTTTGATGTGTGTCTCCTATCTTATTTCTTCTGCTGGAGGCTGAAACTTTTGAAACCAGCAAACAACTCTTTTAGGAACTCAATGTTTATGCTAATAAAATATTCAGCATCCAACTTGTAAAAACATTTCCATAAATCACAATAGCTGAACACTTCTCTGCCCAAAATCTGATTCTGTCCCCCAAATGGAAATTCTGAAATTACTTTCAATGCTGAGGGGGAGTATAAAATATATTGTATGGCAGTGCTGTGAGTGTCTGGAGAGCTGGAAGGGACAGGGAATGGCAGTGGCACATCCCAGGGTTGTTCTGGCTCAGTGCTGTCTGTGCAGTCTGAGTGCATCCATGCCATCAGCCATCCCAGGGCTGGGGCAGTGAATGCTTCACACAGACAAGGTACACAATGCACACACTGTGTGCTATTCAAATCCCACAGAACCAGAGTCAAAAGAAACTTGGTGTGCTCATTTACTTGTCATTGAGTTGTATGCACTTCCCTGTGTTCCAACAAAGGAGCTCTCCTCTCTATAGTGGGAGTGATGGACACGTGAAAAACAGGGATTTTTTTTTCCCTTTTTTTTCCCAAGTTCATTAACTGTGAGCAGTGGCAGGTAGCAAGTGCTAACATGAAGTTTTTTATGTTGCTAATCAATGAGTTTGATTATGCAATGGAACTGAGTATTCCCAAGAAATCAGTCTTTGCTGTATAAACAGAAATTTCAACTCTGGTGTTTTTTTATTTTTTCAGCTCAGTGTTTTGTTGCACTTCTGGAGGAGCCATGCATCCCTCTCCATCCTGAGCAGGGGCAGGTCTCTTTTGCTGTATTATCCACTGTTTTGGTAGCTCTCCTGCTTTCTGCAGATCTCAGCACTGCATGGAATGTCTGTCCCACGTTTGTATCCCCCTCTGGAAGTCTGGGGTGACTCTGAGGGGATGAGGATTAGTGTGGAGATGGAACATGGGACTGGGTTCTTTCCTGATCTCAGCCTAAATCTTCTGTGTAGAGTCAGCTAAATCTTTAGTTCTCTTCATCTGCATAAACATCCAGTAAGGTGATGTTTATTATTTGGAGTGTTGAAATAAAACAAAGCTTAATTCCTGGGATTTGTAAGGTGTGTGGATATGAAGCAGCATAAATTGTCAGGTAAATGTGAGCAGCTTTTCTTACTGATGTACAATGGCCAAAAAGAAAGCAGTGACTTCTACACTTGTGGTAATAGTGCCTACCTTGAGTTAAAGCCACTGTGATGTCATTAGTTAACAATTTAATAACCTGGACAGGTTGGAAAAAGAGTCCAGGAGGAGTCTGATGATATTTAGTGAGTGTGAATGCAGAGTCTTGCTGCTGGGATGGACTAACTCCCTGCCAGAAGGGTGGAATGTGTGGCTGAAGTTTCTTTAGGATTTCATATTACTGCCTTTAGGCTCTGTTGCATAGACTGCTGACTTTTGGGTGACAGGGAAATAGTTTGATTTGTGCTGAAGATGGGGCAAATGACAATGCTGGTGCAAAGATTGGACCAAATATTTCTTTGATGTGCTGGGCACACACAGAAAACTCTTTCTGGAGTCACATGCAGAGCAGTTCCCTTTGGAACACTTCTCTTTAGGCATGGTGTTTTTACAGCCACGAGCTTTGTGGTCACAGCCAGCTCTGCAGTGTCTCCACTGTCATCTGAGCTGGTTTGTGAGGTAGTGTCAAGAGCTTAAATAGAAAACCTTCTCAAAAGCTGCTGTTTGCACAGAATCACAGCTGAGGAGCTCTGATGTTCTGTGGCTAAGTTCAATATTTACACAATCATATCAGACTGTAATTTTGTATGTTAACATTATCACCCTGGATAACCTGAAAAGCAGGCTGTTGAAAAACCAGGTACAAACTTTGCCTTTCATTCAGCCCATATTAATCTGATGGATCCAGGGTTGGGTGGGCTCTAGAAGTGCATCCTGGTCACACTCCTGGCAGAGGGGTTGGAATTTTATCTGACCTGGAAATAGCATTATGGGAACAGAAGTGAGCCAGGCACCTCCCTTCCTCTGCAGATTGTCACTTTCTCCTCCCTGTGCTGTGAAGCTCCTTGTCCCTTGAGGACCAGTGTTTCACCCTGACCTCCAGAGCCCTCCTTCCTGCACTTCATTCCACTTTACAGGCTTACAGTGCACTAGGTGTTATTAGAGGAGATTATATTTCTGCCATCCCCCACCTCCAGCCCAAATCTTCATGCCACTCTTGCTGATATCTGCTGGTAACTTCATTGTAATTATCTTTTTTGCTCACATTTTAAAAGATATCCTGGAGAGGTTTCATGTTGCTCTCTAAGTGGAAATGGTGAAAAATTCTCAGGAGATTTAGAAAGCTCGATTTGAGGACTTTTTTTGGTGATGCAATTTGAGGACTTTTTTTGGGTGAGCTTGCCAGAAGTCATGCGTTCTTTAAGAACTGTTTAGAGAATTAATGGTATAACTAATGCCCTTAAATTCTGATGTTATTTTGTTTGTTTATGTCATCTGGTTCATTAAGAAGTGGATAAAAATTGTGTGTTTGTATCATTCAGGATAGGAAATTAGAGTTTTTTTAATAGCCAGAGTTGTTAGAAGCACAAACCATGTTTGCCTTGTAGTACATGGGGAAAAAGCTTTGTTGTAAGTGTGTATAGATTATTGAATCAAATTGAAAACATTTACTTGAGCCTATCAGAATTAAAATTGATTTAGTAACCTCTCTGGGGGAAATGTCTTGCATTGATGTTGAATTCACACTGATAACTGCCTGGGAAAATCCCTTCTTGCAAAATTAGCTGAACAGAAAAATTGAAATGGGAGGTCAGTATAGAACTGAGCCAGGCTACCGAATTTCAGCACAGATCTGTGTCTGCTTAGGGTAGGCCAAGGGACTTTCCTAGAGATTTAATCTCTTCCTCTTGCACTTAAATTCTGTAATTTTTCTATTTGAAGCTTTGGGCTGGTTCTGCAATTCCATCTCTCATCATATTCCCATTGTAAGACTCCTGAGTCAATTTTCAAAGTGACAGGGCCTCGTAAAGAATGGAAGCACATTCAGAGGGGAGCTTGGGCACGTTGGCACTCAGCATGATGGTGGTTGATGCTCAGGTCTCCTTGGGTGAGATTTCCTTGTTTATTTGGTTTCCAGAGCATGTGGGAAGCACGTGGCATCTGGGAGCAGCTCAGGGCAGGCAGGGCGCCAAGCTGGGGATTGCTGCACCCAGCCAGTAGGAATGGGACATTTAGGGAGAGTGGGACGTGCTCTGCTGGAGCTGGAGGTCTTCTCCTGGCCTGGAGCTGGGCTCTGTGTCCAGGCTGGATGGACATCCAGGTGCCCAAGCCATGCTCCAGGAGGGAGAGCTGGTTCATGCCAGATGAGGAGTTTAACACTAGGGAGGATGGCATGGCATTGCTGGCTTGGAGGTGGGAGATGTGAGTCTGATCCTCTTGGGATCACGATGGCAAAAAGCTTAATTGTCCCATTTTATCTCTCCTGAGTGCTGATTAAAAGGAAAGCAGTGGCTGCAGGATCATTCCCGTGCGGATTGGGCCCGTGGCAGAGTCACATCTATTTCCTGGGTCTTTTAAGCACTAATGAGAGGCTGGGGTCTGTCTAACTATCTAAAGGAAAACCTTTGCATCCCCAGGAGCAAAACTCTTGTCAGACTAAGATCAAACAGGAGCTACCTAGTTAGTTTAAAAGCCTTTGGGGATAGGAAGCCTTTAAACGAGGTTATGTTTTGTCATTGTCAGTTTCCATCAGAGGTGCCTGATGCTACCTCAATCCTGTTTTGGGCTTCTTAGACCTCATTTGAATCCAGTCTTTGCACTAATCATTGCCAAACTCCAGAGTGGAATGGATGTTTCTGATAGATGTAAAAGTTACAATTTTGCTGACACACAGAAATCCTGGTGCAGTTTTTACAGCTCTGTTTCCAGGTTGGAACTTCAGCTCAAATGAATAACTGCTATGATGGTGGATCACTTTTTTAATGCATTGGATAGGGATGGTGGATTACTTTTTAAATGAATTAACTTCTTTTTGAAAACTTTGTGATCAATTATCAACAATTAAAGCATCATCACCATAATGAGGCATTTCAAGATGTCACATTGGTATAGGTTCATTTATTTTTCTGATTATGTAGCTAAGATTCATGGAATCCAGCAAAATTTAAATTTGATCTAGAGAGTAATGAACAAAGGAGCTTCTTTCATTGACTGGGAGTGGATTTGCTTTGTTTCCTTGCAGTAGCTATGAGTTTTTCAATAATTTATAGATCAAGTAACAGCAACATTAATTGATACACTAATTGTGTCCACATGCCTGCCTTTAACAAATCTCTTTTGTGAAATGATTACTGACAATATTAATTGCACGTCTTTTGTGAGTTGATATAAGTTATGAATTCATTCTCAAGTTGAAAGGGGGTGGGAAAATCATTAATTTTGACATTGTGTAGCTGTAATTAACAAGGGTTATCCAATAACCTATCATCAATTAGAGAGCTCATGAATTCTGTTTTAAATACCATGTACCAAAGGAGGTCTGAGGTTGTTAATTGAAGGATTCTTTGGGGGTGATGGATGTTGTCTCTTATTGCAGATATGATGTTTATTGTTGTATTTAATTGAGGGAAATCTGCCTAAACTAAGGTTGGGGCTGGTGTTACTTGGCTGCTCCTCAGCAGAGGAATCAATAATCTGTTGAACATTAAGAACAGCGTTTCTTGAGAGCTTCTGTTACAATTTCTCAGTGATTTAACAGTCATCAAAGCATTTCAGTTCAAAGTAGTAATCAGGAGCTCAATGCAATGCATATTCCAGAGAGGATTTGAGTCATGTAGCAGTCCATAAGTACAGGTGGGTGTTGCTGTGCCCCAGTGCAATGGGAGACCTGCTGTGAGCATCACCTGTGCATCCTGTTCAGCCTGTGCTGTACCTTGTTTCTGGCTGCATCCTCCTATGCTCTAAAACTACCCCTGAGATTTGACTGAAATGCACAGAAAGTGGGACTGATAAGGAAGTAGAATTCTAAACAGGCAAATCAATTAATTTTCAGCAAACCTTTTTCTCTGCTTGCAGTCATTGAAAAGACTCTCAGCAAAATTGCAAAATTCATATTAGAACTTTTGTAAATGGAGAGTTTTGTTTTAGGGAGCTCAGGGAAGAAAATTCTATTGTGTAATGAATAACTGAGCAGGAATGACCTAATTCATCCAGATTAGTAGCTAAAATACCTCCAGAGGTTTGGTTAAGTAGAAGTTTCCTAATATGGATCACAGAAAAATATTCTGCAGGGACAAGTATGTTGGTGATGATAATGGTTTTGTAGCATTCTTCATCCAAAGATATTTTCTTGTCCAATAAATATTAATGAATAACAGTTCTGTCAGCATGTTGCACTACGTGCATTTGGGCATTTGTAATTTTCTGAAATATTTTGCCTTTTTCATCAACATTATTATTACTTGCAGAATTTCCCATAAAATGCAATAAAGTGTTGCTCACTTGTATAATACAGATTAGAGGTATCAGCTGTGTTGATAACTGCTCCCATTTTGCTGAAGGGGTATCAAACACAAGTAAATTTGGAATATTAGCTTGATCCCAATATTAAATTGCTCACCAATTTTCCCTGAAATAAACAGGTAGAAGCATTGGTGTCCACATTATTGCAGTGTATACTTTTTCATATTACTTGGGAAAATTCCTCCAATCTTATATAATTGTATGTAATTTATGGAAAATCATGAGCTTTCTGGACCTATGTACATATGGGGGAAATGCAAGTTGATTTCAGAAGTGGTTAAATCCTTGCATCAAAAGCCAGTGCTGATCTCTCATTTACTTTGCAAAGATTGCAGCACAAATCAGGGCAGAGCTTGGTGTGTAATCTGAGGATCCTCTTTCTTATTTTGTGCTTTAACCAGCACGTTTCACTCTATCCCTTTTGACATCACAGTAATTTCATTAATCAGCTTGTGAAGAAGAACCTGTGAAGGAATGTACAAGTTAGCAGACACATTCAGGGTTTGGTTTGTGTGTTTAGGTAGCCTGAATTAGAAGTGTTTATTTAGATCTGAGCACTTCTGGTTAATAAAAAAGTCACCCACAGAATTGGTGCCATTTTGAAATACTGTTACAGAAATTGTAAGCCCTTCATTCATGCCTTGTGGTATATTCCTCTTAAAGAGCTCAAAGAAATATGTAGGGAATGTGGCCAAGTAATAGGCTCAGACTTCCTGTGATAAATATGTCAGGGCAGACATTCACTGTGCTCCTAAGGGGTGAAGAAAAGATGTGGCTGTGATCCTCATGCATGATTCTGTCTATGGGATCAATATGGACATTATTGGTCCTCCAGAAAAAGGGTAATATATTATATATACATAAAATGTATTTGTGTTGTCAAGTGATAGAGTGGATGTTCCTTCTGAGTCCCTTCCAACTCAGCTTATTCTGTGATTCTGTGAATGTGCTGAAGCATAACACTTCTCTTGAAAGTGAATTAGAGATAAACATGTCCTCAGAAATAATGACATCCTATTTGTATTATTTTATCTAAACATTATCATTGATAATAGCTAGTGTTGGTATAAGGACAGGAAAGAGAGCATTTCTCTGCTTTTACATTGGCTTGGTTTTGCATGTGTGACAATATTTAGCTTGCTTAACTAAGTAATGTGTTTGTGGGGGGGTCTTTTGTATGAAAAAGAAAGGGATGTACTTTAATGCTCATTGGCATCTTTCCTTCTACTTGCAGCAAGAGTGGGGGGGGAGCTGATAGCCCAGTATTGGAATATCCCAGTATTGAGCTAAACCTGAGAGCTGCCAAAGGCCATTTTCAGTCTGGTTCTGGCTGCAAAACCTCATGTGGAGACGCTCAAAGTCTTAAAATGTTTCTGCTTTGAGCCTCCTGAACAGCCAGAGCCTGTCCCCAGAGCCTCTCTCCACAGATGAGGATCAGTGGGGTTGAAATCACTTCTGATTTAGACGCTGTGTTTATCCTGTTCTCACTGCCCAGGCTGAAACACCAAACCCAATTATCACTTATTTGCAAGCAGCAGTTTACCCCCTTTATTTACTCCAGTATTGGCTTTTCCCAATTCCTTTTATTTATGCAGTTGTGCAGTGCAGGAGAACAGTTGCCAGCACAATATCCATTATTATTCTGACAAGAACAGAGTAGCTTTCACTTCCATTTCCCAGAGACAGCATTACTCATTGCTGCAAAACAGCATTAAAAACAGGAGAAGGAGGGTGAATTATCATTTGGCAGCAGAGTCCCAGCACTGCCTGTCCTTGCTCCCTGTAGATCAAGTTTGAAGCAGAGGTGGGAAGGACGTGTGGTCTCTCTTTGTGATGGGGCAGTCAGGGAAGCAAACAAGCTGTTGCTCCATTGATACAAAAGTCATTGGGACTGGAGCCAAAGAAATTGATATGATTGTGTTTCCAGCATCTTCCATTGAGGGTAACTGAATGGTGAGCTACAGGGTTTGGGAGGGATTTTTCCTCTCCCATATCCTCCTGCCAGTGGTTTCAGGGGCTCTAGATATCCTGCAGAGTTGCCCAGAAGCACAGACAGCTCCAGCCTTGACTTCTAAATTTCACAGCAGATTCTTCTACAAGTGACAGGAGCAGCAGCTTCCTCTGGAGCCAACTTTAAAGTCTACCCTGCTTTACCACCAGCTAATGCTGAACAGCTAATCTGTGATCTATAATTACACCTCTTATGCTCTTAGTTTAGTTAGAGGGAGAATTGTGTAGTGAAAAGGATGATTCAGGTAGTGAAATGAAATTAAGTGCAGTCTTTTGAGGTTAACTATTAATTTCATTTTAAATATAAAATTGCCTTGAAAGTAATAAGAGGGTAATATTCACACATCACAATAAGCTGCTGATAACTAGGTGGAAGGCAAAAACACCAGTAGTAGTTGGATGAACCATTCTTTTTTTTTGTAGCCTTGTGTTGCCTGTTTAAGTTTTAAATTGAATTCAAATGTCCAAAGTCACATAAAGTGAATTAAATGCACCAGGGAAATTGGATGTACTCTGAACTCAAGCAGGGCTTAAGTTTAATATTGACATGGTTACCTTGAGTGTTCAGTGTTTGCTGTATTTACTAGTGTAATATATTTATGGCTTATAGTTCTTTTTAAAAATTGCACCTATTTGAAATGTCTCTTTAAAAATCATGTTAGCAGCCCTTGCCAGTAAAATTGGCTGTGGAAGAACACAGCCTCTGCTGTGGTGAGCGTGTCAGAAGGATGGCAGTGCTCGAGAGACACTGGAGATTAAAATGAAAGCTACCTACAGAATTCTTTATCTCTCTTGCCTATTTTCTTTCCCTGTGCTGGACTATAACTAAAGCAATCCATTATATCTATGCCTCAGTTTAATTGCATTAAAGAAATGCCGGGGCTCTAAGGTTAAGCACTAAAATTCTAAGGAAGCAGAGCCTCAAAGTTGCCAGTGTAAGCCTCATTTAACATCCCTTCAGGATACACATTTTCATACAGTTTTTAATGAGCTGAGCTCATCTTGCTGTTTCCTGGAGACCTTTGTCCTGCTCAGTGAATGGAAGGACAGTGGTCAGGGAATGTGCTCCATTTGGGGCTGCTGTCTCTGCTTGGAAATCAGGATGGAGCTGATGCTTTGTTTGCATCACACCCCATCCTGAATGTGGATATGTGGCTATTGATGGAGTCTAAATCTGAATTCCTTACATCTCAGAGAAATTCTTTTCATATATACCTCTGAAATAAGTTCAAAATGAATAGTGTGAATGACTGGACATCAGTGCAGGCCCTCAGAGGAGTGCAGTCAGAGCAGGATTTGGGAGGGATTAATTTGCCAGAGGAACTAATGAGAAGAGACTGAGAGTTGGTTAAGATACAGATGCTTAACATGATCCCAGGGTTAGAGCAGAGGGGGATGAACAATCTTTAGTGACACTGAGGTTTATTAGAGATTATCTAACTGTAAAATGATGGAAAGGCCCATACTTTGAAGCTCATCTGCATGTGCATGTGTTAATGAGGTCCAGGATAAGGCTAGTCAATAATAATTCTTTTTAGGCCAACTCATTTCCTACAAGAAAATTGTAGGTGGTCCCACTCAGTGAGAGATATTTACTTTAGTGAAACAAACACAGCCTGGGTGTTCAAAAATAGCTTGAAAGGAGTCCTACCAACCTGAAAGATCACTTTTATGCTAATTAAAAAGGGGTCATGTCTGGGGTTTTTTTATGCAGACATATTTAAGAAAAGCAACAAAGATCCTGGAGTCAGATCTCATAGAAGCAATGAACCTTTATTTTATTGTATTTGAAAACCTTTAGGATTTTATCTTAATTTCACCATTCCTTTTAAATTATCTCACAACCATTTTCAGGGACATGGTCATTTAAGCAAATAAAGATAAAGTAAATATATATTTCACATATTTAAAAACCTAGTAAACTCTCTCCAGTAATTTCTTAACTCAGTAATTCCTCATATTCTATTCAATGCATAAACTGCTGGTGTACTGAAAAGATTAAAAAGATAAAGAGGAGGCTTGGGTTTGGGTTTTTTTAATCTTGTGGTGGAACCAATTATTTGGGGTTAAATGTCCATAGAGCAGTCAGATATTGGATTTTTAGTATGTGAAATTATTGTGTGTTGATATGAAATACTTCTTGTCTTTGTATTAAACTCCTCTGTTTTTAAGACAAAATATAATTACAAAAAAGAATTTTGAGGGGAGATTAATGTTTGATTGGTAATGAAGCAATCAGTGCAAATTTAAAGGTGCAGTAAGCACTTCTATAAACACACAGTGGAAAATGTATTTCCTGTTGCCTATTAAGATTGTCAAATAAAGATGTCACTTTTAACAAGTAACCTGATAGTTGGTATTGGAGTCCAGTTTTGTAGTAAAATGTTCACAAGAGAGGAAATAGGAAGCCTTGAAGTTGTGAAAAGTTTTTCACCATTTACTCACAGTTCAGCTTCCAGGGAGGTTCTATGGACATTTAATCTGGTTTTGAATATTTCATAACAAGGAAGCTCATTGGGAACTGTTGGCCAACACAAGAGTGAGAAAGTCAGAGCTGCACCTTTGAGTGAAGTTATCAAAGAGGGCTTCTATCTTTTATTAAATTTGTGCCATGAATATGGGAATATGTGTTGTTTTCCACTGCTGGATCACAGGGGAATGCTCTGGTTAGAGAAGGAGCTGGGGGAAAAGACCCCAAGGTGCATCTCTTCATGTGTTTTTCCAGGAATGTGAAGTTATCTTCAGAAATGTAACTTGAAGCTCGTGTGAGTTCACTGACCATCAGATGAACCCTGTGAAGGCAGCCTTATATTTTCTGTGTTTTCTTCTTGCTCTGTTCCACACAGGCTATCTCTAGCAGATAAGTCTAAACTATTAAAACATCATCTTTTGTTAATGCCCCATAACCTCTGCAGGCCAGATTTTGTAGTTTCTGTCATTTCACACTAATTATATCCAAACACAAGCTGATTTACTTTTTTCTTTCAAAGCAGATGATGTTTGGAGGAGACTGAATTCTCTAAGGTTAGTAATGAAGTTTCCATTTGAAGTAACCCAGTTCAAAGGGGGAAAATTTCCCCTTTAGGTTTAGAGCAAAGGTTCTAAAAGCCTAAGATGTGAAAATAAAGAGGCACTAGCTATAAATACCTTTCAAATTATGTCTCTTTAGACTTGCTGAAATGTGTGGTTAAGCTTCTTTCTAAGCTTTAAAATATTCAAGGTTATTGGCCTGCATTAAACTCAAAACCTTTTAGATACCATTTTTTTAACCAAGTTATTCAGAACTGACAAGTGGAAAGATTTGAAAATAGGGGTCTGTGAGGAGAAAAAAAACAAAAGACTTGAAAGAAGGAACTGAGTGTTTTCTCCCAAGAAAATTATTTTAGTATTTTTACACTCCAAAGTGAATTATCTTAATTAGTAAGTGTATAGCACAAGCAGTTCCCTCTTGCCAGTGCTGTTTATATAAACTAAGCATCCCTGGAAAATGGGTATTTAGTCAGCCAGACTCATGTCTAGAAAACATGAGTATGCTTATGACCAAGACAAAATATTCTAAGTGCATCACCTGTGAAAGTTCCTTTGCCAGCATTTGGAGCAGGGTCTTCATTTGATCTGCTGTGTGTGATGGGCTTTGAGGTCTGAGATTTCATAAGCAAATGTTCCTATTCATCAGAATTTCATTTACTTAGATATATTAATTTACACATTTACTTATCTAAAGCCTAACAGTGAGTAGTAATTCTGACTGCTAAGTCAGAATTGTTGAGGGAAACACTTTTCTTTCATGAAATCTTCAGCTTTGAGTCTGGAATTCAGCCATTAGATGTGGGAGTGGAGTGCAGCTGGAACAGCCTTGCCCCAGTGAATGCACAGCCAGTGCTTGCATTGGCAGTGGTGGAATTCCTCCAAGTGATGGTGTTTCACACCCAGGTTTGGAAAGGGAACTGGATCACTCCAGGGCAGTGAATCCCAACACTCACTGTGTGATTGGAGGTGCTCTTTGTGCTCCCTTTTTAAAAAACCCCCTCAGTGGTGTTCGGGATGGGAAGATTGTGCAAAAAGCAGTGAATCACTGAGTATCTGCATCCATTGGATCCTGCAGGTTTTTATTTCTAGTGTCTGACAGAGGTGTAGCTAAAGCTTCATATGACTCTTCTTTAATGTACTTAACCTTTGTACCAGAGGCATTTTTATTCATTTGGTGTCTAAGTACAGCAGGAGATTGGAGCAGCATTGCCAACCTCTGCAAATGCTGTAATCATGGGATTAACCTACTTCAGAGCCCTGGGAGCACGCTCACTTGGTGGGGAGAGCAAGAATGTTTTCATCACTCTGAGTTCACTGGCAGGTTTTGAAACCAAATTCTGCTCTTTTCATTTGTGTCTCAAAGTGGAAGGTGCAGTGGAAATGATTGTTCCCTCTTCTTCCATTCTACTTAGGGGAATGAGAGTATCTTGTAAATTTTCTGTGCCTCTGTGAGAAGGTTTGTATTTATTTCTGCTGTGCATGGACACAGAGACTTTCCTAGCACACGGATTGTTGTTTTAGGAAGAGGAATGAATGACTTGCTATATCCCAAAGTAATTTGTCAGTCAGCTTTGGGTTTCCTGCTTACAACAGCTCATAGTTATTACAAGCAGAGCCCTTTCAGCATTTTAGGCACAAGAAGTGAGTGTAAAAGGCAGTGCTCATGTCCACTGTGTACAGTTTTCATCTTAGAGTGGAATCTTTCATTTTCATTTTACAATGGAATATTTTTCTATTCTGAAATGAAAATTTGAAAGATTCCCTTCTAAAACCAGCCTGATTCTTTTGTTAGAGACCCATGTACAGAAATTTAAGAATGGTCAGGTTTGTTGTCAGCTGTCCATAACCTGATGCTTCTTTCCTGCTTTTAATCTCCTGCAACTGAAACTTCCAGATTTCCTAGGATGATTTTGGGGGTGCTGCTGTCTGTGAAAAGCCTTGTGAACTTCTGGGTATGTTTAGAGGAAGTCACACAGAGCAACTGTGCTAATAAAAGAGAAGTTAACCTGAAAATGGGGCCTTCAAGGAAGCAAGAGTAGGAAAGTAGAAGGAATTGTTGCTATTTTTGATTACTTTTCACTAGCTATGGACCAGCCCCACAGAACTCAGTGCATGGTCACAGCACTGCATCTCCACCATGCCTTAAAAAGAGAACAAACTGGCATTTTGTATCTAGACAAACAGTCCCTGCTTTCCTTCCAGTTAATTTTCAGTGAAAAGAAGCAACAGCCAGTTTTCTGGTTCTAACTGCACTCATAATAATAGCAAGTTGGCAGCAATGGTGAAGAAGGGAAATTCACGCCTTTGCAGCTAAACATTTTGTTCTGAACTGTATTTTAATTACAAAATGTCACTTTGTGATAAATGAAGCTTTCTTCTTCTGCGCTGGTTTCAATTAAGTTTTGTTTTAAAAAGGAAGAATAGGTTTTAATAAGGCTCAAAATACATAAAAATATTTCATTTTGACTTTAGTAGAACAAAGAGGATTTTAATGTTGAATCAATATCGAATAACGTGAAGTTATCTTGGCTGTGGGCCTTGGTTTCTTGTTACCCAGGTTGCTTTTTTTACTGGCCAGGGTCACCACTGGCTCCAGTGGGTGTTGTTTACCTTTCCAGATGCTGAATTGCTGCTTCCCAGATGCTGGCAGGAAAAGTCAGACCAACCTTGCACTTGGGGTTTCTCTGAGCTCAGAGATTTTATGGAATTAGTCTGACAAACATGGACTCACTTCACGATTAAGGATTTTGACTTAAAGGAAGGAGCTGTTTCCCATAAAGAAAGATGTAGGGAATAAACATCTCCCTGTAAAATCACATCTCTAATTTGACTTTTGAGGTAGTGGATTGATCAGAGGACAGTTTATAGGACATATTCTGTCTGGCTCCCCTCTGATGTGTGGTGTCATTCTTTAAGCTCCAGGGTGAGGATTCTTCAGGAAGATTTCACATAATCAAGAAACCTACCACAATTTCACACTCTTGGGGGAAATTAGGAGAGGATTACTTTCCAGTTTGCTAGAGCTGCCCCACTTAAAGCAGATTTGCTGGGGACTCTGCATTGTAATAATGCAAAAGGTCTGCACGTTCAGTGGGGTGGGCTCAGCTCTCAGTTGTGTCAAAATAAATCTGCTGAAATCAGTGCAGACGAATTCCAGGAAGTTACTAAACCAAGACAATACTTTAAATTACAGTTGTTGTTAGCTGGAACCAGTGTGGAAATGTCTTTTCCTAGAATTCACCCTTTGAAATGATGTATTCTCACACTTCCATTAGTGTGTGAGTGGTCTGGTGATGTAGCTGAGGACAGGGGACATGGCAGTGATGTCAGGGAATTGGTGGCCCAGCTGCCTCTCCATGGCCCAACATCTAAATAAAGACAATTATCCTCAAGATGAACGTTTGGGGGTTTTTCCCCACTCCAGCTAGACAAAAAACCCACAAAATACTGCAGTGTAAACAAAGCTGCAGATTGTCTAAAAGCTTTAAATTCCAGTTACTGCTGGGGTCTGGGCAGTGCATCAGCCACATCCAGGCTCTTAAAGGAGCACTCTGTGGAGGGAATGTGATTTTCTCTTTAAGATGCCTGAAATAAAGCTGGCTCTCTAAGAAGGAGAGATTTTAAATATCTTGTCATTGTGAAGGGATTTTGGTCCCCTGGCTGTAAGAATAAACATATGTGACTCCAGGTCTGCTGCTTACAGGGTGGGGAAGGATTCTTGGAGGGAAATAAATTGATGTCAGTGATTTCTCTGGTTATCTTTGAAATGTGAATAAATGCACCTTTCAATGTGAGGTGTCTCTAGTTTTCAGAATGGTCAACACAATGTGGTTTGTAGACGTGGCAGTTTAATGCTGTGAAAATCTTCTGGCAGTAAAGCAGATGTGGCAAACCCCTTGTTGGAAGGGCTTTGGAAGAGGAGCAGGTAAGGATTTAACACCCAAGCATGCTAAGCACACAGGCACACGATTTTCTTTGTTAGTGAGAATTTCTCTAAGATTTTTATTTCCAATAAGTTGCTACTGAGGAGAAGCTGCTTCAGAAATCCAACTGCTGTTGGAGATGGAGCTGTGTAAATACTTCTTGCTCTGAGCTGGGGCAAGTTCTTCACTGTCCTGTTCCATGACCATATTCACAAAAAGAAACCTTTGTTTCTCTTCTTTTTCCCCCTCAGTCTGTGATAAAGATGTACATCTTTCTGTAAACACATGGAAGGCTTAAATATTTCCATCTCCTGCAGGTAAAATATGCAGCACGGCACAATTAAAACACAAAAATACTTCTGAAGCAGTTTTGCCTCCCTTCCTTTGGCAGCACATTGTCAGGACCTTCCTAATGAATCCAGCCTGCAGCAGAAGCTGCTCTCTTCCCAGGTTTTCCTTTATGAGTTAACAAAGAGAGAAAAGTAGGGAAAGTGTGTCAGTGGCATCGGGGAAAATGACAGGCAGCTTCAGGGGCAGGTGTTGGATCTGCACAGCTCTGGAGGTGCCAGGGAGCCTCCAAACCCACTTTGGACTCTGCTTGTAGGAAATTGAGAATTCTGCCCAAGGCAGATAGAAAGGAAATTTGGGATTGAGCAACTTCCTTCAAATTACTTTGGCAGAAAATGCCTTTTTTTTTGCCTTTAAGTCCCAAAAGGCACACATAGAAATCATGTCAGTCTTGTTTTAGGTTTCTTTTTAATTTTTCTTCCATTTTTCTTTCAGCTGTGTGACAGATTTAGGCTGTATCATGAGTTTTAAGGAAGTTCTGACAGTTTCATATTTCTGACTTGTCTCCCTTTGAGGAATGCTGTGATGCTGAATTGAGTTAGCCATAATAACTGGTCTGTAATTTCAGGTATTTCCTTAAATTATTTACCAATATTCTTGCAGCAAATCTTACAAGCACTTTTAGTGGTGCATTTTTCCTAAACTGAGTGATTGCTTTGAAAACATCTGCTTAAATTTGTCACTTTATACTGAACATCCCCTGCATGTTGAGAATCCTTAGTAGTCTAAATACACCCAAATGGGAATTTTTTCACCAGTATTGGAGCTCTAAATCACACCACACTTTGGTTTTCTTCAACTTCTTTTATAGTCTCAATCTAAATCAAAATTTTTCCTTTCCAAATTGGATTTAGTGGGATATTCCTGAAAAATCTCTGTTCTTCTTTACTTCCCCATCAAAACTTACAGCCCAGAAGTAACCTGGGAGTGTGGGAATTGCAGTGTTTGCAAATACACAGGCAGAAGATTTCTCTAATACAGCTGTTAGGCTTTATGGATTTACCTTCATAAATAATTAACCATAATTCTAAATGAAAAACTGTTTAGATTTTTCTTTTCCTTAGGTGGGCTGAAATACGTTACTTCAAGGAAATTGTCTTTCAGTGTCTTCCCAATTTAATTTGTCTCACTTTAATTACTGCACTTTGGCATCATTACAGTCTCTTTTCCATTTCTGTCTAAATATAATGTTTCTGCAATGCTTTTCCAGAGGCTGCAGGTAAAGAGCAATTCCAGCAGTGCAGAGTAGAAGGTGATGGTGCATAAGCAGTGCCACAAGGAGAGACAGATCAGAGCAGTTAATGGAAAAGAGCCAAAGCTCAACTTTTATGAATTACAGGAAAAAGCATTTTGTACTCTTGAAACAAAGCTTCATATGGTTATTGAAGTCACAACTTACACACTGGTCAGTCACCAGTCACATCAGTATATTTGTTTCAGGATGGAAGCATATTGTTTTCCTGCAGTGTCAGGAGCCTCACTGAGCTGCAGCAGCTATTTTGATTTGCCTTGTCCTTAGCTTTTTTTGGGCCTCCTGTTGCTGGGATTTTCTCCCTGATTGGTTTAGGGAGGTGTTGCTAGAAAAGTGCAAGGGCTGCTTCTCTCACTACATCTGAGAGGCCTCTAAAAACCTGGCTTGCCCTCCATGGCCTCAGTTATTCCTTCCTTTATTAAATCCCTCTCAATCCCACTCACCCTTCCATCCTTGCTCACAGTAGTCTGAAATTTGCCTGAGAAGAAGTTTCTCTGTGCATACTCTTCTGTAACAGATTTCCCATGAAGCTTTCTAGAATTAACCTGTTAGGAAAATAAACCTCCTTTTGCTACCATGGAATTGGAAATAACCTGAGACAAAGATCCTTAAAGTGGCTTCTCTTCCCTGAACTTGGACTGAGGATAATTTTCAGGCATTGATTGCTTATCAGAGAGGTTTATGGCAGATTGAAGGGTGACTTTGGTCTTCTCCCCCCTTTGCACATTGTCTAGGAAACCAAAAGGAGGCTTGGAGGTGTTTAATAACGCTGGGCTCCATCAGTGGCTCTGTGTTTGTGTGGTTATGGAGTTCCAGTGCATCCACAAATGGTTTGGATCCAATTCACAAAGGAGAATTAGTGACTGTGAAGGTCTGATCAGGGTTGAGAACTGTCTGTGCTGAGTGCTCCTGTTACTCACACAATGCTGGGTTACTTTTGCCATCAGGTGTGTTGACACTGAATAGAAACCACTTTTCCTGCTTCCCTTTGCACTTGGAGAAATCAAACACAGTTGCAGAAGAAGGGAAGATTTGGAGCAAATAACAAGGATATCAAAGCAAATTGCATATATTGCTTTAAAAAGCACCTGCTTTTTAAAATGAGGTCAGAGGACTTTGAGCTCTCTTAAAGCCATGACTTGTGCTGTTGGTGTTTTCCCACTCAATGTGGGTAGTATTTATAGAACTATTTTTTGATTTAGTTCCCCTTCTTGCAGTAAATAAAATTCAGAGGAAAATCCCATGTGGGGATGGGCACAGAAATAGCCTTTTTGTAGAGAAAGCTTGATCCAAGCAAGGAGTTTTTGAGCAAACCTTTAGTGTACGAGGAGGAAAACATACTGAACAGTAAACAAATAAACACAGGGGGGGATTAACATTCAGATACCCCTGAAAAACAACACACTGTGATAATATTTTGATAAGCAAAGAGCACTCTATGATGGTAATAAAGTGTGTGTCAACAGCTGCTTCCCTTGCAGGATAGGCAGGTATTTTTCCATTAGTTTATTTCACTGATAAATGAAAATATCCTTCTTCCCTTTCTCTGGAATGGAGAGGGCAGATGAGTAGCTATTTTTAAGAAGTATTTTTGAGAACCTGCTATACAAGAAGCTGGTAATGCTAATGTACTTTCTGAGGTTTCCATTGCTGGACATATTTTGGACATACTGAAACACCAAATTAGTAGAGGTGCTGTACACATCTATAAATACTGCCTATGGAGGTGGATGTGGGTCCTTTTTATCCCACCTCTCAAAGTACTGTACAAAGTTAAGAACTAAATAAAGATGAGGAATTCACCAAAATCACATGTGCACTCTACCCATTGTGAATTTTATTTTAGTCCCACTTTTTAAAATTGAAAATGAACCTGCATCCATCAGTGATGGGCAATGAATGCAAAAATAACAAAGCAATCAGCCAGCACTGAAATGCTGCCACCTCTCAGGAAATGGCAGCAATTTGCCTGTGCTGCAGCACATCACAGTATCCTCCCTCATTTTAATATTTGATTTCCAAGATTCATGTTCCTGATATTTATGAAAGATGTAAATCTTGGAAATCCAGAGATGTGAAATTATGGACTCAACACCCAGAGTCAGGCTTTTGTGCTTCTTAGCTACTAAATAACATCAGTTAAAGGAACAAGGATTGTTCTGAGCACAAGTCTTCCCACATGTTAAGTGGTGTCTCTGATGATCTGATAAAAAGTTCTGTGGTTTGTCCTGTATATCAGTGAAGGGCAGATAAACTACACTGATTTTACAAAAGAAAATGCTTTTTTTCTGTATTAAAAGATACCAGCCAAACTCCTGCCTGTAAAGCCTTTTCTCCTCAGCAGAGTTTCCCCTCTCGGGTGTTTGTGAGCTTCAAGCATTTCAAGCAGCTCTACCTGTTCTTGTAGAGGCACTGAGCACTAATGGCTCTGAAAGAAACAAGGTTTTCATTGACTTTCCAGTTAAAAGCTGAATTTTACCTCACTGTCACTCAACTTCAGTTCTGTCAAGGATCCTGAGCTGGATGTGGGGTGACAGTTCCAGCAGGATGCTGCTGCTCTGGGTGGTGCCACGCCAGGTTCTGTCACTGAAGGGGCACAGGGAGAACTGCAGTTTTCTTTATCAAATATGAGAGAATTAGTTGTAATTAATATAATTTCATTGCAAAGCCATTTTTAGGTGAGCCATTAGACACTGCTGGTGGAAAAGCTCACCCTAGTTAAGTGTTGTTGTAGCAGTGCTGCCTGAAAAGTTGAGTGCTTTGCTCAAAGCTGAAGTCACATGTAACTAATTTAAAAAGACAAACTTTTGCTTCTCAAAAATTGTATTAAACTACTCAGAATTAAGAAGGATGTGCCCCTTTTTTTAGCAAACACTCACCTGGGGGACATTCACCTGGATTTCACTTTGCTTGTCACAGCAGAATGCTTAATCCATTTTTCTGTGCTATGTTGATTTGGTTGGGTTTTTTTGGTTTTTTTTTTCCCCCATAAAGACCAGGCTTTTCTCAAGCAGTTTGTGTTGCAGTGTAGACATTAAAAGGTTTCACTTGGGCTGAGCTGGTTGCTGCTGGAACTCAGAGTGCAGGGATGGATTAAGATCAGACAAAGCTGTGTGAAGTTGGCTGTCAGCTACGCTCAGACTTCTGACGGGGGATGTAAATTATGCTCTGCTGCAGCTCTCTTAGTTAGCTGATCTATGGAGTGAAATTGAACCTGACTACCTGGGCTGTTCATCTTTCTTCTTGATGGAGAAAGAGGTGCCAGTGGCACTGAGCAGAGAGTACCAGTGCAGAGGGAAAAGGCTCAGGCTGTGGGAGATCAGGATGTCACTGACAGCCTGTGGGATGTGGGAGTGATGGAACCTCCCTCCCCTCTGCTGCTCTGCAAGGGGAAATGTTGTAATTTTAAAAAAGAATAGAGGAAAAAAGTATAACAGAATAGCTAATTAAATTAAAATGCCTTTGATTAAGAAAAATAAAACAAGGCCATATCATGGTGTAAGCCCAGCTGGTAACTAAGCACAAAAAGAAATTATCCCAGCTGGAACCAGGACAGCCCATAAGACAAAGCTTTCTCACAGGTGTGATGGCAATTAAGAAAGTGAATATGAAGTTATTACTGAATATTACTCATACCTTAAATTTGCCTTCATCTTTATTTTTGGGTTATTTTCATTTTGTGTATGTTGTAAGAATGAGGATATAATTCTGTAGACTTTCAGATTTTACTTTTGCTTTCCTGTATGCTGTAAAAGTTATCATTGAAATATTTGTTCCCAAAGCAGATCTTGAAAATCTGTTGGCTTTGGTTGTTCAAATTGTGAACTGACATGGATTTCAGCAAAAAGAGGATATGAGCAATTTTGTGCTAACTGAGTCTCTTAATCTCTTACGTGTATTATTTAATAACTAATGATGAACCTCTAATGGTGTTGCAGCTTTTCTCACAGTGGAAACCTTCACTTGATTATTTCTTTACTTTCTGGCTTCCCCTCTTCATAGAAGTGATGAGAATGATAAAATTAGAAAATTACATTATAATAGTAGAAAACTAATCTGACATGATTTTATAGAATTACAGTCTTGAAAGTCCCTGGGCAATCACAGAGGTAAGGTCTGGACCATGACAGAGGTTCACTAAGATGTTCTTACAACAATTTCAGTGAAGCAGCATATTAGCAATGGGTAGGTGTTCCTGTGGTCCAAGTGCAGGACTGAAAGTTCTCTTTAATCTCTGACCTATAAATTTAGCTGATTTCTTCTTATCTTTCCCACCATACAGACAAAAATTAATTGCCTACCCCTTAATGATGACAGGATCATAGCACGCCTGGAGAATGGAATAAATAAAAAATAGTTGCAAAAGTTCTATAAAGCCATCATGATGCAAGGGATTAGAGTCAAAAAGGTAGCAGATAGAAAATACACGAGAGAAGCTGGATAAAATTAGGGTGGTTAGTGCAGAGAGTTGGAAAGATAAAACAGATGCTTCTTGCCAATAGATGAAACAAGAAGTGAAACCTGAAGAGCAGTAAAGTTATGTTACAAAAAAGAGAGATACTTCCTGCATGGAACTCCCTGCTGCAAACTAGAAGTGCTAAAAAATTCCTTACTAACATTGGACACTTACTCTGAATACCTGGATAACCTTATTATTATGGTTTGGCTTTCTTCAAGGTACAAAGTCCTGTGCAGTCCCATCCAGAGGAGCCTTCCTGAGTGGGAATTTTGCACATCTCCTGACTGAATTGAAAGGCAAAAGGCGTGCCAGCCAGTGAGGCAGGGAGTCAGAGATGGGGCAGCTGTCAGTGTTCACATGCTGGGTTCCATTTGAATGTTAAATATTAAAAGGTGCCCTCTCCCTTCCCACATTGTGCATGAGTTCCCTGTGCTGGAGCTGGGGGGAGCACAGGATAAAAGTTCAGGCAGGGAAGCAGCAGCCTGTGGTTAAGTGGGATCCTTGGGCTGTGGGTGGGAAGCTCATCCTTGTCCTGTGCACTCCTGAGCCTCAGTGTGAGCAGAGGAGCAGCCAGCAGTAGCACAGGGATTGTGTTTTCCAGGTGCTACTTCCCTCTTACAACTCGTTTGAAACCAAAAGATGCCCGTTGGAGCATAGGAGCTTCTGCAGTTGTTAGCAAAGTCATTATTCCACCTATTTGAAAATCCAGGAGAGTTCACCTCAGCGCTCCTGCACCTTCCAGCGAGCACGTGGGACTTTTTTTTTTTTGAGATGTCTCATTAGCAGGCTCTTCTCCTGTGCCATCATTTTCATTAGGCAGCATTGTTGGAGGGAGCTCTCAGAGGCTGAGCTCTGATTTCAGCGCACACGGGAGAGCGGCGGAGGGAGCCTCGCATGGAGCCTGGCACCAGGACCAGAGCCATGGAATGGCTTCCAGGAGTTATCCTCGTTATTCTGTAGCCCCACCACTTGGAGCTTAATCCAGAATCATCAGTAACAAGCTGGCCTGAAAATCCTGTTTGTAAGCAAGGGTAAACGGGCCCTGTGAGGTTCCTGCTCTTCCCTCGTGGGGCAGCTGGACAAGTACGGCTTTAGCATTCACAAGAAACCTTCGAGATATAAGAAAGAGTAAAATTGTCCTTTTATGGTGTTCAATCTTCAATTTTGCTGAATTATTCAAAATATGAGCTGGTAGAGGATAATGCCCTGTCTGGCCTTGCTGAGAGCAGGTGCTGTGGTATAAATGAGCTCATGTTTCTGCAGCCTTTCTTAAGGCTGAGGAATTTTGGAATGACAGCACGAACATAAACAGTGCTAAAGTCTGCTTTGTTCTTCTGATGAGATGGTGCATTTATTTAACTCAGCTTCAAGGTAAAAAAGCTTAATCCCTACAAGCTGTTATAGCAAAAGCCCCAAATTGGGTAATTCTCATGTGACAGGCCAGCCTGCTGAGGTTGCTGCCACCCTGGAATTTCTCTGAGCCGTAATTAGGAAAAACTGGTTTAATGCTGTTTTGTAGACTGAGCTTGAACAGTGCATCTGGTGCTGAGTTTGGGGCTATCAGTTACCCAGCCCCTCTGTAAGCTTGGAAATCATCACTTTAGTGATTGACACAAAATGTACAGAGGAATCAGGATCTGCTGCACTTATTAAATGAAGATGATTTGTCTTCCTGCATCAGCAACTAAAACTTTCTGTTTCTCGAGATCATTGGATTGGGAAGAACTTTGAGTCTAGCCCCTCACACTGATAATTATGCATAATATATGTAGTGTTTATCACAGTCTGTTTTTCCAGGTTGCTGCAGGTGTACAGAGCTCTTAGTGCTGCCTGTGTGTAACTGCAGTGGAAGGTGAGAAGTTAACATCTTAAAAGATCTCTGTTTCCCTTCCACACCTGCCTCTAATTTGCATGGCAATTGAGGAAAAGTGAGTCTAAATGAAAATAAATTGTTCTGTTTCTAATTTTTGCCTCTTCCTGGAAGAGGCAGGCAGGAGAGGGCTGGCATTTTTGTCATCCAGATTGAGGAAAACCCAGCTGGGTTGTAGCTTTGTGTTATTTGAAATGTCCAGGGACATTGGTCGGGTTGCCTTTGAAATGAGCAAATAGAAGGTGCTGTATTTAGGGCCATTGTTGTAGTGATGTTGTTAATGGGGGTTTTGGATTGGTTTGGTGGGACACATGTTCCAATCTCTGAGTCCCTGCTTGCCCTAGGAAGAGGTTTTGGAGTTTGAAACTAGTGATAGCTGAGATCCAGGAGGAGGTGTTCACATCCCAGCTCTTTTACTGGAGCAGATCTGTAAGGGAAGGCAAGTGATTTTGGGGTACTCATGGGTGAGAAAGTGGCTGGTTTTTGGGAGGGGGAACCTGAGGAGATGAAATCCCTGTGGTGCCCAGGCTGCAGCAGGAGCTGCCCTCCTTCCCTGCCCCGCAGGCAGGGCGTGCTGTGCGGGGAAAGCTGCTGGCAGAGAGGCAACAAGAGAGAGGCAGTTTGAAGAAGGCTTAAATTAAACTCAATCAGGCACAGCAGCCATGAGCTGAAGGGCCAGATCCTGTGCCTGGTACATGCACTGAGCTCCAATTTCTGTCTGTAGCTTTGGAGAAAACAGTGTTGGCATCAGAGATGTGAGCAGAAAGCTGCCTTTTCATCCCTCCTGCATGTAATTTCTGACAGGTTTCCTCCCCCACTCTTTTATATCCACTGTTCAGTTTCTTCCCTCTTTGAAGACTTTTCCATTGAATTTTAAATCTCAAGATTTAAACTGTATGTAGACATAATTGTGTCTCTTCCTATTTACTTAGTCTTGCTCCTTGTTATCCGTGCAGTATCAGTGATGACACTTTTTCCTGGGCAGAGTTGTCAGTGACATATTTTCATATGAAAAAGGGGGAGAAAAGGAGGAGTATTTTGAATAGAAAACTTGACTTATTTCAATAAAAGTAGGCAGGTGGTGTGTTTAATATGTTAACCCCCATTCTATGGATTTGTTTTACAGCCCTTCTGTCTTGAGATGGTAAAAGGCTGGAAGGGAATTAAGGAGACCAAAGGAAGTCCCTTGACATTTTTATGTGCTGAAGTAACAGGCAGGCAATCTTGCTTTATACAATGCTGTCTTCCTGGGTAGAACAATTAGTGTTAATGTGGTAATGATAATTGTTTCTGTAAATTATTCTTAATTAACTATTTATGTAATAAGACACTTAAGGATCTGTATTTAACAATTTTAAGGGTTTTTTTCCCCTGCTAATTGGCTTGCCTATATATTTCTTTCCTGAGCTAGTGACTGTTTTCTGTTCATTATTAACTGTGTGACATTCAGGCTTAAAATTTGGTATAGATGATCCTTAATTAACACAAAATGGTGCATAAATGATGAAGAAACAGGTGGGTTCCTTCCTTTAGCTGTCTTCTAATTGCAGAGTGCTGTGTTTTCAGGGAAGTTACCAAGCTCTGAGACAGATCCCAGCTTGTGGGGCCACTGTTACCACCCAGAATCATCACCCCAGACTTTCAGCAGGTGCCTCCCAGATGTTAAACTTTATTATGTGCCAGATGTGGAAGTGCTTCTTCCACATCTGGCACATCTTCACTTCCCAAAGTGATTCTTTGGGAATCTTCTGTATCCAACTGAGGAGATAAGGGGAAGGGGGAAAAGTGTTTGAGACAAGAGCTTCAGGGCAGTCAGTTTGTGGTGGTATTTAAGCAAGCAGAGAGTAAAAATGGATGATCTCCTGCCTCATTTGATGCTGCCTGATCTATTTTGTAGGGGTTTTGGAACAAGGTGAGAATGAGGGAATAACCTGCTATGCCATGTGGTCTTTAATTAGTTCCTGTTGTTCTGGTTTGGGCTTTCTTCATCTTGAAAATGTCACCTGCTGCCCTGCTCTTTCCTTGGGTTTTGTTTTTTTCACTTGCCTCTGTGTGAAGCATATACCAATATTTTATGTACATAATTGGTCTGAGTTTCTGTATACTGCCTAATATAAAGTGCACATTCTCCTCTTCACTGTGGTTTATGTTTATTGCACTCACTGCATTGCTTTATGTGCACAGTGTGCTTATGGAATGTGTGGTGCAGGCAGAGAGATGTTATATTCCATTCTTAGCCTCATTAGTGCAGTTTTCTTCACCAATTTTCATCAAGCTACAGTCTAATTTAATTCACTTCATTATTTTGCAAAGTAGCTCTTATCTGTTGGATTTCCCTTCTGTTGCTTTAAAAACCAGCAATGTCTCAAAACAGTGAGAACTTAAATATTTTTAGCTTTATTTTTCTTTTTTTTAACACGTCCTGAGCATCCTAGGATTTCTGTAATACAGCCAATCAGTTAAAGCCAAATACTGATAGCTTTACAAGTTAATTAGCACCTCAGTTCATCAGCACTCACACTCAAATTAATACTGGAGAAAGCATCTCAGAATCTCATCTCCCATTTGCATTTAGTGAAGGTGATTTTGCAATATGTTAATTTTTATTGTGTGCAGAGCCTGTTTGATTTTCAGTGCTATTATTTTTTGACCTATTTAAACTTGGGGCCGAAAACCTTGGGAATTGGCTTGTTTGAGCTTCTGTGAAGAATATGGACAATTCAGTCCATTGCTAGGATTTATTCTGATTAAACAGCACTGACTCAATATTTTGCTACTCAGTCACTTGGAAAGTAGGTGGTTTTTTGTTGTTTTTGGGTTCTTTTAAAGTGTTTGCAGCTTAGTGCTCTTGATGTAAATAAAAGGAACTATTAGACTAAAGTAGGAAAAATAACTTTAACCTAATCAAGCCCTAGTTGTCTGAATTAGTAACACCTACAATAATTAAGATACTCAGCGGAAGTAATAGCTAATTATGTTCAATAATAAGGAATCATCATCATATTCCATCCATTGCATCTTTAGATTTTTCACTGCATAGGCTTTTCTTTCAAAGACTGAAAGAAATGGGAAGAAATTTTTACACTGGTGGTGAGCTCTGGTGTATCTGAGAACAAGTAATTGGAACTTCAGAGGCTTGATATTTTGGGAAGAGTACAGATAATTACTATTTACTGTTGTCTCCTCAGCTGCAGCATGCCAAGAGAAAGGAGCTAATTTCAATTACTCTTTCTTTGGAGATGCTTACTGAGGGAACACTTCATCAAGGGTAGTTTGCTGCTGCAGAAGACTTTATCCAAGTGCTGTGGGAAGCCAGGAGCTTTTGGTGGTTGGGCTGCTGCAGGGTCAGAGGAGGAGAATCCTTTGAGTCACAGATCTAATTTTACATCCCTGCAGTGGTGCTGAGGGCTGAACGTGCTGCAAATGCACCAGTACTGCTCTGCTGGCTAAAAATCCCCACTCTGAGGAAGCAGTTATCCCAAATATCAGCGTGGGGATTTGGAGTGTATTCCAAGGGGAAGTCAGGGCTGTGTCTCTCAAAGGCACTGCTGGTGTGGGTTTTGGTTTTTAGGAGTATTCTTCAGGGGGTTTAGCCATTGTGGCTTCCTTTGGTGTTCTTGGGGCAGAGGTAGATGAGATCTGAGTTTATGGGAAGTGGGAGAGATTGATTGGCTGCCTGCTGGAGTAGAGACTTTTATCAAAATTTATTGAACAGAATACAGGTAAATGTTTCTTTCTTTTAATCAAGGTTGATTAAATTACAATCAGAAGGATGCCTCTGCTCCCTTAGGCACATCACAACCTTGTTATCATCTCAAATTCATGCAACCTTTCAAGAGGGGGTTTTATTAGCTGTTCCCAATCCCCAGGTAATTACTGTAGACCAAGAGATATTTGTAGAGAACATTTTGAGTGAGGGAAATGGGTTCACAAGACATCACAGGCCTGAATAAATTCTGTGACAGGAATTCCTGCTCTGATTTCCAGTCCCTGGCTCTAGGCACATCCCCTGGGCTGTGTCCCTTTCCTGGGCACAGAGCAAGTGTTGCTCCTTTTCTTGCAGCACCAGCACTGCAGGAAAAGGATGATTTGGATGATTGGCGCCGCTGCCCTTTTATAAAGCAGCTTCATGATTGCACGAGGCAGGGAACACAGCAGGATCATTAATTCCTTCAGGTTTCCACTCTCTTTCATTGCAGCTGCCTCCAGAAAAAGGTTCCTGTTTCTGAGCTTTCTGTATTTCAGAAATCAGCAGATTTTGTGAGGAACTTTTATGACAGTGACAGTAAAACAAAAGCAAGCAATCAAACCTGGACTGGTTTATGTACTTTCATGTTATTCACTTGCTAATACACTGCTCCCTAAAAACCAGAATATCTGCTCACACCCTTTTCAGTTTTAAAGGAAAATGCCTTTGCTACTGCAAACAGAGGAATTAATCATAGCTGGCTTGTTCTACAAAACACACTCTCAGCGATGGGAAAGGTCTGGGTTTTTTTTTTATTTAATTTTTTTCTCCCTCAAATAAGGAAACTTAAATTACTTAAGGGACTACTTAGCTTCCACTGGTGCAATTAGATTAACATAGGAGGAATTTTGATTTATTTCCAGAAATGAATATATGTTTCTAGGTCAGTAACTCTATTTAGAACAAAAGATCTTGAGGTTTTTTTTCCCAAAATAAATCCAAATGTAATGTTTGCTAGGCTGCTCTCCATTTGAATTTCAGTTTAATCTTCATCTTCTTTTATTCCCCTTTCCTCGAGAAGTGCAAAAGTGTTAAAGTTGAGAAGAAGAATTGGGAAAGAGGGGAAGGGATAATAAAGTGATGAAATCAGTCACCCTGAACCAGTACCATAAGCCAGATAGAGGGGCAGAGGTGTTTACTAAAAGTAAAATAAGATCCAGAGCAATAGAACTGAAAGTTAACAGTGAAGCCATGAAAGCTAGGATGATATTGAATAATTGGGCAACAAAACAGATCCAATTCAATGTTGATAACATAAAACAATCCATATAAAGGAAAAACAGTAATACATGGCTCCCTTTCAGTGAACCAAAACCAGATTTCTGGATTTGACCCCTTGCATGCAATCTGGAGGAATATATCATATTTATCAATTGAAACAAAATGAAATGTTGCAGACTGCATTGTGTTGCAGTCTGTGTGTATCTGGTTTGTAAAATTTATCTGTTGACTTCATAACAGAATTGTTAAAACTCGACCTTTGGAGAAATGAAAAATCAAAGAATTGAGCCTCTCTTCAAATATTCAGGATGCCATGTGAGACTGAAGATTAACTAATGTTACTTATGGAAAAGTAGTCTCTAGCAAACTCTGAAATGTAAATTTTGAGGAAGTTATATATATCTGTGGTGGTTAAAAATAATCTTGCCCATTAGATACTCAGTCTAATACACCTTCTCCTGATAACTAAACTGCAATGGGGATGTATGGTAGGTGTTGGTTAAAAAATAGCCTAAACCCCTAAAAATGCCCCAACGTCTCCCCCTCCCCCAAGAATCTCTTGCTCAGTCCTTGAACACCAGCTCAGGGTCCAGTCTGGGCTCACCTGTGGAGCCTGCTGCCTGTCACAGCCACTTTTGGCTGCAGTTGCAAAGATTTATGACTGAGATAATAACCCCACGGTATCTGAGTTTACAGCCTGATAGTTAATCATTCTCTGTGTGCCATGTGTTGTAGTTCACATGTAAACAGGGGTTGGAAAGCAAAATAATCCCCCACAGCAGAACTGGGCATGTCCTGAGAGCTGGTCTGTTCCATCTCAAGTGGGATGCTCTGCTCTTGAATTTGAGCTTCTTGGAGGGCTTTAAAACATGACCTGCTGTATCTAAACATGGTTTATCTCCACTGCCAATAATTCAGAGTAGTCTCAATACTAACCTGGAAGACAGTTTAGCCTCTTTTTGCATTCATGGTTGATTTTGTGAACCTTTTTCTTTGCTGTGATGCCAGCAGAATATCTCTACTGAATTATGGTTATTTAATCAAGGCCTGTGCATTATTGTACAAGTCCCCTCATTCAGCTTTGTCCTGAAAAACTGATTTTTTTTTTTTTTTTTGATTTGCAATGGAATTGAGTGAGCTTCTGATACATTAAATCCAGTTGTGCATCCTGCACCTCTGTCTCATGTCATGCAAATGTGAAACAGCAGGTACACGTCCAGTAGGTCTTGCTGCTGGAAGCCAGAGAGATTTTCTATGTCAGTAACAAAGGAATACAAAATTCAGAATCCTTTCCACCAACTCTGGTGCATCTTTTTAAGTGGATCCTGCAGATGTTAGCTTTCAAACATCTGTTTCTCCTGGTGTTTCTTTCCTCAGCATCTTGAATCACAGTTGAGCTGGTGCCGCAGCACCAGCTTGGGACCACCAGACTAGCTGGTTTAGCAATTACATCTGGTTTTATTCCAAATTATGGTTTTGTCCAGCTGTCTTTTAAAACCATTCCTATGAGTTGCTAGGATACATTTCTAAAAGTGGAAACTGTGTTTACACCACTTCAGTGTGAAAAATCTTTGAATATCACTTTCTTCTTTGCCAAGCCTTCATTACAAGGCACTGAAGTTTACCAAGCTCTCCAAATTGTCACACAATCCTGTTTCTTTGTTTGTGGTAATCAGAGAAATACATGGCTGATTAAATGAATCCTGTTTTGTCTGCTATTATTGACTCCTTTGCTGAGCAGTGGCATTATTCAGACGGATGTTTAGTCAGCTCAATCCTGACCAAGGCCAGTCCTGCACCTGTGGATTCCTTTTTGTGCATCCTCCAGCCCTCAGAGCATCTCTGTGACCTCCCCTGGACTGGCTCCAAGTCCTTCTTATGTTGAGGGCCCCAGAGCTGGGAATCAAATCATCTGAAACAAAATCAAAGCCACACATTTTCCAAAGGAAGGTTGTAGGCAAGGAACTTGAAATTTGTACGAGTGAAGGATGGGCAGCACAAACCACCAAAAGGCAGTGGCAGAGTTTGCCCAAGTTCTGCATGATTTTTAAATTTCTGTTTGTCAATATAGGATTCCAAGGATGAAGCCTTCCTCATCTTAAAACATCTGCTGTAACTTGCCTTGTCTTGCATTGTTAATTTTTCTAAAATGTAAGGAGTTTTTGACATAACTATAATCTCCTTACTATAAAATCTACACAGTAGAAATAGGTTTTAACACCTAAATTTATATTTTGATCAGCCATTTCAGGCTCAGTGTTGATGCTTTTAATATCAAATAAGGTTTTTGTGGGGGGCATCATGTAGGAGGGTGACTGAAGAAAGAACTGGCATTTAAACCTTGGAAGAGTTTTTCTTAAATGATAGTTCTGAGATTAGACTTGTTAGCCACCATTGTGATTCTTTCAAACCAGCCCAACAGGCCTTGAAATAAATGCTGTGGATGTAATCAGCAGTCAGATTACACTGAATGCCCACAGCCTCCACCAGAAAGGTCTAAGGGAAAACAATTACAGATGAAACAAAACATAGCATTTAAATCCCTGCATGAGAAGCAGCCACACAAAGGAAACACAGAACATGGTTTAATTACCCAGGTGGAAGAATGTTTAGAAAATTAGTATTAGGACCTTGGCAATTGAAAGCATTTAAAGTGTTGATGCCCCCCTTTTCTTTCCTTTGATTAAAAAGGTCACTGACAGAACATAGCTCTGTGCATACTCCAGCAAACATGGGTGTGATGGCTGCAGCGATTTCTGCAGCTCCTACAAGTGTCAGAGGCTCAAGAGCAGTGCATAGCTTCTTAAAATGGTCCCCAGAAATGCATATTTCTATTTAAAATCTTATAAAAGGAGCTGCATGGTTAGTGAATTTCATCCTCTCAAGATTTTTTCAGGTGCATCAAGGCAACCTGATGGTTTGGTCATGCACAGAGGTGACCCCCAAAAGGTTTAAACTCTCTCTGCTGTTCAGGGAAAGCTTCTAAACTGATAAAATGCAAAGCCATTCCTTCCATTCTGCCCTGGAAGTAAGGATCTTAGAGACAGACACACATGAGCTGTTGCAGGTGACTGAGGAGGAGAACCTGCACATGGCCTCTGTGTCCTTTGCCCTTCTCTGTGGGCATTGCTGGTGCTGTCTCTTAATTTTCACTTCCCAGTGTGGTGCTGGAATAGCAGGAAAGAAAAAACAGTAAAGACAAGAGCTAGGCTCATCATTTTTTGCCTCAGGAATGATGATGCTGTACAATTTCCATTGTACCTCCTGGGAGCGTATTAAAAAATGAAGTGTAGGCTTAGGCAGCATTTAGATGGGGAGGAAAGTTAAAAGATTTTACTAGGATATTTAATAGGGATATGGTGGGTACAGTGTGGAATCTGACATGTAGGTGGTGATAAAAGCAAGAGAAATCCACAGGTAACCTGAATGCTGCTGCAAGGTCAGTGCAGTGAAGGAAATGGAGATCCTAAAGACCTTTTCTTGGGTTGCAACAGCACTGAAAACCTTGGAGTTGTTATTTGCTCTTGAATTTATGTGACCAGCTGGTCAGAGGTGGGCTTGGCAGGGTCATGAGGTGATTCCCCATCCCTAGAAGTGTTCAAGGCCAGGTTGGACAGGGCTTGGAGCAGCCTGGGATGTTGGAAGATGGCAGATGGGTTGATTCCAAAAGTTCATTGATTCTGTGAACTTTTCCATCTCCCTGGTACTGCAGGAGTGTTGCCTGCAGCTTGGAGTCATTCCTGATCTCTCCCTGGGAGGAGTTAGATCTTGCTGAGCATGTGGATAATGACATCCATTGTAAATCCATCTCCCTTTCCTCCTGGTAATCTCTTCATTTTGATGGAAAGGCTCTCGTGTACTGAGGGACCAGGGAAGCCTGGTTTCTTTGGCTTTATGTTGATCTAAGCTTTAAGGAAAGACAAGGCTCAAGTGAGGCCTCTCCTCAGCACATCCATCCATAGAATGGTTCTCTTCCATTGCACCATCTTTTTCCCCTGCCTGGTAAAGTGCAAAAATCATAATATAGACGAGACTTGACTGAAATTGGCCCGAAGCTTCACGTGTTAATGCAGGCACGAGAAGGGAGGATGGGGGTTTCCATTGCTCTGCACATTCCCACATAACACCCAGGGAGTGTCTGGCTGTGTTCCTCTTGTTTTCTTGAGAAACCAGACTAAAAATAACAGCAAATAGGAAATGAAAACAATTCTGTTACTACATAGTACATTGCAAGGAAAAAACCATTTTCCACGTCTCTGGATTAGCAGAATGTTTGAAGCTGTGATAACCCAGTTGTTAACAACCATAATTTAGATGTGGGTTGTTTTTTTTTTCTTCACATAAATATGACTTATTTGAAGTACGTTGAATTAGAAAACTCATGAATAAATATTTTGACATAATCAGAATTATATGGCTAGAAATTGACCTACTTTGCATGACAGATGCTTGAGAATCCCCCAGCTAATAGCAGACTAACCTGGCACAGCAATGCCCGATCTTATAATAGTCTAAGCTGCATACAGACATTAAATTATTAGATTGTTGGGTTTTTTGCATGGAGATTAGACACAGACAATTTTGTTTGTAAATGAGTAAGTTATAGGCAAGTTATTGAGGAGGCCTTGGGGTGCAGTCCAGAGAAGGATTCCTGCATCATTTGATCAGTGTTTTCAGCATGGTCTCAAAAAATCTCTTAGAGGTAGAAATAGCCAGCAAATCATGATGGTATCAGCAGCCAAATAATGAGAGTATTACACCAAATAGAGAGGTCTTTTCAGAAGAAAAGCACAACTGCAAGAGGAATAATAATGTTTTAAAAAATTGGTAATATTTTGATGGTGTAAATAGAATCTACTTTTCCCCCTACAGCTGCTCCTTATGCCAAGTGTTGATTTCAGCAGACTGATTTTTATCTGCGTGTCCTTTCAGTTAATATGACAAGAATTTTCTGTAGGTTAAGTTAACAGAGAACTCTGACCTTGGGAAAAGAGTCTTCTCAGTTTAGGTTTATATGGATTCTTGTAAAAAAATAATCTTCCTTTATTATTATAACAAACACAGGTGATGAAACATTTTAGGTGCTTATAGCACAGAATAGAGTTTTCAAGCTTCATAAGTTTTTGTTGTTCAGTTCTAGCACAAGTAATAATAGTGATTTTATTTGTAAGGTATCATGCTTTTTATTTTTAGTGGGGGAAAAGTACCTTTTTCATGGCTCAGTTTCAGCAAAGATAACCCTTCTTTTATAAAATCCATGCAATGAAAAATAATAACATATTCCATTTTAGTAGCCCTTTTATTTGCTTCCCAGTTGTTTTCTCTGTTTTCAAAGAATCTCTGCAGCTGAAGTTGACTTTGTTCTGACTTTTTTCCTCAAGGTCTTCAGGGGAATGTTTTGCTCTCTTGTAATGAACCCTTGTTAGCACAAGGGTAGTTAAACCACGTGTATAATATTGGCAGATCTGTTCTCTTCCAAGCCTGAAGCAGGGCCAGGCTGAGGCATAGCTCCTGTCCTCTATCTTGATTTGCTCCAGCTGCTTAAAACTTCCTAGAATTAGGTTAAAGTGTCCCTTTAGCACCCATATTTCTTCCAAAAAGGATGCAGTTCAGTCATCCTTGCAGTGCCCAGCTGCCAGACCCAGCACTGTGGGTTCCAAGCAGAGACCCCTTCAGGGACTGCTCAGCTGGGGATGGAGCTCCTCCTTTCAGGGAATAAAGGCATCCTTTTAAAAGAGAGTCCTGTTTTAAGGACACTGATTTGCAGCTGAATTTGGATTCTTTGGAAGCCTCACCCAAGGGCAAGAGACAGAAGTGATTACTTGGGTTAGTCAAAATCACTGCATTAGGAGCTTCTCTCTGGTTTGCAGCATTTGGAGGAGGGTTGGTAGTGATTTCTTTCTGGTTGCTCTTCAGTTGACCAGCTCTGAAACACTGGACTGCTCTTCAGGTGGCTTAGCAAATGTGTTAAAATTTGTAAAATTTCTGGCACTCAGCTTTGGTCTTTTGTCCTGCTTCTTCTCACATACCAGTAGGCTTTTTGGATTCAGACATGGTCACTTGGGTCCTTGTGCCCTTACAACTCAAACCATCTACTCAATAGCTGAAGAACTCTCCAGTTTTCCCAGTTAGGGAGAGTTTCCTGTTCTCTTACTTGACATAGAGTTAGCTGCTGGGGTTTGCTGGTTTGTTTTTATTGTATTTCCTTACTTTCCCTACAATTCACTCTCAGTTTCCTGAGCTCCATCCCAAACACTTTGGCTCCTTGATGCCTGCTCAGTTCCAGGAGCAGAGGAGTTGTCCCAATGTACTGATCCACCGTGGCTTTGTACACACCAGAGACGTGCAAACCCCCATTTCTTACCTCTGGAATCCTATCTGGCACAGGGGTGTTTTACTTCTTGTCAGCAGTTTGCCCAAGGGTGACTGCCAGCAGTAGTCTTTTCATTCCTGCCTCCTGCTGCCACTCTGACAATAGGAACGGCAGCAGGAGGCAAAAATGAAAGGACCAGATTGAAAGAAGCACTTTGCCACTGTTGTAATTTTGAAATTGATGGCGTTTTTTAGCCCAAAGTCTCAGGAAAAAAGCTGCTTTCCTCTTTGCCTCCTATTGTTTTTCCAGCAGGGAGAGACATTCTCTGATGTTGCAGAGGCAGTGGGAAGCCAAAATGAAAATAATTTTCTTCCTGAAACATTGGATAACAAAATGTGAACAATTTCAGCAGGGAAAGAGTGGTTTGTTTTTTTTTTTTTGTTGACTGCCATGTGGTGAATACTGGTATTTCCATTTGACTACAAAAATAAATAGCAGCTGCTTTTCTTATTGAGTTAATGTGATCTTAAGATCATTTCTAGACACCTGTTTACCGTGGATTTTTTTTAGCATGACACTCTCATTCTTTTCCTGCATGAGAATAGGTGTTGTAGGATGGGTGTTTAGTTCACTTTTGAGGCCATGTGCTGCCTTTAGTGCCATGCCCTTGGAACCAGCTTTTTAAGGCAGAAACTAACAGGTCTGCACATTCCAGAGATGTGTTTTACACCAATATTATCAGAACTACTAATAATCCAGATGTAATTCCCAGGGCCACTAATTCCATTGGAAGAAAGATGAGGATTGTTCTGCAGTTGCACTGACATTTTCTGCTGGAGTCTTTGCTCAGTGGGGTCTGAAGTGGTTCTGGGGTTTAAGTGACGTGGGAGGTGGGGCTGGGGAGCTTTAGTGCTTCAAGAGTGACCTTCACCTTCACTCTTTGAAGACCCAAGTTCTTTGATTTAGATTAGACTTTATTTTTGCTGGGGAAGGTGATGCCTTGTGAAGGCTGCCCTAGAACAGAGACTAGACAGAGTTAGAGAATAAAGTAGGGATTTATTAGAAGGCCTCAGTGGATCCACCTTGGGCATCTCAAGAGCCCAGCCAGGGCTGCACCCAAGATGAACCAAAATGGGCACAAAATAGATGGCTTGTCCTGGGGTCTCTCACTTTTATAAGTTCTGCTCCATTTACATATTGGGGTTAATTGTTCAATTCCAGCTTTAAGTTATGCAGTCCCACCCTGCTTGTTTTTCTCTCTTCAGCCCATGGTGTTTGTGCTCTTGGACTGAGATTTGGATCATTTGTCCTTGGTCCCCAGCTGGAGCAGGAATTGTTTTGTCTCCGTACTCTTTGCAGAGAGCTCACCATCCCCTAATGTGAATCTCAGAATTACACACTAAAGCAGCACAGAATCTGAAAAATAGAAAAGCTAAAACCTGAGGCATCAAAGGAAATCAGTGAAGGAACACAAGCACAGCCCCCAGACTGTGCAGTTTGCAGGTGTTCCCAGCCTGGTGTGATGCACATTCTGCAGAGCACTGACAGCAGCCTTCAGCAGGATGAAGTTCTGCATTGACACAGGGGATGGCTGGGAGGGGAGAGGTGGCTCTGCCTCCATCCAGTGTGGTGCAAAGCCCCATTTCTGTGCCTGCACACAGCACTGGTGCAGGGGGGAACCACAGTGGTGACAGGAGAGGGTGAAGTGTGAATCAATGAATGGCTTTGTCCTCCTGCTTTAGCTGTTACAGGCTATTGCTCTTGTCTTTGGGGACTTTTGTGGCTGTAATTAGTTATCTTGAATGGAAAGATTTTTTTTCTCTTATTGAACGTGTGAGAAATTTGGGAATGTTAATCAGCAGAGCATAACCTTTTCTTAACTTGCTCTTTTTATAGTAGTGGGGAATTAACATTATTATGGGGCAGCTCAGGAAGCTGGTATTTGTAGGAAATGAACAGATTCTCCACCCCTTCTCTTTCTTTATACAAAACAAAAGCTAAATTTTTTGGTAGGCTCATCAACAGAATATATTTTGTAGGCTTTGAAGTGTTAATTGTGAATTTGTGTGTCTCACATGACTTTGAGGTGCTGTGTGTGTGTGGATTAGTGAAAGTCTCATTAAAATTGTTCTTGAAAACTGCATACTTAAATCCAGATATAGGGAAACACATAAAAGTAGCTTGATTTTTTTTTTTTTTTTTCATGAGTTCTAAGCTCTTACAGTTTTGTAGGATTAAAGAGGAATCAGGGAGATCCAGCTGTTCTGCAGATCTTGTTGCAAGGTCACGTACCAAAATAATTAATTAGATGCTTTTCTGTAAATGATCAATATTCCTTATGTTGGTTGATTTTTCATCTGCTTTAAGGTGCTTCTCAGTGCTGTGGTGGAGCTTGGAAGGAAAAGCAATTCTATCTGACTTTCCTCTGCCCCAACAAGTTCAGATTAGGTTGGGAAATGACGCATTCAGGGGTTATTTAGCAGCCCCTGTGGACTGGGCTCTTCTTGCTGCTTTGGAAGTCGTGTACAGAGATTTTTGGCAGCAGATGGTATCAGCTGAGTGCCCCATTGGGGCTGTTCTGCTCGTTCATGTGAGTACAGCTGTAACAGGTCCTTTGGTTTTCAGAGTGCTTGGGCTTTTACAATGCCCCATCCAAATGCAGTGCACATATTAATGCAAATTAAGGATCACTGTAACATCAGTTACCTTTTCTTAGCTGGTTTTAGCTCAGAAACAACTACTGACTCCCAGACAAGCATGTAAGGAATGAAACAGCTGATGACCCTGTTTTCCCAAGGGCTTTATGTACCTGACATTTTGATGTCTGTTTGATTTAAACATTTACCCAAGCTTTAAAACATTAGGTGAGCAAGGATTGCTAAACTATCTTCTGTCTCCTAAGAGGAGAGTCCACAAATACCTGTCTTTGCCCTTCCCCTCTGGTTGTCCAGAAAACATAATTTTAATTCTCTAACAGCAGAAAATGGACTGCCAAGTTCCCTGGTTTCACTTCTGGTCATTCCCTGGGGCTTGCTGAACAAGGTTAGTACCCCAAAATGAAGTTTTATTGCAGGGTCTCATTTCTCTTTAAATCAATGTAAAATTTGGAATTCCAGCCGCTTCTACACACAGCCTGAAAAAGGCTCCTTTACAAAATGACTTTCAAAGATTTATGAAGACTTGCATGGTATAGAGGCTGAAAGGAAGTTTAATTACATTCAGCTTGTGGTCATTTCTGTGTCTGAAGATGTGCCCATATTCTGTCATCTCAAAAACCATCTAAGAAAATAAAATTGATCAGTGAGCCTTCTGGCTAAAAGGAAAATGAGTGCTTTGTCATCTGCCCGTGGAACCTGGGTGCTCAATCACTGCCTTCTCCCGGGTGCTCAGCCCAGACTCTCCATCACTGAGATTTGTCCCAAGTTTTAATCAAACATTATTTTATACTGAGGCCTCCTCTATAAATAGCAGAACCCTTCCCTTGACATACTCACATGGACTTCATTGTAGTAGTAAGGAATAATTTAATCCAGTCCATGCAACCATTTTGCTTTGGGGATGGTAAATGTGCATCATGTTCATCTTGTCTTAAGTGTTACGATAAAAACTTGGCAAGTGCAGTCGCTGTCACCTGATGAACAACATCTCTGCTTATAAAGTTGATCAAGGACAGCAAATAATACGGGAACATCTTATTTCCTTGAAGAGGAAACTTGTTTCTAGGAGTGGGGCTGTGTAGGTGCCTTCAAGTACAGTAATTCTCAGGCTAATAATGCCAGAAGCCATAAAATCTCTCAGTTTGAGGTTTTGTGAACAGCAGCGCTGAACAATCGGGGAGTGCTGCTGAGATGATAGCCTGAATGATGATTGAGTTTTCCTGGAGAGCCTTTATCTGTGCTTAAAATTGGAGGTAATGTTTTTAAATTAAACCATAATAGAAGTTCATTGAGCCTTTGGAGTGGTTTCTCTGTCCCCTCTTTACAAGGTTTATCATTTTCTGTAGAAGTATTCTCAATCTTTTTGTTCAGGACAAATTGTGTTGCTGTCAAAACAGGGCATTAAAAGCACCCCAGAACAACACCTTGCAGACTTTTTTAGGAGATTTCCTATCAATTGATGAAAGGAGAAGTTTGCACTCGGGTTGTGCCCATATACAGTAACCCAGCTTTTGTACAGTCACTTACATAGAAAAAGGTGCTTATTCCTCACAAAATTTTAACATGCTGTTTAGGGTGGTGTCCCCATAAACAGGTTGTATTTCACTCCATCAACAGGTTTTTTGAGCTGCTGGGGATTAGCCTTTATCACTGAAATAAAGTGTGAAATCTAAAGTATGTCTTCATTTAAAAGACAGCAGTGCTTGATGTCACGAGCAAATCGTGCTGCAACTTGTGCTCTGGTCACTTGAGATGAAGTATTGATCTTGAAATTAAACTCTCAAGTATCTGCCATTTTTAAAGAAAAAAAAGAGTTTGAAATGGCTAATTGCAAGAAGCTCATTTGAGAAATATTGGTAGAGAATGCTAGTGCTGACACCAGGTTAAATTTTGAGCACATAGACTGCTAGGTACAATGTAGTTTCTTTTCTAAAATGTTATGTTAAAAGAGAAAAAGGATTTTATTTTTCTGTGGCAGATCTGTGGATGCCCACAACAGGGTTGGGCAGTCGTGCTCCTAAAGACAGTGTGGAATGACCCAGCAACTCTTAAGTTCCCAGTTCTAGGAGAAAAATTGCAGGAATTAGATTAACAGATGCCAAGAGAATCTGAGAACTTGTAGGGGGTTCTCAGCTTTATAACCCCAAGTAAACATTCTGCACTGAACTTTTTTATGGTTATGAAGAAAGAATTCCTGGGTTTGTGGTATCACAATCCATCCGTTTGATGGATCATTTTGAGCCCTCTGTGTTGGTCTTGAGCTTCTCTGAAGGCAATGAAGAAAATGTGCTGTCAAGCAGAGTAATCAGAGTTGTCTTCATGATTCCTTTTAGTTCCTGCTGTACTGAAAGGCACATTTAATTGCATGTGAGTGTTTTCTCTTTTACACCTGCTTATGTACTTAGGGGCTTTTTTCTAGGGGATTCTGTAGTTGATTAAAATTGCTGTGAGTTTTCTTGGGATAATTGACACCAAATGAACCTGTGCATCATGTGTGTGTGTATGTGCAAATAGGTAAAATTATGCATGTATAGATATGTGTTTAGGTGCATATATATGCACAGCTAATGGGAAATACCTTTCACTTAGCAATTAATTTAGGAGTCTTCAGTCTGTGTGGCATCTTAGAGGTCATTCTGCACCACAGTGTTTTGTATTTTCCGCTGCGTTGATGCCATAAAAACCCATAAAAATGCTAATTGCCCCAGGAAGATGTAAGCTGTTTATAAGTGTGTATGGGATTGTTTTTCAGCCCTGTGATACAGGAGGAGGTGTTATTTCAGGTTTATCATTTGAATGTGTGCATAATCTGAATGGATATAACTTTGACAGTTTATTAGTTAGAAAAGGAGTAGAAAAGAAAAGACAGCGCTGTGCCGTTCTTCAGCGAATTGATTGCCAGGAGCATGTTATTGACTTTGGTGATAATATCATTATATATTTTACAGTCGTAAAATCAAGAAATTCAGATTATGCCCTGAGGGCTTCACACATTTAAATAAAGGATATAGCCATTTCCAGGGTTATTGGTTTAGATTAGCGGGTGCTACCAGGAATTCTGAGTGTGTTGTGGGCAGGACAGAAAGAGCAACAGTGCTCTCCCTGCAGCAGGGCTTTGCTTTATTTTATTTTTGTATTTATGAAATACACTCACTTACAGATCCCCTGGGAGGATGAACAACGTTTGCTCTAAACTTTAGCATATTAATACAGTGTTAGCTTGGTGTTTGGTGGGGCTGAGGGCTGAAATCAAGTGTAATCCTTGGCTTGTACCACAAGTGAGGATAAATGAGGGAACAATCACTCAAATACACAGTGCCTGGGAAGCAAACCTGGGGTGAGCTGCAGGCTTCAGAGCAGTGTCAGAGCCACAGAACCTGACACAAACACATCTGTCCCTCTTGGTGGCAAAGGCAGGGGATGGTGCAGCTTCCCAAGGAGCCCCAGTGCCTGCTGCTGGGTACAGCCCCGGGAGCAACTCTGGAATAACTCCTCTCCCTCTTGGACTGCATGCCAGTCACCCCTTGGGACTGACTAGACTTGAGGCACGTGGGTTGAGCACTTGGGTTTGGGTTTGGGGCTGTCTCCAGCTTGCTTGAGAGAATCTCAGTTTAATTAAGGTATAGAGCCTTGAATGAAAATGATTGCCTGCATTCCAGACCTTGTTTATGACTTCTCCAGTAGCTTTAGTGAGACGGATAAAGTGCCTTAATCATGCTGCTCAGCCTCTCTCCACTTCATATGGCAGCTTGGGAGGACATTGCATCACCCAGCTCTGGGCATTTATTGTTCTCTTAAAAGAGTGTGAGGGTCCAAGTGCAATGTCACAGCTTTGCAGCAAAGGTCATGTTTTCCCTCTCACAAAGAAGCAGGGGGTCCAGCTGGAACATGTATGGCTCCAGGGTGTGTGGTGACATCCACAAAAGTAGATAAAAATGAAATAATTACTCTTACATTTACATTTTAAGGGCCTCTGAGGATTATAAATCTATACACTGCAAACAAAACTTTCCCTGGATCAAGATCAGCTCATTTTCTAATTAAAAGTGATCACCTTTTTAAACTGAATTTCTATGACGACTTAGTGGGTTTTTAACGTCTGCATTTTTTCTCCATTTGTGGCATGAGAATCAAATTTATTTTAATTTTGATAACCTTCCATTTTGGATTGTGAATTGCTTGTGTTGAGTTGGAAACAAATGCCTGGGTTTTTCTTATGAAAATCCTTCTGCTTACGAAAAACAGACTATGAGCAAACCATTGGAAGGCACCCATTGATCTCAAATAGTTCTGATACAGACATTTATTTTAGGATCATTTGAGAGTGGTGTAAATGAACTGGTCTTCTGAAGAAGAGCTCTGGGGATGTTCCTCCCTGTGCAGGGTCAGGTGAACAGCTACAATGGACATCAGCTAGATGTGATTGGCATGGGTGCTGTTCTCTAGTCAAGAATTGTTAAAACAAGTTTTCAGGAAATGTGTTGTGGAGACAGGAGTGGTTGTCATTAAACATGGGCTTCTAATTTTGCTGCAGATCATGGCCTAATAATGATTTCTGATCTCAAGCCTCAATGTTCCATAAAGCCCTCACAGGTGACTGTCCCTCTTTGAACCATGGAGATGTTACCTAACCTCAAGATGGGGCTTCACAGCATTGAAATAAAACTCAGCTCTGGCAGTAAATGCATCCCTGTATCCAGAATAATTTTCTTTCCAGAGGCTGGGGCCCATCCAGTGTGGTGGCAGGGATGGCTGGAGAGCCAGGCTTGATGGCAGAGCTCCCCTGATAAAAGCAGAAGCTGCAAAGGAGCAAAGCTTGACTCTGCTTGTTACATGGAAGGAAGGATTCACTTCCCTGGGTGTGTTCCTGGCAGGGACACAGCCTCTGGTTTACTGGTTTAATATTCTCACTCCCCCTCCTCTGAAGCCTGGGAAGAATTACAGCCTTGTAATTCAGGCAGATTTTATTTATGCAGTTTCAGATACAGAAAGAACCTCGTTCAAGAGCTGTCATTAAAAACCCCACCCTTTTTTGTTTCAATGATGAGATGTTTATGACAGTCTGGACTATCTACTTTCCAAAGTGTCCAGGGTTCAAATGAAATATCACCCTCCCATAAATCTCACACTCCTCTTGGGTGCTGTAAAATCAGCTGCACAGACAGTGTCACGTGGTAATTTCCCAAGCAGGTAGGGAGTTTTCAGCACCAAAATGTGGGAAAATGGGTGACTAGAGATCAGAGGAGATGTGGGTGTGTGCTGAGGAGTGGTGGCTTGCAGATGGCTGACCCACGATGCAGGGCAGCGTGCGTGTGCGCTCTGCGTGCTCTGCACGGGACATATGCTCTGGGGTTTCACGGATGAATTTGCAGTCTCCAGCAATTTGCAGCTTCCACCGTGGTTTCAAATATCTACATCATTTTCAGGCTGATGATTTTTCCCAGTCATTTATCCCAAAAGCACTTCATCCTGCCTAATCTGGGTCATAATTGACATGGGACTTGTGCCGCAGCAGACACGGCCGTAAGTTGTGTTTGAGTGGGCCGTTAATGGCAGGGATTTAGTTACGTGCAGTAAAACACAGCAGAGGTTGAAATAAGTATAAATGTTAAAATAACAGATGAATGCAGGGTCACAGTCACGACTTGGACCCAGAAAAGACTCTTGAACACTTGACATGCTCCTGCTGTCAGCTCACAGCTGCTTTTGGCTCTAACGGAGGCGTGAAGTTGGAAATTTCAGCTAAGGAAGCTGTTGGAATTGGATCGTGTTTATTGCAAATCAACAGGATGTCTTAGCAAGTATAAAAGACATATGGAAAAGTCCATTGTTATTGTTGTACTTTGTTGTGTCTCCAGATGTTTTCCCTCCTGCCCCGCTCCAGAGGCTGAAAGTGGGAAATGGTTTCCCATTGTTTCTAGCTGATGGTGCCAACATCTGCCTTGATGTTTCCCTGGGGAACGATATTAGCACTGCTGAGAGTTTCTGATTCATCACTTGTGTCTCATTTGCCTTTTTTTTTTTTTTCTTTTAAATACAAGATAATGTCAGAGCATCAAGTTTCAGCCCTGCTCGGTTATTTTGAGGGGTGAGAAGAAATCAAGGGAAAGACTTGGGTGGCTGCTGAACTATCACAGCAGCACTTCAGAGCCTCCTTATTTTTGAAAAGCTGCAAATGAGGGATTAAAGCATTGCTCTGAGATGATTTTTTTCATTGAAAGAAATAGTATTTGTGAGCTCAAACATACTTGAAGATCTCAAAATCTTAAAATAGCTCTGTTTTCTTAATATACATTTAATCCATCATTAGTTCCCAGTGCTTGACTCTGAAGGGAAGGGAACCAAATGAATATCTTCATTTGGAAGTGCTCTTTGCTGGTCATATATGCTCATAATGGTATTATAAAGACTTTATTCCATAGTTTAGAGCCTAACTGGTTGATCAACTTGATAAGTGTGTAAATTACAAAGTTGGCCTAAGTGTTGATTGCTAATGAAGGTGCTTTTAATAGAAATGCGAAACAAAATAGAATTTTTCCCCCAAAGCTTCTTCCTACCAATAAACAGCTGTACAGTGTCAGATTATATCAATCTTCATATACTAATAAAAGTTATTATATCAATGATACTATTTTTAGTGCTTTAATCTGACCTTTAAAATAAGAATGAGCTCTGGAGAAAGTTTGGGCCAGAATTCTCAAATGTAGACTAAGACTAGTTCCTGACCTGTGACTCCTTTATATCAGACTCTGGTTTCTTGTTCATTCTTTTACATCAGCTGGGAGAATCTGAGCAGAGCCCTTAGGTGGCAATAGTGTAAATTTTAGCAATGTCTGTCCATGTTTAGTGAAGGGATTTTTTACTGAAAATTGTGTAATATCTCACCGTTCTGCCTGCTTCTTTGTGCTTTGGCTGTTGTTTGTTTGGTTGCAGTTATTTACAGCTCACTCCTGGCTTTTTTTGAGATCCTAGCAAAAAATTCCACAGGCAGCTGCAAAATATATGTTTAATCAATTTTAGGAAGACTGATTCCCTAACTAATATTTTTCTTCCACCTCAGACACAGTAAAAACTGTTCTGCAGATACTCAGGGAAGGGGGGGGAAGTTTTCCTGACAAAGATGTCTTTTTTGTGGGTTGTTGTGGTGTCATAGTCATGTGGTTCAGGTAATTTAGGTATGCTGGTGTCATGGTTTAACCTCAGCTGACCACAGAGCACCATGCAGCGACTCACTCCCCCCAGATGGGGGGAAGAGAATTGGAAGGGTAAAACTGAGAGAACTTGTGGGTTGATATAAAAATAGTTTAAATAGTACTACTGCTAATACTGTAATGAAAATAAAATAGCAGAAAAAAGAGAGAACTAAAACCCAAGAATTTTTATTAAGAAACTTATTTTTTGCCTTTTTTCAAGCTTCTCAGGGTGAGCCTGCAAGAGCAGCCCTTGTCGGTTATTTCTGTGTATGTTTATGTGCAAAAAGAATAGAACCAGGAGTTCTAAAGCATCAGTATTCTACAGACAAACAATTTGGTATTTGGTTTTGCACCTTTCAAATGTTAATGGTGTAAATATTGCTTAGATGAGTCATTTTGTAAGGAAATAGTAGCATGTTTCTGTTAGAGTTTTGTCTGCAAAACACAGAATTCTCCTGTGTATTGGGATTAAAACTACTTATACAGATCACAAGTTTTCAGAGAATTCACAAGTTGGAAGAGACTTTCAAGATCATTGAGTCCAACCCATGCCCTAACACAACTAAACCCTGGCACCCAGTGCCACATCCAGTCTTTTATTAAACACACCCAGAGATGGTGACTCCACCACCTCCCCAGGCAGGCCATTCCAGAACTTAATCACCCTTTCTGTTAAAAACTTTTTTCCTAATATCCAACCTGTATTTCCCTTGAAGCAGCTTGAGACTTTCAGATCCACAAGCTGTGATTCACGTTTATCTCTTTACTTCTATAAAAACCTAATTTGTGTGCTGGAGATTTTGTATGGCACCAGTTCCACTGCGAATTCCTTTGGGGTGGCGAGGCCAGGAGGTTTTATCGAGTGAGCATTTCCTTCTAATTCCACTGAAATGTTTGGAGTTAGACCTGATTTGCCCCTTGGTTGTGTTCCTTCACTTGTTTCTCTTTGCCCTCCTGTGAGTATCCTCATGTCCATGTTGTGTTTGCAGGTCAGGATCGCAGCGAAGCCACTTTGATAAAGAGGTTCAAAGGTGACGGTGTCCGCTACAAGGCCAAGCTGATCGGGATCGATGAGGTTTCTGCTGCCCGAGGGGACAAGTTATGCCAGGACTCCATGATGAAGCTCAAGGTGCAGTGAAACTTTTCAATGTTACAATCAAATGGAGTAAAATTCAGCTTGAGCTTGCACTCGTTCTCCTTTCATGACGCTGAGCCTTAGTCTGGTTAATTATGTATTGAAATCAGTCAATTTTGCATGAACTCCTGCCTGGTATTGCTTATCCTGGTTTAATTTTAATACATTATCTCTCAGTTCTGTAGTTACTCCGTGATTGACACCACTGCAATTTGTCCACAAATTACAAACAACACACTGCAAATTGAATAATTTTATTATGCAAAAGGGGAAGTAAATGACTGTGGAGGAAAATGGGATATCAGAGCATTTTCTATGACATTTCTAATCAACTGCAGCACTACCTCTGGCTGTTACCTCCTGTGAGTGACGGGTGTAGGCAGCCAGATTTAGGGGAGCTGGTATCCTCCTGGGAGGAGAGTGTCTTGCACCAGCAATGGAAGGGCTGATGTGTTGCAAAATCTGGCAGTGCACTGAGAGGATCAGGCATGAGAACGTAAAGAGGAGTCCCTGGAGATTTGGGGATGAAATGAAGCCGTGGCAAGGGCAGACTGGGGTGTAAGGTTGGAGTGTAGACAGAGTCTGAAATCCCAGTGGTGTTGAGGGTGGCTCTCCGGACCTGACAGACATCCCTCCATGGCCCAGTCTCTCTCAGAGCATGAGAGTTCCTGTAGGAATTGTTCTGTCCCTCACCCTGGGATATGTGGAAGAGCTTGAGTCACTGGGAAGGAAGGAAGGAAGGAAGGAGAGGTTGTGTTTTCCTGGAGTGCACTATTGGCTGTTCACTTCCCATCTCCCCTCTGCATTGCAGGGTTACAAACCAGGTCTAGCAGCAAATCCTCTGCTGCTTTTTCCCTTTGATTTCCCTTTTATTTCCCTCCCAGCCCTCTCCCCAGCCTAGAGAGCCGATGGATTTTCCATTGCTGGCTTTTCAGGAGGAGAAATCACTGAATGATTTCTGGTACACTACCAGCCCACAGGGTTCCAGTCCATCCAGGAGGAATGAGTTACTCATTAGGGAAACAGCATGGGGTGACACTCAGCTTGTGGTTCAACAACCTAAAAGCAAGATCTGGGAGATAATTTACAAATCACTTTTATGGCAGGCAAAAATTAATCCGCTCCAAAAGTTGCTCTGTTGGTGTGTCACATCAGCCACAATATTCCTGCCTGATTTAAATGTGTGCTGGGTGTTTCTCATCATTTCATGGCTCCTGGCACTATGGGGACAGTTGTCACTGTTCTGCTGCACAAACCTTTTTGTCTCTCTCCTCTATGGATTAATATTTCCTCATCTCCCAGGTGCATAATACCTGTTTGCAGGTGGCAAGATTGATCTAAACAGTCCTGGGAAATGACTAAAACTGTTAAAGGAAGGGAGTCTTAGAAATTCATTTTTGAGGGCAGAACATTAATTCATGGGCTCTGGAAACCCAGTGTCCCATAATATGAATTTTGAGGCCACCCATAAAGTCTTGGGGTGGCTTTCAACATCAGATCCTTGTAATGGCAGCATTGAACATCTTAAAACTTCAGTTAATTGTTCTTGAAACATTGGAATTGCAGAGAACCAGATAAAGTCTAAATATTTTCATTTCACGTAGGAGTACTGCTGATTATATTTGATCTCAGTTCAGTGTTACTGGTCAGGGCAGGCTCCTGAGAAGGTGGAAACAGAAGTTACTGTTCTAATTCTGCTGTGGGAAAAAATGCATGTGATGGTATCAGCAAGTTCTCTTACAAAGTAAAGGTCTGAGATCCTGAAAAAAAAAATACCCTCAATACTAGTTTGTCACAGCACAGGTGTAGTTTGATTTTTAGAATAGTTTTCTTCTTGAAAAACCTCAATTTGCTTTTACTAGATGAATGTGAAATAAGCTAAATTCATTGGCATTTTCTGTCCTCTGCTGCTTGCTGGGTTTTTTTCCTATTTAAAAAATAAATAAATAGAACAGCTTATAGCTGGGAAAAGAGTGCTAGAAATGACCTTCAGCTTCCATGAAAACAAATTTCATGGAGGATTAGCTAGTGCAGAGGTTGGAAGTGGGAGCACGTTTGAAATGCTCTCTGGGTAGCATAAAGAGATGTGGTACCTTGAAAAAAAGGAGAAAGCCAGAAGTAAGGAGGGGGCTGTTCCTGGAAAACCTTTAAGTTTTCCTAGAAAAGTGGTGAATTGTCCACAAGTAAACCTGTGGCACCTGGGAGAATCAGGAAACCAACTAAAACTGCTCTTTGTTTGCACAGGGAATTGTTGCTGCGGCTCGATCAAAAGGAGAACATAAACAAAAAGTCTTCTTAACAGTTTCCTTTGGGGGAATCAAAATCTTTGATGAAAAGACAGGGGTAAGTAAAGTTGATTGTGTGCTGGGACACAGTTGGATCTTTCCCTGGTTCCTTTAGATGCATTTCCTGGCTGGGAATCTCACATGAAGCAGCTCAAAAATTTGATAAAGGGTTATCATCCCTTAGATCACTTGCAGTGTGTAGCTTCTGTATTGTCAGTGATATAAAAATCACATTTTTTTATGGAATGAGAGGTAAAAGATACTGGAAAATTTGAGGTTGTCTCTGAAGCAGCAACTTCCCAGTAGCATCTGGTGGAGGAAGTTGCAGAGACTTTCATGCCTTACACAGTTTCTGCCGCAGCAATACCATGTTTGATTTTTTAAATTGCTCTAAAAGAAGAAACCTAAGCAAAACATTACACTACTTGGATATAATGCAACAACACACAAACTGTTTTAATCATAATTAAGAAGATTTTTACAGCAGTTTAAGCTCTGCCTTGAATTTTAAAAAGCTCTTGATTTAATCTTTTGGAAGATTAACTATTTAACACGGTGCCAGAAATAAAACCCTACTGATGATAGATGAAATTATCTTTGCCAGTTAATTTATATTATTAGAAAATCAATGTCATTGAGCTCACTGATACATAATACGAGTAGTTAGTAATGAAAAGCTCATTTGGGATGTGTTGTGTAAAGTATCCATGCAAAAGCTGTGCTTCAGAGGGCATTGCTGGGGTTACAGAAAATAGGAAATGTCAGAATTAGGGCTGTCTGTGCAAATTGCACCCCAGCCACAGTTGTTTTCCTGAGATTAAAGCCTTTTATTGGGCAAATAAAAGAGAGGAAAGAGAAAGTCTATTCCTTTTGCACTTGTCTCTGTATGTTTCTCAAACACTGGAATTTTTTGCCTAGAATAAAGAGGGAAAAGAGGACATGTTTTAGAAACAAAGGTGTGCTTTATTCCAGCTGCCTCTCCTGCAGCATCCTGCCCTCTCCTGTCTGCAGAAAGTGAGGTGGGGACATGGGCACAGTCTCCTTCATTTCATAGCTCTGACATCCCATACTCTAAATCTGACATAACTACATCATCCTTATAGTAAACCTGTCACTCACCCACTGAGGCTTAGAATGAAACCCTTAAATCCACCTTGCAGATGTCTGCCCCTGAGCTGCCCAAGTGATGGACAGGACTATTGAGTTGTCCTTCTTGCAGCAGGGCTGTGACAGAGGCATGTGGGGAGCTTTCCACAGCAGTTTTTACATGTTGTTGTCAAAACAGGAGAGTCGTGCTTCCCATGCCAAGGGTTTGGAACAGAGGTGCACAAAATCTCCTGCCAGGTCTTCACAGCCACCATCCCTTGGGCTTTTTTCCCAGCTTGGGTCTCTCCTTGTCCCAGAGTTTCACAGCCTTGTCCCGTTCATTCTTTGTCTTTCTCATCCAGCCTGTCTCTGCTTTGCCAGCCTACAGTTGTCATCTCATTCCCATTCCTGCTGGAAAATCCCAAAAGCTGGCAAACCTAGGGGTTGCACGGTTGCTCAGCCCAGGTTTTTGGATGGGAAGAAGCTGTAAAGAGCTGGAAAAAGATTATATTTCACTCACACTGATCTTCCAATTTCCATGTTAAACTTCAGAGTTTATAAAGTTTGGTGTTGACTTTAATGCAGCAGGGAAGAGTCTGGATAATCTTGCATTTACTTTCTCCTCCTTTAACAACCCTCCCTGTCCCCCACAAGCTTTTTCCCTTAGTTGCATTTCCATGATTTTGGAATTCCCAAAAGGGTATTTTGGAAAGATTATTTACCTCTCTAGTGTCCTTTCTTAACTTCTGACATTGTCTATTGCTGTCACGTCTGCCCCAGCGCCAGTCCAATGTGATAGAAAAGAATAAAAATATTCAGAAAAAAAAAAAGTGGGCTTCTTCATGTTGAGTGTCTTGTAGGCTGCCATTGGATTTTAATTTATCACAATAAAAAATCAATTTGTAGCTCAAAACTAGCAAATTTTTTTTAAAATTGGCAGTGTCATAGCCGACTTCATACAGGTGATTTAGGGGAATTGCTCTGTAATTTGTTACAGTTGAAGGGCTCTGGTTGGGGTACTACTGAAAATGATAAGCAGGTTTTTTTCTTCCTCTACTTCATAGTTCTCCTTAATATGTTCCAGACATAATATTCATCAAAAAGTATTGATTTTAATAATGGTATTATTCCAGCCATCAGGAATTCTGCCCTTTGAGTAAATTTATCCATGAAGGAGGTTGAGTTGAAGGTGGAATATCATTTGGAAAGAATATATCTCACCAAGAAAAATACAAGAAGGATTTTGCTGTGAGTTTGCACTGTAGATGCAGTACACTATGGTTCATCTACAGCATGCAATAGAAATAATAACAATCCTTTCTTATATTCCATCATTCCATGCCAGGGATTACACTAAAGAGGTCCCTTCATTCCATTTCCAAGTACTTGTCAGTGTATTTAGAACATGATAGCAAAAAATTGTATTTAATATGACTAACAGGATGTTCTCCTGTTGTGTGTATGCCAAAAATTGTCATTACACATTGGGTTTGACCCTATTAATCTTATAAATGCACCTTTTTTTTTCAGCTGTCAGATGTTTTCCATCCATCCCATTTGCTTTCTCCAGATTATGTTTGCTAAATATATACCTTACCTGAGGGATATACATTTTCTTTTAGTTTTTACTGTAAAAAAAACCCTACCATAATTATTGCTGAACACAAGTCTTTCTCTACCCAATGCCACTTAAGAGATTTCCTTGCTGCATATTACATGAAAATAATTTTTTTTACCATTTATTCTGTCACATCCATCTTGGTTAGACCTCAATACTGCAATATATTCTTAATTTATTTTATGGGAGTTGTTTTATATCTTCAAGAGCATGATCTTCAGACAGCAAAAATACAATTAATTACATTATGTTATTTAATACTCTCCCTTTCAGGGTGGAATGTAGTGATTGGTGATTTGCTGAGAAAGCAACAAAAGCCATGGCTGTGCATATGGAAGGAAGTGCAGATTTTGAGGAGGCCCAGCCTTGTTGTTTAGCTGTTCCTGAATGTTTTGTTAATCACACCCATCAGGCCATCTCCCTGTGATAGCTCAGTGATGCTTCATTAGGCCTGCGTGACTAATCAGGGCTCTGTAAAGAGCCTGTAATTGTCTCATTGTTTATTTATGTGGCCATAAATCTCTGTTTACTTGCAGGTTCCTTTCCAAAAATGTATTTGAAACTAATAATTAAATCCTCTGAAATGCTTGGGAAAAGATTTCCTTCCACCTCCACGCAGTGAGGTGTGCTTTTAAACTCTTGTTGTCTCTAATTGCAAAATGCTGTCGACTTCAATGGCAAGCCCCTAAACTGTGAAAAAGAAATGAGATAAAAGCAAGAAATTACTATTTGGCTCTAAGCAACAAATTCTTTCTGTTAAAGTAAATTTTTGTAATTGCATGGATGTGCAGATTGCCAGAGTGTGCTGTAGAATATAGCTCCCTATGTGGTATTGTATAGCTAAATTATTTATCTGGATTCCTCCAGGGGCCAAAAAGCAGGGTAAATCAGTGTCAGTATCTTGCTTATTTATGGGAAATACCCTAAACAGATGGATTGTAACCCCGCTGATGAAGATGACAATCATCTCACCAATTTTTACCTATTTTGTAGCACCCCAAAACTGAGTTTCTTTTGCATTGCCTATTCTCTTTCAGAGATGTTGACCCCTATCCATATTGAAATGAAGCTCTTGGGCCCAGTCTGTGGGATTGTAACATTTCTAGGAATGCTCTGGTGGGGTTTTGGTATTTATTGCACAGAAGTATTGCAGTGTATTACTCTTATTTCGTGAATTTGATCTGTAGAAATTTTCTTCAGGCTGGCAGTGTGAAACCCAGGGAGGAAAACCATGTGTATAAATACATTGATTTCATTTTGACAAACTGTTCTTGTTATCTATCAGTTACTCCAGCCTTCATTGTCTTTGCTGAGGATTTTATTTCATTTTAATCTTTGAGGTTTTAGCTGCCTGAAGTGGTGTTACTCAGTGCCCTATTCCATGTAAGGGTGACCAGACCTTACCTGTAGCATTCTGTAAAAACAAAATTCATTTGTCTGCTCATGCTGGCCACAGAACTGGTGATGGTGCTACTGCTTTAAATCCTAATGACATCCAAATAAATAATATTTATTTGGGTGATTAGGTGGTTATAATCCTGTTGGTGGGTGGTTATAATCCTGTTGTCCCCAAAATGTTCTTTTTAACTGAGATCATGTCATGGCTCTGAAATGTTCCAACCAATATTTTGGATGCCAACATTTTGCCCATCTTCCTGAACTTCTAAGCTCTCTCGACCTTACAGTGCCGATTTCTCAAGTTGCTTCTCTAAAAGCATTTTCCAGCATGTTCTGAGGCTTTACCAGGTTTCTGCTGATAACCCCTGGATTTGCTGCTCTTCCCTATGCAATGTGAGTGATGGTGTTAACTATGCTGATAGATTGCTAACAGGACAGCTAAACTTGGCTGAAAGAGAATTTTAGCAAGATTAAAATTCTCACTGTTGGCAGAAGAGGCCTCGTTTGAAATGTACCAAAGGTACTTCTTGACTTTGCTGGAAATCTGTTGGTTCTGGCATCCCTGACCAGAAATCGAGGTACAATCATGGATCTGCAGTTATTCCTTGAAGCACATGTGCTGGAGCAGATGAAATGTCAAACTGTCAGAGTCTCTTTCACTGAGCGTGTCTGAGGCTTTAAAAATAGAAATAAAAGGAGGAATTAATTTCTTCTGCTCGCTCCGCAGTGAGCGGGAGAGATGGGGTGAGGAGTTCACTGAGTTTTGTGTTTGCCAGAGGGTGGGATTGGCCAGGAGGATGCTGGTGGTCCCTTCCTGGGGGTCCCATGCTGGGTTTTGTCCCCATCATGTCTCTGGAATTTCCCAAAGTTCATCTCTCTGGCTGATCTCAGGTGCAGCCCTCTGTGAGCATCTTACCCCATCAGCTGATTCCACACAAAGTCCTCTCAGCTGATCTCCATGACTCTTGTCTCTGGATTTTACCTGTTTTCCTAGATCCTCTCCTGCAGTTTGCATCTGGGATTTCCTGTGTGCTCTCTGTCCTTGATCTCTTTTTTTTCCCCTTCTGTGCTTTTTGCCAGAGTTATTTCACTTGCAAACATAAATTTGGTTATTGTGTTGAACCAAGTGATGCCAGCTCTGTCTTCTGCTCCAACCTTGATGTGTCTCTCCAGCCCTCTCTTTGCATGTTGAGCCAACAGCTCAAGCTCAGTGAGGCTAAACCAGGCCTTCTAATCCTGACTCCCAGGGGTCTCTCTCTGACCTCCTTTTCAGAGAGCTGAGCAAAATATCAGCATCATCTCTTATTCAGCCCTGTAAATTCAGCAGCCTGTTTGGCTGGTGATGTGTTTGCATTGCCACACCCAGGGTAACTGCAGATCTTGCAGAATTCTTCTCACCTGCTCTGAAATACAGCATTTGCTCTCACACTGAGAGTTAAAACCCAGTCCTGCCTCTCTTCATCTCTGTCTCAATTGTAATCCCTTTCTTTGTCCTTGACAAATTTGACTTTTATTTTTGAAATCCATTGTGACTGCCAGGACTGCTGCCTCAGCTTATTCTTTTGATCATGTCACACTTCCCTTTGCATTCCTGGGCTGGATCTGCCTTCTCTCTTTTATCACCCCATTGCTGAATTGTTTTTTTCCAGCCTCTTCATGGCTGCCTTTATTCTTCATCAGCTTTTGAGGAGTCGATCCATAGCACCAACTTTCACCATTCATTTATTCAGTTTTCTTAACAAATGACTCCCAAATCCCTTCCTACCCTACCCATCATCTTTTGGAGGCATTCTTTGCACATATTCATGCAGTACCCCCTTATTTTTTTTCTTTAAAATACTTCCCATGCTAGAAACTTGTTTTAAACCTGATGATGCTGAGGAGCTGCTGCATTCATGCATCCCAGAGGTGTCCCAAGGGGCACCTGGCCTTTAGCTCTCAAAGGCTGCAATTTAAATATAGATAATTATTTAAATTGTATAAATACATACAATTTAAACTTGCTGGAGTTACCTTTTAATTCTTTATTTCTTTATTTTTTTAATCAGTATTATCTATTTATAGGAACTTCTTTTGTAAGAAATGTTTGTTCTTGGACCATGCTGAGGACTTGTAAGGGCTGCAGTATAAAAAATATTACATACTAACAATAAAGAGCAATAACTGTAAAACAACAAACTCAGATTTTGCATGTAGAGTTGAAAATGGTGACATTTGGGGCCTTTCTTTGTGCATTGTTCACAGCTTGTGCCTGCAGAGGATCCCTCTGAGCTGACTGGGTCTCATGCCCTGCTCCTTGACACTTTCCATCTTTCTGCTTGTAAATATGACCAGTAAAACATGGCATTTACTGTTCTACATGCAATAAATGTGTCTAATTAGAATATGGCAGAGGAGAGGACTTAAAAATCTGTGTATGATTCTTAAAAGGTATTTATAGACCCTGGTACTTCAGAAGGGAAACAATAACACATTTCATGGACATGTGGCAGCAAGCAAAATGTAAATGTCAGAAGAACCTACTTCCTTAATTACATCCCTTATTGACTATTGTAATTCATTCATTATTGGCCTTCCAAACTGGGCCCTGGGCACTTTGGATGGTTCACAGTGCTCCACAGGGATTTTTAATGGCCACAAGCTCATGGAGTTCTGTTCTTTAGATGCTCAGTTTGCTGTATGAGGGTTTTAAAAACCTTAGGATCATGGCAGTTTTGTTACTGTGGAAAAAAAAAAGAACCCAAAAGGCAAAATGTGGGTGTGATTGTGCCTATTGTGAGGTCTTGATTTGAGGGCTGAAATGTCTCTTCCTTTCACCTGGAAAAGGGGAAAGCTCTGATCTAGAGCTGAATCCCGCCTGCTTGTTGTCAGGATATGCAGAAACTGCCTTGTGAGAATTCTGACCCTAATGGGCATGAAGATAAAATAAAGCTATTCCAGACACATTATCCAAGCTGAAATAATTTGTGCAATTTTGTTGTAGCTGTATTTTTTTTCAGTGTGAAAAGGGTAAAAAGTTGATTGCTTTCAAAAAGGCAGAAAATGAGATTTTATGAGTTTAGTGATAGTCTCATTTGGCCTCCTGATGTTTAATCCAAGCACCCCAGGACTGAGTTAAGAAAAGGAAATGCTGCTTACATGAATTCTACATTAGGATATGGAGAATCTCACTGTTATATAGGTATAACAGTGATAAATAACACTTCCAAACAGTAAATATTAGGAATATTAATGCATTCCCAGTTACCACTTGGCTTCCATTGCAGATGGGGGTGGGTACTCTGTCTATAGAGCTGCTGTAGTAAAAATTACTATGCCAACACTGCTGGTGTTTATTAATTTCAATGTTTGGTATGCTTAACCAAAATTTGGGATGGATTTTGCTAAGAAGTTGAAAGTCAGTATATTTGTTGTTCTGGATCCTGTTGTATAGTAGAGCTGCACAGCATCTCTCCCCTATTGTCCCATGGCAGAAAACTCCAAGTATACAGTTATATTGGGATTTTTTTTTTGCCTGTATTCACTTTTGTGATCCAGACAAATGAATCTCCAGCAGAGCCACATTGCTTTTTCTCCAGCTGCAATTTTGTCTTATAAGAAGAGCACCCAAAATACAGAGTTGCGTGCAAGTCCTGGTGGTTTTAAGCCAGGTTAATGCATCACACAGTAGAAGAAAATTTCAGGCCCATTTTCAGCACACCTGGAATTACAATGGCTGGATTTCAGACTGCTTGGGAAAGGATTTAGCAAGAGAAGTGCTGACATAATAATAGCACAGGCAGCTGAGATGCTCTGAAACCTCCCTGGAGAGCAGTGGGGGACATTCAGCAGGTGCCAGAACAGAAAGTTACATCCCCCTTTGAAATCCACTCTTTTTTTTCCTGGAGATAGCTGGGAAGCATTACACCCCAGGAGTGCTGGTGATTTTCCTTCCTATTCAGAGCATTTTTATCTGGTGGGCCACTCTGCAATTCTGTGTTTGCCCTGGTAGGAGCAATAGCACTGTCACTGCTCCTGAATTCCTGTGCTGCCTCGTGGGGGCAGAGGAAAGGGGGCTGGTGTCCTTCACTGTCAAGGATAATTAGAGGGGGAAACTCCAGGAGAGGATTGGTTTTAAATGTGTGTAGAGTTTGCAGGGTGATAGTAATAGATACTCATTGGAAGTAAAGTCATTGGGTGATGTTCTGCCTTCAGGAACACAGGGAAGTCAGCAAGAGCATTGTTCACTCTGATAGTCCATGGGGATGCACAAACACCTTTTTTATGCCTCTTAGTTGATGTAATAAGTTCCCTGTGGAAGCAGAAGGGGGAAGGCCACTGCCCCTGGATGACAAACACAAATACCTGCTTTCATCCCTCTCTTTCAGTTGAGTAAGCCATAAATTTCACATACCAGCAGATCTTTGCTTTGTACAAAAACAGCTGCTTGTAAAAGTTGTCTTCCCAAATGAGATCCCTGTACTGCTGACCCTTCTGGTGGGTGCTCTGTGTGCTCTGCATGTGGCAGCCCTTGTGTCAGGGGCTGGAACAGCATCTCCCAAGGTGCTCCCAGCACGTGGTGGCAATTGGGAATTACAGCAGTGCCTCTTGTGTCCCTAAATTGTAGCATCCTACCTCTCTGCTGGTAATACTTCCTAATCCTTTGTGGTTCCCATCCTCATTCCACATCATGGTATTCCCAGTGAAACAGGCAGCAGCATTCCTGCTGGCTTTAAAGGCAGCACTGTGAATAGGTGAGGCAGAACACTAATTAGTTTGAGTGCCCTGACATTTAAAGCAAGTAAGAAATCTGGGTATTTAAAAATATTGCATATGGCTCCCAGCCCTGGCTCTGTATAGCTCAAAGTACATTTTTTTCTCTTTTTAGATAGTCAAAATACATTTTTGAATCCAATTTTTTGATACGTCCTTGCTTTCAAAAAGGCTGAGTTGGTTTGTAAAAGGTTTTATGTGCAGCCTTCTGTGATCTTTAATTAGCCAAATGCTTTCCTGTGAGTGATACAGGAATTTGGAAGTGTTTGAAAGTCTAAGGCATGTGTGAGCCTAACCTGTGCATGCATAAGGCTCAGTGCTGAGCAGTGCTGGGAAAGCAGAAATGAGTAAGTTCAGGTTTGATGGGGAGAAGAGAAGACCAGGTGTGTGCAGGAGCTGCAGAGGGGCAAGAGTGAAAGGAATAAGAAGGAAACAAGGCAGCATCCACAGCTGTGAAAGGCTTTGCTGCCTGCATTTCAGTAGAAGGTGAGGGCAGCACTGCCAGGGAGCTTTTCTGAAAGGCAGATCCTGTGTGTGACACCCCTGGCCAGGACAGAAAAGCAAGGCAGGGAGAGAGAAAAGCCAACAGAGCTGATCTGTGCTCTCAGCTATGTGGCCAGGTCTGCATGTGGAGAGTTAATCAAAGTTTGCTTTTGGAGATTTCAATTAGCAGCAGAAGACTAAAACCAAATATTCATCCTGCTTTACATGAAAATGAGCAGGGGAGAAACAACTCTGGGCATTACACTGTGCAAATGGGAGCTGCAGGGATTGCTGTTGAAAGGGGCCAGGGCTGACCTTAAAAACAGTCTCCACTGCCTGAGTTGAAATACAGAACTCTTGGAAGGTGATGTGCCAAGCCCCTGCCAAGGGCAGCTTCAGGAATTCCTACCTTGGGATAATGCAAGGGGAAAAGAAAAAGAAAATAGAGCAAAAAATTACCTGCAAGTTCTTTATTCTGCTTTAGAGTCTCTTTGAGGTTTGCCTTTTACATTTTATTTTATTCTTATCTTAGGGCTCAAGTACTGCACACACACTTGTCATGTTGCTACGGATGGTTTATATCTGAGGTGAAGTGTCTGCTGAGGGACCTGAACAAATGAAGGATTTATTGATGAATGATCCCATTTATGGGATTGTCTGAAGCTCGCTTATACGTGCAATTGTAACTCAGAGGAAATTTTTTCCTCTCTTTTTTTCTGTAGTAAAACTGAAAACAAAATGGTTTGGTCTTTATGGCCAGGACTGGTTGTTCATGATGATGTTTCTGAATTGTAAAGCTCATCACTACAGGGTCATCTTTGGTGACATGCAGGTGCCCCAAGTCCATCACCAGCCACTGGAAGCAGTCTGTCAATGTGGAACACAGGGCTTCTTGCTTCTGTACCTTGGTTAATTTCTGCTTATGAAATCACTTCTGTATTTGAACGATACCAAGATTGTGTCATGTGAAATTCTCAACTGGTTTGTCTCATTTTCAGCTGGCTCATGAACACAACATACTGGTTGTACACAGCTTGTGAATCCATAGAATCCTTTTCTGCTCTTGTTCTTCCTGTACCTGTGCTTTCTCTCAGCCCCCTTTAAAGTCTTACTAAATTAGGGAGAGTATCTGGGAAATAGATAGAGAAATACAAAATAAATCCCTCTTGTCCTTTTCTTCTTTTCCAGTAAAGTTCTTACATTGTGCAAGTAGGTTTATGGTGCAAGGAAGTTTCTGTTTGATGACTATCCAGTGCAACTTAAATTTGAGTATGGTTTTTGTGATCTTTTCAAGCTCTGCTTTATAGGGGTTGCATGAGAAATCAAGAGAATCAGTGGCTGCCTCTCACTGAGGAGTTTTTCAAATCACAGGCTACAAGAAGAGGGTGGCTGGTAATGCTTGCTGAATCTGAAGCAGTTAAGATCTGAGACAGCTAAAGCCAAAAAAAATTACTTCCAAATCTCCCAGGAGTTGTATGAAAGAATTGCTTGTGCTGCTCATGTAAATCAAAAGCATTTCAGGAAGGTGAGGAATATTGGTGTAAAGGAACAAAAGAAGCTTGTAAAAAGTAAGGGCTGCTCAAAGGACATTCACAAGCTCTAAAGATGAACACAGTAAAAATATGGAGAGGTTCAGTGATGCTGCAGCAAACTGTCTCATTTCAGACTAGTGTGCTCCCTCAAATTCAAGATTTAATCAATGAGTCTTGCAGAGTCTATCAGGAAAAAATACAAGGTGTGGTCAAAGGTGCTGCACTTGAGCTGTATGGAAGGTTTGGCTTGAGAGTAGAGGGCAATACTGGCATATTTATGACTGTTTTGATTCACTGACCATTTTGCAGTGGGTGGTGAGCTGGGAGCTCAGGGGGAATGCAGTCAGATGTGTCACAGCCCTGGGAATCAGTGAGATGGCAGCATAAAACAGTGCCCTGCAGCCTGTAGGGGCTCCTTGCTGATGGAATTTGGGGCATGTTGCATTGCTGAGCTGATGGGGCCATTGACTTCAGTGTCAAAGTTGAGGTCTGCTGCTCCTTGGTTTTGCTGTGCAGATCCTTTGCTTTAACCATCCTGACAGAGCAATGGCTGTGTCAGATGCAGAACAATGAGGAAATAGCACAAGGCTCATGGGAGGCCCAGCATCTCAGCTCCAGTGTGGCACATCTGTCTTCCCAAAGCTCTCTGAAAATGTTTCCTTGCCCTTTAGGATTTTCTTTGTCCTGGAACAAAATTTGCAAGTGCATGTTTAAAAGATAACTCGGGCTTCCTAGTAATTGGACAAGGGTTTTGGGTTTAACTAGCTACTTTCACTTCTGATACAATAAAAAATTGAAAAGCCTTCGAAGTGAAGATGGGAGATTGGCCATATGTGTGTTCCAGTTTTGTTTTGCCCCTTTCCAAGTTCATATATCTAATAAATGGATCTTCTGCATGAGCAACTTAGCATTGCTTCTGAAGACAATGACCAATAACTAAATTCATATCTGGTCTTTGTCAAACATTATTACAAATTATGAGAGCTGGACAGAAGTTTATTACCTTAGCACTGTTCTCTTTCACAAATTAGGTTCTTGGAGCATCCAGCCAGCTCAATATCAGAGATCCATTCATCACAATTAGGTTGCTGTGCTGGCAGAGCCATGTCCTGCTGCCTTAATTGACTCTGGGGTTGGGGACAGGGCCACACCAGCTGAGAGCATCACTGGGTGTGTCTGTCACAGAGGCACCCACAAGGACACTTGCCTTTGCTCTCTTTGGAATTTCCCACTCTGGCTCCCCAGGTGAGATAAAGGCAGCAGCAGGATGCTTTTTTCATCAAGCAAAGGGAATGGTGGGGATTAATTTGGATTTTAGCTGTGGCCCAAGCACCCTTTTAAGCTCTTTTCCTGAGTCCAACCAAACAGGCTCTTACCTGGGGTGCTCCTGGGAAGTACTTGCCTTTATTTAGGATGGAGTGTACAGGCAGAGCTTAGTGTAGCCCTGGACTTGAGCGGGTTCTTATCCTCACAAAGGATCTTGCTCACTGATTCTCTCCCTCCTGACTCAGCTGCTAAACTCAGGAAGTCACATAATCTGGGGTTTTTTGCTTCAGTCTCCTCGGCTGCAGGAAGAGAATGGCTCTTACGAGTTTTTTTATTGTTATTAAAAGGAAATTAAATTCACACTTCTCTGGGTGCTGTGCTGTGTCACAGCCAGACGGCTGCCCCCCTGGAGGGACTGAGTCTGCAAGAGCTGGGGCTAAATCTGTTTTGATTCTTCTCTTTATCAGCACCATATTTCATGTGCCCCTTTGTGCTACACAGACCAAGCTTTGATCTGCATATAATCTCAAAGTGAGCTTTTTGTGCCAAGTGTTTTTATTGCAGAGCTTGGGCACTGAGACGCCTTTTAGTAGCTGGCACTTAGAAAAGTCTTTCCTCAGGTTATTGTCTGCAAAATCAGTGTGTGTGGAGGAAGCACGGGGATTAGACAGATTTATTTTCTTCTCATTGTGTAACCATCCTTACAGGCTGCCATCTGAGAGGGCCCTTCAGGCTTGGGCAACGCTCTGGAGGTTACATTTTCCTTTTCTGCTGCTGTTCTTGGAGTGGGGTATTTTTGCAGAAGGAAAGTCCATAATCTGTTGTTCAGCCTACATTCCATGAGTGTCTCTGGCTCAAACAGATTCAGGACTGGGCTCTCCTTCAGGGGGAAGGGTTCAGCCCCCACTCCATGGGGTTTTTTCAGTTTATGCTGTTTTGTGACCAGGACTGGTCATCTTGGCCAGTGCTGGGAAATGCCTCCCAGTACTGAAATCTCCATAGCTGCCAAAGGTTTCCAGTGGGTTTTGCTTTTCAGGTTTTCATTTGTGACATTTCTTTTTGAAAGCTGAATTGCAATGATGTTTTATTTCAAAACTCTTTGCTCTTCTTGTAGGAATTCAGTATTGTGATAATTTGCTAAGCTTAAACTCTACAGCTCTCTTCCTTTCCTAGATCAAACCTGATAAAATTTTCCACATGTTGCAGTAAATGTTTATTAAACAGACTTTTTTGGGCTATCAAGTGTTTCCTCACACTAAGCACTATCACATTTAGGATTACAGTGATCTGTCATATATTGTTTGTTCTGTTCCTTCTCCGAAGGTGACTGAAGTGTTCATGACAGTAGGGAAGGGCTGTCAGATGGGAATAAGATGTTTCTCAGTCACCCTGTGCTCTGTCCAGTAGTAATTTGCAGGGAGTTTGAAGTTGTTGGCAGCTGTAGCTCTGAAATAACACTGAGCTGTCTTCTCTCTGCTCCTTTACATGAAACTGAGAATTTTTGCAGTGGTTGTTTCATTTCCCCATCTGCTCATTCCCTGCCTTATCTCATGAGGCTGATGTCTTGCCACCCCATCTGCCATCCAAATACCAAGTTCCAGGAAACAACACAAGCAAGTTTGTGATGCAAATGCAATTTATTGATGTGTTTTTCATTTCACCCTGACATTTGAGACTGTTGACTTTTCCTCCAAATTGTGTGTACACAGTCCCACTGAAATGTACTTTTCTCTAGAGGGAGAGGAGGTGGAAGGGTTCACAACTGCTGGAGAGGTTTCCATGCACCTTAATGGGAAAAAATCTATGTCAGGAAGAGGTTTTGGGGAAGTGCATTTTAAGGGAACAGCAGAGCAGCACTGCAGCACAAACACAGCAATTAAGGAAGTGCTTGTGTTGTGTTCTTGTCCCCAAGATCCCTGCAAATATCAGCTGAAACAAACAGGAATTGTAAGGAAATGGTCATGAGGAGCACTGGACCAGGTGCTGCATGTTGGGCCCTGTTAAGGAGCACAGCAGCCTCCTGGGTGCAGTGAAGGAGAGCCATCTGTGCCACCCAGTGTTTTCTTGCAGCAGGGAGATAAAACTCACCTCAGAGCCACTCACATCTTTTGCAATTCACTTTTTTCCCTGGATGTGTTGCAGTAAATAATGGTCAAGTCCTGCCACACTTGGGGCTTGCTGAGCTTCCTGGTGTAAGGCTTTACCATTCATTTTCCCTGTTAGCTTCAATTTCTGTGATTTTTTTTCCCCATGATCTTCCTATAAAGATAGAGCCTGGTTTCCTTAGGTGCTGCTGAGCAGTTCCAGTTGGAATAGAGGGGACTTGCAGCATGGCTGAAACTATGCTCCATGAAGTTATTTAATTATGAATCCATTAAGGACTCTGCAGTTTGGTAGGTAACTGAGGTGTTCAGGGAGTTTATCCAGGCAAAATGTTTTATTGCTTATTCCAGTGTGAATAGGCAGGAATAGGCTTGGTCCATGTGCATCCCACATCCCAGCATCCATAGTGGAGCTCCCAGTTGATCCCAGCTCTCTGAAACCAGGCTCAGCATGCTCCAGGTGAGAGGCTGTGCATCCCCAATCCCTGTGAGACTTGTCCTGCTGGATGTAATAGTGTGTGGAACAAGCCTCCTGCTCGTGGTGGGGCAGCTTTTCCAGGAGGATTTGCAGCTTGCAGGATATTTTTTTTTGTTGTTGTGGCTCTTAACACTGTGCCCCAGGCTCCTCTAAATAGACAACCTCATTAAAAGAGAAATAGCGATAGTAAAGCAGTGACTTTCTCATGCCATCTAACTCACATTTTTGACATGATTGCTGGACCCTCCAAGTACTTAATTGATTGACTTAATTGATTTAGTGGCACTGGAGGCTACAGCATGGAAATAAAGGGGCAAGATGAGGATAAGGGGTGAAAAAATTTATGATAGGTGCCAAGCAGCCTGAGGGAAATTAGAAATGCTGCAGATCTCAGAGGCAGCTAAATCAATTCAGTGTGATGTACAGGGAGCAACCTGGGGGAAGAGGAGAGGCAGGGGATGGAATGGAGAAAAGGAGAGGAAACAATGGCTGGTGGGAGAGACCAGAGTAAACTTAAGGGGAAGTGGAAAGGCAGCAGGCTTGGTGCAGATGGGTATTTTGGACTTTTGAGTTTAACACCAGGCAAAAACTTCTTAGTATATGAATAAAATATAACAATGCCATTATGTTTAGCCTGAGAAAAAGAACTCATGCATCACAAGAATGTCTTGTTACCCAGTTTGAGACTTTATCTGTGCTTCCATTTAAAATCTCCAACATTTGTAACAGTGACTAAAGTCACAGGAGACCTAAAATACTTTGGAGGCTGTGGATTTTGTTAACAACTGAAACTTAAATGTTAAATTACTTTCTAATCTTTGCAATATGTAATTGACTGTGTTGAACCATAATACAAATTAAATCTCCTCTATAATTTGTTCTGTCGTGCTGCAGTGCTCCAAAACAATTTGGTACCTCACTTAAGGATGGGTAAGTGGTTTGTAGCAGCTCTCAGCACAGAGTAAAAACTTCAAATAGTGTGTGATGGAGTCCATCAGTATTGGCATACAGGGGTGTCAGAAACATCCCTGAGTTGAGAAATAATTATTTTATGTGCTTGTGGCCACTAGTAACAGGATTCTGATCTTGCATTTTACGGTGGTAAATCTCTGCTGACTGCAACAGGAGCCTCATTTCTGCTGTGCAGGAGCAAAAAGTCAGACACTCAGTAAATAATGCTTAGAATGGATCACTAGAATACGTAGAAAGGACACATGAGGTGAACTGAGGGCTGGGAAAACACAGGTGTGTTTATATCTACGTTTGAGTACAGATGTGTGCATGCACCATTGCGTTTCACATGTGTGTTGTAACTCAGTGTCCCTCAAACAAGTGAAAAGCTCTCCCTAAACACTCCATCCAGTAAAATACAGAAAAGAATAATTGCAGTCATCTTTACTTAATTCTATTTCTGTTGATACAGTGTGTGAAATATCATAACCATTGGAAATGTAAAGATTTTTGAACAGTGAATGTGGATTCCCAAATAAATTGGAGCATCTCCATCTGCTCTCTTACCTTGTGGGTGATACTCTTCCATGGTAGAACAATCTTCAAATTTAATTCCATGAGGAAGGCATCTGATCACAGTTTAATTTCAGTGCAAAACGCTGCCTGGCAATCAATAAAGCAATGTCAGAGAACTTTGATTTAATAGGAGCCAGAGATAACGTTCCCTGTCATATGCAGAATAGAGAGATGGGAACATTTCATTTCATCCTAACAGATAGCATGTAACTTGGTTTTCAAAAAAAACCTAATAAATCAATATCCCTGTATTATCTAAGTAAGATCCCATCATTAATTTTAAACGCTCAACACGTCAGGAGAGTCTGAAGTGCACCTTCAGCTGAGCCCCGTTCTGCCTGCAGTCACTGGCAACACTTAACTCTGCCACGAGCAAGCAATCTTGATATGGGGACATTAAGAGCCATTTACTGTGAAATGAAAATGAAACATGTCCAGTCTTTTGTTTTATATGGAGCCATCCATCTCTTGCAGGCTGCCTCTCCTTTCAGATCCCTCTCCCTGCCCTGCAGCAGTCCCGTCACTCGCCCTGCGCACCCTCAGCCTTTTCCCTGCCTCACACAGACATCCTCCCTCCTTCTGAATTTTCAAACTTTAACTTCTCTTTTTTAAACTCCAAAAATAACTGCTTGTTTAGAGATTGCCTGGATACCATGCTGGTTTTCAAGATGTGCTTTTTCTCAAAGCCAGCAGGAATCTGGACCTCCAAAGAATTCTCTGCGAGGCTTTGCCTGCTCTCAGAAATAGCATTATCCCTAGATGATACAAGAGTGGGTCAATCTATCAGAAGGTAGAAATTGAAACTAATAGATTGTTTTAGATAAGCTTTACAAGGACATTATTTTAAGTGGGAATACTTCTCTATTACTTTGATAATAAAATGCTGTTTAGTGCAAAGTGTGAAAGATTCTGTCACTACAAGAGAGGCTTCTGAGAGCCTCAGATTCACGTCCTGACTCTGAACAGAATTTTGCTCACACAGTTAAAATTAAGTCTTTTTATTATTACAATTCACCAAAGTGGGATTTTATGTAAAATGTGGACTTTTGCATTCAGCATTGATTTCCAGTTAAATAATTACATTTACATTCATTTGAGGAAAATAAGCATTTGAAGCTGCATTACTGCTTGAAGTGAAGTCTCTTGCACTGGCTGTTGCTGATTTTTGTAGAGATAAGGCAGGTCTGATACTGATTCCTTGAGGTATTGGAGATCTCAACTGGAGCTCTGTAGATCTGCCTGGCCTGGGAGTCACCCTGTGTAAAGCTACAAGTTTCTGTAGCCCCTGCTTATTTATGTACCAAGAAATACTGATTCTGTGCCTGGCACGCTGTGTAGGTAGTAGCTAGGTAATACATTTTTTATGTAATTATATTTCACTTAAAGATACCTAGAAAAATCATCAGTGGAAGCTTTTAGTCAAAATACAAAAGCAAGCCAAATTTAGATTTTGAGAAAAAAAGAGGCTTAAAGAGTTCAGATATTAATTGGCTTTATATCAGAATGTGTTGTGACCCAGCTAAAGTGGTGAAGGAGAAATTATACTGCTTTTTAATCAAACATTCTGATGGATATTCTCTACTGTTGTTTGGTGGTTTTTTTTTTAGCTACTCCAGCATCACCACGCAGTTCATGAAATTTCCTACATTGCAAAGGATATCACAGACCACCGAGCATTTGGATACGTGTGTGGAAAGGAGGGAAATCATAGATTTGTGGCAATAAAAACAGCCCAGGCAGTAAGTATCAAATCACTGTCATTTTCTGCCATGGAACTCAGCTGAAAAGCCATTTGTAAGGAGCTGTTCAAGAGGCTGGTCTTGGGTTGTTTATGATTGTGCTTAACTGGTCACAAGTGTCTGTGTAGATCTTAAATAGCAAATTAATGGAACCAGCTTGGGCAAAAGAGAGTGTGTTTCATTGTTCCCATTTTTTTATGATTTGTTTTGTTATAATTGGTTATTGTTTACCTTTCTAGCTAGGCTAGACTGGATGAAGACAAATTTGCTTATATTCCTATACTCATGGAAACCCACATTGTGTGCACTCTGCTGTAATTTCAGTGGGTGAGAAACCACTAATAAATATGCCTTTACATTCATCCATGTGCCTTTTTATTCATAATGCTTTTTATATTCATAACTATAATTATCATTAATTTTCAAGCATAGTTAGTTCAGCGGGAATTAACCCAGGCCTGGGTGCTGAGATAGAAATTAATTCTCTACTAAGTTTCATTGTGAAGGTGCTCTATCAGCAGGATGGGATAAGAGGTGTTTATTTTCCCCTACAGAAATTCTCCACCCTGTTTTTGCTTCCTTAGGCTGAACCTGTAATCCTGGACTTACGAGACCTGTTTCAGCTCATCTACGAACTGAAACAAAGGGAAGAAATGGAAAAAAAGGCACAAAAGGACAAACAGTGTGAGCAGGCGGTATACCAGGTACACCAATAAGCTTAGACTACTGCCACGAAAATTTGGGTTTGGAGTTTCCCCCCAAAGTGCTCCAGAGAAGCTCTGAGCATCCTCAGCACTTCTGACAGCAGTGGGTTTGAGCAGTGCTGGCTTCCCAAGGACCAGCGTGAGCCCAGCAGCCATCCTGAGCCCAGCCTAGGATTAAACTGAGCTCAAAGTGTCCCTGGGGTGTGCTGAACCTGGTCAGCAGCTGGAAATGATCCCCTCATTTCCTGCTTAGTGTTTCTTCTCTATCAAAAGGAAAACTTTAATGAAGGGTCAGTGTTGTAAGCCAGGCTTTAAGTGTTGTAAGCCAGGCTTTAGGTGTTGTAAGCCAGGCTTTAGGTGTTTTAAGTCAGGTTTTAAGTGTTGTAAGCCAGGCTTTAAGTGTTGTAAGCCAGGTTTAAAGTGTTGTAAGCCAGGATTGAAGTGTCTCATACTTTAGGGGAGATTCAATATACTTCTGAATGTTTGTGTTTGAATCAAGTCAAACAAGGTGCAGATTGTTAAACTCGGGTGGAACTTGAATAAAGCTTTGTACCATAATGTGACTTTATCTGTATCCTAAAGAAAGGAAACTATAAACTTACCTGCCCATTTTGCTTATTCCTTTGCTGTCCTTTAATTTCTGAATACAGTTCTTTTATCTCTGCTGTTTATGTTCTTTGCTTTTACTGCCTGTCCTCTTACTTTGCTGTAGACAATTTTGGAAGAAGATGTAGAAGATCCTGTATACCAGGTAATTTCTGAAGCTGTATGGCCTTGGAGTTTCAGAAATAACTAGATACATGTTATCTTCAAACACAGCCAAAACCTTGAACAAGATGTTTTGAAGTTTACTGAGTTTTTTTTACTTTAAAACCTCCACAGAAAATAGCATATTTAGAGATGAAGCTGTAAGTAATGGCACAATATGTCTGTATAGAATGGAATATTTCTGTTGGAGTATGGAAATATTAGATGAAATATGTCATAAATGCTACTTTAAATGTGGCTTGTGTGTCCAGATTTTAAGTTTCAAAATGAGATTTGTCATAATTTTTTAATACAAACTTTTAACTGAAAAGGGAGCTACTCTGAGAATTAGGGAAGGTGACATCTTGTCCTCATAGTAATAAGTTGACATTTTGTTTTTGTTTTCTTTGGAGCCAGAATTTAATTCAGAGGGTGAATATTTGGGGAAAAAAAACCCAACAGTAGCACTGATGTTGTAACACACTCCCTTGTTGGTGTTTGAGCTATGATTTAATAATAGATCTGAAATTTAAGTCTCGCTCCATCCAAGAAAAATGTCTGGGAGCAAAGATGATTATCAGAAATGTGTCAATATATTCATGTCCAATACCCTGCTGAGTGTGAAGAAGAAAAAGATGTAATTTCATTCTCGTGTTTTTGTGCTGAAACAAAGTATGTGATAGTTTATTTCTTTTTTTCCTGGGGATTCTGTGTTCTTCCACTTAGGCATATCAGTGGGAGTCACACTGAAAGGATCCAAGTCAACCATTAGTGAATATTGAACAGTGCCTAAGGTGCAGCAAGGAAGATGATAAGAGTCAGGATGCCCTAAATTACTGTTCAGCTCTTATAATGTCAGGAGTTTTGTTCTGTACTCTTCACAATAAAGCAAGAACCTGAAAATGAAAAAGTGTTGTGCCAGCCTTTTGCCATGTGGCCTGTTCCACACACACCAGCCCGTTCTCCCACCTTGGATTTAGCACTTTGGTTCATAGACAAGAAATATATGTGGAAATAATTGCCATTATGTAAAAGAGGCAATATTCATGTTGCCTTAGAAAATTACTACCAGACCAGGCAGTCTCCCTGGCAAGGAAGAATTAGGGAGTTACTCTAATGATCATTAAGAAGAGATTTAGGCCTGTTCATGAAATATGAAACAACCTTTCCTGGTGCTTCCCAACAAACCAGTTGTCCTGCTGCCAGCCTGTGCTTTGAAGTTGTTTCTTTAATGCCTGCCTTTGTTTTGACGTGGAATTCCAAACGGCCTTTTTCCCTTCTGTTTCATCTCTGACTGTCCCTCTCTGGCGCTGCTGCCATAGTACATTGTGTTTGAGGCTGGACACGAGCCCATCCGTGAGCCTGAAACGGAGGAAAACATTTATCAGGTATAAAAACCTCTCCCCTCGCTGTTCCCATCGCAACGCCCGCCAGCGTTTGCTGCAAGTGCATCTCATACATAGCTCATAGCTCGTAGTTTTCATCCATCACCAAAACTGTCTTGGCATTTCATTCTGGTGACATTATCTGCCCAGTCACAATGTGATTTTTCTGTTGTTTGTCATATCAGCTTCTGCGAATTGATATTAACTTTGTCGACTCACAAACTTTTGAGTACACCATATGAGGTGATAAATGGAGATTCTCGTTTTTCTTCTGTTAATTTGTTGAAGTTTTTTACACCTATTCTGAGAAACATGCTGAAGATGTTTTGTTGGCAGGCCATCCAAGAAATTCCTAGACATTTCAGTGGTGCTGCTCTTGTTTCTGTCTAACCAAGGAAATAACTGAGCAAAACCTCAGAGCTCTCAAGGGATATTCCCCCAGACCAGGGAAACTATTTTCAGAGTGCCTATGTTATGTTAAAGCCCAAGCTCACATTCTTCACACTGACAAAAAACTGCATTGAAAGCAATATAAAATAATCTTTTGTCGTTCAATTTATCCTCAAGGGATCAGTACGAGGTTTATTAAAATATAATGTAATTCATTTTGTATCACATACTAGAGGCAAATCTGAGGATAGACAGAGATCTTTGTGCGCTGTGAGAAAATTGTGATTCGAGGAAATTGTTCAGTGTGCAGGGGAAGGAGTTTCAAGCAGTGATTAAGCATTTCATCCAGCTGGACTAGAGGTTGATCTGCTTATAGGAGAAGATTGTAAGGTAGGCAGGAGCAAGGATAGAACAAAAAGGAAAAGCATTAATAGGAAGATAATAGAAAAAATGAGATGCTAGTGTAGCTGTAAGCTGAAATAAAAAGCTGATTGGGAAAGAGGAATGCAAGTTAAATGTTAGAAAATGACATCTTAGAGATGCCATCAGAGGGTCAATTATGTGACATTCATTTAATTTCTCCCTGCTGCTCCCCTGGCACCACACACACTCAAAAATGCAGCTTTTTGCATTTTCTCCACACCAAGACATGCAAAGCTCTCACTCAAGGTGAGAGTCTGCCTAAGGCTGAACATTTTCAGTGTTGAAAGTTTGACTATTCTCAGCAAATGTTAAAAAATTGCTATTCTAGTTGTCAGGTTTGTGTTAGAAACGAAAATCCCATGAGAACTAGATTTTAGGGGAAAACATGGTGATTGTTGTTCATCAAAGTGTGGAGCTTTTAGTGAGACTTCAAAGAATTAAAAGGTGGAAGGAGCCAAAATGGGGCTGTTGCTCCCAGTGTTTGTAGATCTTCCAGCAATCATTGGTGGGTGGGGAAGAAGTTGGAACTGTGTTCTGAGGAATAGCCCAGAGAACTGCAGGACTCCTTGGGCAGTTTCTTTCCCATGAAATAGAAGGTGAAAAGCTGGTGGTGAGACCTTGTCTCATCTCAGGGTACTGATGTTACTGTCCCCTAAGTCACCAGAGAATTGCTCAAGGCTTCATTTGACAGCATCTGGATGAAGTGATGAAGTGTTTCCTCCCACAGTGGTCACAGAAAGCACCTGTGATTAATGTCCCATACTCTGGATCTTCACAGTCCAGCATTGTCCTCTTTGTTTACTCCCTGAGTACAGCAAATGCTGATTGGGGAGTTGGGAGTCATTTTTTGGTCTCTCTCCAACTGATGGATGCTGAGGTGTCCCAGCTGCAGTCTGGCCTGTAGCCATGAGCTTCCCAGCTCCCACAGGCTGCCTGAGCTTTTGGCTTCCACAAATCTGGGTCTCCACACCTCAGGTTTTACACTCAGGTCCTGACAAAATTGTTTCTCTTACAAGATCTTGGTAATCTCAGAACCATCAGGCTACTGGTAAAAATGAAATTAAGAAAGACCCTCTTTTATTTTTTTTTTGTGCTTTTGTTGATTGGTTTCTTTTTCATTGGTTTTGGGTTTTTTTTTCTTTTAAATCTGATGCATATTTGTAGCAGTTTTTGTTATTTACTGTGAAGCCTTCCCCATGCCAAACATTGTTAAACATATATCTGCTCAATAACTTCACACAGCCTTGCTTCAACCTCACCAAACCTTTCTGCTGGTGCTGCTCTGGCTTTTCATTTGCTGGCATGCAAAAAATTCACTTTTCCCTTGGTGGAAGAGATTCCCAGCCCGTGGGGAGTTGCAGATGAAAGATACGTGCAGAAAGTGACAATTTCTATTTCTTTTTAGCATAATAGAGGTCACAACTTTCTTTTTAAGCATTCTTTCTCTGTCTGTCACCTTTCTTTGATACATTACCCCAAAGAGTGTCTGTGTCTGCTCTGCTAATATTATCTATGTAAGTTGCTATAATTTGTTAGGCAAGGACTCAATCACTGAGCACATAGCAACCCTCAGATTGTTTAACAGCAGCTCCTCTGCTGCCTGGAGTTCTGGAGAGGTGGAGATGGGATTTGGGGAGGGGTTTTGGTGTTTTTGTGGCAGCCCTGGTCTCTGTGGAGAGGCAAGTTCTGCTCCATGAGGGGTTGACAATCCGAGATTGGGGGTTTAGGACTGTGGTGCTTTTATTGCTGCAAGATGCAAAGACATCCAGATGGTTCACAGCCTGTCACAGAGACAGAGCTGACAGCAGAAATAGTGCTGGTACCTCTTACTGGTGCTGCTAATCAAAGGAAAAACAGCAATTCCTTGTAGCCCCCAGAGCAGGCAGAGATGCAAACAAATGTGGTGGTGCACAGCAAGAAGAGACAGCAGGTCAGGCAGCACTGAGCTGGGAGGGAGAAATGGCTTTCAGGAAAGTTTCTCTGTCTTCATATGAGATGTAAGGAGCTCTTCTCTGAGTACAAACTGGGGTAGAAAAAGGGGGGTGGATAGTGCAGGGAAATGCTCAGTCCACAGTCAGCTCTGGATGTAGGTGCAAATTGGGATGACTTCACAGAAGGGTTGGAAGGAGGAAGAGAACGGCTGAAAGGGGAAGATTTTGGAAAAAACAGAAAAAAATGCACACTGATGCAAGTTCAGAAACAATTTATCTTTCCATATTTCCCCTCCTCTTGTGAAGACCCAGCTTTCCAGTGCTAAGTTGACCATTCCTGGTTCCTGCTCTCACACTGTTGCCTCCAGCTCTCTCTCTTTCCAGACCCTTCCTGCCATGGCACTGAATTTTTACCAGTTTCACATATCTGATGTGGGACTGGCTTTGGTGGAAGTGGCCAGAGAAAGCCAAGGATAGGAATAGAAGAGATCTTCCACAAAGTTTAGTGTTTTTGAGAGTTCTTGATAAACCCTTCAACGTGCACCAAGTTAAGAACACAGAGTTTCTAGTGAAGGCTGTACAGAGATGTTTTTATACAGAATAATAAATGATCTCAATGAATAAGTAACATTTCTTCAGCTTCCCCTAGACCAGTCTGAGTTTAATATCAGAACCTTAAGGTACCTATTGTCTTAGAAAACAAAAAGGTCATAATTTTATCCTATTTGCAATATCATCTCATTGACCTGTGAGGTTTCATTGCTGCCTGAAATTTAACTTTTGTACTCTGAGTGCCTTGTTTGGTGGAAAAGCACCACTCATGAGAACAGGTAACTGTTCTTTTTGATTTTGTCATTTTCAATGGACACTCAGTGCTTCCAGGGAGGAAAGGAAATATAATCACAAATAATAAATGTACAATATTTATATTAAATAAACAGGTGGTCCTTGGGCAAGCACAGCCCAGTATTACAAAGCAGCTGAGTCTGCCTGAGCAGGTTATAAATCCCTTGGGTATAAATCATGACTGGTGGCTCAATAAAGGCTCACACAAACTTTTAAGTGCATTGTCCCCTGCCCTTCTTTCCTGTGTCAGGCTTCAAGAGGCCTTAATTCCTTAGGAAAACTGCAGCCTTACAAACAAATATTTCATAGAGCAGCCACAAGGCTGCATCATTGCAGTATTAGGACTCTTTTTAGATGATTAAGTAAATTGTGAGGAAGAAATCTGACCCAAGGTAAAAACATCTCCTACCCTCACCTTGGTAACTCTGCTCTGTGTCTCTCCATCTGGGGAGATGATGCACTCACCTGACCATAACTTCCATTGCCCATCTCTAACTCCCAAGTTAAAAACAACCATTTAAGTAGGAAGGAGCTCCAAGTACACCTGGACTTCATGCAACCAAAATTATCTGAGAATGAAAATCTCCTTTCTGAATACTGCTGGGCTGTAAAAAATTCAGATAGGGGTTTTATTTCTTCAGTATTTTCTCCATTAATGGTCCTACTTGGATAGGAAGGGAACCATCCTTGATTTGATTAATACTAAAAATTAGTGTTAAATAAACTACTCATTTATGTACACCCTGTGCATAAATAGAGTTGCTCTTTACAGTTTTTTATCCAAGCTGCTTTTGTGGTGACCTCAGTTTTCCTTTGCTGTTGCAGGTTCCTACCAGCCAAAAGAAGGAAGGTGTTTATGATGTGCCAAAAAGTCAACCTGTAAGTGTAAGTATCTCCCCTATTTATATCCAGTAAAAGAAGTGTGGCTTTTAGCTCCTGTGGCTTTTATTGTTGTCTGTAACATTTTTTACGTTCCTGGTGGTGTGACTTTTGTCAGTGATGTCACTTATATCCATCTCATTCATTGCTTGAATCTCCTTTCTGTCTTTTCTAACTCATTTTTAGGCAAGTCACCATTTTCAAGTGTGTTATTTGTGGTTAGGAGTTGACAGCAAGCCTTCTGCCTGTTCATGCCTGAGGTGCTGCCTAGTTTAGAAAGGTTCCTCTGGTACCCAAATGTGTATTATTTCTGTAGTACTCAAGAAACTAAGCTTAATTCAGCTCAGATTTTTCTGTCCTGTGCTTTGCGTGGGCAGGAAAATATTAAAAAGTGAGGGTAATATGCTGTTGTAGCCAAAAAACACCACTCCCATTCTGTGTATTGGCATTTTGAAAAGGTGTTTATTCCCAAAATATGGTAACAAGTGTTTGAGAGAAGTGACAGATGCCTTAGAACAAGGTGTGTGTTTGCTGAAGGGTAGGTTATGCTGTTCTGTTCTATATAAATTTGTGCTAGAAATGCCTTGAGAAATTGTTGGATTGCTTTGGTTACCCAAAAAAATTAGTATTTCTGAGGATCTGTGTAAGAGTGGAGAAAAACCAAGGAAAAGAATTTCAGAATTGTAGTGGGAGAAGCACGGGGAAGATGCCTGTGTTCATGAGAAGGAGATTTTTTGCACCAGGATGTGATGGTTTGCACAGCAACTAAGATATGGAATAAAAAAAGAAAAATGAAGTGAAGGAGCTGGATGGGGACCTGGACTGTGACACTTCTGCACAACCAAGCAAACAAACTCTGCCAAAAAAATTTCACCATGAGCCAGTAGGAGCAGGGAAGCATCTTCATGTTGCCTGCAAGAATCTGGTGAAATAACTCACATTGCATCACTGATGGAGGTATTTGTGGGCATGGAGTAGCAGTTGATTTTTCACTTACTTTTCATGTAGTTTTTCATATAGATCAGTGGTACAATTTTTCTGCTGTGCTTTTCCTGTGACTCTTGTATTACCCCTTCAGTCATGCTTCAATTTCACTCAGGGCACAGTGTGTAATTTAGGTTGTTGCAGTGTGGCTGGGTGTGCAGTGCTTGCAATCATGTCTGCAGACACTCTGGTACTACTCTGTCCTGCAAACAGCAGATGTGAGATATAGGACTCATGGAACCTACTCTGTAATCATCAAATTCATTTAATCTGCCATCTCCATGAAGCTAGTTGCTTTTTTTTTTTTTTTTTTTTTTTTTTTTTTTTTTGCTAGTTCATGGTTAAATTTAAAGGGATTAAAGCTTTTTTCCTAATCAACTTCTGTACATTAATTAATGAAGAAAAGGAGAAGAGGAAGAAAGAGATAGCTGAGATCCTGTTTCACCTTTATTATATTAGTATGTATTAAAAGGAAAAAAAAAAGAGAGCAATAGCTCTTAAAATTAGCAATTTAATATTCCACTGCCCATCTGATTTATTGCCCACCCTTCCACACGTGAGACTCTCTGTCATTGAGACACTTGCCATAATTTTGTTTTCAATTTATAGCTGTCATTATTATATAAACCTCTAAAATTCAATCTGAGGGCAAATAATCAGGCTCATGTACCTGGTTTAAACATGTAAGGACACTTCCTTTATTAGGAGGTCTTGCTTTCAGTGCTTTCATAATGGATGAATGAAGTGAGGAACTTTTTTGTGGCTCCTGATGGGTTTCAGGCACCACAAATTCTCTCTGCTGACAATACATTCAGCTCTTAATAACAATGCAGGAAGTTTTGGTTGAATTCGGGCTGGATTGCCCACAGTCCCTGGACAGAGATGGAGTTTCCATCTTGGGATTGTTTTCCTCTGGTGTGTTCCCAGGCAGGTTTAGCCTCTGAACAGAAAAGGGAGGGATATTGAAGTGGTCATCCAGGTGTCCTCCAGCCTTGTCTCTCTGTAGCCAGTGGAGAGAATTGGCCACTTCTCAGGTTGGACTGGCCTTGGAACAGCCTTGCTCCAGTAGGAGAATTCCCTTCCTATGGCAGGGGGTTGGAATGAAATGATCTTCAAGGCCCCTTCCAACCCAAACCATTCAGTGATTCTCTCATTCTGTGAAATTCCTTCCATCTGCACAACATGTCCCTGTCAGATGGAAATAAATGTACAAGATGGAAATAAATGTACAACTGCACGTGGTTCTTTTGTGGCTGCAGATGGATTTTACCTGACCTGCAGCTGTGAAGGCTTCTAAACGTTAGGCTTAGGTGGAGATCCACCACAGTGCAGAGGCTTGAGGGCAGAATCCCCGTTTCAGAGGCTGCTTTGAAACTGGGCAGTGCAATTCACACTGATTTTCACTAAGATACAGCTTCCTAAGGCACCAGAACCATTTGGGCAAATAGTTCTCCATGGATATGGGATCCCACTGAGGCAGAAGGTGTGAAGCATCTCCAGGAGCAGGAGAGTTCAAAATTGTGTGTTCATGTACTTAACAATGCTGTGCCATTGTGTGAGGCCGTTTGTCAGCAGGTGTCAAAGTGCTTTGTAGCCTGGCTCCTCATGATCTCTGATATCAAATAATGTAAATATGGAGCAAATGAGGCAGAAAGGAATGAGCCTCATCCCGGGATTGGAACGGACCCACTGAACTCAATTATCAGCAGTGGCTGCTTGCCAAGTCACTGCTCTGACATTGGGATGGAAAGATTGCTTACTCAATGTAATTCTTGGGTTTCCCCATCTCTCTGCTGCATCCCTTCCCAGCAAATACTGCTCTCCCATGGTTTTCCTCTGCTGGGTGTGCAGCTGAGCTCCAGACACACATTTTCCCTGGAATTCAGTTTCCTCCCAGTACCTCTTCCTTCCTCTGTATTAACTCACTCATTTCTTGAATTCATTCTTATTTTCTCTCTGCTCTGTCCTTGGACCAGTTCTCCCATTCCCCATTCACTGAGAGTAGACATCAAGACAAAGAAAGCAGGCTTACCCTAAATTCTTCTGTTAAGTGGTGCATGCTCCACTTAAAAATTCTAGTTCTGTGTGTGAAATTAACTGTTCTAAAAAAAGGAAAATGTTTAATGATCTCTCTTTGTCATAATTTCCCTTCGTCTCCCCATTAAACATCCACATCAAGTTCTACCTGTCACGGTGTTTTTAGAAATAAGAGTCAGACTGTAAAATACCCTTCACAGAGACTGTCAGTCACGTCACAATAAAACCCTCTCTCCTCATCAAAATGTCTAAACTATCTGCTTAACAATTTCATGAAGGCTTTCAAACAGCTCATCTCACTGCTGTGTAAAGATCCAAGGCATCAGAGGTGCTGCCTCTCAGTGCAGGCAGGCATTGGGCTGGTGCCAGCTGTGTGAGGAACATCAAACCAGGCTGGAACACAAGGGATGGAATTCCACTCTCCTAGGACATGGTGTGGGAGGAGCAGATGAAGCTGGACCTGAGCACCCTCGGGTTTAGAAGCCACAAGTCCTGCCTGGTGGTTCTGGTGTGTTTGGGAGAGCTCAGCTTTGGTTCTGGCTGGGATTGCAGTGCCATTCCCACATCTGGCTTCTCCCAGACGTGGCTTTGCAGAAACAACTTGCAGGCTGGTGATGTCAACTTCAGCCTCCACAGTCAGGCTTCCAGGATCAAATTCTCAGACATGAGGAGAGAAGGAGTGCACAATCCTGGTCTCTGGCCATCTGTGCTGGGAAAACTGTCCAGTTTTATTTACATTTGCTGAAAGAGACACCTGTGTTCAAATGTCCTGACTTAGTCACACCCAATTAAACCCCATGGATGAGATTTAATAGTGCAGTGTGGGATGTGCATTGTTAACAGGTGCAGCTACTTGTTGCAAAACTGGGAAATATGTTAGTTTGTTGGGACAATGTCTTGTGGCCTGGGTTGATGATTTGTTGGGCCTTTGTGTTTTAGGCAGAATCACAGAAATCATAAAAGGATTTGTATTGGAAGTGACCTTAAAGATCTTCTGTTTCTGCAGGGACACCTTTCACTAGACCAGGCTGCTCCAAGCCCCCTCCAACCAGTTTTTTGTTTTGGCTTTTTTTGAGCTATCTTTTCTGGGATATTTTCTGGTTTATTCCTTATAAAAAATTCAATGGCACAGGAGGCAGAAGCCAGGTCCTCCTCCCTAATCTTCCCAGTTTATAGCATCATCAGCCTGAAGTGATGAAGTTCCTTCATGTGTGTTAAGTAAAGGGTTTATGTGGAGTTTAACACTTAAAGGCATTTTAAAGAAAGCTTGAAAAATTGTTTTTGCCAGGTTGAGCAAGACAATACAGAAAGCTGCTAACCTGAATTCCGAGTCTGATTTCCAGCAATCAGATTGATCCATTGTTAATGTATAGACAAGTAAAGATAATCTGGATAGTTTCTGAGCATTGAAAATCTGCCCATGCAGACTTCATGTTTCAGACCATCCCTGATTTTACATCTGGCCTGTCAAGTAGCAGGTTCTAACAGTGGAGGAATGCTGTTTCACAGATAGGAATAAAATGTCCTAATTGCATTGCTCTTTTACACCATATGGATATTGTGGGCTACATTTTAAGCTGATTTTAATCTGTAGGAGTTGTCCTGCTAGCAGGTTTTCCATCCTGCATGGGTAATACCATTCCCTCAATGTGATCCTAAACCCTGCTCCCCCAGCAGAATGATCACCTGCTATCAAAGCTTTGAATTCACTTCCTAGTGCAATCCTTCAGGATTTTGGGATGTAATCACATCGTGTGGGGAAGCTGTAATCCAGCAGTGCTGCCCAGGATCAGTCTGTAACTGTTTTCTCTCTGTGCTCTTCAAACAGCAACAATTAAAAACAAAATTAAAAAAACCCAAAGTTGCAGGCTTTGCCTCAGTGACAGAGGTTTCTTGGTGGATATGGGGCACATGGGTGCTGCCATGTTTAGATTTGTGGTTTTAATCCTGAACTTGGGCAATGTAAATTAAGGGTAAACATTTCAGTGGTCCCTTCCAGTTATGCTACCTGTTGGCTTCATGTGTATTTGCATTCCTAAACTTCCCTGGGTGCCTGGGCATTTTTTGGGTAATGTTCTGCACCTTTTGATATTCTCCAAAGTGGAGAAAAAAGTGTAGTTGAACCATAGATGAATCTCATTGATTGTGGCACAAAGTTCTGTCACATATAGTGAATTTTTGTCTTTTATTCAATGTGACCCATGCAGATTTTTTTCTGATAGAAGCTGATACATTAAATCCACAGCTGCACCTTGTGTTGATTCACTACTTTTGAATTTGTTCAGAGCCTTACAGCTCAGAGTAATTTGCTAAAACATTTATTTACAACCAGCTTTCTAGTGAAGTTTGCATCTTTACCTGGTCTGCATCACTTTATGCCTTTAATTACATCATTTGCACAATTAGGGGTTTAATTTTTGCAGACTGATTCAATGCTACCCTACATTATTGGGTACAGAAGTACACAGATCTTGGCTTTTTTGCCTGCTGAAACTCATGGGATTTCAAAGTTTGGAAAATACCATGATGCGAAGGTGTTTAGTAATGAAGATAGAAATAACTTGTTTCTGAAGTTTGGTAGAGTTCCAGTCACCTGTTGTTTTGAAAAGCAGTAGATACACCTGTCAACCAGTGCCTTGCAAGTATTTTAAATTACAAATATGAGGCTGTGCCTTATTCCTTTCCACTGTTAAATTTATTCCCTGCAAGCATCCTGTCTCAGTCCAGAAGTGGAGTTGGCTCCCACATGGAAGTCTGGGTTCTCATCATCTCTCGTGTCTCCCACCTGCAGTTAAAAGAAGCCACCCCTTGTCCCCAGGCTGTGACCCTGACATTAAAGGGCTCATCTTTCCCTGTCCTGACCACTTGGCTGGGACCTTGGCCACCAGCACCCTCTGTGCCTGGGAATTTCATTGTCTTGGGAATGTGTAGCCTGGGAGCAGTGTGGGCCTGGCTCCAAGCTGGAGTCACTCTGGTGGTCTCTTGATTTATCAGAGTCTGTCAGAGAAAAGTGGTAATTGAAGCATTTTAAAAACCATTTCCTATAAGAGTAAATACCCCAAGTACACAGGGAATTCAGAATTAAGTTCCCTGCAAATGAAGAGAAAATAAACAGATGAGTAAGCGTCTGTTTTGATCATATGAAGAGTTCCTTAATTTAAGGGAAGCTATCGAGCAACAGTGGAGCAATTCAATTCCCTCAACATGCTTCAATAATCTGGGATGTCAATTATATCCCACAGTCCCAATTCTTCAGCTGTGCAGGATTGACTAACAGGATGTTTAACCAGCACATCCAGGGCTTCCCAGTCACCAAACAAAGGAAACTGCACAGTTGGGGATGCAGTGAAGCTCAAGGCTGCCCTGTAATTGGGTACATCACACCTAGGACTTGGGTTTGTGGCTTCAGGAGAATTCCCTGAAGGAGAATGGTCATGATCACTAACTCAGAGTTACCCTGTCAAACTGAAAACAGGAAATTTAAACAGGAGAATTCCCACGTCCCATGGGATTCTGAGCCCTGGATTTTTACCCTGTGCAGTGTCAGATGCCCAAAATGCCTGGATTTTGGATAAAAATCCATCAGTGGTTTTATGGCAGCTCATGTTGCTGACATGACCTGCACTGGTTGGGAATTCCCTCCATCACTGGAAGTGTTCAAGGCCAGTCTGGATGGGGCTCTGAGCAGCCTGATCTGGTGGGAGGTGTCCCTGCTCATGGCAGGGGGTGGAACTGGATGAGCTTTAAGGTCCCTTCCACCCCAGACCATTCTTGATTTCACAATGAAATGTTCACAGCAACCTTAAAATGAAAGGATGTACAGGTACAGCTGCACCTCTGTAAATCTGGGATGATGACACCAGTCTGTAACTGGGAAAGTTTGTGGCATTTGAGGATCTTTAGGATCTGCAGGAAGCTGGAGATTGCAAAGACACTGACATTTTTTTCTTGACACACATTCTTCTGTGTATTCTTTTTAATTGGGAAGTAATTGAGCAGTTCTTTGTTGAGTTCCCATGCCACTTCATTAATTCAGCAGTAGTTTTACAGGAAGACAGTGTCTGTGGGATGTTTTTGGGATGTCTCAACCTACCAGACGTGGTTTGACTGATGATGGGTTTAGTCAGGATGCTGACATGCTCCTTCACCGTGGTTCTAATTGTTTTTTTTAGAATGAATTGTGGTTAATTAGCAAGCTGCTTGCAGCTCATGGAGCTTGTAGCAATATCAACAGTTGTGGTGTGAGGTGCAAACAACTGGGGCTTTGCTGAGCTGCAATAACCATTTGAACCATCAGAAAAGTTATTTGTCATAGCCAAATCTTTACATGTTCAACTGAAATAAGATAGAAAATCTTTAGTTTGACCAACCGTTTGACTTGTCATTAGACTTCCATGTAAAATCCGGGTCAGAAACAGGGAATTGGAGATGCAGAGGCTGTGGTTGGGTGACTCCTCTTTGGTCTGCTGGGCTCTGTGGTGTAGCACTCACCCTGAGTGCAAGAAACCAAGTGTGAACCCCTCTGCTGCCTTAAAGGAGTTGAATAGATAATACCCAGCTCAAAGGTTAATTACTAATTGCTGCTTATTTGCTATATTTAGTATCCTCCATACTCTTTTTTCTTGCTGAGCTGTGTAGCAGAGTACAAGTTAATTACCACAGGGTTTTTCCTTGCTTTTAAGCACCAACTTTGCTCCATTCTCAGAGATTACAAAACCATGTTTTGTGAGGAGCTACTTTTATCATCTTGTTTGCAAAAGTGCAGCAGTATTAAGCAGGTTTTCTCGTGCCATATGTCAGTGTGGATCCCTTGCTGCTGGGGAAAAACAGACTTGAGTAGCAGAAGTTGGATATTCTGCCTTGATACGTGTATGGGAGTGAAAGAAGAAGGTGCTTCACACTCATGTGAGCACAAGAGCCCTGTTTTAGATTTCCCCTTTTAAATTCTGAGCTTCTGCATTGCTTAGAAAAGATGTTTTTCAGAGGACTTTGTGATCAGAGGGAGTGCTGGAGTGGATCAGTTTGATGTGGTTTATGAAAGCTGCAGCTCCCTTGTCCCTTATCCTTATGGGTGCCTTCCAGCTCAGGATGTTCTGTGATTACCATTGCTTGTGCACTCTGGAGTTTTCTCCAGCTCCTGGATAATAAGTTATTTTTTAGTGAATAGTAAAAAGTGTCATGATGAATTCTGCTGTAGGCTTGGAGTTGTTTCAAACTGCTCCTGGCTTGCAGTGGTGCTGCTGCTTTAAGGACCAGATTTACATATTTTGTGTTTGAAAGATGTACAGGGTATCTCACCTGCTTGTATAGGAAGATGGAGCTTTCATGACAGGATTAATGTCACTGGGCTATAAGGATTAATTGTCCTTCCTCCACCCCAGCCTGCTTATGAGGGGCTGGCAAGCTCCTGCTGGCTGAGCTGGAGGGGGTTTCACATCCAACCTGGGAGAATTAAACCAAGCTTTTGTATCACTCTGTGGAGGAATCCTCACCTGGAGAAAGACCAGGAGCTGGAGCATCTCTCCAGGCTTCTGGTGCTGGAGGGACAAGGCGGCTGTCAGAGCACAAAGTGATGAACTGCTGGCCAAAACTGGGCCCTCTGAAAGCATTCTGCTGTCATTTAAAGAGTGCTCTCAAAGTCTCTGGAGTTCTTTGAGTAAATGGACACAGCTCTTCTCACACTTTCCTCTCCTGGAGCTGGGGGAACGCAGGGTTAGCTCCAAGAAGGCGCTGGACTGTGTCTGTTCCTGATTGTGCACAGTGACATTATGTTACTTTGGCTTTGCCTTTTCCACTCTTTTATTTCCTCTTTTCTTCAGCTCTGTGATGAGATGAGGGGGAAAAAACATTCTAGGCTGTTAGTGAGATTTTTAAGTGACATGGAATTACTGGCTTGTATGGAGCTTCTCAGTCATCTTAGGCTTGATTTTCACAGCCTGCTGTTGTTTGTGTCTGCAGAAATGAAGTCTCCAACACTACAATAAATGTTACCTGAAATTTAGCCTTCTGAAGTGATAATATGTGCTAAGTGTCTAGATGGATACAGATATGTACAGATGTGAGGGCAGTATATTCCCACATATATTTACATACAAACTATAGATTTAAATATAATGTGAATTGACTCTTGTAATTTTCAAAATTGCTACAAAGAGAAAATAATTATCCTGATTATGTTTACATTGATGTTATAATTTTCCTAGTTAGAGAAATATGTGGGTTTTTTTCTGAAGATACTTGGTTTTAGGGCTTTTGTCATCCAAAACTCAATCATTCTTATTTTTTCCCTTGGGGGTGTTAAATCCCTTCTTTCACCAAGCCAGGGAAAAGTTCCATTAATGTAAGCAGGATCAGAGCTCACTGGGTTTGCTTATTGCTGAATTAATAAATATTTAGGAAAATAAATAGGTGTGTCACAAGTGGTAAAATTGCTTTGTGCACCAGAAGATGAGATTTAGCAGAAATGAAGTGTATGTTTGCTCCACATCCCAGCAGCATTCAGACTCACTGTTTTGACTGCCTGATTTCAGATCTGTGCTCACAGCAAGATGGAAAGGGTTTTCATTTCAATGCTGAAGTCAATAATTATGGAGGTTATCATTTTCATGCTCAGAAATTCATGTCATTTTCATAAATCATTCATCTCATTTCATAAATCATGCTTTACAGCTGGAGAATGGAAACTTATTGCTGGACATTGATGAAAATCTTGTTTCAGTCACTCAGGTAAGGTTGTGACGCTAAAAAATATTTTAAGGAAATATAGCTGAAATCATCTATAGGAATAGTGCAATTGGAAAATGTTCAGCTTGGGATTACCTTCACTGGAACGTAGCTAATATCAGATATGAATAATCTTAATGAAGCATAAGGGGGGAAATCAGTTCTGTAGTGACACTGAAATCACAGAAATAAAAGATGAGTGCTTGGTGTCCAGGATCTCATGTGCTGCCAGTAGATAAAGGCAGCTCTGTGTCAGAGAAGAGGCATTCATTTATTCAGGCTGAGAACTGAAGGAGTAGAAGAAAGACTCCTGAACCATTTGGGACTTTAAAATGCACCTCCCAGGGTTGCTGTTTGAAGCTCCAGTCAGTAAATGAAGGTGTTGTGTTCCCACTGAATTTGTGTTTACATTCTCTGATGTGGTTCTGTAGCTCCTGTTGTATATGAGGTTGATATTCTGTAAAAAAATAATTCCCCTGTAAATGTATTTCTTTTTCCTGGGGAATATTGTGAGGGAGGGTTTATTATAACAAAGTGCTGTTGAGTTTCCTATCACTCTCTCCAGCTGCCTGTTTAGAAATGTGTCTGCAGAGCTTTAACAGAATTATATCTGTGAAGAATATCCAAAGATCCATCACCTTGAAGCACTCTGAAAAGTATTACAATTCCCATTATCCAGGAGTCTGGAGGCACTGGGATCTGAGTTACCACCTTTCGGATGCATGTCATATAATCCACACTTCAAAAGTATACTGACTATCAATTTCCAGTATTCCTGTGAAACCTATACTATTTTTCCACCATAAAAAGAAAAAAAAGGATAGTTTTGCACACAGCTGTGTGTACCCTGACCTTCCCCATCCTCCCTGGCTTGCTCATCTGCTCCCTTTTGCTCCTGGAAAGGACACAAATGTTCCTTAGGAGCAAACAGTGAATGGTTCCCAAGGGGGGGCAGGAGAAGGGCAGCTTTGGGGTGCTGCTAAACAAGCAGTGTGGAGAGGTGAGAAGAAAGTGGCTCTTGGAGTATTTCAGTGTCACCTGACATCTCTGGAGTCAGGAGTGCCTACAGGAGGCTTGAAGTGATTTCCAAATGAATGCTGCTGTTGTCAGTATTCCCACTTTCCTGGGCATTTTAACAACCCTTGCCTGATGTGTTTGTGCACACTGCAGAAGAGACTTAGGCTGGGTTTGTTGCTTGTTTGGGTTTTTTTTTTTTCAAAAGCTACTCCTGGCAGTATTTTCCTACAGAGCATCAGAATTGGTGTACCCTGAAGAAAATGTGGGTTTCCCTCTTCTTCCTCTCTGCATTTCCATGCAGATACTTTGAGGGATATATAAACCCAAAAGAAGAAAATGTGTTGTCATAGCACTAAAGCAATGTGATCTTTTTAATGTAAAACATGAGGTGAGAAAATGTGAGATAATTCATCCCTGGGTACATCATGACATGAAGCTGAGACTCAAGAGAGCTTCTTAGGCAATTTCCAGTTCTAACTGATTGTGGTGTTGCTTTTATGTGTGGGAATAGAGAGTGGATTGAAAAAAAATGTATAAACTATTGGTAAGTTTAGTCTTACTCCTTAAGGGATGATTTTTAATGAAATGACAAAGGCAGGAAAAAATCTTGGGGTGATCTTGGTCTCTTGGAAGGCTGTAAAGGCTGGCCTGCCAGTTTGGTCACTGTCCAAAGCATTCAGGGGCTGCTTTTACAGGACAGGACTCAGCTGAATGTCAAACCTCTCTGTGTGATAGGAGGATCCAAGGTTTGTGTGCCTAAGAACGGGGAGGAGATTCAATGATCTAAACTAAGATTTGCATTAAATCTTGTTCATAATGAGAATTGTGCCTTCCCACGTTTTGTGGGTGTGAGACTGGGAACACCAGGGAGAAAGGTAGTGAGAAGGAAAAGTTCTGGGTTTTCACCAAAGTTTTCCAGTATAACACCCTGATAAGGGTGGTGGATGGGGTTTAGATTTCCTGCAGAGCTCTGAGGGATCTGTGCTTTAACATCCCTGAGCTCATTTGCAGGTGGGTGGGAGGGAGTGAGGTTTCTCTAGACCATGTGAAGGAGCTTTGATTATGCAGCCACTCAAGTTGCTCCTTAGAATAAAGTGTGTTTTCCCTTCTGGTCCAGTTAGCCAGGCCTGCATGGGTGACCTGTTTTGAGCTCCCAGTGAAGGGCATCCCAAGGAAATACTTCTAACAAGAATTAAATGTACAGCCACAAACTTGCAATAACCCAGTTGTGCATCCTCCTTCAAGTCCCCTTATCCAGGTCACACCTGTCCCATGGGCTAGGGGAAATCAGGCAGCACTTTAAAAGTCCTTCCCTTCTGTGTCCTGCTGGCACTCCACGTGCTGCTGCCATGCTGTAAGACCTTGAAGTGAGGGTTTGGAAGAGGAGCCAGGGAAAAGGACTGGCCATAAATCATGCTTGGAGCTCACTGATGTTAAAGGCAGAGCAGTAATGCTTCCAGTCCTGTTCTGGATAGTTGTTTCATGTTTTATTCATTTTTTTTTCACTTTGGAGAATTCCCTACAGAACTGTTTTATAGGAGTTGTTACTCTTTGGGTCCATTAGCAATATTAAAATCCCACAGCTTGAGCCTGTGTGCTTCCTCCATGTGGGACTTTCCAGTTGAAGCCTGCAGGACTTTGGGGAGGCTTATCTTGTTTGCTGTTACCAGAGAACTTCACAAGTTGTAACTACTTAACTCATAGTTTCTTCTCAAAAGATAAATGGAATTTTTTTCTCTCTCTTTCCAGGCTGTTACCCAACTAGAGCTTTTTGGGGACATGTCCACTCCTCCTGATGTAACCTCTCCCCCAGTGAGTACCCAGGGAAACTGCACTGTGTTTTTCCTGCACGCTATTTTCAGCACATTTATTGAGCACATTTACAATTTGTGTCCTCAGCCATTCCAGTGGGGAGGATTTTAAAGTAGTTTTTAGGCTACAGGAAAATAAAAGTGAAGAAAATTGAACGTGCAGTCCCTGCTTCATGACGATGTGCAGAAATACCTTTGATTTTTATTTTTCTGCTCTGGTGTTAAGTGTCACACAGGGTGCAACCTGAGCTGCAGATCTGCTTCCCTGGTGTTTGTCAGAGGGAAATGCTGCACTGCACTCTCCCTGCACTGCAGAAGATCCAGTTACAGCCTCATATTTCATGTCCCTGGATCCACCAAGCACAGAACCCAGAACTGCTGTTAAAGGAGGAAAGTAAAGATAGAAAGGGCTGGATGGATTTTAAGAGCAAAAAATAATGTCTCAACATGTTTTTCAGCATTATAAGATAACAAAAAATTTTCATATAAAGCTTTAGAGCCTTGAATTAAGCTGTAGGGGGAAGTGTGAATATACTGAGAAAATTCAGGTGCTGTGAGGTCAGAAGCCTCAGATCTCCAGTATATTCTGGATCATGTCTGGACTAGATGTTCAAAGCCCTTTCTGCACATCCTCAGCTTACCCAATTGGATTTGGTTTCTTCTTTGATGTAGACCTATGAATCTGGTCCTGTTGGTTAATTAGAAGCAATATTTATTCAGTTTACCATAAATCCTGTAGATATTTCGTTTTCCTTAACTGCTAATAATAACTTAAAAGTTAATGCCTTGGTCACTTTCCCTTTTGTCACCTAACATCTAAAATCACAAGTCTGTATGTTCTGGAGAAAGAAATTATGTCAGTATTTTAGTTGTGATGTATTCCAGGCAAATTTCACCTTGATTTTTTTTTCCTCTGATAGAAAGTTTCTCCATTTCTTTTTTTTTTCTCCCATCCCCAGCAAATTCTAATACTTTCATTTCTATTGCTTCTTTCCTTCTGCATCTTCCTATTCTTTCTTCTTTCTTGTACTTCACTCCAAACCTGGATTTTTAGAGCTCCAGGTGGTGTGACAGCAGTGTGCAGCAGAAGCTGCAGCTGATACCTCACCCTTGTGTTTTCTGCCTGCAGACTCCTGCTACTCCAGGTGATGCCTTTATCCCATCTTCATCCCAGTCACTCCCTGCTAGTACAGACATGTTTGGTTCTGTACCTTTCAGCACTGCTGCCGTACCCTCAGGTAAGGAGTGCACTGGAATTCAAGCCTGGAATCAGATTTGGGGATCAGTGCCCAGCTCTGGTTGCATTTTAGTACTTGGGGCAGTGATTTTAGCAGGGTGGAAGGGGGGAAGGCTCTTGTGGTCAGTGATTCAGGGCAAGGCAAAGCAGGGAGTGCATTAGTTTGAATTTGCATACATTTTTTTAAAGCAGAAGCCAAAAAGGTCACTGGGAGTTCAAGCATAGTTCAGCCATCTGAAAGCCAGGACTTCTAGGAACAGGAGAAAGAGAGGAAACAGCATGTAGTTTAAATTTTGGGGGTTCTGTGGTAGCAATGACATATCCTCTGTTGTCTCCAGTAAACAGAGGCTGAGAATGAGTGCACTTCAAGGGTATTCCACTTTGTCAAATCCTGGAATGTCCTCTACACTTCCCTGGGTTCCTCAGAGTGCTCAGAATTCAAAGGCTTTGGGTGCATTCTGCACAGACACTCTGGTTTGATTGCTGATCTCTCCCAGTGCTCCCAGCCCCACTTAGGATGGGAAAGGAGGAGGAGGAGGAGGAGGAGAAAGAGGAGGAGGAGGAGGAGGAGGAGGAGGAGGAAGGCTACAAGGGCAGTGAAGTGTTTGGGGATAATGCCAGGTGGAAACCCTCTCTGCTGGGATGGGGTCACAATGGGGGTGAGATCATCTGGAGAATCCATCCTGAACATCTGTTGGAATAGAAATGTGTCTGAGCTTCTGCTCCTTCCATCACTCAGGAGCTGGGTCTCTCAAAGTTCAGTTCCTTATTTTTTGATTTATTGAATTTTGGGCTTTTCCCTATGCAATATAGCAACCACCCTTTTGTGATTACAAAACAGCCTAGAAATGAAGCAAAGAGGAAAAGGTGCAGGAGGATTGGGGAAACAGGTTGGAAACAAGAGTTTTAAAGCTGTAGCAGTATTAAAATTGAGAGAGAAGTTACATTATGCAAAGTATTAGTGGTAAGTGAATTTAAATGTGAAACAGCATATCTATAAAGCACAGTACTTGTATCAGTGGAACATGATTATGTTAGGTAGTTTAATTTGTAAAATGTTTTACAGGAGTTTTAGTTTCAGAGCACTTTGTTGTTGTTGTAAATAATACCTGATCCTATAATTCCTACACAGTCAAACTCGTGGTAGCTTTAAAGGAGGCTTCAGGTCTGACAGGAAGCAATTATAATTTTGTTTTTAATCATTAATTTCCTCCTCAGCTGGAGGGGGTTATGTTAGCCTAATACCTGAAGCAGTTTGTTGTTAATAGGTATTTAGTGCAGCAGAAGCTCAAGATCTTTTTGATGTTCTCCAGTAATTGGGTAATAACCAAGTGTGAGGGTTTTAATCTGGAATCATCTGGGTTGGATTTTTTTATTACTGGTAGTAGTAGCAGCAATTTGAGATGGTTGCTTTGCAGAGTGCACCAGCCTGTGGTTCTGTCTGTGAGTACTTGTGCAGGGATGTGAATTCAGTGTTCTCAGTTTTCTTCCCAACCGTCCTGCAGCTCTGGGATCACGGGTGCAGCTCTGCAGGTTTCTGATTTATCGTGTCGCTTTCCACAGCGCCATTAAAACCTTCCATCTCGTTTGTTTCCCCCCTCCTGCTCTCTTTATTCCCCAAAGGTTATGTTGCCATGGGAGCTGTCCTGCCCTCCTTCTGGGGACAGCAACCCCTTGTTCAGCAGCAGTTGGCCATGGGTGCCCAGCCTCCAGTCGCTCAGGTGATGCAGGGAGGACAGCCCATCGCGTGGGGCCAGCCCGGCATCTTTCCTCCCACCCAGCAGCCGTGGCCATCCGTGGCTGGCCAGTTCCAGCCCACTGCCTTCATGCCAACACAAACTGTTTTGCCTTTACAAGCAGCCATGTTTCAAGGTACCATTGCTCCTATAGCCACCGTCCCACCCACGAGCGATTCCAACAGATCGAGTCCGCAGACAGACAGGCCCAGACAGAAAATGGGAAAAGAAATGTTCAAAGATTTCCAGATGGCTCAGCCTCCGCCAGTGCCATCAAGAAAACCAGATCAGCCTTCCCTCAGTTGTACCTCAGAGGCCTTCTCAAGTTACTTTAACAAAGTTGGGATGGCACAGGAAGCAGATGATTGTGATGACTTTGACATCTCTCAGTTAAATTTGACTCCTGTGACTTCCACGACACCATCTACAAATTCACGTGAGTATTTCTGTGCTTTCAGCCATCCCTTTCCTCAGACATGACTGCTCCTCAAAGCACTTTTGTCTCTTTTTAAATTCCAACCCAGATACTGAGAACCTTCATGCATGCTCTGGCTTAAGAAATGTGTTCCAGCCATAAAGGAAAATACCCCAGAGGAATTTCAGAGGTCATAGAAATGAACAGCCCAGACAGCTACAGTCTGAAATTGAATTTCTAAAATTAAATGTTGTAATATTTGTTTTGTGATGGGAACATGCAAGCTGGCTGGCAGAAGCCCATGGCATTCAGCCTTACAACTGGTTTCACTTATGTCCCATCCATACTTCTCAGAAATGAGGGGATGAGTATTTATTTTAGTAGCTTGACATATTGGACATGTGGGGAAATTCATTGGAGGGCTGTAAAATAAGCTTATGGTGTTCATAGCATGGCAGTGGGGGACTTTCTGAAAAGAGGAATTCATGAGATTCACCAGGGGTCAGTCAGAGCCCTGTTTCACTTACCTGCCACAGGGCAGGTGACTCACACATTCCTAATGTAGCGTAGTGGTGTCTCCCACCTTCAGAAAGACATAGGGCAGATGCAGCCAAACTTAATTTGGAAGTTGCCAAATGAAATCAAACACATGGGATTGATAATGACAACTGTGCCCAAATTTACTTCCTGCAGTTCCTTGTTAGAGAATGATTCTTGGGGGTGGTGAAAGCTGAGGGGTGTAAAAGTGTGAGCAAATTTTGTGCTGAAGTGTCTTTTTGAAGAAATCAGCAGAATAATTGTTGCTGTTGCTTTAATCCTTGTTTAGCTCCAACCCCTGCACCCAGACAGAGTTCTCCATCAAAATCATCAGCATCTCATACGAGTGACCCTGCTGCAGAGGACCTCTTTGAAGAGGGGTTTGAAAGCCCAAGCAAAAGTGAGGAGCCAGAGGCTGTGAGTAGCAAGAAGGTTTCTAAATCTTCATTGTCTCCTTTTAACTAGAAAAGATAGATTAAATGTTGTTCTGTAGTGTCAGAAACAACTTTTCCAGTAGGGCTGGGTGGTGCTTGTGGGGGAGCTGCAGCCAGAATTCCAGTCCTGCTTTGGGTTTGACAGCTGATAGCACAGCATTTCTGCTGATGTGCACTAACCCTGCATACAAGGAACCAAACTCACAGTTGATATGTAAGGCTGTACATGTTAGATCTATCCAATGTCCTCTTTAGCACAGCAGCAGTCACTTCTCTCATGGTAAGGAAGGTTGGGGTAAAACAACAAACATGCTGAGGCTGCAGAGGAAGATGTGAGAGTTTGTGTGTTAAAAGATGGTGGTTGGTGTTGTCTTGCACATTCTTGCATCCCAGTTGCTTGCTTAGCTACGTTCCTCAATGTTCTGGCCCTCGGTATGTGATTTCTTTGCCTTTATGGACCAAAGCAAGAAATGTTATCCAAGCAATGACTGTCAATCCCCAGGTGTCTTAGGGAGGGAGGAGCCCGAGTGAGCCAAAGGCAAGAGGGGGTCGGTACAACAAAAAGTGCAAAATAACCCAAGCTTGGACTCTTTCTGTTTCACATGGCTTTCAGGGCCTTTTGCAGTTCTGGTTGGCCTGATCCAGTACCTTCTGAAGTCTTTGGCAGCTCCTGCCTGGGCTCCAGCAGGAACTGGTGAAGTCCCTTGGTGCCTGCAGCAGCTGTAGAAAACTGCTACGGCTTTGGAGAGCGGCGAGGCCTCACTCTCTGGTTTTCATGAGATAGGATGTACTTGCTATGCCCACAGCATGAAAATAACCTCGTGTTGACTTTTCACTTTCTATTGTTGAGAAAAAAAGGTGTTATGTTCTTGTATTCTAGCCTGATGGGTCTCAGGCCTCCTCCAACAGTGATCCCTTTGGTGAGCCAGCTGGTGATACTATAAGTCCACAGGTCGGTAGCTAGATAGCACAGGTTGGGGTAGGTATCTGTCCTTTTTTTCTCTACACCTTGAGGTGTTCACTTACTCTTCCACCAGTGCCTGCCATTGCTTTCATGGATGCATGGTTTATTTATTTTTTTTTTCCTTTTCATCTCTTCCGTTTTACCTCTCCATCCTCCGCAGTGTATTCCTCGTGCTTGGTGGTTTGCATGGCTTTTGCCATTCACTGAGTGTTGCAGCTTATGCAAATATGTGTGTTTCAGCTGCCTGCATGCTTTGAAGAAATGTAGACTTATTTTACTTTGTGTTCAAATTCTGAGGGCAAATAGGGAAACTGAGCCATTATTAACAACATATTAGGCAGAGCATTTTTTTATCAAACCACCCTTGCCTTCAGTCAGATGTAACATATTAAATGGAATAAGACATCTTACCCATAGACATAACAATCATTAAATAAAATTATGCAATGATACATGAACGTCTCTACCCTAAATCAATGGGATAATCAGTAGAAGAAGCACGTTTATTATCTGCATGTAAAAAATATTGAAATGGATTTGTATATTTTTATCTCTAACTGCAAATTAAAAACATCTGAAAATTATCATCATTCATATTACCATTGGCATACTGATGTTTTAAAAATTATTCATCAATGTAAGTCATTTAAACCCAGACAGACGGGGAGGAAGATCTGTTCATCCTTTGTGTTACAGAACACGTAGAAAATGTGGCTGCCTGTGAATGTTCTGTGATTTGTTTCAATACAGTAAATATATTTTGCCAAAAAAACAGTGAAGCTACAAAGTTTTATGAGTGCTGAGCGTTGTTATTCCATCCAAATACTCTCTAGTGTTACTGTTTGAAGAATATGTTTCATTATCTTCTCCCCGTCTGCCACTCCTGTTTGGTATTGCCCAAATACATGATCTGATACAGCTTCTGTGCTCCAGCACAGAGCTCCTGGGGCAAATCCAGAGCAGTGGGAGAACCCTTCCCATTTTTGTACAGAAATTCCACTGGGTTTGCCAGTGACTTACCCATCCTCAGTTTAGTTTCAGCTCCAAGTTAATAGTTTCACTAGGAGTCAGTTTACTTTGTGCATTAAATGTGATTTTAAAAAACCTTACTGTAACTTAGTTTTGATCCGCTCGGGGATACTGAGGTTCTCTCTTAATAACATGTGGTGCTTTGAGAGGGCATCTCCCCCTTCTGTAGAATCACCCATGCTCAACTCCTGGGCTGCAGCAAAAGTAGCATTAGGCTTTGTGTCTCCTTGAGTCCAGGAGTGACAGTGTGAGGAGAAAGTCAAGCTGGGATGAGCTGCTCCAGCAAGAACATTCATTATTTACTCCAGTGAGAGCTGCTGCTGCAGATGGATGGTGCCACTGATAATTTGGCTGTGCCTTTGCCTCACCTTGGCCAGCACTGACATCCCCAGCTATCTCAGCTTCAGACCACTCCAGCAGTTCTTCCCTACATCATGAAAGAGGATTTGCCCTTTATCTGAGTCCCACACTCTGTTTATTATGGTTTATTACAGGGTGATTCTGCAATTCAGAGCTACCAGGACAGTGTACTACCAGTGGTTGCATATGGTTTTGCTGCATTTTTAGTTAATCCCTGTACAGCCTCACATCAAATACGTGTATTTCCCTGAAATATATGCTGGGAAACATTAACTAATGTTCCTGATTATTGTATTACATTAATTCCTGAGAGCTGTAGGCAGGAACAGGAAGCTGAACAAAACAGAAAGCCTCTCTCCAGTGAAGCTCCACTAATATCATTGTGCCTGTGTGCAGAGCCATTCAGCAGCAGTCTGTAGGAAATCCACTTCCCAAGGCCAGCCCAGCTAATTCTGAAGCCTGGTGTCGTCAGAGCAACGGGAAGTCTAATCCCCATGGAAAATTATCCATTCAGGACTTACTGTGGAGTTGTGTATTGAGCCCTGCATTTGGAGAGAAACTTAATGGGGAGAAACATGTCGTGCAGAAGAATCACAGTCTGCATAAAAGCCACTTTTGTGGCTTAGATGGGAGATTACTTCGCTCTTTAGAACGTGGTTCTTACCCCAAGAACTGCACAGTAACAACTCAGCTGAATGGACCTCTCAGGAGAGCATTGTGTGCAGAAATGTCAGATCTGTCTGTTCCCAGATCTCTGAAATCAGCTCTGCCCATACCATGTCTTTATTTATCTTGATGTATTCAGAATATCCACCTGCCTGGTTTTTTGTACCCTGATCTTTCAAGGTACCACATCAGTTTGGTTTCTTGATTCCTTCTGATAGTCTAAGTTATCTAGTTACTATCTTCTCCTATTTTTCCTCTCTTCCTTTTGCAATCTTCCACTTCAGCTCAAAATCCTCATCCTTCCAGAAGCAGCTGTTTCTAGAAGTCACCCTTCCAGAAATAGCTATGAGCTCTTAGTAGGTAAATGTGACATTTTATGGCTTTATTACATTTTTGTCCCTTTATGGTTAAAGATAAGAAGCAGAAAGGCCCAACTTCCACAGGTGAAATGAGATAAACACTTTGCAGAGCTCTTTATTGCATTTGGTTGTTTCCCCTTTGTTCATGCATGCTGTTGAGGACAGATAGTGATTTTGCAGAAGAGGTGAAGAGAATACAGAGTGACTGCCACCTTCAGATTATTTATGTTTAATCCCCAATGCTGTCCTTAGATTATGTGGGGAGTAATTCTGGTGAAAGGAGAGAGAGGGAAAGAACTGTTTCTTAGCTGTGATCCTACCAAATGCCTTAAACATTTCTTATTGTTGAAATTTTCCATTAAAGCAGGGAGTTTGAACAGAGGAACAAGCACAGCTCTATTGAGCTGCTGCCCAGCTCAAAACTTGCACTGGCAATCATTCATGAGAGATTCTCAAGAAACCTTCAAAACATTTGTGGCTAGAGCATCTCTCCCTGAAAAAAAAATTCTTCAGTTGTTCTGAGAAATGTGTGCAGACAATTAGGAGCCCTCAAAACGTGTCACACCCTTCACAATGCCATCAGCACTGTCAGGAGAGCAACAGTTCATTAGAATATTTGTCTATCAGCTTTTGGTGGTGCTTTGGTGGCCCACTGCCATCATCCATCTTGGAGCAAGTGCTGTGCTCGGTGATAAATGTTCCTAAAAATCTTACTCAGCTCTAGGATGGGCTGCTATAACTCATATTTGGGCTGGTTTTAGGAAGTGGAGAGAAAATAACAATTTATGGACAAAGCCTTGGGTTACCTGGGGGCTTAGTGAGCCTCAGAATCAGGCTGAGTCTGCATCCTCCTCTTGCTTCTGCCCCTTTTCTATTGCACCAGGATTCCAAATAGGCTCAAAATACTAAAGGCTGTATTTGCAGGACCTGTTCCAGTCTTTCACCTGGCTCAGTCAGAACTGGATAAAGTTCAAAGAGACATTCCTAATTGCAGGTGACCTGTTCTTGCTGTAGGCTCTGAAACTGTCATTCTCTAGCTAAAGACACAGTGCTGGGCAGGGCTGGGAACCTGAGAGTAGTAGTGTTGTGTCTTTGGAAGGGGATCACAGGTTGGGAAGTCCTGCTTCACTCCAGAGAAATCCTAAAATTAATATTTCAGGTCTCTTGCTCACTTGGTTGTTCCTATTTCCCAGCAATGTGGAGAGGCATGAGCAGAGAAATTCAGGCTGCTCTGTGGACAGGGGCATCCTGCAGGTTTGCCCTCATCTCTGCTGCTGCAGTCTCCTTCAAGCTGTCCATTTCCATGTGCCAGCTCATACAAGGGCTTCTCACCTCTTCAGTGCCACCAGCCCACCTGAGGTCACCTTGTACCCTTCCATTCCTGCAACTTCTTCCTCTAAACAAGAGACAGTGTTCTTTGTGGCTCGTCTAGAGCTGTGTCCTTGCTGATTTGCAGCCCAACAATTCAATTTAGGGACAAGCTCTCCTCTCTTCCTCTGTGGTGAGGTCATTTAAAAGTTCCCTGTCTTCTGCACGACAACTGATTTTAAAAATCTGCTTGTGAAAATTTAGCATCTTTGAGACTTCTGAACAATTTGCTTCAAATTGGCCATGAGGTTTGATTGTTATGAAGGAGAATTGACAGATATGTAGATGGAAGGATATGTGGATGACAGATCTGTAGATGGAAATAATTGTGTGGTTACTGTTTTGGGAGAGGGGCCCAGAAATAATCAGTGTTTCTTGGCTGCAGTTCGTTTTTATATCAGGACTAAGATCTGGAGCAGGTTCATCTTTCTGAGTAGTTGTCACTGCATTTTCATTTCATGGATGTACAGCATCCATCTTGCTACTAAAATGACAGAGATTGTTAGAATGCTAATAATTAAACTGGATATTTGAAACTAGGAGATATTCCTAGGTAGGCTTATGGTAAGAACAGAGGCATAATCCTGAAGGTTGCTGCATTTATGCTGCTAATGGAGGCTGTTAGAAAAATAACCAAATATTAGTAAGTAATAATAGGCAATAAATAAAAACTAGCTGTTAATGGGGCATTAGGAATGATCTGTCTTATCACCAATGATATTTAATTTCAACCCCGCTTGCCAACTTTACTCTGTCCTATTTTGCCTACGGGTCAGCATGCAAAAAACCAGAGAAGATGCTTCACATCCCCACCCCCTTCACTTGCAACCCCAGCACAAGATGCTCATTTGGTGTGGCTCTCCAGCACACTTATTTCATGAAACTCTTTATCATTTGAGCCTGCCCTTTCTGATCAGTCAGCCAGGAGGGAGAGTGGCTGTAAAGGGCATGGAAATCTGTGCAGGCCTCACCTCCTCAATAGAGAACATCTTGCCTGCAGCTCTTCACAGAGCAGGTGCCTCACAGTGATCAAAGGGCTGCCAGGGTAAAAATAGTTATATTTTGTGAGTGAGTTCACCCCTGCAAGTCCAAGTGGGTGCTGAGTCTTTCAGGAGATGCTCTCCAGTGATTAGTTCTGCTGGGGAGCAGGTGTTAATATCTTCAAATGGGATGCAGATTTACTTCTAGCATTTGCATAATGTTATTCTAAAGCATTAGCACCCTTGTTGCCTCACACAGTAGTGGACTGCATCAGAAATGGTGTTTGCTGCTGTCTTGTCCCCCTTAAAATGGGAAGAATAAAGTGATTTGCAGCATGAAGTATTTCTGGAATACAGCAGCAAAAAAAAAAATAATAGTGCTTCTAGTTCTTCTCTTGGTTTCTCCCTGTGGGTTAATGAAAGCACATCAGAAATTATTCTGGGCCAGTTCAGCAAGGAGAGCACTGTAAGATTTGAGGGGTTTATTAGAAGCTTTGTCTGCAATTATATTTGTACCTGTCTTTTTGTTCTGACAAAGACCAGTTCTTTCCTTTCCTTCCCTCTGCCTCTGTTCCTAATGCAGTGGTAGAAGTAGAAGACAGAAAATGCTGGTGAGATGCTGTGAGAAGAGTTAATGCTCACCTGCCTTTTCATAACCTGTGACTTTTGTGTGGATTAGGTAAAAAAGGGGGGTTATTTCTGCTTTCAAGACCCTCCAAAATAGTGCCTGTCACTGTGAGAGGAGCTGTCCATGAAGTCAACAGTACTTGATTCTCCTTTTGCCTTTTTCCTGTCCCTTCTGCTCTCTTTTGCCCTCTTGAGTATCCATATTTTACAGACACCATTTGCATTGTTAGGCGAAAAGCATGCTTGAATTGGCTCAAAATAATACTAGGAAACAAATCTCAGGCATTGACCAAACCCCTTTGACTGGGAAGACTGCACACAATTACTGCAATTAATTTCTCATTTAGGCATCTGAAGGGAGAAATCAACTGAAAGGAAGAAGCAAGAGCACACTTTTCATGCAAAATGCTCTGGTCTGCTGGAAGAGAAGTTACTCAAATCAGTGAGAAATGCAGGCCTTTGCCTGCATTTAAATGTTGGGTATGAATCAAAGAAGTTTCTCACTGTAAAGGCTGTCTCGTGCTTGTTGGAAGTGCTGCTGCTGATGAGGAGCTCCTCCTCCTCCTCCTCTTCCAAGGTTGTGGAGTCCAGTGGCACCTTAGGAAACCTGTTACTTCAGCACTTCTGCATATCTGAAGGATATTTGAGGACAGCTCTAACAAGCAGACTTGACATTTTGAAAAGCTCTTTTTTTCCCCTGAAGGCATTTGAAAAACTGACATCTTTTGTTCCAAAGGGATGTTCTCCCTCCCTCTCCTTTTCTTCTCCTCCTTCCTTTTTCACTTCCCTTTGCAATGACCTTAGGTTCAGCAGCTGCCTGGAGAATGGCCTGGTGTGTGTCAGGTTCACACATTAATTAGTACAGATTTTCTCTGAACGAGCTGTGATAGATCATTCTGCCAGCTTCAAGCCTGCACGTGAAAATTGGCATAGGTAGACTTAACTCAGTGTGTGAAAAGCAGTTATTTACTCTCAGTCATCTCCTTTGATTACCTTCAGTTTTTCAAGGTCACAAAAATGTATTTGCTTCTTGCTGGGGATCATTTCAGCAGCATTTATTTAATCATTCCAGAGGGTTTCTCTCACTCAGTGCTGGTAGCATACTCACAGCTCCACGTGGGAAAGGGGTGGGTGAACAGTGTCTGCAGGCTCCAGAAATGCAGCAGTTTTGGGGAATAAGAGACAGCTTTCCTTGGCATGGAGGAAACAGGTCATATTTTGGATTTGCTATGTGTTCCTGCACTCTAAGGCAGGACAGGGCACTGGGATGGGGCAGAGCTGGAGCACTGGCCAAGCACCCTGAGCACAGAGCACCCTGTGGATCCACCTTGGGGCTGTTCTCCTCATCCCCAGCATCACTTTGACAAACAGTGATTAAAATCCTGTGCCATGCCCTGGCAGGCCTGTCTCTGCTGCTCAGTGCCCAGTGATGTGCCAATCTTCTGGGGTTTTTTTTGCTCAAGAGTCAGCTCCTGCCAATGCTGCTGTAACACGAGTTGATTCTACCTTGGTTTAATCCAACCTTGTGGCGTGGTATTTGAATATTTATCAAGCTGTGATAGAGAGTTAATGCAGTGTGGCATTAATTAGCCTTTCTGCCTGTCTTGTTCCTTTTTTAGATGTCATTCTTAGTTTAATAAATTAGTTTCTGGAAATGAAGTAGAGTGCGTTCCAGGGTCCACGGATGGTTTGCTACCCACCTTGGCCAAGATGAACACAGTGTTGATAAAGCACAGGGTGTGTCATCTATGAAGCAACAGCTGGAGAACATGGCAGCTTTTCCTCCCTCCCACATCCAGGAAATTCCCAAGAAAGTATTTGTTTACCAGTTGACATGCTTTCCTCCCAGCTTTAACTATTGTACTAATGGTTCCACAGACTCCTAATCAAACTGCACAGGGCTCCTCGTTCTTCATGGGCCACTCATGTTGTTGTTTTAAATCCCATCACAGCTTCATTAGCTCAGCTTTTTTGGCAGTTTCTGTTTGCAAGTGATTTTCTCCTGAGTTGTGCAAAACCCACAGTTATGTTCTGCTGTTGTGCTGCTGGGGGGAACCTCAGCCTTGTACACGAGCTGCAGTTCCATCCTCTGAACTTCCAAACATCCAGCCCTATAAATTATCATTTAATTCCCTCATATGTCCATGTCCAGCAGTGAGGGTCAGTGCATGGCCAGTGCTGGAGGAGGAAATGGATAGAAAACCTCATTTTCTGAAATAATTCCCATTTTCTTCACCACTTAGCTGGTGTGCCACGATCGCTCAAGGCAGCACAGAAAGCAAACACTTCCTGTGGGTTTTGGCTCACAAGGTATCGCTGCTCCCAAGCAGATGTTGTAAAAATGTTCTGAAAATGCTGTCTGGAGACATCTCTGCTCATTTTATTTTTGTTATCCCCAGGAAGCAGAACCTCTCTACGCGCAGATTAACAGACCTAAGAAATAGCATTGTTACAGGCTTGTGGTGCTCCAAGACTCAAACGAAACCCAACAACCTGGCGGGCCTTTGGCTTTCGTGCTTTTTTCCGATTGATTTTGTCTGACAAAGGAGAGAGAGTTTGCCCTCCTGGACTGGCTCTGCGAGTATTCCTGATGTGTTTTTTTGGCAACCAATGGCAGATTCCTATGGCAGCACAAAACAAAAGCTCTCCCTGCTTCTCACACCACGAGTGCAGCCCCATCCCCACAAGTGGTGGGTATCCAGACTAGGAAATCCTACTCCTCGGTCTTCTTTTAAACGTTTGTCACCTTCTGTGTGCCACCTATAAATAATGAGCATCTGAAATCTATTGGGTGTTAGACATTCCTTTTTTTTCTTTTCAGCAAAAAGCAGAGTTTGTATGTAGCAGTGGCATTATCATTCAACAGCCTTTGGGGCACGAGTCGGCACTTTTTATGTCATGGTGACATGTTTTTCATCTTCATTTACATCAGGCTGATCCTGACCCTTTTTTTTTTTTTTACCCTATGTAGACATATTTAAACAACAATAACAAAATACTGGTGGTGTCTTTTTTTTTTTTTTTAATGTATTTCTTACTCTGTAGTTTTGTATGAGTATGATCTAACAGTGAAACGCCTCCAGCGGAAATGATTCCCAACTTGAAGCCACAGAACAGAACTCGATTGTTCATCCATCCTTGACTGAAAATGTTGCCAAATGGACCTTTAAGTTCTAGCACATCATGAGGAAGAAATGCTGCTTTCTGTTGGAATACTCCTGTTGTGGGTAGAGAAAGGACAGCGAGTCCCACTGAGGAAAGACAAAAGAGTCAGTATTTCCTAGGAAACTCTAAACAAAAGTGCAGAAAAGGAATATTTTTATTTCTTCAATATCTTGCTGCTGTAATGCTATGCAGACAAGTGTTTTCTTCTCTGTGTGCCATTTTTGATGAAAAAAAAAATCATTTGCCAAATAATACTGGTATGCTTCTGGTTTAGGAGTTTGGATGAAGCGGACTTGACAAATGGGACAAGGACGGCATGGATTTTGGAATAACAAACTGACTCTGTGATCAAAATTGTTCATCTTTATCACTTTTTGTACATCAGAAAAAAAATCAAATGGGATTTTTATTTTATAACTTGAAAAAAAAATCTTACTGTTAAACTCTTTAAATGTTTAAGGGGAAATGGCTTTAAGGAGTTCGAATGAAAATTGCCATTTTTTTTTGTAAATATAAATGTTATGAAAATTCTTTTACTAATGCCATTACACAGTAGAGAAGGTAGCAAGTTGCAGTGCTTGGGAGGTGTGGCAAACCCAGTTTGTGGTTCTCACATCACATATGTTTTTTCACATGCTTAACAATAATGGGCTGAAGCTCAAGTGCATTTGCCAAAAGCAGTCAGCTTGTCAGCAACTAGTGAAATTAATGGGAACACATGATTTTGTGGTCTAGCATTATCACACGGACATAATTCCACTTACAAGAGATCACTTTCCATTGACATTCCTTTGAACCTCTGCATAGAAGTCATCCAACTGTTTACACGCAGAACAAAAAGAATTTAAAACTTCCTTTTTTTACATTTATGAAGCAAAAAGTGCAGTGTTTGGGTTCATATGTTTAGCACATGATTTTCATAAAGAATCTATATATTTTTGCCCTACAGAGAATTGTTATACAGGTCAAATGTGTTTTCCTGATGTTCCTATGCAGTTACAGTATATTGAATTTACTGGTTTAAGACAAAAAAGAAAAAAAAAGAAGAAAAAAAAAAAAGGAAAAAAGGTTAAAGAAATCAAAGGATTAATCAGTTTTAAGGTAATTGTGCAGATTTTGTTTTTAAATTTACACATTAGGATTTACATTTTTGTCATGATTAAAATAGGCCTGGAGTTATAAATGTTTTACTTTCTTTCATCTCTATTATAAGCTAAAAATGGTTTAGAAGGCAGAATAACTGGGGTGGTGATTGTTGGTATGTGCAACCAAATCTCACAACATGATCCCATTCTTTTCTTTTGAATTAGAGAAATTAGAGAAATGTGCATTGCAGAATGTATGTGAATGAGAAATTAGCTGTGAATAGACCTAATGAACCTGCAGAGAGGAGAATTTGATCCCCATCCACGGTCATTTGATGCTTGTTCCTTAGTCATGTCCAAACAGCTTCCTAGCAAATCTTGGTTTCCCATTGGAAGATCAAGTTTTCTAACTGGAGGAGATCATTTGAAACTTGGTGGATCGAGTGTTTCAGGATTAAAAGCAGAGGTAAAAGCGTTTCTGGAGGACACTTCTGTCAGAATATTTTCCTGATTTGCACAGTGGTGCTACTTTCTTCCTCAGCAGCTTTTTTTTTGGGTTTTGTCCTGCCCATGGAACCACAAACCCAGTTTTGGTTCGTCACAGACATTGGAGGTTTAGTGTCATCAGTGCATTTCCAGTTATGGGGTGAAACACAGAGGAGAGAAGAGATTGCTGTCTCAGAGGATTGCTTGGTAGGAAGCAGATCACTCACGGATAGGTGCCGAGGGAATGAGGCTGGAATTCTGGTGTCTCTGGACCATCACCACGGACCTTTGTCTTACTTTTGCTCACAAATAAAAACAGATTCTGGATTGTCTCGTCCTGTGATCGTCCTTGTCGTGGCTGGGATGCTGAGCTGAGAGGGCTGCAGGGCCTCTGCACTGTACCAGTATTGTAGATAACTCCAATATCCAGCTTGTGCAATTGTTTAATCCCTCATCCTTCACTAGCACTAAATTTGTCACTTTAAATTTACAAACCAGGGAACCCCACCAGCCATCCTGTTACCATCCCCCCCGTAGGTTCTTGATCTTTACCTGTCATGAAAAGATATTTTGATAGATCGTAGTCATCCAAGTGTCTGATGAAACCTTTCATCTCAATAACGTACTGGGCACCTTCTTTGCAAAAATGTTTACTCCGTGGTTTTCATTCAGTTTTATTTCTGCATTCTGGCACTTACTTTTTTAATAAAGATGAGAAAGATAAAATGACTGTTGCAGTACATTTCTAAACCTACTTTAACTTTACCTCAGATAACGACCATTTGTTAAGATATTATTTTTAACTTTATGTGTAATGCATTCAGCAACAACAACAGAAACCAACAAATTTTTAGAGATTTTCCATTAATTTCTGTAACACACCATGTAATACTGTTATGAATAAAAACATTAAAAAAAGGTGTCATTTCAGTAAGTTTGTTTCATAGTTTGTGCTCCTCTGGGATAATTCTGCCAGACTTAAAATGCAATGTTTGTGTCTGGCATGGCTTTTATTTTTGACAGTGGAAGTACCTGGAAAGGAGAAAATCCTCAATTTGGGGAATAACTAATCTTTAACACCAAGTGTTGCTTATCTTGCAAACGTGTAACTTGCTGATTTTAATTGCTGCCTCCACTTTTTTTGGCCTCTTTTTGGGTGTTTTAGGATGAGCATCCCAAACCAGCAGGTATTTGTATCACCTCCTGCAAAATCCCACATTCCTGGGACAGCCCATGCTGTGTGATGCTCCCAAAGCTGGTTTATCTCTGTGGCAAGAAAAGCTGAAATTGATTTTGCTCACTTTTTTCATTCAAGTGGGATTTGAAATTAAAGATGTGCATTTAAACATGACATTTTTGAAAGCAGAACCCCCCCCAAATTTTCCAGTAATGTGCACAGAACTGATAATAAAGCTCAGCTGAGAAGGAATTTTCCCATTCTCTGCCAAGAGAGTAATGCAGTAAAATTTAAGGTAAGAAAAATATGTTTTATGTACAAGGAAAGAGAGAGGTGTGGATGTGTGCACATATATTTTATTATATTTCTACTTTTTGATGTCTCATGCCTTCCTTGAAATGCCCAGTAGGTCATGGTGAAGCATTCCTTGCCTTTGTCAATGAACACTGTTGAAATACTTGGATCTCACCTGAGAATAAAGGTTATTCTGCTGTGGTGAAAGCACTCCAGTCTTAATGGCATTTTGATTTGTGTGTGGGTAACTATACCCAGGTGTCCTTGGAAGGAAGAATGCAATCTCTGGTTTTTAACCAGCTGCAAAACATCAACTTTAATAAGCCACAGCTAAGAGTGTATTTAAATTAAAATGCATTTTTACAATGAAGGCTGAATCTGGTCTTGTTGATCCTCTTCTGGTACCCTCATGGTGAGGTTGGTTGAAAAATCAGAAAAATTGGTTCATGTTGTAGAGCTGTTGTGTAAATTCTGTTAAAAAATTCAGAATGAACAAGTTTGAGATGTAATCTGGCAGTGGTGAGGAAGAGGAATCCCAAGGAGGGAGGGAAGGACCTGTTCTGTGTGCTCAGAAGGGGTAAAAATGTATTCTTACTGTGCTGTAAATCACAATAATAGTGCTGGAACTCAGAGTCTCTGTATTGCATAGGAGAGTGCCCAGCTCAGACATGCCCACTTCAAGAAATGGTCCCAATTTAACCAATGCTAATTAAGGCCATGATCTCCTGCAGTAATGAGAATTTCATGAGCAAATTCTGGTTTGCAGAATCAGCCTGTGGTTTTACAGCAGTGAGAGCACTGTCAGATCTCTCCTTTCTGGGAAAGCAGCTGCTTGTGTAGACTGGGAATATGCAATTTTCACTGCCTCACACTGGATTAAAGGCAGTGTTTTCTGTGCTTTAATCTCTGCTCAGTGACAGTTGCTGCAACAGAGAAGGTAACCTCTTTCTGGCTGTTTTTCAGGTTGTGAAATACATTTTCATGCACTGTTTCCTTTTTTCTTTCTTTGCTTTCTGAAGAATTCCTTGTCCTGTCAGGTTCATATTATTGCTTTCTTGGCAAGTGCTGTTTTCAGTCAGAAGAGTACCATGTCAAAGAAATGAAAGGGGATATCTGTTGGCAGTTTTCCACACAGGTTTGAGTCTGTTCTCTGCAGTTCCCTCCCTGAGCCAAGGTGGGATGCTCACAGTGCTGAAGGAGCAGAGTGGGAAGTCCATCTGAGCAGCAGGAATTGCAGGCACAGCTCCTGGCTTCTCCTTCTGCTCCTGTTTGTGCCATCCTGGGGCTCAGCCTCCTGCTCCAGGCTCTGGGCTGATGTTGCTGCTACAAAAGCCATGATTTTTAAGAGTATCTCTCTCTTGTCCTGAGGTCTTCCAGGATTTCTTCTCACACTGATTTGCTTTTTAGGACCAGCCCCATTAAAAACCTTTATTATGTTGGTTTTAAATACCCCAGGTAAGACTGGCATGGGGAAGAATAAAAGTATGGTTTGGTGTTTTTTTCCTGATTTTACTTGCTGTCTGAAACTGAATTACACATTTCACCTCATGACAGTGAGGAATATGGGGAGATATCCTGATAGGATTTCCTGAGTAGCTGTAACATGGCCTGTCTCTTTCTGAAATTATCCTACTGGAGGCAGGAAATATCAGGTCTATTAGTGAAACAGCTCTCCAGCTATTAGTTTTTACAGCTTTAAATAGTCTTATCTCAATGGATGTGTTTGCCCTGTGGCTCATCCATCACCCTAAAATGTTTTATCAGCACCTGAAAAAAATCTCAATGAGAAGAATAGCCTCAGATGTTGCCCATTCAAGGGGCTTTTAGATACAGATTTTTTTTAAAGGGTCTTTTAAGATCTGATATTATTTGCTGGCTTTTCAACCCTGTTTCATAGCTCCTGTAGCACCACTTCTATAAATACTCCTCGCCAGCAAAGAAAGGAAATCACAATAGATTAAAGGAAAATCAGGTTAACAGGCAGCAATCTCTGTCCATTGAACCTCAGACGTTTGTGAAAATAAAGGATTAGGAAGAATTACTGCCAGATACTAGCTGCAAAAGAAAAAAAAAAGAAACATTTCCTTTTGTGGCATCTTTGTCTTCTCTAACAGTTATTAGAGGTGTAAGAACAGCTCTCAGTGTCAGAAGTGAGCTGTATTTGAAATGAGCAGAAGTCCCAATGATGTGAGATGTTGCATTTTTGTAAACTTTGTACTGATTATTCGACACACAGATGATGAGTACCTTGTGTTTTTTTCTTTTAAAAATGCTGTTTCTAGTTTGAAAACAAGTTTGTGTGTGTTGTCTTGAGGTCTGATGGAGAGGAGATGGAGACAAGGGATGGGGCATGGAGGGGTTTTCTTTGTTTGTCTTACCCTCTTCACAGGACTCTGCAGCTTTCAGAGTAGGTGAACCTGTGCCAGATTTGGCCTCAGTCTCAATAAGACATTCTTTTTAGTGGATCAAAAGCCAGAAGAGGAGAATTAAGTTCAGCAAGGTGAGTTTTTTATGTCCAGGGCCTTCCAGAGTCCAGCCTCACACCAGAAAATAATAGTTTTGGTGACAAAAAATGGTGATGCAGTGGGGTTTGTTGTAAAAATCTGGAAGTATTCTTTGGTTGTAAATTTTGCCATAATTTGCCACCTTATGCTCTTCACAATTAAAATTGGTGGGGAGCTTCCTTTTACCTTTGAACGAGTTTTTCCACAGAAGGAAACACGTTCTGAGTTCTGAAGCAGGGAATAAAACAGTTTTCTCAGAGGAAAAAAAGCAGCTTTTTGAAAAGAGCACTGATAGTTCTGTAAAGAGCTGCTTGCTGGCTCTGGTCTGATCTTCCTTTCAGCTCTGATGTTTTTCAGTTTTTCTTTCAGCAGGAAACAGCCATTTCTGTTTGGTGAAACTGTAGAGGAATTATTTAGAGGGAGCAAAGGCTCCCACACTTGGGACATGAACTCTGCAATGGATGTGTTGCACTTGCAGGCTCCATTTTCATGGTGGGCATTTAGAGAGATGGTTTGGGACTTCAGCTCACCAGAAAGCCACAGCCACCAAAGGAGAAGGAGCAGCAATGGAGAAGAGAACAACAATGGAAAAGAGGCAAAACTCCCCCTGATCCATGGACCCAAGGAAGCAGAAAATCATCTGTGCTTGCTGTCATAAATTTCATGTGTTAGACCTACCTCTAATTAAATCAGGTTGTACATTATGTGTAAAACCTGATGGTGCTTTTTAGTTCTCTCTGACAAATGTGTTGAGCTGTAGGAAATTCTGTCTCCTGGGTCCCTGCTCCTGTTTCAGCCTCACTTCTGGTAATTCACCACTCCTGCTGCAAGTTTATTCAGCACTGAGATGTGTGTGGGGAGAGGCAGCAAAACAAAGACAAGCAGCAGAGAGAAGCTTGAAAATTCCACATGCTGGGATCACTGTCATGGTTTGAAGTTGTATCTAGAGGGTGCTCTGTGTTTATAATCTTGGTTTATCTTTTACTGATGTTGAAATATTGGATGTGTGCTGCATTTCCCAGCCAGGGAAGGTCCTGTGGATGGAGAGGTCTTTCTGTAAGTGGGTTTTTTTTTCATTTTGTTTTCTTTTTTGTCATGGACAAATGATTAACAACTGAATCAATTGTGCCAGAGGTTGAGCAAGCTGTATCACACAAGCACATCTTGGGTTCAGGCTGGGGCAAAGTCATTTGGAAGAAAAAAAAATCAGTCAAAAAAGGCAAACAGAAAGCTTTGCACAGCCTGAATCAGCTCCCCCAACAGTTTGTCCTCAATGTCTAGAGGGCAGTTTTATCACTGTAACTCTGTTAACCCAGTAACTCTGGGTTAAAAAAGGGCTGCCTGAAATACAGTCTTTTATTTGGAGCAGATTCCTACAAGGATTCAGTTAATGTGTCTCTCTCTGTTAAATTGTTATCATCAGGCTGCCAAAACAGAAAGATGTCCCAGCCAGTTGCTGATTTTGCAGGGATGTGCCTCCACAGGAAGAATAATTTCATTTGTAAGGTAACTGTGGCACACTAAGGTGGAGCATTTGGCCAGGTAATGGCACTGAGGTTGTTGGGTTTGTTTGTTATTAGTGAACATGAATCATTTTATATATAGCCCCCATCATTGCCATACTGAGCAAATTAAAATGTGTTTACTCTTTGTATCACCAGGGCACTCAGACGTGTCCCAGGGTGAGAGATTGTGCTGCTAAAAGCCAGAGTTACACAACTCAGGCTCTGTCTTCTCAAAGACATTGTCCAGCTAGGGAATGGTGGGAAAACACAATGATACTCCTCATTTTGTGCAGGGAAACACCGATTCAGAGAACTCTGCTCACTCTAAGATGCTTGCTGTAGGCTAAGACTAAGAGGAAAATGAAAGGAAAGACTCTGGTGTCTCTGGAATCAAAAAGCTGCACCTGGAGGGAGAAGCAGCAGGATGTGGAGGCTCAACAGGCAACCAAAGACAAACTCTTCCAGGTTCTGTCTGATCTGCCTTTGAAAGCCCAACTGAACTGATTGATGGCCACCAGCCCAAGGTAAGTTCTCAGGCCAGTCAGGACCATTTGAGAGAGAGAATGACTCAGTGTAGCAGCAAGAAAACACCAAGACATTACATTTGATACCCTGACAGGTCCTGCTTTCCTGGGCTCAGGATTTTGAGGATGTGGAGCAGAGAGTCTCTGTGGCATGGCCCAACCAGGGCTGGGGCTCTTGTCCTCCCCAGCAGCAGGAGAGACAGGGAAGGCCACTCTGAGGGAAAAGGCTTTCCCTGAGGTGTGAAAGTAAGTGCTTATGCCTCGTGTCTGACCTTCCTCTGGAAGACAGACATGAAAAGCAGCAATAAATAAATGATTCTGCACTCTCTTCCTAGAAAGCCGACTTGAGTTTACTTATCACTTCCTTCTTGCCAAGACTCAAATATGTTTCATTTCTTGAAATATTCATTTCCCCCATCCCTTGAAAGGAGCATTACAAAGGAAGGTGCAGATTGCTCCCAGGCAGAGCTTTGCTCTCCTCGGGAAAGCCGTGTGCTAACCACTGCAGCGTTTACCTTGTGAGCCTGCCAGGTGCTGGGTCATCTGCTGTTTGCAGGGGGGCAGAGCAGCTCTGCAGTTCCTCTTTTTGTGCTTGAACCCTGTTCAAGCCCCCACAGCAGGCAGGGTGGGTTGTTGGTGGTGTGGGACCTGCAGCAGTACCTCGGAGCGATGAGCATCCAACTGCTGCTGCTGCTCTGTGCCGTGCTGGGCACCCACACTGCTCATGGCTCTGGGTGAGTGAGAGCTTCTGGAGGCACATGCAGGGGGTGGCAGGAGAAACCACCAGGATCAGCACAGGCTTGGGTGTTGTAGGGGCTGTAGTTGCTGTCGTGAGTGATTTCTGAGTCTCTAATGAATGGCAAAAGGCGGCGTTTGGAAGTGGCGGAGGGCGGCGGCGTTTCTGCCTTCAGAGGAGCAGTCCTGGGGATGAATTGGAGCTGACAAATTGCCACGCTCGTGTTGTAACGTGGAATTGGTTGAACATGCAGCCTCCTTCCGTGCTGGCTGCCCCTCAGAGGGCTGGGCACACAGGGGGTGGCTCTTCAAGTGCAGGAGTGGTGAGAATGTGGCTGAGAGCCGTTCCTTTCTCTGCTGGTGTAATAGATGTTGCTGCTTCAGAGAACTGCATCTTGTAATCTTTCCAATCTAACTATATTTTTGCACTGTTCTCTGAACTTTGAGCTTTGATTTCATGCCTCAGCAAGCTGATGAGGTTTTGTAATTCCTTTATTCAGTGTGATTTTTAATATGCTCTAATGGGAACCCCATGCCAGGCAGTAAATCATACTTAAAGCTTCAGCTGATGCTGTTCCTTGGCAGGGTGGAAGAATTGGGAACATCACTGTGGTAGTTTCCTTGTCAAACTGGGTATGAAAAGAAACTAATTGTCAACATTTTACTAAAGCTCCCCACTTGAAGAAGGTGCAACAAGAGAGCATTTGTCTGGGACAAGGATTTAATCAGAAATCCTGAATCCACCAAAATAGGAGGAAGCATTTTGACTGTGGTATGGTGGAAACCTTGGAGACAGCTGTCACATGAGGGTGGCTGGGCTGAGCAGTAAGGGCTCACACTTGGGGTTCAGGTTCTTTACTGGGTTGAAAGGGATTAATGGGTTAATGACCATGAACTGAGAGTAGAGTCTAAGACCAGTGCCTTTGGCCAGCTTGGGGGAAAATGGGCTGCTGGGCAAAGAGAGGCACTTAAGCCTGGTTTTGAGAAATGGTGAGTGCGTGCCAGGCCTTTTCTTGGGACTGATGTTCATCATGGAGGTGTGTGACCTTGGAGCCACGGAGTGAGGGCAGCAGCTGGTGCTGAAGGTTTTACTGCTTGCACAGCCTGAGGTGAAGCCCAGATTGGTGGACCATAGGTTTAGTTTCCCATGCAGGCACTGGAGAGTGGATCAGGTTTTTACAGAATGAGGGCCAGTGGAATGAATGCCATCGGGATGAGGACTGGAATCCAGAGGTTGCATGCAAGGTGTGGTGAGATCTAACAAGTGTTAGTTCTCCTTGGTGTGAGGTTTCACACAGGCCTAGGCTGAGGGGCCAGGTCCTCAGAGCTCACAGTTTCACAGCCTGAAGCTCTCATGTTGTTGGACACAGTGGCCAGGAGTCCCCGAGCCCCAGAGTGGCCAGGGGCAGGCACGCCCGCTCCGCGAGTATCCCGCCTCAGCCCCGCGACTGCATCCTCTCCTCCTGGTCCTCCTGGAGCAAGTGTGACCCCTGCCAGAAGAAAAGGGTGAGTGTCTGTGCCCTGGGGACCACTGAGAAACCAGGAGGTGGGACCTCCTTGAGTTGTGTCCTTTTTGTCCATGGGGTTGGGCAAACTGAGGGGGGCTGATGAGGAAAGCCCTGTACAGGTGAGACCGTAGGTTTTCCTTTCAGGTGGCTTTTAGCTCTTCAGCTCACCAACCCCAGTAATTCCAATGCTTTCCAGGGTGCCTCACTGTCCTGAGAAGGTGTAAGGCCAGGCTTTGCAGGGACTTACAAACACAGTTCTTACTTTCCATCATCAGTGCAAGGCACCTTCCCCACTAATGGTGCCCTGTGGGACCTGGAGACACTCGGTGCCTCTCAGGATTAAGATGCTTTTTCCTTGTCAGCCAGCCAGCATTTTCCACCCGAGAAGCCCCATCAAATGAAAGTAATGATCCCAACAGCGTGAAGAGCAAAATCCCCGTTGCTAGAGAGACCTCTGCTAACAAGTTGGAGAAGCTGTTCCCAGGCTTATAACCAGTGATGGGAGTTGGGGGGAGAGTGAAGCTTCGTATCAGAGTTAATCTCAGAAGCCAGGGAAAAAAGGAGGGACAACATATTGGATGGAGTAATTGACTGCTTCACAGCAGTGTTGTGGGCGGAAAAAAGTCCCTAATGATACAGAGGGGCAAGTAAATACACTGACAGAAAATAACAAGGGATGTCGTTACCAGCACTAATTGAAAGAGAGGAGATGGGACTGGATCCTTCCTTACTCTTGCAAAGTCCCACACTGCACTGTCAGGCTCATTTAAACAAACTGTCAAAGAAAAGCAAACTTTCCTTCATCCCTCCCAATCCTCAACCCTTCCTCAGTAAAATTAAAACTGTCGCAGATCAGAAACCTTTGAAAAGAGGCAAATAACAACTTCACACTTGTGTGCTGACACTTTTCTCTTTTAATGTGACAGAGCGCGCTTAGATCAGATCCCGGCGACACAAAGTTTGTTTTTCAACCAGAGAAGCATAAAATTCACCATTTCTGTGCACTTGAGTCAATATTTTTTACTTCATCACAGTACAGATTTGCCCGCCTGGAACAGCCCTCTCAGTTCAGTGGAGATCCCTGTGATGGCTCTGACAGGGAAGCTGAGGAGTGTGTCACAAACAGCCCTTGCAGGAGCAGAGCTCGCTGTGATGGGTTTGTCTGTGCAGTTACAGGTAAGGATCTGCTCAGGTATCACTTCTGATGCCACTGTGCTGAACTTTGGGCTTCTACAGGAGTTTGCTGGGGCAGAGGGATGCCAGGAACTGACCTGGCTCCTTCCGTGCTTGTGTTTGTGTCAGTGAGTGTTAGCCATCTTTGGAACCTCCCAGCAGGAAATTGTAACCTGGTTATGTCAGCAAAATCTGTAGCACAAGGGACAGCAAGAGGAGCTCAGCACATGAGATGGGGCAAAGGAAAAGCCTCTGCTCTGCATCTTCCAGTGTTTTGGTGAGACTGAAAACACTCAGTAATTGTGGGCATGGGGAGAGAGAAAGAAAACAATTCCATATACAAGGCCTGCTGAAACAGCATGTTTCCTCTCTCAAAATAAAAAAATCACCAAAAACATTCGGTACTTTTTTTATACTTTTAATAATTGTGCCTAAGATGAACAAGGAAGTTTAAGATTGAAACTGAGCAGATGGAATTTGGAGATCCGTGCAGATAGAGAAGGATTTATTTTTTTTCCAGCTAGATTTATTTCCAGCTAGATTTATTTTTTTCCAGCTAGAACCATTCATTCCAGGATTTTTTTTGTTTTGCTCCTGGACTCCACGTCAGGGAGTGTGATCACAGATTGTTTCCTGGGTGACTTTCCCCTTCCATCCTAGGTAGGTGCATTGCACGGAGGCTGCTCTGCAATGGGGATGACGACTGTGGGGACCAATCAGATGAGAAAAACTGCAAAAAAGTGTTCAGGAAATGTGACCAGAAGATGGAAGAGTACTGGGGAATAGAGAACCTGGCAAAAGGGTAAGGCTGTGACTTCGGTGAGATGCTCTCTTACTTAGGGCTGAGCATGATCTAGGGTGGCTTCAGACAAACCCTGAACAGAGGAAAGCTGGAGCTGTATCCAGGAGTGAGCTGGGATCCAGGAACCTGATCCAAAGCCTGGGGGACATTGACCTCTTGGAGCAAGTCCAGAGAAGGTCACCAGGTTGGTGAGAGAGATGGAGCAGCTCTGCTAAGAGGGAAGGCTGAGGGAATTGGGGTTGGTCAGCCTGGAGAAGAGAAGGCTCTGGGGTGACCCCATTGCAGCCTTTCACCTGAAGGAGGGAACAGAGATGGAGAGAGGTGATTTACAAGGGCCTGGAGGGACAGGACAAGGGGGAATGGCTTCCCATTGCCAGAGAACAGGGTTAGATGGGGTATTGGGAATAAATTCACTCCTGTGAGAGTGGTGAGGCCCTGGCACAGGGGGCCCAGAGAAGCTGTGGCTGCCCCTGGATCCCTGGAAGTGTCCAAGGCCAGGCTGGACATGGCTTGGAGCAGCCTGGGATAGTGAGAGGTGTCTCTGCCCATGTCAGAGGTTGGGACTAAATGTCCTTAAAAGGTCCCTCCTAACCCAAATCATTCCATTAATCCTTGGGTTTGTATTCTTACACCCTGTACTGGTTTGGTGGGGAGGGGAAAAGCTGTTCAAATTCTTTTGATTTCTTCCATGACATTGAGAGGTGGTGGAAGTTTTGTGCTTTCTATGAGCAGGGTAGGGTAAACCTGCATATTAGCAGCTCTGTGGGGATTAAAATCTGAGTCTGAATTGATTCAGCCTTTGCAGGCTAAGATTGTGACAACTTTCTATAAGATCAGACTGTGTGAAAAGACGGGTTTTTTTTTCTTACTCTGCAGGGAAAAAATTGCTTTTTACATTAAAAAAAAGAAAAAGGAAAATCATATTGCAAGAAAAAAACAATTTTCTCATTATTCTCTGGAGATATGGCTTCTGCACATGTCATTGCTAATGCTTTGTACTTCTGAGTTTAATCAAAATTAAAAATAATGTTGGACAATTATAGGAACATGCTTCTCATCTCTTTGAAGCTACAATTGCTCAGTAATTTGCTTTTAGTGGACTTCCCTTTTTTCCCAGATTGTTCTAAAATTAGAGTTATTTTTTTACAGCTTCAGTGTCATTATCATGCAAGCCTCTCTCCCCAAATTTAGGAGAGGCAGATCCAACAGAGTCCTGGAGTGCTGATGGTTTTTTGTGGGGTTTTTTTTGATGAAGTTTCACTCCAGCAGCAGCAATAGGAAAAGCCAGTGATGGGGTTTAATCTCCTCATCTCCACAAACTGCAGTGCTGCATCCTTTCTAAGAGCAGATAAGGTTTCTGTCCATCATCCACTGAAATCAAAGGAAAACTGCCTGTGCTTTCAAGGATTACTTGAGCTGTTGCTTGAGTGCCTCTTTTCTTGTTCCCCAACAATTTTTACTGTGATCTGCTGACCTCTGGTTGCCCCTGGGCCAACCTGGCAAAGATTTTGGCTGATAAACCAGAATGAAGAAGTGGGAATTAAAAATCAGTCTGGGTTGATGGCATGGATTAGCAAAGCTGCCTTTGAAGGTTCTGATGGGTGCTGTGGATATTTGGGGGTGCTCAGGGTGAGCAGCCTGGTGGAGTGAGGGTTTGGCTGATCCAGTTTGTTCTGCTCTTCCTGGAGAGTTCCAGTAAAGGCCACGAAGCTGCCAGTGCTGGTGGCAGTAACACTGGTGTCATCCACAGCTGGGGGATGAAAATTGTGATTTATATTCAGCAAGTGTCAAAATTCAACTCTGTCTTTTGCTTTCTTATTAGTCAGGTCCTTCTGCAGCACCTGGGCTGGTTGGACAGTGAAAGAGGCCAAGCTTTCTTTTGGGGTTTCAGAATAAAGAAGTGTGAAACAAAGAGCTGTGGCCAAACAAAACAATCTTTTGCCTCTCTCAGCCAAGACATTCAGTGTTTAGCTCTGAATTGCTGGTACCATAAAACATTGCTGTTCTGCTTCACCTGCAGGTTGAATATCTTCACAAACAGCTTGGAGGGGCTGGTCCTAGATCACAGGTACTATGCTGGGGGATGCTCTCCCCATTACATCAGAGACACCAGGTTCAGGAAGCCCTACAACGTGGAAAGCTACACACCAGAGGTGCGTGCCAGATGTGCCTGCAAAGAAACCTACACACACATATTCCAGTGGGTTTAGTTCCCAAAGCTTATTGCTGGATCAGTTTGTAAAAAAAAAAAAAAAAAAAAATCACAAAATTCTTGGCACCCAGTAGGACCAGGCTGATTTTTACCCTATTCTAGAACATCCTCATGCCCCACCCACTCCACGGTGTTGAACAAACCACAAGCTTTGTGTGAAAACTTGTTCCTGTCATGCATCAAAGCTGTATTTCAAATATCATATATTCGACCTTAGTGCTTCTGATGGCATGATGGTTTTGAGTGCTGCCCACTAGGAAACCATTTCTTTTTAGAATTTGTACTTTAATTGATGCCTGTGTTTAAGATTTCACCTTCTTTGCATAAGATTGACGTATTAAGTGAAAGCCTGAGGACCTTGCAGTATGGAGGAGATGGGAGCTTTCCTGCTGCTGTAAAATCAAGCATTCTTGAAGTACCTGTGTTAATAATAATAGTGCTTTGCAATTATACAAGGCTTTTCATCTTCAAAGTGCAAGCATTAATTCACAAGTATATTTGTGTCTGCATTCCTTCCCCACGCTTCAGGTGTACAATCCCTGTGCAGGAAATGAGATGTGTTGTTTTTCCTTTCTGTTTAGACCAAAGGCAAATATGAATTTACAATGACTGAATATGACTCCTACTCAAATTATGAAAGCACTGTCCTGAAGGCAAAAGCCACGCAGTCAAGCTTCAGTGTCGGTATAAAAATACCAAAAGTGTTTGAACTTGGTTACAATTCAAATGACATGAGGTTCAAGAAGTTCATGCAGAGGATGAAAAGATTTTCTTCAAGTGTAAGCACTGCTCCACTTAATTCCCTGTTAATGTTTTCCTTGTAAGTGTGTGTGTGTTGGTTTGAGGCTCCTCCTCAGGCCAGCAGCCAGGACTGGGATAAATCCCCAACTGGATTCTGCCATTTGTTCAAGTCTTGACTACCCCCTCAGTGCCTTCCTTTGTGTTTGCAGCATCCAGGAGCTTTTCCATTCAGTTCTCAGCCAGGATCTGGGCTGCTTGGCCTTTGAAATCAGCCACAACTTGTGGAGAGGACTCAGTGGTGCTTGAGGGTCTCTTCCAGCTGTGGAAATTCTCTGATTCTCAGTGTGGTCTGTCCACTGCCCTGCTGGGCATCCACCTTTGAATGCTTGTAGTGAAAAATTGGAACTGAAAAGCCTGTTCAGCTTGAATCTGTAACTCCTATGACTGCCATCATTTGATTTTTTTTTTATTTGTTATTGCCATAAACAAAGGCAGCTCATATCAGTGGTGTAATAGTGTCACCAATCTGTGTCTCCTTTCAGTGTAAAATGTACTCAGGAATGGCAAAGTATTCCTTGCATTTGCTTCCTGCAAAATGGAATTTCTCACAACAAGATCAGAGGCTGATGAGAAGCATTTGCAACAGATACCCATAAAGAAACCAAATATTAAGTCCTGATTTTATTATTTAAGCTGCAGCATTCTATACTGACCCTTCCCTGATGTGCTTGTCCTGCTGGCCCAGACAACTGAGCACTAAATCCTTTGAACATAATGGAAGACATTTTCTCTTCCAGACTTTGATGCCAGAGAGGGGAGAGAAAAAAAATATCCATGTTTACATATCTACCCAGAGCCATATAAATATGTGTATGTGAGAGAGAGAGAGTGTTTGTGTTTTCTTTCCTTTCAGTTTTGATAAGTCTGTGAAATATAAATCTGGCTCTGCCAGGGAATGACCATTTCCCATAGAAATCATGATTTCAGATATGAGAATTTTTCAGGAGGGAGCTTGTGAGAGATGAAGTTTCATGAGGGGTAAAGCAGTCCTGCAGGGTGCTGAGGTGTCCTTGCATTCTGGATGTGCCACAGCAGAACCTGGGCCCTGCCTTTTCCTGTGTCCCACTCGTGGCCTGACTCTCAGGAGCTCTTACTACTAAAAGTTTTGCTTTTGCAAAAAACAGGAGATTTTTTTAGGAGATGAAAAATAGCTTGGAGATTTCCAGTTGGAAACTGTGAAATCAATAAATCCTGAGCAGTGCTGATGGTTTAACCGCAAATAACAAATTCCATTGTCCTGAAAACGACCTCCCTCACTGCTCCTGGGCTCTCCTGCCTTTCCTGCAGTCCAGCAAGTTCCTCCACGCCCGTGCTGAGCTGGCTGTTGGTGTTTACAAGCTGAAGCCCCGGGCCCTGATGCTGCACCACGAGTTTGCGCGGCGGCTGCGGCGGCTCCCCGCCGAGTACAGCTACGGGGAGTACCGGGAGCTGCTCCGGGACTTTGGGACACACTTCATCCAGGAGGCCACCCTTGGGGGCATCTATGAGTACACCTTGGTCATGAACGGCCACGAGCTCCAGAAGGCAGGTATGTGCAGCTGATGGTGGGGAAGGAGCTTTGGAGCCTCCTGGAGCCAGGTGTCGTGAGCTCTTGGAGGTTTGTTTCACACCCAGGATAGCTCAGCTACCCTTGGAGGCAGAAAATCAGCAGGATGGCTTCTGTTGCAGTGCTGGAAACAAAAAGGTTTATTAAAAGGCAAAAGAACAAAACTCTTTACAGAGGAAAAATCAATCCAGGTGCAAGAGGTTCTTGCTCTTGGTCAAACACCTCCCCAAAGCCATCAGTTTCTTTGTTCTCTTCTTTTTCTAGTAAATTGCCCACGCAGGACTTTTGGCTCCTGTCCAATTAGCTATCCTTAAGTTTGAGGTGAAGTCCCCCAGGCCTATGAGATGCCCTTTTCACCTAATTGAGGAGAGAAACTTCTGGGCTTCTTTCCTTTTTAAGGGGACGAAGGATAGTTTTGTCACTCTGACAACAGGAGACACATTCCTACACTTTGGGGCCAGATTTTGGGTGGGAAAACCTCTGAGCAGGCATACAAGGATGGCTCAGGTCTGAGAGGAACAGGGAGGTGATGGGAGAAGGGCTCAACAGCATCTCAAAGAAATCCTGCAGGAAATGTGGGAATAGAGGTGCTCCTTGGCAGTGAATAAAGAGGTTTTCAAATCATGGGCTGGGCTTAGTTCACAGAGCCCTGTGGCAAGCATTTTGGACAACACATTTTAGAGGCTGACAAGATGTTGAGATGAATGAGAATCGTGGATCTTAACACTTCTGTTAGCTTTGAAAAGCTTCACCCAAGTTTCTTTTTCCACTGCCTTTCAAATGGCAGTCTTGGAACACCTTTAGCCTGGAGAGCTTTTCCAGCATGTAGGAAACAGTAAATAATGTGCTGGGTGACTCCTGTGCCTGACATTGCTCCTGCTCTTTGGCCCTGGCTCCCTTTGTTGTGAGAAATGATGATTGCTGTGTAGGACAGAGCGAGCAGTGTGACATTAATCAATAGCTGCACTCTCAATTATTTATTCATTGGCAGGGGGGTGAGGAGCTGCCTCTGCTCTCTGTTTGCAGAGGCATTTACTGGGCTCTGCTCTGTGTAATACTCTGCTTGTTTGTCCTTCTGCTGTGTGGGAAGTTCCTTACCCTGGAGTCAGAGAGAGGGACAGAATCTAGATTCACATTTCAGGTATTCAGATTCTAACAGAGTTTCCCAATTTCTCAGCTGTTGCTGTGGGCCATGTTTGTTTGAACTAAAGTGTATTATTGTTTGCATCAAAATGCTCAGTGTCTGCTGCCAGATCAGCATCCTGCAGCAATAACAATGTTTTCACACAAGTGCTGAACTGGGCTGTAAGTTCTCTGTGAGTTCTCTTTTGTAGGTCCAGTCTGAGCATTCGGGTTTTCCCCTTCAAATCCCTCATTATATTTGTGCTGGAACTGAAATTTTCTATTGCAGATCTGGTATCCTACCCTGTGGGACATGGTTGGTACTTGCTGTGCTCTCACACAGAATCCAATCTGCCACATCTTAGAATTGTGGAATCCTTTAGGTTGGAAAAGCTCTCTAGGATCAGGGAGTCCAGCTGTTAACCCAGCACTGCCAAGGCCACCACTGAACCATGTCCCCAAGTGCCACCTCCACATGTCCCATGAATCCCTCTGGGGTTGGTGACTCCACCTTGCCCTGGGGAACCTCTTCCAGGGCTTGATAACCCTTTTGAAGAAATGTTTCCTGGTATCCAATCTGAATTTCCATGTAGCACTTAGTAAGGCTCTTCTGGCAGAAGAGAACTGGAGATGTGAGCTGGTAAAAGGAGGAAAAGCTATTTCATCTATTCCTCTTAAAAAACCTTAGCCTGGGGGTGGGGAGGGGTGGTGGGTAGTCTGTGCTTAGACATCCTCTGTTTTCCTACCCACTGCAGCTCTGCTTAACCAGCAGAGCTGGGTGGGTGACTAAAATCCTCCTCTTCCAGCATTTACCTCTCATTTTCACTTGGCTTTTGAGTTCTGTAAAATGTAGAGATTTCATTTCATATAGTTCTGTTAAGTAACAAAAAACCCCTAAAAAAATAACCTTCTTCATCATATCTTTCTTTTCTTTTCCTAAAGCAAAAATACTTACAAATCTCATTTTCTGTGTACGTGGACATAAAACATGAAATAATTGTATTAAAACTTTTTGTGCATTTAGGTTATTCTCTGAGAGATGTCCAGAAATGTGCACAGAAGGGCTTTAACATTGCTGTGAATCTTGATAAATTCTCTGTGGGGCTTGGAGTAGATTCAGCTGGCTGTAAAGCCCTTTTGAAAGAGATTGGAGGTAAGCACGAAACACTTGTGCCATTTCCTTTCTTTGTCAAAGTGAAAGGAAGGTTTTGTCATCTTGCCTGCCTGAAATATTTCCCCACTCCCTCACAGCCACTTTTGAGTCTGCTGGCTAACCCCAGCCTGGCTTAACAGAGGGGGAAATACCTCAGAGCTTGGGGTTTTTCCAAGATTTTCTTTGTAGAGAGGAAATATCTGCTCAGCCATCGCCCACCTGGCCAGCTCTGTGTTAAATATCAACCCCCACCTCCCAGCAGGGCAACCCAGCACGCCTCCTTTTGCATCCTGATGGGGGAAACAGGGAGATGATGGTGCTGTGGGAGCCTCTGGGGACGTGGGGAGCTGGGGGTGTGCACAGCAGGAATGTGCACCTGGGAATCCATGGGGGAGAACAGGGAATATTCCTGGCGGTGAGGAGCGTGGGGCTGTGGAAGGACCTGTGAGCTTGAAACCGTGGGGAAGGAATTTAGGGGAGGGATGCAGGGTGCAGGCTGGGGAATTCCTGCAGGGGAGCAGGAGGGACACAGGACACACTTTGCAGGACAGCAGGTGAGCAGCACCTCTGGCCCTTTTCCCTCCGGGTGGGACGGCTCCAGCATGGGAGCGGTTTTGGTGTCAGTGGTAACTGCAGCCCACAGTGGCACAGTGTGGGCACAGCTGGGCACTCCCCTGAGTGCATTTTTGCAGACAGCACTGCCAGGAAGCAGTTTGTGGAGGATTTCCAGGTGCTGGTCCGTGGAGGAGCAAGTGAAGACATCACCACCCTGGCCCACAAGGACCTGCCCACGGCCCAGCTCATGCAGCAGTGGGGAGATGCTGTGCAGTACAACCCTGAGATCATAAAGCTGAAGGTACTGCACCCTCCCCTTCCTCCAGCCCCAGCTGAGCTCCCTGGGGAACTCTGTGTTTAAATAAGCAGGATTTAGAGGGGGAAAAAAAAAAACCCAGGAATGACAGACTGTGGTGGGGTTTGTGGGTCCCCAGGATGAGGGAAGAGATGAGAATAGAATCTTGACTCCCATGTTTCAGAAGGTTGATTTATTATTTTATTAGATGATATGATATTATATTATAATTATATTACAAATGCTATACTAAAACTGTACTAAAGAAAGAGAAAGGAGATATCAGAAGGCTAGAAAGGAAAGAATAATAAAATCTTGTGACTGAACAGAGTCTGACACAGCTGGACCATGAGTGGTCAAGTAAAAACAATCTACAGTAAACCATCAAAGATGCACCTGTTAGTAAACCATCTCCAGACTGCATTCCACAGCCATCAAATTGTTATTGTTTACATTTCTTTTCTTAAGGTTCTCAGCTTCTCAAAAGAAAAATCCTAGTAAAAGGATTTTCATAAAATATGTCAGTGACAAGAGACCTTATTGTGCAGCTTCTCTAAGTGAGCGTTCAGAAATGCAAAGGTGGGATGCTTTAAAGGGGCTGTGGTTGGAAATACACAAAGTAAACAGCTTTAACCCTTTAGCTTGGCTGTGCAGATGTCATTTCTTGCTGCCTGCCAGGCAATTCAGACGATCATCTTCTGTTTTACCAATGTATAACTTACCAAAAGTTGCATCTGGCAGCAGGTATTTTATAAGGGCTTCCATTTTCCTTGATCTTTATCAGCTTCTGTGAGCACCAGTGACCATTCTTTGAGGTGCATTTTCATTGGGCATGCCTGGATGTTTGTGCAGATTAGCTGAACCTTAAAAACAGGAGTTGGGCTTTGAAGAGTCAAGGATTTTTGATCCCTGGAGAGTTTTAGAAATGCAAAAAAGCAAGAAGAAGTGTGCAGCAATTCTGCCTCATCATCTGTAATGTCAAAATGAGTGAATAGCACAAAGGTGCAAGAGAACATCCTTTTAAACAGGAGTTTGGAGTGGTAGAGGTGGAAGTTGACTTATAGTTGTTTTTCATTGTAAAATTTAATTTTAGGCAAAAAATCTTCACATTTGTAAAGGGAAAAAGAAAAGAGGAATTCTAAAAAGGTGAAGCAAGCAAAAATCAGCATTTTTGAAATACAACCAGTGCCCATCTGGCCCTTGCTGCAGCCCCTGAGGTGCTTTCCAGAAATGCACTGGGAGGTCTCAGGGCAGGAGACAAGAGAAATGCAGCCCTCTGCACCAAATCCCCCTCACAGAAAAGCCTCCCATGAGGAACTGAGGTGTTCTTTGTCTTGCCTGGCATCACTGACCAGGCTGCCCAGTGAAAAACCTCAGGCAGATGTAATTTGGATTTGGTATCTTCATTTCCATACCAATATCCCTGTGGGGCTGGAAGATCAAAAGCACCAGTGGAGTGTGACTAAATGTCAGCCCAAGAATGCTTAGTTAGGGAAAACTAAAGCAAATCAGTTCATAAATCATCTGCTGGAGGGACTTGGCAGGTCACTCTTAGTGTATTTCCTCATTTGTATGGTCTGAATTCAAAAGGCAAAGTATGGATCACAGATAATTGATGAAGAGTGGATGTACACCAGCAGGAAATGAGGATTTTTTTTTTTTTTAATTGGAACATTCTTTAGTTCTTGTGGTTGGAGCCTGTGTTGGCAGGAGGGTGATCTTTCATGCTTCCTGCGTGTGGGCTGCATGGCAGCGTCCCTGCAGTGAGGGTGGGAATTTGGGATGGATCCTCTGAAGGCACATGGAATTATCATCCCACAGGCAGCAATGGGTGACTGGCAGTATGGACACCCCACTTTAACTTTCCCTTGTTCTCAGGAGGAAAATAAGTGAGTGAGCAAAGTCTCCTTGGTCCTGCACGTTCACTGTGCTGTGCACATCCTTGTCTTCTCTCCCTGACCCCATCTGCAGATGGAGATCAAATCCTCTCCCTCCTGGAAGGCAATGAAACCCTTTTCTGGGCTCCATAAGGATAAAAACCTGCCTTGAAATGCAGGATTGAGAAGGTGGAAGTGCTGGTGTGAATCCCTGTGTCTGGTGCCTCTGGCTGTGCTGGGGGGCTGTAGGAGGGGATTTTTGTGGATGGTTTTTAGGGGATGCTTTCAAAATCAGAGTAAGAGCTCACTCAGAAAATGTAAGTCTGGGCAAATCTGATCTAAAAATGTCTGTACCAGAAAAATGGATCAGAAAGGATTTAATGAAACTCCTGTGCAACTTTGCCTGTTTCTTACCCAACAGGCTGGCTGCTGTATTTTGTTACAGTAAAAATTTTGTTGCTCCTCTGGTGTTTGAAACCAAGGGGAGCATCCCTGGGAGTGTTCCTGACATCGTGGCCTCACTGTTCACAAGATTTTAGCACGTTGCAATGGGAAGCCTGGAGTTTGTGCCACACAGCCTCCATTGCCCCCTCCAGCTGTGCCACCACCCAGCCTTGGGATGCTCATGGGAACTAAAGCATGGGAATTAACTGGGAATTAATGCAGCTTCTCCCCTCCCTTTAGGCAGAGCCACTGTATGAGCTGGTGACTCCCTCTGACTTGGCTGATTCCATGAAAATAAAGGAGAACCTGCGCCGGGCTCTGGATGAGTTCCAGCTGGAGAGCAGCTCCTGTCGCTGTGCTCCGTGCCATGGGAATGGCATCCCCTTCCTGAGAGGTACAGGGGGCTGCTCCTCTTTCCTGCCCTCTTGATTGAGTTCACAGGATTCACAGAATCACTGGGTTGGAAGAGATCTTCAAGATCATCGAGTCCAACCCAGCCCAACACCTCAGCCAGACCCTGGCACCCAGAGCCACATCCAGGCTTTGTTAAACACATCCAGGGATGGGGACTCCACCACCTCCCTGGGCAGAGCATTCCAGAACTTTATCTTTAATAAGATAAAGAATCTCAGAATTTATTATTTATTTTCCTTGGCACAGCTTGAGACTGTGTCCTCTGATCCTGTCAGTGCTGCCTGCTGAAAGAGCCCAACCCCACCTGAGCACAGCCACCTTTCAGGGGGATGTAGAGAGTCATAAGGAAATTAGTTGGGAATTTGTGGGGAGCCTGTGGCAAGCAAGTTGCTCTTTAGTTTTTCCTGTCGTTTCTTTATCAGGGAATTACTCTGTGTTTTCAAAGTTGCTGTGTTTGTAGATTCCTGGTAAGTGAAGACTGTAAAGCCAAGGGATGTGTCTTTGTCATGGGAGTGACCATTATCTGTATCAGTTTAAAGAAGAATTTGTTACTTCTCAGTTATGCATTTAAAAAAAAAATCCTTGACATCTTTAAGTCTCCTTGTTTTGATCCTCCTGCAGAAGTGACTACTGTCTCAGCATTAATTAGTGTTTGTAAAAGGGTTTTGAAGATGAAAAGCCCCATATAAGTGCCAAGCACAGTGATCACCACCACCACCTCCCCCTGTTTCTGATAGAAGCTGTCCTCCTCTGTAGGCAGGCTGTGATTTAAAAAATGAAGGGGAAAAATAAATTGAATGAAAACTGCTCTGCCTAAACAAGAGATATATGATGTGATGAGAGCCTCTAACAAAGGGACCATTTTGTCAAGTGCTTAATTCCAATCTGCATCTGCAAAAGTCCTGATGGGAATTGTTATCATCAAATTGTATCTAATGCAGAAATGATCACTTCAGGTACCAGCAGCTGATTGTAGCACTTCAAGCATTTGTCTCGTGGTGACCTTTGTTTAAATAACTTTGTAGGAGCTGAGTCCAGGTTAGTATTTCATTTAGGAGCTCCTCAGCAAAGGTTTTAAGTGACCATGTATTTTCCTGAGTGGGAACTCTTCCCCAGGTTCCCCAGGGATGCACATCCCTGGGCAGCCAGAGCTGGGATATTGGGCTTTTCCTCTGCCACAAAGCCAAGTTAGGATATTCCTGTCCTGGTGGCTCTTTCTTGATGCTGCAGTTGGTTCTTTATCACTTTAGCAAGAGTTCTCTCCACCTGCAGTGCTGTGTCCAGATCTGAGACCCCAAATACTAAAAGGAGCTGCTGGAATGAGTCCAGAGGAGGCCACAGGGAAGGCAGGATTAGATGAGATGTTGGGAAGGAATTCCTGGCTGTGAGAGTGGGGAGGCACAGGGTGCCCAGGGAAGCTGTGGTTGCCCCTGGATCCCTGGAAGTGTCCAAGGCCAGGCTGGATGGGGATTGGAGCCACCTGGGACAGTGGAAGGTGTCCCTGCCCTGGCAGGGGATGGGTTGAGCTTTAGGATCCCTCCCAACCTAAACCGTTCCAGGATTCTGTGACCTCTTTTGCAGAAGAGCAGGAGGACTCTGTGGTCCCCTGGCTTGTGGAATTGCAGCAGTGAGTCTGAGGCTGAGCTGCAGGGCAGGAACAAATGTCAGGGGAGGTGACAGTGGGTGCAGGGCAGCCACAGCTCCCCTGTTTATTGCTATTGATCCCTTCAGCACTGGAGAAAAATGATGCCATTTCACCCACTGTCCCTTGCTCCCAGAAGATGAAGTGCTGGGGAGGAGTGGATGCCTGCTGGGAAGTGTGGCTCCAGGTGTGTAATTCCCCCCATCTGTGCTGTGCTTGCTCTCAGGAGCAGAGTGTGAGTGCCTGTGTCCCCTCGGCGCCCGCGGCACCGCCTGTGAGATCAGCAGGAGCCAAGGTGAGAGGGGCCCAGGGGACAGCCCCAGCTGGGCCAGGGGTGCCCAGGGCTGGCAGCTGATGGATGGGGACTGGTGCCAGCCCTGGCTGGCCCCAGTCTGCCCAGCCCAGTGCACCCAGCTGGGCCCCTGCAATGGGGACAGATGAGTTTTCCCTGCCCTTTTCTGAATTGCTGTGCCCTCCTGAGGAGGTGGGTTAATTTTTGCATGTACATGCCTTGCAATTGGATCAAAATAGGAATTCCTGCCTAGTTCACAATCCCTGGAAAGCCTCAGGTCTCCTCCTTAGGAAACAGCTCTGTTTGCTAAGTTTTTCCCTTTGATAAAGCCAGCATGTTGCAAACTGTTCTCCCCCAGATATGCTACTGTACATTTCAATCTTAAAATCTTATTATTCTGTTTTGAAGCATTTATTAATGCTTCTTGGTCACTTTATGTCTCTGCTGTCTCCTGACTGATGTTCTTAACTCCTTCTAGTTTAGGATCATCTATGAATTTAATCATTTTGTTTACTTCTTCCAGCTCATTAATTTAGATGCTAAATAATACCAGATCTCAGGCAGCCAGAGCTCTGGCACCAACCCACAATTTGATGCATTGCATTTATCACTGGCTTTGTTTACAGCCTTACCCAGTACTCATTCTGCATGGCTGTGTCCAAACTGAGCCAGGCTGAAATGCCCTTTCAGCCAAGATTTCTCTCAACAGGGGGTCAATTTTTGGGTATTTCCAAGGCAGTCCATGGAGCCTTGAATGGTGGAGTCACTGACACCTTGCTTCAGTCTGTTTTTCACACTCATAGTCACATCCAAGCCTCCCAAAGCTCACGTCCATCCATTTGTCAACACTGTAACTTCATTTCTCGCTCCCATTTCCTCCTTTTATGTGTTGCCTCCGTGATTCTCAGTATTTTGAATTTATGTCACTCACATGCTCAGGGTCCAGAAGAATCAGTGTAATAGGAAAAGCAATGGAGGGAAAGCTGAATAGTCAAGCTGTTGTTCACTGAAGTGCTAACACTGCCCCTACCACCTCGAAATGTGGCTGAGACGAGTTTAGTTGGTCTGTTTCCTATCTAGGCTTGGACTAAGACAAAGAGAGAAACATCCTTCAAGCACATATAAAGCTAATTTCCTTTTTTCCCCCCTCCCCCTTTCATGTCTACCTGAAGTGTAGTTTGAACAAACACCACAAGTGCTGCACAGAGAATTAACATCTCTGAAACAATCCCTCACTGTTAATGACTCCAGAGTGCTGTTAGTGATGTGGACAGGGGCAGAGTCAAATTCAGATACAATTCATGGGAGCTGACAGCTCTTCCCATGGAAAGAGCTGCTTGTTTCTGGTGCTCCTTTCCAGCTTTGTTGTTGTTTCTTTTCCAGATGCTGCTGTCAATGGAGGCTGGGGGTGCTGGGCCAGCTGGTCCCCGTGTTCAGGAGGTCAGAGGACAAGAAGGAGACAGTGCAACAACCCTGCCCCCCAGAATGGTGGCTCCTCCTGCTCAGGGCCAGACTCTGAGACAGCTCCTTGCTAGGAGGAATCAGCAGGGACTCACACAAAGCTGATGGCCAGACTGCTTGGGAAGGCATCACCTCACTGGCTGTCTGAGCTGGGTCTGACCCAAATCAGAAACATTTCAGGAGCCACTGGGAGCTGGGAGGGTGCTAGGAGCCACACCTTTGGATGTGCAGTTGTCCCGTGGGATTGAATGTGCTTACTGACCTCAATATTTTGCCTTTTCCCCGTGTTTGTTGCAGTGGGCTAAATGAGACAAGCTTTATCTCTGTCTGCATTTGGTAGCTGCATGATTTCAAATTGTACTGTCTTGTTGTTGAAGGTTCCTTTGAGATAAGAAGAGACACTTTGATCTTACATGCAGCAGGGTGTGCACTGATGCACAGCTCCTGTGTCGTGTGGAGCAGAATCCAGCACATTAAAGCCTAAATCTCAGTGAGCACAGCAGTGTCTGATGTGACATTTAGAGCCACTGTGCCCCACTGCCCTGCTTTCCCAATTTATTGTTCTGTTCCCACTCCTGCCATGGGCAGGAACTCCTGCCACTAGCCCAGGTTGCTCCAAGCTCTGTCCAGCCTGGCCCTGGACACTTCCAGGAATCCAGGGACAGCCACAGCTTCTTTGGGACAAGTGGAAGAATTTGAAAAAGCTGCCTGCACATCCTCAAGGTCTTCTGCCCTTAGTAGCTGCGTTTGCCCCAGCCAAGCTCTGGCTCATGAGTCTGGTCTCATAAAATCCAGTATTCCAGCTGCTGCTGGATCCACCCAGGGTGGGACATCTGACTTGGAGAGAGCTCACTGTGAAAAGAGACAAACTGGTTTTGCCTTTTGTTACCATCCTTGGGGCTGTGCATCACAGTCCAGGTCTAACAACAGAGGAGCTTGGCAGCCCTGTGCACCATTTCGTGGGCCTGCATCCTTCCAGGGGCTTCCTCCTGCAGCTTGGCTGCTGGTAAATGATTTTTGCAAAGGCATTTGGTTGGGCTTGCTGTGAAATAACCAGCCACAGCTTTGCTCCAGGAGGCAATTCCACCAGTGCAAAGTTGTTCATGAGTGCTGTGAGTCTTCTAACATCTGCAAGGTCAAACTCTTCTTCTGAGGGGTTTTTTAGCAGAGCTGGTGAGGGTGGGCTGGCATCATCCCTTCCTCTCCTTTCAGACTGACGTTGTCTGAATGCAATTCCTGTGAGAGCAGCTCAGGCTCCCTGACACCTGAACAATGGAACATGCATTTAGTTGTAGCCCTCATGCCGCCTCCACACTTATCCACAGGGCTCCTGTGACAGCTGTAAGAAAGGCAGAGCACATTGCATATGTAAAACAAGAGGGCTCTGTGCTCATTATGGCCTTCATCATTTAGCTGCCAACCCAAAACATTTCCCTTTTCCACTGTGTAGCTGCAATACCTTTCCTGTGGTGGGAAATTTGCCAAGAAATTCCTTTTTTTGGGTCATGGTCAAAGAGGTCACTGCTTGTGTGAAGGAGGGTGTTCCTCCAGGCTTTTTGCAGTAGAAGCTCTGGAGGGGAGGACCCTGAGCATGGTTCACCTCTGAGGACACAAATGCAGTGGCATTGCCTTCCCTTCTGGAGAATCACTGCTGTAATCTGATTAAGGACATTTCTCAGATGAGTCAAGTGGCTTTTGTAAATTTACCCACCTTTCCTGATCATCAGGCTGGTTAAACACACAGCAGTGGTGCCTCTCTCCCCTGCAGTGGCAAGGACAGCCAAGTGCAGCAGCCTGACTTGGGACTGTTGTTCCCAAACCAGAACACAGATTTTTTGAAGTGGTGACAGTACCTGAGTTTGTGGTTTGTTTGGTTTTTGGGGTTTTTTTTTGGAGGAAGAGAGGAGAGGTTTGACAATCATCAAGATCATCAGGATAGTCTGACTGAAGTGTGGTTTCAGCAGTGGCTGAATATTCAGCCTGTGGGCTTAGAAACCTCTCATAAAGGACATAACTTTATCTTGTCCTTGTGATTTTGTGCTTTGATTCACCTAACTAATGATTTATTATAACCTGGAGGGCAATAAAGAATACTATGCTGAAGCTTTTATGGTTTCATTTTGGTTGGCATTAAATTTTGGTACCATCTTTTACTGGTGTTCCTAACTCTCCCTCCCTGTGTAAGTTCAGATTAATAACCCTGGTGTGAGGGCACGTGCTCAGCTCTGCCTCTGCTGCTCCAGCCCATTCCTCTGGTTGAGATTCTCATCCCATGTTGTGTTTTCACAAGTTTTCATGAGGAAAAGAGAAGATAAACATGGAGAAGCTGTTATTTATTTGCACCCCCCTGCTTGAACACATTGCTGCTGGGGTATCCTGGCTTTGGGAACTCCCAGGAGGGTATTTCAGGTGAGTTGTGATTGCTTCATCCAGCTTTCCCAGGACAAAACCAGCTGGAATCTTGTCACTCTAACATCTCCATCAGCAGTGGGAAGCTGGATTGCTTTCCAGGCTGGATTCATCTGCTGCCTGTAGTGTCATATCACAGACACTTTACCTGTGAGGCTGGAACCTCATCCAGGCTGCAGCTGGGGATTTGCAAACTCAGTACTGCTAAATTGCTTTATCATGCTGCTGTTCCTCCCACTTCAGATGGATGCAGTTGTTCCTGCCCAGGTTCTCTCCCACATCAAGCTGTTTTGTTGAAAGCTACTCAGGAAGTCCATGCAGAGGTATTAGAGTCCCCAGATTTCAAACTTCTGGTTTTACCCTGGTGGCTGAAGAGCCCAGTGAGCACCCAACACAGCTGCCGGATTTCAGGTCAAATCGTGCCTGCAGATTTATCTTCCTTTTATTTCCCATTTTAATTCTTCCTGATTCTGTAAATCAAAAAGCTAGAGTCGAATACAGTAATTATTACCATTCTAAACCAATATTTTTACTTTTTTGTAGTGCAGCACCACAGGTCCCACTGTGGTGGACACGATAGGGCAGCACCACCAACACAAGTCCCTCCCCATACTCTTTGAGAACCTGGAATTTCTTTTGTTTCACGTTTTTCTGGTGGGATTAGGAGTTTTGTATTTGTGCATTCCACTTTATAAAAAGGGAAGGCAACAATTTTTGAGCTGCTCCTGCCAGGGAATTTTTGCCTGCTCTACACTGCCAGGCTCAGAGGGACGCAGGCGTTGGGGCAGCTGATGTGACATTGACCCTGAGGTAGAAAACAGCTCTGTCTCAAGCACTGCCCTTATCTCCTCTTCTGTTAGCTGGTTATCTGGAGCCTACACCTTGCAACCTCAGGTGTATTGTCATCAATCATTCCCTATTTTCTTCTGCGTGCTGGTTCCTCTCTGCCCTTCCTTTGTTAATAACCCAGTTTGCCTATATCCATAAAAATATCTGATTGTGATACCATTTATCCAAAGCTCCACGCATCCATCATGTGCTTATGAGTGAGATAAACAAGGTCTCCTGGGAAATATGCCTCCAGAAATATATAGGATAAATAACTATATCAAATGTATGTCAGTGTGCAAGAGGGGAAAATCCATTCATTAAAACCCGGGTGGAACTGCAGTGTTTTATTGTACCCTCTAAGCTTTTAGTTTAACTAAGAAACCTACATTTTTGCTGCTTATCTCATCTTGCACAACTCTCCTGCTGCCCACTTCAGCATGAGATATATTAGCTTCTTCCACTGCCATTGTAAATGTGTAATTGCTCATAATCTTTTTTTTTTTTTCCCTAGACCTTACAGGCAGCTTCTTCCTTTCTTCTGAATTCAGCCTCGCTGCTCCTGGGTCTCAGCATGTGGATGTTTGAGCCCTGGGGTGGAGGGGGAGGAGAGGGGCACTCCCCACCTGCCTTTGGTGTTTGAAGGAAGCCCTTGGGTTTGTGCCTCAGTGCCTTGGGCTGTGAGGTGAGTGATGGGAATGAACAATTGCAGGTAAAACACAGCTTTTCTTCTTTTATTTCTAAATTTCACAGTGGGATTTTGCATACAGTTTCTTTATTCACTTGGATTTTTTTTTTTTTTAGTGGTTCTTTTGTGATTTATCCTTTTAGAAACAGCTCTAAAAGCTGAGGATGCAGGTTGTTTTCCTGCAGGCCCCATCTTTTCCCAGCCTCCAAGGCATCAGATCTTTCTGTTCATTAATTCCTCCCCTCTGGTCAAAAAAGAAGCATACTTGGTTTTCTGACTGAGGTGACTTTGTACTCATTTACTTGCAGGCATTTTCCTGAGTCCTAAGAAGTCGATGTAAAGGTAAGAATTGCTTGTGATCCAAACTGGTCCTTGGTGTGAGAGCCCTGTCTCATGCTTCCACATAACCAGGCTGCCCAATGCCAAAGAAAATTGATTAAATCACCTGTTGTGATCCTACATTTCACGTTCCTTTGGATGTCCAAGTCCCTGATCCACGGGTGCTTCATGCTGCTGCATTTCCTAACTCAAAAGACACCAAATTCAACCTTTGGGAGCAAATTCCTCTCTGGGTGAACACCTCCTTCACCTGGAATAGCAAGGTTGGCCCAAAAGGCCACAGCTTTGCCCCCCAGCGAAGGGATTTTTCACAGAACAATCCATCTCAGGGATTGAGACAACATGGTTTGTTGTTTTCAGCCTATAGTTTCATTTACAAGCCAAAAAAAAAGTGGTGAAAAAATTGGCCTTTGGCAAACATGCCCACAAAAGAAAATATGGGGCCAGGTCTTCAGGTGCCATAAATCAGCTGCAGTGAAGGGACAACACTGATTTACATCAGCTGAGTGTCAGCCTGTAAATCCCACTGACACACAGTTGAAAAACAAGCATTTCCAAGCACCTGGGCAATTTCTTTCACTAACCCACCACTCCTTTCTGCTCCCTCTCTCCGTTCAAATGCCTGCAGAAGGGCTGCTTTGTGCTTTGAGGTTTTGGTGCTGCTGTTGTTCATAATGCCTGATTCCTTCCCAGGGCTTTTCCCCCCCTTCTCCCCCTGCAGTGAAAAGCTCAGTAAAATGAAGTGCCATTGGCCTCCCGTCCATCCCGGGTTTTTGTGGCAGTTCATTAAGAACAGGGAGCTGCAGGCTCTCGCCGTGGTCTCTGGACACAGTTCAATACTGTGTGCATTCTTGTGCTGAGATTTACGTCTCACATTCAAAAAAGCCCCTTAAATCAAGCAGCCTGTTAGCATCTTCTCAGGCCCTGTGTGCCTGGGAGATAAAATGCCTGCGTGCTAATAGTCAATTCATCACTGATCTTACAGAGGAAAAGCCTTTGCTTGTGTGGGAACATCCAACAGTTGCCTTCGAGCCTCTCTATTTATTGCTTTATTTATTTATTTAAAATTCCTCATCAGCTTGGGCTTGCATTCTGCAAGGATGCTTCAGCATCTTTAGGCTGAAGTCTTCTCCATGCAGAGCAGCATATGGCTGTGCTACAAAGGCAGCCCTGGCCAATATGCTGGACTTACAGATCTGACAGTGCCAACTTACAAAAGTTTCGTGGTACATATGTCAATACCAACTGCAGAGATGGTGAGCTTTTCCTGTGTTTCCCAAAGGAAAATACAAAAACTCCCTGGGAGTCGAGCTCAGTTGTGTAAACACTCGTGGTGAATTTATTCCGTGACACGCTGCAGCCCCGTGGTCACCCAGCAGCTCCTCCTCCTTTGGGTGGGTTCTCTGCCATCTCCTGTGCTGCAGCAGTGGTGCTGGGCACTGGTAGGGCAAAACCATCACATCTGGTGGGGTCCCATCACATCTGGTGGGGCAAAACCACGGGAGAACTTGGTCAGGTTTCACACGGTGAATCCAGCGCACGCAGAAACGCATCACCGGTCAATGATTCCTCCCAGGGGTTAATTCCATCACACCCCTGGAGTATTTATAGCCCAGCCCAGGTTCCAAAGCTCCCCATCCCAGGCACCTTGCGCTTTCAGCAGGCTCTGCTCTGGAGGTCTCTGCCAGCACAGGGCTGCCCGCCGTGCTGCGGGGCAGGGTTGGAGCAGTGCCGGCTGCGCCGCGCCGTCCCCGCCTGGCACGGGGACCAGCCCGACCAGCAGCTCCAGCGCCCGTCCGTCTCACCACCTGGGACACGCAGAGAGAAAGGGAAAAACAAACAAAAAAAGGGATTTCAGGTCTAGCAGAAGCTTCTCTGGATATGGAATCTCTGCTCTACGCCAGCTAGGCCCTGGCTGTTGAGGTCAAGGCGCTTTGAAGCCAGGGGAGATGAATCAGCATCACCCCAAACACCAACAGCTCTTTCTTATCCATCTCATCTGAAACCCTCTGGTTTTCCTTTCCCAAAGTGCAGCTCACAGCTCTCTATGCAGCAACTTCTTGCCTCTGACCAAGGCAGAGTGACAGAAGTCCCCTAAAGCTGTGGGGATGTTGTGGAAAGTCCCTTTGGAGATGGGTCATTTCAAAGCTTTTTCATTACAGTACAGACTGAGTTGTCAGGAGTGGTCGATACTATGGATTATGGCCGTGCTCCTGAATGATGGGAATGCTTGATGGCTGTCATTTACTGTCGTTTTTTATTTACTCATCTGGCCTTCATGCCTGGCCTGGGCACTTTATTAATCCAGACAGTGCAAATGGATGTGTGTGCTCTTACTTAGTGCTGGCTGGGAAGCTGTGTTTTCCATCTGCTGGAACAGTGTGCTTTTAAAAAACAAAATTAGTTTGGTCTTAAATTAGTTTTGCAACTGAAAATTTGAAACTAAAAATTGTGCAGGAGTTTAGAAGTGTGCCTCTCCCCACGGTTGCTAAAATCAAGAACAGGGTTGGCTGGTCCAGTGTTCTGCTTTGGTGGCAGGTCCTGGGCTTCCCAAGCAAATTCCTAAGATTTGGAGACAACTTAAAGAGCCTGAGCTTTTTAGAAAAAAACACTTTGCAGTCACTGAAGCAAAGCTTTGGCATTCAGCCTCACAAACCATCTCCCCAGCTCTGCTCCAACTCCTTGTCTCATCACAGCTTTGATTTCCCACTGGTGAGACCCCAGTGATGAGCCCACGGTTGAAGGCCTGGAGCTCTGCCTGGTGGAACTGCTCTGAAGATGGATTTTTCTGCCAGCTTCATGTGCTGAGATTTAGATTTTTTTTTTTTTTTCTTTTTTGTCATCATGAATCAGGACAAAAATATCCAGAGAGAGCTGCAACTTTTTTTGGAAATGAAAGAGCCTGTTCTGACCCCAGCTTTTTTTGCTACACAGTTAACTTTTTAGGATAGTATAGAAAGTGACACAGAAAACATAAATATAAGCCTGTCACTTTGGAAAAACATATTTTTTCACCCCAGAATAGACAGTCTAGTCAAAATGCATCCCAGGAGGGGGTGGGAAATCTGGCAATGTAGCAATTTTTTACTAAAATGGCTTTTTTGGTGGCACGTTGTGTGAGCAGCTGCTTCACCTGAGCCTTTCCCCTTCCTTCCCCTCCCTGCCTGCTCCTCCTGGTTTGGAGCAGCCATCCTTAGTGTGATGCCACAAGCCCTCCAGAGGATTTCCTGGATTTAATCCAGCAATTAATTTTTTTTTTTTTTTTACTATCTCTATTTATAGTAATAATACATTATAGAATGGTTTGGGTTGGAAGGGAACATCTCATTCCAACCCCTCTGCCATGGGCAGGGACACCTTCCACTATCCCAGGCTGCTCCAAGCCATGTCCAACCTGCCCTTGGACACTGCCTGGGATGGGACAGCCTATTCCAGGGCCTCACCATGCACACAGGGAAGAGTCTCCTCTTCACATCTAACCCAACCCTGCTCTTTTTCAATTCAAACCCATTCCCCCATCCCCTGAGCTGCTCCTCTCAGTCTCCCGCAGGGCTGCCCGGCACAACCCAGCCACAAAACCCAGAAGGGATCGGTGTGTGGATGCCAGGAGCTGTTGGTTTAGCCACGTGGAGGGGATATCCATGCCCTTTGGTGCCTCTCCCCTGCCCTGCTGCGGGCTGGCTCTCACCTGGGCGCTCGGTGAGCTGGCAGGCGGCTCCTCGGGAGCCAGGGCGGCAGTGGCAGGAGCAGCTGTCCCCCAGCAGCACGGGCTCCCCGTTGTTGTGGCAGGGCTGGCAGCGGCAGGGGCTGAATTCCAGCAGGAACTCACCCAGGGCCCTCCTCAGGTGCTGCTCTTGGCTCTTCATGTGGCCGAGGCCGCTCCTGCGCAGGATGTCGTGGATGGGCTGCAGCTGCGGGGGGATGGAGATGGATGGATGGGGACAGTTTCAGCTGGGCATCGACTGGGATGCTGTGACATTGCTGGATAAATTCAGGACTCGGGGAAAAACTCATTTGTCTTCCTCGACAGCTGCATGTGCATCATGCAAATGTGTTGCTGCCCCAGTGAGGAGCCACCGTTCCAAAACCTCCCTCATCTTGGGGGTTTGTGTGGGATTGGCTTTTCTGGACATGCTTTGGAGATTTAGTAGGGATTGGAATGATAAATTAAAACACCCCAGTAAGCCCGTTTTTTGGACTGATTTCTTAGTGCTGTCACAGTCCCTGAGATCCTTGCATGCTTTTTGCCTCTTTGAAGAAAATGTTTTGGTAAGAGCTTTGGACAGAGGGTATCATCAAAATTTATTGCCATCCTATCCCTTGCAGTGGCCAGGTTGTGAAATATCCAGTAAATGCTGAGAATGAGGAATTTTGCCTATATATCTTTTGCCCTTTGATGTAGTGAAATAATACTGTCATCTACAGCTTTGGGAATGTAACTCGCTCATCATATTTTCCAGCAGCAAAATCCTATATACCAGTCAGCAAAAATAGTCCAGTCTGGGCAGCAATTATAACTTGCCCAACTGAATATTAATATTCAATGAGTATTAAAGCTAAAAACTTGTGACTCTGTGAGGACACTTATTTACATTTGTCCATCAATGCACTTGGGCAAACTCTCCCTGTCCAGGCCAGGAATTTGTTCCAGGGAAGAACTGAGTGTCAGCTCACTGTGCAAGGCACTGTGAGGGTGATTCCTGGGCAGGATCAGGATCAGCTGGGCTTTGGGAAGAGCTTTTAGGCAAATTTGCACAAGCCAGTTTGACAAACTGAAGGGACTGCAGATAAGAGCTGCTGAAGTGGCCCCTCTGGTTGCAGGGTGACTGCTCAGCTCTGGAGCAGAGAGGTCAGGGCATGGTTTACTGGAAAATAGAGAGGTCAGTGCACGGTTTACTGGAAAACTGCAAGAAATCTTGCCCAGAATTAATGGGGGCTTGTGCAAAAAGGTGAATAACCTGCAGCTGGAACTGAAAGCACTTCTGTGTTATCAGATCTTTCTGCCACCAGCTGCTGCCCAGGAAGGTTTGCACAGTCCTTCTTGCCCTGCCAATAACACAGATAATTCCCAAATCCATTTTCCCTTCTCCCACTCTCTGTCAGAGCTTTCAGACCTGCTTTCAAATTAAGACAAAAGGGATAGAAATAGCAGCATGTCCCTGCCACGACAGAGATCCTTCCCCCACACTCCACAGCTTCTCCTGGAGCAGACTGGTGATCTTGGCATCTTGGGGTACTTGTGGTCCTGCTGACCACAGCTGAGGAGTTGTGGCCACCCCCTCGTGCCTCTGCCAGCTCAGCCCTGGGTTATTTGTTTGTAGGATTGCCCTTCTCTGTCCCTTTCCATCCCCTCTGCTTGCACCTATCTCCCCCCCCACCAGAAGCCCTTATAAGATGCTTCAATGACCTTCCCATTTTATGGGGCATCCAGTGAAACAAAAGGGAGAATAGAGCCTGGCTGATTTTTATGGCCACAGACCTTCTTTTTGGAGCGTGGAGAAAGACAGGACCCACCTGACAAAGTAGCCAGGAGCTCCCTGCTCAGAGAACTCCTGGAGGAGGGCTGCCTTTGCAGAGCTTCTGCTGGGTAACAAAACACCTTCCCCAGCCCCCTGTGAGTCCCCTGCTTATACAGGAGGGTGGACAGCACCAGGGAGGATACTGGGGATAAATACAGCTGCAATTCATTGTGAAGCTGTTGGGGAGCACATCAGAAACTTAACCTAGCACTAATCCAGCATTAAGCTCCTTGTCTGTCTCCCTGTGGATGCAGTCAGTGGGAGATGTACTCCCCATTGTGAAATGAATAAGAGGTTACCAGATCAGTGGCCCATTACATTTAATCTTGTTCTGTGATGGGATCACAATAAAAATACGAAATGATCTGCTCCACTACACTTTCATTCCTTAGAGCAGGAGAGTTTCTTCAACTGCAGAAAAGCCTTACCTGGAAATCAATAACAGCAGGATTATATTTTAATGACCTGCCCCAGTGACGATACATTTTGCCATCCCAACTCTTCAGGAGCCCTCCACTGGAACTGGTATCTCCCCCTCTAATCCGGGGAATAATATCTTCCACAACTGCACTGTGGCTCTCAGGATCTGCAGAGTTGAATTGCACAGGTGTTATTCAGCTGCTGTTTCCACACAGGCTCCAGAAACTGCTCAGTGGAGCTGAGATCAATTGTGCTGTCAGGGGGCTGCCTCCCGGGATGGATGTGAGCTCAGTGCTCCCTCCTTGTGGGGTGAGCCTGCCACCTTATCACCAGGTGACAACTTGAGCATCCCAAATCCTCTAAGCTGATAAGAACTGGAGAGCCTGCACTCCTCCAGCCTTGGTTTCTGGGTAGGACATGGGCAATAGGTCACACTGTCTATAGCTCATTAGGAAATGTACAACTCTGGGGGTTCCTACATTCTTTGAGTACTTTTTAGAGTCAATTTTGACTCAGTCTGTCATTGCTGTGGACTGCAGCCTCCTAGCCACCCCACAGCCTCTGTTCCAGATATTGCTACATTAATTCCTGCTCTTTTAAGAGGCATCAGTACTCCTGGAGACATGAACCCAAAGTTTCTGTGCTCCCACCTTGTCTGGGGGATGGCACCAGAGCTCCCTTCCTCACACCTTGTGTGGCCCTGCACGAATCTCTGTGACCAAAACAAGTGACCAAGGAGCCTCCAGGGACCCCTGCCCTGCTGCTGTACCTGTGTTCAGGAGTCCTTTCTTCTTGCAGTCAGAGTGTGTCAGGGTTACACCCAGATCCAGGTTCTCCTTGCTGGCTGTAATGCCAAGGGACAGCCCAGCACAGGCACTTATCTCCTCCATGCTGATGGCTGCAAACCAGAAAGCAGACAGGTAAATTCAGTGACTCGTGGTGTTCATTTTCCTGCCTCTCTTTTCTATCATTGAAGAAAAGATTCAGTTACTTTCATGGTTTGTATTTTGAAGTCAAAAGCTGTTTTGGATAGAGGACAGTGCAAAACCCCAATATTTTATTGGGGTATATTGGGCCTATCATATAATAGCTGTAAAAATTGTTTCCTTAGAAAATATTAGAAGAAAGTAAAAATCTTAAGGCTTCAGGCACTGTTTGATCTATACATTTAACAACAAACTTTGGTTTTTTTCACAGAGTAACTCATAACTAAATCCAGGAAGAGCAGCTGAAATCAATAGATCCTCACTAATTTTCCTAAATTCAGGGTCTGACCCACCCATTAATGGGTTAAGCAGCACCTTAAGGAGTACCTTAGGAAAGGTGTGTGTGCTGAGAGCTGCCAGAGCTTTCCTGCCTGCTGCTGCCAGCACCACCACATACATCATGGAAATATGTAACTGGAGAGCCACGAGGCAGCTGCAGAGGGGAGAAGGGAGCTGATGAGGGGGTTTCACCAAGGTAAGCAGTGTGCATATTTCATACAGCCTGGGTTTATGTAAGCACTTCAGTGTACTGCAGATGTAAGGCTGTCCTCTTTAGTAGGTAAAGAGCCCACTGATTTCAGTAAATGCAGGTATTGTAAGTAACAGGTAACTTTTATACTGCTCTTTTTTGTCAAGAGGACCTTAAAGGGTTTTCCAAAGAAGCCTGGTTTGAAAGGAGGCACAGAGGTTAGTGGGGTTTGTGTGTTGTGGTTTAATGGTCTGAAGTTTAAACCTCTGTCCAATGCCACCCTGGAGCACTGTCTGCTGAGCAGCCTCCCCTCAGCCCTGGGGAGCAGGGCTTTGCCTTGCTTGTGTTTAAAATATTGCTCAAACACTTGTGGCTCTGCTTTTGAGGGGTTATGGAATGGTGTGGGTTAAAAGGGACCTTGAAGGGCCATCTGGTCCTCTCCCTCGTGGGCAGGGACATCTTCAGCTACACGAGTTTGTTCAGCGCTCCATCCAGCCTGGCCTTGAGTGTGTCCAGGGATGGGACATCCACCACCTCTCCAGGCAATGGTGTTTCACCAACCTCATTGTAAAACATGTCCTCTTTACTCTGCACTGGCCCTCTTTTAGTTGGAAACCACCACCCCTTGTCCTGTCACAACAGGGCCTGATTAAAACCTCTCTTTTTAATGTCTTTTAAGCACTGGAAGGTTGCAGTGAGGTTTCACTGGAGGCTTTTCTTGTCCAGGCTGAACAACCTAAATTCCCTCAGCCTTTTCTCACAGGAGAGGTTCCCCACTCCTCTAAGCTTGTGTCCCCTCTGGACTTGTCCCACCAGTTCCATGTCATTCCTGTGCTGGGGACCCCAGGTGCAGCCCTGCTCGTGGGGCCTCACCAGAGGGGCAGAATCCCTTTCCACACCTACACATGATGAGGTTCCCAAGGGCCCAGAGCTTGTGCAGGTCCCTCTGGGGTGTCCCCTGCAAGCTCATTCCCTTCTGCCCACCCTACAGGAGAGGCTCACTGGAGCCAGCTCTGGGACACAGATCTGCTCCTCAGCCTGGTGGATCCAAACCCTGCTTGGGTACTCAGCATCCTGAGAAAGGCTCTGCAGACTGGTGAGAGCTGAAACAGGCTCCAGACTTGGGAACTGCATCCCACTGCAAAACTGGGCCCTTGAGAAAGATTAAACGTGTGGCACTCAATTACTCGTACTAAACTGCTCAACAGTTGTAAACACAGTGGGTAAAGTTCACTCACCCAAAGCAGCATGAGGGATTGCTTATCTTGGTGCTGGAGTGCCATAAAATTAAACTTGAGGAACACCCTGATTAATTGATTTGCCATGGTTCCTGTTGAGTAATTATGTTCAGCGAGGGGCTGTCGATAGCATTCGCCATTGGTCGCGGCAAGATCGGGTCTTGATAAATGAAAAGTGGTTATCACTGCAAAAGGGTGGCCTCAGTAAATATTAGTGCTTGAGGGGGGAGCCCTGATAGGGTTTTTTTTTGTTTGTATTATATGATATAATTTGAGATAGTTAAATGTGCTGGAGTGATAAGATTTACTGCTGCATTTTGAATTAATCAGAATATATGAAGACTCTTTCTAATTTACTCCGTGCATAATGTTCCTCCCATAAATGTTCTTGTAATGTGTGAACACATTATACTGTTTTCTGCTAAATAATAGAACCATAACAATCTATTTTAAAAACAAGTAATGAAAAATATTGATGGCAGAGCAACAAGGGGCCTCGCTCTGACATATGTATTTATTTCACTCATGACCACATCCATATAAGCCCTTGCAGCCTGAAAGCTGGGAATGGGTCTGGCAGCGAAAAACTGCAGCCCTGAGCTCTGCAGTGAGCTGTGGATACCCAAACAGATGATTTCATTTTCAAAATTCAGGTTTCCTAAGTGCTCAAAGTCCGAGCCAGATGCTCGGTGACCACCTAAGCTGTGTCTCATTTAGGGAGGACTCAGCCAAGGGATCTTTTTCCTGAGTTTGTGCTTTAGTCCCTGCTCTGTTAGAAAATGAATGCTCTGTGTTCCAGAGCATTTAGGAAGCAGCCTGGTGGGCTGGGTGGGCCCTGAGGATGCAGTGGTTGACCTAAAGCAGAGCCATGCTCAGCCCTGGGGGGCTCAGTGATGCATCTGCAGAGCTTCAGACTCAGCTTAGGAAGCTCTGATTTTAAGACTTGAGCACTTGTATCCTGATCCTAACCATTCTTCAGGGAAGGAGGATAATCCTCTTGCAAACACAGCCTCCAAGCATGGCTGTGATCAACATTGGAGAAATTCAGGGTTTTTTTTTAGCTAAATGCTTTCAGACAGTGGCATATCAGACACTGCAGGTGGGTCCTTCTGGGTCAGCACTGTGTGACACACAGCACTGCTGCCTTTGTAAGGGTGGGCTTTCTGGCAGAGCCTGGATTAGATAAAAATTACAGAATGGTGCTGCATTAGAATGAAAATTGCATCTCTGCTGGGGTGCATTTTTGTCTTTTGCTGGACTTCAGTATCCTAAGATAAGGCATCTCGTGGCAGTAAATCTCCTTACATATGCAGTGAGCACAAGATAAAGCAAAATAATAGCCTCCCTCCACATGCTCTTGATTAATTCTTCCTCTGAAATTGGCAGTCTGCTTCCTGAAGACTTGCTTGCCAAGACCTTGTTCACTTCTGTATCACTCACCCTTCAAAGTGAAGGAGTATTTTGAAGAGGCACCATGTTTCCAAACATCGGAGGTTCAGGAACTTGATGAAAATTCTCTCAATCAGTAATTTCTTGTGGAAAAATTGGCATGGTTAATGTGCAGTATGGAGTGCATAGTTGTGCTAATGCTGATGGGACCAAACCATTTCAGACCAGAGGCAGAATCTGGGGCAGAACTATGAAAATTATTGAAATTACTGAAATTACAGCAATTTTCACCTGTTGTCCAAGATCAAAATTTCCTTCTTCATCAGTGTCTGGCCTGGAGTTACCAAGGCAGTGGCACCCTCAGCACAGCAGAGTGATGGCCCAAAGGGGAAATGGGATCTGTTGCATTGTTGACACCTTTACAAAAGTTGACAACCTGGTTATTGAGCCATATTATTGCTCTGTATCCCATGTTTTTGATTAGGAGAAATGTTACATTTTTGACTTGCTAGCAGTGGCAATTCTCATGCTTTTGGTGTCTGCAGTGGGTGTTTTATCTAACTGAGATGTAGAGGTAGGGCCCTCCAGCCTCATACACTCCAGCTTGCTGAGAACTGAAGCTAACAGGGGTCTGTTTGTCTCCAGAGGTGATTCTAAGCAGAGTGAAGTGGCAGAGGAATTGCTGAGGGCAGTGCAGTATTTCCATTTACAGAAAATTGTGGCCCTTGCTATGAACAGGCTGAAATGTGAGAGGGCTGCTTTGCTGAGCTCTGGGTGGCTCTGCAGCCTTCAAGCATTCATGGTGAACAAAGATGACAAGAAATAGGAGAAAATTAGCAAGAAATGGAAAAAATGATGCTCAGGTTCCTTCCTTAATGACCAAACCCTCACCCAGGCACTTCTGAAATCAGAGCAGGAGCCACATTTGGTGACACTCAAGCTAATCCCAAGCCACATGGCCAGTAGTGCTGCCAGGCTGGAAATGCCAGGTTTAAAGCAGAAAGCTTAGAACAGAGGATATATTTTGATTTTTCTGACCTTTTCTTCGCATTTCCTCCTTATTGATGACGAGGATGTACTCAAAGACTCCCCCCATGGTGCCAGATGTCATGAAGTGGGTGCCGTAGTCGTTGATGAATTTGGCATAGATGCCATAGTTGTAGGTGTCTGGGAGCTCCTGCAGGGAGAGCAGCACATCTTCATCCAAAACAATGCTGTCCCTTCTCATCCTGAAGCGGGCTGTCTGCACCTTGGTCACAGCTCTAATGAACCCAACGTCCTGCAGGTGAAGGAGAGAGGAGCTGCAGTCAACATGAATTTAAGCAAATGAATTTCTAGGCTTTAGGCTTGCAGGGGAAAGCCTGAGTCTCTGACTGTCAGTGTGTGTATGAAAACAAGCCTGATTTAAATGAAATAATGGTGATTCTCTTTTTAAAGTCTCTTTCTGATTTGCTGTGGAGGTGGAGGGCCTTGGGGGTTGGATACTATGGGGGTTTTATTGATGTGTGAATATGGTCAGAGTTGGGCTCCACATGCATCCCCTCCATTCTCCTCTTATTTCTGCAATTTCTTTTTCCAGTTCCCTTTCCATACTGTTTATTCCCTTTTTGCTTTTTTCACAAACTCAATGAGTCGCAAAGCACAAGGATCGAGCCCAGCCCAGCAGAGGGGAGATTCCTTGGTCAGAAAGATGCTGATGGAGGGAGAATTCCCTGGATATACCAGCAGCTCCAAGGCTCCACCTCTATATTTGCCATTGCTTTGCACAAGTCTCCACTGCAACACGAGCAGCCCTTTAAATGATTCCTCCAATAACTGATCATCATTTAGCTGCAAACATCATGTGAGTCTGGACAAGGGCACAGTAAATACTATAATGGTACTCATTTCAAACAGCTTTTAAGGGCATTTTAACTCGGAACACCATCAAAGTAATTCTTCTTTATTGTTTTCTGTCAGCAGCCCGGAGGGAAGTGGAGATGGGGCACGGTAAATGTGGGAAATACCAGCACTCATGTTATTAGATTGGAAAGAGGTCATCACTGCCAGTCCATGATGCAAGCCCTCTGTGAGAAGTACACCCTATTATCAGGTGCTATTTCTTTCAGCGTGGTGTTTTAACCTCCTGTAAAAAGTAGCCCGTTTCCCCTTCACGAGGCAGCTCATATTAATTTGAGCAAGATATATTTGCTACTAGAGATCATTCCTTGAGGATAATTGTTTTGATCAGCATCTTGATATTCCCTCCTCCCTCGTCGTCACTTTCAAGCATGTTTTTATTTATGTGCTCAGTGTAGCCATGAAACAGGATGGGGTGAGATGACGTGTGCCGTGGCACTCCGTAATTCAATTTTATTCCCACTCCCTGTTCGCTGAAACATACCAAGAACAGCAAACAGGATTCCTAACGATCATGCATTTGCAATTACATGAACAAATTAAGGCACAATTACCCTGTGTTAAAAAATGCAGTTGAGAGAATAAACTGACATAAGTTACAGCCAGACCATGCGACGCACAGATGATGCGGCTGGCGCAGATGCATCGCTGATTTGGTTGTTTTTTTGATTTATTTTTTTACCTTTGCATCATATTGTGTGAAATTCTTCAGGGATCCTTTGCCACCTGATAAAGTGAGGCCCAGGTTTAACATGAGATCTGCACCTCCAGGCCCAATTCCAATGGTGAAGCCTGTTGTTTTGGATTTATCGCTTTTAAGGGCGTCAAGCAGGTCCTTTGAATCGTCGTAAAACTCAAAGGCAAATCCAGAATCAGCATGTGCCTAAAATGAAAGGAGCAGACATTAATTTTTCAGGTGCTTCCCTTCCTTTTTAATCTCTATTTCTTGAAGGAGTACCACTGTTAAAGCCCATGATGCTCCTGACAGCACCAACACTGACTTCAGTGAATGTGGAATAAGGAATATAAGGAATTAAATCCCGTGCCATTTCATTTGGGAATATGTGAGAAATGTGGATAAAGCCAAGCCTTTTGCTTCTTCCATCTCCAAGCAGGGGAAAAGGTCTGTGTTTAGCCACTCAAAGCCAGAGCTGGTAATGGTACCTATTAAGACAGCCTGACATTTCTCATTATAAAACCCTCCTTCCAGCTCCTTACAGCTCTGCCAAATCTTGATGATTTGGACTGAATTTTTTTTTTCCTCTCCAGCCTGCTTCTGGATGAATTTATTTAGGAAAAGAAAAATTCAACATCTATTTACAATGGCAAGGCTAGAAAACAAACATTGTTTTGCCTGTGTTTTAGAGAAGTGACCTTTTCCTTGACAGCTCTGCTTTGCTGGCACGTGGAATCGAGCAGCTCTGCTGAGTCTGAGCTGTGTCATTTGCCAGCTCTGTAAAAAGCCAGCCCCAGTGTTCAAACTGGGGTCTAAGGGCCTCTGCCTGCTGGGAGGGCATGAAAGCTACTTGCATTGAGTAATATTTCCCAGGAATAATGTGCTTTCATTCACTCATGTCAGAAAACACAATAAATGCTTAACAGTGTGGCCAAGGCACCCACTTAGGATGTGGGAGACCTAAATTGAATCCTTGCTCTGCTTGGATCAGTGTCCAGCATCAGACATGACCTTATGGACTGTAGATGTTGTGATCCCTGGTGGTGGGTTGGAGGATCCCTGTCTCACTCAGAATTCAGATTTATGCCCCTTGTAGACTTAAAATGCTTCCAAAGATTGAACCGGCAGCATTGTTACCATTTTACACATGGCCAGCTCAGTCCCTAGAGAGACAAAAGGCTTCTGCAAGCTCTACAGATCATCAATAGCAGAATTTAGAGAAAAAATCGCAGAATTTTTAGAAAAATTTAGACCTCTCTCTTGGCTCTGCCTGGGCCAGAGGAAGCAGTGGGGATGCCTGGGTGATACAGCACGTGTGTTCCTTGACATGCCATAAACCAGCATTTACACATCAAGTGCCTGCTGAGGTAGAGACAGCAGCTAGAGATAGAATGTACCTGATATCTTTGTGGGAAGTTGTTGGAACCCAGGAAATTCATTCCTCTGGCTGCCCTGGAGGTCTTGAGCCCCTGCCAAGGGGCTCAGAGACCTTGGCACAGAGCCCAAGACCCCTGTGCCTTTGATCTAGAGCCATGGAAACAATTACCAACCTTTATATGAAGAGTTACAAGTCGAGAAAGTTTAAGTAGAATGATAGTGAATTTATCACAGGGTGAAAATGTAGAATTTGGGGGTTTTTAGGATGGGGGTTCAGTGGGCAAGATGGAGGAATCTGGGCTTGTCCAGTCCTTTCTCCTTCTTCTTCTTCTTGGCCTCCATCTCCTGGTGTGATGGTGGCACTTTTGGATTGGTCTAGAGTAGAAGCTCACTGTCTAACACAAGTGATAGGTATTGGGAAGTTACGGTACAAAATGTACACATAGTTTTTTTATATAAAAAGATAACCACCCCAGGGGCAGTCAGCATGCCTCTGTCTGACCTGCTGAATGGACCTCAGCAGCCCAGAGAAAGAATTTTATAGATAAGGAACAATAATAGAAGAGTTCTGACTCCTTCTTCGACAGCCGGGCTGGGAAAAGAGACTTTCAAACACACCTCAGGGTCATTCTGACCAGCAGAAATCCCAAGAGGAAGCCTGGCTGTTTTGCTGAGGAATTGCTGCTGAACTTGGCCCCCCTGCAGCACTCACCAGGAACTGGTACAGGTGGAGGTTGTAAGGCTTACGGAAATACTTCTCATCCTCCCCGTAGTGCAGGCGCTCGCAGGCGGCGTCGTAGCGCAGCTCCCGCCACTCCCCGTTGTACACGTACTCACAGAGCCCTCCAAAAAACCCCGGGTCATAAATGTTCTGCCCCCCTTCCTCTGTCAGGATGTTGTACCTTGGAAAGAGGTAGAGTTCAGGAATGTGAAAAGTGCACATTATATGGCTCCGTGCAGATATTTGCTATGTGTATTGTGTTGTATGGATTAGTAGCGCCGTATTAACGTTTTAATAGTGTGGTAAATGTAGTTGTGTAGTTAAAAGGTCACATTTGTAGTTAAAATAGGAACTGTGTATGTGGGATATTTTTTTAGGAAAGGAATGAGGTGCTCACACCAGATAGCAGCCACAGGACACCTAAATCTTTCAGAGAAAGAGAATTTATTGCGCCATTATCAGAAGAAACAAACTTCTTCCTGCCTTGTTCAGTCATGAAGATCTGTTAGGATTAAGAGGAAGAAGTTGACACTGACCAGAATCCTGTATTTGAATGGAATTTATGCATCATGTATGAGGTGTATGAATATGCAACAGGCTGTTGCTTTTAAGGGTTAATCCTCTGTTAACATGTGTCTTTTTTTGGGCTTATTTTGCCCAGAAAAGGTACCCAGACATCCATAACTCTTTGTTTCTATTGTCTCATATTGTTCTAATGCAAATTGCCCAAATGATTATTACTCTAAATATATTACTTTAAAAAATTTAAAAACTAGTGATCAACATTTTTCACAAGGAATTTATCCATCACTCCGGTTTTATTGCCTTGGTCTCTGTCACAGGTTCTCCTGATGCTGATACCCCCCCCCCACCAGGTTATCCACCCTCAGGCCTCCTGAGGAGCTGGAATAGAGCTTAAGGCTGGGTTGGGTTTGTTGTCTCATTGCTTCTCCTTCCCAAAGCTACCAGGAGCAAACAGCCATTTTATTTTCATGGCATTCATTTGGGCTCGCAGGGGAGAAATGGAAGAAATCAGTGAAGTTGCCCAGCCCCTCCCAGCAAGCACAGCTATGAAAGTCCCAAAGTCCTGGAATTCCTCCAGGTTCCTCTTGAGCCTAATGCATCTCATTGTCACAAAGTGCTTCCTGGCATTCTCTGCAATTATTTTCTGTCTTAATTTAATCGCTTTCTTTTTAATAATGGTCCCGTTTCTCGGGGTAGTTAACACCCTCCCTAGACATGAAGCCTGTGCTTTGCCAAGTCTGTCACTTATTATTTCCTTATTCCTCCTTCTTCCTGCTCTCCAGCCCTCACAGCTGCTGCCCTCTGAAATCCCTCCTATTACTTAGTATTCCACGTAATTGCATGGCCCAAAGTGAAAGCTTTATTCAAACTAGCAGCAGCACTGCTCTTCTCAACACGAAACCATCCTTAGGACTAAGATAGCAAAAGCCACTGCTTTTGTGTGTTCTGCAGGAAAAACACTTCAGAGAGCAGAATTAAACAGGGTTCTCAGTGGTAATTAATGCATGCCTTATAAAACTTTTGATGGACCCTCCCAGGCCCTGGGCCAGGGAGATATTTATCTCATGGACTCCAGAGAGTGTTGGATTGAGCTGATGGGAAAGTTACACGATGGCTGGCTCCATTCTCATCCTGCAGCCCATGTTCATAAAATCCTAGAATGGTTTGGGCTGGGAGGGACCTTAAAGATCATCTTGTTCCAATCCCTCTGCAACAGACAGGGCCTTGTTCTCCAAGGGAAACTGAGCTTGGTTAAAATACAAGGTTTTCATCAAAAGTGTCACAGTCACAATTTGTCTTTCAGTTTCGATTTGATTCTGGATTTCTCTTTTGCCTGTATTACCTAATCAAAATTTGAAACTGAGCAGGGAAATACTTTTTGTGGGTAGGAGTATTTACATATACTTGTGTGGAGCTCAGGCTCTCTGCCTTGAATCTGTGCTCTAAAGTCCTAAATCCTGGAGTTAAATCTCCTTAAGGATGAATGCCAGCAGGGTGCTGCATCTCCAAAGTCTGCTGTTTGCTTTAGTCTCTTACCTTTAACAACTGGAGAAAGCTGTGAGACAACTGGGATCTATTTTTTCAGGAGTATAAAAAGGGCATCACATGTTCTGTGGTCAGGTCATAGATCTGAGACAGAATTGGAAATAAAAGCTGGAATGAACCCTCATGGCTATCCCTGGACACGTGGGACAGCACCTCCCCTTTGGGTACAGCCCCCATCAATTCATGGATCACTGCTATTCCTAAGGAAGAGCAATATAAGAAACATAATCCTGTTTTGATTGCGAGAGGAGCAGCTATTGATTAATTACTCACCCTTGGACTACTTTTTCCACCCCTGGGATTGGGAACAGATGTTCACAAGGGCTTTCAATATCTTCATCCTCACAATTATCCTCATCAGAGCCATCTCTGCAGTCTCTGTCTCCGTTGCACACGAGATGCCGTTGAATGCAGCGCCCTAAAGTGCACAGATGCAGGCGGTGGCTTATCCCCCCTCCAGAAATCCTGGCTGGCAGCTTGCATTGATTGTGCTGCTTTTCACCCACATCTCAAGGCCACAAGAAGTCATGCTGTGTGTTAAGCACGGCGTTATTCCATGGGGAGTTGGCTTTCCCAAGCTTCTGGGACCTAAGCACAGCACAGAGTCCAAGCTGGCCACTCCCATGGGTTTCTATCAGGTGGGAGTCAAGGAGAGGTCACCTCGCTGCCCTGACTTTATTTTCTAAAATCCCATTCTTAGAAAGTTGCTGTAGAAATAGCTTCACCCCTTGGCTTAAGGAAGTCAAGTCCATCTTATTAAAGTGCAATGTTTCCTCTTCCCATTGCAGGAGGCATTTGGGGAGTTTATTGCAATAATTAATTGCAAGAATAGGTATTTGCAGGAAAGGCAATGTGGAAGGGCTTTTGCTTCTGGGAGCGTGGAGAAAGCCTTGAGGAGGGGACTGGCACTGCTTAATTTACCCCAGTGGAGTGATGATAACCTGCTCCAGCTGATGAGCTGGTCACAGAGCTGGCCTGTGGCTCCAAATTTCGATAGAATTTTCATTAAATGCTTAGGAAGGAAGTCTGAGCCATTTGTGTAGAAACAAAAACCTGTCAAGGCTACTCAAACTTTCAGAGAACAGCCGTTTTATATCCTGATCCTCAGAGCTGGAGGTGGCTAAAAATAACTAAATCACCCCAACAGATTGCTGGTTGGATTGATGACTGAACTCTGTCTCTAGCAGGGGAGAACGTGGCGTGCTGTGGGAGCGGAGGGGAGCGTGAGCACACAGCGCAGCAGTTAGAGCAGAATATTCCTACTCTCTTTGTTCCACTGAAAAATTCACATTCTCCATGCCACACAGCCTTCTTTTCTACCCAAATCTGAGAGCAGCATGGATGGATTTCTGTAAAAGTGGGGGCAAAACACTGAAGAGGGGAAATTCCCTGCTTTCCCTTGTAGTGGTTCACCCTCCTGCTGCCCGGGGCAGGGGACTGACACCCCCAGGACCAAAACCTCTTTGTCAGGGGTTTGTGCCTGGGTCACTCACCTGTTTCCTTGCACTGGAAGTCCTGCCCACACCCTGGTGGCCCTGAGCAGGTTGCCTCAGCTCGGCAGGCTTGCTCATCCCAGAGGTGCCCCGCGCAGCGTCGCCCTCCGAACTCCGCTGGCCGCTCCAGCCGCCGGTACCGGTGCTGCAGAGACACAGCCACGTGTGTCCCCCACTGACACCCCCTCCACAGGCCACAATGCAACCAAAACTACCACTTTAATAGGTATTCCAAATTTATGTGTGTGTGTGGCTTGAAGGCTCTGTGTGTGATAAAGGCAGGAGGGTCAGCAGAGAGGTGGGAGCTCAGATGTGCCTGGAGTTCGCACGTGTGAACTTCGAGGGGGCTGGAAGGGCTTTTTAAAAAATATCTCTGTTTTATACCTTGGGAAAATATGGCATTTTTCCAGCTGCATATGCTTTGTCCTGCAATGCACCAGGCTCAGATGGACACGGACACTAATTGCAACACTGATCCTGCAACGTTTCTGATGGATTAATAATGAGAATTGCTGCTCTTTAAACTAGGAAGAGGGAAAAAAAAGGGAGAAAAGCCTTATTATTTACTGATAATATACTGTCTATAAGCACAGGAACAAAAAAGGCAGGGATAAGATAAACTCAGTAGAAAGCAGAATTATGTCAGGTATGTGAAAATAAATTCTCAAACTATGAAGACATATGTGAAATGTTATAAAAATATGAGAACAGGAGCTGATGCATGAAGGCTGCTTCTAATTTCTTTTCACTGGACTATTTGCATTAAGAATCAGGGGATACTTAATTAAATCTGAGACAGAAAAGGAAGAAAGTCTTGAGCAAGTATTCTGGCCTGATTCTTCCATCATTTGCCTTGATTTTGCTTTTCCTGTTCTGCTGCCTCCAATGAATTTATTCCCCAGTTTACACCAGGGTAAATGAGAGCCTCTCCAGCAGAGGAGCATTTCCATCATATTTGGATGAGTTTACTGGATGCTTCAGAATGATGAATATGTATAATATGTATAATTAATGTGTGTACATCCTCATCACAGACACATCTGAAGATAAATGAATACATTACAGTGGATCCTTACTTTTTTCTCTTGGCAAGGGAAGCAATCAGTCCATCCTGACCACTGGCTCAGCTGACAGTCAACAGGAGCTGGAGAATTAACATCTCTGCTGCTTCTTCTAGGGAGGGGAAGAAAGAGTGGTCTAAGGTCTTTGAAGCTGTGTTTTGAGAGGGGCTGAAGGCTGGAAGGGGGGAAAATTATCTTTGTGTGTGTGTTTTTCCACCAAGAAACTGGTTTGTAGGAATGGGGAAGCATCCCAAGATGTCCCATGCAAGTATTCACCATCAGAATTGAGCAGGCCTGCAGGTGCAGCACCTGGGGATTTTGTCTTGGGATTCCTGCTCTCCCAAGACATCTTTGCCCTTTCCAATAGGTAGATTGCAAGTATATATATTTTTAGATTTATGTGACCAACCGTCCTGAGTAAACAGAAGGAATGTCCTGAAGGAGGGACAGGGTTTAGAGAAAACCTGATTTTTTGCCTTTCTTTTCAGAAGCACATCACAATCTCCAGGAGCAGGGATGTTTATCACTACTGAGCCTGTTTTGATGTCACTTTCTTTACACAAATGGTCAGGATTTTTCCTGGCCAGTGTGAAATCAGATCCTGATTTCCATGGGCTTTGTGAAGGGGTGGGAATTGTTAGAGCACCAACAGTGCTGAGAAAACAAAGTACAAAGGACCTTGACTAAGAAATTTGTTGGCTGAGTATTTCTAAAGCCAAATACACAAATACTGAGGAGAAGAAAATCACTAAAGGAATATTATGAAAGGAGAAAAGGGCAAAGGTATGGTATGGTAGTGGCTCTTGGGTCGGACTCTCTGCACATACTCTGAATATCACTACTCAACAGCCAGAAAATATTTCTCCTGCCTCCCAGCCCAGTCATAACAATCTCTAGTTCTGTCTCTGCTCTAAAACCTTCATTTGTTTTGAGCCATTTCTTTGTCTTGAGGAGCAATCTGTGCCATGCAAACACAACCCTGCGTTTGCCACAGCCTTCGAAGCATTTTGAGGGTTTATTCCGAGTCAGAACATTATTGTTTTTGTTATTATTTTGGTGATTAACTAATGAGCAGTCTGTTTTACTTACAAGACTGCAGTCCAGAGAGAAATATTGATAATTAGCAGAAGTATGGAGCTCATGGGGGATTCATCAGAAGCTGGGCAAGGGAGATTTACTAAAGGAGAGATTTACTAAATGAATGAGGGAGCCTGTGGGTGCAGATCCGTGGGTGAGGTGAACACCCAGGAGCCTGCAGGTGGACCCAGAGCTGGAGGACGTGCAGGTATTGATGCCTTTTTGCTGTGACAGGAGGATTTGTGGGCTGCATCCTTCAGCACTTCGCAAAGTACTTAATTGGCTCACCTTCGATTGGATTTTACATTTACCTCTTCATTATTCTGCCTTGCTTGATAAGTTCATCAAACATCAAAAATCTTGTCTTTGTTCATTTTCAAAAGGGATTATCGGAATAAGCCTTCATAATTAAGTGTATCACTGCCACAGTTTTTTTCCTTCCTGCCTTCTCCTTGTCTCCATGTTCCAATTATCACTGATACCTTTTTTTGATCCTCCTAAATCATATTTGCCTTTACAACAAGCTTGAAATTAATAGCTGTAAAAAAAAACTCCACCCATTTCCCTATCATGACACTGTAGCTTTAGAAAAAAATGTAACTTGTTTATTCTTTTCCTTCAAAGCCCAAGTGACACTTGGATAGGTTAATAATATTGTTCATGGGGAAAAAAAAAACCTGAGGAATGAGGATCTGGCTTGGACTGAAAACTGGGTTATTCACATGCACTTGTTAGCTTCGTGTTGTCGAGTGTAAAATAATTAGAATGCAAAAGAATATGAAAAATATTAACTCATAAATCATCCTGTATAGAGAATTCATTTCAAGTGCCCAAACCCAGCCTGGTAATTTCGGTAAGGAAGTTTAAGAAGGCTTAATACTCATCTGTAAAAGGAAAATCATTGTGCAAACAGTTCCTTTAAGAAGGAATTATGATGCCTGGCTCGGGCTTTGGACAGCTGCCAGTTTTTGATTTTTTTTTTTTTCCTGGTAGCTTTGTGCACATGCCTCGAGTCAGGACAGAACTGATGGGCTGATTGACGTGCTGGTAATTCCTGAATGGGAATGTGGGGAAGGGAGCAGACTTACCTGTGGGAAGGCAGTGCCTGGAGCTCCCTGCACGCCTGGGCTGGTGTTAAAGCCAGTGGGCACACAGACAGGATCCAGGCACAGAGCTGAGCCAGGCCCCACCACATCGCTCTGCCATGGGTCAATGTTTGCTAGGGAGCAGCTGCAAACCAAAGCTTTAAAGAGTTCAGGACTGCTGGAAGGAGCATGGAGCCCACCAGGCTCCAAAATGCTGCAGTAAATCATTGACAGCAGCACAGATCCAATCACAAAGAATCAGGACACATCCCAGAGGCCTTTGCCCTTTTGGAAACAAATTCCCAGCTTTCTGGCAAGGAAATATATTAAACTGTGCAACTGTTTCCACATTAAAGTCAATCAATCCTATGGCAGCAGCGTGTTTCCTACCCAGCCTGAGCCCTCCTTTTAATTTGAAGGAGGAGGAAATTCCTGTTATTTCCCACAGTGACTTCCCTGTAATTTTGATGTGTCTGGTTGCTGACCAGGGAAAAGCTTCCCAGTGCAGCAAATTGAAGATTAGCACAAAATTGTGTTATGAGGAACGTGTACCTTCCAGATACATGAAGGAAATGTCAGTTCAGCTTCCTGCCCTTGCCAGCCCCACGAGGCAGTTTCCCACCTCTAAAGCTGATGTGAGTTATCACCTGGCTTTTGGATGGCCCTGCACAGCCACTGCAACGTGAAAATCAAATTCCTTGTTTTCTAAAGTGATTTGGGGGGAGAAAGACATCCCCTGCATCTGAAATTGTCGTGGCCATACCTTGTGCAAACCCATCTGCTCGTGGTGGCTCTAATGCTTTTAGCTGGGTGGCATCTTAGTGGATGTGCTCCAGTGGAGGAGAGCAATACCACAGAAAGCAAGAACACCACAGGTTACTTATTTTTAAGATAATGGTCACAAGATGGCAGTTTTTAGTTCTGTCATGTAAGAAGGAAATAAAAATGGCCATGGGAAAGACACCTGGTCACAGCCCAAGCTGCCTCGTTGTCACCATGATATTTTCTGAAAAATCCCTTTGCCAGGATTTCTTCTCCTGGGAAGCTGGGAGGCTTCAGCTTCTCCCTGTTTTGCTGCTTTGGAATGTTATTTGGAGATTGTTTATCCAGCATGTGAATTGTTTTAATTTAATGACCAGTCATGGTCCAGCTGTGTCAGGGTTCTGAGGAGTCACCGGTTTTTCTTTAACATTCTTGTTAAGCCTTCTAATGTATCCTTTCTCTTTCTTTAGTATATTTTTAGTATAGCATTCTTTAATATAATATCATAAAATAATAAATCAGCCTTCTGAGAACTTGGGTTCAGATTCTCATCTCTCACCTCGTCCTGGGGACCCTCACAAGCACCACAGCCTCACAGCTGCTTCTTCAAGCTTTCACAGCCTCCAGAATGCCCCTAAGGGCCCTGGGCAGGCACAAAAATGCACCAGGAATCTGTATCTTCATCAGGCATCAGTTAAAAAAAGAGTAAGAGCTCTATGAGGAGTTGTGTGTTGAAACAAGTGCCTCTTTCTCCCTGCTTTTTCTTCTGCATAAGCAGCCTGAGATGCTTTGTGTACAAATGAAGGGTTCCCAGCAGACAGCTGGAAGTTTGAACCTCAATAAATTCAAGGGAAAGTGTAATTATTGTAGGAAAGTCTGGTCCTGGGCTGTTATGGCTGTTAAACAGACAGGGAATTGTCCTGTGTCCACAAAAGGCTGGGCTGGAAGTGTCATTCTGTGTATTTCCCAAATCAACTGCAAAGCTCATTTCCATGGCTGGTGCTGTAAATTATCAAAATGAAAGGACCTCTTAGCAAGTTATTTTCGTGTAATTAAAGTTCAGAGTGACCCTGGGGCTTGTCTTTGCTAAACACCAAGAACTGTAGCACGGGGGTAAACTCAGTATTGAAATGAAATGAGCAGAGCTCTTCTGTGACCTTGGGGAGTGCCTTAATGCAATCCTTTACCTGCTAATGCACTGCAGATGGGCTCAGAAAGTCCTTCTCCTCTCTTTGCCTGTGCAAGAAGAACTCCAATAAGGGCTTTAATATTTTTTTAATATACTATTAAACTTAAATTGCTTTTGCCTGGGAGAAGAAGTAGGTAGGGAAATGTAACTGGCCTGAGGCAATCCCCCTCACATCACAGCCTCTCTGCAGGTGGCTGGAAAGACAGAAGGACATAAAAAGGTTCTGTCCATGCTCATAGAGGTCTGGTGGGGATGCACCCACTGTTTTTCATCCCAGCCTGGGTTGTCCTGTGATACAAATGGCTGTTTTGCACAGCCAAGTGCCTCCTCAGCATCTGAGCAAGGCTGTGGAAGCATTATATCTTCTTTTTCTTTTTTTTTTTTCCCCCTGATAGCAGCATCAGAAACACCCCCTATATATAATGGAAGTTATTTGTGGCACATCTCCCAGGCAAAAGGCTGGGCTGGTTTGTGCAATCAGGCACAACACCAATTTCTCCCTGATGGGTGAGGTCGTCTGGGGGAGAGATTTAAGCAGCCAGCAAGGCACTCCACGTTAGAGGGGAAATTAAAGAACCTTTCTCAGAGGTGATGCATTCCAAAAGTGAGATATATATATATATGTGTATGTATATATAAAAGCTGTGGTTCCATTTGGAACATTTTGAATTCAAGGTGTCTGAAATGTTTGTGTTGGATCCTTCACTCCAAACCTGAATTAAGCCTCTGGACCCCTGGCTGTGCTGCCCATGGTGATGGAGTCTTCAGGAGCATGGAAAAAGGCTGTGGGCAGGCTGGGGTGGGCAGTGAGCTCACATCCTCACTTTGGGCTGTTCCCACCACAGAGCTCTTTCCCTGACACTGAAGAACCCCTGAATTAAAACACACACAATTCCTCACTCACAACTCTAAAATCCTATCTAAAATCAGGGCAGATTAACTCAGTGTAAACAAACTCCCTGACAGGAATACAGGATATTGTTTCACTTCAGCCTCCCCACCTTCATCAGCAGCTCCTTCCATTTCCTCAGCTCTTCATCCCCAGCTGAACTGCTCCCTGCAGCACTGAGCTCATCTCAGTCCCTGAGCCTGGCTGTGCAGAGATGTGGGAAAGGTCCACCCAAGGGCCAGCAGGAGATCCCAGCCCCAGTGCTGGACCTGCCAGGCCTCCTGTGGTGCCACTGAACCCCGAATTTTGGGATTTCTGCTGGTCAGAATGACCCTGAGATGCCTTGGAAAGTCTCTTTCCAGCCTGGCTGTCGAAGAAGGAGTCAGAACTCTTCTATTCTTGTTCTCAAGGTTGTTTATTGTTTCTTATCTATAAAATTTTTTCTCCTGCTCTGCTGAGGTCCATTCAGCAGGTCAGACAGAGGCACTCTGGACACCCCTGGGGTGGTGTTATCTTTTATACCTGTACAATATTTACCATAACTTCCCAATACCTATCACCTCTGTTAGACAGTGAGCTTCTACTCTAAACCAATCCCAAAGTGCCACCATCACAGCAGGAGATGGAGGCCAAGAAGAAGAAGGAGAAAGGACTGGACACGCCCAGATTCCTCCATCTTGCCTCCTGAAACCCCATCCTATAAACCCCAAAATTCTACATTTTCACCCTGTGATAAATTCACTGTCATTCTGCTAAAACTTTCTTGACTTGTAATTCTTCATATAAAGGTTGGTAATTTTTTCCCAAGGGCCAAATCAAAGGCACAGGGGTCTGGGGCTCTGTGCCAAAGTCTCTGAGCCCCTTGGGAGTATCCTGAGTCCTCCAGGGCAGCCAGAAGAATTTCCTGGGTTCCCACACCAGAACTGTTCTGACAAGGGATATTCCACCAGAGTAAACACCTGGCTTTGAGCACAGAAGGGATTACATTGGTTATATTGCTAAAAAAAGGTGTGCCCTTAAGTGTTGGGGTCTGGGCCATACTGCAGAGACAACCTTGTGCCTTGGGCAGAGAAATTACCTGACACTTTGCAAGGCTTTTAAATTCATCTTCGTGGGTCCTACAGGGCTTTGATGGGGCTGATCTGCAAACTTTTGGTGTGGGTCCCCTCCCTGGGCTCCTAATCAGCCGCAGCAAGAGTTGGGTTTTGGAATACAAGGATCAATAATGCTGCGTTTTCCTAAACCCCTGGCTCCTGCCGGCAGTGAAAGACAGAGCCAGCAGCAGCTCGGTGGTGGAACAAGTGATCCTCGTTCCCCCTCTGCTGGAAAACCACGATATCACCTCCTGGCAGGGAAAGGATGAGATTCCAGCCATCCTCGTCCCTGCCCATGCCGGGGGGTGGGAATTTTAGCATCCCTTCCAACCCGAGCCATTCCAGAATCCTATGAAATGTGCAGGGGAAGTGTCCTGGCCCTCCTGGGGACAGAATGAGGCACTAAACCCAAATCCTTCCCTAGCACAAGGCTGTGACCTGCTTTCCATTTCCTCCCATTTTGGGGGGTTTTAGGTGTTTTTTTTTTTTCCAGAGATATGAACCCTACTGCTTTTTCCCAGTGTTGGTGTGGGGCCAGTAGCTGTGACAAAGGAAAACAAATTGTCAGATATCTTGACACTGGGCTAATGTTATCACCAGTTATGTCATGGGCAATACCTACATTTTATTATGTTCCAAAAAAGACTGGATTGCCCCAAAATTTGCCTCATCTTCACCAGTCACACACCTTCCTAAAAAGCTGAAATGTTAAGAATAAGACTATTAAGAATAAGCTGAAATATTAGGAATAATATAAAGATCTGCTGTTGTTCTTGGCTTCCAGCAGCACCTCTATAAAATCCAAAAAGGATAAAAAAGTTGAAAAAAAAATCCCAAATCTCTAACCCAGACTTATATACAACACCACTAAGTAGCTGAATAGAATAAGAATGATTCTGGGAAGATAAGTCAGACTGATGCAACTACATAATGTACTAAATGCTTCACTACAGGGGGAGAAAAGCAGCCAAGAAATGAAATATAAAATTTTTAAACAGGCTGGAGTGGTTTGTTCTGGGGAGGCTGTGCTGTGCAGGGGGTGTTTGGGGCTGCTGCCCTCAATAGTGGTGTTTGGGTTTATTCCCATTGGGAATAAAACTGGGAATTCCCATCCTGGGTTGGTGCCTCTGAGATGCAAACCCCAAGCTTCTGCCTGAAGGAGGGGGTCACTCTCTGTTTTGCTGGGACACCAAACAAAGATTTGGCTTCCCCTTGTGCCGTGTTTGGTGTTCCCACCACCAGGGCTGCCCCGGGCCCCCTGTGCTGTTCTTGTAGCCCAGAGTGGTTTATGGCAGCCCTGATGGGCCAGCACTCACAAAATGCATGTTTTAAAGAAACTTTTGGCGTTTCACTTTAAATTTTAGAGTGCATTTAGAGGGATCTGCCCTGTCCTGTTCCTCGGGACTGCAGCTCTGAAGTCAGAACCTCCTGATTCTCCAACAGTGCTTTAATTCATGGTCTGTGTTCACACCACTGGGCAGGTCATAAATCCTCCCCAGCTACCTGTACACAAAGCTGGCATTGATTCCCATCCTGCTGGGACTCCAGCACTGCCTTGGGAGACTTCCCTGCCAGCTTCCAGCTCAGCAGGATCCCCCTTTCTTCTCCAAGACCTGCAGGCAGCAGCAGCAGGGCTGGCTTTTCATGTGGTGAGGAACCAGACTCATGCTCCCAGTCATGTCCCTGACAAACAAGCCTTTTTCTTTCCCTCCATTTCTCTTCCTGGTATTTTCCAGCTCCCCTCACATTTGGCTCTGGAAAGCAGGGTCAGTTCCTGGAGGCATTAGGGATGCTCAGGGCAAGGGTTTGCTCGATGCCCACGGGCAGAGGGGGCTAGGACGGAGGAGAATGGCTTCAAGCTGAAAGAGGGGCAGTGTGTTAGGGCAGATATTAGGGAAAAATATATTCTCTGTAAAGTGGTGAGGCCCTGGCACAGGGTGCCCAGAGCAGCTGTGGCTGCCCTTGGATCCCTGGAAGTGTGCCAGGCCAGGCTGGATGGGGCTTGGAGCAACCTGGGATAGTGGAATGTGTCCCTGCCCATGGCAGGGGGTTGGAATTGGATGATTTTTAAGGTCTCTTCATGGTTTTTTTTTTCCAGACATCTTATTGGGAATGACCTATAGGAGAGGGGTTCAGTGTTGGTGTGTGGGATTAGGGCCAGCTCATGAGTATTGCTCAGGCTGCCTGTGGCTTCCTGCCTTCCCAGCCCCATCAGCAGCCACCTCTGAATGCCACCAGCACCCAGGCTCCATGCAGCAGCTGCCCCTGCTCCAAGGAAAACACCAAGCACTCCAGAGAGAGATGAAATAACATTTGACCAGTTACAGAGGGAAAAAGGAAGTCCTGAGGCTCTCAGCTCTCTTCTTGCCAAGCTAACCAGCCTTGCTTTTCCTGGGAGACATGCTCTGTAAAAACATGGGCTCAGTGTTTGGACAGATACTTTCAGTGTCCTCCAGGGCAGAAACCCAGTGATAGGAGAAGCCTTGTTTGCCCTGATTTAACTGGGCTGTCCTGAGGACCCTGAGGAACATCTCTCCATGGAGAGGAGCTGCAGCAAGGATGTCTGGTTGTGCTGTCCAGAGATAAGGGAAACTCCTGGTTCCTCTGGGGAAATGTCTGGTTCAGTCACTCTGAGGTGCCTGTGGGGGAGAGCCGGGTGCAGGCTGGGTTGGTGCAGAAGGGTGGGTGTCACCTATGGGGAGACATAAAATTTGGGGTGAGAATTACTGCTGGACATCCTGGGGCTCCTCATCCCTGCTCAGGTTTGCTTGCCAGGTGTGGGAAGGGACCTGAAAACACTCTCAGGGAGGGGGGAACTGGACAATCATTACAATCCCTTCTTACCAAACCTCAGAGATCCCATAAACTTCCACAGACATGGGCATCCCATGGGCACAGACAGTGCTGTGAGGGCACCCGTGCTGGGGGCAAGTGCCATTCTCTCCCTCAAAAAGCAAACCAAACCTGACCTGTCCCTTTGCCATCCCTTTCCCTCACCAAACCTGACCTGTCCCTTTGCCATCCCTTTCCATGCCAAACCTGGCCTGTCCCTTTCCCATCCCTTTCCCTCGCCAAACCTGACCTGTCCCTTTCCCATCCCTTTTCCTCACCAAACCTGACCTCTCCCTTTGCCATCCCTTTCCATGCCAAACCTGGCCTGTCCCTTTCCCTCACCAAACCTGACCTGTCCCTTTCCCTCACCAAACCTGACCTCTCCCTTTGCCCCACCAAACATGACCTGTCCCTTTCCCATCCCTTTCCATCGCCAAACCTGACCTGTCCCTTTCCCTTCCCTTTCCATGTCAAACCTGGCCTGTCCCTTTCCCATCCCTTTCCATGCCAGCCTGCCATGGTCTAGGAAGCAGAATAAAGCCCAGCTTAAGCCTGTGATAAGGGCACCTTTTAGAAGGAGCACCAGCAGAGGTTTGTGCTGATACTTTGGACTAACCAAAAGGAATCTGATTCACAGAATCCCGGAATGGTTTGGATTGCAATGGGCTTTAAAGGGCACAGATGTGGCTGCGCTGTGCTGACATTTGTGGCTCAGGTGAGGGAGTGCTGGGCAGGCTCAGCCCAGCCCAGGTGAGGCTCTCCCCGCCCCGGGGGCAGAGCCAGGCTCAGCCCAGGTGTGTTTAGGGCTGGCTCTGCCTGGGCTGGGCTGCACTGGAGCAGAGCAGCCGTGGCAGGAGGGCACACGGAGCATGCTGGGCTGAGCCCTGGAGCTGGCGTGGAGCAGCGAGGGATGGACCTGGTAACTGCTGGGGCTCTGTCTCTTCTGCAGCAGGCCTGGGGGAAGGATTTCTGCCTGGTTTTCTGCTGCTGAGCCATAGCTTGGGGCTGTTCTCTCCGTGGAGCTGTTTATCCTGGGAGGGAGGTGCGCTCTCATCGCCGCTCCTGCGCTGTGTGCACACCACACATATTCTGCTTTGCTACCCCAAACAGGGGCTCCCAGCGCCTGCTTTCTCCCCCTCTCACTCTGACACGAGCTGCAGTTGTGCCTCTTACAGTAACAGAAAGCTGAGTTGGGTTTTATTGATTTATTTTGGGAGAAGCCGGCGGGTTAATGAGTTGATGATATCTGCAGTGTGCTCTCCTCAGCCTGCCCGGGGTGCCTGGCTTGGCTCCAGCAGTCCCACGCCAGGGCAGAGGGCAGCACAGATTAAACATTTACCCACCACAGCTCCCTTGGGAATCAAGATAAAGGATGGAGTAAACCAGAAAAATTCCAGGAGGGGAACAGGCAGTGCTTCCTCTCGGCTGTCCAGCCTGCCACGTCTTGAATGGGGTTTATTTTCTTGTGTTGATTCATTTTAGAAAAGCAACTTCAGGAAACTGACAAGAATTAGTTCAATTTAGTTAATTAATTGAGAAGAGAAGGCTTTGGGGGGACCTTATTGCAGCATTTCAGTACCTGAGGGGGCTGCAGGGGAGCTGCAAAGAGATTTCTGACAAAGCCCTGGAATGACAGGATAAGGGGAATGGATTCAAACTGACAGAAGGCAGGGTTAGATCAGATATTGGGAAGAAATGCTTCACTTAGAAGGTGCTGAGGCCCTGGCCCAGGTTGCCCAGAGAAGCTGGGGCTGCCCCATCCCTGTAGGTGTCCCAGGCCAGACTGGATGGGGCTATGAGCAGCCTGGTCAGTGTTGAGTGTGCTCATGACAAGGGGTTGGAACAAGCTGATCTTTAAAGCCCATTGCAATCCAAACCATTCTGGGATTCTGCAATTCAGATTCCTTTTGTTTAGCCCAGGGTATCAGCACAAACCTCCTGCTGGTGCTCCTTCTAAAAGCCCCCCATATCACAGGCTTAAGCTGAGCTTTATTCTGCTTCCTAAACTGATCTTGATGTGAGAAGAGCACTTTATTTTAAGGGAGAAAATATGGAACGTTTCTCTGCCCCCTGACTCTGTAATGCTTCTGTCCCCTGACTCCTTAATGCTCACAGCTTTCCGGCCAGTGGAAGTTTGTTTCCTTTTTTTCCCTCTCTTCCCCTCTCATCTTTGCATAGGCTTTTGCCAAACATAGCATTATTCACAGTCAATTATTTGGCCAGATGTAGTTGTAATAGACATTGTGAGCTTTTGGCAGGCCTTTGGATTTATGAGTTTATTCTCCCTGCTTCTCAGCTGTCTGATTTTCAGGGGACCTGAGCCCTCCCTGGGGCACTGGGACTCCCCCTGTGACCTGCCCAGCCCTGTGTTTAGGCTGAGCACCTCCCAGGGCCAGCTGAAGGTGTGTGGATCAAACAGGAGAGCTGCTTGGATGGGTTTGTGGTTCGAAACAGTCCCAGCTCTGATGGAGAATTATCCCTGCAGAGGCTGGGAGAACTCGCTGCACCTTGGAGGGTCTGGCTAAGCTGGGCCCTGTGCAAGGAAACAGCATTTGGAGGAGATTTTTTTGGGAGGGGTGGATTGCCCAGCTGGGTGTGGGTGTGCAGGAGGTGGCAATTTAACCCCATCCACCCCAGCAGTTCTCTGTGTTTGGGGCCATACTTGTCCCTCCTTCCCTGAGCATCCATCAGGCTGCACTCTGGGGGAACCACATCCTAGTGAGGGGCACTGAGAGAGAACTGAGCACAGATAATCTCCCTCTTAATTAGGCAAATCAGCAGAAGCTGCCCTTTCAAGGCAAGAACAATAACAATTTGGGAAAGGAAAGCTCATATCCATCTCACTTTAATTAAACTTAGTGCCAAGCTCCTGACTGTCACAGCCCATTTCTGTCACAGCCAGTGCCAGGGAGAAGCCTGACCAAAAATCCCATGTCTTCCTCACCTGGAGCACACTGAAACAAGCAGATACTTTTCCTTTCTCTTTTCTCTGTCTCAGAGGGCACTGATGAGGAATTGTTTGCTCCAGTAAAGAAAATCAGCACGGGGAGGTAAACAGCTCTGAACTCTTCAACCACTGCTGCAGCACGAGCCACAGCTCCCTGCAATTGCATTAGGGCACCTCACTGCTTTATTTCCTGTCTGGCATTGCATGTGGGATTTTTTAAAAATCCACCCCCCCCCCCCAAACCTGATTCATCCTCGGTGTGCCTCTGGAAGCTCCCATTCCCAAGGCTCTCTGCTAGATTAGCCTGTCTGGGCAGCTCATGCAGCATCAGGCTGCTGACCACTAATATGAAATATAATTGGAGCAATTCAAACCTCTCCCCCAAGGGCTGGTTCTTTACATCATGTACTACCCTGTGAAAGTAATAAAGTCAGTGAAAGAGGTTATTCAAGAGAAATTGTCAGTGTTTAATAAATCGTGCAATTAAATGCAATAAAACCTCAGTATGCTATTCATCTGTTCTGTCTTAACACTTAAGGCTGGAGCTTTTTTCAGAATAACGAAGTTCTGTCCTAGATAATTTTTTCCAATTTCCTCATTAGACAGGTTCTCGTGAAGCCCTGCGCTGAACTAAGCTGCCAGAGCAGAGCACCTAATGTAATCATGGCATATAAAAAGTTATAGAGCAGTTCAAGGACTTAAGTAGCTCATAAATTTCTCTTCATATTTTCTCCCTAGCTCAGTTCAGGGCTGAGTTTAAGCCACGGCACTGCAGGCAAAAACTGTGGTCCCTTTTCTCCAGCGTGGGATACAGGGGAGGGAGGGACTGAAACAAAATGTTCTCCAAGTGCCCTTTTAAACTGCACTGTCACTGATTTGCTCCTTTTCTTCAAGAACCTGAGGTCTGGTAACTGTGTGGGAGAGGAGCTGAGTGTCATGGCCAGTATCCATCACTGGGAGATGCTCTCCGTGTGCCACGGGTTTGGGTTGTGTGTCCTCTGCTTCCTGCAGTGGCATTAAAGGCAAGGGGAGAGGCAACCAAAGAGCCCTGGATGACCTAAGGGACCCTGAGCTGAGCCAGCAGCCTGGAGGAAGAGCATTTTGTCCCAGGGACCATTGGGAGTGCAGCACCAAGGAGGATATTTGGTGCTCCTCTTCTCCTGGTGGAGTTTTCTCAAGGAGGGTGGGGATGTATTGGGCATCTCTGGAGCAGCACTGGCCTCTCCCCTGCTTGGTGCTTGTGTACTGAAAATAAAGTGCAGCTTTCATACCCAGCAGGTGTATAAACAGCATTGCAGCAGCCCTGCCAGGAAAGCTTTAACATTCAATTCAGTGTTTGCCAGATCCTCCCGAGGGAAATTCTCCATCACTGGGTGACACTGGGAGAAGGAGGCATTTCCCCTGGCCACACTGCTCCTGCTTGGTTTCCATGCTGTGCTCCTGCATTTCCCCCCGTTTTCAGCTCTTTTGTCTTCACCAGAAGTGATTTGTGAGCCTTTGGAGGATCCTTTGAAAGAGCAAATTTTCCTCTGCCGCTTTTAAATTTTCACCAGGACTGGCATGTCCTTGGTGACCAAGGTTGAGTGTGCAGCCTGTTTCTCTCTGAAAACAGGATGATGGTTTAAATTGCCTGTTGCCACCTCTGTAAGCAGCTGTTCTGTGCTCTCCTCTCTCCCCTCACCCAGGAAGGTGTGACTGATTTCAAAGCCCTCCGAGCAAAATTTCAGAATGGCTCCAACCCCACCAACAAGCCGGGGCAGAAACCTCCCATGGCGATCAACCCCAAACCTGGCTCTGCAGGGAACACCACCTCCAGCCCTCTGCCCCTGCCTAGGAGAGAGGTGAAAGTGTCCAAGCCAGCCCATCCCACCTCCCAAGCCCCTGTGCTCACCCAGCACAGCCCCTTGGCACAGCCTCGGGGTGACAGGGAGCACACGGGCAGCGCCTCGGAGAAAGGGCTCAGTTCTCCCAAGAGTGGCTCAGAAAAGCCTCTGCTCTCCTGTGCCTCTGACCAGCAAGGATCAAGCCAAACAACTCCAGAGGACCCTCAGCTCCCAGAATCTTTCCAGCATGTCCTACAGATCTGGGAAGAGACTTTATCCCGCAAGGAGAAAACGAGTCCAAGGGTCCCAACCCAGCGGGCGGCCAGCTCAGCTCCTGCTGCTTCAGGCAGTGCCAGGATGTCACCCTCTGGAGGCTCCCCTGTGCTGGACTGGCATGCCCAGAGGAAGGATGCTCTGCATGGCAGAGGGATAGCCCTTCCTCAGGCTCCCAGAGGACACAGGAGCTCGGATGGAGCAGGTGCTGAGGGTGTGGTGGCATCTGCCTTCTGCCAGTCGGGTTATCGCGCACCCAGAGAGCCACCTCAGCTCCAGAAAGGTATGGAAAGGTGTATTCCTAACACTGAATACATAAATAGAGGAATGCCCAGGTGACCTGGAAGTGCAGGGTACAGCAGCAGGAGAGAAAAGCTCCTGAGGGTTGGGACCTTCAAACAAGAGGCCAGGCTGTCCCATTGGAATGCTCTGTTCTTGCTCTGGAGGCCCTGGAGGTAAGAAATGGGTCTCAAACTGCTGCTCCACCTGGGTAAGGGGAGGATTCCCCATGTCCAAGAAATTATTTTAAAAATTCACTCCAGGAAATTGCCCACATTTTGAGAGTAGGATGAAAACTGAGGACAGGAGACCATCTTAGTTTTGGCCCTTTGCAATCCCAAGGTAAATGTGACTCCACACAGATGAGAAAGGCTGGTCTGCAGACACTATAATTCTAATTATAAGAGCTTAAACCTGAATCCCCACCACCACCACCACCTCTGCACCCTCCCAGCTTTGCAAAAGGTCATATTTAAGATCTGAGAAGATATTTCTTAGAGGAGCTGCTGCTGGGACACCCAGAGGCTGTGAAGCTCCCCTTGCTGACGTGACTGGGTGATGGGACACTGAAAACCTTAAGTCTTTGTTTACCCCGGAAAGCCACCTCACCAGGACTGAGCACTGCAAACAGCCACAGCCCTAAATCCTGGTGGATTAAACTGTTAATTGGGCTGGTATTTTATAGCCCAGAGGAAGGGAGCTGTCGAGAGCTGAGACCATGGTTCACGTGGTACAAATCTGTAAAAATGGGCATTTCCATTTGTCCTGCCATTATGGTACCGTGGTGATGGAGGAGGCAGAGCTGGTTAGAAATGTCAGAATAACAGCTAATGATCCTGTGTGGATTTCTGCTTAAATCAGGGCTAATTGCTGCCTGTCCTTGTGCTTCTCTGGAGCAGAATTGGAGCCTCCCTTCTGCCATCCTGGAGGAGGAAAATGGTCTTCCAGCCCTGGGAGCAAGTGGCCAAGGATTAAACCTCTGCCTTCAGCTGAATCCCTGGGTCCTGCCCCTGGGAAGCCTCCAAGACCCCCAAAGGTTGATCTCAGTGCTTTCCAGAGCACCATGCCTTTGGTCCACAGAGGAAATGAAACAAGTAAGAGATATTTAGTCTTTTTTTCCCCCCCAGATCTGTTCTGTAGAGAATGAATTAAAATGAGCAGTTTATTGACAGCTGTAAGGCCGCGATTTCCAGCGCACAGAAATCAGACATTGTTACTTGTTTATAACTTCTTCCTCAAACATTAACAAGAGCCCAGCAGTTTCAGTGGGGCCGATTTTTGCTCTTAATCTGGAGAAGGGATCTGGTTTTCCAGGCTGGACGCCATCCCATGCTCAGAAACCCTCTTCCCTCCAAGTGCAGCGTGCTGAGAGCAGTTTACAGCTGGCTGTAAAGCAGCAGCAGCAGCAGCAGCTGCCTGTGAGCCCAGCTGATCTTTATCACTGCTCTTCAATGGGAAATGCCTCGGCTCTGGAGCACACGACTGTGGGAAGGCACAATAAAACTGTTAGAAAATAGTCTGCTGATCCCCCCCAGTTCTGTTTTAAATACAACAGAGGGCAATGTCGTTAAGTGTTCCGACATCAAGAAATGCAAAAGTTCAGTTTCCCATAATAAAACCCTATTGATGTTGCAGAATAGAATATTCTGGACCACTTAGTAAGCTGCTAAGTGGTGTTTCTTTATAGATACAGCCTTAATTACAGCCAGATCTTTGGGCACAACTTTTGATGAATTCAAAGGGAGCTGCTTTTGTAAGAAGGGCTCTGCTGAATTCTCTTTGGCTTTACAGTGCCAGCTCTCATTGGTGTGCCCTGGCTTTGATAAGAGCGAGAGGGAAAGAGAGTTTTTCACTGAAACTCTTTTCTAGCCTACTTGCCTTTTCTAAATATACCAATCTGATGGGGGGAACTAGTTACATTTTTATGCCATCATTTCCATGCCTTCCCAATATTTTCTATCTCTAGAAAGCCTGAGGATGTAGGCAGGAAATGTGAAATAATAATGGTAAATTAACAGAGCCAGGTGCCCAGGTGGTGCTGGCAGTGCTGTGTCACACCTGCCTTTGTGTGCAGCAGGAAGGGCTGTCCCTGGAAGAGCTGTCCCTGTCACAGCTCCCATGGTCTCTGGGCTTGCCTTCCAGCACTAATCCTCTGTGTCTTTGTGTGCAGCTGCTGGAGAAGAGGATTACCTGACCCCTGAAAGGTGAGCCTGGGGAGGGGCAAGGTGTGGCCACAGGTGATGGTGATGTCCTCTGAAGGCTGCCCTAGAGCAGAGGCTGGGCACAGCTAAAGAATAAAGCAGGGATTTATCAAAGGATCTCCTCCATGGACCCACCTTGGGCAGCACCAGAGCCCAGCCAGGGCTGCACCCAAGATGACCCAAAATTGCCCCAAAATGCATGGCCGGGCACGGGGTCTCTCCCTGGGATCAGCTCTGCTCCATTCCCACCTTGCAGTTCATTGTCCCAGCCCAGCTTTAGCCCAGCCAGTCCCAGCCTTGTTTTTCTCTCTCCAGCCCACGGGGTTTGTGTTCTTGGGCTGAGATTGGGCTCATTTGTCCTTGGTGCCCAGCTGGAGCAGGAATTGTTTTGTCTCCCTGCTCTGTGCAGAGAACTCACTGTCCCCTAATATGAAGCCACATGCTCCAGTGGAAAATGTCCCTGCTTGTGGGAGAGGGAGGGTTTGGAACTGGATCATCTCTAAGGTTCCTTCCCAACCCATTCTAGGATTCTGTGATTGTGTGATGGACCTACATGGCAAGCTGAAAGCTGGCTGGGAGGTCCATCTCCTAATGGAGAAAACTTCATCCCTCTTTTCTCTTGTGGGCTCTTAAAGCCTCATGGAGAGCCATATCCACGTGTCTTTAGGTCTGGTTTAGCTGGTGGTGAGTAGAACTCTGCCACTGCTTTAGTAGCACAGCCATCACCCCCACCCCCTGTGTGGTTTTTGCTTCCTGTTTGCTGTGTACTCAATTTTGTGTTTTTTTGAAAAGAAATGCTTTTGGAAACTGTTGCTGAAACAAAGCCCTGGCATAGCCAGAAGGTGTTGGGGGTTTCTTTGCCAGCTGCAAAGGAATTTGTATTCCTGCATGATTCTGTGATCCTGTGTTTGTGCAGCCAGCACAAGCAGGGCACAGGAGCACTGCCCTCCCTCACCATCCCAGCCCTTCAGCTGCCTCCACATCTGAAGTGAGGTTCTTATTGGGTGGTGGTCCAAAACCACTCGAGTTTGTCTGAAACAGCTCAAAAATCTTGCAGACACAATTCTTTTTTTGTATGCAGGGAGACCCTGACTTTTTCTGTCTCTGACTTGTCACAAGGGGCTGTGCAGCAGCCTGGGATTTGTACAACAAGAGCAGCAAAAGTGGAGGAAAATATCCATGTACACATGTTTAGTTGTGGAAAGGGGAAATGGATCAGCTGAACCAGAGCAAAGAGAGGGGAATTCTTAAAATACTTTCTGTGCCCAAACAACTCCTCCATCTATCACAGCAAGTTGTTCTTGACATCATGAGGTGCCCCTGCCAGTGTGGGCTAGTGTTAACTTTTAACCTGTACTTGTCAGAAGAGAACTGGTCGAAAAATAACCTCCTCCAAAGCTGTTCCAGCAATGCAATGCAGCAGGGTGAGCTGTCCTGCTCCAACTCTTGTGATATGGCCTTTACAGTAGGTCACTCGTTAAATATTAACTGAGTGATAACAGGGGAAATTAATTAAATAGCATAACAGCAAAATAACAGCAGTTTGGGGACAGGAATTCCCCTCCTTGAAGCCTCACCTGGAATGAATCCTGGTCTCCTAGAGACCCTGACACAGTTTCTGGTGCTGCCCGTTCCTGAGCTGTGTGGGGATGAAGAACGCCCCGTGGGACAGCAAGGCAGTGTCCCCAGAGCTGGGGGGCTGCAGGGGACACCCCTGCCATCAGCACAGCCTTCTCCTTGACTTCAGGGTGGTTGTTTCCCTCTCTGATTTCACTGCTGTCAAAGTGCACCCTGAGTTTCTCTTCCTCATGCTCTGCTTTGCCCTCAGTCCTTTCTCTGTTGAAGCCGAGTGGTGACAGCGGGGTGATTCCAGGAAAAACAGCCCCTCCCCGAGGGTTTTTACAGCTAGGAGGAGGAAGTTCCTGCTAGAATTCTTCCTGCTGCTCCTTCCCCACCTCACCTTGTCCTCCACGTGTGTTACAAGCCGTGTCTTGTGCTTTTGCTGCTTCCTGGTACATTCCTAAAATGCCAAAAACTCCACCACTGTGGGCGGAGGGGAAGGACTGGCGGATTCGCCTGGGTAATTCAGGAATGCTGGGGTTTTCACCCTTGCATCTGCTCCTAAATGGCACTGATGTGAATTTCTGGAGGGGGGGAGGAAAAAAGAGAATGGGGAGATGGGAACTGGGCTGTGATGCTTCCCCTCCTCCTCCTCCTCCTCCTCCTCCTGGGGCTGGCACGTGCCACTCACGGCGTTGGCATGGAGTGGGTGCCTTGATAAGCTCAGGAGCAGGACCTCTCAATGTTCCCTTCCATGAGAACCCACGTGCCAAAGAGTGCAAACTGGGAGTTGTCATCAATTTCAAAGCACCTGAGTAGGCTTGAAAAATGCTGCGCTTCAGTTTCCTCGTTTTGTTTTATTTTCTGGTTGGGTTTTTTGGTTGTTTTTTTTTTTTTTTCCTGTTTCTACTTGAAGGATGGCTGTAGGCAGGAGATTCTAACCCTGGCAGGAAGTCTCCTGATGTGCTTTGAGCCCTCTAAATGCAGCCTGGCCTCCCAAAGGACAAGCAGTGGGAGCGTGGAGTCAAGGGGGAGGTTCAGCTGAGCCCTGCACCTGCCACAGGTCTCCTCTCCCTCCAAGGAATTCCTGATTTCACCTTGCTTTTTTGTAGGCTCACTATCAAAGCTCTTCATTTCCTTATCCTTAAGATAAATATTTTTTTTTCATATTACTAAAAGGGACAGGGGGAAAAAAAAAAATCTTTTCTTTCTTTTTCATCTTCTCAGTGCTCAACTTGAAGAGCAGAATAATTATGAAGAAGCCCCAATGTACCTGAACCAGTCTGGGGACACCACAACCTTGTGTGTCATTGAAGGTACTTTGAAAGGCAGCACTGTGAGGTGAATTACGTGCTAGCTGGGATAAAACCCCTTTAAAATGGGAAATAATGCAGTTTTTTATTGAAAAAAGCAGCTGCACAGTGGTCTGGGAGAACAAGTATGAGTGTCCTGTCCCCCTGTGCAGTGTGAGGACTCTGGGGCAATGACAAGAAATGTTAAAATTTTGGGGGTAAAATGATGCTTCTAGTAAAACTCAGTGGGGAATATCCTAAGACATGACCCATGTAGAGGAGAATAAAAAGAAGGTAGTGAGGCAAACCTCAGCATCTTCTTGGGAACAGAAGGGCACGGACTGGGAGACTTTTCCAGGTCCATCAATATTTTTTTCCCAGTATAATTTTCTCTACCAAAGGTGCCACTGCTCTGCTTTCACATTTCCCAGTGTTTGGAAGGTTTGGGAGTTTTGGGGAGGGTTTTTCTGCCACGTGCACAGGTTTTGTCTCCCAGTGGGAAAGGAGCCAGGCAAGTCCCTTGGGGGGGAGCTGCCACATTCCCCTGGGATTTCATAGATCCCTGAAAAGTGTGGCCAGTCAGGCTTGGTGCTGCAGCCCCCTGCATGCAAGCCAATGCTCAAAGAGCAGAGGGAGGGAGCTGTAGGACATGGGGAATGAGTGCCTGGATGCTGAGCATCCCAACTGAAGCTGAGTTTTGCACCTCAAAGTGAGGTGTCTTTCACATGGGCTAAAAATTAATATCTGTTCATAAATATCTTTCCTAGCCCCTAAGGCAGAGCCTCAAAAACACAAGGTAAGCACCTTGAAAACTTCTAATATCTGTATTTCTTACCTGCCAAGAATTTCTCTGTGTGCTCTCTGTGAAGACTCTGAAAAAATAAATAAGAAATTGCAGAGGGGACACAAAGACCAATGGGATTCCCAAACATAGCAATGGGAAGAGTCATTCCCTTGATTTCCACTGCAGAAATGTAAGGAAGTGATAACACCAACTGCATGGGTGTTGGTGGTAGACCAAGTGTTAAGCAGCAATATCAAGAATGTGAATTTTTGGAGGAAATAAATCCACTGCAATGTTCTGGAATTTCCTGCCAGGGGTGAGCTGGTGCTGGTAATCCCTCTGTGAAGATGTAAAAGCAAAGTTGAGCCAGGCTGCTTGGCTTGGCTCATCACCTCGTGCCAGGAGGTGTCCATGTCCTGGCCATCAGCTCTGGCCCTGCTGAAACTCTTTGTGAAATGTCAAACTCCACTTTCAAGTCCTGGCTTGCACAGCCATCACACTGCCTGGGAAATAGCCCAGTTTTCCAAACGTATTTATCTCTGTGTGATTGTCAGAGAGGTTCTCTGGCTTGGCTGGAGTCTCATTTTATGGCAGGCTGGGAAATCTTCATTTAAATTTAAAAAACTTCCTCCTCCTCTGCAAGCTCTCCTTTCTCCAACAGCTTCCATGCTGACCAGTAGCTTCACTGGTCCAGCCCCAGCACTGCTTTATTGTCCCTGAATAGTTTGTCAATATGTGTACTCCCTGTCCTGCAAAGGAGATGAAATATCCTTGTCTGATGACTATTCCAAACATGAAATACTTCTGGGCTTTCTAAAGAAATATTTCTTTAAATGCTAGTTGACAGTGGAGGCCTTGTGTGAAAGCTTGACTGCTGAGAAAAGCAGAGTGGCTGAAGGCTTTCCTCTTCTTTATTCTAGAAACAGAAGATTTTTCCCTTTGCCAAATCCAGGTAATTTCCTTTCCTCTCTCTCAAACTTCTTCTAGCCCCACAACTGATTAGGGTTGGGAACTGAATATTGTAACACTCAGTAAATATAAAGAAATTTCATATATTTCATGACCAAGACAGAAGAGATGATGCTTTTTTTTTTGCCAGCACTCGTGGTTCCTAAGATTGTTTTCATTCTAAAACATATCTGGAGGGGAGATTGTAAAAAATTACACTCTTTATTCCTACTGAAACCTGAAGAGTGTGAACAGGGAGAGTCATGAGCCTCTCAAACCAGGACATCTGGTCCTAGGTCCAAGGCAAGGCAAGCTCCATTCTGAATTTCACCCCACAAATGTCACACTTTGTTTGAGGGGTGTGTATTTATGGTCACTGTCTGAAAGCTGGGTTTTTTTGGTGGTGATTGAAGAGTTTTGTGATAAAAAGGGGTCACTTTTGGGGGTATTGTTGTGATGCTGGGGAAAAAAGGTGTCAAGTCCTGCATCCTTGGTGTTGGTGCTTCTTCTTGCCTAAATCTCAGTACCGTGTGTGAGAGGCACATCTTGGCAACCACAAATGGATCTGTCCTTCCCAGCTGTGAGGAAGCAATCCTATTAATTTGTCTCTCTTCCAAGAATGATTTGTATTATCCCTGAGTGACCACTGGCCTTGAGGCTGGGATTTGCCCTCACTTTGCTGGTGGTCATTTGGGCACCTCTCTCATTCAGAGGGAAAACGAGCTGCTTGTTTGGGCACTGTCACAAGTGTTTGTGGCTTTGTGCTCTGAGATCTCTCTCATTTCTGAACATTTCAGCCCAGAAAGAGCTCTAAGAGAGGATGGAAAAGAGGGAAAACCAAGTCATGAAAGAACAAAACTGGAGGAGAACAAAATGTTCGAGGTATTGTTATCCTTGAAGCTAATTTAATATTTATTAGAGGATGTCTCTTCTCCTTCTGTCCTCCCTCTGTTTGGGAAATATTTTGAGCCCTTAATCCCAGGGGGTTTCCTGGGGATTTTGTTTCCTGGGGATTCCTTCTCTTTTGCTTGTTCATCACTCCACTGCTTCAGCCTGAAAGGTTGATGGGGAAGGGTGTGAAACTGTTTTAAGTCCACAGATAATTGATATTCTTATGGATGCATGGATGTGTAATAGCAATATGTACTAGAAAGCTGTTTCTAGGGCTGGCATTGACCAAACCCAACTCTGGACCCCAGACAGGTGAAAGTGAGTACATGTCTCCCACCAGCCAGGCCAAGGCAGATGGCAGAGGTGGGCTGAAGGTTCTGCAAGGGAAGCAGGATGTGACCAGTCCCCAAAATGCAACATATCCAACCCCACCAGGGCTGGCAAAAGACAGAGCAGAGCACTGTGAGTATCTCATTGCACCACTGAGTGTTTCCCCAGTCCCCAGCCCCATCTGCTGCCCAAATGTCTCTTCCATATGGGAAAGAAAGTTAAATTTGGATGCAACTCTTGAACCAATTTAGTTAAACCAGGGCAAAAGGTTGCCTGAGCGTTTGTGCTCTGGTGTGGATCATTTATTTTGGCTGTGCAAACAGCTTCCTAAGTTGGTTAACCATCTGCAGAGCTCGGGCTGAGGTGTTTGTTTTTGTAGCAGATTGCCCTTATCCATGGGAGCTGAAACCCAGCTCCTCTGCTCCTCACAATTTATGGACTCTCAGGAAAAGGGCTGGCCAAGCCTCGGGGTAGGAATGAGCAGGATGAGAGCCTGAAGCCTCTTCCTGTGCCTCCCTGTCCCTGCTCCATCTCCTCGTGGTGCCAGGCTGACTCCTGCTCTCAGGATGCTCTGAGGCAGTGGCCAGAGCTGCTGCAAGGCCCCTCAGCTGCCCAGATAAACCAAATCACATCCCCTCTGCAAGCACAACTTCAGCTGTCAATGGCCTTTGCTGGTCTGCAAAGGCTCTGCCAGCCCCTGGTGTGATGTGGCAGCATCACTCCAAAGATGGGAGAGGGAAAAGTGGCTCAGCTGGGCTCTGTGGACAGAGCAGGAGTGTGAAGGAGAAAGTGTAAATTGACTGTGACTGTGGTTATTTTTATTGGTGTGGTTCTCAGGTATTTCTTTTTTTATTATTATTTTAAATCACCTCATAATAATTTTCTGGTTTGGTTGGTGTTTGTTTCTGTAAAAGATCTTGCTGGTTTGCTTGACCTTTGAACAGCTGGAGGTAATTTCTGCTGGGATTTTTTTTTTTTTTCCCCAAAGTACTCCTGGTGAGCCTCCTGCTTCAACAGAGAGGCTGATTTGGAGAACTGTTTGGTCCACCACTGCCTGCTTTTCTAATTTGCTGAATTTGGATGTTTTGCAGAAGTTTTGGTCTTTAGCTGGACCATGTTGAGGTGGTGCCTGTGTCCAGCAAGATCTGCTGCATGAATCAGAAAGGTTTGGGTTGGAGGGAGCTGAAAGAGCCTCTCATTGTCCCAGGTGTGCCATGGGCAGGGACACCTTCCAGTGTCCCAGGTGCTCCAAGCCCTTCCCAGCCTGGCCTGGAACACTCCCCTTGTTCATTTACAAACCCTGTCTGTGTTTTATTGCAATGCATTTCTGCAGTGCTCCAGCTCTCTCAAGTCAATTTTAAGGTTCTAACTTTGCCACTTAAGAGCTCTCCAGGAATTAATCTGCTTTTAACCTCATGAGGTGCAACTCCCAGGCTGGATTGCAGCCCTCAGTGAAATCCATCTCAGGGGTGCTCATCCTCCTTGGGTCCTTTCCAAGGTGTTGATTTAAAAGTTCATTATTTGGATCTTAACATTTCCACCAACCATGCCAAGCTTTCCCTCCAATCACTTCTCTGGAGATCCAAGAATAATCTCTTGGATGCTTTTAGGTGAGGAAGATTTGGGTCAGAGCTGCCATAACTGAAAAAAATCGACAGACATTTCAAGTTCTTTAAACATAAAATATTTTTATGACTTTTAAAGCTAAGAACTTTGAAAATTGTTCACTTTTGTTTCTCAAAGTGTCTCAGAACAGAGAATTTCCTGGACTTCTGGAATGGAAAAAATATTTGTAGGCTCTTATTTGTTGTGTTACCCTCAACAGTTTTCCTTTCTCTGAGAGGAGTTCCTCAGAAAAGCTCCTAAAGCAAAGGTTTATTTCATTTATTTATAATTTATTTCATTTCTTTATTTATAATCTCATAAATCTCATTTCCAGGGCACAGCATGGGTCTTGGTGCTCCAAAGCCAGAAGGAACAGCCTTGGGCCAAACCCCTGGGCAGCCCCTGCAGGCACCAGAGGACATCTATGATGATGTTGAGGAGCTGCAGGACAGACTGTGAGTGTGGCCCTGGGCTCTTGCAGTGCCTGTGCCTAGGAAATGCCATTTAAAATCCCTCCAGCAGTAACCCCCCCTGTCACACTTGTGTCTTCCAGCAGTTCTGATGCCTCCAGCTCCTTCACTTCAGACAGCAGTAAGTGGGGAAGCTCAAACAGAAGCTGCTTTTAATTTGGGCTGGTCCCTGGGAGGTGCTGGGAATGGTTTTGTTTCACTTTCAGCATCTACAGTGTCTCCTCCTGGCTGGGTTGCTCTGAATTCCCATTAAAACCAGTGGGGAGTAGTGTACATGTCTAGCATGGAATTCATTTGGGCAGCCCTGAAGCCTCTGTAAGAGTAAAATGTAAAAGGTCTGGGTGCAATTTGTCCAGCAAACCTCTCCTTATTGCTACTGAACTTGTCCTAATGGCATGCCTTGGTTTTGAGTTTCAGGAAACAGCTACGAGGAAACATATGAAGATGTTGAGATTGGGGGTGACAGCCCAGCAAAACCAGAGTAAGTTGCAATTTCTTAGTCTGTATTTTGAAATTCTGGCCCTTCAGCCTTGGCCTCACATGCCAGGTACTGCAGAAAAGTTGTGTGGGTGGGTTTCTTCCCTTCTTCCTCCCTCCTTCCCCTTTGGCCAACACTTTGGGAGCAAAAAGTCATTACCAAAATTAAATCCCAGAGCAGTGAGGGGGATTTTCCTTCCTGTGACACCCTCCATCCTTTGGAAGTACTGCCCTCCCAGACCTATTCCTGCATCAAGCACACAGCACAGCCTCACTTGCCCTCTCTTGATTAAAAGTGTTGCTCAGCTGTAGCTGAGAATTGGCTACACCTTTTTTGGGTGTGCCAAAAGAGGGGATGCTCAAGGGACAAACAGGACAAAATGCTCAAATCTGAGCTCAAAGTAGGCTGGAGAAGAACCTGATGTGCTGTAACTAACCTGAAACCTGCTCATTTTTTATGTAGCCTCTCAAGATATTTGCTTCCACGGGGTGTGTTATAAAACCAATGAGTTTTGCAGCCTCGGGTTTATGCACTGCCTGAGCTTCCCAAATGGATTAGGAGGTGTAAGGTGAATTTTAGTTGTGTTTTGTGTGGTTCCCTACCCTCGTGCAGTAAAAAGTTGCCTTTGTAAGGAACAGAGACTGCTTTTGGGAAAGGCACAGGATTGCATCTGGTGGCTCTCTCCTGAGGAGCAGTGTGGGAGGAATAACAAGGTGTTGCTGTACATCTGCTTTTCCCTTTTTCCCTGCATCTGCATCCCAGCCCAGCTTCCACGTGGATGTACAGCCTGTGTGTGACAGAGAGGGAGGGAAAAGGGGAAAGCTGAACCCCCTGGAGGTGACAGGATGGTTGTTAAAAGAAGGAAGTGTCATTTCTCTGCAGACTGTCCGTGGGAGTCATGTGCTGGGGGAGCAGCAGCTCCTCCATCCAGAGGGAAGCGTGTTCCCAGATGGATCAGGCACATCCCCACCCCTGGGAAGCACAACCCTGCCTTTTCTTCACCCCTCTGCACGTGGGTGCAGAAATTAAACTCTCCTGCTGGCTCACAAAGGGAGCAGTGCATCTTGCTGGGGCTGCAGAGGAATTTCAAGGCCATTTGGGACCAAATTCCCAGGTTTCAGAGGTCAGGTCCTAATCCCCACACCAGCCCTTCTGTGATCTCTCTATTGATCCCACGGGAAGGATTAAGTGTGCTGAGACACATAAAGGGTTTTTAATGGTCCTTGTGCAGGGGTAATGACCCCCAGGGGAGGACCTGGGTTGCCTGCAGATGCTTCACAAGAAAATTGCAGTGTAGATTTGCAACCCTTTGTAAACCTCAGAGAGAAGTGTGTGCCTTGGACCATCCCCCTCAAGGACACACACAGTAGAAATGTGTGAGGGAGGGTGGCTCAGAAGGTGCCCCTGGTGTCCCTTTTAATGGTCACTGCAATGCTGCCCTTTCCTCAGGAATTTTCACTCCAAAGAAACCTGGATCACCCTCAAGTTGTTGGGTCAGAGGAGAACAACTTCAATTAATACAGAAAAATTAAAAGCTAAGCAAAGATATCAGCTTGGACTTAATAATTAAGCAGCTTTTGCTGTGCTGGTGCTTATCCCACTGAGTCTATCATCCATATGATGCTGTTAATACTTAAATTCTTCTTCTGAGCTGAGGTCCAGGATCTACTGCCCTTCCTTTCCCTGCCTCAGGATCTCTGGGGCTGCTTCTGCACCTTGTGTCTCTTTTAAATTAAAACCTGTTTCTCTTTTGGACAGAGCAGAAAAACAAAAGAGATTTGGAAACCTGTTTAAGATAGAAAAGTTGAAGCTGAACAATTTCAGGCTCAAGGACAACCTAAGGTAAGAAAATGCTGGTGGTCCCACCCCTTCCCCCTTCAAACCTGAGCATTCCTCCTGGCAATTAATGGAGAGCAGGAGGTCTAGGAGTAAGGAATACAGCTCTTTTTTTGGGAAACATGGGCCAAAAGTGCTTCTAGTGTCAACTCACAAGGAGCTACCGTGGCAGATATGGCCAATGGTCCATCTGTGCAGCTTTTCCAGAATCTCTGGCGTCAGGAATCTCCTGGAGCTGGTCCTACAGCAGCTTCCAGGTTTTCATAGATTTTCTGCTGCCTTTGGTACCTTTCTGGTACCTCAGCATGGTGCACAAGGGAATGCAGGAAGGTGATACCTCCTGCCTTGACCTGTGAGCCAGGATTAGGGACAGCCTTGTTGTGGGATTTTATTCCAAGTTCCATTCAGAGCCAAGAGCAAGAACATCTGCTGAAGAGGTTTAACAGAGAGTTTTCATTCTAACAGGGTGGGGAATATTGGATAACTTCCTGCAGTGCCTTTTTGGGTATTCTAATATTCAACACTGTCCGTAAGTTTCCAAGGAAATTGACTTTTCCTCAGGGATGCAGAACCTGCAGAACCTGTCCTCCACTGCTGCCAGTGAGAGCCTCACCCTGTGCACAGTGCCTGAACTCCAGGAAAATACTTCCTTTCCTTATTTCTCTGGGAATTCCAGGTTAAACATTTCCTCTGTCATGTCAGGAAGGTTTGTTTTCCTTACAAACCTTTTCACACAAGATGCCCTGCAGCGGCTCCTTCAAATACAAATATCATTATAGGGAGAGACCCACCAGGTTTTGTGCCATTCTCCTGTCTCAAAGAACCCTCAAAGCTCCTGAAATCATCTTGGATATCTGCAGACATTGTCACCTTTGAATTCCTGGACAACCCCTGATGTTGGCAGACTTACAGGAAGGAATTACTGCTGACTAAAAATTCCAACTGTCCAGCATCCCCTTGCTGTTGAGAAGGGCAGCAGGAGTTTGGACTGTTCTTTGGATGCAGTGTAGATCTTTCCTGCTTGATGAACACATGGTTCTTATTGCTGTCAGGGTGGAAATGCTTATTTAGCAAGGGATATAATTTTGGGAAATGCTGTTGGTACCATGGAGCCCCTGCACCTCGACCTGTCTCTGTCACGTCAGCAGCATCACTGGCAGCTTTTTGGGGCTCCTCGAGGCTTTTTGGGCATTGCTGATGTGCAGATTTGTTTCTAAAAGCCTTTTTTTCTATCCACAGACTGGTTTCCATTTCAGTACCAAATTTAGGTAAGCACATACCTGTAGCTGACCCCTGGGGATTTGTGTGTGTTTGAAGAGCCAAATGTTTTGTACAACCAGCTCGGTGCACTGTGCCTTTCTGAAAATCATGTGTTGTGGCAGCAGCAGCTTTGAAGACTTGATAGAGATTTGGGTTTCATTTGAGAGTGGAGGTTTTGCTCACTTTTGGGTGGTTTTGCTTTAAAGAAGAGCATTCTTCCTGCAGATCTGGGTATATCCAGGAAGGTAAGGTGTGAAACAGCCCATGCAGGGCCACTGCTGGCACTGGTATGTGAGCCCATGGCACTCCAGCTTTACAAAACTCTGTGCAAAGGGTTTTTCTCTTTGTAAAACTCTTTATTCCTGCCTGCTGAAGAGTCAAGTTCCTTTACATAAAAAGGGTGGATACAACCTCAGCTTTGAGGAGTTGAACATTGAGTGAACATACCCGAGTCCTTGTGTTGGGAATGCTGCCGGGGTTGGCTGCAGTGCAAAGAGGGGGCTTTGCTGCTGCTCCTGCTCCAGCCATGGAGCTGGATGGCCAAACCCATGCAGAAAACTGCCCATAAACACAACTAACCAACCCAAGCATCATTCATTCCTTGTGCTGGACCTTCACTGGGTGTTTGGGAGCTCCGAGGCTCCTTTTGCATTTCCTTGGCCCCTTTGGGTTGAGCGACGAGCAGCACCTCAAATTTTCCTCTGCAATAGATTATTTGGAGGACCAGGATCAGAGGGACCTGTCCTAATCATTTCCTGTCCTGCATTTTGGTTGACAGCAGCTGTGTCCCAGGAGGACAGCGTGTATGATGATGTCGAGGCGGGGCAGAGAGAAACCAGGTGAGGAGGGTGCCCTGTCCTGGCGTTGTCCTCAACCTAAGGAGATTTTCCTCCTGGCACAAGCCTGTGCCTGGTACTGTAACCTACTGAGGGTCATGATCTGGTTGGGATTCAGTCCTCTGGAGACAATCCAGGTGCCCTCCCTGTGTGTGTTTAATTTGGCAGGATCTGTTACCCAGTTAGCGCCAGAGACGTGAAAAGGAGAGAGCAGCTCCCTGAAACACGTGAAAAATCAGATCTTTTTCCTAAGGAAGGAAAACTCCGTCTCCCAGACCCGATTATCAGCCCCATCCTGGCAGGCTCCCTGTCAGAAAAATTACTTTTAATAGGAACAGCATGTCCTGGTGTCTTGCTGCCAGATGATTGCGGTGGCTGCGCGTGCTGGTGTAAATCACAGCAAGTGCTTGCATTTCAGTGCAGGGTGGGAGGGAGATGGAGAAAAATTCCAGCTCTGTAGGCACAGGGGTCTGGGGAGGGGACACAATCTGCTGGGAAAAACCTGAATTCCTGCCTGTCTGCTCCTCTCAGAGGGAAGGATGACAAGCACAGAGTCCGGATGCCAAAACTTCGGGTGGCGAAAGAGTACAAGGACAAGAGGAAAAGCATGGACGACGTGGAAAGGTCTTGATTTCCATTCTGTGCTCCCTTTTGGTCTGACTTTGTACACCTCCCTGAGTGCTTTCAGGAGCAGGACGTCCCTGATTGCACAGGCATTCGGTGTTGGTTGATAGCCCAGGGTCCTTTCCCTTTGAAGCCAGATTTCAGGAGTCTTTGCAGAAAATATCTCAAGGGTGAAACAAACCCTTGGATCTGAACTGAGCACAATGGGAGGATACCCAAAGGTCTTATCCTGAAGTCTTGTCATGACTTTCCACTGAGCTGAGCCAAAAGTTGTTACTTCCTATAGATTTGGCTCCTTTTTGCAATTTTAGTAGATTTAGATTAGATTTTTGGAAGGAATTCATCCCTGTGAGGGTGGTGAGACCCTGGCTCAGATTGTCCAGAGAAGCTGTGGCTGCCCCTGGATCCCTGGAAGAGTCCAAGACTGGGCTGGACAGGGCTTGGAGCAGCCTGGGATAATGAAAGTTGTCCCTACCCATGGCAGGGGGTGAAACCATTCTATGATTGTAAGAATCTATGATTTTGGCAAGAGCCTTGTATTTTAAAGGATTGATATTTGGGCTGATTGCTTTGACTCTTTCTGTGCCATTTGTGCATAAAAGCAATTTTTTCTTTTCTTTTTTTTTTTTTTTTTTTTTTTTTTTTTGTTATTGGTGCTGCAAAAATTCACGTGGGAGTGGGAGATTTCCTTTCCCTTTTAGATCACAAAAATGTGCATCACAATGACCTTTTTCATTACCTAACACCTGGGAGCTTGAATGTAAATCAGGGACCCATTTTTTGGGTTCTCACCACACAGTTCCTGCATGGGGCTGCTCAAACACCACTGGCTGTGCTGTGCAGAGTCTCAGGCATAACTTTAAAGACCATCAGGGAGTCCATGCAATTTCAACTTTCCCTTAGAGACCACAGGTGCTGCCCAAGGAGGAATCTCTTCACAGCTTAGAAGTCCCTAATTTCAGCTCTTGTTTCCCTTCCTCTTGAATTTTAAGTGCATCAAAATGAGTCAGGGATGAATAATTTATTACAAATGGGTGGGGGGTTTTTTGGCTTTTTTTTTTTTTTTGTTTGGTGTTTGTTTCCTGTCTTAGTTTTAAAATGAATCCTACAGCTGTAATTTTGTGGATCAGAAAGAGTGCCATCCCCATGTGCATAGAATATCCCACTCCCTTTAAGTGGGTTTTAAGAACTTGTTTTCCACTTTACAATGCCATATAAATGTCTGCTTGGGGGACTTTCTCCTCTGTGTGCTGAAAATCCCAAAGAAAGTCTGGAGAGCTGTGTCAAACCCCACTTCCATAAGTGACTCAGGATGAGAGTTATCTGGGGACCCTTTATTTCTGAGCATAAATAAAACCAGAAGGAGACAAACTGCTGGGGGAAAAGTGAATTGTTGACTTCCATAAAAATGGGGCTGATTTGAAACACTCAATAGAGAGTTTATTTGTTCCCACGCTGCTTACAGACCAAAGAAAAAAAAATATCCCAAATGGAGATAGAAAATGGCTCAAGTTGTGCCTCACTGAATTTGAGTTGTCTGTTCACCCTTTTCTGGGAAATAGGGATGTGAACTCTGTGTGCTTTGCTATTCCAAGAGTTCCTTGCAGACAAGGCTGGAATTAGGCTCTGGGTTGCAATTTCAGATGTGCCAGGGTATGTAATTGCAGCTCAGATATGCATGTGTGTGTGTGTGTGTGTGTGTGTGTGTCTCTCTCTTGTTGCAGAAATATCTTCAAATTCAAGAAAAGCAGTGAAGAAAAGAGCAAGAAGATGGACAAAGAAGAGAAGCTCTTTAGAGAGACATTTATGGTGTGTGTCTTTCTAGCTGTGTCAGGGGAGGAAAGCAGCTCTGTGGCTTGTTTGAACAACTCATGTTGGTCCTCAGCTGAGCTGGGAAAGTCTTCCCCTGACCTGCTGCCTTCTTGCCTAATCTGGGGTTTCTAGAGAAGAGCAGCTCTGTGGTTTGCTTAAAAGACACCTGGTGGAACCTTCTTGGTCCTCAGCTGATGGCTTAGGATTTAGCTTTCATATTTTCAAATTCTGTACTGCATTAGTGTATAACTCTAAACTCCATATAAAGCTTCAGCTAACTGTCTTCACATTTTGGTCAGACAAAACAATCCCTCTAGGCCTGGTATTCAAGGATACCTGACTGCCTCAGGGCTGGAGAAGCACAGACAAAAGTGAGTTGAGGGGAGCAAACTGGTGCTGAGTTATCTCCTCACATGGGGCACCAATTTGTCGGATCAAGCCCTTTTCTGAGCCAGAGATGGGGCCACTGGGAGGCATTTTAAAAACTTTTATTCCATTTTCAATCTCATGAGAAGGGTAAGACAATACAGATGTTATAATTCACTCCATCACAATCAGGAGCCAACTATTTCCTAATTACAATATATTATAAAGTGTTTCTTGGTCCATCAGCTTTTGCCACACCATGCTGTAGATGCCTTAAAGCCAGTCACCTAAAACTACCCCTCGTGGGTCTTACTACAGTGCATCTTTTATAGTTCTATTTCCCCAAAGTATCCAGTCTTATTTGCAAGGCCATCCTTTTGAAACTTGTTTCTAGCTCCATTTCTCTCTCAACAACGTCAGTCCTATTCCATGGCATTTCTAAGTGTGCATTTCTTATCTCAAGGGTTGCACACTGTGTGAGCCTTCTGTCAGGCTTGGAAAATTTTCTACAAATCCATTTCCCACAATTACCTGAGGGTGTAATTGGAGGATTAATTGATATTTAAATGGACCAAACTTATAATTGTCTGAAAAACACGTGACCACCATCTGTCTTGGGTGTAGCCTCGAGGAGGCTCCTGACTGCCCAACATGTACCTATTGAAGGCCTGCAATAAATACCTGTTGTGGGTCCCAGGACGAGGTGAGAGATGAGAATTGACTTTAAGTTCTTAGAAGATATTATATTATATTATATTATATTATATTATATTAATTATATTATATTATATTATATTATATTATATTATATTATATTATATTATATTATATTATATTATATTATATTATATTATATTATATTATACTATAATTATATTATAATTATATTATAGTATAATTATATTATAATTATATTATAGTATAATTATATTATAATCATAACAATATGAAAATTATATACTAAAACTATACTAAAGAAAGAGAAAGCACACATCAGAAGGTTAGACAAGAATAAATAATAAAAACCTGTGACTGACCAAAGAGTCTGACACAGCTGGACTGGGATTAATCGTTAAGTAAAAACAATTCACATGGAACCAATCAAAGATGCACCTGTTAGCAAATAACCTCCAAACCACATTGCAAGCAATCAGATATTTATTGTTAACATTTCTTTTCTGAGGCTTCTCAGCTTCTCAAGAGAAAAAAATCCTAGCAAAGGGATTTTTCGTAAAATATCGTAGTAACAAATTGTAGTAAAATATCATAGTAACTTTTATTCTCAAATTTTATTTCTTCAGATTTTATTTCTTCAGATTTTATTTCTTCAAATTTTATTCTTCAAATTTTATTAAGTTTGTGTAGCCTCTGTTTTAGGCAACCACTTCAAGGCATCAGTCCCACTCCCCTCATCTGGATCTTCATTGGAGGCGTTGTTGGGGTTTTCCTCCCCCTTTTCCCCAAAGCCTCACAACCCATCCTGAAATCCTTTTTCCCCTCCCTCCCTGCCCAGTGCCCTTAGGAGGTTGCACACACAGACCCAGAATAACCCCAGCCTGCTCCCTGTCCTGTCCTGCAGTACCAGGAGGAGGAGATCCGTGTGCTCGCCAGGGCCCGCGCCGCGCGCTCGGTGCGCAGCCATCGCCGCGCCGACCTGCCGCTCACAGCTGGGGAACAGCTGGATGTCATCGACACGCAGGGCATGGCCCACGTCACGCAGGGCCACGCCGTCATCTGCCGCAACGCCCAGGGCAGATGTGAGTCTGCAGCCCGGCCACGGGTGACAAACCACCTCCCACACCCCGGCACGTCCTTCGCGCGTTGGGAGTTTTCCTAATTCCCTTCCTCTTCCCTCCTCCCTCAGATGGGTACGTGCTGGTGGAGCACCTGAACTTCAGGTAATCGCTGATTTTTTGTTTATTATGATGCACATTTGTCAGAACCCAGGGAGTTCCTCTGGCTGCCCTGGAGGACTCGAACCCCTGCCCAAGGGGCTCAGAGACCTTGGCACAGAGCCCAAGATCCCTCTGCCTTTGATTTAGCCCTTGGAAAAATCAATTACCAACCTTTACATGAAGAATTACAAGTCAAGAGAGTTTAAGCAGAATAATAGTTAGTTTGTCATGGGGTGAAAAATAGATTTTTGAGGTTTTTAGAATGGAGGCTTGGGGTCCCAAGACGGAGGAATTTGGACGCGCCCTGTCCTTCTTCTTTCTTCTTCCTAGCCTCCATCTTCTGGGTGATGCTGGCATTTTTAGATTGGTTTAGAGTAGAAACTCACTGTCTAACATAGGTATTGGGAAGATATGGTAAATAATGCACACGTAGTTTTTAGTATAAAAAGAGAACACCAGTGTGCCTCAACCCAACCTGCCAGACAGACCTCGGTGGGTCAGAGAAAGAATTTTATAGATAAGAAACAATAAACAACCTTGAGAAGGAGAACAGAAAAATCCTGACTCCTCCTTCAACTGCTGGGCTGGAAAAAAGAAGCCTGTATGTGTCTGAGATTCCCTCTGACCAGCAGAGATTCTGAGACATATTCTGCTCTCTCTCCTGTGTGGGGATAGCTGGAGAAACGTACTTAAAACTTCTGAAGGCAGGGGGAGTTAATGTAAACAGCCAGTATTAAATATTAAATAAGTATTTCCAGTTTTGCCCTGCTGCTGGACAAGTTTCCAGTCCAACTGCAGCTAAAAAAATCCCTGTCCAGTCATGACTTGTGTAAATTGGAGATTCCTGACTTGCCTTCAGATACGCCATATTAATCCACATCTGCTGCAAACATGGGCCACTCGTGCCTTGCCTTGCCAAAACACACCCTTAAATTCTCTGCTGCAGCATTTCCTTGCATGCTCATGCATAATTCATGGAAATTAGCCTCCTCTTACCCAGGTGGCCCTTGCTGGGAAAATTCCTTTTTTTTTTTTCTTTGAGACAGACAGTACCAACTGCCCTGAGAGCTGCTCTCCCCTGGAGCATCCCTGAAGTTCTCCTGTTCTTCCTGCATCCCATGTTGGTCAGCTGTGGGGTGATGATGGGAATGTAAATAAAGCTGGAGTTTTTTACACTGTTTAATGTGCAAGAGATTTTTCTTTTTCTTTTTTTTTCCCCCCCTGCCATTTAGAGCACGTCTTCACTGATTATTAGTTATTTTCAGTATTTCTCATTTTGTGGATCACCTTCTTGGTCAGCTCTGAAATAGCCAATTTATTCCTACATTTTAAGAAAAAGAATAGTGTAGTTTAGTGGCTCAGTCTCGTTTCTGTCAGAATTGCAAGTTTCCCCAAAAGATTTGCTCTTTTAAAAGCAAACCATATAAATTGTAACTGGTTTTGGTCTTAAAAGTATTGGGAGCAGTAATATGTATCACCACTCTTGCTGTGTTAAATATATAAAATGTTGGAAAAGTTGACTCATTTCTTTGCAGAAATAACATGAAAAAAGAGTAAATAAAGCATTCAGTCAAAAATTACTTTATTTTTTTAAGCTAACTTAGGCATCCCAGATATGTAAAAGCTGACTCCTGGCTCCCAAGGACTCACAGCAACAGGGAATTACCCAACAGTTGCCCCTGTGTTCAGCTGCTCTTTCTCCACTGTGGGCCTGGAGGACGATTACTTATTTTCAGAAAAATGCTCCTAAATGTAGGAAGAGAAATATAAATTGCTAATGGCTTCTCCTCCATGTATTCAGTAGATACCTTTTCAAAAGCGAAAAAAAAATGTGGATAAAGTTTTTACATGGCTTTGAAAGAAAATAAACCCTTAAATCTGACTGTAGTGTACAGCTTTTACCCCTTCCTGGCACATTTTAGAAGCCCATATCAGTTTGCTCATAAATATCCTAAAAATGTAAGATGTTTTAATTAGAAATTATTAAATGTTCCAGGCTTAAGAAAAATAAAAGTGCTGTTTGCCACAGGCCCATTTCAAAGCTGGCATAGGAGACATCAGTAAAAAAAACAGAGCAAATATTTAACATTTACTTTTAAGTCTATACAGGCATTCTTATTTATTTTACCATGTGGTTACTATTAAGTGCATTGGCCTGCATCCATCCTTGCAGCAAAAAAAAAAAAAATAAATAAATAAAGCTCTCCCCTGTAAGCATGCGCAGCTTTGCAGCCCTGCCAGCCCAAATATTTGGATTTTTCTGGTGGAGAGGGAGAGTTTGGGGAGCTGGAGTGCGTGTTTGGCTTTGGCACAGGCTGGGACGTGCTCTGTGCCCTTCACCTCCATCCCCTTGCAGGGAATTGGCCCCAGGGAAGTGCAGGAGACAGCTTCTCCTCAGGTGTTTTTTTTTTTTTTTTCCCCCCCATGCTGATGTTTAGGAGTAGAACCTTGAAGAAAGCACCCCCTTCCTCCACTCCTTCCTCATCCTCCCCTCGTTCACAACTCATGAAGTCTATTCATCACCCCCTCTGTAAGCACTAGGGGCAAATCCTCTATTAGCCACATGTGCAAGCTCTCTTTTGCCTCCCAAGGAAGTAATTTAACAAGTTTTTCTTATTTGAAATGAAGGGTTTTTTAGGAATCTCCCTCTGTGTCCTGTGACAGACGTGATGCAGCCCCGATCCAGGTGCTTGTGGGGTTGTGCCTGAATCCCTGTGAAACACAAATTTTTGCACTGCCAGAGGCAGCTGATTTAATGCAAGGGTGCCTTGCAATACCCTTAGAAATGTTTTTTTTTTTTTCCCCTCTGGACACATTCCAGTGCATGCAAAGAAGAAAAGAGCTTGCTAAGGGCTGACTCCAGATAATACAAAAAATGCTTTAGATACAGCAACTTAGATTTCCTCAATTAAACCACAGGTTGGCTATATTTAGGTCAAGAGCTTGGTCAGGAAATTAAACTCATCCTTTTCTTTTTTTTTTTTTTTCCTCCTTTATAGTCTTATTGGTACATCCTAACCACATCAAAACTTGCAGTAATTCTCATGTGAGTGCTAAGCCCTGTTCCTCCACGTTTCTCCTCAAAGGGGAAATAATCACGATAACAGCTGTGAGTTGATGAGCCTGAGGGAGAACTGAAATTGTGTAAAAAGGGGACAGGATACGGACAAATCTGGGGCACACCCTGCAGCTGTGTGCTTGAACTGGTGTTACATCCTCCTGCATCACAGGCACAGAGGAAACAGGTGCCCAGTTTTGTCCCCAACACTTTTTTGGCAGTGAAAGGTTATTTTTGCATGATGTCTTTAAAATGCTTCTCTCTCTTTACTCCCGGCTGTAAGGAGTGAAGATCTGAGTCAGCACATGTGAATACATGGGCCTGGCTCCTGGCACGGATTTTGGGTTGGGGAAGTTGTTTAAATTACTCATGTGGACATTTTAACTTCACCCCCTGCCCCTTTGCCCCCCACCAAGCCCTGGGGGCATCTGTGGTGCCACAGCTGGGATGTGCAAGGATCTCCAGAGGGAAACTCCACCAGCCAACCCCAGCCTGCAGAAAGGGACTGTGCAGTAAGGAAATCCAAAGGATTTGCTGCTTTTATCTCTTTTCATCTCTGAGTTTATTAAAGTGCAAATGTCAACCATGGAGACAGCTATCACATGCAGTGCAGAACACCGAGAAACACTTTCCACACCATAAATGGAAGGAAAAAGGCTTCGTTGTGATTATCTGATGCACAAAGGACAAAACTGAACCAAGGCTCTGTGCCCTTCCATAACAAAAATTCTACAGCCATGAATTGGGAAACAAAACCCTCTCCAAGCCCTCAGCTGACAAAATAGAAAATATCAAGAAGGATGGAGTGTTTCTAGAGCTCAGGGTTTTTTTTCCTGAGATTCATGCTAATGATATGTTTGAAGGGATGCTTCTACTCAGAACTTTTTAAAGTTCAGCATCTTTTCCTTAAAATGATAAATACATAATATTATGAATCATAAATACTCCTTAGAGTATGAATTTAAGAATTACAGTGGGCAAGTCCAGTTTACCTCTCTCATAGAGCTGAGGTTTTTCTGCCCAAAGATGCTGGGCCAAGGACACCACAGAAATCCTGGGATTCAGTTTTGCTTTGTGCTCTGAAAGAAAAAAACAAAACAAATGCATTGAGGTACAAACCACGTGAATATAACATGATACAGAACACATGAACATGCTTTCAGCAACAAGAATAAATATTACCATGGCTACAGGATCTACTTCACAGCTTTGTGAGATGAGGATAAATAAACTACTTCCAAACTTGAAAAAAACAAAAATTATCAGAGATGAGTCTTACAAATAAACTTTGATTTTTAAATTAAGGCAGCTTCAGCAGGAACTTCAAGGCTTTTGTTGAAAACAGACTTTTTCTAACACCAAAAGTGTACTCGTGCTTGCAGGTAGAGCTCTGATTCACAGTCTAGTTCTCCTAATTTTGACAATTAAAATGAGCCAAGATCCGCACATGGAATACCAGGTGAGCTCTCTGCAAAAGTCAGTGTTCCATCAGTAGGTGTCACGTGGGAACTCTGAAACCCAGCTCACCTCTCAGGCATGGGACTGAGGTACCTCTGGCTGAATCATTAACTCCATGGCCGGGAGGCAGGCTGGGAATTCAGAATTACAAGAAGCTGTTGCATTTTTTTTTTAATAAGCAAATGATGAAAAAGGGAAATATAAGGGGAGGGCTAAGGAAGCCAAAGGAAAGCACTAAATGAAAAGCCCATACCAAAGTAAGACCTTAAGAAAGGTGACTCTAGTAAGGTCCATCATATACCTGGAACAAAACCAGACCCTAAAACTTTCCAGGAAAGAAACAGCAGGAGCTCGAGCGGGGGTTGGCTTGGCTCATCCAGATGTGCGATTCTTCTTCCCTCTCTCCTCTCAGCTAATAAAAGGGTGAAGCCAAATAATTGCACAACAAATGGTACTTCAAGTATTTAGAAACACGGCCTGCATGTCTCAGAGGGGGGATCCTGCACGAGCTGGGGAAATTGTGCACCTCGTGAAACAAAGCTGCCACTTCCAGCAGCCCCGACGCGCAGCGAAGGCACGAGTTCATGTCCTGCACTCAGCTCCCTCTTCCTCCTGCAGGGCTGCACGCTGACAGTAAAGAGCAGTGAAATGAAAAGGAGTAGACACAGAAGGGTTATTTTGTTCAAACCTCATCAATTCCAACACGAACGCCACTATAATCACACACAGAAACGTACACACAGCACACACTAACCAGCTGGTTCACGTTTTTACAACACTGCCCATGAATTCCCCTGTGCTAGTACACACCTCGTGAAATGCTAAACTGGACACACAGCTGAAGATGCATTTCTGACCCGTTGAAGGGAAAAAAATAATTATATCCTGCTGCCTTTACCTGCTCAGCTCCAGCTCCTGAAAATAAACCTGCCCCAAACCCCATCAGCAGCTGGGCTTTGGCCAAGGGGGGGTGGAAGGGCAGGATTCTCACAGCTCCTGATGCCACTTCCCCTCTCATCCTGGCCAAGGCCACGCCGAGCCTGATGGGGTGAGCTAAGCTACTCATGGGCTTTACCTAAAAGAGGGTGTAAAAATAGCATTCCCGTTGTCCAGGTCCTCTCAGAGGCTGGGATTAGTGGAGGGTGGCAGTGTCCAGGGCACACACCTGCCCTGCTGGAAGAATAAAGCTGAGAGGTCAATGACAGGGATGCCACCTACATTTTTTATATATGCATGTATAATATTTATATATATAGCTTCCAACAAGAACAGCACAAGGTATTTCTGAATTAACTTATCCAGGAGCTGGAGGTTTCTCTTGGAGCCCATCTGAACTCTTTATCCTTTGCATTTTGTCTCTCTCCCCTTCGGGCTGAAGCAAAATTTGGGCGAGCTAGTGGCTTGCAAAGCACAGCTGTTCAGTGGCTTCTGAAGAATTGCACTTGGAGTAATTCAAGTTTCTGTAGTTCAAATATTGTCTACCCTGCTTTTCCCGATGCTTGTGCATGTACCAGCAAAACTCAAAAAGAGCTGACCACAGTGTAACAGTGTGGAAGTTAAACTCTTCCTCTGGAAAATGTAACTGGAGGTCAGCAGCTCCTCTGCAGCAGAAACAGAACACAGCCTATTTGAAGGTAAAATAAATAACAAAAAGAAGTGAAAGTCCTCAGAGTGTTCCAAAGTGCAGCACGGATTTGGGCAAGGCTGTGAAGGACCAGCCACTCGTGGTCACTGGGGAGGTGCTTCCAGCAGTCCTGCTCCCTCCACTGCCTCTGCTGACCCTGAGCAGGGAAGTGCTTCATCTCTTTGTGTCTCTGCATATGGAAAGCTGAGTAACTCTGACTGCCCTGCAGGCAGGACTGGTTCTGCAGATCCACACAGCAGTTAATGTTTGCACGGGTCGGAGAAGACGCCAAGTGCCACAAGGGGCTTATTCTGCAACCTAGAAATCCCACCCGCCTCCAGGAAGCAAATATTTCCTCCCAAGGGCATTTGCTGCTGCTTAATACTATTAGTTCTGCTGGGTAGGAAATCCCAGAGGACAAGAGTCAATTTGAAAAAAGACATCAGTACATCTACCTGCTCCTGAGCCCCAGACTGGAACACACCAGCCCCTTATCAAGGGGGCTACAGGTGCTGCCAGGACTTGGCAAAATGCTCAGCTGGGAGTGAAGATTTGAAAAGCCTTTGAAATACATTTGAAATACATTTCACTTCATTTCATTCCTGTTTCCTGGATGGAAATTAATGTCTGCCCCTACAGCTGCTCCTGCTCCTCTGCAAAGGGGTTTATCTCCATCACCCCAAATCTCAGCCTTGATCCAAAAGCTGCTCAAGGGCTGGGTGTTCCTCAGCTTTGACTCTGGGGTGGGGTTTGGATTTTTTTTTTTTGCATGCAGGAGTTTGGATTCTCCATCCAAACTCACACCACAGCACTGGGGACACAAATCACCTGGCAGCCACCAGGCACAGCACCAAAGCCATCCTCACCCCAGAGTATTTATTTAATAATCATAACATAATAAAAGGCTCATTACAAACCCTAGGAGCACTACAAATTTTTCCAGTATTTCTTACAGTCCACTGCTGTTGGATTTAGTGTTCAAGAGCTTAACAGCAAAACTGATTTTTTTCTTTTTTTTTTTCTTTTTTTCTTTTTTTTTTTTTGGAAGCTTTCTACTTTGTGCGGCTTCTGGAAAAATTGCAGCTGTAAAGTCAAGTTAGTGAGGATCCAAGCACAATCTGTAACAAAAGTAAGGCAATTTTGTGGTTCTTTTTTAAAAAAAAGGGACTTCAAACTGAAAAAGTCCGTTTAACTGCCAGTAGATGGCAAAATATCCCATGTTTGTCTTGATTACCTTAAATGATTAGTAAAAAAGGCTTAATTTGTTGTTCTCTTCCTTGCTTCTCATACAAACTTGCAGAAAGTATAAATTAAAGTGCAACTGTACAAAAAAGAAAACCCTAGGAAAAAACCTCAAGGGGTCATAAGAAACTATCAAAAAGACAGATTGCATTATTTTTCAAGTCAAATGACTGCATACCTGGGACCAGCAAAAGTTCTTTGCTTTGTTTCTTAAAACAGAACACAAAAGAAAAAAAAAAAGCAGAACAAAACCAAACCCCTCACCCAACATGTTTTTGGCAAAGCTTTCATAAAGCATTTGTTCCTTGATCAGACTATTACTTCATAATCAAGTAAATGGAATTAAATACCATGTCAAAGCCAAGCAGATGCCAACGCTGCCCGTTAGACTAATCCCATGAAATAAAAAATAATAACTCTTTTAAACAAAGAAGTCACACATGCATTAGGGTTTACCCTTGGGTAACAAGAATTTAACCTTAAAAATCCCTGCAGTTCAATTTAAAAAATAAAATCCCATCCTTCAGATAGCCAGTTGCAAAGGAACAGTAAAATTCCGGGTTGGGATATCCCTGCCTGGTCAGCGGAGCAGCGAAGGTCACGGTCCTGTGGGCAGCAGCAGCAGGACAGGAGAGCCCTTGGGCAGGGGCAGTGAGTGTCCAGCAGCAGGGAAGGCAGATTTGGCAGTGATTTTGGGGAGTGACAACAGGCAGAGCATCCTAGGGGAAAGGTGAGAGGTGAGTGCTCCGGAGCTGTGCGCTGCTGATGGCTCCTGGGATGATCCCAACCCTCGGGGGAAGTGCTGGGTCCTCAGGTGGGTGATCCAGATCCTGTCTCTGCTCACCTGAACCCTGCTTGGGATTCAGCCCCTGGAGCCCTGGTGAGGCAGGGGAGGGGGAGCAGGCTGGAGGGAGGGGAGAAAAAGGCAGTCTGCCTTCAGCTCCGAGTGTGGGGAGCAGCTCAGTGCTGTCCAGAGCCCTTGGGCAAAATAAAGCACCTTAGGGACACTCCTCTGCAAAGAGTGGGCAGGGACACAGCCTGCACCTTAGGGACACTCCTCTGCAAAGAGTGGGCAGGGACACAGCCTGCACCTTAGGGACACTCCTCTGCAAAGAGTGGACAGGGACACAGCCTGCACCTTAGGGACACTCCTCTGCAAAGAGTGGACAGGGACACAGACTGCACCTTAGGGACACTCCTCTGCAAAGAGTGGACAGGGACACAGACTGCACCTTAGGGACACTCCTCTGCAAAGAGTGGGCAGGCACACAGCCTGCACCTTAGGGACACTCCTCTGCAAAGAGTGGACAGGCACACAGCCTGCACCTTAGGGACACTCCTCTGCAAAGAGTGGACAGGCACACAGACTGCACCTTAGGGACACTCCTCTGCAAAGAGTGGACAGGGACACAGACTGCACCTTAGGGACATTCCTCTGCAAAGAGTGGCCTCCCCACGGCAGGTTTGCACCAGGACCTTTGCACGTCCCACCTTTCCTGCCCATCTTCAGCAGAGGGAAAAAGAGAGGGGAGGGAGGTCATATTGCACTAGTGCAGAAGCACCTAAGCAGCTGCTGCTTTGGGGAGAGAAGTGTGAGAGAGGCTGGCACCTGGGTGTGAAGGCTGCAGAGCTGCTTCATCACCCTCCACTCCATCTCACAGAGCTCCTGGTCAACGCCTCTGCCCTGGCTCAGCCCAGCCTGCCCCTGCTCTGCACAGCATCAGGGAAACATTAAACTCCCTGCAGGAAGCGTGGCTGTGCCTCCATTACCTCAGGATGAACCAGGGGGGAGGTGTTTTCCAAAAACTCAGTGATAACATTTGTTACTTTACAGCCTTAACATTTCCCATGGGGTTCAGAAGGAAAGAAGAAAAAAGAGTATCGGATACATTTCGCCAGGCACAAGGAGAAGAATTAAGTTAATTTCCTTGGTGCCTTGCTAGAGGGGAGCATGTTTTGGGTCTGGACTTGGCTCTGTGGGGCAGTGAGGGGAGGAGGAGGGGGAAGAGCAAGGAAGCAAAAGAAAGGAGGGGGCGGCCGAGTCAGCGCAGATCCTCACAGTGTGCAGAGGGGCCATCAGCGGGCCAGGGCCATGATGAGGCTGGCACACATCTCGAAGAAGTCCATGGTGTGGCTGCCCAGGCGAGGGGGCACCGAGGGGATGCTGCCCACGAAGGAGCCGCTCAGGGAGCCCATCAGCGACTGGCACTCGGTGGCCGCCGCCGCGTCGATGCTCAGGCGCGGCCGGTGCAAGCCCGCGGCCGAGCAGGAGCGCTGGGGCGTGGAGGAGCCAGACCTCTGCTCCATCACCTCGTCTTGAAAAGCCAAACACAAAAAAAAGGGAGAAGAGAGAAAAAGCAGGATTAGTTCTGCAGCTGCAGCGCGGGTGTGGTAATGAAATGGGAACGGCAGCAGAGTTCGAAAGGCGCGAAAGGGCTGCTGCTGAAATAACGCGCCTGTAAGCGCTTCAAGATGCAGAGGATGGTTCTTAAACTTCCAGCCTCGCCCTTCTGCGTGTTCTCCATCTCCTACTCACCATCGATGCTTTTGAAGTCCAGCAGATAGCTGCGGTTGTCCACCTGGTAGAGCTGCAGGCTCATCTTCACGTAGTTGCCGGTGACGGGGTTCTTGCGGCGCACCCGCAGGTGGTAGGCGTTCACCACCTGCAAGGGGAAACTGCCCTCAGCAGGGAGGCTCCAGGCAGCAACAGGAACACTTCTTCCCTTATTTTTTCTAAATATGAGCGAGACATCTTCTGAGAAACACGATTTCTCAAAAGGACAACCACTATAAAATGAAGCAAACGGCTTCGTTTCCTCCTATCTTTAAATATTCTTCTTAAGGCTGTGATTCACCAGCTGCTGGCTGAGGTAGCTGCAGTGACCCATCTGCCAGGCACAAAACTGGTAGGATGTTTGCTCCTTCCTCAGCAGCAGCCATGGCCACATGGACCAAAAAGTCCACTGGTGGGCCCACATCCATGGACAGTGCTCCTGAAATCAGGGCAAGCTGGGCAGGGCAGAGCAGCCTCTGCCATCAGCACAGCCAAGCCCAGTGCCTGTGGATCAGCCTCAGGCTGAGTATTTCTCCTCTCTGCTTCCCACCTCACAATCTGCTGCATCTCATTTACAATGAGATCTTTTCTCTGTGCTATATTTATGAAGCTACTGTGTGGATGGGAGAGCTAATTCTGATGAAGAGTCACATCTGAAGTTATTCTTAGGGTGGGAAAGGCTATTGTGAAACCTCCTCGTATGAAATAAGCTCCACTGCCTACACAGAGATGTTGGGCTGAGTTGGTTTTTGAGGCTGTAGCAGAAATACAGCAGGTTTGTTCACTCCCTATAAAACCTTGCAGCTAAAAAATATCTGGCTGGTGTGGGTAAATGCACCTGGCCATGGTCCATCTCCTGCCTGGTGCAGGAAAATGGGGTTTCTGGAAGCTACTTGGTTGTAAAGATGTAATATTAGCAAAAATAAGGAGGAGGGAGGAGGTTTTAAAGAAGTAGAACAGTGAAATTCACGCAGTACAACTCTTGGGACCTGGAGGGAGGAGAGGAGTTCCTCTGGTGAGGAAGATCTGTGCTGAAATTCTCCTTACCTTGCTCCTGATGCTCACATGATGCCAAAGGCCATGAGCCAGGAAAGCTCACCTCAGGGGTTGCACCAGGATTTGGAGAGCCAGGCACGGCAGCAGAGCTCCAGGGCTAACTTAGGGATTTATTATTCCAACTTTGCTGCTTTGGAATGTGTTTGGACATTGTTTACCCACAGGTGTTTGTTTGATTGGTTTCATGTGAATTGTACGGACTTAGTGACCAATCATGGTCCAGCTGTGTCAGGACTGGAAGGAGTCACGAGTTTTCATTATTATCTTTTAGTCTACTATAAGTATCCTTTCTCTATTCTTTAGTATAGTTTAGTATAGTATTCTATAATGTAATATTATATATATTTAACATATAACATATTATATATTAAATATATAATGTATATAATATAAAATATAATATATTTAATATGATAATATAGTATAATAAATTATATAATTATATATATAACATATATTATATATAATATTTAATATCATAAAATAATAACTTAGCCTTCTAAGAACATAGAATCAGATGCATCATTCTTTCCTTCCCTTGTTGGGAGTCCTTGAAAATACAACAATCTGGAAACAGATGGGGGCATTTATCTATCTGGAAAAGAGGTGAGGCATTTATCTATCTGGAAAAGAGGTGAGGCATTTATCTATCTGGAAAAGAGGTGAGGCATTTATCTATCTGGAAAAGAGGTGAGGCATTTATCTATCTGGAAACAGGGGAGGCATTTATCTATCTGGAAAAGACGTGAGGCATTTGCCCAGTGAGGCTCCCTGAGTTTATGGGATGAAGGATGCTGGAAACCCACCCCAGCACTCCCTACCTTCCACTCAAAGTCCAGCTGCTTCATAGCCCGGTACACCTCGGCCATAATGTCGTAGGGCTTGCTCTGGCTGCGGATCCCCAGGTGCCACTTGGCCTTTTTGACAGTCAGGGGCTTTGGCTTGGTGGTGTTGAGGGCGTCCAGGGGGCAGCGGGCCTTGGGGCTGTCGGCGATGAGCGGCGGCATCCGCTCGGGGTGCGGCTTCACGCCCGGCGGGATGTGCAGGGCGCTGTCGTCCATGAAGGAGCCGGTGGGGGGGCTGGAGGCCAGGTAGAACTCGCTGGCCTGGTTCATGATGCGGCGGTTGTCGATGACCAGGTGGTAGGCCACGGCCAGCTGGTCCTGGGGGTCGCCGCTGTACAGGCTGTTCATCACCTCCGACTCGGTGCACTCGAACTTCTCGCACACCTCGCGCACCGCCTCGTCGTCGATGACCGTGGCGTCGTAGGAAGGGTCCTCTGGGAACAGGTAACTGGGCAGCTCCTCCTTGAACCACTCGTGTTCCCTGGGGAAGGCAGAGGGGAGCCTTGATGTGAGAGGAGATGTGGGGAAACCACCACCAGCCAAGGGTGAACCCCTGCGATGAAGGGGGAGCAAAACCCAGCCCGGTACAGGGACACCGATGGCACTCTGCACACTGAGTTTGAAGTGAGACTCAACACTTCCAAGATTCCCTTTCTTTTTAATACAAACCTACCCAATTCCCATGCCCAATACCCAATTCTCACTAATTTACAATGAGGTGAATGATAATTAAGTGTCTGAAACTCACACGCTGCCTTGTCTACAGGCTCTATCTACTGACAGTAATCTCACCTCATGTGCTGCCTCTCTAACATGTAATTAAATCCCCTCATCCTAAGGAATTAAGGAATAAAAGAAGGAAGTTTGCATGGTTTGCTTGAAGGGTAAAATTAAGGCCATCCATTGAAAATGCATTAAAAACCTGAGAATTTCTGGATGCCCTAATATGGTTTATGTTCATGCTTAGCACATAGCTAGATGTAATACATCCAATATTTACATATTAAGTTAGTAACTCTTGGATTTCTCCTCCTTCTGGATATACAGTAACTACAATGATTACCCCCTTTATCTGGTACCCATAAGGATGTGGTCTTGAAATACAGTAATGAAAAATGGCTGTTGGATATTAAATTTTTGGGGATTATTGCACGCTATAGCTGCTTTTGCTAAGTGCTGTTAAGATATTTTTAAGGCTAGTTTATAATGCAATAAAATAGAATTTTCAATATTTGTATATAATACATATATATCAAAAAATCCTCATCCTGTTCATCATCACCCACTTCCAGCCAGCACAGAAGGGGTGCAGGGCTGCTCCTTGAATAACTCGGGACAAGAACCATCTGGATTAACTGACTACTCCTGAAAACCACCCAGCCCACCTGCCAACAGGACAGTCACCAGAGACCCCCACAGGCAGCCAGCTCACCCCAGCCCACCTGATGTCCTTGATGGTGGCTCTCTTGAGGGGGTCCACCTGCAGCATGTGCATGAGGAGCGTGGCCACGGAGCGGTTGAGGTATTCAGGGATATAAAACACTCCCCCACGGATCTTCTTGAACAGGGTGGGGACGTGCTCGTCATCAAAAGGCAGAGTGCCACACAGGAGGGCGTAGAGGATGACACCACAGCTCCAGATGTCCACCTCTGGGCCAGCATAGAGCCTGCACGAGGACAAGGACAGGAGAAAGCTGTCACCACCACCCTCTCCTCAGTGTCACCTCCACCCTCTCCTCAATCAGGATGTAGGTGGGGGAAGGAACCCCTGCCAGCTCCAGCAGGGACAGATCTCCAGCCCCACACCAGGGCTGCTCACATGGCTCCCCCCAAACCAAATGTGCCTCAGCCAAAACTGCTCAGGGAAATGAATGGCAGGGCTGGCACTGGCTGCCCACACTCCTGGGTACAACCCTGCCTCCACCAAACTCTCCAAAAAGCCAAACCTCACATTTCCAAGAGCCCTGCCAGGCTGTTGGCTCCTTTGCCCCAGAAATTTCTGTTCATTGAACAAGGCAGATCAAGCAGCAACAGGTAATTCTGTCTCTGAGTGTTTACTTTTGGTGTGCTGGTATCTAACTGCCAAATGTGCTCTCTGCCATCACCAACTCAGGACACCCCAAATAACACAGTTCTGCTGCTCCTGCTCATCTCTTTTGGCTAATCCCTAGAGATTTTGGGAGGCAACACTTGCCCTTGGGCTGCAAGGCCCAACCAGAAATACAGAAGTTGAAATGGAAACAACAGAAGTGTCTTCATGAAACCTGCACTTGCTCCTCCTGAAAAGCACCACTGCAGCCATATCAGTGTAGAAATCGTGCTGGTCATGCATGTGACCATTCTCTGAACACCCCCAAAACACCTGGTCTGCTTCTCCAAGGGTGAGACTTTCCCTGCTGAGGCCAGGGACAGCAGCAAAGCCATTTTAGAAAGGCAGAGGCTCAGCTGGATGCCCCTCAGCCCTGCCTCCATGCCCAACTCTCACAGATCAGAAGCCTGATTCTTTAGCTGGTAAGAGCACTGCCTGAACAGTTTTTTGGATCTTTAAGCCCACATGAGAGGAACTTTTATGGCTCTGAAAACTGAGCTGTCACACTCTACTGCTTCTGTGCTCTAGCAGGAGCCAGGAGTCAGCTCCCCCCTGCCCCACACAGCCACCAGGGAGGGTGGGTTGTACCTGTCCCCCTCAAATGCAGCTCTGAGAAGATGCCAGCTTGCCACATTGAGCAGGGCCATGAAACTCAGGCAGCCCTGAGCCTGCAGGTGGGAGTGATGAGGGAAGGATGCAGCAGCAGCCAGCCAAAAAGTGCAACATGTGGGCTTTGTTTTGGTTTTCCTTCTTACTTTTGTTGTCCCTAAGCTGCATTGCCTGTACCCTTGGAGCACTCAAGGACTAAATCCTCCTTGTTGATCTGCCTTGTCTCCTATACAAATTGAAAAACAGGTGTCTGGCCTTCACTGAGATGGAAATACTATTTTTTTGGCATCCCAGTAGTTTCTGGCTTTGTCCCCTTCTTGACAATGAGGATTTACTTGGTTTCATTTCACACACAGAGCTGTAGTCACAACAGGGTTTTTGGATGCTAGTCTAATTCCTAGGATGCTCTGCCAACACTTGCTCTGGTGTAAACAGGGATAAAATAATCAAAATCCCAGCAAACACATTCTGAACAAAATGTTCTATTTAAAAGCTACAGATATAGGCAAAAATTCACTGGGAAATCAAAATAAAAAAGGAGCAGATAATGAGATGGGCAGTTAGAAGGACCATTCAGAGGAGGGAAAATCTGAAAATCTGTATTTCCAATCTTTGCTAAGGTATAACAGAGAGAATTAGGGCAAAATGTACATTCTGTGTGTCTTCTGTTTCCTGACAGCAAAATACAGGAGACAACACTTCTGTATCAACACGTGGAAGTCCAATTCAGCCTTGTGGGGTGTGCCCAACTCTCCATGTGCTGTGCAGATGTTTCATGCTGAGAGATGCAACCACAGAGGAGGTTTGTCAATTCAATGAATCAGTTCAAAACAAAGCTCTGAAGGCTGAACCTTCTGCCACAGCCAAAACCCCAAGCTCAAGGAACCAGAAGACAGGTATTTTCTTTACCAGTGTTGGGAAGGGATTAAAGATCTTCCTGTTCCTTTTGTTAGTGAATGGTTTTCCTCGTTAACACCTTGTTTTATATTACAGGTGGGCAGGAGAGGAGGGGGTGGCCTGGAAATGCTTTTCCACCTGGAACCTCAGTATTTGCATCCAAAGAGTCATTTTCACCCTCTTTAATTAGCAATATAAACAGTCAACATCTGGTATTAATAATTCCTCCAAAGTAAACACCTGTAGCAAAACAGGGTTTGCTATTACAGCTACTGAGAAGTAAAATAAGCAAGAAAACCTTCAGACCTTTGCCAACAGATTCACCCAAACACAGAATCCAGGCTGGAAGGATACAGCTACTTTTACTAGATGTGCAAAGCTGTTTCCAATACCAAGCACAAATTTAAACTCCATGTGGTCACATAGACTCTGATGAGAGAAATGGAATGTCTTACCTTCCAGAGATGACTTCAGGGGCTGCATAATTTGGGGAACCACAGCTGGTGCGTAGAAATTCACCATCTGACATCATGTTGGACAGCCCTAAAAAAAAAAAGGAAATGCTTATTATACACTGATGTCTGATCTGAAGGTCCTGACATGCTGGACCCTGTGTCACACAGAGGAAAGGCAGGGAAGTGGAGTGGGATATTTGGAAGGGAACTGTTGATATAATTTAGATAGACTTCTCTGAACTGATTTGAAAATTATTACTTTTGTTATTATTGTTGTTGTTTGGGGTTTTTTTGGGTTGTTTTTTTTTTTCACATCCAACCAAGAAATATTCACTGCAGGCTAATTTTGCTCCTCTAAGTTGCAAATCCCAGAGCACGTAGAAGAAACATAATTCATCCCAGAGCACTCCCTTCATATGGCAACTGGGGCTGTGAGATGAGTAAATCTTCAGAAGGATTTACATTGCTAGAAAGGACTCACCAGGACAGAGCTGGTAGCCGGGGTGTTTTAATGGATTTCAACCCCTAATGCCACTTAGAGACTCCTGTTACTGCTGGCTGCAAAATGAACTGAGGCCAAGAGCACATGGCCAAACAGAGGGAGAGCATGCACAAAAATAAACACACAGAGCTCACCCTGCATCAGCTGCACCCAGCCTGCCTCAAACACAAATTAGGTAAACTTGACGTGGGGTGGTTACACTAAAACACAGCAGAGATTTACAAATTACTTCTCTGCTCCTTTCTCAGGGCCACTGCAGGAGCAGCCTGCACCAAGTAAATCTCTGCTTCTGCAGGGAGGGCAGTGTTCCTGAGTGTGGGATTTCCAGGTGCTGGTGGCTGGGGCAGCAGGCTCTGCTGCTCCCCGGCCACGCTCCGGCGGCGCTGGCTGCGCCTCTGGAATGCTGCTGGGGTCACATACCAAAATCAGCTATCTTTGCATTCATGTGGGCATCCAGCAGCACATTCTCTGGCTTCAGGTCCCTGTGCACCACCATGTGCCTGTGGCAGTAATCCACTGCAGAGAGGATCTGCTGGAAAAGGCGCCGAGCTTCTGCCTCCTCGACCTGTGGGAACAGCAGAGGGAACAGAGCTGGGGCTTGGTGTGCACTCAGGCAGGGGGAGGTTGGACTCAGCAAGGAGCCAAAAAGCTTCCAGAGTGCAGAGGGGAAAATCCCAGCCTGCCTGCAAGCAGAAGCAGCAAATAAAGCAGATTTCTCACCCTTGCATTTTACAACGTGCCAGTGTTTGAAAATGATACAGCCCTGAGATGAAAGGTGAGACCTCAGTTAGCTGAGATGTCAACAAGAACTTAAAGGTGCCACCTATCAGAGAGTGGCCTGCTGTCCCAATGGGGCTGGTACAGATCCAGGCTGGACAAAACAGCACAGAGGATGTTGCTGGGAGCAATTCCTCATGGGCTTCCTCTGGAAGCAACAGGTGAAGCTGGAATATCGTGGTGATTTTAATTACCTGTATAGCTAATAAAGTTGTATGAGCTATATCAGAGAAACTGTATTTTCAATCATTATTTTTACTGATGGATTCCAAAAGACTCCCTTCATGAAACGCTGAGTTCATCAGAAAAGATCCAAATCAGCCACTGAAAAGATCTAGATGGGCAAAATGTGTGAGAAATCAGAACTGTACATAGAAAAGAAAACTGAGTCCGCCCCATTGATCCCTACACTAATCTAACCCAATCTGCAGTAAATGTACTGAGAGGGAACATGTGAAGGGCTGATCCTTCACCTGAACCCTTTTTCTGGATGTCCACTTTGGCCCATTTTTACCTCCTTGTGCTCCACAGGGCAGACAGCAGCAATTTTCCTTCTAACCAAAATCTCACATTTCACATGTGATTTATAGCCAGTGGGACAGCTGGCATTTGAAAATGTTGCTCAGATAAGCCACCTCCTTGAAAAGTCTTCAAAGAACCTGACATGGAACCAAGAGGGAGATCTGGGAGAGGTGAGTGACTGGACTGGAGAACACACCAAGTGGTCTTCCCCTCCCACGCCATAAATTTGCTGCTGATCATGGGGGTTTTGACAGGCAACCTACAGCTAAAAATCACAAAACTGAGCCAGTTTTCCATATCCTTGCCCTGAGCAACACGTTACCTTGTACATTTTGGTTTGAGCGTCAAAAATACACCAGAGAGCGCTGCGAAAAATCACACACGAGTTTTGTGCGAGCCAGGACGAGACACCCCAGATGGGGTTGCTGTGAAGCAACTTCTATTTTGGGCCTTAACCTTAACTGTGCTCCCTTGAGCAGTCATTTTGCTCCTGAACTCCCTCCTCTTCCCACCCAAGTGCTGGGGCTGGCTCAGGACTGGCACTTACACGTCCGTGCTTACAGATGTAATCAAACAATTCCCCCCCGGACACGTATTCCATGACCATGAAGAAGTCTGATGGTGTGCTGATGACCTGGTACCTTCAAAAACACAAGCAGATTTTAAAAAAATACATCATTAGGAACAGGGAAAGGCTTTTAAACAGGTTATTAATTCCACATCAACACTTCAATAAGGATTTGTTTGGATCTCGCATTTGCAACAGCTTTCCACTTCTGGAAAGCTGTCTCTTGTTTCCAGTATAATCTTTCACTGGTCTGTGGAAGGACCTCTTTTCCAGACCTATGATCTTCCTTTAGCCCTTTAAATAATCCTCTGAAATATCTGCCAGGCAATTTTACCACCTTAAGGACTGCCCTGACTTTCAAATTTCCATTTTGGGTAAGATCTGCAACAAGAGCTTTAGAAATGAACTCCTGGTTAGCTGGGGGCAAGGAGAGGATGCATTTGGTTTCCCTCATATCAAGATAAAAAAGAGATAAAGAGCTCTCTAGACACTAGACAGAACTTCCTCTGGGCAGGTACAGAAACAAAAAGTTATTTTTCAAATATTAAATCTCTCTAGAATGGGGAGAAAAAACCCAGAGTATCATCTTCAACTTGCAGATTTATTCTCCATTTTCCTTCAAAATGATCCCTGAGTGCTGCAAAGACATTTCAGTGTCCCAGCTGGAACAAACTGCCAGTGATCAGCTGAGGTCAATACAGCCCCAGGAATTCACAGCAGCACCAGCCAGGAACTACCTCTGATTTATTTCAGATTCATTGTTTTGTTGTTGCTTGCTTTATTTTTTTTTTTTTTCAGATAAATTTCATTACTTTTTACAGGTCTGTAATTTGAAACAAAGAGATTTCAGCAATTTTTAGAGGCTGGCAAGGGAATGTGGGATACTCCCATAAAGATCAATACCATCAACCTCATTTTTCTGAAGAGCTTTGGACCCAGACATCTAAGCTACTGTTAATTGTCCCAATATTTCTTTTATATACATTTAAAAACTTATTGAAAGAGGTTTGTGTGTCCCAGTCTCCTCACATCTTTATCACTGTATTTCATGAATGCAACATGTATCACAGGACACAGATATTGTCAAACTGAATTTAATTTTTTACTGCTTTGACAAATGTGTGAACAGGATTTGACTTGCAGTATGCTGGGCACAGAGCTGAGGAGTTTTGCTGGTGCTTTTTTCATGAAATAATACCAATCTGTTCTCCAATAAATCCACGGAACTGTGAAGTTACTCTAAAGTCAACAGTTGCTGCATGGTTTGTTATTTAACTGCAGAGAGAATTTGTTTTCCCTAAGTCCCAGGTATTTGCTATATCTCATGCCAGTTTTAAGGCTGACCTAAATGTCAACTTACCCTTGCAGTTACCATTCAACAGCTTTCTTTTATAGGAATGCCAAAGATATTATCGAGTGCCTCATTAATGTGGGCTGGCTGCACAAGCTGGGGATTGAGCAGGAATCCCAGAGGCTGCAGTGCAGGTGCTGATTTACGACCCCAACTCAGGTTCATCAAAGTGGAGACTTTCAAAACTTATGTCTGAATAATAAATTTTGGAAGAAAAAAAAAAAAAAATGTTCTTTTAAGCTCTGGCTAATCAGTGCATTAAAACATAAATCCTATTGACTGGAGGCCAAGGTTTCACTCTCAGAGCCTGACCATGCTGCAATTCATGGAATCATGGAATGGTTTGGGTTGGAAGGGACATTAAAGACCATCCAATTCCAACCCCTGCCATGGGCAGGGACACCTTCCACTATCCCAGGTTGTTTAAAGTCCCATCCAAACCTTGCCTTGAACGCTTCCAAGGATGGGGAAGCACTGCACAAGGAAAACCTGTGCCAGTGGATCACCTAGCACACAGAAACTTGACCAAAGAGAGTTTTTAGTGCTCAAATCCATCTCCTGAAGCCCAGCTGGCTGTGTGTGAGAGGTCTTTGTGCAGAGAGGGGCAGCTGCACACGTGGCAGGGAGGGTACTCACAGTTTGATGATGTGAGGGTGCCGGAAGAGTTTCAGGTTTTGGATTTCTCGTTTGATCTTCCCCACCACGTCCAGGCTGCGGATTTTCTGCCTGTTCAGTATTTTCACTGCCACTTTGTGCCCTGTCAGCTGGTGCTCACCAACTATTAGAGAGAGAGAGAGAGCATTGCAAAGTCACTAAACAGCGCAGCAGGGCTCACACAAGAAGTTTAGGGCACTATAAGCAAAAAGCCACTTCTGAAGGGGGAAAAAAGCAGATGAGGGTGTGAAATATTTTAAAGGTTTTGTCTCCTCACTGTTTTCCCAGTGGAGTCATAGAAGGCAGAAGAGAGGGAACTTATCTGCCAAAAACACTGCACTAAAAAAAAGAGTGAGCTGCTGGAGGAGGTCATACCCCAAGCTAATTTGCAAGGATTTATAGCATGTAAAAGCTAGATGAATCAGAAACAGATATATTTAAATGGCAGAGGAGAATCTCCACCATAGCACACTGGTAGACAAAATCCCTCATAAACCCAGTCTTAAAACTAGACCATCACACTACTTTTTTTTTTTAAAATGGTATGGGGATTTTCCTTGCCCAAAATAGGACTGCAGGATTTGCATTACTAAAATGAATTTCTATTTATACTTCCCCCAGCGTGCTTCTTGCTTTGATGACAAGCTGCAGGAACACTGCTGGACTGCAGGAGCAAACTCTGCTTTAGGCAAGATGCAAACTTCAATATGGGTATTTTTAAAAAATGTACTTGGTGCATTGAGATGCTGATGTTTATCTCCTGTTCTCAGGGAAAAATCATACCCAAAAACTGGGAGGAGCAGCCCCACTGTCACTGGAGGAATTGTTATTAATGATGTGAAACTAATTCAGCGTGGGATGCATTTGTTATCAATAAACAAACCACACAAAAAAATAAAAGGCTCTCATGAAGTAAGATTTATATTGAAATTGAGAGCAGAAAGAGTTTAAAAACGTGGTGTTTATACCCAAAACTGTTCTCAGAGCAAGCAGCCCCTTCTCAGTGTTTTCCAACATGATATTCAAGAGAATGACACACGGATGGTTTCCTAAAGCCTGCACAGAAAAACCTGCTCACAGTAAATATTTGTGCTCTCTAATTACCAACATCACCCTTCCAGTGCAAGGAGTTAATTATTGCCAGCAAACCTTGTTATTACATTATTAGGGCCTGTAATTTTGGCAGCCCTAATGAGCTGATCAGAAGCACCCGGGGTAAGCAGGAGGTGTGAGAAGGGCAGGGCAGCAGCACTCAGGGCACACCAGGTCACTATTCTTAGCCACCAGATAAGACCTGCCAGAGATTCTTTCCTCAAAAAGAGCATCCTAAAAATAAAACACTTCACTGCCCTTGAAAATTAAAGCACCACTTTGCATGTCCATTTTATTCCTCGTAATACTTAAAACTACTAGATGAAGGAATGAAAATAAACTCAGCTTTGCAGCAGAGATGCAATTTAGGGATTAGCTAAGGGCTGGAGGAGGCAGATAATTCCTCTGGTGCAGTGCAAGGAGAGAGCTGTAAATAGTCCAGGGAGGCATTTTCCCTGGTGAATCCTCAGGGAGAGGAGAGCAGGGCAGTGCTGCAGGGAGGTAAAGCAAAGTTTTTTCACTAAACTAGGAGGAAAACCCTGATTTCTACCACCCTTTGTTTCAGGACAACACTTTCTGGCCTTGCCTCAGCATATGCTTTGAAATTTTTTTTATTATACACTAGGGGAAAAAAAAAAAATGGCCATGCCCAGAATGAATAATTATTGTTTTTAATACTATTGCCAAATAGTTCATCCCCTTTCCCATCCGTGACAAACAATGTGTAACTCTGCAAAGGTTTGCTAGCACAAACACATTAATAATTAAAAATAAACAGCCTATTTTGTAATCCATCTTTTGCTTACAGTAAGCATTAGATACAGAGATATTATTGTTTCTGTCCCCAGTGACTTGTTAAGCCTCCTTGAACTCAGTGAGAGAAGAGAGACAAAGAGGGAACACAATTTCCTATGTGGTGGGAGAATTTTAAGCCTTTGAGGGCTCTCTGCACTGCAGGAGTTTAGACATGGGCAGTATGAACAACTCTTCCCCCTGCTCACAGAGTCTCTGAAGTGAGGATCATCCCAGAAATGAAGGGCAGGTCCCAGATCTGCCATGGGCATGGCAGAGGATCCTCACCCCAAGGGTGGGCAGTGGTGAGGACACCTCCTTCCCCTCACTGCCTCCCCAGATTCAAAAAGGGAAAAGGGGACTCTTGGCATTTACTTATTTTTATAAAAGGAAAAAAAAAAAAAAAAAAAAGAGGAGGAATAGTGATTATAGCACCAAGAGCACAGATAAGAAATAAAACCCCCTGACAGCATGGATTTCTGCATCACTTTCTTTATCCCACCAGCTCAGGCAGCACAAGCAGTTAACATTTTTGCAAATGCTTCAGGGCAATGTAGAAGCTCTGTGGAGGGGTGAGGAAACTCCTCTCCCTATCAGCTCTGCTGGCCCTTATCTCAGCCCAAAGTTAAAAATGAAATCCATCCAAAGCATATATTTAGCAATGCTGTATTAATTCTGCCCCAGTGCCACTTGCTTGTGTGCTGTCTCAGCCTCTCCCTGTCCTTCCTCTGCTCAGTCTCCTTTAGTTTATCTTCCCTCTGACACCAAGTTTGTCTTTTAGCAGCAATGCCTGGGAAAAATGGGACCTGATCCCAACTGGAGCCCACAGAGGTGACACAAACACAACCCAAGTCTTCGAGGGACCTCAAATCTGTCATTTTTGTGGCAAACAAGCCAGGCAAAGGACCCTCCCAAAGCCCCCAGGGATGCTGTGGGTGGCATCAAACAGACAAAATATCTGGGTTACTACTGTGAACCTCACTGTGGTCACAGCAGAGATTTTGGGGACCCACAGGGTGGGACATACCCAAAGCAAACACAATCTGTCTCATCTGTTCTTGCCAACCCCCTGGGAAGGATTTGCCTCTTCCTTCCTCCAAGATTTAGCTAAACTCCCAAATCCAAGACCTTCTCTACAGTTCTATTTCTGCAAATTATTCTGATTTTCTATAAATCAGAATTTTTTTTTTTTTTCCTGCAAATTATCTTTGGCCTCGAGGACAGGGAAAATAACAACATTTGGTAAAAATGCTGCGTGGTAACTTCAAGTCTTGACGTGACACCTCCTGTCCATCCACCACATCATCTCCTGCCACCTTCCTCTCTTCTAACAGATGCTGGGTGCTCATCCCCACTTCCAGATGGAATTTCAGCATTAGCACCAAAATCCTGCCCTCAGCTGCCAGCCTCTTTGCTCCCCTCTGTGCCTTGCCTGGACTTTTTGTAAATGAGATCAAGAAACTGAATGGGCTTAAACAAAAGAGTTTCTTGCAGTGTTCAGTCAGTTTTTAGGAGGATCAGCTCCCCGATGACCCAGGCAGTCAGGGACTTTTTCTGTCGTGTCTCTGGCTCCTGATGGCTCCAAATGACTCCTCAGCTCCAGCCATGAGTTGAAGCCCTGGTTTGTACCCCATGTCACTAAATCCTCCCCTTCATTGTCCCTAATAACAATAATCTTGCACAGCTGTAAATTATGATTTCTTAACTTTGACGAGTAAGGCAGCAAAAAGCACCAAAACCAAAACCTCGTGCAAGGCAGAATTTGAAGAAAACACAACAGCAACAAGAAGTATCACTGATGGCACCTGACTTCTCCCTGAAACAGCAATTATTACACCCAACACACAATGCTTGAATCAATCAACAAAAAACCTCCACTTTTCTCAAGTGAATACAAGTTTTTTCTAAAGCTCATTTGATTAAAATGCTGTAATTCCATATAAATGGGAGATTCCATTTCTTCATTTCAGTTCCCAGTCTCAAGCACAAACTTCACCTGTCAGTTGTAGGCAAAACATTAAGGGAAAAAAAACATAGAAAGGGTATACTCACCTATAAAAGGATTTTGAGCTAGGAAATCTCTTTTATGTTATTTGAAATATTTCTTTGGAAAATGTCAGGTTTTACCACACTCGGGTCATATGTGGGGTAGGGGGTATTTGTGCTAGTTCAAGATAAAAAAGGCTATTGTTGGCAGGTTTAAATTGGTCTGCAAGGAAAAAAACCTACCTCTGGAGCAGTTTTGAGGTCTGCTAGTACACAGGAGTGATTTAAATGGTCCTCACTGTTAGAAGTATTTATTCTGATAATTCTTTAGACAGTAAATTTGTGGTTTGGGATTAAACACAGCAATATATTTTTAGGGGCGTGATTAATGGCCACAGGTGGACTTAGCTGCAGTGGTTGTGGTGGTTTCTTTCATCTGCTGTCAATTTGGGTTTATTTTAAAACTCCAGGAACTGAGGGCAGGCACAGCACCCCTTGGCCCAGCCACATCCCAGTGGGGTGGGGGGACACTGAGTGGGACAGCTGCTCCCCCAGCTCAAGCTAAACCCATTTCCAACTGGGAAACACAGCTTAGACTGAATTTTGGTTTTCTGTCTTTTTAGTATCTTGTTTAAAAACTGAAATTTGCACGTAATGGCAGAATCCACAGGGAAAAAAAAGAAATACAAATATTTGCAAACCTCACAGCCAGGTAAAGCAAAGCCCTCAGGATGTGAGCTGGCTGCTCTGGCATGGCTGGACAAGGAATCCCTGTGTGGAGCCCCAGCCTGACACAGTCCCCCATCCTGCAATCCTGGAATGGTTTGGAATGGAAGAAACCTTAAAGTTCATCTCATCCCTCCCCTGCCATGGGCAGGAACACCTCTGACTATGCCAGGTTGCTCCAAGCCCTGTCCAACCTGGCTTTGAACACTTCCAGAGATGGAGCAGCCACATTTTCCCTGGGCAACCGGCGCCAGAGCCTCTCCACCTGCACAGGGAACAATTTCTCCCCAATATTTCACCTAACCCTGCCCGCTGTCAGCACGAAGCAATTCCCCCACGCCCCACCACTCCACGCCCTGCCAGAACTCCCTCTCCAGCTCTCTTGCAGCCCCTCCAGGCACTGGAAGGTGCTCTCTGGTGGCTTTGGAGCCTTCCCTTCCCCAGGTGCAGGCGCAGCCGGCTCATCGCTGCCCGCCTGGCCCCTCCATCCCGCGGGAGCCGCTCGGTCCGCGGGGGGATGCTCGGAGCACGAACCGCCTCGGCTCCCGGAGCTCCACGGAGCACCTGCGGGCCCTGGGAAAGACGGCAGCGAGCAGAGCATTCCCGGCACGGAGGGGCAGGATGCCGGTGCGCCTCCAGCCTCCCCATCACCTCCCTTGGAGCGCGGGAGCAAAGTTTGGGTGGGTGCTGCTCGCAGCGCGGGCTGCGGCAGCCCGGACCAGCGAGGGGCGAGCGCTGCATCTCCCACCAGCCGCCCGCCCGCCCGCCACCGCCGCATCCCCGCCCGTGTGCCCCGGGCACGGCTCCGCCAGCCGCTCCCCCCGGGGATGCCGCCCAGGGAGCGGAGCCGAGGGAAGGCAGCGGAGCCGAGGGAAGGCAGCGGAGCCGAGGGAAGGGAGGGAGCGATGCCGGCGCGGAGGCCGCGGGAGCGGGAGGAGGGAGGCGGCGGCGAGGGGCGCTCCCGGCCCGGCCCGGCCCCGCCCGCGGCCGCGGTACTCAGCTCTTGACTTTGCCGAAGGTGCCGACCCCCAGCGTGTCCCCCAGCACGTAGTGGCCGATCTTCACCCGCCCATCGTGCTTCTGCTTCTCGGCCATGTTCGCCCCCCGCCGCCGGACCACAATGCACAGGGCCGGGCCGGCGGGGCGGGGAGCGGAGCCGAGCGGAGCGGCGGGCCCGGCCCGGGGGCGGGGAGCGCCCGGCGCCGCCAGGTGCGAGCGGCGGGGAGGGCACGGCCCGAGCGGGGGCACCTGCCGGGACACACCCACCGGGGGCGGCACCTGCCGGGGTGACGCCCTCCGCGGGTGGCATTGCTCGGGAGCGCGTTCTCTGTTGCCACGCACCTGCCGGGGGTGGCATGGCATCCTTTTAGAGAGGCACCTGCCGGGGGGTGACACCAGCCCCGAGTGACACTGTTCAGAGGGTACATTCTCTATTGCCATGCACCTGCTGCGGGTGACGCCCTCCCCGGGTGACACTGTACTCGCGGTGCATTCTCTATTGCAATCCACCTGCCGGAGGTGACATCCTCTTAGAGAGGCACCTGCCATGGCGTGACACTCCTCCGGTGACACCGTTCAGAGGGTACATTCTCTATTGCCATGCACCTGCCAGGGGTGGCACCCTCCCCAAGTGACACTGTACTCAGGGTACATTCTCTATGATACTCACCTGCCTGGGGGTGACACCCTTCCCAAATGACACTGTTTGGGCTTACATTCTCTATTGTCACACACCTGCCTGGGGTGACAGCCCTTTGGAGCAACATCTGCCACAAGGGACATCACCCTCCGGTGGCACTGTCCTCTGTGTGCACCTTGCCATGCACCTGCCTGGGGGTGACAGCCTCCTTTGGTGGCGCTGTGCTTGGGATACACCCTCCCTGCATGCAGTGACACCCTCACTGGGGTGGTGCCACCCTTGGGCTCCTGCCTCCTTGGGGGTACACCTGCCTGGTGTGGTGACATGGCCCTCAGAGCACACCCTCCTTGTGGTGTGCCTGGCTCGGTGGCACACGTCAGAGAGGTGCTGGTGGCACTTTCCTTGGGGTGACAGCCACCCAAGGGTCACAGTGTCCTGGAGGTGCACCCTTCTCTGCTGTGAGGGATGCCACACCTGCCCAGGGATGCACCCATCAGAGGGTGGCACTGCCCTTGGGGTATGTCCTGGTTTTTGATGCTGCTTCCTTGGGTGGATCCCTCCTTTTGGTGACACTGTGGCCCCAAGAGCACATCCCCACAGGAGGGATGCTGGCTGTGAGGGGCAGGGCTCCAAATGCACCCTCTGAGGCTCAGCTGTGCCTTGGGCTGGGAGACAAAGTGCACTCAAGGTTCACTTTCAGCCAGAATTCCAAAAAAATTAATGGTGAAAGGAGGATGTTCTCCCTCATCTCCTGCACAGAACATAAACTCTGTCTGGACCACATGAATTGTTTAAATTAAAAAAAAAAAAAAAAAAAAAAAAAAAGAATGGATGCTCATCCCAAAAAAGCAGCATGATTAAACACCAAAATCGGCACCCAGCCTATCTGGAAAGTGGTCCTGCCACATTTTAATAGTGTTAATTTGTAGCTCTTTGTTTCTCATTCAGCTGCACGAAGTAGCAGAAGGCAGTCACAAATGCAATCTGTGCTCCAAGGTAATAAAGAGCTGTTTGGGAAGCTGGAACAGTGTGTGTAAACACAGGGTCCTTGATAAAATAATGGCCAGCCTATGCAACTGTGCTATCATAAATAATAAAACAGCAGCTTAATTCAAGAAATCCAATAACATAAATAACTAAACTAAGCTGGGGGTAGAACAGGAAGGTTGCTGTAACATAAAACCGTTTGTAGGATAATGAAACCATCCCTATTCAACTGATGTACATGAAGACATAAGAGACACAGCATTTACAAACAGCAAACTCTGGATAAGATACAATGCTACAATCTCCTGGAATGCCTGAGAAAGCTCTGCCTTCTTCAGGCAGCTGCAAAGTTGTCAGCCCATGCAAACCTCTGCAAGCTCTGAGGAGCTCTGCTCTGTCTTTGGGGTTTGTTTGATCTCCCCTTCCAGTCCTGGCAAGCCCTGGCTCTGCCTGAATGAAACACCACACAAAGAGGTGTGAGCTCGAGTGGTGTTGGTTTAATGGTTAAACTAATATGTTTAACAAGAGCTGCTGCATGGAGATGCACTGTTCTGCTGTCCTGCTTGTTTCCTGAAAGCTGGAGAAGAGATTATTCACTAAATCTCAGAGCAAGCTGATGCCATGAGTGTTTCCACCACCTCTTGACACACAGGAGCTGTCTATTAGAAACGTCAAATTAATATTAATCAGGTTTTTTTAACTTACAGGATATATTTTGGGGGCTTAAGGTTTGTAAGAGACTCACAGAAAGGCCCTTGCTTGGCAGCAAGGATGTCCCCAGGTGGGTCAGTGCCTTCCACCCTCTCCACTGTTGGGGAGAGCTGAGAGCACAGCCTGGGATGCTCCTGGAAAGCAGTGCCAGGGCTCAGGCTTGGGAAGGTCTGCCTAATTTCCCTCTGGCTTTTGAGAACACACATTTATGTGTGTGCATCTGTACCATGGGCTCCTCACTTGCAGACAAGGGGGAAGGGAGCTGTGCTGGCAGGCAGGAGCTGAAGGGTCTCAGGAAAAGGCTGGGTGGGGCGTGTTGCTAGGAGATGGAGACTCCAGTGTCTGGCAAAGTGGCGCTTTTATTTTTGGTGCAGATCACACAAAATGGTGTTTGACTGTGAAGCAGGGTAGAAATCTCTTCTCCCTGCTTACATTCATCTCTGAAGGATCTGTTTTGTGTAGTAGCGTTGCAGCTCATTTAAAACACAAATCAAATGTAGACTGCATGGTGTTCAGTCCAGCTGGAGGCTGGGTGTTTGCAATCTCTGAGAATCTCTTCTTTTTCTATTTTCTTTTTCCCTGCTCATTGAGAAATCCCTTGTCAGAGCAGCAGGATACATGTCTCTCTTTAGGGGAGAGCATCCTCACATGCCTCTTGTTCCTTTGTGGCTGGCTGGCTCTTGTTTTTTCAGACACTGTGAGTTAGCAGTCAGGTTTTCTTGGTTTGGGATTATTAATACACCCTGCCAGGGCTTGTTCTCTCTTTCTTTGCTGCCTCTTGTTACACCAGGAGCCCCCCATCCCAGCTGGCTGCACGTCCAGCCTCCTCACAGACAGGGACTGTGCCTTGGCACAGGGAAAGCTGCCATGGAATACCTGGCCCTTCCCTCTCCCTGGTCTGCTGCCAGGGCTGGATTTACAGAAGAAATTAGGTCTGAGTGCTAAAATGTGGGGGGTTTTGCACCCTTTTGTGGGATGCAGGAGTCCTGGGCAGAACACAGGTGGGTCCCTTGCAGCTCCCACAGAGTCTTTGGCTCATGCTCAGGTTGTGCAGGTGCTCCTCTCAGGCACCAAACTGCTTTCACTGGATATTCAAAGGGAAGTTTAGGGCTAAGCAGCAGGATGCTGAAGGGCTGGGAGGGCACCAAAGAGAATCTGGGTGCTGCCTGTTGCAACAGTTGGCTTCAGCCACCATTGTGAACCTACAGAAGGATTTGTAGCTGGACATCTCCAGCTGTGTCCAGCCTCCCCCATCAGATGCCTGCCCCTGTCACCACTTTTGGGTGCTGTATTTTTCCAGTTCAATGTAACCAAAAAAATGCCAGGGATGCTTCGCATCTGTTAACACAAAAGCTCAACTTCTGGGGCATGCTATCCAACCCTTGTAAGTGCCCTAAATCTGTGGATTTTCGGTGGGATTTGCATTCCCAGTCTGTTTTGGGAGGAGATAGTTAATGAGATAATGCAGCAGTGGGTAAACTGTGACACGTGAAATGGGATTTTTTTTAAATGTTGGAGACACTGCATGCATCAGAGGCAGCTTATGCACATCAGATTTGTAAGCAAGCAATTCCCATTTATATTATGTAAGTGATGCCATTTATCAAACCCCATGTAGCAGGCAAGAGCAGATGTTGAACCATTTGCACTATAATGTTGGAAATTAACTTTTCTGGGGGTTATTAAAATTATTGGTTATTCAAATACCATCTTGTGAGTGTAATATAATGGAACAACAAACAGCATTATTCAAAAAATGTAATTGCTGTGGATCCAGAACCTATTATGGCCTCTTGTTGGTGTTGGGTGAAAATCTGTGTGGCAATATGTGATGCTCTGGTGGGGATGTGAGCTGAAAACTCTGTATGAGAGAGGGGAAGGAGGGTGGCATTTCTTGCATTGAAAATAGAACACTTTAAGCATGCACATGATAAACAGCCAGTTCATGAGGAGGCTGCTGAGGAGACACTGCCTGCCTGTGCAGGCACTGGGTGCACAACACTCTAACCAGCAGCAAGAGAAAGACATCATTTCTGAGAGGATTACTCCTACATGAGAATGAGACTTCTGGATAAGATTTTATCAAGGGACAAATGAGTAATTGGATTCCTCAACCCATTAGAATGTAACAGTAATGAATTCCTGCTATCTTTTTATATGCCCTGTGATTAGTGTGATGGTTTGGTTGGGGGGTTATTTTTAAAGCAGATATTTGTGGTTGGGCTCTATGGTCCTAGAGGTCTTTTCCAACTTCAAAAATTCTATGATTCTCTATTCACTAATTTCTTTTCTGCAATCATGCAATCAATCTTCTAGGATTTGTCCACAAATATGAAGCCCAATATGGGGTGTGAGGTAAGCTATATGGAAAGGTCAGGGTGTATTTTTTTTATTTTCATTTTTATTTTCATGCAGTTTCACCCTCCTTTTCTTTACAAATTATGAGCAGTACAGTTCCTACAGAAACTTTGTAGCCTCAGCAGCAAATTCTGAAAGACAACTTTCAGCTGAGTGAAGGCAAAATCAGTGACTCTGAGCTGCTTGTAGTAGCATTTTTTTACCAGTGGCTTGCCAAGTTTGTTTTCTTTCAGGGCATAATTTGTGAGATAATCCCAGCTCCACTGGGAAATCACTTGCTGCTGAGGAGGAGTTTGAAGTTTATCCTCACCCTTCCCTTTGCACCCATGAGCATCTATTCCAGGGACAGACTGAGGAAGAGTTTAGGCCTGTGCAGTAGATCCAGCCTTTTTTGACCTCGATATGAAATGCTGTTTAAAGATCTGTGACCTTGCAGCCACAGTCCACTCTTTCCTTGCCCCATCTGAAGCATTTTCTGTATCCAACAAGGAGGAACAGCATGTTCTCCACGTCCACGATGGCCAGGACAAGAATAGGGCTAAAATTAAACCCCACACAGATGGCATGAAACGAAGAAATGCTTGAAGTGAGGCTTACTGAAGTGTTAGAATCTGTTATTTGGATGGGGCTGTGGTGTGCAGATGTTCCTGCCTGGGCTGGAGGGATGCTGTGAGCTCAGTCCCTGCACGTCCAGTGCCTGCTTCGTGTCTCAGCCAGGACCTCAGGATTTGGGTTCAGCCCCTCTGGGATGCTGGGAAAGCTGTCAAGGGTTACGTGCAGTGAAGGGTTGGAGTGCCCAAAGTAGGAGAAATGGAGCTGAGCTAAAGCCCAACAATCCCCATCCAAACCTTCCACTTGGCTGCTGCCAAGCCCTAATCTTTAAGTGGCTTTTATTTTATTTTTGCTTTCAAGCTCCCCACCTGGAAATCTGCCAAAAGTTAGACCTCTGATTAACCCAAACTGCTCTGCTTTTAACAGGGCTGAGCTGTGAGATCACTAAGCCCAGAACAACCCATGGGCTGATATTCCTCTGCATCTTAGGAGCATCTTTAGTGCCTTGTGGTACCTGCAGCCCAGGGCAAAGCTTTACCTGGGGGAAATCAGGAGTCCTAGTTCCCATTTCCAGTTGTGTCAACATATCACCTTCAATCACCATTTTTTAAGCAAGCCTAGGTATTATATTATTTTTATTTAGCCCTCAATCTGTCTGTGTTTCAGTTCCCCATCCTCATAACTCATTCCTCCTCCCCGCCTGTGTCTGAGAGGGCATTTTAGGCTGGAAACTCTCAGACCTGTTCTGAAAAATGTCAGTATTTATGGCAGGGCATTACACTGGGTGGCAGGCTGTGAGTATGATGGGTTGGCTGTACCTTTGACAGATTTGTCCCTGCTGTTGTCCCTGGGCCGGGCTGTAGCACATAGTCCTGTTTGTGTGTGTGTGTTTTTAATAACCGTGCTGCTTTAACTGAAATGCCTCTCTCTCCCTGGCCCTGGCACTCTCAGGGAATCACTCTCGCCCTCTCTCATCACAGTGGCAAACTGAGAAAGGTTTCCTTTAGTCAGCTGGGGGAGAGGAGGAGGATTTATGAATCGGAGAAACACATTCCTGATGTGGAATAGGCACATTCCCCCTGCCCCCCACCCCACTGCCCCCCGCTCAATAAAAGCACCATTTGTGTGGCAAATAGCCAAGGGTTTTATGAATACAGCTCTTACTTTTCTCCAGCTGCTAGGAACCTTTCTCAAATATGAATTAAAATAAAAAGCCTTGCTAGACACTTTCAGTGCTCATAATTCTGCTATTTTGGGTCTGCGGTGGGGAGTTCTTGCATCAGAAATCTTGGTTGGAGAGGCTTGAGTGGCTTCTTTCAAATATTATTAAATTGAAAAAAAAATCTGGAAGATGTATGACTTTAAATAATCTCCCACATTATAAGGATCATCAGGAACTCGATGTGATTATATCCCTAGATTTGATGCTTCCCTCGCTGTTATGGCTGTGAAATTCTGCCTCTGATATTTTATGGAAGCTTCCCCTTCCTTCAGAAGCCATTGGGGTGAATTCTTGAGGAACTGGTCCAGTTGAGATTAAGTATTTTTAATAAATCAACTGCTGGGGAAAAAAAGGTTGAGAGATTCCATGCATAAGAATATCTTACAGGTTTTAAGAAAAGCATTTTAGGTTCCATCATGGGATTGAGTTTTGGTAGGAGATGTGGGAAACCACAGTAGCATTAGCAAGATGGTTGATTAAAAATCAAATTAAAAATCCACTTCTGACAGCAGAACTTTTTCCCCCTCCCCCTCTCCCCCTGAATATACTTTTGAGAGAGTAGTCTGAATAACTTTGGATATCCACAATCAGTGACAGGATCATCTTCCAGGAGGGAAGGGGCTCACTGTGGCCACGGGCTCATCAGGACCTTCTCAAACATTTTGTGCATCTGTATTCCCACCATGTGGCAGCCAGGAAGGCAGGGGAAAAACTCTGGACAAATATAAAATCTCACTCACTTGGATTTAGAACATGAATCAAGAAAATGTAGCCGCCAGTGGAATCTAGCTTTGTGTAGGTTGCAGTGGCATGAAGATGGAGTGGGTGTAAGTTGCAGACATTCATTGAATGGTCTCTCATGTATTCCTAGACCTGTGCACAGCAAAGAGAGGTGGAACTGAGAGCAAATCTTGCCTTATGAATTAGGATGGCATGGCAACAGGATGGCTCGATTTATTTGCAAGTCTATTTACAAGAGAAGTTGAGATTTTCCCTGTCTATTGCATCAGTCTGAAACCCAACCAGATCAGAGATAAATTTCAGAGCCTCCTAGAGATGGAAAATCAGCCAAAAGGGCCTTTGCATTGGGATGGACTCTCAGAAATTCAGATTTTTGTTGGCTGGTAGCAAACCCTGCGTTCCCCTCATTGCACATCACTCCTGGTAGGATCATCTTTGAGGATGAGAAGTGCCATGTCTGTAATGGCCTTTAAAGGCGACCACAAAACAGACTTTGGTTCTATGAGTGGCATTGCAGTGTGGCTGTGAGCTGGAGGCTCCTCCAGGGCTGCAGCAGCACTGTCTATGTGGGTCACTGAGCTCAGCAGGGCAGCAGTGGGGAACTGCAGTGTGAGAGCTGCCACACTCATTTGGAGAGGAGCCTCAATTATCCAGCAGCTCTGATGAGAAATAATTGCTCAAGGCTTTAGAACAAGTTGCCATTGTCCAAGAAGTTGTTGTCCCTCGGCTGCTCCGCAGGAATTTTGTGCACCCAGGCTTTCCCTGGCGTGGATGGAGCCTGGAATTCCTGGGCTTCCATAGGGAGGTGAGACCTCTTCCATGAGAAGTGGTGATCCATCAGCTAAAGGGGGGAACACTTCACAGCACAGCACCCTGACTGTGTACAAAACCCTCTGAAATGTGTGTGCAAACACCAACTTGCAGCATTCCAAAGGAGATTCCCCTCCAGCCCGTGTGTCCTACTGCCATGGAAAAATCACAGTGAGTTAGGGCCAAAGGGCCAAGGTATCCTCACCAAAAGGACATTACTCTTATTTTACCAATCAGGAGATTAACCACAAAGCACACATATTAAAGGGTGTCTTCTCTGTTTCCCAGGCTTCTGAGTTAACCTCTATCCAATGCTTTCTTTACTAACCCAGCAGCATATTGAGAAAATAAACATAAATTTAACCATCCATGTTAAAAACAAACAACCCAAAACTTCCTCCATGAGAAATAACAATCTTTGGTCTCTATTTTGTGTTCCTAAGCAGCAGCCTCCTGACACCCTAACTAGATGTGCAGCAGTAGTGCTAGATAGTCAGGGATATCATATTTTGCTTAGGCTGTATTGTGTGTTTGTGCATCAATTTAATTTTACAGTCTTGCTATGGCTGCTTTTATAAGCAAGGATATCATTTTACTTGTGTCCTATTACAAGCCTGTGCATTAGGATAATTTTCCACTTTTTTTCCCAATGCTTGCTGAATGCAGTTGGCTTTTCCCATGGACTTCACTCTGTGTTGTGTCAGGAATTTCCTGATTGATTGGAGAAATACTATATTGTAATAGTCCTGCAAATATTTTCTAACAAACCCATGTGATACAGGACATCATCCTACAGTAGCATTTTTGGCCCATCTCATGCCTTGTGTAAATGAAAGCGATTTTCACAGCTGGCCTTCCCATCAGCTGCTCCTGCTGCCTCGAGATTAGATCTCCTAATCTGGTTTTATCATTTCTGTCAGTCAGCCATCCTGGTTTAATCCCTCCTGCTCTGCTGAGGCCATGGAATGCTTCCAGCCTGAGGATGCCCTGTGGGATGGGAGCCTTGGGGCTGGCGTGGCCGTGGGAGCCATGCTCACATCCTCTGCAGAGGTCTTTGGAGACCTGCTCTCAGATGAGAATCTTCATTTTTCACAGCCCATTTGAGCAGAAATCAAAATGTTTTTGCCAAGTTTGCTGGTCCGGGAGGGAAAATCTGGAAGGTGCAGATGTAGGTGGAATCTTGTGGGCTTCCCCTGAGAGCCCTCCATCAGCACGCCTTGCTGTGCAGGAATTACAGTGACAAAGCTTAATTAGTACAAAATGAGGTCTTGTTGAGTCAGTCAGTGACATATCTGGACCAGGCTGGGGTGTGTGACAAGCAGGAATACAACAGAGGACTTTGGGCCTTGTAAGCCTGCACATGGGAAGGGAGCCCTGCTGTGCTCCCCCACCATCTGAGTCACACATGTTCAGAGAAGGTGCTTGGGATTTGGCTCTTATCTCTGCATGGGAGGAGTGGGAGATAAATCTGAAGGGTTTTCCAGACAAAAGGAACTTATCGAGTAGTACTGAAAGCAGAGGGCTCAGAGCCAGGCTTGGATTTGGCCCCTGCTTGGAGCAGAGTGGAAAGAAACTGTGGCCAGGGATCAGCTGGAAAACCATTTAACCCTCCTTGAGACTGAACAGCAGCTTTGCTGAGAAAGTCTCATCTGCAATGCAAGCATGAGTAAAATAAAGAGGGCAATGACTGAGACAGTGATTGACAGCATGTCTTGTAGGACAGCCTGCAAACTCGGCTGCTGAAGGTTATCCCATGGGTGATCGTGGGCTGTGATGAGGCAGAGCTGGAAAATACAAGAGGTTACAGTGGGAAAAAGTGCTGCTTCTGATGCTTTTCACCTCTTCTGGTTTGCCTTTTCCTTGCCCTGCCTGCATCTCAAATTCTGGTTTAGTTATTAAATTAGTTAGGGCAAATAGAAGCAGAGGGATTAGCTGAACAAATTAATGCATCCTAACACTGAGGGCTGTTTTATTTGTTGAATTCCTCATTGTGGGTTACATCTCAACTGCCTTGTGCTCTACCTTCACTTGACCATATTTGCTGTGAGTCTTTATTCTCAGTTTGTAAAGTGTCCAGTCTGACCCATTTCTCTCATTATTTTTTTTAGCTGTCCTGCTCCTTCTGAAGGTCCTTGAATGCATCCAGAGGAGGGCAATAAAGCTGGAAGGCACATCCTAGGAGGAATGGATTTGGATGTTGGGCTTGTCTCATTTGGAATCAACTTCCTGGGACATGGAAAAGGAGGTGCTGAGCTCTTCCCCCTGGTGTCCAGTGATAGGACATGTGGGAATGGTTCAAAGCTACACCAGGGGAGGTGTAGGAGGAAGTATTTCTTTATCAGGAGTGTAATTGTGTTGAGGAATTGTGTTCACAATAATAAATGATAAATAAATGGTGTCTGCTGCTTTTTCTCCTTTCCAAAGTGATTGCAGTTACATGTGGGGGATGGTAGATGGGATTTTTGGCTAATGCCTGATGATGCAGTTTAAGACAGGTTTGGGCTCTTGTACAGGGATGCTCTTGGGTCTCCATGTGCAGCAGGAGCAATTTTTACTCTTAAGGCAGCCCTGGTGTTTCTCAAGCCATAATGAGAAAGCCTGTGGGGTTTTTATTGCAGAACTCATAGCTGCAAGTCTGGATTCCTTGCTGCTTATCCTTCATTTGGAGTCCAAGGCTTTCCTGTTTTTATGAAGGATGAGGCTCTGTATTATCAACACAGTTTTCAGCACAATTCAAAACACAGCTCCACACTAACTCCTACGAAGAAAATTAACTCTACCTCAGCCAAAGCCAGCACAGAATCCTAAGAAAAATTCCCACAAGAACTAACCTCATATCCCATCCTACTCCAGCTGCAAAGCAGAGGTTTGATATAAACACAGAGCAGTGTCTATTAAGACAGCTTTCCAAAACAAAACCCCCATCCAAACAGAAGGAATTGTGTATGATATTTCCAAGGGCAAAAATGAGACTCACTTCATAGGGAGAGCCATTTCAGTATTCAAGATATGCAAACCTGTGGGACACGTACTTATAATTACTTGATATTTCCCAGTTATTTTTAACTGATGTATCATCTGATGTAAATCTCTTTTTTATAAAATGCAGAGTAGCTCAAAGAATAGAGCACCTCAAATCTTGATTCGAGCAGTTTTTTATCAACCTTTGGAATTCAGCAACAAACTCAGATGAAATTAAGGATCTGTGTCAGATAAATAGGAGATGTAAACAGCTGCTGGGCTGCCTTTTGCATCCTGTAGGGATTTTGTCTCCTTTTTATAGCAGCTCTTGTCACCCAACACGGAAGGATTTTGAGCCATAGCTTGGGATCCCTCAGCACTGTTGCACAGCAGTCAGTTAATAGAAGACATTGTTCCCTGTAATGTACTGCTGTAATTGTTTCAACTGTTTTGTTCAAGTTCTTCAATCTCTCCTCATGATCACCCCCTTCTGCATTTTTAATTATCAATGCTCTACATGAAGAAATGCTGAAGTGTGAAAGATTAGATAAGGAAACATCCAGCATCCAGCAGCCCTTTGCTCAGAGGGGCTGTGATCAGGACTCTTGCACTGATTTGTTAAACCACAGCCTGTGTTTTATCGGCAACACACATATCAAATGCACTGAACACAACAAATAAATACAGCTTCCAGCAGGAAAGAGATCCTTTCAGCATGGTGCTTCTGCTTGCTGGCTCATGTGAGAGAACAAAAGGAGTGAGTGCTTTTTTGCAGATGAGGAATGATGGAATCGGTCTGTGAAAGCAAGACCAGGCTCATTTCGGGTTTGGGGGTGGCTGGTTTGCTCCTGATCCAGAGTGACTCCTGAGCTGGCACACAGATGGCCCCAGCCAGCACCCAAGGGAGAGGGCAGTGCTCAGGGGACCCTGTTCTAAGGGGGACCTGACTCTCATCCAGCTGGGACACCCTTAGGATCTTCTCCCGTGCCCTCAGGCTGGGGATTCCAACCATGCCCTGTAGAGACCACGTTCCCATTCCAATATAACTGGTGAGACTGGCTCTGCGCATACCCTGTTGTTTTCCTGCCCAGAACTGCTGTGCAGAAATGCACCTGTTTCTGACAGATTTGGCTTCATTTTATCACAGAACAATTCCTGAACAACTTGAGCCAAACTTTCCTATGGCCAGAAATGAAGTCTCACTACCCTTCTGTGCAGGTTCACCTGAGGTTAATCTTCAGAGTTTGCCCAGGTGCAGGCTCTGCTGCTCATCATGTGTTGAATGATGTTGGGCAATATCTATCAGCATCTCCAGCTGCCTGGGAGGTCTGTTCTACCTTAGATGGGGACTTCACAAATTGAAGAGGAAAGATATTTTAGCAGGGCCTGTTGTGACAGGACAAGGAGCAGTGGTTTTACATTAAAAGAGGAATGATTCAGACTCGATATAAGGAAGAAATCTTTTTATCATGTGGGTGGTAAAACACTGGCACAGGTTGCTCAGAGAGGTGGTGGATCCAGGGATGCCCCTGGATCCCTGGAAGTGTCCAAGGCCAGGTTAGACAGGGCTTGGAGCAACCTGGGCTAGTGGAAGATGTCCCTGTTCATTGCAACAGGGGTTGGAAGTAGATGGTCTTTAGGTTCAATCTAAACTATTTTATGGTTCTGTGATAGCCATGGCCTCATTTAAAATCTTCCTGTCCTGCAGAAGCAGGGGAGAAAAAGGCATACATGGGACGGTTGGAAATATGTTGAAGAAACAAGATAGAGTGTGCACAACATTTTTAAACAAAGATGAGAAAGAGCTGAGTACTGGTCCAGGAGCCCAACACAAACCTTCCCATTGCTGGTGGGAGATGGAGCAGCTCTCCTGCCCTCTGTTTGTCCATTCAGGACACTCTCCAGCTACTCCTGCTCTCTTCAGACCAGGGGGAACTACAGCTATTTCACAGGCAGCACTATCCACTGGGTTTTCTTAAATACTCTGCAGGGCCTGGCCTGACCAAGATCAGTCGAGCAGGTATGTTCTTCCCACATTAAAGCCAATTAACTCTGGATGGAGATGAGTGAGAGCAACATTTAGTCCAGTTTTGCCTTCTCTGTGGACAGATTCATGTTGGCTGAGGCTGAGTCTCACATCTTTCCTGGAGGCAGAGCCTCCTGTGCGAGTGAAGGCCGGAGCCATTAGAGCAGGGCAGGGCTTTGATCTCAAAATTGCACCACTTGAAATTGCAGAGGAAAAAACCTGAGTTAATAAAACAGCAGGCAAGCCTGCAAGTGAATCACTCCAGCTTCTCCAAAAGGATCAGCCCTTGTGCCTCTGAATTAGGGGGCAGGAGCCATGCAGGACCCCAGAGGCACACAATGCTCCTGATGGGCTCGGTGCAGAAAGAGCAGGGACGTGCCAGCTTTGGCAGGGCAAGATGCCAGCAGAGGCAGGGAAAAGCAGGACAGGGGTGGGTGGGAGTGTGCCACAGCTCTTGGGGAGCAGTGGAGGAGCAGGAGGCTGTGGAGGAGCAGCTCTGTGCAGCCTCCTGCCCTGGCCCCGAGCTGTGGAGCCGCTGCGGTCGGCACAGTGCCCGGGCAAATGGGGCTGGCTCTGCAGCCCAGTGCCATTCAGCAGCTCCCAAACCAGACCTGACTTGCTCCCTGCCAGCTCCAGAGCAGCCTGAGCAGGGTGGATAGACATGCCCTGAGGATATGTCTGCATTGCAGTGCAGAGGTGAGACCTGGGCTGGGTGAGGCAGAGCTGGGCTGGTCCCTGGGAGCCGTGGGGCTGCGGAGCACCCAGGACATGGGAGGTGTGTGCTCCTGGGCTCCAGGCTCTGGAGGAGGAGGAGGGAGGCTGTTCACCCCAAAGAGCCTCATGATGCTTTTGGGAACTGAATCTTGGTGGTGGAAGGACTTTATGGACTGGCATGTGTTGGGCTCATCAGTGGGGTGGCCATGCTGTTAAGATCACATGGGAAAAATCATAAAATTGTGAAATCATTTAGGTTGGAAAAGCCCTTTGAGGTCACTGAGTCCAGCCACTAGCCCAGGACTGCCGAGGTCACCATCAAACCATGTCCTTAAGTGCCACATCTACACATCTTTTAAATCCCTCCAGGGATGGTGACCCCATCACTGCCTCAGGTTGCCTGTTCCAACACCTGACACCTTTTAGTGAAGATATTTTTCCTAATATTCAATGTATACCTCCCAGCCAGCAGCACTGGGAAATGGTAATGCTGAAATTGGGAAAAACACACTGCTCACTTCCTTAGAGTGCCTTGGGTTTGACTGAGGACTCTCAGCCCCTGCAACCTGGCAATGGGACAAACTCCAGCCCTCAGCTGGGTGGTTCATCTCCAGGAAACCAAAACCATCCAAACAGATTTTGGATGACTCCAGAAAATATTTCCTTTTAAAGGTGTCCCATCTCCTGAGTCTGTGCTGCAAATGTGGTTGCTTATTCCTGAAATTCTTCTGTACTAGACAGAAAAAAAAAAAAAAAAAAGGTAGATAAAGAAATGATCAGAAGAAATTTTATCAACCCAAATCACAGGTGATTTTCAGTGGGGTCTTGGGAAATAAAGTCTGGCACGAGTCAGCAGCCTCTAGAAGAGTGGAGATGATTTTCCTCCTGGCAGCTCCAGGCACCTTGGGAATTTCCTCTGCTCTCAGCACCCAGCACTAGATGGCATCCAAGGTGGGAATTTGGGCTCCCAAATGCAGTCCTGGGCTCTGAAACTATAATGGTAGCTGGATTAAAAAATGAGGATTCCCATCTAGATGAGGGGAAAAAATCAGAGGGCCAAGGAGGTGGAGTTCTGCCATCTCCTGCTGCCATCTCACTGTGGTGCAGCCCCCTCCAAGATCTGTTCCACCACCTCAGTGAGTGCTGGGCCACCAGGACAGGAAAATAATGGGACAGAGGGAAGAGCAAAGGCACCATCCACAAGTTAAGGTGCATTCAAACCTCCAGGGTTGCATCCCCCCATCCTCTTTTTCCTCGGAATGCTGCCAGCACACTGCACACACTGCTGAGTGGGGTCCCTCAGTGTCACCCAAGCTCTGCAGCGTGGGGTGACTGGAAATGCCGCTGCTCTGAGCTGGAAAACATTTCCCAGTGAGGGAATTACCTTTGCATCATCCACTGTGTTTACTAAATAAACCAAACTGTCCATAGGCCGTTGATGGGATTTGGGAGAAAGCAGAAGCACCATGAGAGACAACCCTTGCCTGGGAGACTTTTCCTCCTCTTCACCTTGGAGGTGTCTGTGGGATGAGGAGGGGGAGTGCCCAGCATCTCTGCCTATCACCCATCTGTGTTCTCCTGGGTGGAAGGTGGGATTAGCCCCCCCCAGCCCTCCAGCTTGGGAAGAAGATTATTTGCTTTTATCCCCTCTCAGCTATGCCATGGCCATGAACAGGTTCCTCAGGAGAGGCAGCAGCCAGGAAGGGGCTCAAATGCACACAAAGGTGTGAGGAGCAGCCAGGTAATGGTTACATGGCCCTTGGTGGCTGCCTGGAAGTGCAGGAGCCACGGGAGAGACACGAGGCTTCCCCCCCTGCCCTGTCTGCACTCTGCAGGTGACCTTAACAACTTAAGAGCACTGTGGGATTGCCAGCTCCATTTCCTGTGCCCTGGCCCTGCTGAGGAGGGTGCCAAGGTCCAGGACCTGGAGGTGACTTTACAGCCACCTCTCCTGATGGTTTTTACTCTGTCTGGAGCTGAGCAAAGGGTTCTCAGGTCTGAATATCTCACCACTGCCCAGAAATCATTCTCCCTCTGAAACACCTTTGTGCTTTTGTTTTTCTTTTCCTTGTGTTTTCCTGGTGTGAGCACAGCATCAGGCAGGGATGCAGGAGAGCTTTATTGAGGTTCTGCTGGAGGTTGAAATACTTCTCTTCCCAAAAGTATATGTACCTACAAGGAATAGCTTCAACCCAAGCCCTGAGTAGGCAGAGGCACTACAGACTGCTGTTTGTGTGTCCATTCCCTGGGCCTGCAATTATGGGGAAATTGCCATCGTGTAAGCAGCAGCTGTATGAATAACTCTATTATTTGTTATTATTAGTCCTAGATGTGTGTTTTTCTTGAGATCATATCTGCACAAGAAGGCACATTAATAATAGCCTTTTGAACTGGCCAAGTTTAATTTCTATGGCTCGTGAAACTTTTGAAGCAAGGTGCTGTTTATTGCTTTCTTCTGAAATCAAAGCTCTTGAGCAGCAGCAGAGAGAGCTCTGTGTTGTCCAGGCTGAGTTCCTGTGAGGGCAGGCGGTCATGTTGAGCTCACCCTCCCCTCCTCATCTGGCATCAGCAAAAGGGTCTCGTGTTACAGCCTGGTGCCAGCCTATTTTAGGAAGCAAGATTCCCCTTTTATGCAATTATTTTTCATGTGAGTTTAAGTTCTGTTCTCCTTTGCTCTTTTTCTGTTTTGGTCTGTTCTCTCTCTTGCCTTCAGGTGGGGTGTGTGATACAGAGAACAGCAGATCTCAGCCACCAAGGTGCTGTCTGAGTCTGGGAAACAGGAGCAAGAATGGGTCAAGAATTAGGAAAAACCATGGGGAGTGTTCATAAAAGGACTTGGAGCTGCTGGAGCGAGTCCAGCCATGAGGATCGTCTGAGGGCTGCTGAACCCTGGGAGAGCTGTGGGTGTTCAGCCCAGAGATGGTTCCAAACAGACCTTAAAGCCCCTTCCAGTGCCTAAAGGGGATCCAAGAGAGCTGGAGAGGGACCTGGGACAAGGACATGGAGAGGACAAGAGGCAAAGGCTTCACACTGACAGAGGCCAGGGGTAGATTAGATAGCAGGAAGAAATTCTTCCCTGTGAGAGTGGTGAGGCCCTGGCACAGGTTCCCAGAGAAGCTGTGGCTGTCCCATCCCTGGAAGTGTCCCAGGCCAGGCTGGACAGGGCTTGGAGACACCTGGGATAGTGGAAGGTGTCCCTGCCATGGCAGGGGGTGGAACAAGATGATCTTTAAAGTCCCTTCCAACCCAAACCACTCTGAGATTCATGTTTTCTCTTTGAGGGCCATTATTAGGAGCTCTTCATCCAAGTACAGTAGAAAAGAGTAAAATCAAGTTCCTTAATGCCCATCATGACCTAGCAGAATTTTTTGGGCTGCTTGTGAGGTGCCCAGAGAAGCACAGGCAGTCACAGGGCCACCCAGGCTGGCAGTCCCTGAGAAAACAAACCCAAATGAAAGCAGTAAAACAGTGCCTTCTCAGACTTGTGTGATTTGTGCTTTTGCACTTGGGTTTGTCACCCCAAAAGCATTTTGCCCCACTTTCCCAGCAGCTGGTGGCACAAGGATTTGCTGAAGGCAGGAGGGTGTAAAGGTGGGAGAGTGCCTGGGAAAAAGTGGGCAGGTGAGGACGGGCAAAATGAGAACCCAAAATGCCTCTTTTTGAGGAGGGGGAGGTGTCTTTTTCTTTAATTTTTGAATCTCACTGTTTCAAAATAGTCTTGTGGTTTGGAAACAGGAGGATTTTGACATTCAGTGTTTGATGTTGGCAATTCTGATAGAGCAGATAAAGAAAGGGTCTGTGGTGGAGCACAGGAGTTATTTGTGGGCTGTTGGGCAATGACTGTCAGTGAACCTGTGTCTTTGTGTGTTTAAAGTGTAGTCCCTGACATTTACTGCCAATTTTAAAGGGATTTACTCTTTGCTATTTCATAATCCCTGATTCAGAACAAATTTGCAGATTTTGAAGATGAGAAGAGACCATTAATGCCCTAGTCTGAGTCTCTGGATAGCTGAAGCCACCTAATTTCATCTCCTCCTGTACTGAGGCAGATACATTGTGTTCAGCTGCACCACAAAGCAAGACATGAAGGCAGAAAGATCAACCACTAACCCAATACTCAAAAATGTCTTCTAAGGTTTGACCATTGTCACTATTTAAAATAGAGTGAACAATGTGCTTCTCATTTTCCTTAGTCCACCTCCGGGTAGAAGAATAATTTTTACCCAAAAATTCATGTAAAAGCAAGTATTTCTTCATCCTGTTCAAAACAAAGGAAAAGATAAGCTGGATTTATAACCCAGAGAATCTGCTTGGCTTCACAGGGAAAATAGCCTCCTTCTAGTGGTTTGATGCTGTAGTCTGTAAGGCAACTTTGTGTGTATTTGTAAAATCATTTTAACTGCAGTAAGGTAAATATCATAACTTGAACAGAATTTTTTCTTCTTTACAGACATTTCTTCAGCCTTTGGAAATCCAGTGTCCCAAGCAAAATTAAACTGGCAGAGAAAACTGAAGCAAGAAGGGAATTGTGTGCCCTCAGAGAGAAAATTAAAAAGTTTTTTTAACTGGAATTGTGTGTGACAAGTGTGACAAGGCTTGGCTATTAAAAGGCTGTGTTGCAAGATCATTTTTTGGGGAAAGAATTGCAGCTAGAGAGGGGGTGTGAAACAACTGGTTCATGCTGAGTCAGTAAATTGAGTGCTGTAGTTTTGTAATGCACTTTTAACCCAAACTGTGGATCCTACCACTCCTGAGTTTTTGGGCCTGGCTCTTATCACAGAAGCAAACAGCCCCTGTGAAAGGATTCAGAATACAAATGGGGGAGCAAATCCTTTTCAGAACTATAAAACCCTCTTGTCTTTTAAGGAGCCTGAGCCTTTCTGGCAAGACTTTCAAGGCAAACAGTGTCGAGGTCCTCTCGATGAATAGCAACATTAATATATTAGGTGTGTATTATGTAAATCCATGCTTCAGTGGAGCACTAGATAAGATAAATGGGAGCAAAGAGCAGGTTTTGAAGGCTGCTGCTGAGATTTTGTGGGTGTGCTGTGCCACTTGAAGGCTCGGTGCAGAACTCAGAGCCCACTGAAGTCCTGCCCTCCCCGCCTGCTCAAGCAGCTGCTGCTGTGGAGCCATCAAATTTTGTCACCATGTGGCACAACCTTGCTCAAACACAGCACTGCAGGGCTGTGCCTGAAAAACCTCATTTCTCCCTGTTTTGGTGCAGAGGCAGGGAAGCTCCTCCATTGCAGAACTGGCTGTGCCTCACCCTCACATCCCCCTGGCACTGCATGGCACAGAGGGATGACCAGGTTACAGCAAACCCAATCTGTGTGTTGAAGCAAATATTTGGGGAGGGTCCAGCCTGGCCCTGGCAAACACACAGAAATTCTTGAGGCTGATGGACAATGACTTATCAAGACAGAGCGGCTTGGGAGCAGATAAGCCCAGGGACTTGTGCATTGTATACAAATACCTGGCCTGGCCCTCGCTGCTCACATGAGGAGTGATGCTGGAGCTCTGCCCAGGTGAAACTCCATTTTTTGTTCTATAATTGTGCAAAATAGGATGGACAGAGGGTCCCCAAATGTGGAGCCACACGCTTCACTTTTATTTGTGCTGCTTCATCTCTTGATGAGCCCAGATCTTGCTCCACTTCTTTTTTTCTTTTTTTGCTTGTGATGTCTTTCAAAAGCCTCTCCCAGTACCATCCCATCAAAGCAGAGTCGTGATTCACTTTGGGAAGGCACAACCTCGTGTTCAGCATCCCTTTTCCTGCTGCCCCACGGTGGCCACCACACACCTGCCCCACCAGCACCCGTGTTCATCATCAGGGCTTCACGCTTTGAAGGTGATGCCAAAAGCTGTGGGGTGGGCCATAAAAATGGCTTGGTCTAGACGTGGAAAAAGATATTAATTTTTCTTTCACTTTTCACTTGCACGTGGAGCATTTTCAACCAGGTCATTGAGACAGTTTGCGACCAGAAATAAATCCAAGCCGAAAAAATGTCAGCGGACCTGTTTACTTTATAAACCACAAATGTTTGTATCCTGCAACAAATACCTGGGAAGTGCCTGGACCAGACATTACAAACGTGTTAACTACCCCGAGTTAACCAGCAATCAATTCGGGGAGAAAAACCCAAGCTGGACCTCTCCTCTGAGACTGCTCTTCATAACGGGGCTTTCATTTAGGCCCTGGCCTAGCAGCGTAATTAAACCATGGCACATTCTTGACTTTCAAACAAACTCCTGGGAGCTGGCCAGCCCCAGCACAGACCCGGATTTCACCAGGCTGGAAAGCAGGGTGATGTTCCACGTCTTTCACGAGCTGTTGTTGACGGTGGAAACGCCTGCCCGCGGTAGAAATTGGGAATTCCACAGACAGCTCTTCAAGGCTACGCTCATAAACACGTGAAGGGATTTGGGGGAAATATATGAAAATACTGGTCTGTTGAAATGCTTTTTGCAATGCCAAGGTGTATTATTGAGGCCTGAATTTTTTAATAATTAGTGTGCATCAATAGTATTTCAGACTGCTGATTTTTGATTTATTTGCTCATTTCTCTGTCGATACCGGGCCATGACCTGCAGAGGTGCTTTGATGGAGCTGGAGTTTGGCATTCCCAAGCGAATGCTGAGGAATGGCAGTAGATGGTGCTGTTATTCTCTTTTTTGAGGACAGGGATGGCAGACACAACTGTGACTGTACACAAGGTGTTACCAGTCCCCGGTGTCCCCAAATTATAAATCAGACTCCTTCAAATCATGGGATTTGGTCTTTAGAAAATCTTAAATAATGTCCTCTATTACAGCTTCTGTGTTTTGATCTTTCAAATGAGATTTCAGGCTCACATTTTCATGCTGTTTATTGTGACTATGTAATTTGAAATTTATTTCCTTTTTTTTTTTTCATTTTTGTAATAACGTGAATTGAAATCCTCCAATCATGTCAAGAGCCAGCAAGATTTAGGGGAACTAAATTAAATTAGGGAGAAACATCAGGGTTGTGAAACTTTGCGTGAATACAGATGCTGGTTTCAAAACAGACTGGACTTTAAGTTGTTGGCAAATTGAATGTTGCTGACCCTGAGTGATTTGTGATGCCAGGAACGGGTCCCTGACCACAGAATGTCCCACCCCTCGGGTCACTGAGGCACGTGCCTGAGGGCTGACCCTCCTGGCCTGCATCAGCCTGGATCCCCAACTTCCTGGACAGCACCAAACGCTGCATCAGGATGACATTTATCAGCTAATTCTTTTTAATGACCTGAAGGTTTATGAGGCTTGATCCTTCCCAGCTGCACAGGGGAGGGCAGAACTGGGCCCCCTTTGGATTTCACTTTTATTTGCCTTTCTCTGCAATGACAGGTCTAACTCCAGCCTTTGTAAAAATTTAACAGGGCAATGTTGACTGTGCAGGTTGGACAACCTGGCGCCGGAGATGGTGTCCAGCACGGGGACAGGGGCAGGGGACACAGCAGGTGTCCTGCCCTCAACCTCCTCCTGCCATGGGCTGGGCAGGGCAATGCCCCCACTCCCAGCCCCTCTGAGGGTGTTTTCTCCAGCAGCAGCAGCTGGTGATGCTAAAAATACCCCTGAACAGGGTAGTGGTGGTTGAGCTTTGGACTTTTCAGAAGTTTACTGGTATTTTGGCCTCGTGACTCCAGGCCAGGCCACCTGATGTGCAGCACGTAACCCATGCTCCAATTTTCCCCCTCGTGGGGAACAATCTCAGATAACGGATAACAATCAGCTCACTTTCTTATTTTAGGATTGCTGTAGCCATGGTCATTAGCAGCTCCAAGAAATACAATAGGCAGGGCCTGGTCCTCCCACACTGCGTGTCCCCTCTCCAGAAGAGCTGCTGCCAAAATCCTTCCTGTGACAGAGAAGCAGAGTGGGTTCCCAAGGAAGAGCTGGCTGTTGGTCTGAGGGGGAAGGGGTGGCATGGCACTGGGCAGTGCATCAAAATGAGCATCCCAAAGGGCACACTGCAGGCATCAACTGCTCTGCAACAGCATCTCTGTTTGCAGCACATCAGGAAGAGCAGAAGAGTTGCAACCTGAAGAAGAGAAGGCTCCAGGGAGACCTTAGAACCACTTCCAGTACCTAAAGGAGATCTGAGAGAAATGGAGAGGGATTTTGGACAAGGACATGGAGTGATAGGAGGGGGAATGGCTTTGAAGTGACAGAGGGCATGGTTACATTAGGTATGAGGAAGAAATTCTTCCCTGTGAGGGTAGGGAGGCCCTGGCACAGACTGCCCGGAGAAGCTGTGGCTGCCCCATCCCTGGAAATGCTCAAGGCCAGGTTGGACGGGGTTTGGAGCAACCTGGGATGGTGGAAGGTGTCCCTGCCCATGGGGAATGAGATGATCTTTAGGGTTCCCTCCAACCCAAACCTTCCAGGACTCTGGGACACTCTACACCTGTAAGTGGAACAGCCAGGAGTGCCAGAGCCACGTCCTGCCCAGCCAAGGAGCAGCCCCAGGAGCACAAGGATGGTGCTGACCAAGTGCTGCTGCCCAGCTGCCTCTGCACCCCAGAGCTAGTGCTGGATGCTGCACTGATGGAACCCATTGTAGGGACATCTTAAAGCTGTGCTGGGCCAAGGGGAGTGGGATGGGGTAGGCAGGAGCACAAGGACAAGCTACAGGTTCACTCCCTGCTCCAACAAATAGTTCTTTTATTTTAAATAATGTGTGGGATAAACTACTTCCATGAGCCTGAGAACAGAATCTGGAGTCTTCTTCCTTCCCTTCTCTCTCCCCCACCAACCCTGTGCACCTGGTGGAAACACAAGCTGTCACAACCTCTCAAGAAAGAGGTTTGGGTTCCTCTTGCCCCAAACTGGACCTTACTGTCCCACTTAAGCACCCTCTTCTATGGAGAAGAAAGAGAAAAAAAGGAAATACAAGAACATTTTTACTGTTGTTTTTTGGTTTGGTTTGGGGTGATTTTTTTTGGCAGATACTCTTTTCACCAGGATCATGTTGGCTGCCCATGATGAGTGAGTAAGGTACAAACCTCCTCTCAGTTTTTAAGTTCTTGACATGTCATGAACAGATTTCCACATAGTCCTGTCCCACTGATACAAAGATAAAAGGGGCAGCAACAAGTTCATGCCCCTTCACCCATTCCAGGAATAGCCTTAAAGAGATGATTCTCTTCAAATGACGAGACTGACTGAATAAAATTCAATTCCTCTTTTCAAATTGTTGAGTTATGAAATAAATCTGGAAAGAACCAGTGGTACAACAATTTTTGATCTTCTCGGAAACTATATCAGCGTATTCTTTGTTTACCAGAAGTTGGGTCCAGCTGGGGTGGGAAGGTGGTGAAAATCAGTCCTTCTTCAAAAATGCAGAGAAAAATTCACTAATAATACAAACTCAGTTAGTTCAAATTATTTATATAAAGCAAAACCTCAGTCCACAGTGAAAATTTCAAGTCTGACTGAAAGGAAAAGCTGAGGTCTTGAAGGACACTCTTGCATGGTGTATTTGATAATTCCATTTATGAATAAACAATTATTACCAAGGAATCTCTTGCATATTATTGACAAAGGCACAGAAGCTGCTTTTTGGCGCTGCTGACTTACCCATTGTCAAATGTGAACTGGGCAATTGTGGTGGCTGCTGCTCCCTTAAGAAATTGTCCAAGATTCAGATTTGTGTGTCCTGGCTTGCATCAATTAACAGCACAATCTTTTTGTTATGAAAACGCAAACATAAGTAGCCTGAGGGGTCTTGTAAATGCAAATACAAAACAATAATTTCAATTTCCCTGAAAGTACAAGAAAGCCTCTTTTTTATTATTTTTTATTTGCTGTTACAATTATAAGTCTCTTTTTTAGTGTGTGTATTTTTTTTCTCCCTGCTTTGAACACAAAATGGAATTTAACCCCTGGAATCAGCAGATTTGGGAATGTGGGGAGGATGGAGCCAGCTGCTGGAATTTGTGGGCTCCTCTAGGCAGGGCCAGGCTCTGAAGGGTGAGGGGAAGGTGGATGCTTGGCCCCACAGTGGACATGAGCTGGGCTGGGCAGTGTGCCCACAGCTGGGGGAGAATTCCCACGTGAAGATTCTTTCCACTTGCTCCAGGCATCCAAGCAGCCTAAATTAGGCACCCACACCTCTGCCACGCTCAGGGGAAAGACAGAGAGACCTTGAGATGTGTCCTTCGCAGCCAGTTTGGTCCCCTGGGTGGGTGATTGGCACAATTTTGGGCCAAAAGTGATGCTTTTGTATTCAGTGCTATGGGGTGATAATGGGCAAAAGAGTCCCCTCAACAGCAAGGTGGGAGGTGGCACCTGATTTCACATCAATGAGGCATCACTGAGGCTTAATGAAAAAATTGGGGGAACGTCCAAGGTGTGTTTTCCTCTTTCTTTTTACACCACACATATAAAAGTAAAATTTGAAAACAGCCGCTTCACTTTCTTCCTCCCTGCCAGGCTGGCCTCAGTATGCCCGTGCATGTGCCTAAACAGATTCCTGGAAAACCTGCCCTTGCCCAGGCTTGGGCTGCAGTCTGCAGCTCCGGGAGGAGCAGCAGGGAAGGGTGGCCTTGCTGGGGGCTCTCCCTGCCCGGGAAACACCAGGGATGCAGCAGGATTTGTACCAGCACACAGGTGAGAGGCTGAGGTCAAATGCACGACCCAAAACGAAGAGGAGAAGTGGTTACACACCGTCCTGAGCAGTTCCTGGGGTAGCAGCTCCCTCCCCACCTCCTGCACCCCTGCTCAGAGCACAGCATTGCCCTCCTGCCAGCTCGGGCTCCTGGGAAACCTTTCCTTTACTTCCTTGATGATTTTTAATTAGACCAAACGAGCGATTAACCAACACAACAATCCCTCACCCAATCCCTCTCTCTCGTTACGCTCATTTGATGAAGTTGCTGCTGCTGCTGCGGGAGGGCAAAGTTGCCACGGTTCGGCGGTGGCACCTGGCAGGGTGGCACAGCCAAAATTCAGCCCAGGGTCGCCCCGCTGGCGTCTCCCAGGGTCTGTGGGTACCCCAAACATCATGTCCCCTCCCCTGCTTCAGCACACGGAACAGAGCTGGAGGGCAGGGAGAAAAAAGCACGAGAAAAATATTTATAAAGTTATTTGTTGTTAGTTTTCTGCCCCTTGCACCGTTCCCAGCTTTCGGGAGTCCTCCAGCCTTGGATCGGCTGGTTGTTTTCCTTTCCCCCCTGCACTCCTGTACGAACGAACGCTAGAGGCACCCTTCTTCTGGTCTGCGAGAGAAAACTTAGCTCCTAACTTTTCTTTTTTTTTTTTAACTTCCCTCAGGAAAAAAATGTGGACTTAATTATCTGTGTAAAATGTCAGATGCAGGAAAGGGGCTGTGCTTACTTGGATATCCCATCTGAGGCGAAGTGACTGACTTTTTTTTTTTTTTCTTCCCCCTCTTCTTCTTCTCCATTTTTTTTTTTTTTTTTTTTTTTTTTTTTTTTTTTTTTTTTTTCCTGAGGGCTGGAAAGCGCCTCTCGAAATAAAAGTGCAGAACCGAGCCGGTGGCTCCCAGAGCGGCCGGGGCGGGCGCGGCGGGAGCCCCCAGCGCAGCGCAGCGGAGCCCAGCGCGGAGCCCACCTGCCCCCGGGGCAGCATCGCCCCGCACCTTCTCCCGGACTGAGACCTTCATACATACACAGAAACACACATATATAGATAAATATATATATATATATATATATATATATACACACTTTTTTTTTTTTAATCCTTCCCCCGGCTTTTCCTCCAGGACTTTTCCACCGCCTTCGGGACAACCCGCAAACTTCTCACTCGCTGCCCCTTCGCTGCTTTCCCGGTGATTGGGGTTTGGTTTTTTTGGGCTTGTTTTGGTTTTTGTTTTGCTACTTTGATTTTTTTTTTTCCCCTCCTCTCGCCTTGGGAAGACCCGCCTGCCTCTCTCGCCTCCCGTGCCCCACCGGAGAGGCCGGGAGCGGCTCCGGCGGCGCGGGCAGCACCTCCCCGGCGCACGGCGTGCGAGCCCGGCGGCGGCGCAGCTCGGCTCGGCTCGGCTCGGCTCCGAGCGGCTCCCTGCGGCCCGGCACGGCCCGGCTCGGCTCGGCACGGCTCGTCCCGGGCGCTCGCCCCCGATAATGCAGAGCTACAAGTACGACAAGGCGATCCCGCCGGAGAGCAAGAATGGGGGCAGCCCGGCGCTCAACAACAACCCGGCCAAGAGCAGCAGCAAGAAAGCCCTGCTCATCTGCCTCGACTGCCTCTGCCTCGTCATGGGTGAGCACCGCGGGCTCCGCGCCCCCTCTCCCCGCTCCCGCACCCCCTCCGCTCCCCGGGAAAAACTTTTGGGAAAGTTCGGCGGCGGGCGGGCAGAGCTCGGCCGTGCCCCGGCCGCGCCGCTTCCCAAACAAAAGCGCGGAGCGGGGCCGCCGGGAGAGCCGGGCCGGGCGGCGAGCGGGGCAGCCGGGGACCGGCCGCGCCTGGCCGGGGAGCGCGGGGGGCGGCCGGGGGTCCCCGCGGGGAGAGCCGGGCACGGCAGCCCCGCACCCCGGCGCACTCAGTGCGGGTGATTCGCTGCTGTTGGTGCCTCGCTGCCCCCGCGGCCCCTCTGCCGGCGGTGGGGAGCGGCCCGGGCGGTGCGCAGGGGGCACTGTGGGCTCGGGGATGCGCCCCGGGGCTGCCCCCGGCGCGGGCCCCGCTCCCGGCGCTGCCTCGGCGGCACCTCGGCGGCGCCGGGGCCAGCTCCAGGTGGAGGCAGCGCTCTACGCTCAGCCCGGCTCGTGTTTTGGTTAATAATGGAAAACAGCAACTCTTGCCGCTCCGGCTGCCGTGTCGCTCTGCTGGCGGCTTTACCAGCGCTCCTCTCTTTCTCCCGTCTCCCTAAACTCATTCCGGAGCGCTCTCGCAGCCCCTGGCAGAGGTTTGGGTTTGCCTGTCTGATCGATTTTTTGGAGATGCGATGGCTTTTTGGAGATGCTGTAGCGTGGAAGGGAACTGTCAACAGCGCGTCTCAAAAAAACTTTTTGCATTCCAAAACATCAACCCTTCCATTGTGGCTGCGATGCTGAATGTTTAATTTACAGACACGGGCAGGGGAAATCAACCGGCTTCCAACAAAGAGATTAATAACACAACAGCACGTGAGTTTAATACTCCAGACACCACAGTCTTTAAACAATTGTTTCTGCTTAGAGCCCATTTTTTAAAGACTGTCAGTTTGATTTAATTTTTATGCAGTTTATTGATCATCTGGTGTATATTAGGGGGCACTAATACATTAGGAGGGGAGGCATGGTTTTCTCTTTATATTCCCACAAGAATAGGGGCCAGTGCAGAAAGCTTCATCTTCTCGGATCTGGAAAAAATAAAAATACTTGCTATCCCCTATATGAAACTAATATAAGTAGGAACATAACTCACTGGACTTACCTCACTTATTTAAGTAGATAGTCGAATTCCTAGTAAAACAGCTCCTAGGAGTCAGAACTTTTAAACTTTTAGTTACCCAGGTTTTCTTAACTTGGGGCGTTCCTGGCATGAGTAGGTGCTATTTGAATGGGGAAAGGGTTTTGCTTCCCCTTCTCTGGGCTAAGGGTCCTAAATGAAAAAGCAGTTGGTTGACATGTGTTATTCTACTTGTGCTAGTTTGGGTAAACAGGACTTATCAAGCATCACTGGAAAGTATTGTTAGCAGAGAATTATGTGATACAGCAAAACGGTGATTGTTGCTTTGTTTCAAGTTGCTACAGGTGGAAATCAGGAAGTAAACACCAGAGTTGGCTTGTTTAGGGGTTTTTGTTGGGGTTCTTCGTTGCTGTTTTGTTGTTTGAGTTTTTTTTAAGGTGAGGAGTGTTTAAATGCAAGAGCATGAATGCAACAGAAAGTTTAGGTCAGACTGGTCACTGGCAGGTGAAGGGCATGGGTGGGACATGGTGAGGGAGATGATTGTGGGATGAGAGCCCATGATTTGTGTTTGGGGATGGATAGCCCATGGTGTGTGTTTGGGGATGGGCTCTGCCAATACACCCGGACCAGGACCAGGAGTATGGGACCTGCCAGTGGATGACTGGGCATGAGCTGCTGTCAAAGCTGCCCCACTCATGGGAGGCTTGACTTGCTCTTCCCTCTGCCTTTTGCTAGAGTAGACTATGAGCTTATGGTTTGCTAGTACTTGATTCCCATTTTCTTGTTTTAAAAATCCCCAAAAAACCACTTGGAAAGTGGAAAAAAGTTGCCTTAGCTGAATCCTTCCTGTAAGAGAAAGGTGGACAGGTACAAGTTGATGGATATTTATGTATACAGTGGGGAAAAAAAAACCCTAGGTAAGATAAAAAGGAGCAGAATTGGGTGAAATGACTTCTTCTGAGGTGGAGGGACCAGCAGAGATCTAATGCTGGTGCATGTGGGCACATGGCCAGTGGCCTCCAGTGCAGTCAAAGTGAGTTACGCCTCTTGAGCAGCTGCCCAAAGACATTCAGAGAAGCAGGGAAACAGAAGGCTTTTTCTCATTTGAGGACCACTTTAGGAAATATTAAAACTGGCTGTTTGATTTGCAGAGGCCTGTGACGCTGCACTGGCTCCTGCTGCAGGTAATGCCATAATTCGGCCTTGAATTGGTTTTCTCTGAGGGGAAAATAAAAAGAGGGAACTATGGCTGGAATGTTTTTCAGAAATGACACACTCTGTGTGAGGCTGTAGATGTGTACAAACCCTTTGTTTACACACAAATTTAAACAAATTACCCAGAAGACAATTACCATAAACATCTAAGAAAGTCTGAATTAGTAAAGCGGAGCTATCAGGAGCTTCCTTCAGCTTTAATTTGGTGAGAGTAGTTAGAAAGATCCACTTTTGTCTTTCATCCTTAAGCACTACAATGGTTATCTTGATAGCAAATGCATAAAAGGAAGATTTGTATCTTTTTCTTCTTGAGGAGCAGAGTCACTGAGCCAGAGGCTGGTGGAGTGGGTTGGATGAAGATCCACTGCACCAAACCCTCCATTTTTCCTGCATTTCCAACTTGAGTTGAGTTGGCAGGGAGCTGGATGTTCCTGAATGACCAGCCCACTCCTCTAATGAGTGCACTTGGCACTCATAAATCCCTGGGCTCTTTCATGAACAAGAGGTTTGATCGCCGACACTGAGAACTTCCCAGAAATTCTGTGCCCGTGCTTAACTCAGTAAAAAAAGGCAGAAAAGAACTGAGTGTGCATTTATTAAAGCAGGTCATGCAAGGGGGGAAAATAACTTTCTCCATCTGCTTCCTCCTCTTGGGAGGGCTCTGTTTAGAGGATTGGAAGATGCTTCCTGAAATTGTTAGGGCCACAGGCGAGCTTGGTGGTGTGGAAGAGTCCCTGCTGCCCTGTCCCTGTCTCCTGATCACTGCAAAAGATCTGAAAATGTGATGGAGGGGGTCTGGGCAGGTCTGAAGTTCCCCCTGCTGAGCTGGTTGGTGTCTTTACTTTGTAAAGCAGTGGGGAACTCTCCGAGCAGCAAAACGAGAGGCGTGATGGGTGGACCTCACTCCATCCACCTTCATCTGATCATCCACAGCCCATCCCTCTGCCAGGAGTTTCCTGCACCTCCTACCTGGAGTTTGGAGGTGTTGTCTGGGGGAACTGGGGTAACCCTGGCTGGGGCAGATCTCAGGGGACAACTTTCCCTGGTGCCATGGGGTTTTGCTATCCTGCAACAGCCTCCAAACCTTCTCCTGATGCAGGAGACATGGCCAGGTGAGGAAAAGCCTCCTGCCCTGACCCTTGAGGTGAGATGTTTTGGAGCCTGGCCCCACAGCTGTAGCATCTAGGGTTAAATTTACTCCTCTCAGACCTGCTGTTTTCCCTTGGCAGGGGCTCCTGGTGTTCAGCAAGCTCTGAGCAACCACCTGTGCTCTGCTGACGGGTGCTAAGTCAAGCATTTAATCTCGGAAGAGGGGAAGGCTGTGTCAGCAAGGGTGACAGGCCAGATGAGGGTCTTCAGTAGCTTGTATTTGTGCAGCTTGTGCAGGTAAAACAGCTTCCAAAAAGTCCTGCTTGTGCCATAAAACAGAAGGATTTCATCTGGCATACCTGCTTCTGAGGCTTGTGGAAATTGGCTTTATGGGAGCATGTGTTTCAGGCTGGTGGGATGTAAACTGCACATAATTTACTGCCCTTCTTCTTTTCTGCCTCTAATTTAATTTTCTCTCTTCTGTCAATCCCAGTTAATCTGTGCAACACAAGTTTTACTGCCTTGGGAAGCTTTCTTGAAGCAACAGATGGATAGACCTCTTACAACCTTAATATCTCTGCAGCTTTCTCACAAATTTGGCATCTCCTGTAGCGAGCTTGATGCTAAAATGAACTTTGAAAGTAAATGTTTATGTTAGCTGGACCTTGACATGTTTATGTAAGTGGGTATATAATCTTATAATTTGGGCTAACAGTTTAGATTACTCTTGACTTCCCTCTTCTGTGTAGAAAATTGTGTAGTCCTCCAGCTCTAGAAGCAAAAAGGATTTCAGCTCTGCCAGGGGCCCTGTCGCTTCATCACAAAAATTGGTGCAAACAGGCCTGGGATTGTCATTGAAGTGTAAGGTGTGGGAGGAATTGGAGATGAGGAGTGAGGTTAGAGTTATTTGGATGGTGTAAAGCTGGATGTGTTGAGCTAAGCAACTTTACTTTGTTTGGGTTGGGGCTGTTGTTTTTATTTTTAGGACTGCCCTGCTGCACAGCCCTCACTTGTTGCATGGGTGACATCTTTCTGTGCACCTGAAGAAGACACTGAGCCAACCATTTCTTGTTTCCAGCAAGGGACAGCAATACCTGGCTGTACCAAACCAGCTGGACAGTCCCAACCCCTCGGTGGTGCCTTCTCCAGGCTGTGTCTCCGTGTTGAGCCCACAGCACATGGGAGAAGCTGTGTGGGTGGAGAGTTGTCATCATGTTTTGAGCATCCCTAGGTGGGGTTTGGTCGTTAATGTTTATGTATCTCTCCACAACCTGTAGGATCTCCTGGTGGCAGCAAGCTCCTGGCCAGGGATGGCTGCTCTGGAGGTGCTCTGGCAAAGGCAGGTTGGCAGAAGTGGCACCTCGGTATGAGGTTGTTGTGCAGTTGGACTCTGCCAGAACTTGGGAGTTAAAGGAGCTTTTTTTTTTTGAGCCTGGAAAAGCTTCTTATTGAACCAACAGTCAGCACCTAAAGTGTGATACCCATCTGTTGTGCCTCCCTTGAAAGACCAAAGGAGCCAAAGATGACTGGAAGTAAAGGGGAGAGAAATATTTTGGAGGTGTTTGAAATCCACTTTTTCTGCATTTGCTTTGTGAAAACAAACAAACAAACAAAAAAGAGAACCGACCTATCAAAAAGAGATTATTAGTGACAATTATACTTGAGGTGTTAATTGCAGAGCAAGGAAATGCTGTACCTATGGCAGACTGAGTCCTCAGGGGTATAAATCTGTTGGCTTTCCTGAGTTGGTGGAACTTGGCCAGCCTGAAGATGTGTCTCCAGGAAAAGCAGAATTACGTGCAACTGCTTCATGGCCAGGAGTGCTTTGAATCCTGTGTACCTGCTGCTGAGACAGGCAGGAGATGGGAATCACAATTACAGCAGATGACATTTTTTTAATTGTCTGTTTGTAGTGAGCACGGAAAATAATATAAACATCACTCCCAGATCAAACGGATTATTTTTATACCCTTTAAATCTCCATTTAATATGCATGCCTTTCCTAGGCTGCTTTGGTCTGACTCTGTTTGTCTGGATACAGGCTGGTGGTGTCTTCTCCAGATGCGTGTACCACCCAAAAATGGTTTGCATACCACAGCTGGGGAACCTCTGGCAAACCAGGGCCCCTCTTCAGCATCTGAGATAGGCAGGGTGTTTGTGTGGCCCCATCTCTGCCTGAAATGCCTTCAAAGAGGGGGAGGCAAAGGCCCAGCTCTGCTCTGGCGGAGCAGGCTCCATCCTCCCCGTTCCCTTCATACAATGCTCCCACTTCATCCATAGTAATCCAGAAGGGACCCTTGTGGTCTCCCGGCCTGCCTGTGCCTGGAACAAGGGCCTGCCTGTTGAAGGCAGCGTGGGGAAAGGCAGCAGCCTTCAAACCCTCCTCTCCCAGCATTCACACAGCCAGAGCTGGGAACAGCAGCTTCCCTGGCATCCCAAGGGGCTGTGTCCCAGCGGGGGAAGGAAGCAGGGAAACCCCCTCCCAGGATGTGGCTTTCCCCCCTGCCAGCTGAGGTTTTGTATGAGTGCTATCATACATACATATATATATATATATATATTTATTATTTTTTTAAAAAACATTTTCTTCCTTTTTGTTGTGTCTTAGGGCCTTGTTCAGCTCTTTCAATAGGTCAGGTTTCATCTTTTAAACAAACAAACGAAAAGGCTCAGAAATGAGAATGATAAAACCTCAATGAAAGAGGTGAATTAAAGTAATCCAGCGCTTATCCTGTAATTATAAAAGTCTGAAGTCAGTTTTCTGAACGCTCTTCTGTGTTTCCCCCCTTGCCAGCGTGTCTGGAGGCCCAGCCTGTGGCCAGCCTTCCATCTGCTTTTCCAGACACCTCAGCTGGGTGGGTTTTGCCAAAAGCTGGGAGGAGGATGCCCTGTGTGTCACATCTCCCATGGATCAGTGGCCCCCTTTGCCAGAAGAGCATATGCATCCCTTTCAAAGCCCATCTCCGTTTCACTCTGTCCCATGGCATCCACCTTGGAGGGGCACTACCTGCTCCACAGTTTTAGAGCAGGTGGAAAATTCTTTCGTGTGGGTCAGGTGTCTGTGGCCAGGGATGTGTTGGAGCAGCTGCTGGGAAATTGGAGAATCCCTTCTTGCCTCTCAGCTGCACGCAAAGGGCTCAGTTGCAACAGTGGGATCATGATCAGCAGAAGCTGCTCCTCCAGTTTGACCTGAGGAAGCAGAATGCCACGAAAACCAGGGAATTTGAAGTGTCTTTGTTTGGATTTTGATGCAAACAGCTTGAAAGCAAGCCTTCAGCATAAGTTTGTTACCAAGAGAATGCATGAATGAGTTTGAAAATCAGCTTTATCACAGCCGGTTTGGAAGTACCAGAAATTCCTATGGAACTCCATCCTTTGGAGTCAGTCACGTAAATGGGCTTGTTTTTCACATGTGCTGGATGTTTTGGAGACAGAGGGTTGGAAACAGATTCTGCATCAAGTCAAGTTACACGCAGAACATGTAATTTAACTCCAGAGCTTGTGATGCTCTGCAAATGCCTGTGCTCTTTGTGCTGTGTGTTCCTGTTCCAGCCCTGGAACAGAACTGCATCCATGCACGACCTTGTCTTCTCTGAGCACTTGGTGCCCTCCTTCAGGGCCAGGCTGGGGCTGCCAGCCAGAGCCCAGATGGAGCTGCAGCTGGTCTGACACTGGTGGTGACACTGACTCCATGGAGACTGCTCATAATCCTCTACTGCTCTCCCAGAGTTCTGCATCCCTTGCCCAGAAAGATGTGGAACTGTGTTTTTCATAGCACTGAGGAGCTTGGGAGGTGCCTCCAGGTTTTATGGTAAAACACACCAGTGGGCATAACCTGTGTTGGTTGTTAAACACGGCAGATTGGGGCTGGAGCAGCTGGCATTGCTGGGTTCATCCACAGCTTGCTCTGAACACCAAAGGTGCCTGTGGGACCAAGCTGCCCTTCACCCCTTCAGGAGCTTGCAGGTATCAGACTGCACCTCTTGGAGCCTCATCATCTTTTCTGGATGCTGGAAAACAGCATGGATCTTCTTCCATGGTTTTAAAGAGAAGAAGTGAAAGTTACTGGTGAGATGTTTTGGGCAGCCATCGCTGCTGAAAGAAATGATACTCCTTCAGAGAGCTTTTGCCTCCCAGCAGTGTCAGTCTGGTGCTGCACAAAAGAAGAAATTAGCTGCTTTCACCTGTAAAATCATAAAAAATGACTGCCATTTTTGGCCAGCCAGCAGTACCCCTGTGTCTGATCATGCAGGCACTGCACACAGATATTAATCACATTTTTGTTAATTGAGCATTAATATGAAGCTGGGAACTCATCACATCCTCCCAGTGCCTAGCTACTGAATTTGAAAACCAATGTGCCAAAAGGGGTCTGGGCTTCCTGTCTCCTTGACGCTCAGCAGGTTATTTAGGACTTTTTTGGGGGTGTAGTGTGTTGAGCTTTCCTTTAAGCCTGGAGGGAGCAGCCAGCCCAGCCCTGGTTATTGTTCCCAGCCAGCTGACAGTGAGCTCTTTGCTCTGGTCTTTGTAGCAGCACAGCAGCCGTGGCAACCAGTCCCACATCCCAAGCATTTTGAAGGTTTCCAAGACTTTCCTGCAAGTCCCACCACCCTTTAAAGTGCTATTTTTCCAAAGGGTAAGTCGCACACAGCGTGGTAAAATGCTGATAAGCAGGTCTGGTCAGTAACCACTGGGTGCATTTGTGTTCTGAGTGATGCTCAGGGAGTAATTTTGGATGGCTGGTGAGCTGATGGCAGGCAGCAAAACTCCTTTGAAGTCGATAGCTGTGAATCAGTTTGGTGTTAGCAGGTTTCTGGAGCGCCGCTTTGATGGCTGATCAGATGGCCCTTGCTTTTTGGGGAGCTGCTTCTCCCTGAATTCAAGTGCTGGGCTGAGAATCCCTGTGCCAGGCTGTGCTGCCCTTGGTCCTGCCCAGGCACGTCACGGGAGGTTTGTGCCTCTGGGAGTTTCTAATCTGGGGAGCCAGGGAGCAGAAGGAGCAGCATCACCTCGGCGCGTGGGCAGGCACTGGAGCCCGGCGAGGGCACACTTTGAAGGCAGTGTTTCCAGTACAGAGGCACCCAGGTGCCCAGTGGGGCTTTCAGAGCTGCTGAGGCACCTCTGATTCCTTCCTGAGCTCCCTGTTGGAGCTGCAAACTTCAGTACTTCAGTGCTTCTGCCAGGCCTCCCAAAGCATCTTAATCAGATCTTTGGCGACTGTGGAGGAGTCTGTGACTGCCAGGGCTTGGGCTGAATGTGTCCCTAGGACATGTGTGCACCTGTCCTGGGGCTTCCCACCTGAATTCCTGTGAAAACTTACCCAGGTGCCTCTGTTCTGGTGCTTCTCCTCTGCAGAAAAGGGAAACAACTTTGGATTCACCAACTGCAGCAGGAGCTGGCTTGTCCTTTCCAAGAAAAAGAGCTGGAGTTTTTCAGGTTAAGGACGTGGAGGAAAAGATGCACTAAGGCATCTGCCAGTTGAAAATACATTACAAAAATAGATGATTCTCAAAGGGAAGGGCTTGGAGGGGCTTTTATCCTACTCACACTTGCCAGGCTGAGAGAAAGTTCCCTTTGCTGCCTGACCACAAGAGGCTGTGCTTTTTGTAGAGGACTCAGGGTTTTTTTTTTTCTTTTTTAATTTCTTATTAACTTTCATAAAAATTTGCAGCGTCAGTTGCTATTCCCTCAGATAATCCCATTTTTTTTCCCAAATAATCTGGGCCAGATATTTTTTCATCTAGCCCTCCTGGTTTCTTGACCATCCCTGCAGCTTTAGCATGCAGCTGTCATTCTGCTGCAGCTCCCACAAAGCGGCTGAAAACCAAGGTAACAGCAACATTTTGAGTGAAGGGGATGAAATGTGGGATAGGTTCAGCGTATTTCTTTGTCATTGTTGGAGTCCTATTCAGTCTGGAACTGAATAGGAGGCTGATTAGCATGTGGAAGCATTTCTAAAGCATTGGGCTGTGAGGGTTGGGTGGTTTGGGGTTTTTTTTTCTTAAAGGAGAAGTTTTGTGGCATTTCTTTTTTCTGAGCTGGTATGAATCTTTGTCAAATGCAAAACCCATGGAAAAGCCAGATAGCATTTTGGAGAAAGCCTGTTTTGATAAATCACCATGGGCATAAAGAAGTTTTCCAGTGTGTAAAACTCTCAGAGCCACTGCAGAATCTAGGCATGCAGCATGTTTGAAATTGCCAGACAAGTGGGATAGTGTTTGGGATACACCAGGATTGTGGATATAACAACAGGTACTTTGCTTTTGCTCTAGCTGAAGTTTTCTGCCACAAGTGGGTATTGGGTCCACAGCCTGAAAATCCACCTGCTTAAATCTCATGGTTTTGCTTTCACAGGGAAAGATGTAACACTGAGGTAAAATAAAGCTGCCTGCAAGTGAAAAACATCTTCTTCCCCTGTGAAATTGCTTTAAGTCCTGGGCCTGAGGCTGGTTTTGGAGAAGAGGGCTTTCCCTTTAGTGTCAGGGTGAGGTGTCGGGCTGATACTCTCATTAACTTGCTGCAAGATCTGCTGTGTTTTCTCTGAGGGGTGAAATTACCCCCTTGGTGCTGTTTGTGGGTCTCAGCTGGGTCAGTGCAGGAGCAGAGGTCCTGCCCTGGGAGCACCATATCCCTGCCTTTTCTGGGAACGTGGGATTTTGGGGATTTGCCAGTCCCAAGGGACATAGGAGACCCCCATTGCCTGTCTGTATGGATGTAGCAGAGCTGTGCCCTGAGCTTGCAGTGCAAGAAAATGCATTTTATTTCTGTGTGCAGTGGGTGATGGACATGAGGTCTCAGTGAAGGCCTCAGGGAGTGATGGCCTCAGGGAGTGATGGCCTCAGGGAGTGATGGCCTCAGGGAGTGATGGCCTCGGGGTTGTATGAAAGCTCACAGCAGTTCTTGGAGTCAGACCCTCCTGGTGATGTGTGCATGGTCCAGACCTCGTGCCTGGGTTTCTTTGATTTCTTTGATTTCTTTGAAACCAGCCTTGTCTGGTTTTCCTTTCAGTTACACTGGTTTAAGAAAGACAAAACAAACAGTCAGCTCACTGTTGTGCCTCAGTGTCACACAATGGAATGGTTTGGGTGGGAAGGGACCTTAAAACTCATCTTGTTCCACCCCCTGCCGTGGCCGGGGCACCTTCCACTATCCCAGGTTTCTCCAAGCCCTTTCCAACCTGGCCTTGAACACTTCCAGGGATGGAGCAGCCACATCTTCCCTGGGCAGCCTGTGCCAGGGCCTCACCACCCTCTGAGTAACGCCAGCTATTGAAGGCTGATTAAAGCTATTGTTTAATTAAGGAGAACTCAGCTCCTCTGTTCACAATCCATGATTAAAGGATCTTTTGAAGTAATTCTGCAGCACTTTCTCCTTCCCTGCCTTTCTCTCCTTCTCCGTGGGGAGAGTTCCTGGTGCTGAGGGTGCCGGGCCGGGCGGGCCGCGCGCTGCCGCGGCACCGCAAACCTGCTGGCAGAGCTGCCTGCTGCCAAAGGCATCCCGGCCCTCAAAGGCCCTGCAGAGGGGTGGAAGGGAGTTCAATCTCAGGATACGCTGATTTGGAAAGGGAATCCAAACAAAGAGGCTTTTCAGCAGAGGCTGAGGCTTGGCTTCTCTCAGGGGCAGTTTGGGCTTGGGGAAGCATCCGGGAGGCGGCGAGCGGAGCAGGAGTACATGAGCTGGATGCTGCGTGGTGTAAGGTTTCCCAGCACAGCCTGGTTTTGTGTTACAGGCTGGGGAACTGGCTCTAAGCTCTCCTCTCCTTTCTTTTCCTTTTTATTTTCCACCCCCCTTTCTTTTATTTCTGTTGGAAACAAAGGAGAGGTTTAGGGGTTTTTTTGTTGTTGTTGTGTTTTTTTTTAATAAAGGTTCCCATCCCCTGCAGGTTTGGCGGTGCCTCTCGCTGTTGATGCTGGAGGGGGACCTGTTGGTGACTGTGACCTGGAGAAACCCTTTGCAGGGTCCCACGCAGGCCTCCCAGGGATGTTTTATTTTGCTCAGAAAGCTCAGCCCTCTCAGGGGCTCGCTGAGGGCACTCTGGCAGGAGCTGGCGTTCCTGAGGGGACAGACACCTTGTAAAGAAGTTCTGGCTCAGATAAGAGCCAAATTGAGGTGGATGCTGGGGCACCTTCTTTGCAACAGGAGGGATGCAAAGTGGAGGGGGTGTCTGCCAGGCCCCCCGTTCCCACGGCATCCCTGTCCCTCACTGTGACACCTCTGGTGCCACCATGTTCCCGTGAGGTGCCAGGAAGAGCCGAGCGGGGAGGAGGTGCTACCAACCATCCCAACCAACCAGTTGGGGTTTTTTATAGGCACCAGATGGTTTTAATAGAGGAAAGCTGAACTTCTTATGACCCTTCCCCACAGACGTTGTTTGTTGTTTTGTAATTGTGGCCGGGACAAAACCCTGTTCCAGAACCTGCAGTGAATTGAGAGCTTGGTGCCTTCTTCTCCATCCCACCATAAACCCCCCACTGTCCCCACACTCCTCTGCCTGCCCTGACTCCAAATGATCCAGGGGAAGCTGCTGGGCATGGAAAACTTGAGGCTTTCCACTGATCCCTGGCTAAAGAGATTAGCAAGAGAAGAAACCGAAACATCTAAAAGCAAAGCACAAGGAAGCAATAAAATGTCAGGCCATGTTTTCCCTGCTGGTTGATTAAAAATTCTCCTGATAAGCAGGAAAGCTTTCATGGCTGGACAAGACCTGTATCGTGTCAAATCCAGTGAAAGGTTTATTGGAGAAGGATAAAGCGGTGCGAGCGTTGGGTTGTACTTGCAGCCCTCCTGGAATTGTTATCCCCCAGGGCTGAGGAGCAGTGTTTTTTGGAAAAGAAAAAGTCAACCAGAAGGAGATGAGGCCATGCCTCCCCATGGGAAAACCATCAGCAGGGGCAAACCAGTGAGCTCGGAGACCTGTGCCCAGCCAGTGCCAAGATGCTCCACTGGGCCATGGTTTCCCTCTAGCCTGAGAAATCTTGGGATCAAACACAAGACAGGAATGACAAAACAGGAAAACAAAAGGCTTGCTTCCATGCTGTTGTGTTTGACTTCCCAAGGTTTTAATTGCCAAGGGCTGCATGGGGAGCCAGCTGGCTGCAAAGGGATGCAGATCTCCAGTAAGAGAGGCAAAGGGATGCAGATTTCAAGTAAGAGAAGAAAGGCTCCTTTTTGTTGTGGGTTTTTTTATAAATCTTTTGTCAGAGAAACTAACAACTGTTATGTTTTCCTACAGGAGATACAGTTTTGTGTACATTTCCCCTTCAAAAAGTAAATTATCACTTTTAGTTACCTGCTTCCTCAGCTCCCCCAGCTGCTCCTGAAGCTTCTACTGTTATTGTTTTGCTGCCTGTAGGAGTAAGAGGGTGCAAGCAGCAGGAAAGCCAAGTATAGAGTGCAAAGGGTGCCTCAATTTTATAGTTTTCCTCCTTGGAGCAGAAAACCTCTGCTTTTTACAAAGGGAAAACACAGTAGGTAGTTTAACTTGCAAGCCCTTGGCCCATGGTCCAAGAGATGTGCATTTCCCTGCAGATGTGGTTCACAGTGTCAGCAGGATCAGGCCTACCAGTGTGTGGCCCTGGGAACAGGCTGGACAATCCCAATTTTACTGCCAAAACCTTGTTTTTATATGATAACTTGGAAGGAGGGGAAAAAAGGCCAGCTTAAAGTAATAATAATAATAATATTAATAAAAAAGCATGGGCTATTTGGCACGCCGGGTGTATAAATCTCGACATTAGCTACCTGTGAATCATCCAGCAGCACGTTAATTGGTACCCCTCAGTAGATGAGGATTTGGCACCAGGTCTGCATGTAATTACAAGCCACACACAGAAGGACACAGGCAGCTAATGAACTCCTGCCAAACTCCAGCTCCGCTCCTGCGGCTTTTGAAGCCCGCTGGTCTTTCAGCGTTTTGTATGGTAAGCACTGAAAGGCATCAAATCACTCCTTTGACAGTGTTTAGAAAGGGTTGGTTTGTTGAATAACCCAGTCCCTCCAAAGTCCCAAATCTGAGAACTGGAGCATCTATAGGCTCCTTTCTCAACAGAGCAGTAAATAGGCTGGAAATAGAGGACACCCCTGAGGAGCTCCTGCCTTGCTGACAGAAGCCAGAGGGCTCTGGTTGCCACGATGGGCTGCAAGAAAAGAAACTATTTCCACTTAAAAAATGCTTCAAAACAATCCCACCAATGGGATGCTTTTTGTTCCCAAGGCCTGTTGTCTCAAACTGAGGCAGTGCACAGCATCTCTCATGGGTTTGCACATGCTCTGGAGTTCTGAGTGAGGTGTTAAAAAGAGTTTTTGGAGGGTTTCTGCCCTGTTGGGAGGGCAGGTTTTCATGGGGCTGGGTTTGGAAGGTCGTGGTGCTTTTTCATGGATGTTTTGTTGCTGGGATGGGATTTGAGCCTGAGCCCTTCTCCTCCTCTTTTCATGTCTGAGGTGACAAAGGGAGTAGTTGTTGAGATAAAAACAATTTCCATGAAAACCTGCGATTTTCAGGCAAACATACCAGGCGGGTTTCATGGCAGTACCATGGTGAGGAGGAATAATGCAGCTTGGCACGAAGCCCTTCCAAATAAAAAAAAAGGGGGGAGGAGAGGAAACAGAAGAGCCTTTGTCAAAATTAACTGCAATAAAGAAAAAGGGACTCTTATTCCCTTGGGCTTCTTTAACCTTCTTTCCTCAATTTATTCACACGTTCCTTGACAGCAGGGCACAGCATTGTTGCAGGAGGCTGGAAATGGAAATTGGGAGTTGTCCATTTTTGGTTTTAAAAGGCATGGTACATGTTGTGTCCCTTGAGTCAGTGTGAATAGAGCCTTGGCCCTCTCCTGTGCCATTCAGATGTGGCCCAGTTCATCCTGTCCCTTAAAGAAACAGGGTTATGGGATGTCACCTGGCTCCAAAATGCAGCTGTTATGGGCAGGTGCATGGGAAAGGGGCTGGGGTGACGAGGTGGCTGTGCCCATCCTGCCTGGCCCTGTGCTTGCAGAACACAGTGGTGAAGAAGTTTTCAGTGTTACACTGGATTTGCAGAATTTTCAGTTTCTTAGGGGGATAAAAGCACCCAGAAGTCCATGATGGTGTGTGGCACAGAACCATGCTGTCCCAAAAAATTCTGTTTGGCTTTCAGGGGCACAAATAATTCACAGGGGCAGATGGGCAGGGTAGGTAAGTCCTTATGTGCAGGATGGGGTGGACACCTCTGTCACTGCAGGTGATGTCTTGCCTCCAAAATACCCCATTCCCAGCTGCTTTCCATCAAAACTTCTGTGGGCAGGGAGGTTTCCTTGGTCAGCATGGATAAGGCAGCAGTTGGCATATCTCCTCCTTCCCCTGCAAAGTCTCCTTTCCCTGTAATACAAAGCTATTTTAATTAGGACCATGGTTTTATTTATTTTTTTACCATTACCAGCACAGTCTCAGATAGGATGCCACTCCATGCAGTCAAAATACAGAGGAACAAGAAGAATGGTAATATTACACTTTTTTAACCCATTGATAAATAGGCAAAGCCTTTCAGAACTCTGCTCTGGGGACCACCAAGATCAACCCCCATCACTTTAAGGGCCTTTGGATCACTTCCACCCACGTCTCTCTGCCTTTCAGCACTCTGGGCCGTGCTTTATGTCCTGGAAACTCTACCAAATCGCGACTACCGAGGGGGAAAAGCTTCATTTCCAGTTAATCAAGGGAGTTGTGTAATACCATTTTCTCCTGGGGAACTTCCAGAAAAAAGAAAGGAGGAGAGGAAGGAGGGGGAGAGAGGGGAGCATTACATAAAGCAAGTATATTAAGAGGAAATAAATTATGAATTAAAAGTGATTAGTGAACTTTTAAGGAAGAGGTCAGGAGTGCTTTTTGGAATACAAACTTTTTAAGCTTCCAGTGCTTGTATTGGGTTACAGAGTTATAACCCGGCCTTATTTGTGCAGGTGGCTGCTGCTTCAAATCCGAAGAAGGATTTTGCATTTACAATAGGTACATTGACAGAACTGGGTCAAAAAGCTACTGGTGGCAGGCTCAGGGCTATGGCCAGGGGCTCTGCTGCCTCCTGCACAGGGGCAGTTGCTCCCAAAAACATGCTTAATTACAGTGGCACTGCCTGGCCATGGTGCTCAGGAGGATGTTTAGGAAGTTCAGTGATGAAGTTTGATGAATTTTTATTTAAGAGACCTAATGTTGACTAGGTAAACTGGCTTTATTTTGCTTCATATGGTTTGTGTCTTTACTGAGTTAAAAATAATACACTTTTGTTGGCTGCATTACACTGGCTACAGTTTTATATTTCTACCTGTTCTTGTTATGGTTTGGGGTGTCTATGCAAAGAGGAGGAGCCAGGGCTTCTGTGTGGGGATGTTTAAGGGCAAGGAGATGAGATAAAGAATTTTATGGGTTAAAACAGCACCTGCATCTCACAAAATTTTCCTTTTGAGTAGAGGGTGATGGGTTGGTTGGATGGGGCCCTGAGCAACCTGATCTAGTGGGTGTCATCCCTGTGCATGAGTTGCAACTAGGTGATTTCTAAGGTTCCTTCAAACCCAATCTTTTCTATCATTCTGTGATTCTATATGAGCAGAACAGAGTTGGGATTACTTGGGGAAATATTAGTGTTCACCCAGCCAGTGGGATGACAGGGACAAAGGGGAGCAACTGCTTTGCTCAGCCACCGGTTTGGCAGAAATCCCTTTGATTTCCCCCAAAAGAAAGGGGGTGTTGAGTGTTGCTGGGGCTGGGCAGTGGCCTGAGCCCTTCCTCGAAGGAGAGCCCAGAGGAGTGGTGGTGAGAGGCTCATTCCAAACCCTGCTGACCAGCAGAGCAAGCCCTGCTCACTCCATTTGTTATTGGAAGCATCACAGTCACCACAGTGTGTTTTTCACACCAGCTGCTGGCCTTCACCATTGCAGAGTTCACAGGCATATCTTTATTTTTTTAAGTTTTTCCCGTCTCTTCAAGCTGGGTCATTCTAGGTCAGGCTTGTCATATCTGTGAGACTTCCAAAGCACATGGATGTGCAGAGGTGCCTCAAAAGGTGTTGACACTTGGGGGTTTTCATGGGTGTTGCATTTTATCCCTTGCTGTAGACAATGGGAAATGATGGCTTGGGTTCCATCAAGTTTGGCTGGAGCTGGCTCTGGATTCCTCTTGGTAATGTCTTTTATATTCACCCTCTCCAGATTTGCTGTTTCCATCCTGTTCATCTGGAGCTGGCTCTGAATTTCTGTTGGTAATGTCTTTTATATTCACCCAATCCAAATTTGCTGGTTGGCCAGTCTGGTTTAAATCTGTTTTACCCTACAAATGCAGAATTTTTTAAGGTCCTACATATTGTGGCTTGGATAGGACCTTTTGTTCTTATTAATGCATTCCTAGGAATTGAAAATAAATGTGCACTTTAATATAAAAGTTTTTTTAATGCATCAGCTCACGCCAAACTCCCATGAAGAACAACTTAAAACTCTTTATAGAATTCCCTTCTCTTTCTTCCTCTGTATGTGGTCCTTATCTTTGAAAATAGGTGACAACTACTCACTAAAAGCACTTTTTCTCCCAGAAAAAAATCAGTGGCAGCATTCCTGTTGATCTGGAGCTCTTGGAGCGTGAGGCTGGCACATTGTGCTCCAGCCACATGAGGAAGTATTTCTACTCTTGGTTTCAAATCCTGAGGAATTTGCAGTGCAAGAGGATAATTTGGCATTTGGCTTAAAGTATTTGTGTGACCAAGAATCTTTTATGCTCCAGGTTGCACAGGGGGGTATTAACCACAAAGGATGGATGTCATGGAATCATGGAATGATTTGGGTTGGAAGGGACTTTAAAGCTTGTCTTTTTCATGGACAGGGACACTTTCCACTAGACCAGATTGCTCAAAGTCCCATCCAACCTGGCCTTGAACATTTCCAAGGATGGGTTTGGGCAGCAGGTAGAGACTCCTGTCACTTTTGACCCCACCTTTGGTACCTTTTAAAGGCACTTCTCAAATACCTCTGCAGCCTGGGGTCATCAGTGTTACATGGTTGTCCCTATAGAAAATAAATATTTTTGCTTTCTTCTTGTTTGCTATTGCACTAACAGGCATGAGAAGATGTTTTGCCCAGTGCTCCTGATTATTCAGTTCTCACTAAAAACAAAGAAACAAACCCCAGAAAAGTAAGAACCCAGAAAATACCATCTAAGTAAAAATGAACCTGTGTCTGCCACTAGGAAGTCTTTTGGAATCTGTAGCATCTGGTGGACCTAAAATGTTGAGGTTTTCTTTGAAGTTCCTATAATTTAGCTGAAAAATAACAATAATAAAATGGACAACAGAAATGCCACTCTCTGCATAGGAAGGATGCCAGGGAAATTAATATAGATGGGGCAAATGTTCATGAGAGTTACATGAACAAACCTACAGTAAGTAGAAAATTAACTGATTTTAAATTATTTCTTTTTCATTTCCTTTTTTTTTTTTTTCTTTCTTTTTTTGAAAAGCAACCCATTGTGCCCAAGAACTTTTCCAAACAGGTCAAATCAGAGAAATGCAATATATACTGATCCTTGTTTATAGGTTCTTTAGTACTCTAAAGCAGGTACCTGTTTTACCATAAAGTCTAGGGTTTGTTTGTGTGGAGAATTTTCTCTCCTCATGTGTCAGCTGAGAGTAGTGGAACTGTAATCGAGCTGAATAGGAATCTGTTTTGCAAACAAAAATATTAGATGTGTTTCCAAAATACAGGCAGATGCACAGATCAGTCTGCTGGACTGCTGAAATCAAGGTGAAGAACAATTAAGACTTTGCAGGTTGTAAAATAGCAGAGCTGATGGTTAGCTCAGTTGTCTCCTTGTCCTAGTGAATATGTGGTCTCAAATATCCAGATTCAGTCAAAAAACATAGGGATGGAAGCACATCACTGATGCTTTCAAGACCTTTAAAAATGTGAATTTATTAGCTTGATCCAGTCTGCAGTAAGATCCTTATTTTGGCTGATACTGGGCTGCAGATCTGGTCCCTTGAGATTATTTTTTTAGCTGACCACACTTCTCCCATTCCTTCACACACACCCACTGCTGGTGCAGAGCTGGCTTCTGTTTTGATTGACAGCACATGCCTGATGCAGCAGAAATGTGGGAATACTTCGATTTGTTGGGTTATTAACTTTTATTTATGTATTTATATATACATTTATACATGTGCAGCATAAGTTGGCTTCAAGAGTTGATCGCTCTCTCAGCAGTTGCCAAGGCTGGCCTTGCAGTGCTGCAGTTCTTCTCTCAGAGCTTTGGGAAGCCAACTTTTAAAGCCCCAATAAAAGCCCACCATAGGCTAATCTAGTTTATATGCATTTTTAAATATGTACAAATATTGTAAACCAAATAAGGTTTATATGTACCCAAGATCAGCCACTAAGTACTTCAAATAGAGAGACTGTCTCTTGTAGGTACCCAAATATTTACAGTGTGACTTGAGTAAGGAATTAGATACCCCACTCAGCCCTGCCAAATTAATTAATGGTCTTTTTCACTTATTTAGGTAGATGTCTGATCTAGTGAAACCCTTAGAACACCCAGAGCTGCTTGGTTAGTGGCAGGCAAAAGCAGCATGGAATACTTGTTAGAAATTACCACTGCTTAGTTGAGATAGCCAGCAACATCCCACTGACCTGCAGGGTTAAAGAACAAAGATTTAACAGGAAAAAAACCCTAAACCCCATCAAAACCAGACATTTAAAAAGGAGAAGGTGGTGATGGTGCTTAATTTGGTGCAAAGGTGAAGGCTGGGCTGGGAAGATCAGAGTGTCCTGGGTGGGTCAGTGCGCAAATGCCTCTTGCCTTCTTCTCCTTCCACTTTTTGATGAGTGGCCAATGAAAGCTTATCCCCTTTTAAAAATTTTTTCCTCCTATTAAATCTGCACAAGTGCTAACTTTTCAAAGACTCTGAGATTCAAAGTGCTGTACCCAACACAGAGCCCTTTTTTCTCCTGCCTTTGATTTTTATGCACATTTCAAGCTGGTCAGAGAGTACACGGGGGTTTTGTTTAGGCTTGGTGCTGGGGTTTTAACTTTCAAGCTGCCAGCCTTCCCAGGATTATTGCCTATTAACTGCCTCTTCATAAAGGTGCTGACCAAAGAAAGGAATATTTTTTCCTTGGTGCTAGACTTCCAAACTCGGTTGGCTTTATTAAATGGAAAGACAAATAAATTTAAACCCTGCTCTGAAATACCTTAGCACAGGACACCAGCAGTTAGAGGTCACCAAGTCACTTGGACTTCCTCCCAACAAAAGCAACATCATTTTTCAATGTCCAGCCCCACAGCATCCCGCAGTGCCTCACACAATTCCTTAGTGTCCACACCTGCTCCGTGCCACTCGGAGCAGGGCTGAGCCTGTTTGGATGGGGCAAGATCAGTCCCCGAGAGAATTCTGTTATGGTTTGGAGCCATGTTTGATCTCTTGCAGCAGAGCTGGATGAAAGCTTGTGCTTGGGATTTCCTTGTTCTGTTATTAAAGCAAAAAAATCCCCGTTAGACGAGGAGAAGAAACTTTCCTTCACCTTGTGGAGGATGTTACAAGTCAGAGAAGGTAATTTCAGCACTGTTTACCTTTATTGCATTGGAAGAAGCAAATCCCTTTGTTTTATGCTTTAGTTTCCCATGAGATGGGGATAGCAGCCCTTCTCTGGTTACACAGCTCCCTTTAGATGTGCCAGGGTTGTGTTCATGTTTTAGGACATGGTCCACAGGCTTCTGTGTCATTTCTCAGCATGGAAATACTGGTATTAAGGAGGATGTGAGGCCCTTCTGCAGCATTCCTAGAGATGTTGCAGTTGGTCTGCACATGACAGAATGATCAGACCGTACCATTTTTGGAGAAAAGTGAACATCCCCATAGTCATTGTCATTTTTCTGCTTGCCCTGTACATATCATTCACCTTAGTGCAAGTCACTGTCTCCTCAAGTGAACCTCTTGTATCCTCAATAGTTTGGTACCATCTGTAGGGATGGGAAGTGGTGGAGGTTCAAGACTCAACACCTTTATGGGGTTCAGCTGTTCAGTCTGTAGATCTGCAGCCAGGGATTATACACTCTGTGAATTCCCTGTTAAAATGCTGACTCAGAGAAGCAGACTGGGGCAGGAGAGGTGATGAGGACAGATGTTCCATCCTCACAGTACAGCCCTACTCTGCTTGCCTTCCCTTTCCAAGGTGTGTGGGCTGTAAGCCCCACTTCTGGATCCTTTTGCCTCAGGCAGATCTCTGAGTGTGAATAATGTCTCTGTGGTGTTTTGTTCGAGGGATCCCAAAGGCATCTCTCCCTGTGTTTAATTTTCTGTCTTCCAGACTTTCCTCTGTAGTGTTTTTTCTGCAAAACCCATGCTCTGCCAGCCTTTTGGCACCACTACAGGTTTCTCCATGCTGGAACCCCCTTGGCAAAAAAAATGTGGTCGGTGTCCCTCAGACAGCCTGTCCTCCAAGAAATAACCTCACGGAAGAAGAACCATCTTGAGCACAATTTATTGTTTGCCATGGGCTGGGGTCTTCCGTTCCTTGGGTGAAAGAACAGCCTCTCACCCAGCCCTCAAAATCAAAGGCATGTTATGTCTTCTGAGTAATATTCACTCAGTTATAGGGAGTGTGTTTATGTTTCTCATGTTAAAAAAAAGGGGAGGGGAAGGCAAAAAAAAAAAAAAAAAGGGAATCTGAGGTTAGTGTTTTGCTGGAAAAATATCAAGACTTGATTGGCAATATCCCACTAAACCACAAGTTTGTAGGAGAGAAAACAAACCCATTGGATTTTCCAAACTATGCCTATGTGCTTTATGAAAATGTGTCCCATATAGGTCACTTACACTCCTATTATAGCTGTGGGAAGTGTACATATAATTGAAACACGGAAATACTACCCCAAGCTGCTCAATGAATGAAGGAGAAACAAATCTTTGTTATTCCTGGGTTCACAGAATATATAGGAACACTATTGTCTCTTTTTTTTTTTTAATGTATTTTTTTAAATTATTTTTTTTTAGGGCTGGTTTTAGCTTTCAGATGTATTTTATTGTCTGTGGGAACATGTGTTTTACAGACCTGTCATGTGAAAGCCATTAGCAAGAGGAACTGGAGGAGTAACAATGAGCCACGTAACCGTGGTGTGTCTGCTCCCCGAGTTCAGCCCCGCGCGCCCGGCGACGTTAGCGCTTCTCCCCGCCGTTCCTCACCAGGAAACCTAAGGATTTTTTAAGTGGCCCATTAAAACAGGATTGCTGGCATCACAGGCAGCCTTCTGGGGCCGAGCTGGCTGGGCATCAAAACGGTTAAATCGTGGAATGAAGATCAGCTGGATTCACGCGAGATGTCCGGTTTTATTTACCAAATCTGAGCTGGGCGGGCAGTTCTGGAGCTGTTCCTCACTGGTTCTCACATGTGGGGGAAACTGTCCCTCCTTGCCAAGCAGCTCAGGGCCCAGAACTTGCAATTAACCCATTTCCAGAGTTTTTGAGAGGATCTGAAAGGGGCCCTGAGCAGTGGCCTAGACCTCTGTGGAGTACCTGAAAATTTCACTTGAGTATGTGTTATCCCTGCTCACAGGCAGTGGAGGTTTTTCTTAAGACTAAGAAACGCTGTAGTAATCCTGGCTTAGGCAAACCCATTAACATATAGGAAGAGCAGCCAAAGTGGATTGCGCAAAGTGAAATCCAGAGAGTGGTTCCTGTGGAGAACATGGGGAGCATTATTTTGGTGACATTTCTGAACAACGTGCATGGTGCCCTTGCTAATCACATCTAGCAGATGGTGCTCACTACAAATGTGCTGTGGACAGCTTTGGGTCAGACCCAACAGCGCTTCATTTTTTATTTATTATTTTTATTCAGTTTAGAAGGAAAAACCCTCTGATGTCTTTGACTGCTAGCTGTGTAAACAAACCCACAGATACTTAAGCAAGTTAGTGGTCGACAAGTATTCCCTTGTGTAGAATCTGGGTGTGAGACCTGTTGTCTTGGCCCAAGGACAGCTGGAACCACTGTGCATTTGTTTTTCCCCTTACCTGGGTTTCGCTCTGCAAGTGGGAGGAGGGTTTCCTGTACCTTGTGGCTTGCGATTTACTCCGAACATGGGTTTCAGGGAATTTGGGGCTTGGTTTTGTGGGGATGTAGTGCTCCTCTCAATGATGGGCTTAACAGCAAAGATGGATGGGGAAACTGAGGCAAAGGGAAGGAGGCTGCCCTGCCCAAGGTGACATTGTGGTTGGGATACACACCTTCTAGGTTTGAGGCTGTGCTGTATTTGTCTGAAAAACTTTAAAAAATACAGAGTTACGGATGTGCCGCAATTTCCAGGTGTGCCCCCAATACTGTGTGTCCTGACCCATGTTCTTGAGCAGATCTGCTTCCTGCCTGGTGCAAAGATCCAGCCAAGTTGTCCAGACACAGGAATCCTGCGCAGAAGGTTCCCAGATAGTACTTAAAACCCAGATTTCATGTGGCTTTATTGTGATTGAAGGTGAACAGGCTCGGATGGGAGTCTATCAGCTTTTGTGAATGCTCTGGTCCTTGCATGGATGGGTGTCCCACAGCTGCCCAAAGCACATGGTTGGTGTGTTAGTAGGTACAAACAGGAAACTGTCAAAACACCCTGTAAACACAAAGAGGAGCGAGCCAAGGAAGGCTTCAAAGGCAGGGAAGTGATGGGGATGGAGAGTAGCTGGCCGGGGATGGAGAGAAGCCCTGCGGATACTGGATCCTGCCGTGTTTGTTTGCACAGCTCTGGGCTGCTCTGCCCAGCGCACTCGGAGCAGCATCAGGCCCTCCCCGGAGAAAAGTGCCAGATTGGTTTTCATGGCCTTTTGCAGAGGGATTGCTCCAGGGGTCTGTTCCTGTAAGTTAATATTTGCAGCGCACAGGGCTTAACTGGAACCAGGTTGTGTAGACATCTGATAACCATAACAGAGGAGATGCTTTTTCCCTGCAAGAGCAGCTTGGAAAAACAAATCCCAATGCTATTCCCTTTGGAAAGATAGTGATATGGAAAGAAAAGCACCAGGAACGGTGATGTGTGGTTTGCAAGGGGTTTTCTGGTTGAATCTTGCGGGGTTTTTTGTGAGCTGCTTGTTTTTGCCTGTATTGCTGATGGGTTTGGTTGTTGTCTCCCCTTCTTTGTAGCCGGGTTGCCTTTCCTCATCATCGAGACGAGCACAATCCAGCCCTACCAGAGGGGCTTCTACTGCGACGACGACAGCATCAGGTACCCGCAGAAGAACGTGGAAACCATCAACGACGCGGTGCTGTGTGCTGCAGGCATCCTCATCGCCATCCTCGCGGTGAGTCCCACCTCCAGAACCTCCTCCTCTGTCCCAGCAGGGGCTTTTTGGCACCTCTTTGTCCTGCTAATGCTGCCACGGTGTCTACCGGAGCACATCTCCTCTGCGGATTGTTTGACTTTTGTAAGCGTGGAGTTGCAAATATTTACAAATGAAAGCATGTAATGAGAGGAATGAGATTACTCTTGAAGCCTGTAAACAGGCCCAAAGCTGTTTGGGCAAGTCTGTGAGCTTCACAAGAACTTTTCCACCCTCCAGTAAGAGTTCAGAGTAGAGGCAGAAACACTTGAGTGTCAGTAAGGACTTGGCATGGTTTGTCGCTATTCAAATAACTCGTGGTATTTGCCTATTTTATAAGGTTTAAAAAACAAAGAAAGGATACATCTTTCCAGCTAACCAGTGCCTGGAAAATTTAACAGGTTAGTATTAGGTTTTTAAGAGATTGCATATTACAGCCATTTTTAAAAGACAAATAAAACCTTCCATAGGGAGCGTGTTCCCAGAGTCCTCGCTGTAAAATGTAGTTAATGTCCCACCTTCCCAATTCCTCTTCATTTTCCTTCTGCCAGTTTTTCTAGAGCTGTGCTAGGAAAGGCTTGCATGGCAAGAGCTTTATTTGTCAGCCAAAAAGCTGAACTCAGTCCATTGAGCTGAGTCTTCTGATGCCCATGTGTGCCTGGTCTGGGGCAGAAGACAAGAGCAGTCTCCTAGTTGTTGCTTAAACACTTCTAGCTAAGATGAAATTCCCCTATGAAAAGTACCTACATTTTTTTCCTTCTCACCTGCTGCCAGAACAGCTCAGGTGCTTTCCCAGAAGTGGCACCTTCCTCTTGCTCCTTCAGCTGGGAGGGATGGAGATGGAGAGGTCAGAAGCACTTGTTCTCCTTTCACCTTTCCTTTCATGGAATGTCATGGGCAATAGATATTTTAGGATGGCACAGTGCCTGCTTTGGTAATATCCCATCGTCAGCCTTGTGTGATGTGAGTATCTCCATCATTTCCTCATCTCTCCATCATTTCCTGACCACATACACGCACTCAGCAAAACTGCCCTGTCCTTCTGGCCCCTCCCTCCTCAAAACAAGCCCAAAAGGTGCCAGGTCCCCAATTCTATAAACACAGCAGAATTTCACCCTGCAGGTGAATGACCCCTGAGTGTGGAAAAGCCATAAAAATGAAATGGAAAAGCCTCTCATTTTCGCATTACTGCCGGAGCTATCGGCACGCCAGCTCCATGCTGATCCCTAATGAGGCAGTGGCAAATACAGGAGTTGGAACAGAAACTGGAAACATAATCAGCTGCCTGTGTGATCCATCAACTCTCTACCACAAAATAGCAGGTCAATTAAAAGAGAATGAAAATCCCCAAAGAATTGGATGTTTCTGCCCTGGTTTCACTGTGCCCACAACAAATGTAACTTAATAAGGTAAATTCAAAAGCTCAGTTATTTGCTGTTGAGTGACACAAATGGCTAACGAGGAACTGAAGCAACAGATTTCTTTGCTATGGCAGCCTGCATGGAAAATTCAAGTCAGCCTGACCTCCTTTTTCAGATGTAACCCAGATACCAGAATTACTGTAGCATAATAGGAATTCCTTCCAAATCCACAGAGCACTGAGTGCGCTCCTTTGGCTCCTTTGGAAGGCAGGGCAGTGGTCATGAGCACTTCCAGGGAGCTGGCTTTTGGGATGGAGCAGCCAAAATTTCACGCCCTCGCTTCACGTGGCGTCGTAAGCAGTCTGGCCTGGGGTAAAAAGGTCCAGGTCATGTTTTAAGTGGCTTGAGGACACCCAGAGAGTTTGTTAAGTAAACGGCAGAGGAGAGACCTTTGCTTCCTTCAGCATGGGAGAGGATATGCATTTGGTTTTAATATCTGTGTATTCACCGACTTCAGGCAAATTTCCGTGCAGGTGGCACTGGAGAGGCTCGTGCCCCTGGGCTCTGCACTCTCACCTCTCTCCTGACTGCTCTTTGTACTCTAGAAGGTGGCTGGTGTGATGTTGGTGGTCCCTTGGATGGTGGGAAGGGGAAGGTGACACTCCTGAGCTTTGTAGGGGCACCACTGCTGTGGTACCATGTCCCCACAACTGATAGGTCTTGAAGGGCTGTGAAAAATGCCTAATTAAATTAATTTGCTAGGTGACCAAAGTGACACACCTGGATTAGCTGGCTGTTTTACAGTTGAAGGCGATATGTTGCAATGTGATTAGTACAGGGAATGTTACACCAAAAGCAAGTGGCTAGAAAAGCTCTAAAAGTAATTACAGGCTAATTGGATTGCTGGTGATAGCTTATAATAACAATAAAATGGACTTGACAACTGAAAGTCTGCAAAAAGCATTCACAGACAGAAAAAATTTGATATTGGCTTCTCTCTAGTGACCAACTTTTTAAAATATGTGTGCCAGGGAATTGTGCCCATCACCTGGGAATGGCACATGTCCCATGTGGATGGCTTGCCAGGAGTGCAAGGCATGAGAAGAGCCTGATATCTTTAAAACTTGTTTTCTTTTCAGGATGTCCTTCCAGTCTGTGCACATCTGTGCTGCATTAGTTTTTCACCGTCCTGCTTTATCTGGGACAGCACTGCCAAAAAGCCAAGTTTACCCAACTTTTAGCTTCTCATTAAGTTGATCCATGGCTTTCACTAACTGGGGAGGGTTCCTGGGTACCCAGCAGCATTTTACTGAGGGAGTGAAGGCTCCAATTTACAATCTGCTACATGTGTGCAATTACCCAGACCACCAGCGGTGAGAGAAAAATATTAATCCCCAGACTTTTGTTGGTCCCTGTTTAAAATGGTCACATGCCTTTCCACAGGCCAAGAGCCTCAGGTTTGAGTGGATCTGTTTGTGAGTTTGCAGTAACGGCACATCTCCCAGTGTCAGATATCATCCTTAATTTGTCTGGTCTTCCCTCTGTGAATGCCACGAGTTTTGAGCCTCAGCCTTCTTGGGAATTTAGGCTTTTGGGAATGCAGGAACCTCTCTGTCCATCCAGGACAACCTCCCTCTGCCGGCCTCATGCCAGTAGATTTCCTGTGCTGGAACAGGGTTCAAAATGGAGATAAACCATGGTCTTTGGAGACTGTGAGGATTAAAATGATGCAGCTCCCTAAACAAGCCTTGGTCACTACCAGATTTCCAAGAGGAAATCTCAGCTGTGACGTGTAAACCCCAAATGGTGGTGCAGCCACTCAGAAAATATCTGTGCATGGTAGCAGAGCCTGCTCTAGCTTGGCATTTCTTTCTGTTATTTCAGTTGTATCTCTCTTTGATAAAGCCTGCTTAGCTGCAATTTCAGCTGCCTTAGGTCAACCTTTGTTTTTCCAAGCCCCGGTACGAGTCAGTTCAAACAATGATACAGCTTCAACTCTTCTTAGTCTAATTGCCATACTTTTCCAGTTTATTAGTTTCCAAAGGTTGTGCCAAGCTTTTAAAAAAGGTAGGCAGGGGAGCCTCGTCTCCTGCTTGTGGCTGGCAGGCTGCCACGCCAGGAGGAATATTGCTGGCTGCCCCAGAAAGGGATTAACATGAAGGCATTTTTCTTGACAGTTAATTTTACATATCACAGTCCCCGTGACTACAGAGAGGCAGGGACAAGGGGGCATCCAAAAAAAAAAAAAAACAAAAAACAAACCCCACAAAACCTCTGCCTCGATTTATTACTCAGGTATAAAAACATTTAGAGTAATGAATGAAATCCTAAAGCTGTAAATCTGGAGCTTAAAATTTAGGTGCGTAGCGTGACGGAGAACAATTTAAATCTTTGGCTCTTTGGGAGAGGTGAGACATTTGGACTTCATTTCACAGCCTGATTTTCATTAACCTGCCTCCTAAGAGTCATGAGTGTGACAAGTTGGATCCTCTGCTCCCTGACAGTGATTTATGATGATATTGCCAAACCTCAGCACCCCTGACACAAGAAAAACATAATCTGCTGCCATGTGATGGCAAGACACCTTGAAATGCCCCAAAATAGCTGGACTTTTTGGAGGCCTTGAGAGGTCTGAATTGGGTCTGCTGGCAACAAGTTTTGGGTCAGAATCTGAAAAATTTGGGGCTTTCTGTTTCTTCCCTTGTTGTGTTAATGATTTTAAGAGAGGAAGATAAGCAGGATGTGGGTTTATTTTCCTCCAAAATCAGTTTGATAAGAGGGTGGTGGGTCTGGCCTCTTCTTACCAACACCCACTAATTCTTCATCTGGTTTTTGTCAATTTTCTTCTCCCACTATGCTGGGGTGTTATTTCACTTGTGTAAAGATGTGCCAATGTGCTAACCCAAAATTTACTCTCTTGTTTTGTTTAATGGATTTTTCCATAAACAACATACCAAGCACTGGGAGGGATGAGGGGAGGATGGAGAGACACTGGGCCATGGCTTCTCCTTCTTCACTCCAGAAGCAGATTCCTGGTTCGAGATCCCAGAGCTGTCTCAGCCCTGCATTCACACCCAGCCTTCCTTTTGCCTATTGGACCCCTGGATGCTGAGAATTTTAAACTTTCTGTGCTGAAAGGAGCAGACCCTCAAGAGAACACTATATTTGACCTGAGGCCGTGGAGAAGGCTTCTAAAATTGAATGACAGAACTGGGATTGTGGGTGTGGAGTTTGAATAGGAGTGTGTAATATCACAGGGTGGAAAACTTGGAGTTTAAGGTTTTAGAATATAGCAATATATATGGAGCAAGATGCAGGTTTTAGGGCCATGGCTGGTCCTTTTTCTTCACCTTCTTCTTCAAGGGTTTGGGTGTTTTTTTGTAATTGGACAGAAAAGTCCACGTTGCGGGACATGATGGATTGGTTATTGGGTTAAAAGTAAAAACAATCTTGGTGTCATTTCTTAATTGGATAGTTTAGCCCTAAAAGACCTTGTGGAGAAAGATAGTTAGCCATTTTGTAGCTTGTTAGTGGAGTGCTGTAGAACTCACAGCTTGTAAGACTCTAATATAGATAAGAAATAATACACATTTGAGCCTGAATACGAAGTACCATCTCCAGAGCTCCAGTCCCAACCTTGACAGAGGCAGAAAGGAAGTTAAAGAATTGACATTTGCCCAGCGTTTTTCCTGCTCTCTGACCTCTCTGTTGTGCTTCCCTCGCAGATTATAACGGGAGAGCTCTACCGCATCCACTACCTGAAGGAGAAATCCCGCTCCTTCATCCAGAACCCCTACGTGGCAGCTCTCTACAAGCAAGTGGGCTGCTTTGTTTTTGGCTGTGCCATCAGCCAGTCCTTCACAGACATTGCCAAAGTGTCCGTCGGGCGCTTGCGGCCGCATTTCCTGGCGGTTTGTGACTTGGATTTCTCCACCATCAACTGCGCCAAGGGAGTTTACATCCAGAACTACACCTGCAGGGGGAGTGACAGCAGGGTGCAGGAAGCCAGGTGAGAGCCCCTGGCACCAGGGCCAAGGGTTGCTGACGCTAAATGTGGCTCGGGTTTCTCTGTCTGCAGTAGAGGATTCGAATCTGAAACTCAGAGTGGGGTTAGATGGGATGTTAGGATGAAATTCTTCCTCTGTGAGGGTGGTGAGGCACTGGGTGGATTGCCCAGAGAAGCTGTGGATGGATGCCCCATCCCTAGAAGGCCATCTAGGACTGGGATCTAAACAACCTGGTCTAGTGGAAGCTGTCCCTACCTATAGCAGGGTGGTGGAACAAGCTGGTCTTTGATGTCCCTTGCAGCACAAACCATTCTAGGATTCCATGAAATGCTGCTTTTTCTGCGAAGGCCGTAAATCCGTTTTCCAGTGGGCAGCAGTTTCCCTTGGGAAGTGTGGCACTCAGCTGAACAATATTTCTTTTCCTTTCTCTTTATCCTACGCTATTGTTTCACTGAGCTGCTGCTCTCTGTGGGAATTCATCCCCAGAGCTGAGCTCATGGTGAGCAGCCCGAGCTGTCCCATGTGTCACAGCAGAGCTTCTCCTCAGGAAAGGAGAAGCCAGTGCCTCCCCTTGGAGCTCTATCACATCCATCAGATGCCCAATTTTGACTTTTCCAGGGGCACATTCCACACACTGCAATCAAATTTCTGGAGAAGTTGCTCTCTTCTCATTTCTTCAGGGTTTCCCGGTTATTTGAGGCGAGATGATGATTATTGGGTTATCCTGAAATAACTGCTGTCCCCTGAGTAGGCCAGGAAGGGACAAACAATGCAAGCATCCTGTCCATCCGTTTGCTTTCTGCCTCACCAGCAGGCAGGGCGGAAAACAGGGGTTTTATAACCAAAGGATTGGGGGTTGTGAGTCCCTCTGGTTTGGCACGCTCAGATGCCACAGGCAAGTCACCATATTGTAGAGAGAATTGTAATATTGAGGATTGTGCTGGCTGCTTCTGAGCACCTGCTTTGTTTTGCAGGAAATCCTTCTTCTCCGGGCACGCGTCCTTCTCCCTGTACACCATGCTGTACTTGGTGGTAAGTGACCTCACTGAGCTGATTGATCCTGATCCTCCATCCCACATTCCATACCAGTAATGCCAGGGTGAGAGTTGGACATGGGAAATTGGTTGGAAAAGAAGAGTCTGAGCTGTTGGTGGGAGGATCCACCCTCAGTTGCTGTGGTGTTTTTTAGGATAGAGACTCCTGGGATGATAGCTGACCTGTGTGTGCAGCTTTGGGATGTGGCCAAGGTGGCAATTAAATCCAAATCCTGCTAGATTTGTGGATGGCCTGTTTGCACACTGAGGAGAGTTTGGGGCGAGCCGGAATGTTTCGTGGATGGAGGGGCAGGATGTGCTGAGTGGCCATGTCAGGAGGTGATGCCTGGTTCCAAAATGTGCCAGCAGAGCAGGTGGAGCAGCCTCTGCCCGCCTGGTTCCGGTGGGGAGGGCTGGGACTTGTTTTCCTTTGTCAGTGAGAAATGGCTCTGCCCTTCCTGCGCCTGGGCTGGGGCTGGGGTGGCTGCCAAGGTGCTTCCTGCCAGGACTGCAGGAGGCAGCGCTGCCCACACGAGCTGGACACACACACACCCACCCTTCTGAGAGATTTGTGTCTGGTTTTCCTTTTTTGTGAGTTATTTATTTCATAAAAAATCAAGTTTTGTGTTGCCTTTAAGATTTGTGCTCCTCCTCCATCCCTGGTAATCTCGGATTTGTGAGCAGAGGAACAGCACTGCACTGATAAAAACATGAAACATGAGCTTTTATCTATCAGCAGTGCTCCCCCCATCCCTTACTCTCTGAAAAGATAAGTGACCACTGCTCCCTCCTGCCTTTTCAGCCTTGGATCCCCTTCCCTGTGAGCAACTCCTGTAACTGAATCACTGAGCTTTCCAGGCAGCTGTGGGCGGCGTATTAAATTCTTTCTTTGTTTTCCCTCTTATTTTGTTCTTGGAAAACTTTTGAATTTCTCCAGCAAATGTTTTGGCCGTTTCCTCCCAGCTATTACAATGAAGAGCTGCCTTGGTGATGCTTTACAGGAGGCTCAGCCCCTCATAAAGCTTTCTGAGCTGAGTTTGGAAGCCATCGCTCACAAGGGCAGTCATTTATTTCTGGGGAGGTCTCAGGGCAGTCAGATAAGTCAGTCCTAAAGGTATTTTCAAGCCCAGCATCTGGGAACAGCAAGGACTGCCAGTCCCTATTAAGGTGGTGATGGCTTCTCTATTAGGGCTTGACCCATTTGCTGCAGTTTTCTGGACAAACTTTGTTTTTTTCATGTGTTTTCTGAAATTCCATCACTTTTGGAGCAGGTGAGAAACAAATGGGAATACAGAGCTTGGGGGCCAGAGACCCCAAAACTGCAGAGTGCGTTCCAAGTTCCCACAGGATGCACAGCAAACCTGCAGGGCTCATTTTCCATTGCTGCTTTGCACCAATGCCTGCTACCTGATGTTGTTTTTAACTTTGCAACAGGCTTTAGAAGTGGTGTTTAGCTCCTGTGTGATGCCTCAGAGCACAGAGACGCCTCTGGTCTCTCTTTGCTGCCCTTCCCTGTCCCATATGGGAGCACTTGAGCTGTCAGCACTCACCAGACTTTGCCCCACACTCCCACACCCCCAGGACAACAGGCTGCTCCACTTACTCCTCTCTGTGCAGGGGGCAATCCCTTTAAAATTACTTTATTTTTAATTTTCGCCTTGTCCCAAAACTGTGATGTGGCTGGTAGCAGACTCTGCCTGACCAGCTGTCCAGTTGCCTTGTGTCTTAAGAAGTCAGGAAAAATGACATCAAGTGTTTGGTGATAAATTGAAGGGAGTAAAAGGCAACTTGAGACAAGACAGGTGAGGCAACAATGTTAAGGCTCTCTTCCACCTAAATGGTTCAGTGATTCCAGCTTGTCTAGCAGCACCCTGCTCTCCATCTCTCCAGCTCCCTGGTCACTGCCAGAGCCTGACAGAGAAATCTTGTAGAAAAAGGGAGGCAGAAAATCTGACACGTTGGAGAGGCTGATAATATAAAAAAAAATAATTACAAGAAAAAAGAGATTATAGTAAGCCAGAGGGATTTTATTTGATGTGAGATAAACCCTGCTGTCTTGCCCACCTCAATGAATGAGTTGGGGTTTTGAAAGCCTGCTTAGAAACGTGGCATCCCCCATGCCAGTGCCTGCAGGAGGTGTGTTTGATGGGTTTAATCAGGGAGCCATCTCAGTCAAGACAAAACGGGTGCTCCCTGTTCCTGGGAAGTGAGGGCTGTGCTGCAGCAGGTTGCTGCCTACAGTTTGGAGAGCAGGAGTGTGCCAGGAGCTGCTGCAGGGCTGGGGGATCTGTGGGGCTGAGCATGTCCTGCAGAGGCCTGGCAGGTCAGCCGTGTCCCGAGTGTGTTCCTGGTTGAACAATACTTCATATTTCAAGGATAAGTCACTTCCCGCCTTTCCTGGCGTTCCCTGGCTTCACTCTCAGAGCCCATTCTCAATTAAAATGTTTTCAAGTTTGCTTCACCTGGTGGAGACGGGTGCCAGAAAATTCCAGTCAGTCTGTGGAAGGATCCATGGATTCCCAGGCACCCCGCAGGGCTTTGCCTGCAGCGTGGGGCTGGATTTGTCCCGAGGTTTGGTGAGCAGTGGGTGAGTGACCACAGCTTCCCCATTTCCTGGCACAGCAGCAGAGCCCTGTGCTCTCCATGGGCTCCTAGTAGGAAAACACTCATAGATGCCAAGCCCTGGAGGGCTTTGAGGGAAAAGTCCCAGGGAAAGGCACTTGCAACACTGTAAAATCCCCAGGGATTTAGTTCTGAATGCTGACACCTCAGGGCTAAGTTTCTCGCAGCCTTCTTGTCACCAGGAATACTCAGTTAACATCAGGCCTTTGTATAAAAAATTTAAAAGGGGAAATAACTCTTGGGTAATCCTCTTTGTCCTAATTTTCCTTGCTTTGTTACTCCTTGGCTGAGCAAGCTGTAATATGTATTTATAGCAGGCTGAGGAAAGAGGAGGTATGGAACAGCTTATTCCACGCAGCCCTCTGGAGCTGACCCACACCTCTTTGTCTTGTTTCTGTGGATGTGGGGGAGTCTTTGCAGGGAGCAGTGGATGCTTTCCACTCCCCTGCAGCGTGTGAGACCACAATGCTGATTTATTTGCAGCATGAAGTTGCCTGAAATCTCACAAAGGGCGCAGAAAAGCTAAATTTAAATATCAGGAAAGCTGAATTAATATCCCTCAGCAATATTGGCTGATTCTGGATAAAATGCAAGGAAACCCTGTGTATTTAATATGTGTCAGTGGGTGAGGCAGAAGACTTCAGAATGGATTGTGGTGAGTTCTACTGGTGTAAATGGAAAATGAGAGATGGAGCTGGGTTTATGTGTCAGGGGAGTGTGAGGCTTCTCCCTGGAACTCCTTGCTGAAGGGTGGAGAAAGTGCCCTGGTACAGCTGAGCAGTGATGTGCCCTTGTGGAGGAACCTCTCTGGTGGTTGTGGACTTGGAGTTGAGTTTAGTGGTGACCTAATGAAGAGAATAAAATGGAATTACATCATAGGCCAAGGCTGAGCTGTGAACTGAGCTGCTGGGGATATTTCTGATGGGGTGAGAGCGTGCTGTGCACTCAGCAAAGGCAGGGAAGAGGCAGACAGCACATGCTGAGAGGTCTTTGCCCATCTCCTGTCCTTCCCTTGAAGCCAGCTTAGTGCTAAAAGCAGAATTCTGAACTCCCCAGCCTCCAGCTGGCTTTTTCCAGCCAGGGCAGTGCATTACACTGGGATGAGTTTGGGGTGAGGGGGTTTCGACCCTGTAGCATTTGGGTACCACTCTGCTTTCAGATGGGGCTGGAGAAGGAATGGTGCAGGAATGGAGAAGAAGGTCACTTGGGGTCAGACAGCCAGGAACAAGCCCAGCTGTTTCCCAGAAGGAAACTCCAGGTGTGCCAGAGGGGGTGATGGAGCCCAGCCCTGCAGCAGGAGAGAATTATGGAATTTCTGGAGAGCAGAAAGCCCCAGGAGGCTGGAGGTGATGCTCTGAGCCTGTGGCCCCTGCCAGCTCCTCCTGGCTTTGCTCAGAGGCTGTGTGTGGCTGTGGGCACTCCCCAGCAGCACTGTGGAAGTCCCCTGGCACAGGAAGAGTGATGTGACATCCCTCAAGCCATCTGCTTTGTGGTAACCCAGCCTCTGCCAGGAGACAGCGGATGGGAACTCCAAATAACTCCCACTCTGTGTGATCCCATGTCACCCTCCCCTGCTCCTGTTGGTGCTCCTGGTTTTTGCTGCCCTGTGATGATCTGTGGTGGAAATAACCCTGGTTGTGGTCTTACTCTTCCACCCCCTCCCAGGAAGGGCTCCATTCCAGCTCCACATTCCCATCCAAATCTGTCAGTCTGTAGCAGGCAGCATTTCAGATTTGCTCCCAGGAGAAAAAAAAAAAAAACAAAACAACAAACCAACCAACCAAACAAACAAAAACAAAAAAAACCACCGAAACAGCAAAAGCACCTTCATAAGCAGATTTTCAGATAAATTTCCAGGAACTTCCCATTTCTTGGTAATAGCACTAATTCCTGCATTAGGGAAATTCTGATCCTTTCAGCCCCTAAATTCTGCTTTCACTTTTTGACCTTGTCCTATTAACTGGGTTTTTCTTTCATACTGAGGGCAAAGGCAAAGTTTGGAACACCCCAAGTCTTAGCTTGAAAGTATTTAGGAGATGTTGGTGTTTGAGAGCAGCTTTTGTAACAATGCATGCTCATAAAATGCCTGTGGAATATGAGGAGTGCTGTTATGCTCTTTTTTTGTCCTTATGAATGGGGAATAAAGAGCAATTTTTCCATGGCCTTCATTGTGGCAGTAAAAGGAACTCAGCTGAGCTTCTCACGCTGGTGTTGCAGTGTCTGAGAGCCACAGGACTAAACCTGTGGGTTTTAGTTCTCCAAGATACTCAGGTGTTGGTGTGAGTTGGGTGCTGGGGACTTGGGGGACACCCAGCACATCCCCTGTGGTGCTTTTTGCTCCTTTTCCAGGGCTGAAGATTGCACATGAGTGACACAGTTCAGCCCCAGAAGTGCCTACTTCATTGTGTCTTCAAACTTGCTGTTTGCTTTTTATTGCTGATTTTTAATTAATACTTTGCACCCTCACCTCTAGATGACTTCTTTAGTCCAGGCTTGTGGGTTGGAAAGATCTGAGAAGGGATTTGATAGGACAAAGACAGAAGATCAAAATAAGACATCAGGTTTCAAGAAGTCTTCCTGGTAGAACTGAGAGTGATGGTTTATAATATATAATCCTTGGAGCTATTTTTGCTCTGCAGCAGCAGCACACTGGAACCTGAGTTTTGCACTGTCACCTGGGCTGAGTTGAGGCTCTTGGACATGAAAACAGACTCATGGAATGGTTTGGGGTGTGGGATGTGCTCCATGGGGCCGTGGCTCTGTTCACAGGCTCGGACTGGTTTGCAGATATATTCCCCAGAATCACCATGTGCATTTGCCAGCACTGAGCTGTTCTGGTGCTGCTCCCTTCCATGTTAATTGGCTAACAATCTGGATAATTTGGAGCATCTGCTCCATTCAGACAATGTGATGTTTCATTTCTTCTGAAGAGCCCAGTGTGTGTTCTTTCCAAAAAGGGACAGATACAGTGTTTATGCAACAGCCAAACATACTAAATTGGCTGAAATGATGCTTCCCCTTATCAGCTTCCCAGTTAGTTCTGCTTTTACAGGTCATTTTATGCTTTTATGTTCTCATTAAGTTATTTGTGGTTTCACAGAACCCAGTGAGAGCTTCATCCCCTTTCATACCAAGGCTGTGCAAACTGCTCCGGGTGTGTAAAAGGGATCATAAATGGGGAGTACACCCCTTTGCAGCCCACTGATGTTACAGAGCCCCTTGAGGGACAGGGGTCTCACTCCAGTGCTGCATTTAGGAGCAGAAATGGGGAGGGAGCAGAAATGGGGAGTGCACCCCTTTGCAGCCCTCTGATGTAGCAGAGCCCCTCGAAGGACACAGGTCAGACTCCAGTGCTGCATTTAGGAGCAGAAATGGGGAGTACACCCCTTTGCAGCCCTCTGATGTAGCAGAGCCCCTCGAAGGACACAGGTCAGACTCCAGTGCTGCATTTAGGAGCAGGCAGAGCAGAGCTGCAGGGCCGGGCTGCAGGAGCATTTGCCAGGCACTTTCACACCCTTTGAGCCTAACTGCTCCCCGAGCCTGGAGGCTGCTGCGGCGTCCCTCCCTTCCCACAGCCTTCCTCCCTGCCTCATCCCCGGCAGGAGCTGCTGTTTTCCTGCCCTCTCGTCCCGCCCAGCTTCCCCGTTCCCACAGGAACCGGCCGTGCCCGGTGCCGCAGCGGAAACGGGCCCGAGATAGTCACGGCAGGGCCACAATGTCTGCCTGACATCACCCCAGCACCCTCCTCTCAGCTGGGCTGGGGCTTTGCTTGGCATTCCCACCCCGGGAGGGAATTCCCAGGCCATGCAGTGGGGCAGCTGCTCTGTGTGGGGCTCGGGATGGGAGACACAATGGGAGCATTGGAGGGTGGCGTTGTGCACGTTGTTGGTGGTTGTGGCCATGTCTGGCAGTTCTTGGGATGGCTCTGAAGGTTTAGCATGCTGCTTTGACACTTCTTTTCTCTCTGAGAGATGGTATGAGTCCTTAATTCCCCAGTTTGGGACCTTGGTTTTGTTATGTTTAATAATGCTGGGGAGGAATTTCTTTACTGGGATGCGGTGTTGTGTTCTTTACTGGGAGGCTGAAGCAGAGCTGGGGTGCAGGGGGTCCCAATGTCCTGTTTCTGGCTCACTGAGGAAGGGCTGTGCCCATCCACCTCTGTCCTCATCCCCTCCACGGGTTGAAAATCCCTCCAGAGGCCACACAGGTGCAAGGAACATCCTTCCATTTTGCCAGCTCCCCCTCCTTGAGCCACAGGGCCGTAGCTGCCCCACAGCCACCCCCACAGCACAGCCACTGCTGCATTTTGGGCAAATTTGTGCAAACTAACGCAGCCTTTTTTGTCTGTTTGTTCCCCTCTCTTGCCCCAGTTCTATCTGCAGGCCAGATTCACATGGAAGGGAGCCCGGCTGCTCCGTCCCCTGCTGCAGTTCACCCTGATCATGATGGCCTTTTACACCGGGCTGTCCCGCGTCTCCGACCACAAGCACCACCCCACCGACGTGCTGGCAGGCTTTGCACAGGGAGCCCTGGTGGCTTACTGCGTGGTGAGTGGGGAAAGCTGGGCAGAAACAGTGCTGGGAAGGTCCTGGGGGAATAGCAGGGTCTTTGCAATGCCCCAGTTCAGCTCAGGTGGTTCCCTGTTACAGCTGGGGATGTGGTCCCTGTTACAGCTGGGGATGTGGTGGAGGCTCCAAAGGCTTGGTCCAGGCAGCTGGGGGCACTGAAGGATGTTCAGCCCAGGGAGGGTGTTTCCCTCTCCACCAGAAGCTTTGGCTGTTCTCAGTGGCACTCAGCTGAACAATATTTCTTTTCCTTTCTCTTTACTCCTACACTGTTGTGTCCCTGAGCTGCTGCTCCAGCCCCAGAATGAGTGTTCTCAGTTAGTCTCCTTAGCAAGGTTTTCCACCAGGAGCTGAGCAGAGAGTCTGGGGTGCTTGGCATTATGGCTCTTTCACACACAGTCCTTCCAAAAACTGCTGTCAGCCTGACCAGGGGAGGCTGGCTGATGGCTAATGGATTTTCAGGGGGCAAAAGAGCTCTTAAAAAGCAGCCAACAAAAGCTGTGCCCGCTCCTCTTCAGCTGCTGGGCTGGTTCTCGTGCCACTGGCTCTCCAAAGGGTGACCTGATTGCACAGCCCTGTAACTCAAAGTGACACGTGAAGATGTTTTGAGTTGGCAGGATGGGGGGAACCAGGTCAGGCAGCTACCACACAGACACAAAGGAGCTGGGGGTTGTGGTGGTTTCTGTGTCTGTGTGAACTCCCCAAAAGCAAGATTTTAACAGCTCACCACTTTTTGTGGGTTTTTTTGTTGGGGGTTTTTTTGTTTGTTTTTTTTTTACTGTTCTAAAAGTAAATCAGCCTTGGGAACAAGGAGTTAAGTTCACCAAATTACATTTTGCAGGGAGAGAAAATAGGTTATTTATGTATTTCCCACTCGTTGATATTATTCCAAAGCCAAAACAAAAATGTCATTGTTGGGACATTTTTATGGAGTATTATTAACTCTGTGAGCAGTAGCTGTTGGGTTTTGCCTTTGCCTGGTGCCCACATCCCATGCAGGGCTGGCAGATCCCCGGGGGAGGTGGGAGAAGTGTGTGTCTTTGTGGTGGGAAGTGGGCTAACAGCCACAGTGTGGAAGGGGAGTGGGGACCAGGCAGTCCATCCCTGGGTCCCAGCAGTGGTTCCAGAAGGACAATAGCTCTCCGGATGCTTGGGATGGGTGTCCGGATGCTTCCTGGCTGGGACAGAGAGCAGCAGGCCTGGCTGTCCCCTCCCAGCCCTCCGGCAGCTGGGAGCTGTGCTGGGAAGGGGAGGCTGTGGCAGGGCTGGGATAGTTTTCCTGTGTCATAGGAAGCAGCTGCCTGGAGTTTCCCAGGCAGGCTCGGGTTTGCCTGCGAGCCTGGGGCAGCCTGAGCTGCTCTCCCAGCCTGCTGGAGGAAGGGGCAGTTGTGTCTAAATGCTTTGCAGGGATGGCTCAGTAACCTGGAACATCTCAGGCTGCATCTTATTACTCAGGGCAGGCTTTGAGCCCAGCCCTTGTCCCATTCCATCAGCCTGCAGAGAAACAGCAGTGTACTGTTCTCCAGAACCTGGATTTGCTTGTGGGAGTCTTTGCCTAGTAGGGCCTGGCAGACTTTCCTCCATTTTGGTAGGTGGAAGTAAGGGACAAGAGGAAGAGTCATCCCAAAACACCCTAGAGTTTGCACTGAAGGAGCAGTTTAGGAGCTTTTTGCTGAAATCCCTGGTAAGTCCTGGGGGTTCTTGCCCAGCTCTCCTGCACAGGCTGCTCTGAAACAGAGGGAGGGACCTGGAGACTCATCACCTCCCACCCTGGGTGCTCCCAGCCACCCCTTCCCCCAGCAAAGCCTTCAGGGTCCACCCTGGTGATAGCCAAGGGCTGTAAAAACACCACAGTTACCAGGCCATAATTTTCAGTAGAAACCAATTGTGGATTTCATCTCTGAAGGCTGCCCGAGCTTAAACCCAGGTCGTGCTGCAGCAGACACGTTTGTCTTTCAGTGCCTGAAATAACAAGCAGAAGACATTAATGTCAAGCACTTCCAGCTGATGAAACATTCAGACGTGGAGCCAGGGTGAAATACAGCGAGGATTTCTCAAATAGAAATAGTTTCTCTGTGCCTTGCAGGCAGCTTGCTGTGTGTTGTGTGGTTTATGTCTCATCTGAGGGAGAGGGAGAAGGGGAGATGTCAGGAGGACATGCTCCCAGCGTTGCTCTGGTTAGCTCAGAGGAGTTGTTTTAACCTCTCTGTATATGATTAAAAATGGCTTCAATGGGATGAAAAGTAATAGGAATTGTTAAGTGGGAATGTGAGATACTGGCTTAAAATGCTCTCAGTCTTCTCCCATCAAGTTTTCTTTATGGGTGGAGAGCACCTTCTACAGGAAATGGAGCTAATCCAAGTGAAAAACTTAGCACGTTTATTAGTCCTTTTTTGTGTTAAACAGTTCAAGCATTAGGAGGATTTAACACACTTTTAACCCCCAAAGATCACGTTTCATGATTCCTATAAATGTTTATATAACCTCCAGCCATGTTAAAGTGAAATACAGTTTAAAGAGAAATGAAACCCCTTAACCAGCCTTTCAGTGAAACCTGAAAAGCAGCACAGTAAAATCTGAAATACCCAGGATGACACTCCACCATAACTCATTCCTGTCAAAAATAAGGACCAGACTCAAAGCAATCCCCAGATGCTTCTTGCACTCAGCAATCCCCTCCCATAAATTGATTTGTCATGGCTATCTTGGTGCAGAAGTTGGACACCTTTTTGATTGAATCCAGCTCTCAGATGTGGACGAATGAGCGAGATGGCACCAAAATTGTACCAAACCAGACTAATGGGGGGTTTTGCAGTTATTAACAGCCCAAAAGAAAACCAGTGCCAGAGCAGTTCAATGTAGTTTTACACTGGGATGCTGCAGCAGGGGGCCAGACTCCAGCTTGTGATCCTTGGGAGCATCAGCTGGATCCCTTATTTACCCAAACATACAAAGGCTGCCACTTGAATGCCCTGTAAACAACTTTATCAGCTCTGTTACACAACCAAACAGCCAGAATCCAGCCCATACATCAAGAAAAGAACTGTTTAGTACATCAGCTCCTTCTCTGCTTTTCCACAAAGCAGCACCAGCTCAGCCTCCTCCATCCCTGGTTAGAGTTGTAGGAGTAAATTGCTGTGCACAACAGCTTTGCTGTCTGTCCAGCTTGAGCCTTATCTGCTGTGCTGATAGGGGCTTGCAAAAGTTCTTTGCAAGGACACCTCGACCTGCTGCACAAGGCTCTGGGTGGTTAGAAAATCTGGAGATGCAGGTAGACCAAACCTTTGCTTTCTCCCTGTCTTACCCAGCCTGGAAGTTGTAATCTAATAATTTTTCTTTAAACACTTTGGAATTATTTTTTTCCCCTGATTTGTCTGGGTGATTAAATGTTGCATTTGAGTGGTGTAGGAGAAAAAAAAAACCAAACACACTGCTGATTGCTACAGCCATGTGCTGCTCATCCTGGGATTTCAGCTCAGCAGACCCATGGCTTCAGTTGGGATTATTGGGTTTTAAGGCTTTCTGAGATGAGCTGTCTCACTTAGGCTGGCAGGGACAGTCGGTGGCAGGACGGAAGTTCAGGGCTGTGGCACCAGGTGACAAAATGATGAATCCTTGCCACTTCTAGCTCCATCCAGAGGATCTGTGCTGTCTGACTCTTTTCCCTTCTGGCACAGGGCTGAGGTTTGGCAAGGGTGAAAGTGCCCCGGTCCTGGAGGACTGATAAGCGTCATGCTGCTGCCAAAGGAGGATGTGGAAGTTTCCTCCCAGCACTTTGTTTCTTATTGTGTTGCTACCTTCCGAAATTGCCAGGCACTGGCTTTTTCACATCCGGGAGAGGGGTTACATCACGGGATATTTAGGAATAAGGAGTCAGGAATAGATTCTTCTCTCTTTAGCTTTTGGCTTCCACCAGCCTCCTTCTCTGTACTGGTGCCTTGGTGGGGCATGAGGAGCATGGCTCACCATTGACTCACTGCTGATAGCTTTTAACACAGCTTTGACTTGAAAGCTTTTAATTGCCTACCTGATGTCTGTCTGAATGAATTGTTTCACGTGGAGTCCATCCCTGAAACCACTCAGGATGAGTCAGGCCAGCCCTTTGGAGACCTTTGTTATTTTATTGGAGTGCAGGCCATGGATCTGTTTCCTGGCTTTTCAACCCGTTCAGCAGAGGTCTGGGTGTTGCACTCGGTGATGACGCAGTGAGAAATCAAGTTGTTCTCTCATGTTTTTGCAGTTTTGTGAGGTCTGAGCCTTTTTCTCTGCTGTACAGAAAGGTGGTAGCAGGCGCTTGGGATTTCACAGCTGTTACGGGTGGGCAATCAAAAAGTGCTATTTTTGCAGCTTAAAGATGTGTATATATTCTGTAAACCAACTTTTGGAACAAACCATCACCCATTGTCCCTAAGTTTGCCTTTTCAACTTATTCCTGCAGGTGTTTTACGTCTCAGATCTCTTCAAGCCCAAGACAAAGACTTGCCTGCCTCCACCTCCCATTCGGAAGGAGATCCTTTCACCTGTGGACATCATTGAGAGGAATAATCATCACAACATGGTGTAGAACTTCGAGGAATCAGATGGGTGTTGTATTTTAAACTTTTTTTTTTTTTTTTTTTTTTTTTTTTTTTTTTTGCAAAAAAAAAAAAGTGACTGCTGACAGCAACTACCTGCTGCTCTCAAATCTCATCAGACAGTAGAATGTAGGGAGAGACTTTCTTGCCCGACCAGTAAAGTCTTACTCTGTGGTCTTTTCAACTTGTGACATTCGGATGAAAGGGGTGGTGGTGGTCAACTAAGGCAAAGGCGACAATGAGAAAGGAAAAAAACAAAAACCCACACTACACAAAAAGCCGAACAAAGAGAGGTGCCGGAGTTCTGGATGTGCAATTGGTTTGAGTGTTCATGTTGTAGTGAACACCAAATTGTTCCCAGCCCAGTGAACACTAAGGGATTTTTGGACAGCTGGCCATCCTAGATTTTTTTCTGACTACGAAGATTTCCAACGCCTGCAAGAAAAAAATCCAACTCACGACTAAATTGTATAGCACTACATACGAGCAACAGCACTGAGTCAAGACCTGGGATTGGTTTGTAAGAGTTGCTTTTTTCTCTTCTTGATCCTAGTTTATTTTTGCCTCCTCTCTTCCATACTGTGACTTAATTTAGAAGAAGCTTGCCCAGTCCAAGGTCTCCGAAGGTCTCTGTTCTCTCTGCTCACACTACACGCCTCTAACGAGCGGCCCGAGACGCGCACTGAGGCTGGAGAGCTCCTTCCTCCGCACAGAGAAGCCACGTTTCCTCCTCCCCGCTCGCTCCCTGGTGACGGCTCATCCCACCTGAGCCCCCCTAAATGAAAAGAGCATCCTCCACTTCCCAGCCCTTTCCCCCAGAAGAAAAATCCCAGCAGGTTCCATGCACGGGAGCCGGCGATTTGCGCCGGGGGATGGCGGCTCTGCCGAAGACTCGTTCAGTTCAGTTCAGTTCAGTTCGCACTACGACCCCCGGGGCTGAGTCCTGGGGAAACTTTTATTCTGCAGTTTTGGGACGGGCTGCTGGGCGGCACGTCCCGGCCTGGGTGTCAGTCGGTTTGTGCATCCCATCCTCTCCTCCTCATCCTCCTCCCTGGCCACCCCGGGGTGCGCCATGGCAGTACCAGGTCCTGTGCTCCGCTGGGTCGCTCCGGTGGGAAATCAGCTTTGCCTCTCTCGGGTGTGATGATGGCATTTTTTTTTTTGCCCAGAAGCCACAGGTGCTTGGTTTGCAGCCCTTCCACGAAGCGCATTTGCAAAGGGATCCCGCAGAACACGCAGAACGGCCATTTGCACATCCTTCTCACAGAATCCGTCCTATCATTTCAACTTATAGCAAGCTATGATTTTTTTTTTATATTATAAATATTATATAAATAATGTATAAAACCTTAAAAATTAACTATGTAAAATATTATTTCTGAAACAATTTTAGATATATCCACTATGACTATAAACTGTGTCCTGACCTGTGTTATTTACATTTTGCTGCTTAAAAAAGCATTGAATTAATTTTTTTATAGTCAACTAAAATATTGTAGTTCTGTGGTAGTAATATTTTAATGAAAATAACTACAATTAGAGACATTTGTATAAAAAAAACATATTAAATTGTCTGTATTTTTGTAATGTTCCATTTTGTAAAGAGAAGAATATTCAAAGACTTTTGTAGAATACAAAGTTGAAGTTTGTATCTGCGAAATTATTGCTGTATAAATGTGCTTTTTAAATAAAAGCTCATAACACAACTAAACATCCTGGTGCAAGCTGCATTCTGTCTTTGGGTTGCCCTTTCCTTGACAGATAAAGAGGGTCCTTGCCTAGTGGGACAGTTGGAAGTGTGATGTGGATGTTGGATGGCATTTGGGGTAGTGATGGTGCAAGAGAGTAGCTGGATAAAAAGGACCCGATGCCCTTTTTGATGGGAGTGATGAGAAAGTCCCTCCAGCTCCTGGATGGGGGCACTTGTGGGTTTGCATTGATCTTCTCTTTTCTATGTCCAGTCTTAAAGCAAATCTCATTTTACTGAAGGCATCCCTTTTACTTTAACAATCTTATGAGCTTTAAAGAAATGTCATGGAAGTAAAATTAGGTCTGAAGAACCCCAGCCCAGCTGCTGGCTGTCCTGGACAGCCCCTACCTAGGAGGGCTCCCAGCTATGCTCTGCACAAGCACCTTTCCCATGAAAAGCAGGCACTTGGCAGCTGAACCAAACTTTTGCAGCTTGCTGGGTTGCCAATGTAGGTGGAAGAGGATAGAAGAAAAAATAAAAAAAAATCTCACAGCAACATGTGCTCAGAGAGGAACATGAGCTCAGCACACAGTTATGAGGCAGCCTGGATTTTTTTATTATTGCTTTTTATTTTTTTATTATTGTTTTTATTTTTTTATTATTGTTATTTTCCTCCTCCTACAGAGGCAAATGAACTTGTTGGTGGTGACACACGGTCAGAGCCGCGTTTCGACCACTCCTTGAGCGAACCACATCAGCGAGATAACACGGCACAGAAATAATATGCAAGAATGCATGACAGGAAGCAAATACCACATCAAACTGCAAAGAAAGAGCAGGTGGAAATTAAGCCAGCAGAACTGAGCTAGCACTTGCTATTATTATCCTAATTAGGAGTAAAATTTTATTACGCGTGGAAAAACTTCGTAAACCCGCACCTGTCCCAAATGCAAAGGGCGTTTTCATGGTGCCACGTGTGATCTGAGCCTGGGTGTTTGGAGGCTGAGGTTGTTGCAGAGGTGAGACTTCAGCTTCGGGGCAGTGGCTGTGAGGACAGGCTCTTAATCCCCAGTTTATCTCCCAACTGCATTGCCTGGGTGTAAGTAACCCCCACGGGAGGAGGAAACACTGCCCCGTCTGCCTGTGGAGCCCTCCATGTGCAGAGCCAGCCCCAATGCAGCAAGCACTGGGCTGAGAAAAGTGTTTGCTTGCATCTTAACCTCAGCAACTTGGAAAAAGGCAGGAATACAGATGTCTGGGTGAAAGAGGAGGGCTTGGAGAAGGGTCAGAGGGGAAGCGGAACAGGAGGTGATAAGAGCCCGGGTAGGGTAGCAGGGCTGCTGCCTCACGGGATCTCAGTCAGGATGTGTGGGTCAGCCTGGAGAGAGGGAGAAAAGGCCTTGGATAAACCTAGGGAAGGCAACAGGGTTGAACTCTGAAGTGTGGTGCTGAGCATCAGCAGTACCAAGGCCTGTTTGTGGATGGTTGAGCGATGGTTGTTTCCCCCCCTGATTCCTGCCTGCCTCTCCCGTGCTGTCCCATTCCATCCCATCCTGGGGAGGGTAAGGGCAACTTTGCACAACTGGGTGGAACTTTGGTGGGGCTCACCCCTACTCACTGCCTGGGGACTAAGAGAAGTGATCATTTCTGGCAGCATGGGTGGAAAAAGGCAAGGTCCACAGAGATCTCTGGGCTAGCCAAGCACAGAGGAACATTCCAGTAATAGAGGAGGCAAAAGGACTGATTTTAAATGAGCATTTCAATGAAACCCCACAGAGAAGTGAAAGCCAAAGGAAAAGAGTTGTAGGTACCGCAAACCATGAGTGTGGTGACAGGATGTATCTACTGCCACAGCTTCCTGAGGGGCAGGAAGGAAGAGAAAATAAATAGGTGAAATGGAAAAAAACCCAAACCCAAATCCACATGAGCGCTGGGATCCTGAGGCCACCACTTACTGCAGTGTCTGCAGGTGCAGCTGGAGCTTGTACTTTGCACTGCTGTGCTGCTTGGTCCATCCTGCTGGGATGCTGAGCAGCCAGAACCCTTTGGGGTTTGCATGCTGCCTCTCTCTGCAGCTCTCCCAGGGAGACAGACGGGTGCACAAACCCAGATGCACTCACGCAAACAAGACATGTTGCTGGAGCCCGGGGCTGGGTGCTGCTTGTGGACTTCAGTGCTGCAAACACCGGGCTCTGCTCATGCTGATGCTAATCAGGGGCTGCGGAGCACCCAGCTGTCTGCCTTTGATGCTGGGGCCTGGCTGGCAGAGCCTCTCTGCACAAGGGGACGTTCTGGTCAAACCTGTCTTTTTTTGCACTGAGACCGGTTGAACACGTTTTCAAAGGCAGGGATTCGTGTGTGCACCTGACTGCCATGGGAGCAGGTCTTTTGTTCCCGGGGAAGGGAGGTTTACGCAAGCCCCAGGTCCGGCTGTGTCTGGGTGCACCTAAACAGCTTCACTCAGCAAGAATGCCTTGGCAGCCTGCAGAGGCTGGAGCTGCTGTACTTCTGCTCAATGATTTTAGGATATGAAGCTCTCAATCAAGGGAGGGGAGGGAGGAGATTCGCCCCACAAGCAGAGACCTGTTTTTCTCATGCTCCAAGCCTGCCTTGTTTTGGGTGTCCGAAGGTTTCACCCGGCTCTTCACAAAGCCGAAACCAACGCTCATCCGTGGAGCCAGAGGATGTGCTGGGCTGAGGTCCTGCTGCACAGGAGGGCTGGTGTCAAGCCCACATCCATGGCTGGGGTGCAGCACCTCTGTCCCTGGAGCCAGCACCCCACTTCAGCTGCATTTCCCCCCTCGCCCCATCTTTGCCTTGACACAGCCTGTGCCTTCATCCACCATTCTCCTCTCAAAAGGCAAGCGATTCCTCCCTTGTGTTTACCTTTTCCTCTGGACACCAGATCAGAGGTTCAGATTTTTAGGAATGAAGTGAATCACTTGCCTCCTGGCTTCTGTAAACATGGTCCATACGCCTGCCCTCAGATAGGAGCTACTGCCCATCTCCTCCAGACGTTCCTACCCTCATTCCCTTGGTGCCATGTGATGCTCTGGGCACAGCCCTGACTGCTTGGATTACCCAGCAAAACCAAACACAAGTTGTCACCTTCACTGGAGGAAGCACAAGGTAGAAAACAACCTCCTGTTGACTCATAGTGGGGGGAAAAGACACACAAACAAACCCCAAAACCCAACAACTTTCAATTATCACCTTTGCACGCCACCCCCACTGGCACCAGCCGGCACAGGAGTGCCTGCGTTAGCTTGTCTCAAGTTACAATTTCCTCGGGGCACAGACTACACCTATGTGTGTGTTTGGGTAATAATGACCCGACTGGTTGTGATGAATCCACGCCCCATCCTATCTGTAGCTAGAAGGGAGCGAAGTCACCGGGATCATCTCCCAGTTTCCTTAGAAAGTCTCGTTCTGCGAGTTCCTGCCCCGCCAGAGTGCCACCGTGACGGCACCTCGCAGGCAGCTCTGCTTTTAATATATAGTGCTGTGGCCTGGTGGAGCGTTTAATTCTTGTCTTGAACCCAGAAAATCACCGTCTTGGCTTCTTTATTTCTTTATTTTTTTCCCCCATTTCCCCATCAGGTGATTCTCAGAGCTGCGTTTTGGGGAAGTGCGAGGCTGCCCGGTCATTCGGCGCTGGTGGCAAAGGGCTGAGCACCTGTGGTGTCCAAAGGCATGAACTCTGCAGGGTTTGATCTGACTTTGTGCAGAGGGTTCCTAACCAGCAGGAAGAAAAACACCTTTTGGTGTTTTTGTGCAGAAAGCTGAGGAACAGAACCACCAAAACACCAAACTGCACACACGCATCCACGGATGGGATGAACGGGAATTGTGGCGGATTCAGCTCGCTCCTGAGGTCTTTGAAAGGATTCAAAATATATCAAAACTTGAAATAAATTGTGACTTCTTTTTCCCACCTGAAAAATGAATAAATTGAAACAAAGCTGTCTGTTCATTTGTACAGGAACTGGTGTGAAAAGCTGGGCTTTCCCACCACGCTTTGACATCTCCATTTCCAGGTGTGTGGTGTGAGTGCATGTGAGCTGAGGTCAGCCTGAGATATAAATTAAATAAAGGAGCATTTAATTCTTGCTAGGCTGATCTTACCCCTGGAGAAACACCATGAATGGGACAGAAAGAATGGTAGTGTTTCCATAAGGAACTCAGAAAGAAAATAAAATGTTAAAAAGAGAATAGAAACTCTTTTTTATCCAAAGAAGAAAGGGAGCCAGATCTCCTGTGAGCCCCATCCTTTCAAAGGGATCTGCCTTCTGCACAAGTGCGTAATTTGCTTATTTTCAAAGAAATTTTAGTGATGTTGAAGGCAAATTAATAACACTGCTCCAGCATCCCAGGGCTTGTCTGAACAAGAAAAGTTGTTAATGTTTAATATGAGGTAGAATTTTAATCCATTTCATTAAACTGAGTAGATATTCTTAGTCCATTTTTAAGCAGGATTAACCATGTTTACCTCAAGTCAAGTAAGCACAAGTATAATGTCAACTGATACAAACCTTGCTTAAATTAAAGGAAGAATACTACTGAGGCTTAGGGGAGGGAAAAGCCTGTTGAAGTTTTTATTTAAAACAAAGAAATGGGGATTTTTTTTTTCTTTACAAGGTATTTCTTTCCATGGGAAAACAATAAAACCCAGAAAAAGTCAATGAAAGTTTTGCTTGTAAATGATGAGACGATTGCAGCTGAAAAAACACTGCTTAATTCAGGAGAGGTAATTCTTTTCAGCAGGGCCAGCCTAAGCATCCCCTTGAGTGGTTCTGGGGGAGCCTGGGCCTGTTGGACTTTGCAGTTCCAACTCACCCACCTAGGAGTCACCAACAGTGCCCAGGAACAATTTATTGATGCTCAGCCCTCTCTCAGGAATCACCCAGCAGCTCTCAGATTTAGCTTTGTAGCCTATGGCCAAAGTACTGCAAGTCCTTTAGGAAGAAATCCAGGCTCAATGTGGAGGTGCCAGATTAAAGGGGATTTACCACATCCCTTGGCCAGCTGTCCCACCAGCTTGTTGGCCTCACTGTTAAAAATATGTTAATACTTCCCTTGGTTTTCATTAATAACTGCTTTTGTGTTCCCATGCCCCATATCCCTTTAATTCATTTAAAAAAAAACAAACAAAAAAAAAAAACAACCCAAAAAAAACCCAAACAACTTTTTATTATTAAACTGTGCTATTTTCCCACAGCTGAATCCCCTGGTTAACTTTTCAGGGGGGTTCCTCACAAATAATGCTTCTCACTTTAAAACTTGCTTAGGTTTTTTTGCTTCCCCTACAAGAACATAAGAAATGCTGCAAGTTAACACAAAGTCAGTGGGGGAGGGACCAGCTGGGGACCAATTTTCCTTTGTACAAGCAATTAAGTAGGAGCACCTTCTGCTTGTAGGTCAGATTTAATCTGATGCTCTTCTAGAGGAGATTCCTGATGGGGTCTTACCCCCTCCACCTTCCAGGCCCTGGGAGAATAAAGGCTTGAATAAAGAATTCACCTTCCTTCAGCCTTCTTCAGTCAGGCCCCTTACCTGCCAGACCTGAGCTCAGGGTACCCCTGAACAGCAAATAACCCTCCCCATTTTTTGTTTTCTGCAGCTGCAGAAAAAGCCCTTTTTAAAAGTGAACATTAATGATATCCAATGCATGAGTTTCACCAAGCAGCGTTGAGGGTTTCCAAGCTAGTGTGGGGTGGGATAAATCACTTTGTACTTGGCATAAATTAGGTAGGACACTGTTAGGCAGGTAAACTGGGTCACTGTGAGTTAGGGTAGGCTGCATTTGGAAAAAATCTTTGAGGTTTGGAGGTGACTCCTTGAGGCGATGTGAAGCTGCAGGGTTAAGTCATGGAAAGGAGGTTCTGTGTGGATTGACAGGCACCTTAAAACTCACACAGCACAGCTGTCTCCAAACCACCTCAGCTTTCCAAAGGAGCTACAAAGGAACTGGAAGTTACCTCTGTGCTAAACTCCTGCACTGCAGCTGATGTTCCAGCAGAGACAAATGCAGATGTGACCTTGCAGTGAGCACAGAGCAGCACCCTGGGCTGAGGGTGAAGAAGCTGCACAGGCACCAGTGAATGCCAGCTGAACAAAAGGCTGCAGGACATTTTCCACCCACCCCGTGCTGCCAGGCTGGAGGGGTGAGGGGAGGGATGCTAAACACAGGGTAACATCTTCACTTTCATTTATTATGGACAAAACATTCAAATAACTGTGTGCCTGCTCCCTGCCTGAACTGGCATGAAAATAGGAAGACAATTGCCTGGCTGAGCCCTTGGAGGAAGATTTGAATAAAGAAGGCAAGTTTACTGCAGGCACTACGCCATGCATGTCTTATCTTGCTGGGAAGCTCTGGGTTAGGCACCCAGCAGGTGGATTAACTGTTCAGGGCAAAGACATGGAAAGCAGCTTTCTTGCAGGGCAGGTCTCCATCCAAATGAGTCCGAGGCAGCGTGGATTAGTGCTCCAAGTGATGAAGGAGCCGGCAGAGCTCCCTGGGAGGGGTGTTAGCACATAGCGGGACAGCCCTCGACAGGCTGGCACCTCTGCTGGCAGCCAGAGGCTCCGGGAGGGAGCAGCCTGCCCGTGGCCAGCCTCCCAAAAACACACACTGTGCTTTAATGGGAGCCTAACACTAACACTGCCAGAGCAGGACCTGTAATGAGCTTCCAGTTTGCCTCAGGACGTTTTCTCCCAGCTTGGTTGTATTTATGAGCAGCTATTTTTGCTTAAGTGGAGAAAAGGGGGGAGAAATGGCATGGGCAGAGCTCTGCTTACCCCTGCACCCACAGTGGTAGAGGGGTGACCTTTTTGGGTGGTTCATGTCCTCTCATCGCCCATTGCACTTTATTCTCTTTTTTTTAGGAGGGGAAATATATATTTTCACAGATGAAAGCCAGGCAGTCAGGGGGGGTTATTGAACAGAAAATGAGCTTAAGAACAAAGAGAGGCAAAATGAAGGTGCCAAGGTGAGCAGGAGTGGGTTGAGGCTGGGGCATGGAGGTGGGTTTGGCTGTAAGGCAGTCATCCTGCCCCACCCATGGAAAACCTTGGGTGGGTGGCTTTGAGCTCTGCAGGAAGCAGGGGCGGGTGGCAGGAGTCAGTGGCATTTCCCCCCATCTGCAATATCAGCCAGGACAGGTAACCTTGTGAGGGGGAAGCCAACCTGCTGGTATTTCTACTGACCAAAACTGCTTGGTGTTTCCCCTTGCCATTCCTCATGTTATTAGGGCAGTTTTGAGTTTGGGGTTTTCCCGTGAGAAATTCCAATATTTCACTCTGTGCTTTCCTTCTGAATTGAGTCAGAAAATCAAAATATTACCTTTTTTTTTTTTTTTTTTTTTTTTTTTTTTTTTACCCATGGAGTGAGAAATTCCAAACAATCCCCATTAGGAAATGTTAAACATTTTTTGTGCAAATATGTTTGCCCATCTAGTGCAGCCCCACATAGCTCCAGACACTTATCACAGAAGAAGTGCCCTTGACTACAACATTACTTACAGCCTCAAAGCAGTCAAGGAACACATTTTTTTTTTTCCTTCAGTGCTTCAATATGTGGTAGGAAAATAAGATTAATTATTTTAAAGTGTGGTGAGCTCGTGTTCACTGACAGCAGCTGTGCAAGTGCATTTGCTTACCAGAGTCCTGTGAGACATTGCCCGGAGTGTCACTCCTGAGCTCAGGAAAAGCTTGGTCCTCCTGGCATTGCCTCTGGGTGCCTCAGCAGGGATTACCTGTCTCCTGCTCCCCTGGAGCTGTGCTAATCGATGCTCGGGGTGCAGGGGATGCTCAGCAATGGTGAGGCCATCCCCTGCTGAAGCCTCTAGGGAAGGTGCTTTTGTTGGAACGACCCATTTCCTCTCCCTAGAGCAAGGCAGGGAGGTAAAGTGGGAGCAAATATTCCAGCAATGATGAAGTGGTGGGGTTCAAATGACTCCTCCAGTTACACAAGTCGCCCAGCTCTGGTTTCACGTTTGCTTTGCTGTGTGGCATCTGCCAAGCACCCAAAGCTCCCAGCCGATCCCGGTGGTGTTTTGTGAGGTTACTCAGGCACTCTGCTCTTTCAGATTTTAACAGGAGCTGGTGCTAACTGGGCAAAAGAGGTCTAAAGAGCCTTTTCTGTAGAGACCCCAAGTGCTGAGCATGAGCCCTGAACACTGCACCCACACTCTGCTGCCATAAACAGCATGAATCATAGGACGCTTCGTCTGCACAACCCATCACAATCTGATAAAAGTCAAGCAAAACATCCTTCACCTCCTGCAAATAACTCAGAACAGAGTCAAAATAAGTGCCAGCAGAAAGAGCGTGTTCCTGCAGCAATGGGATTTCCAGGAATGCTGCTTTCCTTCCCCAAACCCCTCTGCTGTCCGAGGGCTCTGGGTGTTGGAGCGAGCCGGGGTTGAGCCGCAGTGAGAGCTCGCTGCCCGGCCCAGCAGCACATGTTTCACATTAAGGAGCTGTTTGAGGGGCCTGTGTGGCTTAGTGGATAAATTGTCAGGTTTGTCCCCTTGCAGCTCACGTGTCCAGAATAGCCTGTGGTCCTAAAGGAGGAGAAAACCCTCACCCTAAGCTCGGCAGGTTTCCATCACGGAGGTTCGGCTCGGTGTGAAACAGCCGGCGGGGCAGAGGCCAAGACTGCAAGGTGGACCCGTGAGAACCCCCAGCCCCACCTCATGTGGGACCTTGGCAGAAATTTTAGGATGTGACAGTGCCAGTCCTGCCACCTACAGCTTCTCTGGGGGTGCCCTCCTCCATCCATAACCTCGGGAGCAAGCGGAAACGTGGGAAAAGTGATGAAAACTCATTGGAACACAAGCTCAAGGATCCAGCCCATAAATAGCAAAGGAAGGAGAGATAAATACTAGGATAGTCTTTAAATATCTGCGAAGGAAACCAGCCAGGAGCCAGTTTGGCTACAGGGAAGGCTGGAAGCTAACATGGATGATCCTGATCTTACCCAGTGGCTAAGTGGATTTTTAACCACCGTTTTCACAAAAAAAAAAAAAAAAAGAAGCTGAATGATCCGGTTCATTTTCCTGGGTGGGGGAAAGGACTGCTAAAAGCCTTTAATAGCTCCTGTTCAGGCAATCGTGATTATGAGCAGCTGGGAGGAAGTCAGGCCTGAAGTATGAGATGCCAGACTTGAAGGTGGTAAACAGGGGCAGGGGAATATTTGTTTTGACAGCACGCTGCTCAGTACACAGGAAACATCGAGCAATGAGAGGGACGACTCTGCACAGGAGTTCCCAGTCCTATATTTAAGAGCAAATCAAACTAAGGGAGGACCCTGCAAATTACAGACATCTACAAATAACCCCAGACCTTTTGTCTCAGCTTGGGAAGATCCTGAGGACACTGATAACAGACACTGCATTGCACAACCTTGGGAAAGAGGGGGGCTGGTGGTGTGTCCACTCTGCCCAGGATCTTGGCTCTTGACTCTGGTTACAGGCTGCAGGGGAAGGTGGAGAAAGCCCAGGAGAGGATAATTATGGAACAACCTGTTGATGGAGGAAGTGGCTTCCCAACCTCCCTTTACTTAGGGCCTGAGCTCTGCTCCAAAGCAGGAAGATTTATAGCCCTCCCCATGGCTGTGTTGTGTTCTCCTTCTGGCCAGATTAGTTTAATGAATGCGAGGTAGGGGAAAAAAACTGCTGAAAAGCAAATCCCCTACAGCCATGCTGTGTCACATCATTAAATAAGGACACTTTTACTTAAGAGGAGTTGTTTGACCCATAATTACAACTAAACTCCCCTTTGGCTTTTGGTCTGTGAGGGCTTCTCCTGTAATTTTAACTAGATGCAACCTATGAATCCTCACCCTCCATTTTCCAGGGCAGCAAAAAGTGATTATATAATATTAAACAGCAGCTGTTTTTCAGGCTGGAAGGGGCTCTTCACTGCTGTTATCCACAGCCTCTCTCTGAAATCAAACACTCTCTGTAAATGTCAGATAGCTCTGAGTTCTCATTCCTGAGGTCTGCACACAATTGGTTGTGGCAAACACAGGCTGAAAGCTGACCTGGCCTCTGTGACACAATGAGTATCGACTGGGAATTTCCAAATCCCAGCATCACTGGGGAATCTGGAGCTCAGGAGATTGTGAAGGTGTCACAGTGTCCTGAAGCAAGGGTTAACAGCAGTATTTACTGTCCCCCAAGACTGGATTGGGCATAGCAAGAATGCAGTGGCGTGTTTAGCCTTGTTGCCTCATCACCATTCTGATCTAAACCAATTATGAATCTATAAATCAGCTCTGAGGTCAGCAGGCAGCTTCTTTGGTGATAATAATAATTACATTCCTTGCATTTACACTGTATTTTTCACTAGCAGATCACAGGAGACTTCATCAAAGCAGGCAGCAGTCATTGCTTCCCTTTATTAGCAGCAGGGAAAATGAGGTGCAGGGAAGGTAAACACCACGTTTGTCCCAAACTCGGGGTCAGGAGAGGGGGTTGGCAGGAATTAGGAGCTCTGTGGGACCATATTCAAAGGAGAAGCCATAGCTACTGACCCACTCTTTAAAGGGGATTAGCATGGTCTGCCTGAAATCTGATGGTGAGAAGACAAATGGGAAGTCCTGGATTAAATGCTTCAGCTTTGTCCTTTACTTGTTCTTGTTTTCCTCCAAAAGAAACATTTCATGGCGACCAGCTCTTTCTAACTCACCTCCCCTGAAGAAAGGTTTCTTGGCACCACAAGCTGCTTTGTGGTCCAAAAATGTGTGTATTTGGCCACAAAGGCCTTTGATGGAGGTGTGGGAACCCCAGACCTGTGTCAGAATTCATGGCCAAATCTCCCCATCCTTGAAAAAACTCCTGGTCATGGTCTCACTAGATTGCAGCTGGTCTGGGCTGCTCACAGAAGTCTGGTTCATCCAGCCAAAATCACTTATTCCTGCTTTAGCTACTGCTAAAATAATAATAATAATAATAAAAGTATTTAAAAGTGTTTGATCCCCCAGTGTTTGGATTGTGACCAGTTGTGGGACAAGACATGAGCTGTCTTCCTTTCTGGAAGCTTTGAAAGGTGTTGGTCTCACATCCACTTCCCGGAGAGCAGGGCTACGTTCTGATGCCTCAGCAAATTTTTCTGCTTGTCCTCATGTGGGAAATTTCCTGTCCATATTTAAGCCTTGCACAGCCTCTTTCTGCTGTCACTCCCTCTAACAATAGAGTTGCAAAAAAGGGAGTAAAACCCAAAAAGACAAGCCTGTTAAAATGTCCCCTGCATTACACCCTTAAGAAAAACATTAATAGTGCGTTATCCAATTGAACATTTTCCTTTCACATCACTTTTAATCAGAACTCCAGTCTCATTTCAAATTTGAGGTCTGGGAAAAATAGCAATTTTTTAAAATAAGAAAATGTTGTGTTCTTGGGGAAAAAAAAAGCCCACCCAACCACAAAAAAATTCCTCTTGATTATTTCTGAGCAATTCTTCAGTACTTGATCTGGAGTGGTTTAGAATGCATAAAGGCATTTATATTTTGCATGCAGCCATCTTTGGGCTTTTGCATGTAATTGAACAAAGTTCTGACAAAAATATCCCCAGCAAGAGTTATTTCAGTTTTTGATTCACATTTTGGTGTCAGCAAGGGACTGAGATCTCACAGATGGAAAGAAGTAATTTCTCATAATTTTGCAAGTCTCTGTGTCACTTATTTGTCTTAATCAACACTGTGAAAGCTTTATTGCCATTGCTGTCCTGGCCTCCTTCACTGGAACAGGATAATCCCTAAGAAATGAGGAGACTAAGAGGAAAATTAGGGACAAGACAAAGCCTGGCATCCCAACATTTTTCATACACAAAGGTGCAATTTGCAACTTTAATTCTTCCAGCTTGGTTTCTATTCCTTCAGTTTTGCATTTGAGGAGAGGCAGGTTCCCAAGGAAATCCAAATTATCTCCTTAGAGCTCTGTGCTTTGCATTGGTTTGATTTTTCTTTTTCCCGCAAAAAACAGCAAACCCACTGCAAAGCAGTTTCAGGCTCACAAACTCCAAGCAAGCCCCCGACCTGGAGGCAGAAGCCCCTGGTGTCCTGCAGAAGCAGCAGAGCGTTTCATGGCGAGGTGGAGCAGTGATTTTTGGGGCGCCAGGGCTGCGCTTGCTGGCAGCTCCCAGGACAGATTTGTGTCTCCGCCGAGTTTTGTGCAACCCTCACCAAGTTTCGTGTCCCCAGAGGACCTGAAGTGTGTGTTGTTTTCTGCCTTCCACGGGCAGGGAGAGGAATCCAACCCCATACTGAGCGGGCTTGCCCCCAGTGGAGGAGGATCTGGCATGGAGGTGCTAATGTGCTGAATAAAACCATCACGGTGCAAAGCCCCTTTGTCGATGCAGGCCATCTAAATACCAGTTCTCCATGGCAGCCCATGCTTAGGCTGTATAAACGAGCAGAGAGAAGGATCTTTGCATTGATTTCACTTCCCTAAAGAATATTCCTCGTATTCCATCTCAGGAGCTGCCCAGGGAACCAGTGCCAGAGCTGGAGAACAGCACAGTGTCATGACAAGCAACCACCAATTCCTCTAGAATGTGATATGAAGGCAAAAGAGAGAAGAGGAGCCAGATTTTCCTGGGAGATAGTACTGGCAGACCCAGGGGGGGACAAATCTTCCTGACCTGGCAGGTGATTGCCATCCCCAGAGGAGGCTGCAAAGAGAAGGCCCCCACAGCCAAGCTCCTCCAGCCCTCCTCCACTTCCAAGGAGATAAAACCAGCCCATGGATAGTGTAAGTTTAAGCTGATATAGACACAGCTGGTGTGCTGGGAGCTGAAGGTAATTTATTTCTCTTGGCTGATGACCCGCTCCCTTCCAGGGCTGCATTTTCCAAGCGCTCTCCGCTTGGCTGCAACGTTTGTACCTCTGGCAGTTATTGTTATTTTAATATTAGGCTAAGAGCTAATGCATTAGGCTAATATATTAAGCTGGTAAAAACTCTTTAGCCAGCCTGTCCTGGTGACACATGAAGGAGATTTTATAGATAGGCTTTTCAAGCCCAGCTCAGCCCTGGTCTGGCATTTAACCGCGGCCTGCAGAATATAATGGCTGAATGCATTTCGCCCGCGCCCACAATAACTCTCTTTGAGAAGAACTTCCAATAAATATGTCATTCAAATGCGGATGTATTTCGGTAAAAATTAGTGAAACTGATGCTATGAATAACCTGCAGTGCAGTTTCTGTTGCTCTCCCATCAGCCAGGACAGAGATGATTAACACCAGACCAGGCACGATATTTATATTGCTGGGATCGTGGTGCGTCGTGAGCAAATGTGAAATTGGGTACTCTATCAGAACAGCAGGGACGGGAAGAGCCACGTAATGAGCTGGTTTTACAGGGAGAAACAAATGGGATTGTAACACAACCCTGGAAACAAGGGAGGGCTTCCAGGAGGGGTGGGGGAGCAGGGCAGCAATGTGTGAGAGCAGCGCTGAGGATGACTTTGGGGTTAAATCTAGTAATTTATACAAACAGAGGTGTTGGGTGTTTTCTTTTCTTGCCATGACATAGCAAGCATTTGAAAAAATGCTGTGAACAACATATTCCCAGACCTGACCACCTTGGAAGAGCATTTTATTAAGCCAATTATTTTTGTTTACTTCTGCTAAAATAATCCCCCGCCATACTTTTCCCCTATTATCCTCTCTCCATCCCTTCTATTCCATCCATAATGGGGTTCCTGTGAATCTGCCCCTGCAAGCAGCGAGTCCCTCCCCCACCTGTGGCCCCTTTCCACCGAGTGCTATTTTGTAAGATCTCTTGTCACCAGGACTCTGTGAAGACTTAGGCATGTAATGGGAAACATGTGTCTTTCCCTGGCTCTTGCAATCTTACCCCGAGGAGCTCCAGCAAGGGCTGAAATGGGAGTGCTCTCTGTGGAGTCAGGGAGCTGACAGGGGGGAAAAAGTTTGGAGCCAGAGACTGCAACACAACTTGGGTGTTTTTTGTTGTTTGCTCCCAGAAGTGAGGGATTTCACACCAAAATGATAGTGGCAAACGGTGGTTTCTGCTCAGGAGGCAGGGGGGGATTGTTGGGCAACAGCATTTGTGACAGGCAGCCCAGACAAAAGGGAGCAAGGGAGACATAAATGGCTTTTTGGAAGATGGCAAAAGCAAAATGATGGGAAAACAACCCCCAGATTGGAGCCTCAGCCCGCCACAGTTTTGCACATTTTCCTGAGCAAGAGAAAAACACAGGAAGGAGCTGAAGAAGATACAGAGAGGTTGGGAAATCACTGGGGTTGTAAAATTACGTTTTTGTGAATCACCACCATTAAAAAGAAAAAGAAAATCGGTCATCATGATACTGCACGAATGGTATATGACATATATCATGTACATAATATATGGGATAACTGGCCTCATTCCTCATTGTTATTCCTTCTGGGTGACTTAATCTGTTCTCTTCTGGACAAAGTTGATCCTGCAGAGAAAGTGGTGCGTGCACAAGGATGTCAGGCTCAAAGTTGATGAGGTTTACTCCAATGATTAAACCTACTCATCACCTCAGCCTCCTCCTTCTATTTTTCTGGGGTGCCAGCCAGAAATACAGTCCAGAGCAATCAGGACCCAGACCCAATTGTCATATCTAAAATCTGAGTGTGACTTGGCCTCATCTGGGATCAAACACCAGAATAACAAAGCACGCAGGATCTGGCTGGTGTCTGACAGCCAGTGCTTCTGGGCTTCCAACAAATTCATTCTGAGGAAAAAAAAAAAAAAAACCCAAAAAAAAAAAACCAAAAAAAAAAAATCAGGCTAAGGCTGAGGCACGTTGTTGTTTCCTTACGAGTTCACTTGCAAAGGTCACTGCTCCTCTCCCCCTCCCCAGTCTCTCTCTCTCTCTTTCTCTGCAACTCTTTTGTTTGTGCAAGACTTCAGGAATTAAAACCTCATTTCAAGGGTTATGAGTAGACCACAGCAGCGATACATTGCCCTGATTATCAGCAGCAGGCGAGCTGCTCCCCAGCAGCCCTTTTGCTGTGCAAGTTCTCTGTGGCTTACACTGATTTTTCCTGCCTGTAAATTTTTCTTTAGAGTTAACAGGGACTCCATTGCACAGACTTACAGTGATAAATTACACGGGATTATATTGTTACAGGGAATTGCCATCACCTCAGCAGTAATAGAAAGGAAAGGTTAAAAAAAAAAGATAAGTAGATAAAGAATAGCAAGATGGCTGGGAGTACAGTGAGAAGAGAAATGGCCCTGGTGGGGAAGCTGATAGATGTCTTCCTCAGGTGAAAAGATTCATTTATGGACAGAGCACTCTGGGAAATCTTTGGGTGGAAGAGCCAAACTATAAGAAAGTCATTGTCTTTATAAAAAAAAAAGTGGAGATTTAAGGGTTCCTAGGGGCTTAAGTTTTCTAGATCTGGAGTTCATATTTTGGTGCAGTGATGGGAACTCCATTTTCAGAAGTAAACAGCAATTTTCAGTGACCTTACATCTGGGCAGATAGAGGGAGAAACCTTGGAAGATGCTGGATTTCCCAAAAGAAGCTGTTCCCTCCCCTGGGAATTTCAGACTTCCTGCAGCAGGACCCCTGAAAAACGAGGGAGCCCCAAATCATTCAGTGCTTTTGCAATGGGCACATCATTGATTAAAGGCCTGGCAGAACTGTTATCTTCCCTGGCCTCTTGCATAAGACAGGCTAGATAATTAAATTGTATAATCTTTGCATCAAGCCTGTAATTCCCTGATTGCATTAGAGTATGTCCTGGAGAAAAAGCCCCAGCCTAAATGCCCCCAGAAGCATTTTGCTTCCCTGAGCAGTCTTTACATTAAGAGGGGCCAGACTTTGCCATTTCCACCTCCCTTTTGCACTGATTTTATCTGGGCTCAGCTTCCAGCCCTGGCACTATTTCTGATTCTCAGAGAAAGGCTGATTTGCCACCAGCAAACCTTTCTCTTCCCTTCCATGAGCACCATCCAGCTGTGATGGAGACACCTCTTGCCCTCCTCGGGGCACTCAGTGGGTTTGAGATCCTCACCCCAGCCAGGTTTCCAAACATCTTTTTGCAGGCATGCTTTCCTAAACCCTCAATAATCCACTGATGTCCTCTCCAAAGCCCAGCTGAGCCAGGCACATTCCCAGCAGCTCCAACAGGAGCAGCAAGGCTCACATGCTCATAAGGCCAACCTCTGCCTCTCTTTTATTTCTCTATATCATTATGGTGATGTAATAAATATGCAGAGGAGCTCCAGGCACTGGCTGTCTCCTTTGTTGGAAATGCTGCCCCACGTTCTCCCAACTGGGTATTATCCTCTGATTATACACATGCCAGAGGGATGGCTCCCGAGGTCCGTGCAGCTTTTGCACCGTGTCCCTGCCTCCCTGTCCTTCCCTTTGCACTTCCCATCCCGCATTCACACGCTCCCATTACATGCCAAGCCTATATTTTACTCCCTCTGTTCTTGCTGAAGCCCTTCTTGGTAAGGGAAGTCTTGATTATATGTTTGGCCAAGTGACTAAAATCATAGAAGAGAAAAAAAAAAAAAAAAAGAACATGCAGAAGCGTTGCCTCGTGGTCAGAATCCATCAGGATTTAACCTTCATCCCAGGAAAGTCCAACCACCCCCCCCAACAAGTCAGCCCAGGATGAACTGGGTGGAGAGAAAAATCTCCCACGTGGGCTGCAAACTTGAGGCACTGGGAAGATTCCTGCCTATTTCCAGCAGTGGGAAAATGTCCGAGCGGGGAAGTCATATTTACATAAGTGAAGGAAAACACTGTTTCCTTCTTCAGCAGGAAACAGAAGTTATTCTCAGAGCTTCGGCAAGAGAACGAGAAATTAAATAAAGTGCTGGCAGCCTCAACTTGTTTTATTCCTGTGGTTTTACAATCTCTGAGTAAAAATAAACACATTTTCAATCTCAGGAGAATTATTAGGGTAATAATAGCGGGAGGGGGGGAGTTATTTACAGGCGCCGATGGAATCGCTCAGTGAATCATGAGAACTGTGACAGCAGATCCAGGGCAAGAAAATTCACATTTATGCAACTGTCTGGTCTGAGTCTTCTGCCCTGGGTGCTCTGATGCAGGGGTACAAGACTGGGCAAACCTTTGGGTGCTCCCAGAAGGAGTTTTGGGAGAAGGGTAATGGTCAATACTTCAGCGCTCAATTTCTGTCATTTGGGTGTTTTGATGGATTTTAATGGTCTTGTCCCTCCTTAAGCCTGGGATGGACTCCACTTGGTGTTTACCAGAGCAAAGTTCCTGGGTGAGGGCTCCCATCCCAGGCATAATATGGTTCTAATTTATATTGCCTTGTGATATCCAAAGATTAAGGACAAATGAGGAATTTGAATGCTCACACCTTGTACTTAACATCTCAGCTATTAAAAATAACCCAATTCGGCATTGTTTATCCTCAGGACAAGAGGCCAATACTCTACACAGTCCTTCATCTTCTCTTCTGCCTGGAACAGTTGTGTTTGCCCAGGATATGACAAGGGCATCCCTAGGGGTAGCACCTTCCCATCTCCTCCAATCTGGGCTTTTCCTGTGAAATTCTATGGTATTGCAAAGTTCTTTTTTGGGTTGAATTTCTGTCTACCACTGTGTATTTTCTACATGCCCCAAACACTCATTGTGAATGAATGGATGTGTTAGATGTTTAATTTATATCTATGTATGTAACATGCATAGATGTATTTACACTGCATGGTTTAGGCATTTAGATATAAATATATTTATCATAGGCATCATATAATCTGTCTACAGGCAGCAAGAGCTGCAGGTACAAGGACAACCCAAAACAATTACAGAAAATAGCTACAAGAGGGAGTTACAAGAGAAAGTACAAGAGGTACAAGTACAAGGGTAAGCACCAGAGGTAGGTTCAAGGCTCTCAGCCCTGGGAGGATGAAGGGCACAGGAAAAGGAGGCTGATTTTGGATGCTAGGATGGGAGTGATGCAATCAGAGAGCCCTGCAGCTCTTTGCCAAGCTCTCACCTTTCTCTGGGATCCCAGAGATAAAAGCAGATGGCAGCTAAGTGAGAAAATCTTCAATTGCTCACCCCTTTCAAGCTCAGGGGAGCAGCTGGCCCTGCACAAAGCTATGCCTAAGCTTAGGCTGCAGTTCAAAGGGTAGGGCTTAAACTCGGATGCAAGCCTGTAATTTTTATAAACAAGTCTCATTTTTCCCTTCTGGTAAAACATGTATGGTAGCCCACGTACACATGGAGCCCAAGACATGCACAGGAGGACCACTGAAGCCTCGTTATCTTTGCTTTTGTTCTGCTTTCCTGGTGCTTTTTTAATCCCTGCACCGGCACTGCCTTGGGATCGACTCCCTTTTCCAGGGCAAGCTTTTCCAGGGCTGAAGGGCTCTTTGTTCTCCTTGGCTGCCCCTCAGTGCTGTTTGTTGTGTAGTCCCTGGGGTGTGCTTTGCTCTTCCAGAGGGCCAGGAGTGGAGAGGAAGAGGCAGAGGATGTGAACTCCCGTGTTGGAACACAAAGAGAGGGAAAGGAGGACCTGTTTATTCTTCTGCTAGATGCTCCCTTAGCAGACAGAGAGATTTCCTTGTGTTCACAGAATTCACAGAATTCACAGATTTACTGAGTTGGAAGAGACCTTAAAGATCATCAAGTCCAACCCAGCCCCAACACTTCAACTAAACCCTGACACCCAGTGCCACATCCAGGCTTTGTTAAACACATCCAGGGATGGTGATTCCACCACCTCCCCAGGCAGGTGATTCCACTACTTTATCACTCTTTCTGTAAAAAACTTTTTCCTGATATCCAACCTTTATTTCCCTTGATGCAGCTTGAGACTGTGTCCTCTCATTCTGTCAGTTGCTGTCTAAGAGCAAAACACTAAAAAAAGGGTCAAGGGAGAGGATGTTGTGAGCTGTTGGGGTGCTGCGGTGCTGGATTCCTCCCCACGGGTTGGTGTGCAGCCATTGCTGGTTCTGTCATCATCTCAGTGCTGGGGTGAACCCTTCAGACCTGTGTGGCACCTGTGGGACTTCCAGGTACAAAACCTGCTGGTTCCAGCAGAGCTGCTCCACACACCATGGCAGGGAAGGTAAATACATCCGTGCTGATGGCTTGGGAGGGAGCCACAGCCATTCCCAGGCAGGCAGGGCTGGCAGGGACCACCTACGTCACGGGGCTCAGTCACCAGTCCCTCACAAACACCTTCCTCAAGCTGGTCAAGCCCTGGCTCCTCAGTGATTTCCTGGTTAGCCCTGCAGCTGCTCCCCCTCACTTATTAAAAGCTTGGCATAAAAAGTAGAGTTCTTCAGTTTGCCTCACTGGTTTTTTTAACTGAAGTCCACAGAGCCTTTCTTTTTTTTTTTTTTTTTTTTGAGGAGCATCCTGAGTCCACCATCCATGCGCCATCACCTTTTCTTTTTTTCTTTGTTTTTTTTTTAAGAAAACTAGAAAAAATACAGCTAAGATGCATGCTCACTTGTTGCACTGTTTTACTGGTTGGTTGTTTTCTTTCCCTGCACTCCTGAGAGCTCATACCTGGCGAGGATTTTGTGTTTGGTTGTCCACCATAGGGAGGAAAGTCGTCAATCATTTCACAGCCCTCCTCTCCACGTCCTACGGCCCTGGTGGTCCACAGCTGAAGCCTGAGGACTGTGGGGTTGGTGGTTAGACCCAGCCAAGTGCTCTTGTGCTCCCCCCAGCAGGTCGTCGTGACTGATTGAATCATTAAAGTGAGTAATTTGTTGTAACACAAGAACAGCTGAAACACCTTCTGCATCTTCACAATGGTGTTGCTCCACCATCCCCCTTGCCCAAACTGCACAGCCAAGGTGTGAGTCAGATCTTGGAGGTGATCTGGGCTATAAACAATATTTTAGAGGGAGAAAGAATTCATTTCAGTGGGGGCAATTTCTCCACAGCCCGAAATGCAGTTGGGAGAACTGGCAAGCCCTCAGCCCCAGGAAAGGGCAGGAAGGAGTTTCTTACTTTGGCTCTCTTTGCAGGCAGGGCCACCATGAAACCATCATCAAAATAGGTATTTCAGGGGAAACAGATATATATCTGCAGGATTGAGCTGGAGGTGCTGTCCAGTGTGGCAGCCCTGCACAAATGTCATCCTGGGGTAACAGTGATGGCCCTTGGGGGTTCTCAAGACTCAGTGAAGCTGGAGTTCCCTTGCATTTATTGTGGATGAAGGTGAGGACATGGACAGTTAGTCCATTACAAATTGGTGCTGTCCCTGCCTGGTGGGAACCTGCTGGAGAGGCTGTACCCATGGAAGGAGTGGACAGTGGTTATCTCAAGGTCAGGCGTGCAGGAAACAAGCAGGACCACGTGAACATTGTGTAGGTGGGAACTGCTGGTGGGGCTATCAGAGCTTCCCAGGTCAGGCAGGACACACAGGGAGCCACCCTGTCCCAGAACAAAGCAGGAAGGAGTGAAGGTGGTGCCAGAAAGCCTGCAGAGAAGGTTCAAAGTCTGGTCAGAGCAACCAGCTCTTGTCAGCAGAGCTGAGCAATGCCCATCTGGAGCTGACCCTCTCAGGGTGTCCCTGTCTTACAGAGCCTGCAGAGGCTGGAATTACAGAATCTTTTCAGATTCTGTAATCTGAACACCGTCTGACACATCAGAAGGTGTCTCCTTGCTTGATATTTATTTATTCCTTCATCTGAGAGCATCGTGGTCCAAGGAAGAGCTCACAAGCAAATAACAAAAGGAATGGTGATAAATCCATCAGCAGCATCTGGATCTCCTCGAGGGTGAAAACAAACCATGATGTGGCTGCACAGCCATAAAATCAACAGCAGCTCCCAAAAAAAGCCTGAGGACAAGGACTTTGCTGGGGCACCAGACATCAGGGACGCCTTTAAGGGTTAAGGTAGAAAGCTGACAAAACCCTTAATGTTTTTACAGCACACAGACATGTAACATACAATACAGGACAATTCGTTCTATTGATGTCTAAAAATTCCTAATGGAGAAACAGGCTGTTAAAATACAGGATACTTTATAGGTTAGCTCTTCTCCATACTTCATCCTCAGGTATTTGCCAAGTTAGCAGAGGATCAGACTTCAAGTCACATTTAGGCTCCTCTAGAGCAGTTTTTCCACTGAAAGCTTAGCTCAAAGACATACATATTAATGAAAAAAAAGAGCCATTCATTCTTGTCACACATTTTGTCCTCAGAACAGTTGAAAATCCTGCATATCATTTTTTTTCTAATCAAAGGGAAATAAAACATCTTTTATATAGTTAGACAATTGTCCACAGTCTTTCCCAAGACTGGAAAAATGCCCTAAAAATGGAAAGCAGGTGGAGTTTCTCAACAGCAACTTTCTTCTTCTGCTCCAGAACGAGAAGGCTGCATCCCTGTTTACTGTTTAAAAAATTCCACAATCAATGTGGCTACTAAAAGAGCTCTGTGAGCTGGGGAACTCTTGGAAGTGCTTTTTGGTGCCTCTATTAGCTATATTTGTCTACAGTTCCTTTAACCAGATGGAGAAAACTTTCCTGCTTTCCTACTGTACCACAGCAACCTTGGCATCCCACCTTTCCTTTCCACTGCTGCTAACTTGGGAAGCTCTGCAGATTTCTTTGATGTTGCTGTTGGCTTGGCTGTGTCACAGCTGAAGAAAAAACAGGGGACACCTTCAGAGATTGTTGGTGGGGCTGGGGGACAAGAAGCAGTTTGGGTTTTGCTTTAAAGAAACCAGAAAAATGGAGAATATGACGGGAGGTGGGGGGAAATGCTCGACAAAATAATCCCCACTGCAGAACTGGGTGTCTGAATCTCACTGGTATTTCACTGAGGATTTGCTTCATTGCCTCTAAAGATCTTCAAGAGCTCAGAAGTCTCCTTGGTAGGAGCAGAGATGGCAAAATTTCACCCCTCTGGCAAATCCTTTTTTCCACACCCAGGTGGATCCCAACGAGGCAGAGAGTCACACCATTATTTCAGACATGGGTTATCAGCAACACACACAAAAACGCAGGGTTAGAGGAGCAACTTCCAGAATAAAACCTGCTGATAAACCTGGAAATACTCTCAGACCTCCTGTAGCACAGGAACAGCCAGGAATAGTTAATTGAGTGCCAAAGCAAAACCCTTGACCTGAACAACTGCATATTTCAGAGATATTTAAAACAGAATCTCAGGCTGAACTCAGAGGCATGAGAACGGGATCAAAAATTGAGGTGATATTAATGAGGCACAGTAAGGGTCAGAGTTTAGTTTGGGGTCAAATTTTGGGGCTTTCCTGGCTTTCCTGGATTTTTTTTTTTTTTTTTTTTGAGTGCTCTAACTCAGTGAGATGTACTCAGTGAACACCTCCAGCTTGTTTTCCATTCAGCAGCACAGCATCCCTTGGAGATAAACCACTCTGAACCACCCCTGCTTGCTGTAAAAGCTAATGGAGGGATAAAGGCAGATTAGATGGTTCCATTTTGTTATTTTTCCTCCCACCTTTCTTCTTCCCTGCCTGCCACCGATTCCCTTTCCTCCCCCTCTCCTCCCCCCCTGCTAAAACAAAACATCTGCCACAGTTTTAGGACACTTTGGGCCTTTTCAGGCTGCTACCAGCAAGGACAGGGCTTGGCAGGGAGGGAAGCTGAGCGAGAGCCACAGCAGGTGAAGGGTTTTCATTCAATCCACTGCCACGACCACAGAGCATCCGCGGGAGGCAACAGTAATGATTTCCAAACCCAAAAGAGAGCCCTGGCAGGCTGGGCTGGGGCTTGGCCTCATCCCTCAGAGCTCTGCAAAGCTCAGCTGGTGACTAGTCGCTGCGTCACTCCTTTCTGATTAAATTCCCGTTCTGTTTAAAATAATAACACGTCCTTAGTGGAATAAGAAACTCTGGGAGAAGAAAGAAACCAGCCTTTGTGGGGTTTTTTTGGCCAGCGGTGAACTTATGGCCAGCCCTGAAGAATCATATGGGAAAAATGGCTCTCTGACCATGCTTTTCTGCTGTTAAGGCACAGGGCTTATCCCTGAATTTTCTGTGACCACAGAATCCAGATCCACCAGTGAACTAAGACCCTTTAGACGATTACAACAGGGAAAAAATGCTGGACAAGGCACATAAATTATGATGTGTGAACTATGAGGTACAGAAGCGCCCAAGTCTTTCAGCAGACAATTTCTCAGAGGGGTTGATCAGAACAACCTGCACATTTCTGTCCAAGATATTTGGTCTGACATTCTGCTCTCCCAGCTCCCTGACCCTTTTTTTCATTATCTGTCTGCCTGCTGCCCTGTGAAGGAGCCAATCAGATGGAGTGGAAGGGTCACCAGCTATTTTGGCATGCCCAGTCACATTCCCTGAAGGAAAATAGGTCCATGCCACTGGATCCCAGATCAGGGAGGTCCTACCACATTTACCACCAGGATTTGCCCATGTAAAAAGTTATTACAGCTGCAATATTGATAATTATACTAATAATTAATCACCTTGTCTTATGTTTCTTCCACTGTAGCTCTTACAGTCCTGCTGGGGAGGGACTATTAGTTTGTGTCTAGCCCAATGATAATACCTTACTTGTTTTTGGACTGAAATGGAAGAAGCAATCCTAGAAACTTTCATTAGTGGGTTCAAAATGAAATTTTTGGCTAGACGTGAGATAAAACTTCTGACTTCATTTGGGGGCTGTATAATCTTTTTGGATAACCTTCTCCTTCGGTTCAAGTTAATTTTTGAAACTGAAGCATGATGAAAAGCAGATCTGAAACAGGTGAACACTCAGAAAAAAACAATAAAATGGAACACTGCAGCATTCCCATGGCCAACCTTTGCATTTAAGAAACACTGATAGAAAAGTAGAGATGCTTTCCAGGGCTCTCTCTTTTCACAGGAGCTACCCACCAGATTTGAATCCATTCACTGGCTTTTTTTCTCTTCCCAAAGCCTCATTTGGAGGGATGAACTTATGGTAGAACTTCTCCAGGAACAAATGTAGCTGAGGAACTTTGGGTCAGCCCTGCCTCCTTGTCATGGACCAACACCCCACACAGACCCCCCCTGAATTGTGCATAGTGAGTAGCCACGTGCATCATATTCCCAGTGGGAAGGGGAGGAGCTGCTGAAATTTTGGGGGCCATGAAAATAGTAACACCGCACTCAGCTAATTACACCAATCTACCTGGTGCTTGGGTCCAAGGTGTGTAAAATAGGTGGAGGAGGTGTAAGACACTGGCAAATACCCATTTTTTCTTGTGGTTGCTCACATGACTTCCCTACTCACATCAAAGTCAGGTTACATGGGAAAGGGTTTTAAAAAAAGCAAAAGAAGAAGCTGTAAATCATCTGGAGATCAGGTGGGATTCCTCAGGGTCATGAGGTTGTGGCCAAAGGCAGGAATGCAGCATTTAATGGCCTTGCTCACCCCTCGGTGCTGTATCCCAGAGTTTCTCATGGTGTGCAGTGACAGGAACACCAGTTTGAGGGACAACACTATAAAAGAGGGTCCATGCTCCAGGCAGCACAGCCAGGTCACACCAAGGCACCACAGCCTCGCCTCTGCTGCCCAAAACCACGTCCCTGCTCATCTGCTGTTCCCTTCCTGCATCTCCTCTGGACACTGATGGCTCCTGGGATTACTTGGCTCAGGTTATTAAGGAGTTATAAAGTAAAAGAGCTCCTCAAAGTCCCGGAGAACTCTACCTGGCATGCACAGAGGGGCTGGTAACACCACCCTCTGCACATGCAGGCAGGGGGGAGAAGGAGCACAACTATTAATCTTCTGTAATCTGGCTGGAATAAAGTGACAGTGATGGAGTGCTTTGTAATGGACTTCCTGAATCCTCATACAAATGGAGGAAGTGACCACCCTTGACCAGGTTTCTGCTCATGTTGCCTGTTTCCCTGCCTGCCTTGCACATTTTCCCTCCTGCAATCAGCTGCGACCCCACTCGAGCAAGGCCAAGCAGTTAATGCTCAGCCAGCCTGTGGGAATGGCCTCTGGAAGGGCCCTGGGGAGTGGTTTTTGCAGGGTGCCATCGAGCTGAAAGCCTCAGAAAGGTCTGCCATGTACCAGGAACAAGCTCTGGGATAGCCAGCCTCAAGTCCCCATTGCCTGAGGAAATCTGGCCAGTCCCAAACACTGGGCTCTCCTGGGCACCCCAAGAAATGCTGTCTCTGTGTCATGGAGAAGGTCTGGCATTCCTGGTGCCTCTGGTTCCTCCTCAGCAGCACTGACATGTCCAACAGAGCCAGCAGCACAGGAGCTGCTGGAGCCTTTCAAGCCTTGCTGGGGGAGAGGATGGCTTTATTTTTGGAAAGCATCATTTCTGCTCTATTGTCCCATGTCACAAATGCATGCTGGGGACTCCTCCCTGTCTCATGCTGGGCTTGCACAACCCTCCTTGGCGTTGACAAGGGACCATGACCTTCCCTTTGAGGAGCAGTGCTGCCCTGCCAGCTGGGAGCTCTGGCAGGCAGGCCCTGGCAGGATTGTGAATTCCCTGCCTCCCACCCAACGAGGCAGCCCTGGACAGACCCTGAAGGCTCCTGTAGAGGAGTCAGTGTGGAACAAAAAAGAGACCACAGCCCAGGGCCCATGGGGACTGCCAGCCACGCCAAAGGAAGAGCCAGGGGATGCTGCAGCCATAGAAGGGCATATTTGGAGTCTGTTCCCAGCATCCCAACCTTGGGCTCGACACAGTCTGGCAGTCTGTGTGGGCTCTGCCTCTGGCATCAGGGCTGGCAGGAGGAGGGAGAAACGGAGCTCAGAGAAATAATTCCCTTTTCCAGCCTAGCCTTGGAGTCTCACAAGCACAGGGACACAGAGAGGGATGCAGAGAGGGAGCAGAAGTGACCTCACAAGGACAACAAGCAGCACAGTGAGATGTCTCACCAGCCAGGCCAGCCCTCATTAATATCACCTCCCAGAACAACAGCTGGCCCACCACACCTCAGCTCAGGTGTGGGCTTTGATTTTTACATCTTTTTCCATATCAAACTCCCAGGCACACCAAGCAGGAGGGGGTTTGAGAGAGGAACACCCCATGACACCAGCTCTGGATTGGGCCCCTTGGCCCTGATATGCTCCAAAACAAAAATGATGTTATCAGTGGTATTTTGCCCCTCTCCTGCAGCCCATCACTCAGCACAGAGCCACCTCTGATCTCCACAAATGTGGATTCACTCCTGCTGCAGGGGAGGGTCAGATCAGGCACTCAGTTTGAGCTGCCCTGAAGTCCTTTGTTCTCTTTCTTCCTTTTTCATCTTCTTTTGGTCTTCCCTCAGTTGGTTAAACCCCCACTTACTTGCTGCCTGAATCAGGAAGGTCTAAAGATTTAGCAAAGAGTTCAGGCTGCAGTCCAGTGTTTTTTGTCACTTACTTGTCTAAATAATGCAGGAAAAGCTCCTGCTTTGCAGGCCAGGCGCTCCATGAAAGGTGCAGAACAGCAGAGGTGCAAATGGAAGCCTTGGTGGCATTAGGTGTTGTTTTTCTAAACATTCCCCATCAGTAAGCACACAGTCTCTCAGCGTTGCACGGTCCCACCGAGGTCTTTAAATTGTATTTCTAGGATTTCTCTAAAACAGGGGCCTCAAGCTTTTAAATACAAAGGGAGCTGGGGAATGGTTTCTTTAGCAAGAGATTTGAGCAAATCAGTGCTTTCTGTCTCTCTCTCTCTTTTTTTTTTAATGGACATCTGCTGGGGTTTGTATTTTTTGAGTCATGGGGGTGAAAGAGGTTGAGGGCAGAAGAGAGGTTTGCAGACAGGGTGAGCACAACATACACTGGAAAAAATCCCGGATGCTATAAATGGGAGCCCCCTAACAGTGCAGCTCATCTGAAGCAAAATGAAAATATCAGGCATCCAAGAAACATATGTGCAGATGGCTTGGAGCCCAGTCTCCTTTCTAGGGCTCTGCATTAAATAAAATGCACCAGGTCATGTTGCTATAGATATAAGAGATTACTGGGTGCAACGTGCACTTCGCTGCGAAGCTGCAGGTTTTTAAACAATTGCAAATACAGACCTTGTTTATGGATCAAGTAAATGGCTTCAGTCAAGCAGAGCAGCACTTATTTGAGTTTTTTGTGGGGGTTTTTTTTGCAGGGTTGGGGTCAGGAGGCTCCTACTCTGTGAGATTGTGCTGCAGCCTCTGCTCAGGAGGAGCAGCCTCACCACTCACGTGAGAAGCGGCGTCCAAGAGGGCTCTTGACTATGACCTGTATTTTTGAAGGATGATATGAATCAACCCAGAGCCTTGGCAAGACCTCTCTGCTGGGGCTTTTGCTTTCAGCCAATGTCAATTATGTCATTACTGAGCCTGCAGAAGCTATTACTAATGTTACTTTTACAGTTCACTGCCGACCAGAGAAAAGAGTTTTTCACACTGTTGTCGTTTTGTTGGAGCAAGACTATACGAATCACAGATGGCTTCCCTGCCAGATGCAGCCTCGCAGGACGGCAGTTTGGGGTTTACAAGAGGTTTAATGAAAACTTGGCACTTTACCAACTTTTGGCAAATACTCCTGGGCTGTCAACTCACACACAAGCAAATAAGATCCTAAAATAAAAAAGCCTAATGACTTGTTCTCGCCGAACGAGGAGGTGAAAAGTTTTACCTGAGAAACAAAACCCAAATGAACAAACCAATAGTCTATCACACTGGGCCTGAGCTCGTGATCAGTGAGGTTACTGAAAGCTCTCACTGCACCCTGGATCTGTTCCCAAGTCCTTGCTGTTGCACTTGAAGGGTCCAACATATTTCTGCTGACACGGAACACGGATGGTGAGCTGGGGTGGGGGGGGGGGAGTGACATCCAGGTGTGTGGAAAATCACCTCATCCTTACTTTGATGTCTGCTGGTCCTTTTTTAATGAGTTATGACTTTGCTCCTCTGCCCTGGCTGAGAGTTCCTTGGCTGGCCTTTCTGCTTGGTTGGTTTGTTCCTTGATGACATGAGCAGCTCATTAAAATTCTGCTAAAAGAAATTCTCAGGTGTGTGCCTTCGGATGTAGGACTCGTCCCCTACCAAACATGTTGAAATTGTGCAGAAATAACCAACATCTCCTGGTGCAAGCTGGAAACTCTGCATTTTTTTTGAGTTTTCAGGCTCAAAAATGAAGCTCAAGATTTATATTGCTTCCTTTTCTCTGTTAATGAAAGTGTGTGCTGAGTGAGACTTGCCATGGCACAGTGTCACTTTAGGAACAGCTTTTCTTAGTTTATGAGTCTCCACATTCATCCACTCTCCTCATCCTGGACCAAATGTCATCCTGATCCCAATGGCCAAATGGAGTCAGCTGCAGTGATTTGGCTGTGAAGCTTCTTCAGTTATGATTTGGATGAGAAATTAGTTCTTAAATCCCAGTAGCCCCAAAGTGCTGCCTAATGGGTGCAGCTTGTGCAGCAGTGGGATGGAGCATTAAGGTGCCTGGGCATATAAAAAATGCATTTGAGCCATTCAAAAAGTCATCTCCAGCAAGAAAACCCTGAGGCATCATCCACACCACAGCTCAAAGTCTCATCTGTGGGCCTTTAGCAGTCTCCCAGAACCAACTGCCTTTGCCTCAGCCTGTCTGCCTGCCTTTAAATATCTTCATCCTGAGCCTTACTTGAATGGTAGATTTTTTATCACCACTGGTGCACAAACCAGATGACTGAATTCTCTGGAGGAGGGAGGAAGTAGCAGTTTACATCCAGGTGGCAAAGGAATTAATAAAAGGGCTGGAGAAACATAATCACAGAGATGTCATCCTTTTTCCACTGGCTGAGGTTTGGATGCAAACCTGATACCTGACTCTCCTTAGAGTTCCTGAGGATTCATCTCCTTCAGAGTCCCTCTTAAAAAGAGTTATTCTGACTTTTTCTGCGTCGGGTGCTCTGAAAGTTTACAGAAATTAAGTTAATTTATAAGATGCAGATTGAATCAGCATCCCTGAGGCAAAGATCACCAAGCACTGTGGGTGTCCCTCTTTTTTCTTTGGTGCTGTAGATCACAGAATCCTAGAATGGTTTGGATTGGAAGAGCCCTTAAAGACCAGCCAGTCCCAACCCCATCCAACCTGGCCTTGAACATTTCCAGTGATGGGATGTTAAGGAAGCTACAATGGAACATAAATCTCCCACCTTCTCTCCCCCAAAAAGAAAAACTGTAAGTGTGAGGCTTTATTAAATGAGATTTTCAATTACCTTCAGATTTATAGAAGGACTTTGGACAAGATCAGAAGAAATCTAGTGGTTTGTGATAACTAGCCTTTAAAAAGTGCCATGTGTCTTTTAATAAAACGTTGGCTTGCAGACCTGAGAGTGCTATTGCTAATGAAAGGCTGCAAAACTGCATAATATTTCCTACTTTGTGCACCAGAAGAGACTCAGTACAGCAGTAGCCATGATAATAATCATCCCTGAAATATGTTCTGCTTGAGGTTCTGTTTTCTTGGAAAGCCTTTGTCTGTCCAGTGAAATGCTGAGTGCCACTGTTCCCAATCTCTGCTCTGCCCATGGCCCAGGGAACAGCTCTTTGCTGAGCTCTGGATGGGGCTGAAGCTTGGAACTCTGAGGTAGTGGCCATGGAGCCCAGAGGTGTGAGAGAGGATGGTTTAATTCCTTTTCATCCTGAAAACTGCTGACATGGGTCCTCAGCTAAGGCAGCTGGGGCAGATTTCATCTCACTGTGCTCCAACATCTGTACTCAGTGAGAAGAGGAAGAGGGACTTGTTTACAGGAGCTTGTGGTGACAGGATTAGGGGAAATGCTTCAAACTGGAAGAGGGCAGGGTTACATTGGATAGCAGGAAAATTTCTTTATTATGAGGGTGGTGAGGCACTGGCACAGGCTGCCCTGTGAAGCTGTGAATGTGTTAAAGGTGTTAAAGGTCAGGTGGGATGGAGCTCTGAGCAACCTGCTCTGGTGAAAGGTGCCCCTGACCATGGCAGAGAGTGCAACAAGATGATCTTTAAGGTCCCTCCCAAACCATCCCATTCCATGATTCAAAATCTCCAGAAAAGTTGTGAAAATCTTCAATCTGCACCATGGAAGTGCCAGTGTCTCTCCACTGATGAAAGTGGGAACTAGCTAATACATCTCACATCCCTGTGAGAAACCCTTCCTTCCTTCCTTCCTTCCTTCCTCCCTCCCTCCCTCCCTCCCTCCCTCCCGCCCTCCTCCCTCCGTCCTCCCTCCTCCCTCCTCGCTCCTTCCTCCTTCCTCCTTCCTCCGTCCGCCCTTCCTCCCTTGCCTCCCTTCCTCCCTTCCTCCCTTCCTTCCTTCCTTCCTTCCTTCCTTCCTTCCTTCCTTCCTTCCTTCCTTCCTTCCTTCCTTCCGGCCTTCCTTCCTTCCTTCCGTTCCTTCCTGCCTTCCTTCCTTCCTTCCGTCCTTCCTTCCTTCCTTCCTTCCTTCCTTCCTTCCTTCCTTCCTTCCTTCCTTCCTTCCTTCCTTCCTTCCTTCCTTCCTTCCTTCCTTCCTTCCTTCCTTCCTTCCTTCCTTCCTTCCTTCCTTCCTTCCACAATCCACCAAGGTGCTCATGGTAAATACCAACACCCAAGAGTGTGTGACTGCTAATGTTTAACATTCCCCAGTAAAATCACAGCATTATTAATTTTCCTGCCTTATATACCTCTGGAATGGCAAAAGCAAGAGGAGAAACCTGGGCCCAGTGATCCATCATGCAAGGCTTTGAACTAGAGCCAGCTCCAGTGAAATTTGAGCCAGCCCTGAGAAACACAAGGAGGGCTGGAGCAACAAGTGCATCCAGTGAGCTGTGATATCACCCTCTGCTCCTTTCTGCAGAGGAAACTCTTTATCTGATGTGCAGGGGAGAAGAAAGAGGCAGAAAAGCACACATATATATATTTAAATATTAAAAGCTGCCCCAGGAAAGAACTTAAAATATGAGGTCATTTCCTCGATGAGCTTAAAATGTTATTTGTCATCCACGCTGAAACAGGAGAGAAAGGGAAATAAAAGAAGGACAGGAAAAGCACCCTGGGCATTTGTGGTTTGGAGGGAAGGTGCTGGGTTACACTGAGAGCTGAGACAGCCTCGAGGGTACCCCTTGGGTCTGCTCCTGGCTGGCTCTGAGCACCACAGTGGCAGAATTCCTGCAGGGGAACAGATGGGCCTTGGCAAGGCCCTGATAGCACCTGGGACTGGTTTACATTTCCTTACCATCCAGGCATTTGTCAGAGCCTCCAGCCAAATGGCCTCCGAGGAATGAACTTTCCTGTGGCTGGTCTGGGCTGTGGATAGCAAATCCCACCAAGCTGCCTAAGCAGTTTTAGGTGTGTATTAAGGTGTATCTTCTTGGGTTCTGGGCTGGCTTCAATAGATTCCCTTGCATATCAGAGCAAAATGGGTGTAATAAGGGAATAATTTCCCATTACACAAAGGGAAAGTTAAAAAGTTTTAGGGGTTTGCTGTGACCCAAGTGCAGGATCCAGCTCTTGGCCTTGTTGAACCTGACAACAGCCACACTGAGCATGATTTGTGTTTTCTTCTGCTTGTGCTGAACTCCCTGCAGAAGTCTGGGCAGCCCCTGTGGTGGCAGAGCAGCAGGATGTGAGCAATGTAAAAGTACAGACAGGCATCTGTGGGATGCTTGGCTCTGGCCCTGTGTCCTTTATTGGCATGGATACAGCTGAGATGTCCTGGAGAGGATCATGAAGTCATGAAATCACAGCATGATTTGGGCTGGAAGGGAGTTTAAGGCTTATCTCATTCCACCCACCCTACCATGGGCAGGGATACCATCCACTATCCCAGGCTACTCCAAGCCATGTCCAGCCTGGCCTTGGACACTTCCAGGGATCCAGGAGCAGCCACAGCTTCTCTGGGCACCCTGTCCAGGGCCTCCCCACCCTCACAGGGAAGATGAAGCCATGGAGAAGGCATCTGGAAAGGGCCCTGGAAACTTTCTGCCTCCATTTGCTCTGTCCCTGGACAACACAACAAGCCCTGCTCCACGAGGAGCCTGTGGTCTGCCCAGCAGACCTGAGCTGCCCTTTGGAACCAGTGATTTCTCTGGAGCTGGGAAATCCAGCTGCTGTTTGGCCTCTGGATTGTGCAGCTCCAAAGAAACCACTGGTTCCCTGCTATCAAGGGCTCTGACTCAGAGCTCAGGAAACATTGCCATTCCAACGTGGGAGCTGGATCATTTTCCCCTTGGCAAATTTGGCTTGAGCCACACCAGTTTTGTGAAAAATTAGAATGTCTAAGAAAAGAGGAGACTGCTAATTTTTTGTATATTTGCCTGTTATAAAAGCTGCACTTCCAGCATATTGTGACTCAGCTGAGGGAAACTTCAACATTTCTTTTTCCTCCAAAAAAAGAAAATTAATATGATGATAATAACTGCCCTGCCAGGGAAGCACTCAGGCCTCTGAGTGCTGCACAAATCACAGAATTAAATGGAAGGTGCCCATGCTCAAATACAGCAAGGGGGGTTCAGGTGGCTCTGCAGCCCCTCTGCACCAGGGGAATGTCACAGAGCCAGCAGGTCATTGCTGGCCATAGGGGACTGAACAATTCCTGTATGTGTGCAACAGATGGGAAAGCAGCAGGGAAGCAGTGGCCAGCAAGGCAGCAAGGGGTCCATAGCAAGTCAGCACCTGGAGCTCCACACACACATTGTCTGAAGCAATAAATGCTGCCAGTTTAATACTGCACAGCCCCATAGGGATGTGAATGCTCCCTGGGCACTCCCAAAGTTCATTTCAGCTCATTTCAGCTCCTTCTAATACACATTTATAAATAAATATTTTTAAAGGGTTATTAATCCATTTTTGTGGCAGAAGGAGCCTGCAGTGCAGCCACCTGCTCTACATGGATCACATGGATCATCCAGCTTCAATCAGCAGCATCAGCATCACAGTCATAACTTCTGGTAGAGCAAGGGTCATTTTCATCAAATGTGGAAAGGATTGGCTTATTCCCTGCTCTACATAGTTATCTCTATTAATTTTTTATTATTATTTTAAATTTTTTCCTTTGGTATTTGAATTTAAAAATAACAAAGTGGAATTGCTCAGCAGGATGAACTTCAGCACTAACCACAAACACAGACCTGGCTGCAGGAAGCAGTGAGCTTGGAGGCATTACCACATTTTTAGTGTTAAAAGAAATAAATGGTGAGGAAAATCTGTTCCCTGCTCTTTCCAAGTGTGCTGATCTCTGGTCAGCCTTCCCAGCCAGGGAGTGTGAAAATCAGCAATGCCCAGCCAGCTATTTAAGCATAAAGAGGGAAGGGTGAAGATCAGCCCATCATTAGGAATGATGGCATTGCCACAGTGAAAACCTGCTGAGCCATCTTTCCATGCCCAGAGCCAAATGAAGGCTGGTTGAGGCAGGTTTGGTGGGGTTGAGAAGCAGATTTTCATGACTTGTGACAACAGACCAGTGCATGTTTGTGCACCTGAACTCTGGGCTTTCCTTGCACACCTCCCTGCTGTCCCCTCAGTATCCCAGGAAGGTGTCAGAGTCACTCAGATTTCCAGGAATCCTGCCTTACATCCCCTGCCATTTCCAAAGGGCAAAAGGACGTGGTTCACCTGGCACTTGGCAAGATGCTTTGCTGCAGGAGCATCCATGGGAAAGCAATTGTCCAAAGAAAACCCACTCAGCATCTTCCAGATTTCCATTTATCTCCTTTTATTACAGACACCATGTTGTTATTGATATTTGTTTCTTTGCTTTTGCAAAAGGTCACCAGGCTAAATCAGCTATCTCTCACTCCAGCAGCCTTTCACTCACAGAAAGTGACAATTCCCTGCAAAATGTCTCACTCTCCAGCCCTGGAGCTGAGTGGGTTTGTCAGCTCAGAGGAAGAAATTTCATCTGCCACCTTACATTGAGGCCTGGGAGATGGAAGGTGAGAGCTGAGTGACTTCCTGCATCACCCTGAGCAAACAGCACCTCTGAGAGTCCCATGTCTGCCTCCTCCTTCTCCTTTAGCCCTTATCTCCCTTTCTCACCATATATTGCACCCTGACACCACGCAGACACATGCTTTTCTTGATCCCAGCAGACCTTTAGCAAGGCAATGATTTGCAGGCAATTCCCCCTCCCATTTATTTTTTTCTGAGACCTGGATGAAAAACTATTTTTTTAAAATGAATTTTGGGTTTTGTCCTTGATTCTTCTGCAAGAAGGACATGTTCCATGATCATCCTTCACTGCAGCCAGCCTGTGGCCACCAGAGTTCCTCAGGACACTCTGAGGCCATGCTTGTCCTCCCCTCACTGTTGTGCCCTCCTGAGATCCCCCATGCAACCCTGCCCGTGCAGGGTTTGCTTTGACTTTTCTGTCAATAACCTTGCTGGCATGGGTCTGGGATTTGTCAGGAGAAGGATGTTTTCCTCTCACACAACTCAATACTCAGTTTGGACCATTTGTGATCCATCTCTGCCTGACACTTTCTGCACTCTGAGAAACCCACCCTGCCTCTGGTGGAATTAGATAACCCTTTAATGGTGCTGTGGGCAGCAATGCAGCAGGGCTGGGGTGAAAAATGTCAAAAGTCAAATTAAACAATAAAAACAGTCGCTTTGAACCGAAGCAGGGCTTGTTTATATCATAACACAAGGTTCATCCAGGTTAGGTGTGCTGGAGAATGGAGCACTGCACTCCTCCTCAGCTTATCAGCAGAGATTTTATTCATTCCTCAGACAAGGCCTTGGACCCAGCCAGAGCTCCCAAAAGGAGAAACTCCCCAGACTATGTCAGATTTCAGAAAAACACGACAACAACAGCCTTGCCTCGCAGATACTGTTATTTCAGAGAGAAAAGTGCATTTTTTTCAAGGCAGAAGGCAGCAGCCTGGAGTTCAGTTACATTGTCTGGGTGATTAATGTGTTGTTTAGGGAGCAGACAGAAGCAAGGAGCCTGAGAGAGACCTCCTCCCCTCTGTGCCTGCCTTGAAGCACTGAAAAAAAACCCACAGACAAGGAAAAAAAAGCATATTAACTCATGTGGACACAGTTTTCTGACTACCTAAGGAGCACTTGAGGTACATTGTGTGTATGACAGGAATGACCCTAACTTGTGCCAGCTGAAGACAAATCCTCATGTTTAATTCCTTCACAGACACAGCTTATCAGAGCACCCAGGCTAACAACCAGCAAAAGCAACATTGCAAACAAAAATCCCAAGGGAAACGAACTATGTCTGCTTTATCCTTTTAGACATGTGAGAAGCAGGATCCAAACTGGTGTGGGTTTCATAGCAGAGCCACCAAATCTCCTTCCCCATCTCCTGCCCTTTGTATGACAGAGGTGGCTGGAAGGAGAAGGAATTTTATTCCAAATATGATGACACTTTGATGACAGAGATTCAGCAGAACTTCTCAGCTTTAAGGTGGCAGGGAAGAGAATCTGCAGTCCATCTAGGAGTGTCCTGAGTGATGGAGGTGGGTGCAGGACAGAGTGTGGCATTGTGTTAGGTTAGAAATGGGGGTGTGTATTCAATTACTATCAGCTAGAGGTGGGGCAGTTATCTGCTGTTCATTGGGCTGTTTTTTCTTTATCTCTTCCAATCCAATCCTCCCTCCAGGAGATCTCTTCTGTTCATGGGGCATTAATTATTAGTTATCTTCTGTCCATGTCCAGTGAGTGTCCCTGCATGGCTGATAAAATTCCACCATCCCATGGGGAGATGCTCTGCCCAGGGGAGGAGCCAAGCATTCCTACCTGGATACAATCTGAGGTTTGGAACAGCCCAGCAGCCTTTGCCCACTGCATTCCCAGAGGAGCAGCTTTCTGCTGCCCTGCATTCCCAGAGGGAGCCCAGGCCCACCTCCAGCAGCCCTGGAGTTTCAGAGGAAAACTCCTCCCCTTGTGCAGGATCCCTGCTCCAGCAGAACCACAGCTGGCACTGCAGGAGGGCTGAGCCCCCCTGGGATGGGGCTGTGCCACCACCCTGACACACAGGGGGTCAGGGCCTGCTCTGACTCTGGCAGTGATGTTTTCTTTTTTGTACTATTGCATTGTAATTTTTAAAATTTTCCTAATAAAGTTATTCCTATTCCCACATCTTTGCCCGAGAGCCTTTTAATGTCAAAATCATAATAATTTGGAGGGCGGGGTTTACATTTTACATTTTCCAATTCAAGAGAGGCTCCTGCCTTCCTTAGCAGACAGCTGTCTTTTCAAACCAAGACAGGCATTTAACATCCACATCCAGGGATGGATGCAAGGAGTAAAGAGTAAAGGTCTCATTTTCCTCCTGGGTACCAGAAATGATCAATACTCTCTGCACCAGCTCAGAATTGTCAGGCTCTGATTCCCAAGTAGGAAGCAAAGAGCTCTGGGCATCCTCTGGGAGCTTTTCTCCCTGGAATTCTGTGTCCATGTCTCAGATGTGCAGCCCTAGCATGTGTATTTTGCAGGGAATATTTTTCATCACATGGTTTGCCCTCTCTCCTCCCAGCCTCCTCTCCTCCCCTCCTGGGGAATACAGCACAGTGCATGCATTCGGCACATGCTGAAATGTATAAATAAACCAACATTTTGCTGGGTCAGCCCTCTGTTGGCAACCTCCTTGTACTTTGTCACTGCAGGCCACAACTCCACTCACAGTGACCATCTTGTCTTGGCAGGACTGGTTTGCTTATTCACTCCCTCCTCAGCTCTGCTGCTTGGTGCCAAAGCACACCAAGAGCCCCTCAATTGCCCTTGGCTTCCCCTCTGCAAAGGAATGCTGAGCTGTGGGACAGTCCACACCAAAAGGAAAAGGGATAAAAAATGTTGGTTGCCCATGTCCAGGGAAAGGGAGGAGTTCTGTGCTGTCAGATCCTACTCAAATATGGTCCATGGGGAAAATGAAGGAGGTGTTTATGGCTCTCACCATTGGCTTCCACGTGAGGTTTCAGATACCCTCACACAGTAATAAAGATAACTATCCCTTGGCCCTGATGAAGAGAGACATTTTATGGAACACAGAATCATTAAAGTTGGAAAAGACCCCTAAGATCATCTACTCTATTCATTCCCCCAGCACTGCCATGTCCACCATTAAACCATGTCCCCAGATACCACATCCACACACCTCTTGAACACTTCCAGGGGTGGCAACTCCCTCACTTCCCTGGGCAGCCTGTTTCAATGCCTGACCACCCTTTCAGTGAAGAAATTTTCCTAATATCCAATCTAATCCTTCCCTGGAACAATTTAAACCACAACTGCTCCGAAAATTTCCCAGACAAGTATCATCTCTTTCTTTTTGTCCAGAAACAGAACCATCTCATTCCTTTTCCTTCATCTTAAATTAGAATTGCTTTTCCCCATCCTATCTATTACATAGGTTTGATCTTTTTCAGTGCTGCATCATTTCCAAAGTGCAAAGTGTCTGGAAATGGAAAAGAAAGAAGTCACAGGTACATGGCTGCCTGTGAGACAAGAACAGTGGGCTGCCCCATCACTGGAAGGGTGCTGCCATGGGCACAGCATCCCTAAACGTAATGTGTTTAAAGAGGGAGGTTAAAAATTGCAGAACAGGCTGTCAGTTCCAGAAGTACAATCTCAAAGTAGCCTCATTCTTCAAGGACAGCACTCTCAAAAAATCGTCCTGATCCCAAGGTGGACATTGCTCTGGAAAACATCAAAAATCCTGCGTGGCATTTCAGAGCCACGTCCAAAACATTTGTGTTTTGTAAACAGGAAGTCACTTTGTCTGGAGAGGATATTTTCCCCCCTTCAATAGCTGCATGCAGCCTTTTTACATAACCCCTTTCTGCAGTATTTTGGTACTGAAAAGCTCATTTCCCTCTCATAAGCACAGAGGAGAATGCAGCTGCCACCCAGACATCCTTTAAATGGGACCACATGTAAGCCACTTAGTCTCCAAAAATGAAAGCAAAACACAGAGCTGTCATCACTGCACGGCACCGTCAATCAGAGCTGCTCATAATGTGCTGCACCATGTACATCTCACACCACGTCCATTATGAGCTTAGCCTGATGTGGAATAGTGCAGCAGAACATTATAAACCCTAGAAATTCTGCATTAGTAAGTGAGGGATAAGCGGGAACAAAAATGTTCTGATCCAGCTTTTTTTCCCCCCCTGCCCATGAGCATTGGTGAATACAAATTCCTCTGATGGTTTTTCCCAGCTTCACCATGACCAGGTTGGGTGCAACCTCTGAAAAAGGGTATTTTTTCTTTGTGAACCATCCCAATCCAAGAATTGTGCTTGCAAGTTCAGCCAGATGATATTGGCAGGGTCAGTCCCCCCTGGTGTGGATGGAGACACCAGGGTGGGTCGTGCCCAGCTGGTTTCTTCTGCTCCCTTGTCCTGCTGGCCCCATCACAGGATGAAAGGTCCTGCTAGTCCCATCACAGGATGAAGGAAAGCCACAATGGGATGTGCTGCGAGGGCAGATGGTGCCTGTCACCCCAAGGACCAGGAGAACAGAGGATGTCTACAGACAGCCCAGGGGCTTTGGGCTCCTGCTGGGATTGCCAGGAAAAACTGCCTGGAAAACACATCCTGTGCAACGAAATGGTTGGTCCAGGTCAAATCCCTGCAGCTCAAAGCTGCTGAAAGCTGGGAAGGCTGTAGTTGCCTGTATAGTAAAATATACTGAAAAAAAAAATGTGGCATCAACATTCTTGCCTTGTTTAGTGGCATGAAAGGCTGAGATGGAAAAAGATGTGTACTTCTATGGGTGAAAAGAATGCACAAAGGCTGACAAAAGTAAAATTTATTGATAATTGGACTTTCCCAGTAGCTGCACACCTCCTAAGACTTCTTAATTTCCAAATAGAAAAGGTCATTATTTTTTCCTGCTTAGCATCATTGCTGGAATCCTGGACTTGGCATTGAAAAAGAAATGTCTGGGGGCCACAGATGACAGGAGGGTTCTGTACTGAGACAGATACAGAGAACAAGAGGAAGAGAACAAGGAGATGGGTCCAGCTGAATGAGTGTGCAGTGGAAAAAAATTCAAGGAAGGAGCAAAACCACAGAGAAAAAATTGTTCAGTTCATAGATCTGTTGGAAGCATTGTTTAGAAAACACAAGGAAATTATTAAAATATATTTGATAATTTGTGTAAAGCTCTATTTGATAATTTGTGTAAAGCTCTTCAAGTACCTTAACATCATCTGTAAAGTGCCTGAAAGAGTGAGGAGAGTCCATTAGGAATGAGGGTAGGGAAAGAGGAGCCAAGGCTCTCTGGTGGGGACTGGTGGGTGGGTTGGTTTCATCGTGGGAAGGCGTTTCCCCTCCTTTCAACATGCCCTGGCTGCAGAAGCAGTTACAGTCTTAAACAAACCAGCTGGCACAGGCTTAAAATTGTGTTGTTATTCATATGCATCCAAGTATAAAACAAGGACTGTATGAGCTGAATAAATAAACAGACTCACTGGCCTCTGGTGAGGAGGTCTGTGTCGTTTTATTCACACTTTTTGCCATGTACTCTGGGGTCATTTGCCAGACTGGGAGTAAATGGCATCTGGTTCTTTAGCCCAGGCTTGATCTGCTCTCTCATATAAAGACTTTTCTTTACTGGCTTCTGGGATGCAAAAACCAGGTGAAATGGAAGGAAAATCTAGCCAGAAAGCATATAAAATATATCAGAAATCTTTGGGCCTGATTCTGGCTGTGTTTATTCCCTTTTCCTGCCATTATAACAGGGCAGAGACTACAGTACCCTTGGTTTCACTTGAATTCAGCAAGAAAGTAGTGAAATATTTATTATAAACTTGCTAAATCTCAAAAGAACTAATTTAACTAAATCAGCTGCTTTCAAAAATTCAATACATCTACAATCAAACACCAAGCATGTTTCAGTGGGAGGTTGTAACAAAAGTGATTTTAGAGAAGGAAAAAATGCCATTTGCAGGCAGGAGAAAACCACACATTTCAAGTCCATTTTTTCAACAGTCACACAGAATTCACACCAATTCACCCCAATTTGACTTTGCTCAAGCTGCTCTGTGTCAGTGCCTCTGAGAAAGGCAAGTTGGCCCTAACGAGCTGCCTTTGTGGAGATTGTTGGACTCCATTCTTTCAACAAACCCATTTTATTGCTTCATGATGGGGCTGGAAATGAAAGACAATTCAGATCTGGCTGCAGCTGTGCAGACACCCCCCATCATGTTCTCCTGTGGAAGACCAGAAGTAGGAAAATGAATGGTTTTGCTCAGTAAACCAAATTCTACAAATAGTAATATTTGTAGAATTCTACTACTACTACTATACAAATATTACTATATTTTGAAAATAATGGAGGGAGAGGAGAGGAGAGGAGAGGAGAGGAGAGCGAGGCGAGAGGGGAGAGGAAGGAGGATGAGGAGAAGGCACGTGAGAGGGAGGAGAGAGAGGAGAGACGAGGGAGAGGAGAGGAGAGGAGCCGGAGGAGGAGCGAGGAACTGAGGAGAGGAAGAGGACGGAGGAGAGCGAGCGAGAGGAGAGGATGAGGAGAGGAGAGGAGAGGAGAGGATGGAGGAGAGGGAGAGGAGAGGATGAGGAAGAGGGAGAGGAGAGGAGAGGAGAGGAGAGGAGAGGAGAGGAGAGGAGAGGAGAGGGAGAGGAGAGGAGAGGAGAGGGAGAGGAGAGGAGAGGAGAGGAGAGGAGAGGAGAGGAGAGGAGAGGAGAGGAGAGGAGAGGAGAGGAGTGTGAACTGACACTGCAGGGTGGTTTGGATTGAGACGTGGGGGCCTCAAGACCACGGTCAGAGCTTTGGCCACCATCCCTTGTGCCAAATATTAACTTGCTGCCACCTGAAACCAGGGAGATTCCTTAAAACACGGAACAGGGAGAAGTAAAGGGGACATCTGTGAATGCTGCTGCTGGTAAGAGAAATTGTGGGCACACTGATCACCCACATCAAAGCCAGGGTGGCAAAGTTTGGGCTGGGGCTGGTTTTCCGTGGAGTGAGCAGCTGGAAAATGCAGCACGCTGCTGGATCCATCCAGAACCTTCCCTGTGTCATTAATGCTGGAAACCCCTCATTATACTCTCATTAAACCTCCTTTAAAATGCCCTTCCTGTGTTTTCGTGCCAAGGGCTGTGCCTGGCACGTGCAGCGGTTCTTGCTGGCATTTCAGGTGAGATTTTTTTGGCCTCCTGGCAGGGGAAGGAAGAGCAAAACCGGAGGCAGAGTAGCTTTAACCCCTCCACGTGTTGAAGGTGGATGTTTTTAGTCCAGTCCTGCTGAAATGAAGGGCAGTGATGTCTGAGGGAGCAGGATTAGGCCTGGCCTGAGATGCAGGCCTGGGATCAGAGCAGGGTCCAGCTGCATTCATTAGGCAGTGATTTGTGCAAAAAACCAACCCCCAGCAGCACAGATTATTTAGTGGTGGGTTCATGACTTCTGCTCCTGGACTGCTCATCCCATATTCTGCCCTGGCCTTCCAAAAATGCTTTTGTCATTAAAGCTCCCTTAAAATGCCCTTCCTTTGTTTTTGTGCTGAGGGCTGTGCCTGGCACGTGCAGCGGCTCTTGCTGACATTTCAGGTGAGACTTTTTGGCCTCCTGGCAGGGGAAGGAAGAGCAAAACCGGAGGCAGAGTAGCTTTAACCCCTCCACGTGTTGAAGGTGGATGTTTTTAGTCCAGTCCTGCTGAAATGAAGGGCAGTGATGTCTGAGGGAGCAGGATTAGGCCTGGCCTGAGATGCAGGCCTGGGATCAGAGATCAGAGCAGGGCCCAGCTGCATTCATTAGGGGCTGGTTCGTGCAAAAACCAACCCCCAGCAGCACAGATTATTTAGTGGTGGGTTCATGACTTCTGCTCCTGGGCTGCTCTCATCCCATGTTGTGCCCTGGCCTCCCAAAAATGCTTTTGTCCTGTGTGAGAACACGGCACGCAGACACAGTCCTGACAAGAGCCTCGTGGCTGCCTTAACACGGATTTCTCAGGGATGGTGACAGGGGGAGAAAGGCTCGTGCACGCCACAGATGTATCTTGGAAGGCAGAATGTGGGTCATGTCTTGGAATTTAGGGGCTGTCATATGGGACTGGTTTGCTGGGCTTTTAGGGTTTCTTTGTGTTTCATAGCATGAGGGATCCTCACCTGCTACCCTTCACACATGTTATACCACAGGGAAGCATCTTTTTGTCTTGGTCTTGGCTCTTTGCCTGGCATTTTCCTCTCACCTGATACAGCTGTAGGTGTAATCTTTATCCTCATGCATGCCTCCATGTGTGCATCAGCCTTTCTCATCATCCTAAAAGCATCTTGCCTTGGTGAATCCCAAAACTCAGATTCACTTTGCAGGCAGTTCCTTGTGCTGAGGACCCAGCAGCTGTGCACTCAAGTGCCTGAGCAGGGCTTTCCCTCCTCTGTCCATGTTTCCAGGACTCAGAATCTCCTTTCTGACATGGCCCAGCAGCATTTATGGTGTCTAAAACACAGTTAACATACAGGAGAAGCCCCAGCCCAGAAAGCTGTGCCCACAGCAGGTTTCACTGAGCAGCACATCAATCAGCTGCTGAGATGAATGTCCTTCCAGATATGCACATGGAATTAATTAATTCAATTAAGAATTTTTGTTGTTGCTGTTTCCTGGAAGCAAACATGGCTTTTAGCTCTGGGATATGCTACTATTGCACAAAGGGATAAAAAAACCAAAATCAAGGGGATGATTTTTGTTTGTGTGTGGTAAAGAGTGAAGCTTTTAAAGTGGATTTAGTGTTATTGTTGGGTGGTGGGAAACATGAGCCCCATCCAAGTACAGCTTGGAGTTCAGTGTGATTTGCAAACCAGGCAAACCTGGGTTCTGGCTGTACATCAAAACCATGGTAAGGGCTTGCTAGGCTCTGGCTGGTGCTTGTGGCCATGAAAGCAGGAGACTTTGGCTGGGACATGCTCCTCTTTGGGTTAATAACACACGTGACAGATGCTGAGACACTGTGGCCGCTCAGTGCTGTGGACACAGAGGACCCAACTCTGAGGAGATCCAGGGGCAGACTAGGTTCTTTTGTTTTGGAAAAGTTCATCCCAAATGCAATATTGTGTAATATTTACTCCTCTGTGTATTTACCCCCACAGCGTAGCAGTGATTCACAAGAGCAGTATGAAATTATTTACTTTTTTCCTCAGTTTTTTCTCTTGCCAGAAGCTGCTTCTCCTGGGTCACCAGGCTCAAATACCCACTGCCTGCTGGCACAGGACCCCTTTCACAAACAGACCTGATTCTGTTTTAAAAGCAGGCTTTCAGAAATGATTCTCCTCTCCGTGAGGTTCCCTCTCAGAGTCTCGGTGGTCAAGATGACCCCGAGATGTTGGAAAGTCTCTTTTTCCCAGCCCCGAAAATCAAAGAAGGAGTCAGGATTCTTTGGCTGTGGTTTTCAAGGTTGTTTATTCTCTGTTATCTATAACATTCTTTTCTGACCTGCTGAGGTCTGTCTAGCAAGTTTGTTCATGGCACACTGACTGCCCCAGAGGTGATGTTATCTTTTTATTCTAAAAACTACGTGTACGTTATTTACAATAATTTCCCAATACCTATCACCTATGTTAGACAGTGTGTTTCTACTCTAAACCAATCTAAAAGTGCCACCATCACCCAGAAGATGGAGGCTAAGAAGAAGAAAGAAGAAGGACAAGGCATGCCCAAATCCCTCCATCCTGGCTTCTGAACCCCCATTCTAAAAACCCCAAAGTTTTATTTTTTCATCCTGTGACTAAGTATCATTCTACTTAAGCTCTCGTGGCTTGTAAACCTTCACATAAAGTTGGTAATTTTCTCCATGGGTTAAAATTGAAGGCACAGGTGTCTTTGGCTTCATGCCAAGGTCTCTGAGCCCCCTGGCAGGGGCTCAAGCCATCCAGGGCAGCCAGAGGGATGTCCTGAGGGATGTCCTGGGTTCTGACAGTTCCCCTCGACCTCAGTGCCCTCATGGTTGCAGAAGAGCTCAAGGGAATTTATTCAGAGCCCCAGATGGTTTGGCAGCGTGCACAAGGTGTCTGATCAGGGTTTGGGAGCTCTCAGGGGGCTGGGTGGTTTGTGCTGTGATAGCCAAGGACTATTGTCTGTCTGTCTGTCTGTCTGTCTGGGCACACATGGGACTAGTTTTGAAGAAGCCTCCTTCACCCTCATACTCATCCAGGGAGGTTGCAACAGTCTCAGCTCCTCAGGGTGAGCCTAGATTTGAAATAAAAGCACATTTTCCTATCATCAGGACTAATAATTCAGGGAATGATCAGAGGAAGCCAAAGCCTGGAGGTGCTGGGTAAGTTTTGGGAAAATCTCCCCATGTCACAGTCAACACTGAGCACTGGAGGTGGTTTGGAAAGTCAGAGGGGGATTATTTGGATTTTCTCTTTGCTGGTTTATTAATGAAATCCAACAATAACAACAAAACAAAATAAATTTCCCTCTTACCAAGAGTAATTTCAAACAACAGCGCTTAGGTGGTGACAAGGCAAGAGGTGCTGCTAAACCTTTCTGTGGACAAAATTAGATCCACAACCTGAACAAAGTGAGGCTCCATCTGAAATAAAAAATAATAGTTGTTTTTTTTTGTTTGTTTGTTTGGTTTTTTTGTTTTGTTTTGGTTTGGTTTGGTTTTTTTTGTGGAAAAAGGTAAATCCTGCACTTCTCTAGGACAGCTGGGGAGACCAGGAAAGAAATTGGGAATCTGCAGGAGCAGGTCTAGAAAATGTGATTTCTGCAGGAAGATGGCAAGAACCAAGCTCATGCTGTCCTGAGCAGGGAGGCTGGAGGGTGAAGACATGACATTGTGATGCAAATATTTAGATAGAGAGGAAATTCATAAACTGGTTTTGTGTCCACTGAGCAACAAGGAAAGAAATCATAGGCTTAATCATAGTCAGCAAAAGGGTCTTAGGCTAAAATCTGTAAAAGACACTTAGGGATGCTCTGGCAGGGATTTTGCAGGCAAACTGTGCATTTGCCACTTCTGCAAACCCACACAGCACCTCCACCTCCCAGGCAAGGCTCAGAGAGCTTTTGGCACCTATGTAAACTCACAAACTCCCTTCCAGCTCCATTTTCTCTGATTTTGAAATAACAGCAAAATTACAGCCTGGCAGCATAAGAGCTGGGATTATTTGTTTTAGGATTAACATAATTAGGCTAAGCATGAATCAGATGTTTTAGCAATTTGCAATTAAAGCACACAGGAGAGATGCAAGTCTGTCTCTCTGTCAGTGAAAGACCTACAGACAGGAAGGAAGTGCTGACAGACACCTTCCTCTCACCTCCACACCGACCAGGTAGGGCTACAGGATGGATTAGGCATCACCTTTTAATCCTGTACAGTGCCAGGCTGAGCCCTGCTTGTACAACCACAGCCAGTCAGACTTTCAGTGTCTTAATTAACATCAGTAAATGTTAACACTTGCTGGATTTGCTGGGAAGGCTTGAACTCCAGCTTAACTCAGTGCTGACATATCAGCAGTTGAACTCAGAGATCAGACCCCTCCTAGAGCTGCCTGTTTTAAGATCACAAGGGGTTGCTTTTGGCTGCCTGCACCTCCTGCAGTGTGGAGCCCACGTGCAGGAGCAGAACGATGCTCTGGGACTGACACCCCAGCCTGCTTGGAAACCTTTGATGAGAGTCAACCACGTCCCTTGGGACAGCCCCAGTGGATAATTACAGCTAAAAACGTGCCTGGTTTATGGCTGGAAGAGCTTTAACTCCGTCTGCTGGATACACCTGGGCTTCTCTTGATCTGATAAGTGACTTTATCAGTGACCAGATCAGGAAGAAGACGCTTATCCCCCTGTGGGTGCACACAGCAAGCAGGGATCAAGTCAGAAAATTTCAGAGGGTGATTATAATAACATTCTGTGTTATAATAATAATCTAGAGATTATTCCAGCTTCTTTATGACAGGCAAACCATGAAGGCTTTTCCAGTTTTCCCCAGTTTTCCTCCTGGTAGGAAGCTGCTTGCTCATTACTCCTTGCCACTAGCAATGAGTTTGGTTCAGGGAAACTCCATCCTTGCTCTGCATGGTCCTGGCATGAACAAGGGAATAGCATTTGGTTCTGACTGCTGTTGAGGGATTTATTTTATTTTGGTGACTGTTTGAATGCAATGTGAACTAGCAGTGCACCACCAAGTGCAGGGAGAGGGGCTGGTGCTTTTCAAACACATGGAAAACTTCTTTAGCCCAAAAATGTCCCTGGTGTTGTTTTGCCCCTGATTTGAAATCAGCATCACCTTTCATGTCTGTGGCAGTGGATAAACAAGGTTATGCAGCAATATAGACTCAGGAGAGTGGATTCCCAACAAGTGAATTTTACACCCAAGGGTGTATTTTAGAGGCAGCTGGACCTACCCATCCCTCCAAACTATGTGCATACGAATCTTTCTTCTCCTGAATCTCAGCACTAAAAGTCCAGAGGGCTCAATTTTATCCCATCCATCCCGCTTCTGGCACAAATTCCTCTCAGGAGAGGACACTGCTGCAGACTGTCCCAGTAGCAAACACCAAAGAAGATTTCTGGAGGACTATATTTAAATGATTTAAATGCACCAGCCTGCAGCTCACCAACACCACTGGTTTACTGGGAATCTTTCTCACATCTTTATCAGCATCTGATATAAAAAAGATGCAGAGACATGGGCATTTCTCTGACAAATGCTTCATTTCTTTAAGGAAGAAATGTCTACAGAAGGCTTGAAATAAGGCTGGAGTTCCTAAAGAAAAAAAAAATTAGTTAAAAAAAAATGAAGTGGCCAGGCTTGGCTCCCAACATCAAACTCTACTGAAAATCCTGGCTGGAGACAGGAACATGCAATCCAAGGTCCAGGCTGCTGTTTGCAGACCAATTTAGCAGCATGCCTGCTCGACCCCTGGCTACAGTGGTACCATCTGTGGTCTATTACAGGGGATTTTGTACCAGCTGGGCAACAGGAGCTGAAATCCACTGCAGCTCGGGAGCTGATGAGCTATTTAGCTACTGCTTGTATTTGTCTTATAAAAGTAATAATGCCATGTTCTGTTGCCATTAAGGTCTGACATTAAATGCATTAATTTCCTAATAGATCTGAAGTAAGAGCTAGGGCAGCCTTTTATTTTAATGAACTGAGGACTGCTGTGATCCCATTCATCCACCCATGAAATCCACTGACTGACAAGGTCCCATTTCTGGGCAGCAGGGTTAAATGTGCTTCAGACAAAAGCCAGATTTTCCTTTCTTCTGCATGCCATGGGCAGGATCAAAGGAGTGGGGAAGTGGACATTAAAGCACTTGTAATCAGGGACACAGACTCCATCCCAGCATGGGCCAACCCCCTCCCAGGCTGATGGGAATGCTGCTGTGTGTTATTGCATGGGAAGCCTGGGAGCTCTGGGGAGAAAACTGGGCAGGTAAATGAGGCTGGGGGCAAGAGCTGCATGGACCAGGCTCAGATGTCATCACCAGCAGCTTCTCCATGTGGGAGTGAATATCCCTTCCAGCTCTGGGGCTTCCTCCCTGTTCAAGGCCTTCTTAAGGAGCTTGTAGTAACAGTGGGACTCAGCAGATGGTGCTGCTATGGATAACCCTGGAACGGGATGGATGGATGGGCCAGCAGGTCTTGGGGGGAGCGGGGGAAGGAAAGCAGCAATACCAGTTTGATTACATTTCTCTTTAAAAGCTGTGCTAATACACCAGAAAAGCTGTTCTCATGAATCACACCTTCCTGCAACTGGAAGAACTCTGTAGGAAATCCATAATGTGGGATGGAGACCTGGATGGGTGGCAGGGCTGTTCCCTTTGGCTTGCTGGGCAAACCAGAGGACCTTAGAGGACAGGATGAAGGTCATCTTCAGAGAATCTGGGGAGTCATCCCCTCTTGCCTTTCCCTTTGGCCTTTTAAGACACCCATTTTCAAGCAGTTTCAAATAGTCTTGAAAGGATCAGGGCAGAAAGGCTGCTGATGCCTCCCCAAAGACAGCAAACTGGGAATGGTTTGTTTTCCAAGCACATATGAGTTCATTTTCCTCTCAAAATTTGCATTTATTTTTAACTGGATTAACATCCAGCTAATGTGGATGTCAACCAGTTGGAATGCAATTTTGGGAATTATGGAGGAATTTAGCACTGTTGATATAAACCATGTGATGGAGTTGGAAAGCATATGATGTTTATCTGCATGGGCTTGGTGTCATTAGTATGCTCTGTGTTTCTCCTAGGTTAACTCTTAGGTGATCCAAATGGGGAGAAATATTTCTACCACAGCTCCCATATGGCTAAAATGAGAGAGTGCATTACTCAGCTTGGGGTCTAAAAGAAATAATAGGGATTTTATTACCCAGATCTTCCTCCTAGCAGGAATAGATAATAGCACTATATGTATATTAAGTGATTTTTTTACTTTTTAGGCTGGGGTTTTTTTCCATTTGCCAATGTTTGAATTATTGCAGTGCATGATGATTTGTAAGCACATATGTATGAGCATAAGCAGGCAGCTCTCCTCATCCTGCATCTATTTCAGGCATGTTCAGAGGAGTTATTATGGCATGTGCTGAAACTTGAAGCTGATAAGTCAGGAGAGGACTGAAACATCTTTAAGTCTGTACCACGAAAGGGGAACCACTTTTCCTTTAAGCAGATGAGGCCCAGTGACCTTCTCAGTGCTGAAAATCCTGCCCCCAGGAATCACAGACCAGGAAGCATCAAAGCAGACAGGACGAGTTGTTCCTTAATCAAAATATTGTGGAACTGTGGTTCTGCCAATGCTTTGCTGCTCAGGGTTTGTAGATACGTAGGGTGGTTGGGGAGCTTCAAAGAAAGATGTCAACCAAATGTTCTCCCAAGTCACATGCAGGGCAGAAGGAAATGTGCTTCCTAAAGGTCCTACCAGCAGATGGATATCTTTCTGCAGTCATTAAAGTTGTAAAGTCATCCCCCAGCCCCCTCCCTACACACACATGAAAGATGAGGGGATTTGCATCCCAGACAAAACCAGATTTGGGATCTGGACGTTTCCCTTCAGCACATGGATCTTGCAGTGGGTGTGGTGGGGGAAAGCACAGCAAGGACCTGGTGGTGTTGGGCAGCTTTTATGACCTTCTGTTGTGCTGCTGTGCCCCAACAGCCACTGGCATTTCTGTGCAGGGACCCCCACCCCAGAGACAGGCCAGTCCTGGGACACAGGGCCACTCCTGGCCACTGCTTGGCTGCCTCTTCCCTCACAAGTGGTGCAAAATCAATGGAAAAGGGGTTGGTTGGAGCTGTCTCCAAAAACCTGCATTTGCTGTGTAGAAGAACATTTCCTGACCTGTCCCTGCTCCACAGAGGGCTCATTACAGCACAGAATTCCCTGTGAATCACACCACAGTGGCCTTTCTTCAGGATGCTCCAGAATACCTGCTCCCTGCTGACAAAGGTGGGAGAATTTCCAGGTGCTAGCATTGCTCCCTCCTTCTCCCTGGGCATGGCCTCTCCCACAAGACATGACCCTGCACATGACCCTGCCTTCTTCACTGCTCCATCATCCATCTACATCCCTCATGAGGAAAAAATCATTTGGGAATGGTGAGGCTGACAGAGGTCTCTCACATCTCTATTTCCACAGAGCTGTGTTCACCCAGCTGCACTTTCTCACCCCAAAAAAACGCCTAACAAGATGGGAACTCCTTTCAAAAGAGGACAGGAACATGAGGGATGAGTCTGAGACCCTCAGCAATGAGTAAAGGGATGATAAAAGGATAGTGGTGGTCTTTGGGCTCATACCTCTCTCATGTAGGTTCTGTAGTGTCAATGGCAGCTGCTTTGATGAATGTGGATTGGAGTAGAGCTCCCAGTTTCTCAATTCAGGACAAATTTTAGTTCTACTTGACAGTCCCTGGGAATGCAGAAGGCTGATTTATGAATTGGGAAACTTACTTCAATTCATCATCCTCCTCTTCCTGATAACTTCTTCCCTCCCTGAATTTGCACTCAACCTGAGTCATCATGGCATTGTGACATCTTCAGCAAAAGGTGGGATCCAAGGTTACTCTTATTTTATTATTTATTTTGTTATGTTTATTTATTATACTTGTTTTATTTATGCCTTAATCCTTGGAAGAGGAGGCCTTTGTAGGGATATTACTTGTGCAACACAGAGCAGCTGTGGTGGTGGCACTCTTCAAGATCTCACATGGACTCTTTACTCGTGCAATTGTCTTGCAATTAACAGAACCATTCCCTATCAATTCCCAAGAATGGGTAGAGGGCATTAAAAAGCCTCTTATCACCAACTAATTCTGTAATTTTTGGAAACAGGACCCCCACGTGCTTTTTCAATAAGCTCTTCTCCTGACAGCACTACATCTTTCACAAGCACAGCAAGAGTAACCTTAGGACTTTGCCTGCAGCAGTGAAGACTGAAATTTTGAATTCCATGGGTCACTGTTTTCGCTGCAGCCAGATGTGGATAAAAGGCAAAGGGTGTTTTATTGTTGTTTTTTCAAGAAACAGAGAAAGGTTTGTACTAAGGTACACCCTCTACCCTAAAAACAAGTGGCTAACATGTGGCTTGAATATCATCAATTGGCATTTCAAAAGATGAAACTTTAAAAAAAAATTTTTGAATTTAAATATTCTGTCTGCAGCTAATAAAGCACATTATGACTTTAAATTGGATTTAGGAAAACATACAGGATAGCTGCAACCTTGATGCCAGGCTGAGCATTAGTTGGTGGCTTCATTGGCATCACAGGTACCAATGGGTTGTGATGGATATAAAAGGGAGATACTCAATGGCTCAGACCTTCCTTTAGTTCTGAACAGATTGGGTTATCCACTGGAAATAAATTACCAGATGTATCCAATCCCTGTGTGCAGTGATGGATGAGTCTATGAAAGCCTTCTTTATTGGTATGCATTTTATGCAAACTCTTCTGGCGACTGAGGCGTGTTAAAAAACTGCTTAGTTTAATTTCTCTGAAGCCCCAGTGTGCCACTAATGATTTAAACCCTCTGTTTCCTGCTTGGGGAGCTGAATATTGAGCAACCAGGAATGAATATCTCAATTCTGGAATTTTATGAGGAAAGCTATCTTCGTGGTAAAATTTCAGTGGACCTCTTGGAAACAACTTCCAGAGAATATTTGAAGCTATGAAATCCATAAATAACACACTGAGAAGTTCACTGTTTGTTTGTGGGGGGGGAGGGAAATTTATATTTCTCTTTATTATTTGATCCAACCCTCCCAGTCTGACAGACAATATTTGGGTTCCCAGCCACAGTCTGTGCAGCCCAGCAGAGTGACATGATTTTGGCTTCCAGCAGTGTCCCCACTGTCTCCAGAAATGCACTGTTATGAAACAAAAAGATAAAAATGGTGAATCACAATGAAACACAAACCAGAAATATTTGGACATCCTCCAGCTTTGGTGGCTGCTGCTTTTAGCCTGGTGCTTGACAGAACACTTGCCAGGTGCACAAGTAGCAAGGTTGTGACAACCCTGAGATTTTACTGCTCCACTACACTTCTAGGATTTTGTTCTCTAAATGTTAACAGTTGTAAGTCATGGTTTTCTGTAGAAAATTGGATTTTTCTTCATCTTGCTGTCCAAGTTCCTCTTGTCAGAGGGATGGAGCATCCCTTCCATGGAGATGGGCTGAGAGAGTTGTGGTTTTTCAGCCTGGAAAACTGAAGGCTACAGGTCAATGCTGTTACAGCCTTTCAGTACTTAAAGGAAAAAATATTTTAGAGGGCAAATTTTTCAGCAGGACCTGCTGTGACCAGGACAAAGAGTGATGGTTTTAACCTAAAAGAGGGATGATTGGGACTGGATATAAAGAAGAAAGTTTTTGCAATGAGGATGGTCAAACACTGGCACAGGTTGGCCAGAGAGGTGGTGGCTGCCCCAGCCCTGGAAACATTCAAGGCCAGTTTGGATGGAGCCAGTTTGGACTGAGAAATCTGATCTAGTTGATGTCCCTGTTATTGCAGGGGGTTTGGACTGGATGACGCTTAAAGATCCCTCCCAACCCAAATTTCTCAGTGATTCTCTGACAATAGGAAGAAAAATATGTAGCTGTTTTTACCTGTTGAGAGCATTCATCTCTTCTCCAAATTATGGGATTCTTTTGCTTGTGCTTTTACAAGATCTTCCACCTCTGTGTGTTGCACACAGAGCTTCAGCAGCCAGACCACATTTAGCAGGAAATATGTGGCCTCACCTTGGATGAAAATTAAACAGCCACAGAGTTGTTTGGATTGGAAGGGGCTTTAAAGATCACCTAGTACAACTCTGCCACCCTGAGCAAGGACACCTTCAACCAGGCTGCTCAGGCCCCATCCAGCCCAGTCTGATCACAAAAATTGCTGATGAAGGAGCAGGTGAAAGCAGAGTAGGAAAAAATGTAGGTTATTCCAGATGGAAGCATAGAATAAGGGAGGAAGGAAAGGGTTTGGAGACAGGAGCCTTCCCCTTTTGATGGCAGGAGGAGAGAGGACCACCCCAGCCATCGTGAGGGGACACAGCTGACCTCATGCATGCCCCTGCTCCCTGTGTGGAAGAGGCAGGTGAAGGAGAATTGAAGGAGAATCATCTTTCCCTCCTTCCTCCTGGACTGTGGGGGCAGAATCACCCTTTCAGATTTACCAGCACAGGCTGATCCTGCTCCAAGCAAAGCCTTTGGAGCAGCAACTGCACCACGCAGGACCACCCCTGGAACTCAGTCTCACCCCTGGTAGTCTAATGTTCTCAATAACTGAACCCCTTTGAGGAGCAGGTATTTTCATCCCTTTCTAATTTGCAGTTGGGACCTAGGGCAATTGTTGTTCCTGAAACTTTGGAGTTACTTCAACAACAAAAAGCCAGGGAACAACTGCTCGTGTTCTAGCTCTGGCATTTGAAGTCTCCCTATGAAACAGCTGGGCTCTGATGTGCAAGATACCTGCTTCCCACTATTTGGCTTCCAACAGTAAGAGGATGACTTATGGCCATGAACTATCCCTTAATTTAACACATCAAAACCGAGCAAAAACAAACAAAGCAGAGTGAAGAACACATGTAGACCATGAACTCACATTCTGCACCTTGCACTTTTGCCCAGAGCACATGTTTTTGCAGCTTATCTCCCTAGGTATCTGTGATGGTGCCTTCTCCTGTGTTTGTTTTTTTTGTGTGGGGATTCTTGGCAAGAAACTGTTTCTCTGGGAGAAAAAGCAGTTTTTGCTTCTCTCTCGCCGTGAACCAAACAAAGACCTTAACTGGACACTTAACCATGAGCTTAAAAACCTGTCCTGGTACATGAATTGGCTTGCACTGATTCCAGAGGGTCTTGAGGAAGGTTGTATCCCAACTACTTTGTCCTTTTTGAGCTACATTATCCTTTACTTACATCAGTTTCCTGTAAGGTCTTCTGTGATCTCATAAAGCCCTTCAGCAGCCCCAAAATGTAATGCAATGTCTCAGCAGGAACCTAGTTTGAGTCTTGCCTTGGTGTGAAATCAGGCAAAGATCCATCCATGGGTGCAGCCTTTGGCAGCTGGGATTTATCCCACAATGTGACAGGCAGTGATCATCACCGCTTACTCCTAATAGACTGTAAAAAGTTAATGGGATGATTCCAACCAAAAATGACCCATTAATTCTTACTTTTATTTCCACTGACTGCTTTTTCCTCTACTCTTTTTAAGTGAAAGGCTTCTGAGGTGTCGCATTCATGGGTAATATCAATGCATCTCTATTGGAAAAAATATTGTGTTCTTGCAAAGACAAAGCTCAGACATGCTTTAGACCAGAGATTCCCACTGTGGGCTCCAAGTCTTGCAGCTGAATTTTCAGCTGGAAAACAGACCTGGTGAAGCTCAGCTTCAAGTTGCCTTAAAGGGCCTATAACACTTCCTGAAAACACTTTTAACTCATTTCTAAATTTGCACTCCTCTTTGTACTGAAGTAAGTGTCAGTTTAAACAGATAGTATGGGAAAGAGCCCCAGTTTCTTCTGGCCAGCAGAAAGGCAGAGTTCTTCCTGTCAGTGCTGGCTTTGTGTTACAGCTGGCAGATGTTGTCTCTCACCAAACACAAGAATTCAGGTCTTCAGCTGGTCTTGCAGGGCCCCAAAACTTGCTCAGAAACTGTTTCATTATCAGCAGGGATCTGCATGGATTTGTGGATACAAAACCACCACCAACAGCCAAGGAGGTGCCACATCCAGTCCATTCCCACTGCTGATAAGGAGTGAAAATACAGCCTCTCCTGTCTTCCTCGTGGTGAATACAGAATGAAAGGGTCAAATCCAAAAGCTAATGGCTGGTCAGAGATTTAGCTGGGCGAGGGTTAAGATCAAGTCTTGTGGAGTCAGGAAAGAGAAAGGCCCCAAGTGTCCTCAAAATTTCCATATGACATTTAGGTATCAATAAGGGCATTGTTCGGGAGCAAGAGCTCATTTTCTAAGGAAGGCAGCTTGCTCCTTGCAGACCACTCTGCCTGTGGCTGGGGATGCCAGGCTGCTGCTTGGCAAGGAACATGTTGGTTCATTTTAAAAATGCCCAAGTTAAACGAGGTACAAATCAACACCGTTTCACTCACATTAAGACACACCAACTTAATCCTGCCGAGGACACTGACCTGAAAATGTTTAACAAAGTCAACATTTCTAGGGAAAACTTTTCCTGTGCAGAATTTCCAAGGGCTTTTGGTGTTTTCTGTAGTTTATTTTTCATCTAAAAATCCATTCGCCGTATTTAATTTTTTTTGTAAGGATTATCTCTTAATCTTACCCTGTTACAAAATGTATTCATAATCCTCATGGCAGTTACTTAGCAAGTCTTAAACCTGTCATTAAAATACCTCCTCTTGTTACTACAATCAGCAGTCTTAATCCACTACAAGTCTCTCTTTTTTTCTTTTTTTTTCTTTTCTCACTTTGTTCCCAATTGGCTTAAACCAAGGTATGACAGGTAGCAAACAATCCCCCCTCTAATTACTTGGAAGAAACAAATAAAGGGAAGGAATACGTTTGTGTGGCAAATTCCTAAGAGTTTGGAAACTAGAGGCTGTAGGAATGTGCCCTGGGAAATTTTAAACCCACTCCAAAGCTGTGGCTTTGAACAGTGGTGGATTTACTCCCTGGAAGGCATGGAAGGGGAGAGGTACTGCCAAAAGAGGGGGTGGCTGTGAGCATTCCCGGTCCTGGGGTGAAAATGAGGAATTAAGGTCCTGTGCAGGAAGATGTGCAGTGTCTGGATGCAGGGAAATATACCTTGAGCTTTACCTGGAAGTGCTCAGCAGCCTGGTGTGGCTCAGCAGTGCCTGAATCTCTCCCAGCTCTGAATCCCCTGGGAAAGCCCAGGCTTGGGAGTTCCAGGAATGGCTGGACACCGGTGAGTAGGAGGGCAAGCGGTGGGAAGCAAAGGGGCCACATTGCTGGAGGAGTGGGTGTGAGTATCAGGGAAAGGCTGGAAGCAGGATATCTGATTCATGGGAGGAAAAAACCTCCTGAATTGGAGAGGAGCAAAGGAAACACTGCACCATCTCTGGAAAGGGGAGGATTGAGGTGTCACTGGGTCCGTGCTTCAGTAGGATGTGGAACTCTAAGCACAGGGAAAATGCATCAGGCAGCTCCCACCTGTTGGGAACTCAGAGATTGTTCCATACCCCGCCCTATCCCAAACCTGCACCTCTGCAGGGCTGGTGTCCAAAATTGCTCCCAGGCCATGCTTTCTGAGAGGTTTTAGGGGAAAACATGAGCTGAGGTTCAGAGTCCCCAGAGATCCCGCACTGTCCTGGGAGCAGCCGGGTAAACACTGGTTTGAAATCAGATATTGCCTGCACAGAACTCTTCACAAGATAATTAGGCTCAACTGGGATTTTTTAAAAAGGCATTAACTCCATGAACTTTTCAATCTAAAACAATGCCACAATGACCACGTTGGGAATAAGGCATTTGGCCCTTCTTGGGGATCGTGTGTTGAAGTTGTCTTGTTAGTAGGGAGGCGTTAATGCAATAAAGGAGAGCATTGTGGCCTGGAACAGCTGGGCTTTTCTAACTGCTTGCCTAAATGTGGATGATTAATGACCAAAATGCATCCTTGCTGAATGGCATTGAGAGGCTGGAGGTATTTAATGGCATTTTCCTTTTTCCATTTTTGTAAAAGATTTCTTGCAAACAAAGCTCCATTGATGTGGGTCCATTACAGATATGCAAAGTGAATTCCAAATTATTGCCTATCTGGTGGGTGACAATGATGTTACATTGTTGTTGCATGTTTCAGGCTGCAGGATCTGAAGATGCTCAAAAAGCCACTTGGTGCTTTTGGAGACTGGAGCTACTCAAACATTTTAATGAGATTTGTTGTCATTGTTGTCGGAAAACTCTGCTTCATCCAAACCAGAACATCTTGCAGCAAAATAGCCCCATTAATAACATTTCCATGGGAAAGTGTTCAGCTTTTCTGGGGTCAATTTATAAGCAGAGAAGAATCTAAATGAGAACCCCGATCTTCTCAGTCTGAAACCAGATGTTTCAATGGCAACAATGACAACAACAAAAAACAGTTTGGGGAAGCGTTTGCAAAGTTTGGTTCTTTTTCCACGCCGGAATGAAAACACATTTCCAGACCTCAAAACCTTTGTGGAAGTGCACTGTAGATCTCTGGTTGCCTCAACCAGAAACTTCTTGGCCCATCAGGAAAGGGAGTGGCATGTAAATTCTTTGTTAATCCAGCCATGCCATGGCCACCCCACCTCACCCTTGGACTTGGGTGGGGATGTCACCCATCTGCTGCTGTCTGTGCTTCTCCCCATCTGCCCTGAAGGCTCTGGAAATGCAGGAGAGCTGCCTTGCTTTTCCTCACCTGTAAAACGTGGCTCGTAAAAAGTAGGAAGAGTTCTTTGGATGTGTGAGCAGCCATCTGGGGGAGAGGCAGTTTTGTGGTATTACAAGATGTGAAACACTGCCACCAAATAAAAGCTCAGAGTAGGTTTATAACACAGCTATCAGGAGTGCATGTGAAAGGCAAAGCTAAAGGCTGGGCACGCCTGCAAGGGATGTCCTAATTTCCCACTGTTGCTATCCAACACCATCCCACAGCTACCTGCGTGCGGGTTTGAGTGCCACCCATCAGTGCTGCACCAGCAGTGCCTTGGGGACTCCTGGCTGGTAGGAGGCATCCAGCTAGGATGAGTGGGTGTATCCATGTGTCTCTTCAGGGTGGGACAGACAGTTTTTAATTTCTTGTCAACACTGTGCACAACTGCAGGTTGGTGGGGAAGAAAGGACAGCATTTTGATACCAGTTCTGCTGGCTGACCCTTCTGTGTCCGCAAGCCACACGTGTGAATGACAGTTTCCTTCACCTAAAGGCACTACTGCAGCCAGGCAAGGTATATCATGCATTTATCCATGGCACTTAAAGGCTTTTTTTTTTTCCTCAGCCAGCGTGTTGGCTTTTATCATTCAACAGTCCACGGAATTGTTTTCCCTAACATCTCCTTAAGAAGGATGTATTTTTCAAAATACTGCCATTCCCTTCTCTAAAACAGGTTTTGATGTGGCTACTTCAAATCAAAACCATGAGCTTTCCTCTCCTCACGCCCACCAACTTAAAACCTGCCCCCAGTGCCAGTGGTTCAGAACTATCCAAATAAAGCAGTTGCTTTAAGGAGTGTTTGCTTTTCCTCTCAGGCTCCTTCTCCTGACGCTATATTGTTTGTGGAAAAAGAGTTCTCTGGGTGGGTCATTGAGCTGTCGTGGTTAAGAAGCTGTATTTGAAGTCTGGTTCAGTGTAGAAGAAAAACATGTCAAAACAGCCTTGAAAGTACAGCTCCCTTTTTTCCCTCCTCCATGTCAGGATGTTACCTTTTCCCTCTCCATGTAGCAGCTCTCTGCCGTGAAAAACAGCTTCTTGAGGACATTTGCTGGGTGGCTCCAAAATGCAGTGGAAATAACACTTTTTTCATACCAGGAAAACAAATTGCTTCTGGAATAAAGCCGTGCCTATAGAGCTCTGCATTTTAACTTTGCCTGAATACTCACTCCTGGATATCTTTAAATCAGGGAAGCATGCTTAATTATTCCTGAGTAATTTTGCCTGCTGTACTGCAATTCCTCAAATAAATACTATGTGGGATTTTCCTGATGATGTTGTTCTTTTCGTTTGAAAGGATGCCAAGGAGCAGGTCTCCCTCTTCCATCTTCCCCCTCTACCTTTTGACTTTAAAGCAGATTCTTGGTGCTCCTTAAGTAAACATTCCTCTGAGATAATTTTTCATGGAGTGGCATGAATGCCATGAGCCCAGAAATGGCATTAATGCATTTTTCTTCTGTGGCTTTGGAATGACTTGCATCTAATGTGGATGTGTGTTGCCTCAGAGAATGCTCTGTTTCTATTCCTCTGTTTGATTCTCTGCAGCTGGGGAGCCACGTTTCACAGGTGGTTGAGAAGCTTATTAGATTATTCATAACTGGGTTTATTTCTTTTTTTTTTTTTTTTTCCCCTCCCAAAAGCAATTAGAAACATGTGTCATGGGAGGCCTGAGATGATTAAAAGCACTCTTGACATCTCTTTCTCATTTACCTTTTGCTGTTTTCACTTGGGTTACACAGAGCCTGGTGCTGGTACCCACAGACATGACCCTAAAGGAGAAAGAATTGAGTGTTTTTCCTGTTAGAAATAGTTAAAATAAAAAAGGATTTGCTGCTGGTTTATCAGGTACTCCTGTGTGAGAAAACTGTTGTTTTCCTGGGAATGAGCAGCAATCACAGTCATAATTATCATAATGATGATGAATGTTTTCAGGCATTTTTTCTGCTGGTGACCACAGTGACAGACTCTGGGCAAGCACTGTTCATCTGAAGATGAATTCCCAATCCATGGCAGTCTTAAAAGAGGCACACACACCAGGAAGGGGGAAAGTCCTGAGACAGTCACTGATGGGGAGAATTCTCTGAGCCAGAAGAGAAGTTGTTACTGCATGAATCCCCAGCTGAAATTCAGTGTGGATGGTGAGGATTTGCAAGCCTGCATCAGGATGGTCCAGACCATGTGTGAGCCAGACTCCAGCTTGGCATCCTCTCCAGAAGAGAACTCTGGTAGCTCTCATGTGGCCTGTTCAGCTCCTGGCTCCCAGGGGAGCCCAGGCTGACTTTTCAGAGGTGCTGAGCTTTGACTGGCTCAGGCTCAGGCTGTGCTTGTGAAGAGTCAGACCCAAAAAGCTGAGCTGATTTTCAGGGAAGAGCTTCAAGCAAAGGAAATTAACTCAGTGCTGTACATTGTGCAGGCTTAAAAAAAAAAAAAAAAAAAAAAAAAAAAAGTAGGATTCATATTTGGTTGAAACTGCTGGATTCTTAAAGGATACATACATGCATTGGAAGGAGAAGGGTTAAAAAGATCAATATCAGTAGTAGCAGTGTTACAAACAGAGATCATAAAATCATGGAATCATACAATGGTTTGGGAAGGGACCTTAAAGCTCATCCAGTTCCACCCCCTGCCATGGGCAGGGACACCTTACACTAGACCAGGTTGTCCAAAACGTCATCCAGCCTGGCCTTGGACACTCCCAGGGATGGGGTGTCCTGCCTGGGAAGATGGTAGAGGTGCCCAGCATACGTGTGGGCTGTGGTGATGGGAGAGAAACACCTCCTCACACATCTCAAGTTAAGCTACTCACCAGCTATTCACCCTTCTTCAGGGCATCTCCCATCCCTGGAGTGGTTCCCACCAAAACCTGTCAGGCAGAAAGTCTTTCTCTTCCTCATCCTCACTATGTGTAAGTGACAGCTACACCTCCACAGTGCAGCTGCCTGTTTTTACCATCAGCCAGCAACTCCCTCCTCTTCTCCAACTCTTCTGCTGCTAAATAATTCAGATACTGAAAAGTTTCCTTTTAAAATGCTTCTGGCTTATATGTACCCCTCATGCATCATGATTTTCTGCATTATCTCCTCCTCTGCCTTTGGGTCGCTTACACACAGGAAACAAGAACAGGATGGCAAAGTTTGCATGAAATATCCATCCTTGTGTGGGAGAAAACACAGACAGCTGAGTCAGGCCATGCTCACAGACAGCCCAAACACTGCAAAATATCCAGCCCCACCACTCCTCCAGCTGCAGGTTTTCCCAGTCCAACCATCCACCACCACTCATTTGTACAATAAGCCTCTTTGGAATTCACCCACCTCAAGGAGCTGCTCTTTGGAAATATCAGGGTGAAAACGACTTTAAGAACAGCTTGGACAGCAGTGGGTGTCTGAGGTTGAGCCTGGATTTACACCTAACCTCACCCCAACTGGAGCTGGAGTTGTGGAATGTGCTGCCTGCACAGAAAATGTCCCTGGCAGCAGGCTGCTGTCATGTTCAGTGGCACATCCACACTGCCATCAGCTGTGCTCCTCGGTGACCTCTCCTTCACAGACGGAAATGAACTCTTCTTCTCTTCATCCTGACATCTGCCAGCAATCTGAGGCTGCTCCATCCTGCACAGCTTGGTTTCCTATTCACCCTTTTGGTGAGGAAAGGTCACGTGGGATGGGCATAATAATGTTTTCTAGTTAACCCATGGGTCTCACCTCTGGTTCTAATCACCTCCTGGTATGGAAACCCACAGCATGTCTATGGTGTCTGATCAGAAGAGAAGCCAGATCCACTCAGTTGTTTTTTTCCCCCTCAAAGACAATTCAGACTTGTCTAAATTCCTACTTTTCAAGAGAGGAGCTAGTGGGAAAGCTTAATTCAGTAGCTATGGGAACACACAAAGAAAAGAAGCAATCTAAAGCTGACTTACATGGAAGTAACAGAACAAACCTTCTGTCCATCAGGGGAATCTAGAGTCATTCTGGAGTTTTATTGTGCAAAATACCAGTTCCTCTTATCCCAGGGATCACCCACTTTCCTGTCCAGAGCTCTGTTCCTCTCAGGCACTTTTCAGCTTTTCCACTTGCAGGTTTTGTCCCCTGAGACATTTCCCAGAGGGTGAGGAGAACTGCAATGCTGCTCTCAGGTCTGCCTCTGAGTCCTGTGTAGCCTGTGAAGGTCACCAGCAATGTCACTCCTGAGAATTTGTTTTTCCAGCTGAATCCAGGCCAGATTCCTCTGGAGGGCTGTGATCCAGGAGACAACACTTCCCTTCGCATCCGCTCGGAGAGCTCTGCCTGATGCTGCACAGCCCTGGCTGGGATTGCCCCCGGTAATGATGTTCCTCCAATTAACCTCACTGAGATCAGACCTTGTTCAGCTCACAGTGATTCTGAAAATCCCATTTCCCTCACCTTCTTGGTCCACGGGTTCCCCCAGGATGATGTCACCTCCTCCGCCTGCACCAGAGGTGGAAATGTCTTGCTGCTTGCTCATGTTCTTGTAGGATCTCTCAGCAGCACCAGGAGGCACAAATAAATAACAGTGTACAGCACCAGCTGAAGTTTATTGGAGCTGAGACTGGGGGGTAATTGCCTGAAGCAAGGAGAAATAGGTTGGGTTTTTGGGATGGCTGGATTCCAGAGTGAAGCAAGAAACCCCCATCCTACCCACAGCTGTGCCAGGGCTTATCTACTTTCCTCCACTTCTGCTTAATTAACATCAGGTCCTGATGAGCTGAGCTGCCAGCCATGCCTGTGCTTCCCTGCTCAGATTGCTTTCACAAATGGTGTGACCTCTTCTTTCTCTGGTTACTCTGCAAATATCATTTTATACCAGGATGTTTTCCAGCCTGCCCAGCTGCACCAAAGTGATGACTTCTGGAGGAAGAAGTCAGCCCAAGGTGTTGATGCAGCCTGACTGGAGATACAGGGAGCTCTCAGACTTCACATTTGCTTACATTTCTCTCCGACATCACTCTTTTTCTGCAGCTTGAACTCTATTGTTGTCATGTGGAACCTTCTTGTGCAGGTACTAGGGCTCAGCAAAGTCCCCCTCCACTCAGAGCTGGGAAAGATGCTGATCTTCTCTCAAACATAAAGAGAGTAGTTGGTGGCAGAAACTGCAGAAAAAGAGCTTTTGCTTCCCCCTGCTCCTCCTCCCATCCTTCCCATGGGTGCTGCTGCTCACCCAGATTTTCCCAAGTGCTTTATTTTCATGGAGTTAAGGAAGCAACTGGTTCTTTGGGATTTACATACCTTTCAGGTAAAGGCAGAGGGATTTTACCCAAACTTTGCTCTCTGAGCTGGCACCTTTCCTTTGAAACAGGGAACATGACAAACACTTTTTTTCCCAATGTCTTGAACTTTAATCCAGTTTTTGCAAGGGATTAAAGAATTTTGTGGGCAGGTGCTTTTTTTTTTTTTTTTTTGTAAATTCCTCTCCTCATCCACTGCTGTGCTTGGACAAGTAATTTCTGCAGAGTAAGAAGTGCAGCCAAAGCAAGTAGTTTACTGTCTTTTCTAAGTAAAACAATAACAAAAATTATCAGCCTCAGATTTATTTAGCCATGAAATTAAAACTATATTCAGACACAACGGAAAAATATCACAAATAAAAACTGCACCAACAGCCTGGCTCCAAAGTGCTTGGTTCCTTCCTGAGTTACATATGCAGTAAAATTGAGATTTCAGTGGGAATATAAAGGCAAAGCTGGTTTTAAATCTGGAACTGGTTTGCACCCAAGCTTTGCCTGGTGGCCTCATCAATCTAGTTTGATCGATTCGTCCCATGTTGTCCTGGTAGGGCTGAATGGAAAAAGGAGCAACAGAGAGGTTTTGTTTTGATACCATATCAGGTTATTCCTGAGGGAGCCCTACAAGGGCAGAGGAGGGATGTTATACTCTGCTAATCCAGGCTGTTTACAGGGTGCAGGCTGGAATATCCCAGGATAGCTGACTTTGAAGGTCCCTGCAGTGAGTGTGGCTCTCCCACAGCCAGAGACACACATCAGTCAGCTCCTGAGGCACCAAGAGTTCCCTTTTGCATGGAAATTCTGAGAAGTGCAGCTCAGAGCCTCCCCAGGAGACCTCGGTGGGTTTTGGCCTTTCATAGGAGGAGTGATGGGATTCCTCTTTGGTGGCTCCTCCTGTGGCCAAACAACAGAGCGTGTTCTTAAAAGGACTTTGCAGCAAGAAAATCACCAAGACGTGGCCAATTCTGAGCTGGCATGAAAAATGGAGGCACCCAGTGCCTCTTTTTTTTTTTCCAGCCCTCTGTTTTGTTTTTTTTTTCACCCCATTTGTTCAGCAGGTGATGGCATTGTAAGGAAAGATTGGGATCTTCCTTGTCACCAGACACCCAGATCCCTCAGGGCAGATACCTGATCCTGTCTGCACACACTGCCAGCACTCCAAAGAAGCCCATCTGTAGATCTTAAAAAGCCTGAAGTTATGTCTTTGCTGGCTTCAGATTATCTTGTAAAGCTTTATCCATACCCCAAGGACAGACAATAAAATAAACAGAGAAATTCAGAAAAACTGGAGGAAAAAAATCACCTCAAACTCACGTTTGGTTAATGTAAACACACATGACATTTTTTTCCTGTCATTACATTTCAGTTGAGTTCCTGTGCTGTCCCACCTTGCCTGCATGGCATTAAGAACCACTGCAGGGATTTTTAGTACCTTAAAGCAATCTGGTAAGGTAATTTCATTTCTTCCCAGTAACACTTGTGATTAAAACACTCCCTTCCATTGTGGAAAAGACTGTGAAACATGTACTCATCTTCCCCAATAAAAGCCTTTATGGGGTTGAAGGGGGAAAGTAATGTTTTCCAGTACTCACCAAAGCTAGGATTTCATATGAAATTTTAATTCATGGTGTATTTTTAACCCTGGAAACCTGATCTGGGTAGGATGGTGTTTGTATATCATGTATCTTACACACACACATATGTCTCTTGCCAAGGGTTATTTTGTACTTGGCAATGTGTTCCATCCACATATTAATACACTTATTTATGGGATTAATAGGATGAACTCCTGCCAAGAGCACAGTGCTCTGCATGGCAGATCAGCACGTTCTGCTGCTGTCCCTCCACCTGGGATTGCTACAGGAAGAATTCCACACAGATTCTGGTGTCCCAGTCTTCCCCATAAGGCACCAGTGCAGGGCTGAGTGGCTGCACTGGGGTCTCCTTTGAGTTTTACATCCCTTCTCTTGAGTCCTGCACATTTTTGGTTCCTTGAGGATTAGGGTTTTGTGGTCCCTGTGGAAAATTATGCATGGCCAGCTCAGCCCAGGCAGGTGCACAGCTTGGTGGCCTGTGAGAGCAAGGCAAGAGCTCTTCTCTTCGTAGCGGACGCGGAGAGGCGCGGAGGGAGGAGGAGAGGCGAGGCGCGGGAGGGAGAGGAGGAGCGGAGAGGCGACGGAGCGGGCGAGGGAGAGTCGAGGAGAGCGAGAGAGAGGCGGAGGCGAGGAGCGGAGGGAGAGGAGCGGAGTAGAGCGGCGAGGAGAGGCGCGGCTGAGTCTAGTGCGAGGCGATGGAGAGGAGAGGAGAGCGAGTAGGTCGGGCGTGGATCTGGCGAGGTGCTGACGGAGAGTGTCGCGTGCGCGGCGAGTCCGTCTCTGGATCACGTAGCCGGATATGCGCCTGGAGTATCCTTCTCCTTCTCTTCTCTCTCATTCTCCTTCTCCTTCTCCTTCTCCTTCTCCTTCTCCTTCTCCTTATCCTTCTCCTTCTCCTTCTCCTTCTCCTTCTCCTTCTCTTCTCTTCCCATGACTGCTTTCTCACTGCTCCATCAGCACAGATTTATTTCCATGCTCGATTTGTAGGAATAAAAGAGCCAGATAAGAAATATGTTTTTAATAGCAATGTCACCAGTGAATGCAGAGCATCTCGATATCAGCCATTAAGTAAAAGCAGGGGAGGAATGAGCATCATTTGTCTGTTGCCAGCTTCTCTCAACTGGCTTTCATTTAGAGGAGAAAAAATCCCCAATCATTTCTATCCAGGTAATAGTGAAATATATTCTTTGTCAGCAACAGGTCAAAATGCAGAGATATGTTATTCACAGCAAGCTGACTTCACATTTTCTAACCTAGATGCTGGATTGCTTTCCTCAATTATTCACATATGTTTTCTGGTTTAATAATAACCCACATGCTGTCCCCTAAAGACAGCTACAGATTTCATGATGTTCAGCTAGAATACATAGGTTTGCTCAGCCATTTCTTGTTCCAGAAGCTGAATCAATCAGTCCCAGAGGTGAAATTAAGAGAGGTGCCAGTGTAAAGTTCATCCTGTTAAAATATAAAAATATGCAATTTACCCACCAAAGAATTGCAAGTAAGGAAAGTTTTAATGATACGGTGACTTAAAAAAGAGGCAAAACAAGCCTGATGGTCACACTGTAATTGCCAAGCCATGTGCTCTTTGCTCCAGGCCTTCTGTAAAGCAAATTTATTTTCTGCCCACATTGATCTGGACACTTTTCTAGCAGCTCAGCTGCTACAGTTTCTTACCCCTGAAATTCTGCAGGGCTGCAAGGGTTCATTCATCTTGGAACTGCAAAGGCAGAGTTAAAGCAGCAAGTGTGAGCTGGTTTTGTGCAATGCCTGCTTGCACACTGCTTTGGAGCTACATGTAAGCAATGATCAGAGCCATGGGCATGTTCTGCAGCTGGTGCTTCATAGAGAAATTATGGTCTGTTACCCTGTTAGGATACTGAGGGTAGAGTCCATCTAGAAAAAAAGTGGCAAAGAGCATGGCTGGAGCTTGATAAGAAGTAATTTGTGCGGCCAGGGTTGTGCCAGGCAAGAAATGAGATGTGGACTCAGTCACAGTCAGAAAGTCCCACTCTCTGAAATCTGCTCATGTCATCATTCATAGAATCAGAGAATTATTTGGGTTGGAAGGGACCTTAAGGATCATCCAGTTCCAAGCAGGGACACTTTCCACTAGACCTGGCTGCTCAAAGATCCAACCTGGCCTTGGACACTTCCAGAGATGGGACTGCCACAGCTTCTCTGGGCAACCTGTGCCAGGGCATCTCCACCCTCACAGGAAACAATTTCTTCTTAATATCCATCCTCAACCTACTCTGTTCCAGTTTAAAGCCATTCTCCCTTATCCCAGCATTATATTCCAGCCTCATTTTCAGCACTGTGGCAGCAGGGAGGTGCCAGCTCAGGAAAACATACCAGGGTGGGGGATGCTGTGCTCATCACCTTTCCAAATCCCCTTGCCAGGTGTTGGATGGGAGAACTGGGCTGCTCACCAGTGGGGGTTTCAGTTTCCAGTAGAAAAAACCAAATGTTCTGAGAACACAGATGGTGTTGACGTAACCAAACCCCATGTTCTCCCTGGAAAAAAGTTTAGTGACCAGCACCAAAGACATTTTCAACCCAGAGAGCTTAGTAATCCCCCCAAAGATAAAAGACTGAGGAGGTTCAGATTCCCTTCCTGCCCTGTGTCAGCTCTGGGTGATGCCTCAGCAGTCTGGCATTAAAGAATGCCCTGTGACTTGCGAGCCCCCACGTTCCTAAAGAGATCACTTCCAAGTGTAGTGCACTAAAACCTCATATGATTTCCATATGTCCTGCTGCCTGAATACTTTTCAACTGGTTCACGATGAAAAAAAAAAAACTTATAAACACATTACCTTGACAGGAACAATTCCTGGAGTACCAGGAGATCCGATAGCAGAGACTTTGAAAGGCGATCATTATTATCCAGTAGCCTTTTTCTCTGTAGTCTACGAAATTTATGTCAGTGAGTCACATCCTTTCAAAGCAAAGAATGAAAAGTGCCCTGCAGGACAGGTGAGCTCCTCCCCAAGCCTCTCCATGACTATTTAGCTCCAGAGCTGCTCACAGCACTGCCAGCAAAGCTATTAGCTGAACAAGCCACAGAGCCGGATGCCTTGGCTGGGAGAGAAAATGATCCAAGCTTCCACATCTGGGGTTTGCTGCAGCTGTAGCCACAAGTGCTGACTCCCCTGCTGGAGGACACAGAGAGCCCAGATGGAGAGAAAAGCAGCTCTGCCCCCAAATGTGGATGGTTTGAGCACAGAGGGGTGGAACAGCCCTTGTGCTTTTGACAGCACAAAACCATCCTTAAAAATGTGGCTCAGTTGGGGACATGGCTCTTGTGGGCACTGAGTGCTGTGCACAGCATTCAAAAGCCTCGAGGTCTGCCAGTCTGGGCCTCCCCAGCATTCCCTGTGAGGCTGGAAGCTGTTTTTTTTAAGCCTTGGCATCTCAATCTTGATTTTGGACCATTGGACCTGTCTACCTGCTAATGCTTTACAGGTTCATTTAACCCCTCCCCAACTCCCTCCCTACTTTATTTTCACAAAAAAAGAAGCAAATTTCCTCTCTGTGCCAGACTTCAAATAGAAGAGATGCTCAATCTCTCCAGAGCATGATTTTTCAAATGCTACTACTTCTGCAGTGCCCAACCTGAAAGTATCCACAAACGTGGATACTTTTGTTAGGAATAGTTACAATGACAGATTGACAAAGCTAGCCTGGAAACCCCATACTCCCACCCTAGTAGGGAGGCATCTGGATGATCCAAACACTGATGTAGATGGAGGACTTCAAAATTCAAAGCAGAAGGGTGATAACAAACCTTTGACCCTAGCCACTGATCCAGAGAATTTCTCCTGGTACCCCAGTGGAAACAGCTCTCATACATGGACATCCCCTGACCTGCCTTGTGGGGTTTAGTATTGCCCTGAGACAGCTCAGGTGGCCCCTGCAGACCTTTTGGGATTCCCACATAGAAATTTTGGGTTAAATTAGTGACTCCATGAGAAGAGCTCCCCTTTATTTCTCCTTCCTGTGAAATGCATCCCTGCTTTTAAGTGGAAACTGGAAGGATAGCTAATGCTAGTGGGGGAATAATGTGTGTTAACTGCTAAAAGCCCTGGGGAGAAGCCAGTCAGATGAACCTGTTTTCAGCGTGAAGGCTGGTTCAGCTCTTTGTGAATTTGTAGTAAATCAGCACTTCATAATAAGAACAAATGTTTCATTCTCACTTAAAAATTACCACGGTCAGAGCCTTGTAATGTGCAGTTTTCATGCAGGGCTTACATGACGGGAACTTAAATCTGTCCCATTTTCATCTGTAATTTAAAACGTGTTATTTTGATCGATGAATTAGTAAAGGAACCCGGGATAATTTTGAAACTACCAGCTTAGTAAAGTCGCCTGACCTTGCAAATAACCTTTCCAGTTTAGAAGATTTTAATAGCTTAACTATTAGCTAATCTCCTGGGAAGAGTTTTTCCTGGGCAAAACTAGCATGGAAATACAACACCAGTAATAAGGTTTCCATCTTTCTTCTATCTTGATCTTTTTAATTAATTGCTACGCAGTAAAAACATAAGATTGGGGAGCAGGGGGTAAAAATCCTTGCAGGAGGAGGGCAGGAGTTAACTGCAGGCTGTTTCTAGGCTTTACCTGCCTTTTTTGCATGGATTCATTAGGTGCTGAAATATATTAGCAATTGTTAAGGCATAACTGCTGCTTGATTGCTTGACACTCTGGGCTGAAAGCTGTGAAATAGATCACTTTGTAATGGAAAAAAGCTGCTCCGGCTTTTAATGAATAAACATTAAAACCTAGAATGGCTCGCAGGGCACCTCAACAAGCCCCCGAGAGCTTTTGTGTTGCAGTTGTGATGTAGTTGTTCTGGGGGTTTGTGGATTATTTCTTTCTGAGGAGGGGCAGTGGTTTTTCCGAGGGTGGTAAAGGACTGCAAATCCGGGATTTGTTACACAGAATCGTGTGTAAGTGAAGGGGATAGGGTGGAAATTCATGGCTCAGGTGGAATGTGGACTAAAATATTGTATAAAACATCGGCATCGTGGTTGGTTGATTTTGCCCAGGTTCCTGGTGCCCTTTTATGTCTCTAACACAAGCACTGTGCTGGATTGAGGAGAGGCTCTCCCTATGGAATTACCCGGCTGATAAAGGGGTTCTTTCTAATTCCACCCGTGTTTTGCACTGTGTTTTTCGATGCTGTCTGGGGAGGAGGAAAAAATTAAAGGAAATTCTTCTTTCTAGGCTAGCAGGACGTGGCTTTTTCACTTTTGAAGCTCTCCAGCAGCCCAGCTCCAAGTACAGCTGAGGGCAGCCCCAGTAAGGACAAGGACAAGGGGACATCACCCAGTTGGTGTTTGCTGTGCTTCAGGTGCTGTTTCACCTTCCAAACCCCACTACCTATTACTGGTCCAGGAACAGGAAACCAGGGGCAAGAAACTGATATTAAAGTCCTTTCAAACCACAAAAATTAATGTTTCCATTTTAAAGACAGACCTTTTTTTTTTTTTTTTTTTTTTTTTTACTTTTTATAGGTTGGTGAAGAGCTTGTTGAGACCTACACTTGTCTGCAAACATTCTGCATCTTCAGCTGGGACAAAAATCACCCACCTGTGCAGGTGAAGGCACAGTTTAGGGAAGGAATAAAATGCCTCCTGCATGAAGACACTGTTTTGGTGCAAGGGAATGAACCATGGGGGTTTCTCTCAGGCCAAGTTTATTTTGCAGGTCTTCACCACAAGCTTTTCTGCTCCTTGAGTGAAGAGAAACCCCCTTGTCACCAGCACCTGCTCTGGCACCACAATTCCAGGCTGTTGATCTCCAAACCTTCTCTGCCACGGGGTGTGAGGGACTGAGTGCAGGGTCCTGCCCCGAGGGCTCTGCTTGCAGTGAAAATGAGCTTGGTCCTTGCTCAGCTGCAAGGTGACCTCTGAACCAGCACGTCAGCCCCTGGAGCACAGAAATGAGACTGCAGCCTGCAAGGCCCTGGATGATGATGACCTGTTATTTTATCTTGAGCAGGAGGAGCATTGGCACATGGCTTTTAGAGCTAATCACTCAGGCTCTTTGAGAAGAGCAGGAATTTCTCTCCCTCCCCCTCCAGCAACCTGGGACTTTATTGAGTGTCTGGATCATTTCAGGCTGATCCTTCCTTAACATTTTCCATTTATTTCCTCCAGGTTCAAACTTCTGGAGCTCTCTGGCATGTGTGATGGAGGCTCTTTGCTGGAGCCCTTTGAGCCTAACTTTTCCCTGCTGTAGTCCCTGTTATCCCCCTCCATGAACCACCTACTGTGCTTTTCATCCTTCTAGGATCTCCCTGCTGAGCCCTGTGTCTCTCATACCAAAATTCCTGGGTCTTTCACTATCAACATTCACCCTTGATATGCACAGGTGGCAATCCAAAGGAGAGGTGAGAAGCAGCAGCACTCTCCTGTTTCCCTTCTATCCTATCAAGCCTTTGGGGAAAGCCTGAGGCTACAAGCAAAATAGAGAACAGAAAGGGAAACTCTGAAACTCTTTTTTTTTTTTTTTTTCATGCCCTAAGCTCCTGAATATTTGTTGTTTGCTCAGCCCAGTTTTGCTCTAGTGAACAAGGCCTCCCTGCGGGGACTGGAGGGCAGGGTAGCAACAAACAGGAGAAAATGGCAAAGGTCAGAGAGACTGACATTCAAACCAAGAGCTCTTGGGATTAAATTGTGGGCAGTCATTGGCAATGTGCCCAAACTGCCCCCAAAACTTGCATGGGAGCGGTGGTGAGCAGGGCTGCTGCCTCCTGTCCCATGAGGTGTTCAGCAGCTGTGGGGTCTCTGCAGGGCTGCTGGGCACCATCTGCACCCATCAGGGGTCCAGGCTGTGGGGACAGACCCCAAACTGGTTCTTCCCAGCAGGTGCTGGTGGCAGGCTCATGCCAGCCCAGGGAGGGCAGGCTCACAGGCTCCCTGGACAGGATGAAACCTTGTGAGAGAAGTGCTGATGCTGGCCTGACCTGCTGGGCTTGCTGGCTGGGAGGTCAGATGTGGTTATTATTCTAAATACATGCAGAGGTGCTCAGGACGGCAGCAAACAGAAGAAATGAACCTGCTGTGCCTGTCCAGAGTCTCACAGTTGTGCATTTCCAGCGTGGTGGCTGTCACCTCCTTCTCTGACCACCTTCAGGGTGATCCTGCACTTCTGTCCATGGGTTATCCGCAAACCATTCACATTCCAAAACTCTGGATGCACACACAGAGCTTTCCTGGAGGTCCCCGAGCTGATGTGACTGTAGCTGTCCCCAGAGCAAACTGCCCTGTAACCCACAGAAAAGTCATTTAATGCCAGTGCTGGACTGTAAAGCTCCTGTCTGCTCGGGGACATTGCAACTGCAGAACAGAATTCGTGGCCTCTCGCAGAGGACCGTGCTCAAAGTAAATAATATTATTTTAGAAAACAAAATTCATTTTGCAGCCCGAGACCAAGTGCAACAGGATACGAAGCAGGGGGAAAAGAAGTAAAAATGCCTTGCCCCCGGGCCTATTTATTATTTATACACCACTGTGCCTAGATAAACTCCTCCTTGAAAGAGTAGGACGAAAATAATTCTGCAATGTGGAAACAAACTACCTATTTAAAGTGATTTTATGCCTGAATGGCCTCATTATAAAAACAGCCTGCATGCAATAACTTTTTACCTTTTTCTACAATATCCAATGAACTGCTTTTTGTCACTCTCACCAGTCTCAGTGCTTTCATGCAACCACCTTGGTGGAAAGCCTTCATGGTTTCCTTAGAAACGTCTTCCTTCCTGGATGTTGACCCATGGTGGTTGAGGCAGCTAAAACCCTGGAGAGGTCCTGTTCAAACAGGAAAGAGCAGACAGTTTAATGGCCAGCTTTGCAGCTCTGCTCCTCCACAGTTTACAGTAGTTGGGAGCTATAAAAGAAAAATATCACAACGAAGGTTTCTTTATTTTAGGGTCAGCTCTGTGTGGGCGTTTTTTGACAAAAGCTGAATCTGCAGCTCACAGGCTGCTGGTGGGCAGTGGTGGGATGGAGATGGCTCAGTTACAAAGTGCTGGTGCTCAGGAGATGGCTCCTCATGTGTAAATAGGCTTTGTCCTTCAGAAAAAATACATCCTGTGTCCTGCTAGGTGCACCCATAACTCATTGGCACAAGGGGCAGTCTGACAAGCCATAAATAATGTCACCTTTCAAGTGTTTTGCAGAGAGTGCTCTGAAATGTCTGAGCAGGAACAAGAGGCCAGAGTCCAGCAGCCCTTGAGAGAGGTGGGAAAAACACTTGTCAGGCTGTGAGGTTGGTAAACCAGGCTTATCTCCTGCTCTGCTCGTGGCCAGGCAGTCATTGCCAGGGACAGTGACCTGCCTCACGTGTTGGTCACTGCAGTACTGGAGGCTCCAGGGTGCTCCTCAGGTGAAGGGACCTGGTGAGACCTTTCTAACCTGCACCTCCCATCAGCACGAGCAAGATCAAGAGCATGGGTAGGTCATGCAGGGGTTTTAGATTTGCTGCTTCCTCTCATTTTTATTCACTTCCAGGGGAACTCGTGAAACCTTTTGAGCTATGCTGAAACCTACACAATTGTTTGTTTGTTTAGGTTTCATTGGGTTTTGGGATTTTTTTTTGTTTTGTTTTGTGCTGCCTAAATAGTGATTCTCCAAGAAAGCTGGAAAGAAACTGTTTACAAGGGCAAGTTTAGATTAGGGATTAGGAAGAAATTGTTCCCTATGAGGGTGGTGAGGCTCTGGCACAGGTTCCCAGAGAAGCTGTGGCTGCCCCATCCCTGGAAGTGCCCAAGGTCAGGTTGGAGAGGGCTTGGGGACACCTGGGATGGTGGAAGGTGTCCCTGCCATGGCAGGGGGTGGAATGAGATGGTTTTTAAGGTCCCTTCAAGCCCACCATTCTCTGACTCTATGATGACATCTTCCAAGTGCTGCTTGTTCTCCAAGCTTTGCTACCTTTACATAAAGAATGGGAAAACCACTGACAGCTCCATTACCAGCTCTAAGCTGTGTGACTCTCCAATCTTGCTCCAAATCTTGCTCCATGTACCAGCCACAGGCTTGGGAAATCCATGGTGTAAAGCAGAGCAAAATTTCCCCAGGCTATTCACAATCCAAGGTGCCCAGGAGCTCTGTGGTGAGCATGGCACTCATCCTGTCCCCATGCAAAGGAGCAGAAATAAATAGCTGTTAACTGCAGTGCAGTGCTGTGCCAGTGCTGGTGCACCAGGTCAGAGAGGAAAAACCTGGAGAACTGTAATTAACAACAACAAAAATAAATTACGCAAGAGCACTTCTCTTAAAGTTTTTAATAGCAAACATTAGAGAGAGCAGGTTTTTCAAGCCAAACAGGAAGGAAAACAAATAAACAACTGCAGTCAGTGCTTTTAGAAGTCAGGTTATCAACCATGGACCCACAGGCAGGAACTGATGAAGCAGAAATCTTCGGGGAAACAGATGAAGGTTTCAAAGAACACAAACACATAAAACCCTGAGATGTGTGTTTATAAATAAGCCCAGGGAAGAGCTGGGCACACAATTCTCAGGCTGAGGGTTATGGGTTGGAAGAAGAGTCTGAAGATTTGGCCCACACAGGTAAAATCTGTAAATGGCTGGGGAGGTATTTTGGGCATGGTCAAATTTGGAGAAGTCAGACAACATAGTGAAAGTCACTGCTGCTGGTGTGGGTGTGACATCAGAAGGGAAAGTCAAAGAAATGCTGAAGGAGCACTAGAAGAAGCTCCATCCTCTCCAAAGGACAGTGACAGCTGTGGAAAAGCTCTGCACAGGATTGCACACACTCCTCAGGGCTGAAACCCTGCCATGGAGTCACATCAGGAAACACAAGGCTCTTGGGGGGTCCCAAGCTCTCCCTAGGGTGACCTGCTGTGGGCTGAGCTGTCTTACTGCAAACCTCTCTCAACCTCCAGGCTGTTTATATTGTCAGTGGCACAGGAGTGGAGAGGGTTAATGCCTACAGGAAAAGGTCCAGTGGCCTCTTGGTGATGTGTAAATTAGCAAGTGGACAGTTGCCCCAGAGAGAAATGGCAAACAAATATTTATTGGTTGTTTCAAGGAACCACAGCCATAAAACTTTGCCATTTGACTGCAGAAGTGTTTGTGTTTTCACTGAAACCCATGCTAAAGGTGATGGCTTTATTTCTAACCAAGGTAACCTCTGTAACCCTGTGATTTACTGCCTTCAGGTAACAGAAAAAGCCACCTAGCATGTGCTTCAGTGTGCATTGCACTTGCAGTGTGACAGGGAGATGCCAAGAATGAATTTGAATACCATTTTTATCTTATGAATGTGGATAAACACCTGATGGGGCAGCCTGGAGGAGGCTGAGCCAGGCTCTGCTCAGTCACACTCAGTGGCTAAGCCAGAGGCAATACAGAAAATTCCATTTATATGTAAAAAATAAAAGCTTTTTATAGAGCAAGAGGGGTTGAACACTGGATCAGGTTGCCCAGAGAAGTTTCTAGGGAGCCCTTCTCTATGTATTTTCCAGGCTATCTCACTGACTATTTAAACTCAAAAAATATATGTTTAGACACACACTTACATAGCAGGATATTTAGAAATATTTATCTTCAGTAGAAACCACATGTAAAGTGAAGCACTGTCTAACAGGAGTGGAGTTGTCAAAATCCAGGGATACATATAAATTATTGTATAGGTACCTTAAACATATATATGTGGAGATATATATAAAAATATGGGAGCATATTAATATTTTTATTTTTATTATTTTTATTTTTATATGGAGATATAGATGGAGATATATAGATAGATATAGATAGAACAGAGACCTAGTTCCTTAATTACAATAACTTCTAATAGGATTCAAGCTTAATAACAAGCAGTTTGGCATTCAATTAAATTCACTTCAATTCATTTCTATTCAGTTCAATTCAACTCAATCCAATTCAATTAATTTCTATTCAATGCAACTGAATGTTAATTTTTTTCCTTGCTTTTTTAAGATGTCACCAAAATGCACTGGCCTTTGGTCAAGGTTAATTTATTTATTTTAATTAATTTATTTTAAAGAAAAAGCTCAGTTTCTAAACCCACATATAGGTTTCTAGGTTGGAGCTTGGACAGAAAGGCACCATGAAGGATAAGGAAATGATGAGGGCACCTGGGTGTGTGTGAAATCTCTGAGTTTGCCTCAGTGCATCATCAATAAGTGCTTGAATGGATGAATGGCCTGAGCAAATGCTCAGTGTCAGAGTGTGCATAAATTTGAGCTGAACTGCAAAAGTTATGGAGAGGCCAGAAATCCATTCCTGTCACCGTGTGCCATTTGCTCATTAGCCCCCAGAGACCACCGTAACCACCCCTGATCTGGGGGCTGTGGTTTAATTTGGATTTATAGAAGATCATGGCACGCACACTTCGGTGCAGCCTTTGAAACAACTTGTGTTTCAGTGACCCCAGCATCCTGAGCCAGCTTGGGTAGGGAAATATGCACTGAGAGGTCATGGAAGAGGCCAGGCCCTCTGGAGCTCTGTGGAGACTCCTCAGTGCCTGTGAGAAGCCATCCCAGGGCTCTGCCTTCCTTCCCTTCCTCTCCCACCTCATGGACAGCACAGTCACCCTGTCAATGGGTACCACTCTTTAAAACCCGTGGTCTCTGAATATTTGGCTTGAGGAATGCAACAAAAACCAGGGAGAATGTTCTGATCATCTCCAAACTCAAAAGGAAGTTTGGTGAGAATTATTGTCTGCAAGAATTTCCCTGTTCTGCAGAGAAATTATTTTTTTAGTTGTCTGCAGAGGGAAATGATGTAGCAACTAATGTGTTAACGGTGGGGAAAGTACATTCCTTTCAGAATGCTTGAGTGAATTGTGGCTGAAGTATTTCACTGCTCATTCTTGCTAATTCACCTTTGAGGGGTCTCTATGACAAACAAAAGCCATCCTCAAAGGAAGACCTCATTTCCCTGGGAAGAGAGGAATTAGCACAAATTAAAATTCTATTTGCCTAATTCACTTGGAATCCTAATTGAAATGCTTTTGCAATCTTAATTACACCACTTCTTCCCCACTTATTTTGTAAGTTAAGAAGGAAAAGCTGCCGTATGACTTTCTTAAGGGACACCTAAGCCTGGCTGAGCTGTTCCTGGGAAGCTTTGAGTGTGTGTCATCAGGCAGCTGCTCCCAGCCCCCTGGGGCCATCTATCCACTCTTCCTCCTCAGGACATGAGAATATTAACTTGGAGAAGCCCTCTATGCCCCACCAAAAGCCAAATCACCCAGGTGCCTTCAAGGAAGATTTCGCAAAATGAGAGGCAAAAGAAGGGCAGGAAGAAAAATAACTCCAGGATGAATTTAGATGAGCTGTTCTTAATGATGAAAATTCCTTTATTAACCCCTCTCCAGCTTTGTTGCTGCTGTGGCAGGAAGGGGAATGTTGTAAAGATAGTGAAAGGTGCTCCTGCCCATGGCAGTGGGATTTGGAAAGGGATGATCTTTAAAATCCCTTCCAACCCAAATATTTCTATCTTTCTGTAAGGGAAATACATTTAAAGTATTTATATTAATTATATTTATATTTTAAAATTATATTTATACTTATATTTATTTTATAATGTATGTTTATGTTTATGTTTTTAAATTTTCATTTATTTTATATCTATGGTCATAGCTCTTGCTATATTTATAATTATAATTATAGTTATAGTTATAGTTAGTTATAGTTATAGTTGAAAAATATATTTTTATTTTTATTTTTTGTTTTTTAATTTTTATTTTTATTATATTTATATTTGCAGTTTGTGGTAAAAGCTGTGACAGATCAGAAAAATCCCCATGGACTCTGCACATTTATGCTGCTTTTATATCAAGTAACTGTCCTGTCACCCACTCCTGCTTTCCAGGAGTGCCAAATCCAGAGCTGAGTGATTCGGCCTGAAAGTCAGATCAGTTTTACAGGGTCTCTAATCCCTACAGATTATTCTGCCCCATGAAGACTATTGCTCCACTGCTGCAGGAGGTGGGTTTTATAGCAGCACCAAAATCCCTTCTCATCTGTTATCTTTGCCTGGAGAATCAGACTTTTGACATAAACCTGGAAGGTAGTTCAAAGCCTTGCTGCATAAACACACATCCATTTTTTGTACTTTAGGAATAGGTAATGTAAGAGTTGAAAGGTGAAGGTTATGGCAGTTCGTGTTTATTTCACCAAGAGCCAAGAGATGGGAAACATCTGGCACTTACACACCAAGCAAGCCTTAAAAACAAAGAGATCCAGGCTTTAGTCCGGCTGAGCAAGCACTGGGATAAAAGCTAATGACAGGCTGCTTATTTAAAGGGATCATAATACAGAGCAGCCATGTAGGGAACCAGGGAGGATTCAGGAGGGGCAAAATGAGGGGAAAATTCAGCTTTGTGTTTCCAAGCTAAGGGTCAAAGCCTGACTTCAGTTACCCTGCAGTGTCAGTCCTGACCTGCCGGCTCACAGAGCCCTCCAGGTTTCTCTTGGTGCTCATTTCCAGCGTGAACAAATACCCAAAGCAATGCTCAGAAGTGCTGCTGGTGTGTTTCAGGTGTGACAGTGCAGCAGCCCTCAGGACCAATGGTTTTTGTGAAGGTGAGAGGAGGGCTGAGCACAGAAGTGACTCGCAGTGAGGTGAGTTGGGTCAGTGTGAAACGCTCGTCAGCAATTCTTGGGAAGGATGGACGTGCTCAAGCACATTGCTGCAGCTTCCCTGGAACAGATCTTCACCTGCTTTGCATCTTCCTGCTGAGGTTTGTCCTGAAAAAGGTGTTCTGTAGAGTGGGGCTGTACTCTTCTGAAAAATCCCAGGCTGAACTTGTTCATTTATGGTGGCAGCTCCACTTCGGAACACATCACCTCCATCTCCCATTATCATTGTTCAGCCCCCTGAATAAATGGGTCCCTTCAGCAGAATCCTCTTTGCAAGCAGAGATTTATGAAGAAAATGAAGAGTGAAGATTCTTTTGCCCCTTTTCCAATTGGTATTGCACAGGCCAAGCTGCCACACCAGCTCAGTCAGCATGGATGGTGATGTCCTGTCTTCCCAGACTCCTTCCTGACTTTACCTGATGTCCTCTCCCCATCCGAGCTGTTATGTGACAGCTTCATCTTCTACCACAAAAAAAAAACCCAAAACCAAAAAACAAAACTAAAAAACAACCCCCAAAAAACAAACAAACAAAACCCCCCCCCCCAAAATAACCACCTACCAAAAAAAAAAACCAAAAACACACCCCCAAAAACCCAAACAAAAAAAAGCACTAATAAACAAACAAACAAACAAAATCATGTCAAAAGGAAAAATAGGATTATTTGTAGTCCCTTAACTGTTGTTCAATCACCTTGGAACTAAGGAGAGCTTTCCACATTTTGCTTTTGGCAAGGTAAGTTTCCAATCCCAACCCCTAAAGCACACCAAGAATTAATGTTTAGCCTATCTCCAGAGTAATGGGGAACTGTGGACTCCTCCTTCTAAGATTTTAAAGCTCACTGTTGAAACCAGCATTGTCTGCATTGCAGCAAACATGCGTGAGAGTCCTCTGTAAATTGGTTTTTCAAGAGAAAAGGCCTGTCACAGGCATACAAGTGGCTGTCATAAAACCCTCTTGCTCCCAATAAGATGTGATAAGGAAACAATGGTTACTGCCCTGGAAAGAGATTTCCAGGGGCAGCTACGTGACAGGAGCTCAAGTGCTAATTCTTAAGGCTGTGGTTTGCAGCCAGCTGTAAGATTTGTGGTATCACACCACCAGTGCCATGTGCCAGATGAGCAACACACTGCCAGAGCATAAAAAACTCCAATCAATGCCTCACATTTGTCAAAACAACAACAACCAAAATAAAAACCCCTTATAACAGCAGGTTTTTGGTGTTTGAGTATTTTTTAACTTCGTGTTGGACCAGGAATCTCCTGCCTTTCCCCAGCAGGAGTGCAGCTAGCACAGGAGGATAAAGCTGGTATGAATTCCATATCATGTCCCTTGGCTAATTTGACAAAACACAATCATGTGTCCATGCCTGATCCACATTAGATTTATAGTCCTGGGTGAGCTTGCAGTGCACAGATCTGGTATTAATAATCCTGAAACCACAGCCTAAATCTATTAGCTGGAAGCAGTTGTATGATTCTTAATCCTATTTTGTGTCAGAGCAGATGACTGCAACCAAGATGGAGCAGAAATTGGATGGTTTTGCATGGCTAAACTTGCCCTGAGCTGAGCTTTCAAACAGTTCAAACCACTCCAGATACTGATCTTAAAACTGATGTTTTGGGGGTACTCTATGGGAACTGAACCTGGAAATCCAAGAGCCCAAAGCCTGAAGCTTTGTCCTGTAAGAAATAAACTTCTTTTATTTGAAAGATGTTTAAATCCCAAGCAAGAAATGTCATCTATGCTCAAGAACCCGCTGCTGGAGCAGGATGAAAGCTTAACAGTTTTACATCATTTGGAAGCACAGTAAAGATTTGGAACAGTATTCCTTGAAAACTTCATGAGACTCGTACAGCAAGACTCCACCATAAAAACACAGCTCCCTTGCTTAGAATGGTTTTCCCATTCTAAATAACTGAAAATCACAATCATGCTGTTTCCTCAGCAATTAGACATTTTTTATATACTACGTTTCTTTAATAATACTAAAACTCTTTTTTTATTATTATTATTTAAAAAAGCTGTCCCCTGACAAGCATGTTATTAAATTACAGTTTATAGCTCTTGCAGTGGGGTAAATTATAGTTGTTTTATTAAAGTATTTTAAAGATTGGAGTTTTACCAACATCTTTCTCCTATAGTTGGCCAAACCTATGTATGCTGTGAGGTGCAAGTTGCCTCTCACAGAGTCCTTCTGCACACCAGGAGGGAATTTAGGTTTGATTTTCCAAATAATGGGACACCACAGGAAGCAAGTCTCATCAGACTCCAAACCTCTGGTGTTTAACCCCCATTATCTGTGTTGGGCTGTTGCATTTTCTCTCTCACAAGAACTAGAGAGGTGGTTAGATCCAAGGAGGAGCAGGATGGAGCCTTTTGGTGCTCTTAGTATTTTATGAGATTTTTCTTTTGCATTGGTTTGTATGCTTCTACACAGAGGACCCCGTTTCTCCACAGGAGATCCTCATATGGAAGAGCTCCACAAGTTTACCCACCTGAAAAGCAGAAATAAAAGATTGGCAACATGCAGGTTTCATAAATACTCCATGAAAATGCAGACTCGTGCCACGAGTCCAAAGGATCCAGGATCCACTTTTCCTGTGGGTTACCCTCCCTGGAATTACACATCAACAACAGCATCAATGGAAATTCATATTCCAGGTATTACATGGATCTCCTGAGCTTTGTTTGGAGCCAGCAGTGTTTTCCCTTCCACTGTGTCAGGAATTGATCACTTTGTGTTTGTGCCACTCTGTTTTCTGCTGGCACTGTGGGAGCAGAGCTGCCACAGCCAAGCTCCAAGGGCTGATCCCTGGGGAGGGCTCCCTTGTCCCCCTCTCCCAGCAGCTCCTGCATTTGGCACTGCAACAGGAAATTAAGGGCTGTAGGAAAGCAACCTTTGGCCTTTAATTTGCTTTTTAATAAAATCATTAAAGGAAACCTACTCGCTGCCAGACATTATGGGAAATTGCTTTAATGATACTTTGGAGCAGAACACGTTCTCTCAGCTGCACGCGTGGCTTCCTCCGTAGCTTTGTGTGTTTGCAGCATGAAAATGGTTTCAATTACAAAGCCAGGCTAGAAAATTTTATATGAACCAGGCCGTGATAACAACCAGAGGCCAGGCTCTGTCCATTGCACATCTTACACACAGACAGCAATTCGGAAGTTCTGCTAGAAAAGATCGACACGTTTGAGCCAAAGACAAAAACCAACAAAAGGACAAAGAAAGGATTTTGTGTGTTGTTCCAGTCTCTCCTGGGAACAAAATAGGTGCCATTACTGGCAAAAGTGATGGGCACACAGCACAGCAGTCCTGCAGTTGGTGAGAACACAAACCCATCCAAAAGTATCAGGGTGTAGCTCCTAATCACTCTGTTCTCTCATTGACTTTAGAGTCTGTCATTCCATTTTTTCAGAGGTTTTTGTGAAGAAATTTTATGGCCTTATTGTCCTAGAGAAGGGACGAACCTTGCTTTATCATTCTAAATTCAAAACTTATCACTTTGGCAAGTATAAATCTAGTTAGAAAATTTTATCAATTGAGCAAAGCCTGTGGATAGGTAGGCAGTTACTGAGGACACCTTAAAAAATACTGGAGAGACCTATGCTAAAACAAATCCATTGTTTAGTTACAGCAGTGAAATTTTAAGAAACTGAATAACTTCTGTCTAATACAAAATTTGCCCTCATGTACTTTGATTCTTTCTGTCTTTCCCATTGTATAAAAAAATCTTAATCAACAAACCTGGTAGTCAGTTTTCTACAATCAATAAATTCTACGTCCAAGCCACAGTAGCTTTTATGTCTGTACGTTGTAAAAGTAAATTTACATCATATGTCAAACATTAGACACAAAGAGAAAAACAAGGCTGATTTCTAGTCCTAAAAGATATATGTGTATCCATAAAATCAGCAAGCTGTGTCCTGAATACAGCTGGATGATCATACTCTGACCAAATGGCTTTTTGTCTCAGCCTGGAGATCTGTCAGGCTCAACTGTTTTCCAGAACTGCATCTGTTTCAGGGAGCTCTGGGGAAGTGCAGGACAAGCCCCTGCTTTACTACCAGTCCTATGGGAACCAAATTTTCCTGCTGCCTGGGCTGTGGAGCAGCCTGGGTCATGCCAGGTTCTCTCAGAGGCCCCAGGATGGCAAGAACCGAGCCCAAATTGGAGCCGTGCTTCCGCAGCAGAGAGCCAGGCAGTCTGGTGGAGTTTGGTCACCAGAATGGAATTAAAAAGGAGGAAAAGACCCAGCTGTGCTAATTAATCACAGGGTGACTCCATAGCACCAGCTTTTGTTGGGAAGAGCAGATCTGATCCTGGGAAAGGGGACTGAGCAGACACGAGGAGCAGGGAAGCCTTTGCAAGAGGCGTCGATAAGAGCCCAGCATTGCTGGGCACCTTCCAGGGAAGGGAAACCCCAGCCAGAAAAAGTGCAGGGAAAGGACAACCAGAAACACCAGGGAATATGTGACCTTCTTACAGAATGAAACTAAAAACCTGTGCAGCCTCTGGCCTGCTGAATGACCCCTAGGATGAACACAATACTTGTCTATAAATACATTGGAGGAGAGCAGCAGAAAGGAGGAAAGCGCTGCTTTAATTTAAAGACCAAATGTGGCACAAGGAGGATGGAATATGATCTCTGCCCATAATTACATTAACATTCAGGGAGTTCCACTGACTAAAAAGTGATTAGCCAGGTTTAACAGTCATGGTTTTACCCCAATGTGTTGGAGGGAGCAAAATCTTCTTGTAATGACCGCAATGACTTCTTTTTCTTTGCCCTCCCCAGGAATTAAGATATATTTCTACTCTTCTTTCTATCTCCAGAAGCTCACACCTTGGTAGCTGGGGCTCACAGCAGAAAGAGAAAATGTGGAACCAGCAGAGAAGATTTGCTCATGGGCTCTTTGTCAGTGGGAACATCCTCTGTGAAAAAACTCTGCTGCTGGAGAACACGACATGAGTATTTCCAGCACATTTTCCACTGTTTTCCAAGCACACGACATTACTTTATTTGGGTGAGCTCCTTACTTTGGCTGGTTGTGTCCCTGTTTTTTGGCTGGAAATCTCCATGGATGAGTAGGAAAGGAATGCTACCTACTCTCACCAGCAGTGTTTTGAGCTGCAGTCTCTAACAAACTATACCTTTCTCATGGAAGGAATTTATTAGAAAATCCCTACTGAAAATTAATAAGTTTCTGAAATGAGGTCTTTATCTAATAGCTCACCAGCTTCCTGGGAAGTGATGAGGTAGAGGCAGCTGAATTTCAGGGTGGGTCTGGTTAATATAAGCTGCCACCTGGTGAATGCTAAAGAGTATTTTTGCCTTCACTAGGCGTGGTCTGGTTTACACTTTGGAGGAGAACAGATCCTCAGATACTCCTAACGTTGTACCATTAGGAGTTACAACACAAATATGAAATGAAATCACTGCATGACTTTCTTCCAGCCACTCTGCACAGAGGTTATTTTAGCACAGTGGTTCCTTCCAGAGTCCCCAGGCCAGAGCAAGCTGAAATCAGGCATTCACAGCTCCTGCTCATCATCCCAGCTGACTTTTTCATCCCAGACAAGAAAAAGCCACCGTGCTTAACCTGTGCTGTCTGTTGGTGACACAGAAATGACACTGCTTCCTTACAGAAGGGTGCACAAAGTGTCCAGATCCTGCAGGGATGAGTTCACAGCCATGTCCAGAGGAGTTTAGGGATGCCAGGGTGCAGCAGATCCCTTCAGGCAGCTCATGGCATCACAGACCTCCTCCCAAGCCTGTGGACACTGCAGGACTCCCACTGGCTTTTATCAGCTTTGGCTCACATCCTTGGCATCTGGTTCATGCCTCTTTATTTATAAGGTCATGCATATCAGGAGCAGCCTCCCAGGGAAAACAGGCCAGCTCATCTCCTTGCTCAAAGAAGCCATTTAGCTGTGATTGTAATCTGTGATTTCATTGCTAGCCCCACTTTGCCTTCACAGTTTGGCTCTCCAGGGAGGGAATTTTATTTCTTTGGCACAGCCCAAGCATTGTGCTGAGCAAAACTCTCTTTCTATTTATCTCAGGCATACCTATATAATAAGCATGGATGTGATGAATAATAAGTACATAGGTGCTACGGGTCTCCTTTGTATTTCTTTGGCACTATTAATAGCCTTTAAAAGTGGGAATAACTCTCATTTGTGCCAGCTCTAAGCTGTCTTCATACAGTCCAAGCATTGTAAGGGAGTTTTATTTTAAACAGAACATTTCTGAATAATTAATCACTCTGATATAAGACACACATAACAATTCCAAATAACCTCTGCATGTGTTCTTAGTTGAAAGGGGCAAATGAAAGATGGGGGAAAAATACAGTCAAAACAAGGAGCTGAGATGCAGAATCCAGCCAGGAAAGCATGGATGAGGTTTTTTTCCCCCTCCTTACTCAAACAATTCAGAACATATTTTCCCTATAAAGTAAATGGGTAGAATGTCCAAGTGTAGCTCTGACAGTATCTCTGCCGCATGTGCAGCTGTGGGGTGGAAGGATGGGGTGCTGGACAGCATCATCTGCTCCAAACCACTGAGCAAGGTCCCAAAAGAGAAAGGGCCAAGCTCTGAGCATTGCAAACGTGGATGCACAACCTGTCAGGCTGCCCAGAGCCATCTGTGTGCACGAGCTGGTGCAGCCAGCCACTTGTTTCACTTTCCAAAACTCAAACAATCACAAACACAGGCACTTTTTTAGCTTCAGCCGCCGCAGCAGAACTCACCAGGGTGGGATGGTCAAGGAACTGGTGGGAGGCAGGAAGTTTGGTGGCTGCTCTTTTTTTTCAGTAGATGTTTCTCTGCACTCTGGGATGTTTTTCAGTACCAGAGTGAGTTGGTGTGTGGCACATCCTGCCAGAAGAGGATAAAGCCCATGAGGATACATCCTACAGAATAACTCACTGCTTTCTACTCATGTCCAGCTCATGTTGCTAAACCTCAAAGCCAGCCTTGCCCTGCCTCAATCTTCATTATCATGTGGAAACAACATTGTGGGATGGGCTCTGTATGGCAGTGAAGACATGAACTGACCCTGATTCTTTAAACATATCAGGAGCCCATAGGATGTGTTATTTTTGCTGGATTCATCTTGAGAATGAGAACTAATTCCTGCTTTTTCCAGTTTTCTCATCTGTTTTCCCTCATGCCCTCTCTAATCCAGTCAATCTCATCTTCAGTAAATAAATGTTGAAAGGGCTTTGTTTTGCAGCCATGTAACATAAAATTATGTGTAAGATATGAAGTAAAAAACAAACAAACAAAAATTTGAGTGGTTTGGGTGAACAACACGCTTCTCCTCTGACTCATACAGAAAGGCTTTGTCAGAGCACTCCCAGCACCAGCATCTGCAACTGGCCCCTGAAATCCTTTGAAATCCTGCTGCCTCAAAGCTGGATGCCTTCTGTGCCATGAGATGTGGAATGAAGGTTTGGAGGAAATGTCTCTCTCACTCTAGGCAGGTGATGGTCTCATGGGGAGCAGAAGATTACAGCGATTTATTACAATAAATAATGTATTTTATTTAATTTATTACCATAAACAGTGTAAAACATATTACAAAAAAATCACCTGTCCATGGCCAGAACAATCCTTTCCTTGGAACTCCAGTCTGGGCTCCCAACCAGCCATTGGATAGTGTGATTTGGATTATCCTGTTCATTTCTGCTCTCACTAAGCTGCACAGAGACAGGAATAACCCAACTATTGCTGAACCTGTCAGAGGAAACACACAAAGATGCCAAGACACTGGAGTTTAGACAGCACTCCCTCAGATTTTAGTAGCAATTGTGGGGTTTCATATAATTATTTTTTTCCTTGATGGTTTGGATTGGAAGGGACCTTAAATGTCATTTAGTTCCAGCCCTCCTGCCACGGGCAGGGATGCCACCAACTACAAAGTTTGTTGATTTTCTGGTTTGTATTTTCAAATAAAGAATTCTTTAATGGCAGAGGTAAATCGAGTGTCTGACTTCACAGCTTTCTTTTGAGATTTGGAAGGAATTTTTTTCCCTACTAGGAATCATGAGTTTTACTACAATTCAGTGCCAATCCCCATCCAGCTCCCTCTGTCACAGGGATACCATGTCTGCACCATGATTTGTGCATCCTCAGGGCCCTCTAGACCTTTACACCCTGGTCCCTGGTGCTGGGCATGGCAAGAAAAAACTTGTTGAATGCCAAGACAGCAGGGCAGCATCTTACCACACAGAAAATCACACAAGGTCTTGTGTGGCACGGTTATAAATCAGCCCCACTTACACAAGTGGACAAGTTCAAGTTGAAGTTATCGAGTGTGACGGCTCAAGTGGCATCCTGTACGTCAGACCCAGGGCTGGATGACCCCTCTTTTCCTTTTGCCAAAGAGACAAATGGTGAGAACGTGTCAGGCTGTATCTCTGATCCACATTTTTAGCTGGGGACATAGGAAATTTTAAGCTGAAAATAATGTCTTTCTCGGGGCGTGTTGCAACCTTTTCCTGACGAGGTCTTTATTTTTAAATGCAGGGCAGTAAACAGAACAACACCCAAATGATGACAAGATTGAGCTGCACAGATGATCTTCAGCATTTGTCATCAAAGAGACACTGAGCTGCTTGTCCCCAGAGGGCTGCTCATGGATGGCTTTCCTTGCAGCAGGACAGCACAGCACAGCACGCCTTGACCTGTGCCACCACCCTGGCTGAGATAAGCCCCTGCCAGATCTTTCATCCTTGTCCCACTGACAGAAGGTCCCTGGGGATGCCCTGCTGGAATATCAAAGCACTGATGGCACGCTACCCTCATCCTCCCACCGTGAGCCTCCCCAGCACCACGATTGTGACATCTTACAGAAACCAGCTTTTTCTGTGGCGTCACAATGGATCTGTGGCTGGGTTTCTAAACCAGCAATATGTGCTGTAAATAGGATGCAGCCTGGTGGATGAGGGAAATCTTCAGTCTTTATGCTGCCCTTGGCCAAAGAAAGCTGCCTCACTTTAAAAAAAACACCCTAAAAATAATGAAAACTCCCAGTTCTTTATTTCAGAGCAGTCAGATTATGTAATGTTAGTACACACATCTTGAGCAGAGACACATTGCCCTTTCCCTTTGCATTAGATAAACAACAGCTTTCCTTTTTCCTTTCTCTCTGATGGAAATCACAACTGTGGACCCAGCTGTGTTACTCAGAGCTTGAGCTGCTAACAGCCTTCACAATCCTGTTCATTAGGAAGCAACCAAACAAACTTGACAGGACTGCCATGTACCCAGACACTTTTACTAAATTCTGTTTATGTTATTTTTCAAGTAGATTTGGCATTCACAAGGCTGCACCACTTGTTGGGATGAAGGCAACAAAAGCTCTTGCTATTGACAGGAAAGGGACAGAAGAGGTCCTTCAAGCATCCTTGACAGCTCTCTGCTGCTCTTATGGCTCTAGAGCCAAAAGTGCACTCAGGTCTCACATGCAGGCATGTAAGTTCTGCAGAAAACACCAAAAACACCCCCAGAATATTGGTTAGTCCCAAGAAAGTGACTGGGAAGGTCAATCCCATTGACTCACTCCCTAAAAAAAAGGTTGACAGCCCTGTGGTGGTGACTGCCATCACCTCCAACCTGGACTCAATTAATTTGAGCACTTCTTCCTGCAGTGGGAATTTTACCAGTGGCTTTAGTGGTCCAGCCTTTATAGGGAAAAAAAAAAGACAGCCAGAAGCCTTACAGCCACCCAGCTTAAATCCTGTATCAACAGCAAACACAGGGGGTTCTGTTTGGTTTCCTATCTGCAACTGGACCTACCACAGTGGCTCGTGACAGCCATGTGCCACATCTCATCTCTGGGTTATCCTCCACAAAGCCACTGGGACTTCATCCAGAGAAATTCTGCACAGCGTGGTGAGTGGCAGCAGTAGCATTCTGTAAAATGTTTCATTTCACACAATTAAATTCTTAGTGATTATGTGAGAGAATTCCCATTTGTCTACTGTGCAGTAAAGCTAATTCATTGCCCCTGACAATATTGCATTTTCAAGCTGGAACTCTCCCCTTTTTAAAGAAAAGCTTTCTGATCAACCAGGCCCGTGGTGAAGCAGCCCTTATTGTTCTTTGGATGGGAGAAACTTTGTGCCACTTGCAGATAGAAACATGATCATTAACCCTAATTCCTCCACAGCTCACCAGTCCTGCAAACAGCACCCCAATCCCAACAAGGAAGGAAAATATCAATGCAGAAATGATTGGTCACCAGGCAGCATATTGTGGCTGGAATTTTCCAGCGAGCTCAGTGCCTTCAGCAGTGGCCAAACATTTGAAAGAAGCTCTTCATAGTCCAAAATAAATGTCTACATTTTCAGAAGACAGGCAGTGATTAGGCACTGTCTGGGAAGAGATTCCATTTTTTTTAATCACTTCCAAGTTTTATTTTTGCACATGGATTTTGTCCTTGGGTCTGGCTGATCTGGAGGAGGCACGTGGTGCTCCGTGTCTCAGAAGGGTCAGCCAAGCATGGGCGCTGCAGTCAGCTGGATGCATTGCTCAGTGGCACTGGAAATTTGGAAACTGCTGCCCCTGGGAGCAGCTTCAGAGTGGTCTGGCCATATCCTCCACCTCTGGGCTGGTCCAAGAGTGATGCAGAGTTGGTGTAACCTTAAATCAGGAAGACTCACCAGCTTTGCATTCTTGAGACTAAGAGAAAAGCCTGGTGAATGCTCCCCCCGGAAAAGCACACACAGATCAGATCATGTTGCCTACTGCAGTGCAAGAGAAATGAGGAATCCAAGACACAGGAGATTCTACTGTTCTTTTTAAACCTTCTCCCAGCAAACAGGGTGCCCATATTTTACAGGGCTACAACACAATAATCTGCCACCACCGCTTTAACGACCAAGCAGTTGCAGAGTTGATCTATAAACTGATGTTGCCATTTAATGTGGTTTCCAGTGAACTGTAAAATTTATAGCTGTAACTAACACCCCCCCCTGCCCCTCTGTCTTTTATGTTCTCCTCAAAGAACAAGCTGCTCCACAGCTCCAAAAGGCAACATGCAGAAAACCAGTGTGTAACCTGAAGTGAGCTAATTAGGATCACATTCACATACCATGGATCTGCAGCCTTCTGGTCAATCAAGCAAAGATTAATGCCTGACACTGGGTGGATGACTACCACAAAAAGGCTGGCCCAGAAATATTCAGATACACTGCTGTTGCACAACCTGAACAGTGGCAAAGCTGCTGTGCAGAGCTGAGACCCTCTGTGATGTTTCTTCCATGGTTTTCCCACTCTTTTCCACGCAAACTTCTCAGCCTCACCACTATTTCCATCCTATCATGGTGCCACTGGTTGCTGCTTCTTTGGCAGCTTCCTGGCATGGGTGTCCCTGCCCTAAACCCTGCTGATAAGAGCAGCTGTAAGGTGAATTCCACCTCTGCTCAGCTGTCTGGCCCTTCTCCCATCCTCTTTGTGGTGACTGATGGGATTTAAATGGGCTTCACATCAAGTGCACCACATGGGGAGAGCCCGGTCCCAAACGAACGTAATGCTGGAAAATCTCCTTGGGCGCTCACGAGCGCAGGGGCTGATTTAAGCTCACTGTTGTGAAGGCTTGGAATCAAAACTGAGGGCCTGATCCCAAAGCCCATTAGCCTTTGGAAAGGCTTCCTATGATGTCAGTGGATTTTGGAATAGGCTTTTGATGCTTTCTGGTAAGGGCTGATGGAAAAAAATCTTCAAGCTTAATTGGAGTGTCGGGGGGGAACTGGTGAGGAAAATGTTTTTAGATGAACAGCTCTGTTGGGGGGGATGCATGTCCTTGCTTGAGCTCCACTGATGCTTTCTGCAGAAAACTCACACTTACTGCTGCTGGCTGTTTGTTTATAAGGTGAAATTTCTTCAGTTGGGGGGATGTATTAACTTCCTGGCCTCATGTAAGATCACATTTCATATTTTAATCTCCTCAGCAACTTCCTGATGGGAAGAAGGATCTTTTATCTGGATAGTGCATCAAAACTTTGGCTTTCACATCACAGGTTGATGAGAGAAGTCGGGTGTCCTGAACCTCAGGGCTGCAAGAGATTTTTAATCACAGATTTGCTATAAGGTGGCTTTATCTGGAGCCAGAGCATGAGGGGTAAAGCTGCTTTACCATGGTTTTGTTGAGCTCATATTGGTGTTTTTGCATTTAGGGACAGAACAACACAAAATCAGAGGGCCAGATTCTGATGTAATTTTTGTTAGGAAAACCAGGCATAAGCCAACAAGTAAGAAACCTGCTGCTGGAGAACCACAGCATGGTGCCATGTAATTATGGTCAAGCCCATAAAAACTGGTGGAGGTGGGAATAGAAGAGAGCTGCTATCTTAGGGAAAAAGAAATTAGGAACTCTAATAACAGGGGGGAAAAGGAAGGATAAGGAAAAAGGATCCAAATTCCTTGTTAGGGATGTTCAGAAGTGTTAGATTATTATTTTTTCCCCTTTAATTTGATGCCTAGGCTCCCCAGTTGGGCTGTCTACTGGAATTCTCCCTACTCAACACAGTGAAATTACCCCAGGATATTCATAGAACCATGAAATATCCTGAGCTGGAACGGACTCACAAGGTGGATCACCCACACATTGTTGTGAAAATGGGCAGAGACATAAGGACCTGGTGTTTCCTCAAAGGCATAAATGTAGAAACACTGAGAAACTGGCAAACAATTTTGCAGAGCTGCAGGGAACTGATGGAGCCCTGCTCCAGTGTGCAAACAAACAGCCCAAAAAGCAGGAACAACAAAAGCAGGAATTATCTCTGAGAATTTGCTCTGAACACTTTACAGCAGGGAGAGCTCAACTCTGGTTTTACAAAACAGCCTGGCAGCTGTGCTATTTATATGTTCACCACCAAGCTTTCATTAATTTTAACACGTGTTAATGGACACCCTGTATTATTTTGGGAGGCTAAACGTGAGATTTGTTTAATTTCCTTAAATATCAAATATGGCTTGAGTAAAATAAACCGTGGATTGTATTTTTTCTTTTTTAAGGAAAAAAAAAGTGCCAGTGAAACAGAATTCAGACAGAGCAATGTCTGATCATATTTACAGCATTTACAAGTTTGGAAATCTCCAAAGAAATCTGAGGAAACCTAAAGGCTGCCTGAGTACATTGAGTGAAATTCTTCTTGGTAATGAATAAATACTCCACAGGTCTTTACAAGAACACCTTTTTAACTACATGTAAATATTCCACAATCTTTCAGAAAATCTCCCATTTAAAGCTGATCCTTAAAACAGGTTCTTTTTATTTTAATAGTTTTTTTTTTTTATTTTTAATGCCATTTGCAGATCCTGTAATTTCTCTCGGATTTCTTCCCTTTGCTAAAAACACCAGTGTTTCCAAACAGGCATACAAAGACTTTGGAAACAGAGTCCTTGTGTTGTTCAAAAGAAGTTCTCAAATAAGAACTACATGGACCTAAATCAAGTTGCAGCTACAAGCAAATTTATTTCTCACCTCATCTTGCTCCTAAAGATTTAATGGAAAACTGGTATAAAGCGTGGCAACAGAAAAAAAATACCTGCCACAAAAAATAAATCTGTCAGACTTGGGAAAATCCATTCATCAAAGGAGGGAAAAGTACAATGAAATCACGAGAAGTTTATGGAATAAATCTGTAACTGATTTGGTTATAATATTTAATCTCCTTCTGCTACCTTGCAGTGTGAGGTTGTGTTCACCCTGCATAGCTTCAACATGACAATGGGTTTTTAGTACCAAATTTATAACTTAATCTGGATATTGCCAGTGTGCTAGGACAAAGCCAGTGTTTTTTGAGTGTTTCTGATTCTGGCCAGAGGGACAGATGCTCAGAGAGGTGAACCAGACAGATTTTGACTGGTAAAACATGACTTTGTAGAAGCGCCATTGATTTACACCGCTGAGGAACCTGGCTCTAATCTGCACTGGAAGGGGCACCTTCAAAGCAAAACCTGCCCCTGGTTCCAGTTAAACAAAACCCTGTTCTGTCCTGAGAGCCAGGCTCTGGGATCACAGGTTTGCAGCCAACAAGAAGAAGTTCCAGGAGAAACGCCCTCTAGCACAATGAACCTTTCCCTCGCACCCCACGACGGCGATGCTGAGCTCGCTGACACCCCAGGCTTCAAAGGGAGCTGAGGGGCAGCTGTGAAGGAGCTGACCTTGCACAGAGGGCTGTTTATTGGCACAAAAACAGTGCCCTCCTGCAGCCCAGCAGCCAGCTGGGTCAAACAGCTCCTGTTGGAGCCCAGAAACTGCTGGAAGCTGGAGACCCCATGAGAGGGCTGCAGTGCCCGTCCGGAGATTTGACTCTCTTGAGTGACAGCTTGATGAACTCAGGCATGGGGAGTTGGCCCTTTGAAGAAGCAATTATGCTGCTGGTCAAGAGAAAAACAGCTCTGGGTTGTGCTGTGCGTGTTTACACAATGCCAAAGGGACAGGCAGGCGCTCCTCGGGACGGGTGCCACCAGAGAGAAGACGCATTTCAAAGAGTTATTTATTCACCGGAGATCCTGAGAGGATGTTTGTTGGATCCTGCAGCAGAGTGGAAGCTCCTGAAATCCAGGATGACGAAAGTTCAAGCAGGAGCAGGCAGCAGATTTATCTCTCTGGGCTGCTGGGAGCTTGTCAAGTGCCATAATTACCATTTGTTCTCATCCCACCCGTGACTCCTCCGTGGCAGTGACCTTTGGAGCAGCGATTATTTATGTCATGGAAACAACATGTGCTGGCAGAGTCATCCTTCCCCACTTCTTAACTCACCAGTTTCTCAATGAGCTTTGCAAAAGCAAAGGGAATGGGAAGGAAAATGATCAAGTGTTGAGCAAGCCAAGGGGTTTGTCTGGGTTCTACTGATGAGGAAGAATGAGAGTCTGTGTAGAGTCTGCACAGTAGTACCCACTGTGTGCTAGCCTGACCTTCTCCCCTGGGATATTGATAGCTCCCACTGCTCCTCAGGACATCATTCAGCACAAAAGCAGTAAAAAAGTGCCTATGTGGCTATTTTTAGAGCAAAGCATCCACCTTCTGCTTTCCTGTGCTTGGCCTGAGGTGGATGCCTCACATCAGCCAACCCTCTGCCTGCAGCTCGCTCCTGGATCCCCCTTGTTTTGTCTGCTCCCTGATAAAGGCCTGCATTAGTGCACTGCATTGTTTTAATTCCAGCCACCAGCTAGATAAGGCTATCAGCATATCACAACTTTTGCTGGGGATAATCTGCGGGGGCTCTTGTGGGAGGAATGCTCTGCCATGCCAGGGGGACGGTGCTGGGTGTACCCAAGGGATGCTCAGCAGCCCCGGCCTGGCTGCTCAACCTGAAGCAAATCTCTGTTTTTCCATTTGACACCATCTGTCTGCATATTTTTGAGAGTAAGACTGACTTTTAATCCAGATTGACAGACACTAAGCATGGGCTGGACTGTGACTGAATCTCTGCTGGCTACTGTAATCTAAATCACGTTGTAATGGACAATATGTTGTCTTATATCCAACTTGTAGGAAAATATTTGTGTGTAGATAAGCTGACATTTTGTTTAGTACATGCACTCTAATTTCCAATAAAACCTCCAATAAAGAATTACAAAGTGAGTTTATTGCTTTGCTTCAAAGCAAGGACATGGTGCCACTTTGAAAGGGTATTTGAAGTGTTAAATCCACTTCTATGATGCTTTAATACGTTTTCTGTAAATTTCTTTTCATTTAAGTTATTTTAATATTAATGTGCCACTCTGTTAAAAGGCCATAAAATATTTTAAACAGCAATAAAAGTAAACACAAATGCTAGAAAGCCCATTCTTCTCTCTCCAGCCCACTGAGAGAGGAAGAGACAGAGGATTTAGGCATAACAAAATTCATGGCAGCTGTGTAAATAAAATAAAAGAGCACACTGTTTTTCTGTTGATGATGATTCTTAACATCTTGCTATCAAGCAGGAGCCCAGGGCAAGCCATGGGAAGAAGGAGAGCTTGTGAGGGAGAGCAGGCTTTGCATCCTTCCTGCAAATGGGAACTGGAATAAAGGAGCAACAGAGGAAGCTTTCCAAGGCAAAGCCTTCATCCAGCAGACTTCACCTGCTGCAGGCATGGACCAGCTGAAGGATGTTATTACAACCAGAGTTAATAAGGATGTGCTCCTTGCCAAGCCAGAGTAGGCTTTGGTAGGACTGACCCCCCTGGGACAGCCTCCCTCCTCCTGCCTGGCTTTCACTTGCTCTCTGCAAAGTTTAGCTCTGTGTGAGGTACCTGCCTAAGGTTCACTGAAGTTTTAGAAAAGAGGGTTTAAGGAAGATGTAACTCAATAAACTATATGGTCCTTCTCAGCCCACCCATGAATTTCACTTGGTGTGGGAAGAGGGAAGTCTGGTCTAGCTGAAAAATTGAAGCTAAATAAGGATGAAAATGGTCAAAGTCTTTAAAAAATCTGAATAATGACTGTTGATGCTAAGAATAGAGAGACAGAATCCCCTGCCAAAATGGGCTTATCTTGGGGAAATTGGATTCTCAATGTCCATGGTCTCTGCAGAAATTTACAACAGTTCTCATAAAAGAAAATAATAGATTTTGAGCCAACATCTCTCCTTCCTGTGAAATGTTCCTGACAAAAGTGGCTCTTTTATTTCCCAGCCTGGGCCAGTGCCGGGAGCCCAGCAGCTTCCCAGGCTGCATCTGACAGCAAGTGCTCCTGCCAGCTCCCTGGGTCACAGGATCCTGGAATCACAGATTGCTTTAGGCTGGACAAGACCTCCAAGATCATCGAGTCCAACCTTTGACTGATCTGCAGCTTGCCACCCACACCAGAGCACTGAGTGCCATGTCCAGGGGTTCCCTGAGCACCTCCAGGGATGGGGACTCCACCACTAGCCTGGGCAGCCCCCTCCAGGGCCTGAACACCTCTTCAGTGCAGAAATTCTTCCTGATGTTCAACCTGAGCCTCCCCTGGTGCAACCTGAGGCCGTTTCCTCTTGTGCTGTCCCTTGTTCCCTGGGAGCAGAGCCTGACCCCCACTTGGCTCCAGCCTCCTGCCAGGGAGTTTTGGAGAGTGAAAAGGTCTCCCTGAGTCTCCTTTTCTCCAGGCTAAACAACCCCACAGGCACCCAGGAGCTGACAGAGCCATGGCCAGATCTCAATTCTCCTGCTTTAAAAAAAATAATAGATCTGCCTGGGTTATTTAATTTGGAGCATCTTAAAGTCTAAATCTGTAGCTAGTTCTCCAGGTACAACCTCGGGCCCTGGTTTACCTCTCAGGATGAGCACAAAGCCCCACAGTACAGCTTATGTTTAGCACTCAGCAATAATTGCACAATAAAACCTCCCAATCTGCCACGTTGGAGTATTTGGAGGCATCAAGAACATCACAGAGAGCCTGCAAAAGCCAGGGTGTGAAGAGAGGGTAAAATAAATGTGGGAGAAGTTAGGATTGGGAAAGCTTAATGGGAAAAAATTGTGATTAATGATCAAGTTGGTCCAACAGGTAATGAGAACTTCCTTCCAGAGCCAGAGATCTCTTGGCTCATGTTGGAAAGGCTGGGGGCATCTGAGAAGACACCAGGCAGGGACTCTGTCACCCCAGTGCACGCCAAACTGTCCCACCCTGGGCAGGGCACCAGGCTCTCCAGCCCCTGAGGAGCCTGCTGTGGGCTCTAATCACAGCACAGACCCACGTGCTCCATCAGCACAGCGCTCCACAATGTTTTTCTGGAAGTGACTTCATTCGGTCTGAGACCTTCAAGCAGGATTTGGGGGTATTTATTTATTTTTCCCTGTGTTTTCCCTGTGTTTTCTCATCCTAGACAACACACAGCTGCAAAGTGCTGATGACTCCCTTTGCTGAGTTCCTCCCGAGATCCTCCTTTCCGTGGTCTCCATTATAAGGATCTGGATTTTGCATTCCCGCCGTCCTGCTGACGAATGGAGCTCCTGGAGCCACTGCAATGAGCCTGGGGTGGGAATTACAGCCAAACCCACCGGCACATCTCGCTGGCCACTGATTTATTTCCCTCCCTCGGTGACCTCCGCGCGGCTGCGGGCCAGGCGCAAGCCCACGTCCTGCTGGAATCCTGCTGGAATCCTGCTGGAATCCTGCTGGAATCCTGCACATCGTTTTGGGCCCTTTACTCCTGGTTTACTGACGGTGCTCTCTGAGTCCTCAGTGGGGTTTCCAGCTTTGGTTGTGCTCAGCAGGGATTTCAGCTCTGCAGAAGGACGGGAATACCGAAAATCCTGACGGCCTCTGAGTTCCTCACTCCGGTGCGTCTGCGTGTGGAAAATTACTCGTCATTTCCTTGCAGACACAATTTTCAAAGGAGAGATAGATCACTCTGGCAACGGTGCAGCACCGTGATTTAGAGGTTTATTTATCTCCCAGCCCAGCTCTGCTGCTTAAGTACACGAGTTTAGTCCTGTCCCTTCTTCCTCTCCTTTTTTGTTAAGCAGCAGCATGGCTCTGGTCTAATAAGGCTTGCTCATGGAACAAGATCCACTGACCCGAGTGAACCCTGGCTACCAAGGGAAACGAGGATTTGCAGCGCTCAGAGCTTCATCCAGAGGGATGCAGTCATTTGAAAACCTAGAGTGACTCCAAGAGCTGGAGGGATTTAGGGATGAGAAGTCATCAAAATGTTTCTCTAGTGAGACACAGTCAGAGCGTTGGGGTGTAGAGGGGTTGGAGGGGAGCGTTGCTGTGGGAGAAGCTTTCTGGGGTACAGAAACAATGAAAATTATTCTCTTCTCCTATTAGGGGAGTAAGTAGAGAAAAGGGATGTGAATAGGGTATTTATAAGGTTTCAACCTCATCCTCCATCCTGATAATGGGCATTCCTTGACATCCCCTATACCCAGCCAGCCCAGTGCTTTCAACCTCTAAACTGTGGGCACAAGCACACTTAAATTTTCAGACCATTTCAGGATGTTCTGGGCACTAAGAGCTTTCTCTCCTTTTGCTCTTATTTTATAAAATAAGCAGAACACTTCATTTTCTGTGCTTTATAAGCATCAAAATTACAAGGGGCCTGACCTCGTGAAGGCTTGAGGGCACTTGGCTTTGCTGGAGTTTGGCCCCAACGTGTACATAGAGCCCAAAGTTTGCTTTGAATAAATGTTGAAGTGCCTGTAAGTTCTGGCTGCAGGAAAACCACGGATGTAGTCAGACCCCTTGCAAGAGAAGTCAAATTACATCCTTGGAATGGGAACCAGACATTTTAGAGCTGAGACAGAAATTCATTAGAAATAAAGACAGAAGACCAAGAAGTCCAGGACTGTGACTGGAAGAAGTTAAATAACCTCCCGAAGCTTTGACAGGCCAGCAACCTCCTCCACCAAAACATTATAGATGTCTCTTCACAAAATAAAAAAAAAAATGTGCATTTGAGGGCTTGAGAGAGGTCTGCCTTCAGGAATCCCTTTGTCCATTTGCCCAAAAGTTTCAGTATCAGTTACAGCCTGTGAAACACTCAAAGCTTTCTGGGGTCTCTTGGCCAGCAGATTCCCTCTCTCAGCTTCCAAGGATTATTTTTTCCCCATTAGAATACAAATTTTGGACCATTTCCCTCTCATCATGCACAAACCTAACAGATGATCTCTCACTGAATTATTTTAGAAATGCATTTATGGAGTCTGTTGTCTGGGATATAGAAGCTCCATCTTTCCTGCACTATATATTATCAAATACTGTTAACATGGCCCAAGGAATGGAAGACTGACTTTGCAAAAGAGAAAAACCTTCCACCAGTCAACCCAGACACTGAAGCATCTGCACTGGGCTCTGTGTCTCTCTCAAGGGCCTCTTGCACGTGGAGGACGGAAAGCTGCTGCTGACACCAGCTGAGGGAGCTGCTACCAGAGCTCAGGTGACAACAGCTCACACATTTTGGTGACAGAGACCCCATGTCTGCTTGGGATGCGTGGATCCCATGCACTGCTGTGATGCTGCCTGCTGGTGATACCTCTGGAAAAGGGATGGCTTTCAGCAAAATTAAGAGAAGGAAGAGAAGGGTCCTGCCTACGTGTGTGCTCACCCTCTGCTCTCTGGATGCTGTGTCCGTCTCCTTGTTGGGAACTGACCTGAGCACTGGCTGTCTCCCCTGTTTCCTTGGGAAAGGAGGGGCCTGTGGGACATTTCATGAAGTCCCTTGGCACAGACAAGTTTCAGACATGGGCTGGGGACCTCACCATGCTGAATCACCGCTGTCGCCCGGGCCATCGGTTGTGCTGGAATCAGATACGGGAAAGTCATTACCAGGATTTATTTACAAAGAAAACAAAAAGAAATCACAGCCCCAGTGCTGTACAATGGGTAGCATGGAAAAAACACTGCCCTGAGCCAACTGAATATTTGAGCTGATATTTAGTGTTCTCTTTGTTTTTAAATTTGTGCATGTTCAGGCGTCTGGCCCTGGCCACTGAACATCTTGGGCAATTCAGCCCCCAGCACTGCTCAGGACATTCTTTTGGGTTTACAAGAAATCTTTATTGAAGCAGTACACAATGATAAGCATTAATAGAAAGGGCATTCCTCTCCCATAGCTTTAAAGAGAAACCATTAATTCCCTTTGCAGAAGTGTGTGCAGTGTGAATTCCTGGAAGGGTGCGGCTGGAGGGAGAAAGGGCTGAGAGATGAAAACCTGGGGGAATGGTGTCCAAAATAAAATGTAGGCTGTACATTGCAATATGCAGATTTAGAGAAATATTGTGCCTTGGGGGAAAAAGAGCTGGTCAGCCATGAATAGTGTCCAACTTGACCACCCTGTCCTCAGCTAATGTTCCATGTGCTGCTGCCATGGTCAGCCTGTTCTCTTCCCTGCTTCTTGTCCCCTGTGGTGTCCCAGCTCTGTGCCCGTGGGTCTCACCCCGTCTATCAGCTCCTGCCTTCTCCTCTTGGATGTGTTGAGGCTGACCATAACCACGGTGGGCAGAGAGCACGTGGAGAACAAGGAAATGCTGGCAAACTTGGCATGGTGGGAATGGGAGCTTTGTCCCTGCATCAATTTGCTGGTTTTGCAAGCAGAAGCACTTCTGCAGGGCATGCTGTGAGTGCTGGTCCTGCAGTGCTGATGTGCTGCCATGCACAGGGTTAATCCCAGGCTGTGGATGTGCAGATGGGTGCTCCAACACTCCCTGCCACCGCCCTGTGACAGCCACTCCATGGGGCAGGAAGGGAAGAGAGGGGCTGGAGATGTGAGCAATCAGAAAGGCAATTAAGCACTGCCCCAGATAAGAGTAAAGTATTCCATCTGCCTTTGTTTTAATGGCATTGATCTAAAGCAGAGACACAACCATTTCCAGTGCAGAAGTTTATGATCTGTGCTTGCTGGTGGGAATGGCTCTCTGTCCTTGGGAGTGGGAGTGCTCCACCTTGGTGCAGTTTATCTTCTGGTGAGTTAAGGACTTCAAGGAGATTGCTTTAACGAGGGGTTAGCAAACTTCACAGTTGTCTGCGATATTTTATTGGAGGCTGGGGAGCCTCTGCTCAAACATCTGTTCAGGAGGATAAACAAACAGCCCTGCCACGTCAGTTATAGCTGAGCCACAGGTTTGGGGAAGGAGGTGATGGATGGGCTTCAATTGCAGGCCCAGCCTGGCTCCTGAGGTGTGTCTTAAGGCAACTGAGAGGATGAGGAGGGTGCAGAGCCTCCCTGAGATGGAGTCCTGGCCCTCTCCATTGCATTCATGCTTTAATATCACATCCCAGAGGGGAGATGTGGTCGGTGGTGGTTGTTTTTCAGGATAAACATTCTGCATGGGGAGCAATGATTAATACAGAAGAGATCTGGGAAAATATATCTCTGTAAACAACAATGTTTTATAGCTGTGAAAGGAACTGTGTGTACCTCTGCCTGTATGCAAGTGTAGCCTCCTCACAGAAACAAATCAACAAGGAATTCCCTCACTTGGAGGAAAATATTCAGTAGACTTCATTTGGACAATAAATTTCACATAATCCATTTCTTCCTAGGATGAAGAGACAGAATATGGACTGTGGTAGGAAATTAAATGCAAGGGGAATCAAAGCAGGAGGCAGCGAGATTACTTATGTGGACAACTTAATGAAATACATTAGGAAACCTTAACTTTGCTATCAGTCACAGAAGAGAGAGTTTTAAACATAGATCCTGCCTGTCACAAATTTCCAATGTGGTGTTATTGTAAGAATGTTGGACAAATATTTCTATATCTGTCTATCTCTCTCTCTCTATGTATATACATCTATATCTCCACAGAAATACAGACATTTGACACTGAAAAAATGTGTGTCATACAAAAGAAACAGTGAAGCACACAGGGTGCAAAGGCACTGGTGATGTTATCTCTTCTCCAAGTGCCAGCCCTGCCAGCAGCTGGGAACACGAGCTCCGTGGGGGTTTGAGGTCAACAGAAGAAGCCCAGATGGGTAACCTAATAGCACAGTATGGGCAGGAGTGATTTTCACTGTACAAAGGGCAATTTCATGGTCATCTCCCTTGGAGAGCTGGTGGGAGTTGGAAGCTGAACTGCTATTTGTGTGTTTGAAAACCTCTCCTGAAATATTTAGACAAAATGGTGACAGGCTTTTATAAAAACACCCCAAAACATGTAATACCTGTATTTCTCTTTGCCAGGGTGGCTTTGCCCTACAGAAACCAGGCATGCAAAGTCCTTTTTTATTGTAGTTATTCTCTCTTTCAATAGATTTCATAACATGCAGGAATCTTATTTCTTTACAGAATCAGAGAATATCCTGTGTTGGAAGGGACCCACAAGGATCATCAAGCCCAAGTCTGAAATGAAAGGGCCATATGGGGATCATACCCAAAACCTTGTTGCTATTATCACCATGCTCTTAACCAACTTATTCTAGGTGCATTGTTTTGCAGAAAAAAAACCCTAAGGTTTTTCCTTTAAAAAGACTGTCTCTTTCAGACAAAAAAATGTTGGTTTTTTTTTTCCCTAAGGAAAAACAAGGCTTGTGATGTGGCATCAGTTCCTCCAGGAAATATTGTGGCTGATTCCTTCTTCTGGTTGCCTCTGGTGCCAGGGGTCTCCTGCAGCTCCCCAGTGCATGAATTTCCACAGTGCTCAGAGACAGGAAGGTCTGTAAACCCAGGAAAGGAGGAGGAAGAGAAGGAGGAGGAAAAGGTGACAATCATCCTTGCTGGGTGAATGTCAACCCCATGGTTTTAAATGACTGTCTCAAATATTTATAAAAATTTAACAATTGGCTTAATAACAGGAAGCTGGGAGCTGGCAAATTACCATTCTTACAATGAGAACAGGAGGTTGAGAGAAGGAGTTACATTTTGGCAGTGACAGCTAATTTCCACGTCTCATTAAAGCGATGTGGCTTAATCATTTATGTTTAAGGCTGTTTTTCTTTGAAAGGATAATGGAGTAGATGGCTCCTTTTATTAGACATTAATCTGTTTGGTCTGAGTCATTTGTATCGATGGAGGAAGGTGGGTAAACTCAGTACCAGACTTGTGTCCCTCTGATATGTCTGTTACTGGAAAAGACACGGAACACGTCACTTCCATGGAGTGAGTCTGGGCTTAGCTCTGAATCAGCTCAGGGACTGCCCCAGGAGCAGTTTCATATCTCTGGTGGGGTTTTTTGGGTTTTATTTCTCAGAAGAGGATCAGTATTTTGATGTAGGTGGGGCTGAAAAGGCACCAAAATGGTAAATCTGGGCTCATGTTGTCAGGGTCCAGGAAGATACCTGGGCCATTCTCCAGCCCCCACCCCACCTGTGCAGAGCGATGTGCTGTCACCAATAACATAAATAATAATGTCAGTCACAGAATCACAGAATCCTGGAATGGTTTGGGTTTGAAGGGGCCTTAAAGATCCTCTCATTCCACCCCCTGCAATGGGCAGGGATTCCACTATCCTAGGGTGCTCCACTCCTGTCCAACCTGGTCTGGGACAATTCCAGGGATGGGGCAGCCACAGCTTCTCTGGACAGCCTGTCCAGGACCTCACCACCAGTCCAATCTTTTCCTATATCTCAGGCAGTTTAAGGCTATTCAGGTCTACAGAGTCCTTCCTGCTTTCCCTGGTTGAGTCCCTGCCTATGAGGGCAAAAGAATTGGTCCTGTAGAAAGAAAACATGTCATAAATCAGATTTCTTAGTGGCATTTCCCAACAGCAATCCTCGTCAGTGGAACTCTCTCCTTCCTACCTGGTGCCACCCTCCCGAGCAGGGGACTGAGAGATGTGCTGGGCAGCAAAAGCTCTGCACATCTCCCAGGGTGTTTTGCCAAGCCAGCTCAAAGGTCTGTGCAGAGACACAACAGTGATAAAGCAGACACAAGGGTCACTGACAGTCCAGGCTACCAAAGGTGTGGGTCAGAATGAGCCCACAGCAACACTTGCACACACTTCTGGAGCACAGCCTTTGAGGGGACAAGGCTGTATTTTGACTGAATTCTGGCTGAATTTTGACTGAAGGCTTCATGGCGTGTTTTTCTGCTATGGCCTCAAAATCAAGGGTTTGGCCAGAAACCTCTTGCTGCAAAGCAGCAGGACTTAAGGCAGTGTAAACTGCACAGTAGAAAGCTCAAAAAAACCCCCAGAAAAATGAGTGTAATGTTCATCCAAATAGAGGCTTTATCCTTTTAATTATATTAAAAGATAAGTAAAGACCAAACACGTGTCTTCATCCCTACTATAATATGATCTGACGCAAAAAAGTTTGGGCTGAGCGATTTTGGAGCGAGGAGAAAATCCTGAAAAATCAGATTTCTCCAGTTTTATACATGAGCTAAAGAGCCTAGAACAGGAGGGAGCCTGGTCTCTGAGGTCCAGCACCTTTTGCTAGATGACAGATTGGCTGTCTGTACAATGCCGTAAAATATCCCGTCCGCTTTATCTTGGGTGGAGCAATAAAGGAAGGAAAGTCACAATAGCTCTCCTCCCTTTATCAAAATAGTCTGTGCCTATCTAAGAATCAAGGATAAATTAATCACAGGGCTCCTCTGGGATTTGGCCTGCTGCTAGAAGCCAGCGGGTGACATGGTGAATGTGCATGTTTGAAAATCATCCAAGCATTTAACACCCTCCAATTTGGACAACGTGTCTGCGCAGCATCGCTCCAATCACTTCATGTGTAGCCCCATCAAATATGTAAACACTGCATTCCTTTTTTTTTTATTTAAGCCTCTCCTTCCTCTCATATCCTTTTTTTTACAGCACTCACCTCCTCCACCACTCTTCTCCAGTGGAGGATCCAGCAGCTCCCAGCCCTGCAGCCCCAGAGTCCCTCATGCAGACAGGGATTATTTGGGGTTGTTTGCAGCTGATAGCATCTGACCCTAATTCACTATGAAGCTGTAACTTGTGTTGGGTCAAAGGTTAGTCTTGATGGTCTTGGAGGTCTTTTCCAACCTTAATGATTCCATGATTTGATGAACTTGCCCGTTGCCTTCTCCAGGACTCCAGGGAAAAGAGTGGAGGTGGACAAGCCCTGCATTTAAACAGGGGCATGCACACAAGGGTGTTCAGCATCTCCAGAAGGAGAGAGGGGGGGAAAAGAAAAAAAAAAAAAACAAAGCACATTTTCTCATGATTTATGCAACTGATACGAAATATTTGTTATACATTTCCTTTGGGATGTGTTTTGGTTCCAAACCTGTGATACCAGCTGATAATGAGTTACACATTTATTTTGAAGCAGCGCAGACCGACGCTAATTGGAAGCACGTTCTGTTTGACTGAGCAGGTACAAGAACTCTGAAATATTCCCTGCCATTTCACAGGCTTCTGCAACGGTATTAATCAAAGCTCTTTTCCTAAGCTAAGAAAAAGTCAACACAAAAGTGATCAGGTATGACACGGGGTAAAGCAACAATCAGCCAGGACCAGCCAGGCAGATCTTTCTTTCCTAGGACTGTTGTGTTTTCATAAAAAGAGTCAAAAAGCTTTCAACTGGGAATAGTAAATTTTTCATCGCCAGATGAAAACTTCTGCTGATTTCAGGAAATGTCAGGTTCTTTCCTCCACAGAAAGCAGGTCTTATTTTCGGAAAAGAAAAAAAATTGAAAAGAAAGAAAAAAGGATGATTTACATTACAAGCCTGGCTGGAAATTTGTGACTATTTCTTATACTTCTTTCTGGGTTCTTTAGCAATCATGTGGCTCCCACATTAACTTGTGCTGCAGCCCTGTGACAACTGAGATGCAGAAATGGAGACACAACCAAGTTCTGGCAGCTACTGGTACTAGACCAGAGCAGCTGAAAGCCTAAAAACATCATCATCATCATCATCATCATCATCATCATCATCATCATCATCATCATCATCATCATCATCATCATCATTTGCATGACATTATCCTTCACAATCACACAAACTGCAACATGTGAGGGGCCTATTCTATCTCTCGGGACAGGATTTAATATTATCTAAAGCAAGTCTGTGGTCACAGCTATTTTTGCAGAAAAATAATCAACACTCATGGCCAGCAAAGTGACACACAAAACCAACCCTTGGGGTGGCACAGCGAGTGTAGAAAACTGTGACAGCACTGTGCTAAAAGGATACTCAGCCCTTGAAATTTTAAAGCCTTGGGAACCTAGATTTTTTTTTTTTAAAGAAAGGAGAAGGATCTGCCTTTTATCACTCTGCTATTTATATAGATAAATGGGCAAAAATTATATACACGAGTGTGGAGGATGTAGGAAGCTTTTCCATGGTGAAAATGGATTTAGAGAACTACTTGATAAACATTACTGCAGGCAGCAAGAGCTGCACTGAAAATCAGGTTGCTGTGATGAAGGAGAGGAAATGGGCAGAATAAGACTTTTGCTGGCAGATCTTACAATCTGACACCCCAAGATGTTCATGTCCATTGAAGTCACCCATCCCTGTCACAGAAATGTGGCTTTTGTGGTGGCATTCCAGGTGGGGAATCATTTGCTCATTTCAAAGCTACAGCTGGGTTTTTCCAATTGCCAAATCTTGACGATTACTCACAGAGAAAAATGTAAAAAAAGATGCTTCCAAATAGATTTTTCTTAATTTTTCAGGTGTTAGACAATGTTTCCTTCTCCAAATATATGAAAAAAATGTGGTGGTTTCTTTTCTTTGCTCTTGCAGGAAAAGAGTTCAGCAAAGTTTCGCTCCAGCAAGAAACTTTTCTACCTAAGTCTCAAAAAGGGCCTTTCCCCTCTTCTATGAGGAGAGTTTAATAAAGCAGTGAAACCTTTAACCACACAGGTTGGAGGAAGAAGCCAGCAAGGAGGGATTTAAGGGGGAACCAGGGCAGAATTTGCTGGCACAGGTAATTAAGTAAACAGAGAAAAAAAACCTATGCAGAGACATAATTAGGTCCTGCATAGATCTGTGGCCAGGGATGCACTGACTGTAAGAAAACCCAGGTTGCCTGGTACTGCTGGGCTGGCTCCAAGCCTTGGAGAAACACAGAGTGATCTCCAGCGAGAGAAATTTCCACGAAACAGCCTTGTGAGGACATCCTGCACTGGCTCCACCACACTTTTTTCCAAGAACAGCAGCCAGCAGCCCAAACCGAGCGCCAAACAACGTAGACCTCAGAAAGGTAAATAAAAACAAGCAGGAGAAAGAAGCCTTCGGAAATCTGGGGACAGCAGGGAGAAGAGCAGCCCAGTGAAGTCCAGTCTGCTGTTTGTCCCCTGCACCAGAGTAAATGCAATGGAACTGTCCCCAGGAGCAAGATATTTGGCTGGCACAGCAATGTTCCTGTTTGCCAGAAGGGGAGGGTTCACACGGGCTTCACCACCAGACATCAGGATCTTCCCATTTGGAAGCAAACTGGGAGATTGACCACGGTGGTGGAAGTCTTTCCTGAAGAAGCTGGGAGGCACTGTGCACTCCCAGTCCCTTGGGTGGAGGATAAAGTGCCTATTTCCAGACACCACATGAAGACACCCCAAGCCAAGGGACCCCTCGATGTCACACACGTGGCAGTGAGCGCACAACTGGACCAGCACTGACATCAGAGCAGAGCAGCCTCCAAGAAAAGCAGCCCAGGCTCAAGTCCTGTGCCTTTAAATAATAACTTCTTCTCTACCAGATGATTTTAATAAGCCCAGGCACATGTGTTGTAACCCCTTGATGCAGTACAATATGAATAACCAAATAAAAGATCTCTCCAGATTTTAAGATTTACTGTTTGCAATGGGAAGAGGCCAACCAGATGACATCATTATATTTCAAATATGAAATACTGCCAAGTTTGGTAATTCTAAACTAGAGAAATTGATCCTCTATGCTTTTGCAGAAATAAGATTTTTGGATTTGGGGGTGATTTTTTCTCTTGTTATTTATGTAACTATAATGTTCATGTTGAGCAAGCTTGAATTTGACTTAAAACTAAAGCCAGAGTACCTTATCTTGCAGATTATTTATTTTCAGCTATCTGCTTAGCTGGAAATAATTGAGTTTGACAATTTATGGGTTAAAGAGTCAATGGATTGTGTTGGATAATTCACAAAGAGCCAATTTCTAGCTCAGGCAAAACCATACTTGGCTTAGGTGGGAGTCTGCCTGATGAGGATGTCAGGATCTTGGTCCCTGTCTGGAAGATGTTCCTCTGCCTCTAAGGAACTAAAATCCATACATACATACCAAAAACACCCTTTTCATCTAAGACATCTGGATTTCTGGGGGGATAAAGCCATGATAATACTATATTATATTTACATGCCATCTTTCTTCAGGGGCTCTGCATCTTCTCATGTCTGGTGGCTATTGAAACAGCACCCCCATATTTGAGGTGCCCTGAATGCTGTTCAGCCACTGCAGAGCTGCACACAGCGAGCCCCCACAAGGTTCAGCCACTTGCCCAAGACTGCAAAGTGATTCACAGGCAGAGCTGAAACAGAAAACCACAAAGCTCTTTTCCCACACCCCTGCACACCACTTCTTTTAGACTGTTTGTTGATGATGTGAATAATAACAGTTGCAAAGTCTTGTACTGCAGGCAACTCCAGTGACTGTTCTTTTTTTCTTTTAAATCAAATTCTTAAAAATCTTCTCTTTTCCACTGCAGCAAGGGGTTCTGAATTTTCGTGTCACAGCAATGCTTGCAGACAAATCCACACCCTGAGGGCCAGGAAAATATTCTATTTTTACAGCACACACACAAGTGTATTTATTAAAGCAGCCATATATACATGGAATTATGTTGGGTCTGTTTCCTTCAGAGAGGAAGCTCCAAGTGAAACTCACACAGTTCTCCCATCACAACAAAACAGGTCCTACTCCAATCTCAGTGCTGCAACTGCTTTGTTGCATTATATGCCACGTCTGACCCTTAAGTACCATTCCTCCATCCTGGCTGCCAGTCCAGGAGGTGGGACACACCAGGTCCTGCTCACCCTGAAATCCTGCAGACCTCCAGCAGGGCTGCACAGATGGTTTTCCTTGTTGACATCCATTGCCAAGCGGTAACGTGGTGGAAAATGGTGTCCTTGTGGTGGAAAATGGTTTCCTTGTGGTGGAAAATGGTTTCCTCAGCAGCAAGGATGGGTTGGTCTGAGGTGACCTTCTTTGGCAGGACCCTGAACTCCATCCCATCACGGACAGGGGGATAAGTTCCTGGTGGACGTGGCACTGGGAAGAGCGCCTGGAGCGTGCCCGCAGCTTGGAATCAGCAGCAGCAGCAGCGGCAGAGGACCAGGCCAGAATAAGCAGAGGAACTGAGAAGCTCCAAAGGGAAGTTTTTGGGGCCAGGAGCTGGTTGGGAACGGCACTTGGCTCTTGCAGCAGAGGAGCCTTTCCGGCTCTTTGATTCCCGCTGCGCGGAGGGAAGCGCTCCTGGAAGAAACGGCCCACACCACCCCAGCTCCCATTCCAGGGAGGCATTCCTCTTCCCACCAGCCAAACAGGGAAAGGAAGCAGCAGAGCAGAGGGAAAACAAGAAGTGCTAAGCCCAGGATTTTGGCGAGCAGCTTCAGGCAAAAAAAAAAAGTTAGAAAGGCTCTCTGGTTACAGCAAAAACCGCTGCTGGAGCCGTGGGCGAGTTCCAGCCCAGGAAGGTTTTTGCAAGCCCAGTTCTGAGGGGGTTTGGGGTGGGGCAGGTCACTCACCTCAGGGACCAGTGCCTGGGAAGGAGCTGGTTCTAGTCACAGCTCTAGTTCTGGTCACAGTGGCTGGTATGGAGACATCCAGGGAATCTTGTGTCTCTTCGATCCTCTCAATCTCAAGATTCTTCTTTCAGTCTTACAAATCTGATTTGACAGCAGCACACAAGCAGGCCCAAAGATATGGCTGTCAAAACCATTCTTGGGGGTGAAGTTCAGGAATGCCCAGCTCTTGGACATGGAAAGAAGCACAAATGTTTGCTGCTTTTTTTTGAACATGGATTTTTTTTTTTTTCTGGATGTGCTCTGCAGATCTCGTAGTGGATGGAGATATGGGATGGGAGAAGCAGAAAAATCTCTGTTGCTGCACTCCTTGTGCACTCCTGGGTCTTCTGCTAGTTAAATTGTTGGTAGACTTGGGAATCTGGCAAGTTCACCCATTGCCACGTGCTATAACCAGAGAGTGTGAAGGCAATCAGGTACTTCACAGCACTCAGAACCCACTGCTGGCTTGGCAGGGAGGTCCCCAGGAAGCAAAAGAGAGAGGAATACAGAAAATCCTGGATTCATACCTCCAAATGAGCTGGAACACAACCCCAAAAAGCAGAAACTAAAGAATTGAAACACAACATTTAGTAAAAGTTCTAAAAAAAAAAAAAAAAGTCATTAAGAGACATCAGGGACACATTCTGCCCCACCACAGCTTTATTTTACAGTGGATGTGTGGAGGAAGGAGGCCAGGTTTGCTGACATGGGAAAGGTCCTCCCAGTGAGGGAAGATGAAGGAGCTACAGCAAAGCCCTCAGAGAAATCACAGTTCCTTTCCTATAGCAGGGCCTTTATTTGTCCTCCTCCTATGGACACGGATCCCAGTGCACTCCATGAAAACCAAGATGTTGCCTTCAAGTGCTGCCCAAACCAAAACACAGCAGGAAAGATGAAGGAAGGGAAGGCAGGACAACCCTGCAAGCCAAGCCAAAGTCCTCGTGACCTAAATTCTGCCTGTGTCACAAAGGGAGAGTAAATCTCGGGATAAATGAGTCAGGGACCGCTGTGGGAGGGCGTTTACAGCCAGGAGGATGCTCCCATTTACCACTGCACTTTTGTTTATGACAACTTTCAGATTAATTTTATTTTGCAAATAATCGTGGCTGCTTGCCCAGCTTTTAACTCGGGTCGGGTGGGGTTTTGCATTTCAGCAGGAGCCTTGCATTTCGTGGTGTCCAACTAAAACATGTAATGTGGTCAGAAATGTGTTTTCCCTCTTTCAAGAGGAGCAGCAGAAGGAAACTTGGAGGAGCTTCTGTTCCCTTTTCTTCCCCGCTCTATTGGATGACTTTAAAAATGAAAGAGAATCCATTTCTGTGTGAATTTATCCCTTTGGACTATTTCTGAAACACAATATTTAGAGTTGTGCAAAGAACGGATTTTTTTTTTTTAATTTGGCTGAAAAACCAGACAAATAAAGGAAAAAAAGTTCATTTCAGATTGACTAATCTGCTCTGTGTGGCTGCAAACTAATGATTCTGTTTCATTTTGACATTTGGATTGTTATTTTCTTAGCCTTTGGAAAAGAGTTGGGGTGGTTTATTCAGGGGGAAAAAATATATCCAAATAGAACAGGGGAAAAAATCTATTTAAATAAGGCAAATGTAATATATGAAAGTTATTCCACTTCCTCCCTGACTTGCAGGTGAAACTATCTGGAAGTTGCCTGACTAATTTATCATCTCAAAAGAATATTTTAACAAATTTTATTCTCAGACAGAGAAATTTCCAATAAAGAGAAGATGGATGTGGTGTTGTTTTCCAGATAAATGTCCCATTTTAGGATTAATAGGATAACACAAAACAATCTTTCACTGTTTCCTTAACAAGTGATGTCAAAATATTGAAACCACACATTGAGGGCTGGGTAGTGAACCTCCAGCAAAATCTCACCAGCTTGAAACAAAAACACAGCCAGAGTGCAAAACCTTTCTGCAATTCAATTTCCTTTTTGGGGCACTCACAAATCAGTCACAGATGCAGCCACGTCTCCTCATCTTTCAGGTGTGGAGCTGTGTGTGACTGTGGTGGCCATCCACAGCCCACCTTGGCTGCAGAGAACTCCAGCACTGGGGGCTCAGCAGGATCATCTGCTCCTCTGCTTGCTCTTCCTGCTCTTGCCCAAGCTGTGCACTTTGGAAAAATAAGGGGAAAATGGGTACAGAACCTCATGGAAACGAAATAATGGTGTGCACTGAACTCCAGCTGGCCAAAGAAGGATTTCTTGGGGATACCTGACCCAATCCACGTCCCAGATACCTTTACCTTTTCCCTCAAGACATCACAGCCCAGGCTGGAATATTCTCTACCCTCCCCTTCAAGGTGCTTAGGAGGAAGAATGAGCCCTCTGGACATTTTAAAGCTGTTAGAATATGATTTGTGGAAGCAGGGCAGGCTTTTATGAAGCCACCCCATCAGCAGGGGACTGCATTTGAGGGATGGAAACACCAGAAACACTTCTCCAGACTGCCTTCATCCCAGCACCCAGATCCCTGTCGGAGCACCAATATTGGAGCATCATCCGCTCGCGTGAGGCTGGAGCTAAATCCTTCCAACACGTTCTTCCTGTCAGCAGCTGCACACAGCCAGCAGGGAACATCTAGAGAGTGCACAAGGAGAAGCTGACCACAATTGGTGTTAATTTGGAGGTGTTAGGTTCTAGGGTCTGTGAGATTAGGCTCCCCTGAATGGACCTCAGCTGTGGCGCCGAGTCAAACGCAGCGCTTTGAGGTGTGTGAATTTTGAGGAATTTGAACCAAGAGTCAAAAAGACAGTAAGACACACAAAACCCCACATCAATGGCTAAAATAATTTTAAAAATCCCTCCTCTTTTTCCATATTATTTCAGTGAGTATTTTAATGGAATTTTGGATTGCGTTCAGCTCAAGCTTGGAAAGGTTTTGGATGTTTTACTGTCTTAACCATATGTCAGGACTTCAGTCCTTCTCTGTTAGATTCAGGTTGTCTACAAAATAGTAAAAAGTCCAATCAAGTGTGTCCAGAAAGGGACAAACCCAGCAGTGTGTGACCAACACAGTCCCTTTTTAGCTCCTTTCTCATTTTAACTTCCTGGTGTGCTAATACAATTATTGTCCATGGACACGGAGTCTTTATTTTAGGGAAATCTTGGAATGGATTGAAAACACAGTCCTCATCTTCTCCCTGAGAAAACATTCATGCTTATTTTATGGTTGGGTAGTTGTTCAAATGCCCATGCAGTGCATCCAAGGGGGGGATGGTGTGTGGGAAGAGCAAGCCCAGCTGCTAGAGGAAATTCTCCCTGTGCAAATTGTTATGGAGTGGGCAGGATGGGGTGGCAGAAATGCACAGCCCTCACCTCCCCCGGAGAGGCTTTTCAGTTTGGAAAAGAAGAAGAGGCTCCCCTTGATTTTTATCTTTTGTCTTCCTGGAGGATCCAGGCACAGCTTTCTTTCTCTTTACCTCTCCTTTTGAATTTACAATAAATTAATACAGCTACTCCCATTATTGAAATGACGTTTGAGCAGCCCAGGGAGGCTGTTTAAGAGGAGCTGGCGACATCCTGAGTCTCACACAACCTTTTACCCTCACATCTGTGCGTTTTCATCAGCCCAGCCGGCAGCCAGTGGAAAGACTCACACAATCACCAGCTTTTATGTATGAAACGACCCACGTTAGTGAGCCCTGTGCCAATTAGCTGAGGCACAGCAGAGTGGTTCCAGCTCATCCACACAGCACACAGGCACTGCATCCTCCCAGCCCTTCCCCTCTCATCAGGGCTTGTGATTTGGCCACAGGGTTTGGTCACAATCTGTGAACAGAACACGTTGCAATGTGAAAATCTGGTTGCCATCTTCCCACGTGGTTTTTGGGGCACAACGTTTTCTTTCCTAGGCAAGGGGTTGAGGTGAAATTTTTCTGGCAGGTTGTGAATATCTAAACAGCTCTGTGTGTGTCCCAGTGAGCCCAGCAGCACCGTGCTGGGAAGGCCTGAGCCCATCTGCCTTGGGATTGATGGCAAAGAATTCCAGAGCCAATGAATTGCACCCAAGTTTTAACCAAAACACATCCAGGCTGTTTTGTTACTCCCCATGGAGCAGCTGGCATCCGCTTTGCAAAGGGTCCCACTCAGCTCCCCTTCTCTCAGAAATGTGAAATTACAAAAAATAGCAATTCCCTCACAAAAACAGAAAAATAAATATTGATGGGTCTCCTGCACTTCCATAGAGTCTCTGTCCCTGAATTGCCCCCTCATTGCTACTGTTCATCTGACACTTCCTTGTGCTCTTGTGAAGCACCTCAGCTTGTCACTGCCTGTCCTCAGACAGCCCATCTCTGAGGATGACACCATCAGGATGCTCACCCTGGGCTGCTGGGAAGAGCTGGAAAGGCTTCAGCTGCTTCCTGCACAGTGACCACTCCATCAGCAGAAAGTGTGATGTGAGACATATTCCAGAGCAACTGCTCTGCTCTGGGAGGCAGCAGAACATCCTCCAAGCCTGCAAAGCTCAACACAATCCATCTGCTCCCTTTGACATCCCCGTGCTGCCTTTTGCAAGACACATTCCCCAGCATCTCTGCCCTTGCCAGATTCTCTGTGACTCATGTTCTTCCCAGGTACAGCAGAGCTGTGAATTCCCCTCAGACATTACAGTGGTTCTCGTGTTTTGATGGTCTCCTGCTTCAGTAGCCTTAGCAGGGTTTGACAAATGGAGTTCCTGGTTTGAGGAGGAAAACAGATGTTTTGCTCTGTTTTCCAGCAAACAATGATGTTATTTCTACAGAATAACCTGACAAGAGAGCAAAATCCTTCCAAATCCCAGAGTACTAACCTGCAGCTCCAGCACTGTGTGGCTGCTTTCCCTTTAACCCACTAAGAGCCAGAAAAAATAAATAGGTAAAGGAAACACAGGTAAAACTGGCAGGTGTGATGACTGAGATCCTTGTCAATGGACCCTCTTCCCTGCTCCTTCACAACACACAAGGAAGACTTGCACGGGATGAGAGGTTCATGGTGTCCCTCTTAAATCCAGTGGGGAGAAACAGGTGAATTCAAGGAGTGGTGGCCACTGCAGAGGAAGTGTTTGAGGTCCTTTAGGTTCCTGTTTCCCTCTTCTGACTCCAAGGACTGTCAGCTCAGGTTGTGACACCAGCACACACTGGTGTGTCTCAGGTGAGAACCACAGGTTAAGTTTGAGGGGCAGGCTGTGTTCTGGGGAGGGCTTTCTGCCACATCACTGCACATTTTGCTGGAAGAAATTGTTCCCCCCTTTTCAAACCACAGGAAATGATACTAGGGCAGAGTGGCATCTCCTCCTGATGACTGAGGTGATAGCATAAAATACGGCAAAAAGAACAAAGTCTGAGATTTAATAGGAATAAAATAAAACAGAGCAGTAAATCCTGCTCCTTTTTTGTGTGCAGCAATGACCTGTGTGTGTGATTACACAGGTGACAGGAGATGTATTGGTCCCTGACTGCAAAACTGATGTAATGCATGAATCTGTAGCAAAACTCTAAATTTATGACACCAGAGCAGGATGAAGCCTCTCGTTGTCTCAGGTGTCATTTTATCTGCTGCAAGTTCCTTTGTTCTACTCCTGCAGTTCTCCAATGCCTTCCACTCCAAATGGGTCTAAACCAGAGAAATTTAAGGTGGAATCAGGGCCTTCTAATCCAGCTGCAAGGTTCTATTTAATTGTTTCCTGTAGGCCTAACTGGTGATGATTTCACAGGATTCACAGAATGACTGGGTTGGAAGAGACCTTGAAGATCATTGAGTCCAGCCCAGCCCCAACAGCTCAACTCAACCCTGGCACCCAGAGCCACATCCAGGCTTTGTTAAACACACCCAGGGATGGGGACTCCACCACCTCCCCAGGCAGAGCATTCCAGAACTTTATTTCCTGATTCCAGCACCTTTGCTTCATCATGGAACAAAGTTAAATTGCATTTCCTATCAGAGCAGATGCTGGAGGTGACCCATGGACATCATGAGAGGAGAGAAGGGACTTTTCTGCCTCGGGAAGGTGAAGGGGTGCCATGGTCCAGCAGCCAAGTTGTGGAACCTCCAATAAAATGCCTGAATTGTCTTTGCCCTGTTGACTTTCCTCTGCAAACAGGGAGGGAAAAGGCCTTTCTTTGCAATTTCTCTCACGTTTCTTTTCCATCCAAAGAACAGATATGAAAATACAAGGCTTGCCACCAAGAATGGATGAGCATTTAGACTCTCTCAAATATTCACTAATCTCAGGTTACTGAAAGAGCACAGATAGTTGAGGTTTGCTGTTTGAAAAGGGTCACAGTTTCAAACAAAATTGCTTCCAACCCTCCTGTTAACCAGCTGCTGGTTTCCCTGCTTACAAACACAGACAAGGTTTCTCAGATAAACCAAGCCACTGAGTTATATTCCCAGGCAGGGAAGATGTTATTGAATTATGTCTTGCCAAACAGTGTCCAGTCTTGCAGTCTCTGGGCTAAATGAACCAGGATTTCCATGGAAAATGACCTGGGCTCCTTCTCTCCCTGAGCTTGCTGTAGAGCTGTCCATTGGAAGATGTACTGCTGGGAAAATACTACAAAAAAGGTTCCCAGGAATACTCATTTTAATGCCTTATTGAATGCACTGTGACTGGTCTTAGGTTCTTTTAAAGCTTCTCTTTCCAGTAATGAACACATTTACTGACAAGAACAATTATAGAAGCAACAAATTAATGGAAAGATATTTTTATAACACGAGTATTTATATTGGAAACTTGGCACTAAGTGGCGAGTTCCTTTGATCGTGGAATGAAGTTGTATTAGGCTCCCCTGTAAATCTAGTGGCTAATAAAAACAAAACTAAAACCTCAGATGGTGTTTCCATATTGATAAGAAAAATTAGCAGGTGAACAATTATTTGAGAAGAAAATTTTGTACTGATTAGGAAGGGTGATGATGTTCTTTGATTATTCCAGATAAGGAAAAAAAGAAAAAATATTATTCAGTGGATTAATTATTTGATTGATGCTGTTTGTATCTGATGAAGAGACTTTTGGGGGCAGGAGCAGAGTGTGTTGTGCCTAGCTGGAATGCCAGCACAGTACTTGTGGTGAATTCAAGATGAACTTTCAACATTAGAAAACATAAAGAAATTTCAGCTTCTGCTGTATAAGGACTCCTACATTAGTCAGAGTGTCTCCACTGATTCAGATGGAAATGGGGCTGTTTATGGTCATTATGACTAATCATGTGAATAGGGGAAAAAAAGATCCCACAGACCAACCAAAAAAAAGCCCTTGGTTCAATCCAATTACCACCATCAGCATAAAGAATAAAAACTAAGACTTAACAGCTTGGAAAGGGCAATCCAGACAATTTTGTTAATATGGACACAGTGATGACTTCTCAAAACAAAACAAAACAAACCCCAAACTGTATAATTAAATTTGAACAGGGCTAAAGCATTTTAAAATCTGCCCCATCTGTGCAGTGTAATTAAAAATCTGGCTGAAAAGCCACTTAAACCAGATTGGTTGTTGTATTGTAATTACTGAGCTCAACTGGTTAACCCCTAGTCCTGCAAGAGTAAAAAGAGAGACACCAACTTGAATTGATAGGAAAAATCTCAATTAAAGTAAAAAATTAAACTAAAAATCTAAATTAAAGTTTAAAATCAATTAAAGCTTTTCTGATTTAAGTTTTGTTTTGCAGGGCCAGTCAGATCTCTGCATTAAATCAATGATAGGAAATGGGGAAAAGAAAAAAATAAAAAACCAAAACCCAAAAAGCCAATCCTTTCTGCTGTTAAAAATGCCACAGCAACTTAGCTGGGCAGAGGGGAATTCTGCACAGGAAAAACTGTCTGGTCACCAGTGGCAAAACAAGAAATGTGGCAATGAGTAACAGGAGGATGGAGGTTCCTGACTTGTTTTCAGATGATGCTGAACTCTGTGGGCAGCACATCAGCCACGGAGATGGTCCAGGTCAGAATTCCAAACCCCACCTAAAACCCAGCACAGGCCTGGAGAGGGAGGGCAGGGCTGGAGAGGAAGGGTCAGGAACCACTCACCAGGGCAGCTGGAGCTTTCCCCCTTCTCCTGCTTGAAAACTGCTTCTCCACAGACACAACAAAAGTGGAGAGAGGTAAAGTCTTCTTATTTCAGAGGGCACCTGGCCAGAAATTCCAGTGAATGCCTAACACCACCTTGTCAGCCCCACTTCATCCTTATGGTCAACAATTTTTCGTGAAACATGCTGGGACTTTTCAAGTGCTTCATTTTTTGCTGTGGAGTGGAAAACAATCTTTCTGTGTAACGGGCTGGCTTCTCAAACTCTTGGGCCTGACCTGAAAACATGCCAGTGTTTTCTCTCTCAGCAGATCAGGAGATACTTTTGTTCAGGCTTTATCTTCCATCTTACCCCTGACCTGGTGGCACATGAAGTGGGGTGTAGAAAAATGTGCGGCTGGAGGGAAATTAAAACCTATTTTGTGTCAGCCCAAAGGTATTACATGCCCACCTTGTATTTTCTGAGAGTGACAAGTGAAGGTGCAGTTGTTCTTCTGCTGTTGTCTGCCCAGACTCTCCCCCTCCCTGCATTCCTGAGCAATACAAACCTCACAAAACTGGTTTCCCAGTCAATTTTTGTGATACAAAGCTGGGGCTGCCAGGTGACTCCTAGACTATACACAAAGCCTTTAACCTTTTTACCTCCTCCTGATGTTTTTAAATTGCTTTAGAGTGACCTTAGAATGCAAGAGGAAAAGGGCACAATCTTGAAGAAGACCTCATGTACAATTACACTCTTTTCTCCAAAGGGAATTGACATGGAAAGTCTCTGCATCATTGATGCACTGCTTAATTTCCCCAGATTTCCCTGAGATTTCCTGAGGCTGGAGCCATAAATCTTTCTCTTCCCCCTTTTTCACTTCTCCCTCACTCAAGTATTTATTTCTCCAGAGTTTGGGACTTGGTGGCAGTGGCATCTTCAGAAGTGGAGTCAGTTTCCCATGAAGAACCCACCAACTACCAGGCTGATGTGGATGGCTGCATCTCTTTATCCAATATTTGGAGAAACTCTCATTCAACTTACTTTTTTAGCATTTTTACACTGTAGTTATTTGGAAAACAGAATGTTGTATCTTACCAGCAACATCTGAAAACAGAGATTGGGCAATAAGTGCATTATAAGACTTGATTTCAAAAGAATGCATGCAGCAATTATTCCAGGCTGCATTAAATTACAAAAATTGAGAAAAGCTGTGACCTAGATATTTCTTCTCTTCAAATATTTTTCGTTTCAAGACTCTACTTCTTTTTTCTTTTCCTTTTTCTTTGTTTTTTATTCCCAGCCTCCATTTTGTAATGAAAGAAGTATTATTTTGTTGGAGAGGTTTTTATCTTTGCAAACCCATTATGCTGTATTAACAGGTTGCAGGGGATAGTTAAACACAGCAGAGACATATGTGGTCCCAGCAGAGCAGAGAAACAGATTTTGAAACAAAGATACCCTGTAAACCATTGGGAGTTATACAAAACAGACAGGGGAGCTATTTAAGTGAGGAAATCTGATCTGGATCCAGAGCTGGAATTGAAAGGCTGGAAAGCTCAAAGAGCAAAATTTGAGTATGAAATGTTATCTGTGCAGGAGGGGATTAGCTATGAGTTGAATTATATTAAAGCACAGTCTGTGCTAGGGAAAAGTTCTGATACACATCTTTTTTCATAGCAAAAGCAGACACTTCTCAGAGATTCAGAACTCTAAAAGCAATATCACACACTTCAAATAAAAGAATTGCTCCATGTATTCAGAAGCAAATAGATTTTTGGGTGCAATTGAGTTCTTTTAAAAGGGAGAAAATAATCAGACAAAATTTAACATTGTTTCACAATAGTGTGTAAAACTGAATGAAAAACACCACACACGAGGACATTGTAACTGGAATAATTACTCTGGATCTGTTCTGGCTGGGAAATTATGTGGTGAGTCAAATATCTTTTTAATCTGTTCCTAAACAGTGTTTAGCAACATAGGCCCAAATTCATCTGTAGATTAATCACTACAGGGTAATGACTGCTGACTTAAAAATTTCAATAAATTGCAATTTACTGAAGAGTTACTCATGTCTGCAACAGAGTCAAGTACTCACTGTCTGTACACAAACTGCTTTGCCTGAGCTGGTTTATCAGAGATCATTAATAATTCTCTCATAATTTTCTCCTGCATCCTGTTGAAACAGCTTGGCCAACGGTTAATTGCACCATCTCAGTTCAAAAGCAATTTTCTCTGGGATTTTATTGCCTCTTTGGAGCACTAACTGGTGGAAACACTACCACACCTAGCAAGGTCAAGGTCCAGCAGAAATGTTGCTGTGTATTTGGGATGAAAACACTCGGATGGGGGCTCTGCACTCCTTTCCCAGAGCCAGAAGTGTCCTTGGCTGCTCCCTCAGTGGCTCAGGGGTGCCAAGCTGCAGCTCCTGTGCTCCACAGGCACAGCAGGAATGGATGGAGCTTCCCCACCTGCCTCTGCAGACAAGAGGAGGAGGTGGAAGAGATAATCCCTGAAAATTTAATCCCTAAATTGGGTGCACCAATTTCCTTCCAGCCCACCCCCGGCTAAGGAAGCACCTTATCAGTGACAGCAGGATAAACTGGTGGGGAAAAAAGCAGATTACTGCAAGAAATATTTGTGATTTCTGCAGAAACCCAGCCATTAAAAAGAGTTGTTTTTTCTGGAAGTCTTGGGTAAGAGGAGAAAGATGCCAAAGGACCAACAATGTTCCAGGAGGAAGCATCATCCTTGTGCCTTACCCTAAAGCTGAGCTACACCTGACTGTGGCCTGCCTGTGGTGAGTGGGAATCCGTGGTGATTTGCACTGGGAGGAAAGAAAAATCCTCCTACAGAGCTGATTTCTGGGGATCAGGAGATCCCAGCCCGTGCCCACAGCTCCCCCAGAGCTCAGCAGCTGCAGGAAATGTTCTCCTACCTCCTGAAAAATGGCTTTACCCACTCAAAATGGATTTTCAGTACAAATACGTCCTGCATGAACAGAAGGCACTTAGGCTTGAAAGAGCCATTCATGTCTATTAAGTCAGACAAATGATTGAAATTTAACATTGAAAGTGCAACTCCACACCTTGTACCATTTACCGACAGGAAATTAGGAACAATTAGATCTCTGTAAAACAAGGCAAAACCATGATTGCTGAAGGTCAGGCTCCAGGAAAACCCTGCAGAAATTCTTTACAGGTATGTTCCTTTGCACTTATATTGTGCATATGGTTTCAGCGACAATCAGGTAAAATGGACAAAACCAGATTCCCCCACCAGCTGCAATAAATTCCCTTTTTCTCCCCCAGCCTCCTGTTATAAACAAGCAGAAATGTTGCACAGAGCAGACACTCTTCTGCTCTTTTATGGGCGTTGCTGGGCTCTGGAATGGAAAGAGGACTGGCAAAGATTCCTTGCAAGTACCGAAATGAAAGCAAGAGAATTAATTTTATGCAGCTCGCCCTGTGTATTTCTGGAGTTTTAATGCTTTCCCATTCTGAGGGCTCACAATGAAACACCTTGTGTAAATATTGCAAGCTCCTACCTGGAATTCTCACAATGAGCTGTCAGCTGATAAACTTTCACCCGTAACTTTCTGTAAATGGTTAAAGTTGAGAACACACACACAGAGTCACATGTTTGACTTCTTTTCTTTCAAATGGACTAAAATTCTGATTCCTGGTAAGTTTCAGGTTAGAAATGAGGAACCACTTTCCAAAATGGTAGGTCCAACTCAGCCAAATTTTGAGTAAAGCTTCATTAGGTTTCTGAGGGTTTAAAGTTTTTGGACACACACATAAAATACATTAGATAGATTAGATAGATAGATAGATAGATAGATAGATAGATAGATAGATAGATAGATAGATAGATAAATGATAGATAGATAGATAGATAGATAGATAGATAGATAGATAGATAGATAGATAGATAAGATAGATAGATAGATAGATAGATTAGATAGATAGATAGATAGATGATAGATAGATAGATAGATAGATAGATAGATAGATAGATAGATAGATAGATAGATAGATAGATAGATAGACAGATAATTTTTCTTCCAGTTCTGGCTAGCACTAGAGCCAACCATGCCAAAATACAGCAAAGAGGATTATTCTCCTGATACTCCCAGCTGCATCCAGAAGAAATTGTGCCTGAAATGGCGTGAGAAAATTTCAAGACAAATGAGCTTTGGCTGGTTCTGCTGTGAACGTTTGGATGCTTATTTAAAGTCAAGTGACCCCAAACTGCAAAGCATTGGATGTTCACTCATCACTAATTTCTAATTGTCACCCTGAGACCAGGTGGAAGAGCCAAGGAAGGTCCATGGGCTCTTGGCTTGCAGGGAGGATTGGAGAGATGGAGGAAATGAAAAGCCTCTGGGGTTTGTAGGCCATGCTGGCTGGAGAAGTTGTTTTTCCTTGGTGTTCCACAGGAGTTTTGATGTTTGAACGACACCAGAGGGATGCAGACATCAGGGTGACATCATGGCCTCGCAGACAAGCCAGCATCTTTTGCTGTGGTCTGGTCCTTCATCTCCTACAGGACAGACAGGACAATCCCACTCTTTTTCCTCTGCCACCCCCTCGTCCCCAAGATGTTTTTTCTGCTGCATTTTGGGCCACCTCCAATCAGCCTTGAGCAAGGCTGGAGTGCAAGAGAGAAATATTGTGTGACTCCCTTGGAAAATCTTGGGTTTGAGTTTGGGGACAACAGCAGGTATAAGGAGAATAAGGAGAACTTGTATTTTGGGAAGTCAGGGAACCTTTTTTGTCACTGGTCCCTCAGATGAGTGCAGCTGAGATGAGTATGTGCTTTTACAAGCAATTATTTTAAAGTGTGCCCAGAGGACGCAATAGTCAGGCTTTATTGGATATGTAATACACACTGTGACAGTATATGGTGGCCAAAATTGCAATTCTGGGACCTTGCAGCCTGCAGCTGTTCCGTAAAACAAAGGAAATTCCACCAAAAAGAAAAAAGGGAGGGGGGTTAGCTGGCTTTTAAGCCAAATCCAAAACATTAAATGACTTCCCTCATTTCAGGGCTTTTCTGTGCCTCTGGGGGCAGCTGGAGGAAATATGAAAGAGCATCTTCCCTGGAGCTTTTCCTAATGAGGGGAAGGGGGCACAGGCACACCTCATCTTTGCACATCTCGTGCCTGGGAGGGACCACAGCTGAAGGTGGCCCTTGCTCTGGTAATGCCAGGACTGTGATGTCCCCATGGGCTCCTCAGAGCAGCTCTGCAGGACCAGCCATGGTGCCATGGCTCAGTCCCAGGGCTCACTCAGTGCCATTGCCCAAGGGGACAGAGGAGAGAAGCATCCAGCAGATCAAATATCTGCCCAGATGGAAGCAAAGGAGATCATCTTTTGGGAGAGGTTGGAGCTGGTCCTGAGGCAGAGCAGAGCAGGGCAGTGCCTTGGGAACAGAGACAGCCCAGGACACAGACTGTGGGACTCGTGTCCCACCACAGGAACCACACATCAGGCTTTCTCTTTCATGGTTGTTATGACCCTAACCTGATTAGTGGGAGACAGATTGCTCTGCACTCTTAAATCACTTCCCAGGAATAAATTTTGTTTGTTAGTTTGTTTGTTATTCTGGCTCGGGGAAACTTTGTCGCTGCGTTCCAGAAATCAGGATAAAAGTTTGCCTTCCAGAACAGAGTGTGTGCAGATGCTGGCAGGACAACCTCAGGACAAACTGGGATCTGAACAACCACTCCTGCAACCATGACAATCTATACAACTACAGAGATGCAAAGCAGATTATGTGATTCAGATCTCAGACAAGGAGTGCAAGGCCTAAGGGGAGCAGGGGAGCACAGAACTGGGCTGGTGAAACATTTCTGAGTGCTCTGGGCAGGGGCAGCAGGTTCTTTGTGATTTACATGATAAGAGAGTGACCAGAGCCTCAAGAAGCCATCCCACAGCTCTAATGGCAGAAGTGTGGCACGGATCAGATGGAGCCTGGGCTTTATTTCATCACAGCAGTTTTGCTGGGAGTGAACTTCCAGATGGCAAGTGCTGCTCAGCTGCTGGGCTTCCACTGTTCCTTACGTCAAGGCCCCTCCTGGAAAGGCAAAGAAATGTGCAGAAGTTTCTGAGCCCCTGCCCACACCAGCCCCACATCCCACACTCCATAGGATCCACAGAACTGAAGGTGATGGCACTCATTTGGGAACAGCTGCGTGGATCCACTGTGTTTATGGGAGGCAGCAGACCTGGAAAGGGACTTGGGGTCCAGGTGAGTTGGTCTATCCCTGGGATCACTCACCTGTGCACTCCAGACAGCCTCCTGGAGGCATGAGGGAGACACATTAGCAACTGACAGAGACAGAGGACACAGCCTCAAGCTGCACCAAGGGAAATTCGAGTTGGATATTAGAAAAAAAAGGTTTTACAGAAAGGGTGATAAAGTTCTGGAATGGCCTGCCTGGGGAGGTGGTAGAGTCCCCGTCCCTGGGTGTGTTTAACAAAGCCTGGATGTGGCACTGGGTGCCAGGGTTTAGTTGTGTTGGGGCATAGGTTGGACTCGATGGGCTTGAAGGTCTCTTCCAACCCAATCATCCTGTGAATTCTGTGATGCAGTCCTGAGGCCTCACCCAGAGATGGGCTCAGCACTCTGCAGTCCAGAAAGACACCTAAGGACTAAGCAATGGAAAGGCTTTTCTCAGATCTTGGATGCAGAATTAGGAAGTCTGAAGTAATATATTGAGTCAAAACCCCCATTAACTCAACCTGAACAAAAACATCCCCGCTACGCACTACCCGAGTTTAACACAAAACCCCTCTGGCTCCCCGGTTTGGGCAATTTTATCAACATTTGATCTCCTGTGACATCAGGGCTGGCTTCTGTCTGCAGATCCCTTTGTGTAGCCCTCGGTGTTTGCACGGGGCTCACCCAGATTGGCTCCGGGCTCTTGGCAGCCTCTCGGAGCGCGCGCGTTCGCAGCTCCGCTCGCGCGGCTCCCGCCGAGCCCTGACCAAAATCAAACACGGGATTCAGCCTGAGCAGCACTCCCCGGGACACTGAAAGGGTTTTGTGCAGCTTGCCCACGAAGTAATGGATATGAACTGGTTTTCAGACATCTACAAAGGGCCCTAATCAGTCCCAGATCATCAGACAAGAGCGGTTGTTCAGGTGAGCTCGATTCCTGCTGGTGCTCACCATTGGAACCGTTACCCAAACCTCAGTCGCGTTCAATGTGTAAAGTGGCAGCAAAACCCAACCTCCAAACATTTTCAGGACAGCTTTTTCTGTGTATAAATGCATCAGCAAGGGTCAGTGAAGAGCAGCAGAGTCCAATGGACTGCAATGATGTTGGTAAAAGAGGCATTTCACAGCTGATGATGGCTGGAGGAGTTATTCCATCCAGGAATCAGCAGTTTATGTTCAGCTTCTTAAAACCCTCAGGAAAATGCTTTGTTTTAAACGAGAGGACACAGAGTCATGGATCTGAAAGCCAGAAAGAGCTTTTAAAACCACCCAGCTGCCCTCCTGCAAAAACCCTGTGATATTTCCAGAGGTGATACAGATGTGCATGGCTGAGTCACAGTGTCCTCTAGACAAACATCTGTCCTCTAGACCAACATCTGTCCTTCATTCAACGTGCCTGAAGACTTCAGCTGAACTTCTTCCTCCATCCTTGCGTTTTGTTTGTCCTTGGCAAGAAGAACAAAAGATTAACCATAAATATAAACCCAATACTTGGTCAGCATGACTGTCCAGGTCTTGCAAGGAGTAAACAATATGAACATTTGGGGTAAGAGCAGAACTCAGCCAGGGAGCAGAGGAGCTCATGGGAAACAGCACTGTTTGCTTTCACCCCAAACCTCCCAAACTTTATATTTTGCTCTGTACAGTTAATATTAATCACTCCAATCAAGTTAATTATCAAGGTTCTGGGTAGTCCTTGCTGCTGAGTGTCCCTTCCCACTCATGTTCCCATGACACACTCACTGGCCACAGCCTGGCTGTTCATTTCTTGGAAAAGAGACTGCACAGGAGTACTGGGATGAAATTTGGCCAGTCAGGGAAAAAACCAGCCCAGAGAACAGAGGCACCAGGTGCAAAATGCTTCAATTTACTTTGTAAAGAATTTGTTCTCACTGGGGTTGAGCTTTCTGAAATTTGCACAAGTGCTTGAAAAGATAAGGTTTGCAGCAGATCCCCATTTGGATTGCTCCTGGGCTGCTCTGTGGGGCTTCTATTGATTTTCTCAGACTCAGTTGTCCCTCTGGCCATCAGATGTCCATGACCTCCTGGCCGATGGCGGATCTGCAGCAAGACAGCTGGAATGGCACTCTTGAGGTGTGCACCAATTCATGGCTGCAGAAAAAGCAGCTCCTGAGCCAGCCTAATGAGAGCACGAGGCAGCTGAGCTGATAGGGAGTCCTGTGAGGATGTCAATTTTCAGCCAACAGTGAAGTGTCAGGACACAACTGTTTGGCAAGTCCTTTGCCCTTTATGTGTCCAAACAGCATCAATGCCTTTGTACAACAGAGGGCTCTGGGTCTCACAGGGTGCATTCCTTGCTGCTTTTCATTCACTCAAAAAAAAAAAAAAAAAAAAAAACACCCCAACAACTGCCAAACCTTCCAAAATTAGAAGTGAATCACGGGTCATTTCTATTGCAAAATCTCAGTGATAAGGCCTGATAGCTGAAATCTTCCCTTTCACATTCAATGGCATCTTATGAGCTGTGGTGTGATGTTCCCCTCACGGAGATGGAGTAAGAAGAGATGACTCACACCTTTTCCCAGTTGTTGTGCAGACAGCCCTTCCTAAGCAACTAACACTGTGATATATATCTGATGGTGCTGATAAGAGCTTCCAGCATGTTTCAGCTCCTTGTGTAATTTCCAGCCTGCCTCCTGGAAATAAAACCACCAGAAAATCTCAGCTTGTTCCATCGGTCTTGAAATGCAGCACATTGTGGGCATCAGTGGGAAAAGTGCAGGCCAAGTTTATTAGAAGGATGAACTTAGAAACCTATAAAGGAAATTTAACGTCAAAATTAATGTGCAGACTCTGGAGAAAACCTTGCTGGAGTCAAGATATGCAGAATAGCTGAATAAATTTGCTCAGATCCTCAGACAATCTTACCTCTAATTAGAGTTGCCTGAGGCAGAATCTGCCATAGCAGGGATGGGAATACCAGACTGGGGACAGGCTGCTGGCCCTCACACTGCTTGGGAGCTCACAGACTGCTTTTCCATGGCTCTGCAGCATTCAATTCACAGGCACTAGGATCCAAAATAAGGCTGGAGAAGTTTTTCTGCAGAGTCAGACTGCAGGCAGGTAGAGCTGAGGAGGGATTTTGCAATGGAAATCTGACAACTGCTCTACACGAAAGCCCCTTCTGTTCAGCTGATTTCAGGGAGCTCAGGAGAAATGAAGCATGGGTTTAAACTGAATGAGGGCAGATTTAGATGGGATTTTAGGGAAAAATTGGTCCCTGTGAGGGTGGTGAGGCCCTGGCTCAGGTTGCCCAGAGCAGCTGTGGCTGCCCCATCCCTGGAAGTGTCCAAAACCAGGCTGGACAGGGCTTGGAGCAACCTGGGACAGGGAGAGGTGTCCCTGCCCATGGCAGGGGGTTGGAATGATCTTTAAGGCCCCTTCCAGCCCAAACTGTTCCATGTTCTGTGATTCTGTGACCGATTAAGCATTCTGATTCCAGGAACAGTAATTCCCACGTTATTTATTGCAACTTCCCAGAAAGCCTCCAAGGAGCCCTGACAGGGTTTCCTAGCCATGGAGAGCAGTCACCTTGCCTGCACATGAAGTCATTGTCTGTCATTCCCACCTTAGCACTGCAATGTGCTTTTCCAGGAACCTCCCAGGGAGAGTTTTGAGGCAGATAAGGATTGGTTTTTCTTGAGCAGGAGCCATGGCATTTGTACAATAGCAGTCATCACCACCATCTCCTGTGCCAATGGAGGCCACAAGCTAACTATAGGATGCCTGAGGAGATATTTCCTGCTATTCTTTCACTTTCCACCAGCTGTTGTTGCTATTATTTAACTTACTATTAGTCTCAAGTATGATGCAGCATCAAGCAGTTGTTCTTATTAAGGAAAAATAATTGGCTGTCTGGCCCACACTTGGATGAAAGCTCATTTCTCTCTGGGGAGTTTTCAGCATTAGTTCATCTCCAGCAACAAAAGCTGTGATTTTAGCATCCTCCAAAACGTGGGATTACAGTAAAAGTGGAAAAGGGGTAGGGAAGGAAAGCTCTGAATTAAAGTTCTTCATATGGACAGTTAGCAGGACGTTCACTTCTGTGTACAAAAAAATGCTAGTAAAATAAACACACCCTGCAAACTTCCTGGGCTCTAAATCATCCTGCTAAATTTGATTATCACTTAAGTGATTTAGAAAGCAAGATGTTCTCTGCGTTATGAGAGTTTATTCACAATGTCAGCTAAAACTGATAGACACTGCAGTAATTCAAACCAGAGGGTGGGGGGAAAAAAAGGAGTTATGAAAACTTGGCTTAGGCTGGAGAGCAGAGAAGAAATTGAAGGAAGAGCAGCATTTTTGAGGGAAGGGCGAATTGAAGGAATGAAGTTTTGAAATTCCTGTCTTTCCTGCCTCCCCAGTAAGCAGGAGAATCCAATGTTCCCTGGCTTCACTGGGAACAAAGCAGAGCTTGAAGCTTTCAGCTCCACTGGCTGTGGTTCCTTGGCTGCCCAGCCCCAGCCCAGCCCTTCTGCACACACAAACCAGCCTGTGGCTTGCTCCAAGCTTGAACCTGGTGCAAGAAAGGCTCTCCAGAGCTCTGGACCGTGCTGGCACTCGGCACTGACCCCCCCTGGATGTCAGGAATCCCAAGGCTGGAGTGCTGAGCAGAGGAGGGTCCCCAGCCCTGCTCCTGGGAAGGGCAGATCACTGCAGCTCCACTGCAGCTCTCACAGGCTCTGAGCTAAACCACCTGTGGGGCTCTGTCCCTTCTGCTGACCCTGATGCAACCCCTGCTCCAAAAGATGCACATCCTCTGCCTGCTGCACAGGGCTGCATTAATGGAAATCAATTTAATTTAAAATTAATTAATGGAAATTAATTTTCCAAGCTGGTGCTGACATCCTGGTGGGAAGATGGCACAGCCTGGCAGCAGCCAGCACAGCCAAGAGGTGGCAGGAGAAGATGCCACCTCTCCTGCACAGGGACTGCTCTGCACCAAATACCTCAGGAGACTTCCAGAAAGCCTCCAATAATTAACAGAGTGAAGTCAACCGTGTGTCAAACATTTCACAGCTGATATCCAAACTGTAAATTAGTATCTGTTAGAGTTTTACTTGGAAAAGAAAAACAACAGAGGAAGATTTATTCTGTATTAATGCTCTAGCACATTTCCTTACCTATCTCCCTATCCAAGAACATTTTTCAGTTCAGTATCCCATCTGGGCTCAGCACCATCCCTGCTATATCACATTTGTCTCTCCTTAGCTTCTAATAAAACTTGAAACAAATCAGCAAAAGTGGGAGAGGCTCTCAGCATTTTAAGTAGCTGGAATAAAAGTGGGAGCAGAGGTATCTGTGTGATTTCCTTCCATCCTGGTGAAAAAATCAGAGCATGAGGGTAGGCTTAGAGACATGCCTGCCATGCAGGAGGCAGAGGAAGGTTTGTGAGAGCCTGGGCAGCTCCAATCTAACAACAACCTCAAGCCATAACATGGAAATACTAAAAAATCTGAATATTAACTAATAAACCTGGCAGAGAGAAAAGAATTTCAAGCGCAATCCCAGGAAGAGAACCTATGTATGGGCTATCTGGGGATCTTAAACCTTCAAGAAAGGAGATTTACACTGCTCCAGAACAAGATATTTGGACCCACCAGGTCCAGCCTCAGACATTTAAACACCTCAGATGTAAACGCCCTGGGAGTTTGTGTCTTGGTCAAGAAAATTTCATTCTTTTGTAGCATTTCTTCCAAATTTTCTATCTGAGGCAGGGAATTGGGCACCCTGGTTAATCTGCTCTCAGAAATGTCTTTGTTAGGATGCTCTGGAAGGGCCTGGCAGTGACCATGGGTGGGTACACAGCTGCCAGCCCAGGGCATGCCCAGGTGCCAGGGGTTACCTGCCAGCCCTGGCACCAGCCCAGCCCTGGCTGCTCTCCAGAATGGGAACTGCAGGAAGCAAGGGCTGGCACTGCCAAACTCAGCTTTGTGTCTTTTATTGTAAAGGTCTTTTTTTCCTGCAGTTCTTAAGTGTGGCCCTTTGAGCATAATTGAATGAGACAGAAGCAAAAATTTAGAGGTTTCTGCTTTGGAAAGAGATGTGAGGCTCCTTTATTGTTAACCACAAAACATGGGCCCCTTTTCTTTCTTCTTTTCCCTTTTTCTTGGTGTCAACTTCACAGTTTCTGTTACTTCAAAATAACTTGGGGTTTAACAGAGCCTAAGACCCCAAAATGTCCTCATCAGCACGTTGGGATGCCCCTGCTTCAGGGATTGCAGCCACCAAGCATCCTGAGAGTTTGGCTGCCACCAGAGCAGGACCAGACAGGCAGAGCCTCATTTTTACCTGCACCAAACACCTCATTTATTCCACGTTTTATAACCCCTTCCCACCTCCCACACTGCAGCTTTCCAGAGGCTGCAGCAGAATTTCCCTGTTTTCCAGAACATTTCCCTGCAGATGAAACCTTCTGTCACCTGGATGAGAACTGAGATTTGAAGTCCAGGTTGTCAATAATTACCAAGTTCATGAAATTTTGTGATTGTAAGTTTGGGGTGGGCTGCAATGATGGTCTTCTGTCACCTCCTGCACAAACCAGGGTGAACCTTGTCCTGAATTTCTCCCCACCCAGTGGTACCTCTGAGCACCCAGAAGGAAACCACCCAATTTTGGCTTCCTGTGATGGAGAATCCCACATATCCCATCCATAACTCAAACCTTCATGAGGTCTCTTATAGTTATCTCCTTCCACCATTAAAATTTTTAACTGTGCTTCCAGCCCAGATTTGTCTGGATGTTTTATCTTCTTTTCATATGCAAAGGAAAATCCCATTCCTAAATGAATTTTCTTCAAATTTCAAGTTGATTGACCAAATACTGCTTTAAAGTAAAAATTAAGAATATTGGACAGCCTATATGATGACAACAGGGGCAAAAAATAGGACATTTCCACATTGGTGCTGTGTCCTCAACAGTGTCCATTCCAAAGTCAAATAGTGATGCTGGAGCAGGATAAAAATTCTGCAAATGTGTGAGCCAGCATTCATCCACTCTTGTGATTTAAAGAGTCACCATTTCCTGAACTATGAAAGTACCATAAAATAAAACATTTCTTGGATGTTCTCTGACACGAGCAAATCTTTCTCAAAGTCAGTGGGAGACTTTCCACTTCCATTAGTGGGCATCTTGTCAAGTTCTGACTTTTTTTTTTTCTTAAGTGAAGCTCCAAATCCTACAATAATTTGAACTTTATTGCCTATGGAAGAGAAAAGCAGCCAAAAAACCCTCCCAAATAAATGTATGGAAAAGAAACAGCAAAACAAGGTTTCCCCAAACAGCATTCACTGGTAACAATACAGCTTTGTGACTGCTGTCATTTTTTAATGTATTTCCAAGGAAAAACTAAAGGAAATATATGATTTGTCCACATTTCTGCCAAGAAGGCAGTTCCCAGAGCACACATTTAATGACAGCATCACAGGAAGACAATTTTCCCCATCTTTTTAAGCTCCCTGTCCACTGCAAAAAAAAAAAAACCAAAATCATCAGCAGGAAGAAATCCCACACAGAAGAGGTGGGGGTAAGGACACATCTGATGGAAGTGAAACAATTCTTTGGAGCTGAGCTGGTTTGAAAGGGCTCTGGTGAGCAGCTCGTCATCTCCTGGAGCTTGCCCAAATCCAAGGTCTCACTGGAGCTCATCAAAACAGGCTGTCCATGGATTCAGCTGCCAGGGCAGTGCCAAATATCTGCCCCAGAGGAATTTCTCAGCCCTGCTGAGATCATGAGGTTTTTTTCCCTGGGTCTGTTTGGTTTTGGTTGGTGATATTGGGGTTTTTTGCTTTGTTTTTGGGGTGGGTTTTTTTTGGGGTTTGTTGGTTTGGGGTTTTTTGTTGTTGTTTGGGGGGTAGGGCAAGTGTTTTGTTTTCCCCCCCAAGCTGGAAATGGAGAATTTGATTTCTTCAGAGGGAGAATTTGCAGAAGGACAGGTTGCCTGGGCCCTTGGCCATCAAGCAAAGCCAGGCTAGAGCTGCTCCCCAGCACTCAGTGGAAAGTGGCAGTGATTCCTGGTGGGAGATTAAAGGTGGTTTGGAGTGAGCAAGGACCACCCCTCATGCAGCATTTCCAGCTAAACCGAGGTAGAAATGTCTGCTATAAACAATGTAATAAATGTAAACCTGCCTTGTGCTTAATACCAGGCTTTAAAAAAAGTACTGGTGGAAGAAGAAACACCAACAAATCAAAAGTGGCAGAGGATAAAAGGTGGATTTTGGAGAGGCCTGAACAAGAGGGCTCCTGTGGAAGGGCAGACAGAGCACAGCCATCCATGAGCTCACAGGAACTTTCTCCCCAGCAAGGGAGGACTTAAAGAGCCAAATAAGTCCATGAAATTCACACAGGGCCTTCAGGGATGGAAAAAATATTACCTGAGGAGACAAATTCCCCAATCAAGACCACAAAAGCCCTTGAAATTATCACATGAGCTGGTTCAGACTCTCTGGCAGGACTTGTGCAGAGCAGCAGGATCTGATAAATCCCAAGCCACTGCTGTGCTGCTGATGCAGAGAGAAGAGATCCACCAGGGACCAGTCGGAATCTGTCCAGGACAGATTTGTGCTGAGACAGGACTGTCTGACTGAGACTGGACCTTGGCAGTGACCTCTGCAGGGTGCTGGAGAGAGCCAGGAATTGTGCTCCTGATGGAGATTTCCTGGGGGGGAATTGGAAAAATCATTCTGCTAACCTGGTGGAGCCCAGCTGTTCCTGCATGGGCTTCCTCAGGAGCTGCTGTTTCTGCCCTGCTTTTGGTGGAGCACTGCAAAAGTGCTTCCTAACTCATGGCAGAGAGCTTCAAACTGAGTGACCACCACTGACTCACTCAGATTGACACCATGGCTTCCAATACCAAAAAGGATGTAGAGCTGGAGGAGTCAGGGCTGGAAGGACTCAGTGGCTGCTGTGATCAAGGGCATTGGAATTTCTATTAGGAAACACAAAAAAGTGCTGTCAAATCCCCCACCCTGCTAAAGAGAAAGGTCTCCTCCCTGTCCCATGTGGGTATCTTGGTGTGGAAGGACAGAGGGAGTCTTATCAAGTGTGCAAAAGCAACAGGGGGGCTTCTTGGAGGCTGGGGAGAGGAGAGGTAAAATAAGAACTGTCAAAATTAACCCAGATGGAAGTTTCAATGAGGAAAACAGTCTCAGATGTTTTCCAGCCACAAACACAGAGAGGGAAAAAGTGTTGTGGTGCAGCAAAAACGGAGCAGAAATCAGAGAACTGAGGGTTGCTCCAAGCCTGTCACATCCCCCAGGGCTCAGCAAAGGGCTGCTGCAGAGCCTGGGGTGGAAAATGAGGAGGGGACATGGAAAGGATGGAGCTGAGAGGGAGTCACAGCCACAGCATCACACAGGGAAATCTGGAGGGATGGGGGAATCTCCCTGCTGGGGTTTGAAAAGCCCAGAGAAACTGCACATCGGGAGTGTGGATTTGTAACCCCTGAAGGTGCAAAAACTGCATTTAGGGAATGGAGCAAGGAGAAAAGGACAGCCAAGGCACTGTCAGGTCACTGAACCTGAGCTGGCAGCAAGGCAAAGCCTCCAAAAGCATTTTTTTCAAGAAATATTAAGACATTGTGAATCAGGCTTTGCTTCCATTCCTGTTTCTTCCAAGAAACGGGTCCCAGCTTTTTTCTGGCAGGACATGAGTCATTCTGCCCACCCTCAGTGAAAGCCTGTTCTGTCTGGGTGGAAAGAAGAAAGTCCCTGGCACACAGAGCTTTCCTTCCTGGGCATCTCTGGGTAGCACACTTGGAGCCTGAGCTGCCATTCATTTTTGGCCAATAACTAATAATGACTTGCAAAATTCACTACTATGTTTTTCATCACAGCTGCTCTGGGAATACATTTTTGGCACTCACAGCACTGCTACCATCATGACAAAACCAATTATGCTTGTTAAAAGAAAAAAACAGGCCAAAAAGATATAAGGTTATTGTCAGGGTGAAGGCAGGGGAATTATTGAGATGAGTTGTCTACAAAATAGCTTGAGAGAGTTGATTTCTTATTGTGACATCATGAGTTAGGCTGGCTCAATTATGATGAGTGATAATCATGACAAAAAGTGCTTTAGATATGGCCTTGGGAGATGAAAATTGAGGGGAGGAATTAGCAGGGGGTTGAGGGAAAAAAAAAAAGAAATAAAATTGTCATCTTCAGTATATATTAAGCCAATAGAAATTGGTTTAAATTACAAGTGTGAGAGTGGAGTAGCATGAAAAGTAACTCCACAAAAGCAGGACAATTATTATCTTATGTGCATCTACATGAAGTCAGGCACCCTGAGGGAGGATTAGGGTTTAAAGAGGTCCTGGCAGTGCAAAGAACCCAGAAACAGTGATTCTGTCTTGTCCCCAGGCAGAGGGACATTTCGGATTGGAACTGCAACCCCGAGTCTTACCCTCATCACACAGCAATTTCCAGAGATCCACCTATAAAACTGAAGGATTTTTATGCCTCTTTAAGTGCTCAGAATCCCATAGTTCTGGTTGCCTGTCCTTTATCTCCTGAATTTCCTTATTGTAAAGCTATACCTGGACTTTAGGTGACCTCCTGACACCGTCCTTAGGATGCTGCAGGACTGTAATATCCTCACCACCTCCCTTTTGCTTGGATAACTAAGCCAGCATCTCCCAGCTCCTTCACATCTCCTTTCCCTGGGGCTCTGCGGGCTGCCGAGCATAATCCAGGTGGGAAACCTGACCCCTGGAGGCTCCCTCTGCCCTGGAATTAGGGGGCAGCTGGGTGCTGAGAAACCACCTCTGAGAAAAGGGCTAAAAAACAAATAAAACCCTGCCAGAGCCAAGGAAAACTGGAAGTAACGAGATGATTTGTGTAAACTTTAAATTGAGCAAGTTTCATGGAGGAGGCTCGGGTTACGTCTTGCGGGCAGGGAGAGGCAAAACTCCGGCACAACAGCGGCGGCTTCAAGGCTTCCAGGAGAGGTTCTGTCCTCCCTCCCTCTGTGCCACCATGGAAAAGGCAGGCAAATGGATCCTTTAAGGTTTGATCTATGCTAAAATGAAGGGGGGAAAGCGCCGGAATAATCTGAGATTTGCCCGTCAATCTGCTGGAAACAAGCGAGTGTTTGTGACGGGCACAGGCGCACCAGCAGGCAAGGAGCAGCCTGCCTGCTCTTGGCAAAGCCTCCAATCTGGGAGCTCCAGTTTGACCTGGGGATTGCAGATGAAAGGAAAACACGTTTCTGGGTCTTGCAGGACATTTTTTGCCCGAGCAGAGTGGAGGGTAAGGCACAGCTCCCCTGCAGACCACCCACCCACCGCTGCCTCACAGCCAGCGCTTGTTCTCCTGCTGGTGTCTTTGGGACACTCCGGTGTGGCCAGGGACCAAGAGCAATTTGGAAGCCAGAAGAACATAAACAGCTGCAGATTTAGAAAACAAGAGATAGAGATTTTTGTGATAGAGCTGTCGCTCTGAGGAGTGAGACAGAACTATGAAGTCAAAATGGAAAACCTGTCTGGCTCGGGAGCGTGGAAAATGCGCTGAGGGCAGGGAGTTATGCAATGTGGCGAGATGTTTATCACTTCTGGGGGTTTTTCACCTCTTTTTTTTTCTGAAATTGAAGATGAGAATTAGAAAACGGGCTGCTGGGGGTGAGAGAAGACAGGGACACTTCACTTCTTGGGCTGATATTTCAAAAGTGTGACACAGCAATGATGACACTGGGGAAAATTTTAAAGGATCCTCTGGTTTGTTGCTCTCTGACTACTTTCAAGGAAGATTCAGATGAGACAGTGGTGAGAGAAAAGGGGATAGACCCTCTCCCACCCAACAGCTCCTCAATATCAGCAGCTCCTTGATACCAACACTAACAGAGTCAGGGCTCAGCTCAGGAACAGAGTCTGTGCCACACTTGGCATCATCAGAAACCTCTCCTGTCTCCACACTCAGCAGCACCTCAGAAATGCCTTTCCTAGGAGTTTAAAACCAAACCCAAATGCTGCTGCCTGTCCAAATCCAGAGGAGATGACAGCTGAGGGGTTCGGGAAGGAAAGTCGGGAAAAGTTCACGAGAAACGCTTGTGGGTGGTGGAGTGACGTAACCCTCTAGGTAGCATCCAGCATTTTGAGGTCAGCCATCCATTAACTTTCCATTAAAAACCTGGCAATCTACAGGTCTGAGCATTGCAATGTGCTACTTCTGTGTGCCAGAGAGGGTGTGCACCCACGGGCTGCCCCTGCACCCTGCTCCCCTGGGCGCACAGGAGCTGCTCGGAACATCCAGAGCCAGCAGCCACTCGTTCCTGGGAGAAATGAGTCAACACTCGGGCCAGAGACACATTCCAGGGTCCAGGAAAACAACTGGAACCTTGAGTGGTCTTGCAACATCCAGCCACTCAACAGAGTGAAGCAATCACTGACATGAGCTGGTCCTCAGCTCCGTTCAGCCACGCTCCAGCGCCCGGGAGCAGCCAGGACCAGAGTTGGCTCCTCCGTAGTTTACAGGTGCTGAGTGACCACCAGTGACCTCTGCCAGCCCAGTGTGGGCAGTGAGCTGTGTGCTGGGCACCTCTAAAATGCACAAAGAGCCCTCTCTGGTTGCTGTGTGGGCAGAGAGAGGCAGTGCAATCCTGCCTTTGCAGGGATGCAAAACTGCTGCCCCGGGAGGAGGAACCACCTCCTCATCCTCCTCCCCATGAACACCGAAACAGCAGCAGCAGATTTGCATTTCTGACACTTCAGCAGTTACATTAGATTTGGCTGGGTTTTTTTTCCTTTCTCTTGCAAGTCTGAAAAATGTTTAGAGTCTAAGGAAAATATAAAAAAAAATAAAAATCCGACAAAACCTAGCAAAAGTGAGTACAATTTTTCCATGCCAAGGAGGGGGGTTTTTAAACAATTTTAAGGCAAAGCTTTTGTAGTTACAGTGGTACATTTATATCGCAGAAAAAGTGGTGAAAAACAAACATTTCAGAGGTAAAAGCAGCTCAGCCCTAGCAGGTGTTTTACGATGTTAACAGTGCCAAGTGAGGAAAACATCTCTCCATTACAGCTGCAATTATCTGTTTGAACTGAAAACACAGACTTTGGAGGGAAAACAGCAAAATGCTTGACTTCCAAAATATTTAACTTATTTTGAGCATTTGACCAGTAGGAGGGAGCAAAGCAGGGACAGAACCACTGGTGTGGTGCTTCCAAATGTACATATACTATTCACGCTTTTCATAGCTGAGTGGTTAACAACAAAGACAATCACATTCTTGCTACAGCTGATTAAACAGTTGATCCCACGGACCCCAGGCTTCTCAGACACGGCTGTTTGCTGTAAGCAGAACCAGCAAAACAAAAACAAGGCTGAAGAGGAGATGTTCATCTGCCGTGGCTGGGGTTCAGGACAGCAAGCCCAGCCAGAGCCCTGCATAAATATGAAACACGTCCTGTTTACACTAAAATTAATGCAATTTAGCCAGAACTTTGCAGGGTTGGGAACGGGGAGGTGTGGTCAAATTTCGTAGCTGAGCTGGGATCTGAGCTGTGCCTCTCCTGCTATCATCAAAGAGCTGAGGTTGCCAAGTCCTGTGCACAGGACTCCTGGATCCCTGCTTTGTTTATGGGTTAATGTCCCAGTGTTCAATCCTTGTTTTCTTGGCTGTACACAGAGTGTCCCACCAGCCCAGCTGGGCAACTTTAGTCGATGTCTTAAGCACGCAAGCAGCTCTCCATTTGGAAAAGCTTTGATTCCTGTTGAGCCTGTGAATAAACACATCACCCAAGAGTCCATTCTCCACCTACAGCTGCTCCCATGGGGCTTCCTGAATTATGTTACATGGAATATCTGACTTGTGAAGAAATACGTCCCGTTGAACTTAAATGATCTGTCCTTTCAGCAGGCATGCACTCATTCCTAGTTACATACCACAAATTCCTCACAAAATTATTTTACATCCAGCTTTGTTTCGCGTTTTTGGAAGCGCTGAGTGTTGTCTCCTTAATGTGCCTTTGTGAGAGACAATTGCATTTGTATTGGCAATCCTTTTTTTCTAAGATATTACTAAATCTCCAGTCCTCTCCCTGTGGAATGACAAGTTGGATAAATAAGAAAGCTGGCTTCTCACCACTTTTTTTGCAAAAGAGGAAAAAAATGTACTTTACTATGTGGCATAGGAGACAGTATTTCCACATAGCAGCAACCCTTTCTCTGGAAAAAATAAAAATCCTGCAAGCCTTTCACATTTTAGCCCAAGCAGATTATTTGCTCCAGAGCAAAAATGCTCAAAATGTCCTAGAACTGAGTCCACTTTTGATATTCAATATTCAATAATTACTTTTGCCCCTGTATCATTTTTATTACAGCAAATCTGAGAGCTGAACCCAGCTGACATTTTTTGTATCTCCCCAGTGGTGTAAGGACTATAAAAAAAACCCCAAACATTTCTCATATGGATAAAGGAGCTGCAGTAAACTGAAAAGTTTACAAAATGAAAAAAAACAGGAGAGCTGTGACGACCACAGAGCTGAAAACTTGAGCACAAGACCTGAAACAAGGTGCCCTTGCACGAAGCATGAGGAATTTGGAGAAGACCACCACAAGCCTGATATCCCTAATATATCTCATGTTTTATATATATATATTTGACAGCAATGTAATAACCTTGGAAGAAATGCCATGTTTCATTTCTTGGTGTGTTTGGTGAGGGAACTTCAGCAAGGGTGAAGGGCTTTGTTCTTGACCCCATCCTTGCTAAACCGAGATCGAGCTGGTCCTTCCAAGGCTTGGCCTTAACCCTGAGGGAGGAGACTGTTCTACAGGTCATATTCACCCACCACCCAGGGCCATGATCTGTAGGATCTGGTGTCCTGGGGTTTGTGATTATTGGAGGTTTTCCATAGTTAAATGCCTCTGAAGCTGCAACTCCATTTTATATTTAGTTAATGGAAACCAACTGGAAATATTCCCGTTGACTCCCAAGGGCCATGCCTCAAAACATAATGTATTAATGGAATAAACTACCCTGTTAAATCACCAGAAGTCATGGACAGGCTCATTCCTCACCCCTAAACCCCTGTCCAGATGACACAACCCCTCTGCAAGGGAGGAGCAGGAGGAGCTAATCCAGGGACTAAAGTTTGGGCTGCTGAAATGCAAATTTCACACTCCCTCCAAACAAACACCTCTGGATGTGGGAAAAAGGAAAATCAGAGCATGGTCCCCAGGGTCAGATCAGAATGATCCTGTGACAGCCCTACAGCAGCCAAATCCTTCCCTACCAATCCCAGAGGGTTCTGGCTACACAGGTATTAAGGAATGTGCAGGCAAGAAAAAGCTGCCACAGCTCATTAGAGGGCAAGGATGAGGAAAAAAAAAAAATAGAACCAGAGCATCATTTAGTTTGGAAAAGACCTTTGAGATCATCAAGTCCAACTGTTAGCCCAGCACTGCCAAGTCCACCACTAACCGTGTCCCCAAGTGCCACATCCACACGTCTTTTAAAATGAGCTTACTCTGGAAAAGCTGGATTTTTCTGCCTGGGATACATCTCCATACACTCAGCCCAGCTCAGAGCTAGAGGGCCCTGCAGATCTTGGAACCTTCTGCTGCAACTTTCCATCCAAAAGCTCCACGTGGACTCACTTGGAAATGGCAAGAGATTAGAGAACTTCCCGTCGTCATCACTTATTCACCAAAAGTTTGGAAAAATCTTGCTTTCCGCAGGAAAAAAATTAAAAGGAAAGGGATCAGATCTTGAGGGAGGGGGAAAATAAAATGTTTATGGTGTGCATTACCTAAAAAAATAATTCATATGATGAATCTTTATCTTAAAAGCCTTGGACTAAAAACAAATAAATGAATCATTGAAATTATTGTGGAAACAGGCATGTTTCATGTTATTTATGTGCTTAATGTTCCTTTTAGGGTTAGGTATTTTCCTTCCTATAAAGAAAGGCAGTTTTCTTAGCATTGCTGTGAATACCAATGTCAAATTCTATTTTAACGGCGCTCAGTGATGCATGAACATCCCAAAGGCAGAATTTTAAAAACACTAAAACCATTTGTTAAAGAGCAACCAGACAAATTGAGCAGTCCTCTTTCCCTGCAAGCTTTAGAAAGACAGGTCAAAATATGGTTCCACACGTAGAGGAATATTTTCATTGACTTTACCTGAACTTTGGAGCAGACCCACAGAAGTATTTTTCCGTTGGCAATCTGTCTTTGTGAGCAAAATTATTGATAAGATTATAAGAAACCCAAGCACTTATTAAATGGGCAGGGGTTTTCCAACCAGACATTGTGGTGCATTCTCCAGAAGGCTTGAAGCTGCCACTTGAGGTGGGAGATGCCTTTTGCAGCAGCAGAGCAGCAGTGATGGGACTCCAGGAGCTCCTGAGCAAAGGCAGAAGATCTCCTGAAGGCTTTTTTTAGGAAAAGAAGAAGTGAAGGGGAGCCTGCTCTGAAAACAAAAGGAACTCAAGCCCAGCCTTGTCTTTTGAGAACATCACCAAGGCAGCATCTTTGCTGGTGCCTTCAAGGTTACCTGATCCAATTGTTCCAAGGATATCCCTCTTCCCTCTCCTGCTGTGATATTTTTTCTGGCCTAATCCTTGTCTATTAGCTATCCAAACAGGAATTTTCTTCCTTGATTCACATCTTCTCACCTCTTTCCTTTTTTTATTTCTTCTCCTTTTCACTCCATGTGACACACCAAGAGTAAAATACCATTTATATCTGTGCCCCACCGGACCTCCACTCCAGTGAGGCCCAATTTTAAGCACACAATCAGCAGATATGATTTAAGGGGTGCATTTCATGAGTTTAAAATTACATTTATTTTAGAGCAGTGCTGGTTCAGGGGGTTTATTCCTGTATCTATGCTGTAACTTCAAATTCTTCATAATTGCATTGCCCCTCCTGCTCTCTTTAGATATTTCCCTCTTTCCTCTGTGTCAGGAAAAGTCTTTTTTTTCACAGCTTGTTCACCAGTTTATGATAACACAATCTCTATGGTGTCTCCCTTGGCAGCAGGCCTTGGACTGAAATTATTGAAATAATTTATTGGAATAATTTAATTATTAAAATTATTTAATTATCTGATCATTAATTGATTGTGGTTTGTTGTTGTGTGCCCTTGGTGTCCCGTGGAATGTGAAGCCCATCCTTTCCCAGGATAAGGAGTCCAAATTTCTAAGGACTGAAGAAGACAATTTCCCTTTGCTGCCATGACTCACCTGTGATGTTCCTCCAAGGAATACCTGCAGGGAGCTAGCAGGATTTTCTTTTACTTCTTCTTTTTGGTTATGGTTTTGTTGGGTTTTTTTTTGTGGTGGTTTTTTTTTTTTTTTTTGGTGGTTATTTTTTTTTGGTTGGGGTTTTTTTGGCCTTTTTTTTAAGCAACAGCAGGTTTGCAAGAATACATTTAATTTAAAAAAAGGAAAAATCACTGGCAAAAGTGTTTTAGGAAGCGGAGGTGATGGCTTACTGAATCTTTTCCATGTAGCAGGAAGACATGAGGTTCTAAAGAAAATCAAAATACAGATGAAAAAAAAAGGCTTCAAGAAAATCATGAAAAGAAAATAAATGAAATAAAATTAAAATCCCAGTCTCCCCAGCAAGGTAAAGGAGGGAAATGAATGCCACCTGGACTGCAGCAGGTATTGGCCTGCTCAGATTTTCCACAAGAGGAAAAGAAATTCACTTTTCTGCCCTCCTGTGTCCCCACTTTTCATCCATCTTAATTTGGTCCCATTATTTTGCCAGCCATCTGCCCAGCTCCAAGCCAAACACCTTCCTCCTCCTGCAGGACACAACAGATCCAAGGCAGGGAATGCAGAGGTGGCTCTGAGCACTCCTGGCACCTGGGAGGGATAAACCCGAGTTTAAGCCTGGCTCAGTTCAGGTTCATGGGTCCCCCCCTTTAAAAACCTGCTGAAATGCTCTGAGTAGCTGAAATTAGCCTTGTAAACACCCTGCTGCCCTGCCCAGAAAAAGCCACAGAGCCTCGATTGCCACTGAAATATTGAAGGATTTTGTTATTTTCTTAATGCTGCTGCTGCCTTTGGAGGAGCAGGTGGCCTTAGCACAGATTAGTTAAACAAACACATGGAAAGGAAGAGTTGTTCTGGCAGAGGGGGGAATGGAAGCCAATATTTCTTCTTGCTGAGGCCCAAAGTGAGTGCCTGTGAACCCACAGGCAAAGTGTGCACAGGAATTTGTCACTGCTGGGTGTGGGACATGGTGACAGGGATTTACCAGCTAGAGGGGAAAGTAAAAACAAAACCCCATCCAGAGGCAAAGCCTGGCTAAAAAAACAGAACAAATTCTGTCTTTCTCTAGGGAAGATTCTTGTGGAGACAAGAAAAAAATAAAATAATAAAATAAAATAAGATAATAAAAATAATAAAATAAAATTAAAAATAAATAAAATAAAACAAAACAAAAATTAAAATAAAATAAAATAAAACAAAATAAAATAAAATACCAAAAATAAAATAAAATAAAATAAAAATAAATAAAATAAAATAAAATATAAAATTAAATTAAAAACAAATAAAATAAAACAAGTATAAAATAAAATTAAATAAAATATAAAACAAAATAAAGATAAAAATAAAATAAAGATAAAAATAAAATAAAATAAAATAAAATAAATAAAATAAAATAAAATAAAATAAAATAAATAAAATATAACTAAAATTAAAATAAATATAATAAAACAAATATAAAATAAAATCAAATCAAATATAGAACAAAATAAAGATTAAAAATAAAAAATAAAATAAAACTAAAATAAAATAAAACAAAAATAATAAAATAAAATAACATAAAATAACATAAAATAACATAACATAAAAAATAAAATAAAATAAAATAAAATAAAATAAAATAAAATAAAATAAAATAAAATAAAATAAAATAAAATAAAATAAAATAAAATAAAATAAAAACAAAATAAAATAAAATAAAATCACAGACATCTGGCAAGCCACAACAACTGAAGATACAAAGTCACTGTCAGGTGGGAGGGAGATGCAAAATCAACTTTTTGATGAGAATAAATGTCACTTTTTGATGAGAATAAATGGAAGAAATAGCTATTTTTACAAGGGTGAGGGGAGAATTATTGCCCAAACATTAGGATCCTCTGCCTAAAGCATGAGTAAGTGCTAAGGGCTAAGGATTTGAAAGGATTTCATGCTGTTTCTTGGGTCTTTTTGGGGGGCAGGGGAGGGTGGGAATGGAAAGGAAAAGGAGAAAAGGGAGAAATAGGTAGTAAAACCATCATGAGAAATATCACAGTAGCGAGGAGAGAAGGCAGCTGAAAAAGTCAAGGATAACTGGAGAAGCACATGAAGCATGACCTTGAAATGAGACTGATGAAGTGAGTTTTTTGGGTTGAGTGCTGGCTGGAAAAGGGGAGTTGGACCACTGCCCAAGGAAACTGCCTCCTGCTATTTTATTCCTAATGAGTTCAGGGAACAAAGAATTTGCCCAGGCTTTGAAATAAACAGGATTGTGTTAAAGAAATACTTGAGACCATCATTAATATCTACTTCTAGTGGGAAAAAAAGCCCTGAGACCCCACACCCTGGCTAATCATTTGGGTCAAAAAGGTAACATCAGATGAATTTCAATGCTATACATTATTTTGTAGGGCCAAATAATATTATGTGCTTGCTTCATGGGTCTTCAGAAGAAAAGGGTAATTTCTAATAAATTATTACATTAATTATATTGTTATATTAATAACTTCAGCATTGTAATTTTTTATTTTCCTTCCTTCCCGTGCCAGTTTTTCCATCCCTATAATCGTCCTTCCTGTTTATGCAGCTCCATATGCACAGTGGCTACTAAAAGTCAGCTGTTACAACTGTTTACTGTAAATATTTACTCTGTGGCTATTAGTGAAATCTGTATCTCTGAATGGGTGATGGATGGCAGAGGGGTCTAAGCCGAGAGACACTGTGGGATAAACAGGGGAAAGTCATGTGTGTAGTCTGGGAATGCTGCTCCCCACTGCCTGGAAGGCAGAAAGGAAAGTCATGTGCTTGGGACATTTGCTCTGAAAAATGCTGAGAAGCACAAGGTTATTTGCTGATGTCCATGATCCAGTTTGGATCCCCTTTTCTCCAGGGAATCCAGCAGCTCCTGGATGAGCCAGGGAATCCATCACCTTCTGGAAAGGATGGATCCCAAGTGTCCCTGTTCTTTGTGTCCTTTCAGAAGCAACTGGTGTGGAAAAGCAGATTTTCTCTTGAGAAAGAGACACTGAAGAAATATGAAATGCCCTCCAATTCCAAACAGTGAATTACTCCAATTCCAACACCAGTGAATTTCTGGTGAAGAGCAGAATTCAAATTATTTGGGAAGAGCAGAAATAAGCAGGCATTTGATGTCAGTTAAATATTTGCTGGAGTAACAGTTTGGGCTTTGTTAACAGGAGTTATTCCACATGGTGCTGTCACGTCAAGCCTCCAAAAGGAATCACCTCGACAGCTCTTGCAGCCAAGCCTGACATCCTAATGGCACAAAAGGAGAGAGTTGGAAAGGTGACATTCCCTGGAAAGCTCTGAATAGACAAGTCAATATATCTCAGCACAGAGACCAGCCTCATCCCATGCTTCTAATCAGAGTTGTGGGAATTATTTATAAACCAGGATAGCACGAAATCCTAGAGCACGTGCTTGAGCTCCTTGTTTAAGCCCCAGCATGTGTTTAGGTGCTGCTTGCAGGGCTGGGCTCTGCTGATGACCCAGCTGATGCACGTCACCGAGCATATCCTACAGGGAAATAACTTGGCAGTTTGCTCTGGATTTGAGATAGGACTTGTGAGCACATGGAAAACACTGCATGACTTGTGCCTGCACCGCGTGAGGGTTTGGGAAATGTCCCACGTGTTACTAAACCCACCCCAGATTCTGAGCTTTGTTTTCATTTTAATTCCTAGAAAAATGGAAAATCCACAGGGAGATGACCAGGCTAATGAGGCTGATGAGTACCTATTCTTGGGGATTCATCCTGGAGAACATAATTTTCCCTGATCAACAGCAGGCTGGAGAATAAAGTCAGGTATGGGGCTCTTCTGAGAGCTGAGAAGCAGAAGAGCCTGGAGGAGAGGAAAAAAGAAAAAAAAGAAAAGAAGGGGGGAAAAAGAGGGAAAAATGACCTTCCTTGCAGGGTGGAGGTGCCACATTTTGGTGTTGTTGACATCCTGACCTGTACCTGGAGTACAGCAACATTCCCCTTCCACGTACACAGCAGCACACCTGCAACTACAGCTACAAAAATCTCACTTTTGGTGCAAACGCTCTTCTCTGCCAGCTGCATCTCCATAAACCCGTGTTTTCCTCCATCCATAAACTTCCATTTTCCTCCTTGCTGCCCAGGTGCCCCTCTGATCAAAGGGAAAGCAGCTCCTTTTTTCAGTGCTCCCTTTCGTTTGGCAGAAGCGCCTTCTTTCCCACGCCAGAATTAATCTCTGCCCAGGTATTTTTCCATTTGTAGCTCAACCTTCCTTGTGGGAAAGTTTATTTTGCTCAGCCCAATTAGCCACTGCTGCAAATGGTCTCTTAATGGCAGCCAGGGTGGGATTAGTCATTCCCAGGTGGAAGGTTTGCTCCATTGTGGCACCTGCCTTCTGCTGCACTTTCCAGGAGAAGGATGGAGCTGATGGTACCACCTCTGATTTCTCTCTCTAAGGTATTTTATTTCTGCTGGCACTCCCAGAGCTCAGGCTTGGATGTGTTTATGACACAGCTTGATGTTAATGTGAGTTTTCCATGCTCTACCACTGCATTCTCACCTCTCCTTCCCCCACCTTATTCCACTCTGATCTGCTGCTTGTATTTATCTTTTCCCCACCTTTTGGCTTTATGGCACACACACAGCAACAGGCAGAGGGATCAGAGCAGAAAGCTGTCTTCTGCTTGGCAGAGAGCCCAAAAGTGGGCTCAGAGCACCACAGGCACACGAGGTTTTATCATCCAGGTCTTACCTGCCCTCCCCAGCTGCTGCTGGAGCATCACAGCGAGGGAGGGAGAGCTCCCTTTTCCCTTTCAGTTGTTTCTGCCCTGAAACAACCAATTAAACTGAAAGCCATTAACTTCAACTCGGCAGACCCCAAGGCTGTGTGGGGGAAGTGTTTTCAGGCCTGGCAGATCACCCTGACCCCGGCTCAGCCGCAGGTGTGAAGGCAAGAGCTGCCTGGGCTTTCTCCAAAGCCTCTGCTCCCCCTGGAATGCGACGGGGAATCCAAGGACAGCTTCCCGCAGCCTCCTCACTCACTCCTTGTGTCTCAGTCCCCCCTCTCAAACAAAAGCAGCAGTGGTTTACAATGAGTGCCATTGAAGAGATAACCTCCTCCACTCCCTGTTATTGACTCTACAGCGGCATTTCCTCTATCAAGAATGAGCCCCACAACAAGGTATTTGTACCTGGCTGCAAGACAAACTTGCTTTTCACCGGTGCCTGCCGCACATACCGCACCGAGGTGTTGGGAGGATTAATTACTTAGCTCACGCAGAGGACTTTGAAGATAAAATGTGCCAAGTAATTACTATGTGTTTTACTGATTTGGGCATGCACGGGCATTTTTTTTTTCATAATGGTTTGTTGATTTTGTTGACTGGCAGTCCAGGACAAAGCTGCATTTCTTGCGAGGTTTCTTTTTTTAATATTATTTTTAATAGGATTTTTAATTGCAGTATTTACTTTAGTCACCTATTAAATAGCTAATTACTTGTGATCCTGTTTAGGTTTGTGTTTAGCACAGACAACAATTACATCTTTTCTCCCACAGCCCACAGTCACTGCATTACATGCCAGGCTTGGTCTATTTTTTTTTCCCCTGTAAACCTAAGACTTTCTGACTGTAATAACTTATTTTCGTGCTTTTCTTCCATAAGGTGGAATGAATCTCCTTAAAGGCTCTCTGCTTTATCCACAACAAAGGAACCACGGCCAAAAGCTGTTGTATAAACACGGGAGATTGATCCTTTGTGTCAGTAAAAGGTGTAAATGGGACATCAGGGTAAGCAGGAGAAACAACGGGCTAGGGAAGGACAATGTATGCAAAGCTGGATGCTCGGCTGATTGTGAAAAGGTGCCGGTGATGCCCTCTTGGGAGGTCATCAGGTTTTCCCTTCAGGAGAATGAGCAGGGAGACTGGTGGCTCTCACCCATGGAAAGCACTGATAGGAACAGCAGCAGGAAGGTGCCACACAGGAGCCTTCAACCAGGTGACCCCAAAAAACCCTCTGAGAGCCTGCCTGGAGGAGAGGAGCCCCACCAGCAACCCCTGCACCTTGTATTTAAACCACCACTACCACTTCCACAAAGCCCCAGTTAAAGAAAAAGGCTTTGTTAGGCAGAGTTTGGCAGATCAGGTTTGTAGATTATTTCTGTTCTCCTTCCTCACTGCTTCAGGCCAGCACTAAGCTCCTCTGCAGGAACTTGTGAAAAGGTCAAACCTCGTCAGAAAGAGCCACCAACAACAACCAGACAGGAAAGGTCTCCTTTCTTGTCTGCCTTAACCTCCTTTTGCTGCTGCAGGAGGATTTCTAAGGCTCAGCACCTTAGAGCAGATTATTTTTTCTGCCTGTCCTTAGTCCCAGCCCCTGACAGGACACCCAGCCCTGCAGGCTGGACTGACGACCTTCCCAGGAGCAGAAGGTGAACATCAACTCTTTTTTTGATGAGATGACCTGTCCTGTGTGTGTGTGGAGCCTCTGCCCAGCTCTTCTCTCCAGTCTGAGCAGGCAAAGCCTCTGTCTGCCCCAGGAGATTCTTTTTTTGCAGCACATCCCCTTCGAGCTATAATCCAAACTAGCGATAGCAGATGGAAACTCTGGATTTGCCTCCCTGTGATGCCATCCAGAGGCCAGACAGCTCCGAGGGGGGGGACCTGCCACAGGCACAAAGGGAGCTGGTGCCTTACAGCCTCTCCACTGGGATCTGAGGGCTCATTCAGCCCTGCCTCTGTATTTACTTTTCACAGGTTTTATGGCAGAAGCTGTGCATTGCAACAACCCTTTTTTTTTTTTTTTTCCTTTTTTTTCCCCAGGAATTGACAGCAGGTGCAGGATTGTGGAGGATACTTGCAGGAATAAGCCAGGCTCCAGAAGGAGAATACCTCCAACCATGCCTATCCTGCTGTCTCCAGCTGAGGTCAAGGCAATCCAGGTAATTATTGGATACACTAAAATTCTTTACAAGCACAGGAGCCCCTCCAGGAATCCTGCAGTCAGGTTTAGCAGTGCCACGCATCCCAAAGCTTCCAGGGCAGGCAAGCTTCAGGGATATCATGTTTTTCCAGGCACAGTACTGAAAGGAATAGGAAAACAACTGTCTCATTATTTAGAGCATCCCTAAATATTGCCAGTAAAGATCTGGTCAACTTTCCACAGTCTGCGGCTTTGGAGATTTTTCCACTGGGGTGATTTATTTCATCAAAACAGCTCTTGGGCCACCAGCTGTTAAAGCACTTGTGGAAAGGGCCAACTCCATTCTCATTCCTCACTGCAGGTTTCCCTTAATAGAATCAAACTGGATAATAAGTGCTAATGCTGTGATACAGTTCTCTGTACTTTGACCTGAATTCTCCAGCTCCCAAGGGGGTGGGCACAGGGAGAATGCTGCAGCATTTCCTCCAGTGCATGGGCAGGCAGGATTAACCCATACAGACAATCCTCATCGCTGTGTTTTGGGAACACTTGGAGGTCTAGGCTGTGCTGTATCAAATTCTGTGCAAAATCCTATCCAGTATCTCTGATCCCAACCTGTTTGAGGTCTGTGAATATCCAAACAGTGCTTGGTCCCAGAGCCTGTTCTCCAGAATGACCTTTCACTGCTGCATGCACCCAGATCAGACAGTCACAGCTGGTTTTTTTAAATAAAAAGATAAGATGTGGCACATTTTTCTAAGTTTGGTAATTGCACTGCCATCTTAAGCACCCAATAAGAAAGAAATATCACTGTGATTAATTAATATCACTGAGGGGGAGGATTTTATTTTGTTGGGTTTTTTTTCCCTGAGGGACTATCAAGCAAAATCAGATTGGTGTAAACATCACAAGTGTATTTTGGCCAGGTTCATTTGGCAGGTCAGGTTCCAGTGAAATTGTTCATTTAACTGCTCTCATTGCTACATAACCCAAATTGTAGTTTTAGACACATGAGCCACGTGTGCTTCTCTAGGACATGCACAGAGCTATGACAAAACCAACTCACCCAAGATGTGTGGAGCAGAGCAAAGAGGTCCAGGAATGGGACCTGGGATGGAATGAGGTGACTGGTTTCTCCTGGTCCTAATCCCAGCAAGAACACGTCTGGTTGCCCGAGAAATTGGACCTAAATTACTTCTCAAGTAGAAATGAGCATCCTTAGACTTCAGGGTTAAGGTTTCAGGGTTAAGGCTCCAGGCTGTGGAGCAGGGTGAGGTTACAACCATTGTAAGGCATTCCCACACTTCCTCCTCCCAGGTCAGGGACAGCAGGAGTGGCACCCCTGACCTCCTGCGTGGCTCAGCCCGCACTTCCAGAGGAGTTCTGGCAGCCAAGGGGAGGAAGGAAGGAATGCAGACTCTTCCAGTCACCAAGTTAATGGGTTTCAATGCATAATTAGTGTCATTCTTGAAAACCCACCTCTTGTCACCACTCTAAATGTGTTTAGCTTCTGTTTCCTCATTATTTTAGGATCTCATTTTTCCGTTAGATTAAGGAGATGCTTTTGTTTTCTCCCCCCCCCCCCCCCCAAAAAAAACCCTCTCCCATGTGGGTGTTCATAGATGATTAAGAGATGATTGGAAACCTCTTGGCCTGCTCTTTGCATTAAATATTTGCCTGAGGAAGGACAAATATCCACTATGCAGTTTGGAAGTTTGACAAAATCTGACGTATTGAGCAGAGACTAACAAAATCCCTGATTTGTATCTCATCCTGGGTACCACAATTCTTTGGGACTACTTATGCACAGTGATCATGAAACAAATTAAAGACTCATTTTCCTGTATTGCCATAGAAATTTTGGGGGATTTCAGGCTGTCCTGAAAAGCCCAAGCACACCAAGGGAGCTAGTTTAGGAGATTAGTCAGGGAGAACAGGGCTGCTCCCTAATGGAAAAGCCAGGAAAGCCAAGCAGCAGCCCAGCAACAGGGCAAAAGGCAGGCAATCCTGCAGCTCAGGCTGGGCTGAGCTCACTTGGGGACCCCTTGCTATCATTATTAGGGAAAAACAGGTGCCTTGAGATGTGAAGTCAACTTTGAGTAAGTTGGTGGAGAGGATCTCCTCTCTTCACTTTCTCTGTCCCTATCAGAGAAAACCCCAATTAAACTGATTTAGTGAGAAAACATGACATCTCTGACTCCAATCAAAACACATGATTTATTTTTTTTTACCACTGGCATGTCAGGGCACATGTCCTCCTGCAGCCACAATAGTTTCCAAACTCCCTGTGCCTGCAGCCACTTCCACCCCAGCCAGAATGTGCAGCAGCACATGAGCCTTCAGGCACACCACAGCTGGGCAAGCTGAGCAAAAGGGTTCAAATCCACAAATACAGAGATCTAGAATTACACACTACATGTTTCTTATCCTATTTTATTTTTGATTTGATTTTCATTTGCAAGCCAGCACAAATGCAACGTTCTGCACAGGGACACGCTCTCTTTCCCCTGCCTCGAGACAGACAGAAAGACTTAGGAAATGCCACAGAAATAAACTCCACACAGAAAATGCAAGAATTGAGCAGTTCAGCTTTCAAGAGTCAGATAATGGCAAACAGAAGGTTGAACTTTTCCCCTCGTGTGCATATGCATCATGATTCATTGCATACTCCTCTTATGCTATTCCTCAGCTATTGCAGCATGCCATAATTTGTCTCCAGAGGCAAACAGTAGTTTGCAGAGCTGCATACTTGTCTGTGAGGCGGGGCAAGGCTGAGTTCACAGCACATGCCCAAGGCGCTGCACACCAAGGCAAGCGTGCTGGCGTCAGGGAGAAGCACCAGAGCAGGGCTGCTCCCTAAAGGAAAAGCCAGGAAAACCAAGCAGCAGCAGCACAGGAGCAGGGCAAAGGGCAGGCAAACCTGAGGTGCAGCTCAGGCTGGGCTGAGCTCAAGTGGGGACCATCAAAAGTCCAAGGTGAGGCAGGTCAGGGAATGGGTCAGGTTGGAAGGGACAACAGTGGGGTCATCTGGTCCGACCTCCCCGCTCAAGCAGGGACATCCCAGAGCACATGGCACAGGATTGTGTCTGAGGGAGACTCCACACCCTCTCTGGGCAATCTGTTTCAGTGCTCAGTCACTGCACAACAAGGAAGTTCTTCCTCATGTCCATGAGGAGCTTCCTGTGCATCCATTTCTGCCCATTGCCTCTTGTCCCATTGCTCAGCACCTCAGGGCAGAGCCTGGTCCATCCTCCTGGCCCTCTCCCTCCAGATACTGATAGCTATTGATAAGATCAAGGTCTGTTAGTGCCCTCAGGGCCCCCGCTGGGCCATGGATGTCCCTGAGATGTGGCTGCCCTGAAACAATTCCCCGAGGTACCAGGGAGGTTGCATTACAAGGTGGCTGAATTACACTGGATCTAGTGGCCTGCCCTTGGCTAAGCCAAAAGCTGCCCCACACACCCAACCGTGCAGGATTTGGGCTTGTGAGGCCAGAAGTAGTGGCAGGTTTGAGTCACTTCTGGCAGCAACTCGAGTGGAGCTCCTCATCCCCAAAGCACAGCTCAGAAAAAGCTCTGCTACAAAAGCAGCCTGAAATCATGGCTTTGTGTCCGTGTATCCACATCACCGCTTCATCCCAGCCAGTTTGGACCAGTGCAGTCTGGCAGGCTGGTATTGCAAATACCTCTGAAAAACATCCCTGAGCTGCCTTCTGAAAGGAGTCCAAGCCCAGTGCTGGTGCTGCTGAAGTCAGCATAACCCTGAGCTCAGGCAAGAGCGCTGCCTGTGGAGCCTGCCTGTGCACTGGACACGCTTCCCAGTGCTGCAGGCTGAGTAATCAGCTATTCCCATGCAGATGAGCCCTGGGAGATGAGCAGCAAGCAGCACTGGGACCTGGAGTTCTGGGAAGAGCAGACCTCTGCTTTCCCAAATATCTCACGGCGGGAGTGATGCCGCTCGAACCTTGCGAGTCATAAAAAGTAATGGGAAACAGATGCTGCTGTACCTTAGATTAGAATCTGTGTTTAGATTTCCAAGATAATTTTTATCTCTGATACTTTGGCTAATGCATGGCTGATATGATAAATGGATTTTCTGCAGAGTCTGAGAACAGTGCGCCTGCTTCGGAGCGCAACCTGATCCGGAGTTGTCTCCGGCAGGGAGACAGAGAAAAGAAACAGAGCTGGCCTGGACCAGGGTCGGGGTAGAGGATGTGTTACAGGCAGGAGGTCAAACAACCCTGGACTGGTGCTGGAGAGGGAGGAGTCAGATCTGCCCTCCCACCTGCCCTGAGCAGGGTGAGAAGGACCATCCCGCAGGGCGCCTTGGAGGACAGGGGAGCCTCCTCTCCATCCCTCCCAGCAGCAGTGCAGCCTCCCCAGCCCGTGTCTCAGAATCTTCAAATCCTAAAGGGGTGAGCTCAAACACCCAGGAAACTGGCTTTAATCACCCACTGATGGAGAGATGAGGGTATCACATTCCAACAATCCGCATTTCCACTGGCCCATAGAACCAGGATGGGGGATAGACCTCCCTGTGCATCCTCATCCTCCTTAGCTCAGCTGAACCCTGTTTTCTGAAACTGATGTTTTCCATAAGTTGTCTTCCAATATCCCTTGTCCCCATCACCTCTCCTGAGGCCAGGCACAGTTTACTGCCATGCTGTGGCTTCTTTTTCACTGTCCCCTTGAAGCAATGGCCACAAACAGTCCATACAGCCTTGTCTTGGTGTGCAGCCAATGGGGCCAATGTCAAATGCACATGGCATAAAAAAAATGGGGGTAAAGAGTAAGAGAGATTTTTTTTTTTTGAGATTATTTTTTTTCATTATTATTTTCCAGCCTGAAAACTCTTGGCAGAGTAAAACTCATCAGTTCCTTCTAGCATTGTAAGCAGAGATTATGTAATATTTACAGTGATATTAATGCAATCAATCAGCGTCAGCAAGTGGAGATTTGGGAGCCAGCTATATACACGAGAGAAAAGTGGGGAAAGGGGAAGCACAAAGGGGTCCCTGTGATGGCCAGGGAAAGATGCCAAATAATTTCACTGCTTTCCAAGCTAATATGTTACAAAATAACACAATCAGCTTTGGCCCAGTTCATTAAAAATAATTGACTTGACTGCTCGGTGACTTCCCGGCAGACTGGAGATGCCCACGAGCACCCAGGCGTTCCCATAAACACCTTTCCTCCTCCCATTTGAAGGGAAAGGCTTTGCCCAGCCCTGCTCCACTTCAGATCCAAATGATGTCAAAGGAGCCCTTGTTGGACCTTGGGCTACTGGGAATGGTGAAAGAGTCATGGACCAAGACCCCCCACTGAACAGAAGGGCTTGGCCACCGCTCCCTCCACTTCCAACAAAATGCCAGTGCCTGAAAGAGGCTGTTCTTCCCAAGGTGTGGGCCTTGCAGCATCAGACTTTGCAACTCTGAAAGCCCCACAGACAGCAACTTCTGCTGCTTTGTTTTATTTTCCTTTCCTCCTTCAGGTGGAAATGCTAAGAGGGAATTGTTGCCAGAACTTGATTTCTGCATCGCTGTCGGAGAAATTCCTGGCAGCGGGGAAGAGGCATTGTTTTGCTGTACAAGGGGAGCAAGTGGGACCTGCAGATGATTTGAGAAAGGCCTCAAACCCAACCCAGCCAGGTCCCAGGTAGGCTGCAAAGGGCTCAGCAATTGGTTTCCAAGAAGCTGGGAATGTGCTGAAGAACAGCAGCTGGGAATGTGCTCTGGTCCCTGTCTCCCAGGGTGCAAACACTGCAGGCATTTCTAAACCATATCTTGGAATAAGCCTTTCCTAAAGAGTTGCTACTGATGTTTGGACCCCAGCCTGCAGTTTGGCAGAGGCCAGTCTTGGGATTCAGGTCTTAACGTGGAGTGTCTCAAGTTCTGATGATGCTGGAATGAGGGATCCCTGCTGCTCTGGCTGGTAGGCCACTCTCACTGGGGAGAATAGGCAAACAAGTTTAGAAAGTCAGGTCACATCCTTATAAACCCATGAATCCTGCCTTCAAAACAGGCAGGAAGGGATGAATGATCCAGTTTTCCTAATTCAAAAATGTTATGTAACCATTGAGATGCTGGGTCAGATGGTTCTCACATCCCAGTAGAAGATCTGATCTCTGACTTCTGCTGGACCATGGAAGAGTTTCATAGCCAAATATGACTAATTTGAGAAATTCAGGTCTGCTCTGAAGGGGTCACTGCCTGTTGATGTGTTTGCTGAACTGAAAAATTTCAGCTTACAGAATTTACCCCGGCCTGCTCCCTAAAGGACAAAACCTGCATTTCTTTGGAAATGTGCCACTTGAGAAACAGAGGCAAGGACCCTAATACAATTAAGAAAAACTGAAGTGATGGAAAGGCCTGAAACCTTCCAGCACTTTCTTCAGAGGACTTTTTTTACAACAATTCAGTTTAACTTCTGGAGTAAGAAATTCTAGTTATTCTTCATTTGGAGAGAGGGCAGTCTTTACATTTTAAAACCCATGAAGCACAGTAAAAGAACAGGAGAGACACTATTTTCCCGATGTTCCTATTTGTTATGTTACCCAAAACCAAGAGGAATGCTCAGGCCAAAATCAAAACAGGCATACTCAGGAGTACAGATTTCTTTTTCTCTGTTAACTTCCTGCCAGGAGCCACCTGAGGAAATTCCAGAAAGATTTGCTGACACCCACCTTGGTTGAAAGGGAAGGGCCAGCTGAGTGGCAGAGCACTGCTGGGCTCCTGACGCCAGTGAGGATGGAGGTGATGACTCCTGGAATGCTGGTTTTGGGAAGAGCAATTGGCCTGGCTGTGATTGAGAAATGCCTGCTCTCCAGAGGAGGATCAGCACGTGGGCAGCAGTGGATTTTTCAAGAGCAGCCCTCCCCTCCAGTTTGTTTGGCAGTAAGAGCCACTTGTCTCCGAACAGGCACGCAGCATGTGATCGTTCTGGGCTCCTTCCCATTAGGAGCATGACCCTTGGGGAAAGCTTGACATCAGATTATGCCCTTCTCAGAGAGTACAAAACTCTGTTTTGGGCCAATTTTTGTGCATTTCTGACTCCTGAGCCATGCTCTCACTTCTCCTCTGTCCCAATGAGTCTATTTTGGGCTGAATTCCTAGTGACACGAGCAAAAATTCCTAGAAAAAGACCCTTGTGCGCAGATGGGAGAGCAAACTCTTTTAACCACAACCACAAACCACTTCCATAAACTCCAACCTTTTGCTCCAGCTTTAGATTTCCTTGCAGAGACTTGGAAGCTTTCTGGGCAAAGTTTAGTGTTCTTGGGGAGAAAGGGCCCCTTTTTTATTGCTGCAGAAACCTGTTCCTTGCACCATGGAGGTGCTCACCAGATGCCCTAAAAACCTTTGTCACTGGGAGCAAAGGAAAAAGAACATTGCCCCAGAGAACTTTAATCATGTAAGCAACTAAATTAGGTGGCTGATCTGCCTTTGATCTCTCTATAATTTCTGCAGAGATATTTATTTAAGTCAGTATAGAGCAGGAATTAACCTCCTGTGCAGGGAAGAGCCCTACAGAGTAACCTTTGTCTCTTCCCTGTGTAGAGGAGCTGATGAGCAGTTTAGCCAGGCAGCTAAACTGACTTAGAGACTTAAAGACCTAGACAGCTTAAGAAGACACCTGGAGGTGTCATCACCTTCTGGAGATGAATACTTTTCTGGTTCTGTATCCTCTGTGCCTCCATGGGGTGGGAAATGCTTCATTTGTGCTTCAAAATCTGGACAACACCTTTCCCAACACTAAACTGACCAAGAATTAATAGTGGATAGAAGGATGACCTGAAATGTTTGTTCCAGGAGGGCAGCAGTTGCTTTCCCTGGTCTGTGGTGATATTCACAGCTTTCTCTGTAAGTCACACTGAGGCAAAAATTATGCAATGCCCCAACTGTACATTTATCCACACTTCTGGTGCTTTAGCAATCTGGCTTCTCAGCTAGAGGCTGAGCCAAAGCATATTAAGAAATGAGCCTGTGTTTTGAACATATGCTATCAGCAAAGTCTCATTTTTTTGTTGCCACTTAGTATTTCTTAACAGGAGGAGAATGCACATGGGGCTGTCCTGAGGCAGGAATGAGGCAGGACAAAGCCCTGGATGGCTTTACACCTTCAGGCCACTGGTCTGCAGTGCAGAGGTGTCCAATTCGGACCCACCCCAGTTAGGAATAATGGAAAGAATCATCAACAAAAACACTGCAAGGGCCCAAGATGCTGCCAAACCACCCAGCACCTTGTTGCAGGCAAATAGGGCATAAAAATGACTGAGCTGCACATGACCTCAGGCTGAAAGATGGATTGAGAGAGCTGCTCACCCCAGTCCTGGAGAGCCATGGGCTTGGCCAGCAGTCCCTGGCTAAATGATGAGTCCATCCTGTTTGTTACAGACACAGAGCAGCCCTTGGCTGCTGCTCTCGTCTGTATTTCTATTTGTGCCGATAATACACATTTTTAAAGCAGATCCTAATTGCCCCACTAGATTTATTATCAGGGATGTTATCCATCCCTTCCTTCCACCCCCTCCAGCTCAATTCATCATTTTTACGAGAGGGCAAGTTGAGGACCACACCCCCTCTGCTTCCCAGGGACAGCACTGTGGACATCAGCTTCGCCATCTCCCAAAAATCAGACAGGATGAGCTCACAGAAAGCTGGTGAAGGACTGAATGTGAGCACAGGGAGGCCAGTTGCATTCTTTTCACCCTGAGCAGCTCGAGGTGCCAGTACCATAGTGTCTATTTTGCAGCAGGGTAATGAGAACAAAGAGCTTTTGGGGTAGAATCCAAATCACATCCTCCCATCAAACCTGCCAAGCCAGGATGCTGAAACGGCTGAGCCTGCAGCTCAGAGCTATATAAAGCTGCAGGGATAGCAGCCCTTGGCTGTGCCAGGCTCCAGGCTAAAGTGAGTTCTACAGGAGGGAGGTTACAGGCCTCCAACGGGATGTAAACTGAGTTTCTGGGCGCAGCAGAAAGCGTGTGGCTGGTGTCTGTGCAATCCTGGCAATCTGAACCCTTCCATGTAAGCACTGGTGGTGCCAAGCAATTACAATGTTTATAGAAACTGATGGCCTACATCTGTTTAAAATACTTCCCAGTGTTTAGACTGACAGGACAGAAAACATTCTGCAAGGAGTAAGCAGAAATTGGATGGTTTTATATATATATATCTATGGTTTTTAGTTGTTTTTTTTTTTTTAACTTAGAAGAACTCACACTAAATTGACTAACTACTCAAATTCATTAGCACTGAAAGCACTGCAGAGTGAGCACAAGCCATAAACCTGCCTTCCTTCATGCTAAAATATTAACAAACAAACTGTAAGAAAACTCTTCCAGAAGGTGAAGCCTGTTTGGAACTGGACTGAAGCAAGAATGTGGTCTCATGTCCCAGCAGCTTTATAGCCTTCCTTCTTGATCCTAAGCAAGACAAAGCTTTCTCTCCATTGAGAAATCAGCCAGGATGGCTGATCCCAGTCACTCCAACAGCAATAAAACAACCATTCTCACTCCAGTGTAGCTATTTACAGATGGAGCAGAAGAGCAAGCTGAGCTGTCAGCATCACCTGCTTGCAGAGGATAACTAGATCTGCTGCACTGCACAGAGAAGCCTGACCAAAGCCCTTGGCCTTATCTCATCTGCCTGTGGTGGCTCCTTATCTCCACCCCTTTATTGCTTTGAGTTCTTCCAGGAGGTTCTGCAGGGTCAGTGGTCCTTCTTCACACCAACACCCTGCTGGACCCATGGGATGCTCCTTTTTTGGTTCAGGCAGCTTAACCATGAGTAAAATGTCCAGATGGTTTAGGGATGAGAGGAGATGAGATTTAGTAGGTTGTGGCCATGACAGCAAAGAGAGCAGAGCTGTGCAGTGCTGCAGTCCCACAGTGACACAAGGGCTCTTCAGAGACCTCAACAAGCCACTGCAAACCAGAGCCCCATCCAGAAACCCAAGGATTGCTTCAGAAATGGCCAAACCTCAGGACCCCATGGCCAAGCCCAAGAGCTTTAGCAAAGCACCTTCCCTCAGCTGCAGCAGCTCTCTAGGCTGAGTGTACAGCAATCAACACCCAAATTTTCATGCATATTCCCAGGGGCTGGTTTGTACAGCCAACCTCATCTTCCTCTTCCTTGAGCATGGGCTGCTCTGCTTTGTCACCTGGCTGCTGAGAGAAGCCTTCCCTCACTGGCAGTTTGGAATCTTGCTATAAATCTCCCTGTAGGGCTCACTCCTGGGTGACAATGCCCCAGAACAAAGAGCCCCATTCACCAGTCGAGCCTTTGGAGTCCATTTTCCGATTTTTAATGTCAGTCCTAGAGGCAGGGTGCAAGTTTTATGTGCAAAGCACACGGAGACCCCCAAAAGGGACACCCTGCTCTGGAATTAGTTATAACCAAGTCCCCTCAGGCATGGCTGCTGCTCAGCAAGTGGGAAGGTCTCTCCTCTCTTGGTTATACTGAAAACAAATGTATGGCAAAAAAAAAAAATCCATCTCTGGAGCTCTCCCTTAGCTCACTGCCAGGATTATTATGGTGTTATTATGGTATCTAGCTTAGCAAAAAAACAGTTTCCATTTTCCTCCCACCCAATCCCTTGTATTTTTAAGGCCACTTATGTCACACACACACACACACACACACATGCAAAACTCCAGCATGGAAGGCAGCCACATCAAGCACAACATCACAAAAAAAGCAGCCACCATCTCTTCCAAGCCCTCCTTCCTTCTGCTCCCTAAATTAGTACACAAATTATGCAAATCAGAAGCACGTGCAGAGAGGAGCTGCTCTCACTGGCACTGGCTGGGGAGGGACTGCATCTTCCCATCAGGAAGTTCTCTAGGGATGGGGTGAGGACTGTGCTTGGCACGGCTGGTCCATCCTGCACACCTCAAGGACCCACAGGGCTTGTCCTTGCTGCCCCTGGAGCATCCCTTCCCCTCAGCAATGACATCTCCGTGTGTTCTGCAGCACTGCTGCCTCTCCCTCAGTCCCTGAGCAGAGCTGTGTAAAACATGCAGACGTTTTCATCACTGAACTTATGGCTGCCCTGAGGGCATGTGCATAAGTTTACCCAGTGCTCCTTAAATCAGTCCCAGAACAACCTTTTCCAGCCACTGCCAAACAAAAGCTTTTCCAGCAGAACTCCATTTTCCTTTTCTCTGTAAGGAACCCTTTTTTTTTTTTCAGGCCAGCTCAGCTGTTACACTTGGGCACTGGCTGGTGGAAACACACACAAATACCTGCAACCTCACAGAAATGAGTGGAAAAAAAACCTGCCCTTAAATTCAAAGAGAGCGGAACAAAATCTCACAGTATTTTTTTTTTCCAGGAAGGTAAAAAAAAACAGAAAGAAATCCAAAAAGGAAGGAAAAGATCTGTTGAAACCAACTTTATTCCACATGGAAGCAAATCTTGATGGCTCTCATATTCCCTGTGGAGGATATGTCCATGCTACAGAGGTGAGCTGCTGCTCCACCCCAGTGTAAGAGGTGTAAGGATGCAATCTGTTCTAGGCTAAGGATGCTGTAAGGATGCAGTCTGCTCTAGGCTAAGGCTCACAAATTGCTCCTCCCATGCCCAAAGTGGCCTGTTAGTCCTGCACTGCTGCTGCAGGGGTGTGAATGTGGTGCTGCTCACAGGCAGAGCCTGGCTTGGATGCTAAAGCAAGCTCAGGGCGGGTGGGCACAACATCCACCAGGCAAACCCTCAAGGGGTGGGGTGCTTTCAGGCTTTTATTCTCCTACCAAAATAGTTCAGCCTCTGACGTCTCTGAGTGGGCTTTACAGGGTGAGGCTGTGCTCTGTTTCCATCTGCTATGACATGGCAGGGAATGCAGGGTCCCACACCCAGTTTGCATCCATTTTCACCAGCCCAGAGGGCAGCCCAGGCTCCCAGGGAGTGACAGCTCTTGTGTTTCCCCTGTGTGAGACCAGCTTGCTCCATCCTCCCTCTCTGATCCTCTCACCCACAACTGCAGCTTCACACCAGGCAAGTGACTCAGAAATGCCAATGCCACATGAGAAGGGGTGTCTCTGGCAGGGAAATGAGTGCCACGAAGGGACAAACAATTTATGGCTGCTTTATGATGCTGACATCAGCCAGAGGTTGTTTTTTGCATGGGGGTGGATAGGGGAATTTTGGACAGCTCTGGTAACACCTCTCAGTGGGGCTACACAACCACTCCCAGATATCTGACATGATCCCACATACCACACCCTCCAAAATTCCCTTGCTATCACCTGGGACTGAGTAAATCTAAGCATCATGAGGTTGCCCACCCTGACCATGCACCACAGCAACGCCAAGCCTGTCCATTCCTTAGGGACAATCCTGGGGACACCTCTGTCCAATGCTGAAGGACCTCAGCAGCTCCAAAGGCCACCTCCACCTGAAGGGATACAGCACTGCCCTCTGTGTGAGGACTCACAGCAGGGCCAGGGCTCTGGGATGGGGTGTCCCCACAGCACAGCCAGATCTGCTGCACGTTGATATTCCTGCACAAACAGACTTGGGAGCTGCTCACATCAGCACTCAGCTGGAGGAAATCCCAGCCATGGGATCAAGGGAATCAAAGTGTTGCTAATAAAGAGCCTTTTCTCACCCTCCCAAATCCACACTGCAAACAGTAGGATGGATGCAAGAGGGAGGATTTCTCATAAGCTGAAGGACTCCAGCAGGAAATGGCACGTTTAGCACTTCTTTCATGACTTTCTTTCCACCACATTTCCTCCGTGCCCCCTCCCAACCTCTGTCCATGGCAGCACACTATCTCTGGGAGCAGATCCCTTCATTTTTAAGAGCAGCACTGTGCACTCCTTGGTCCCTGGCCACGGCCATGTCTCCTCAGTTTACCCCTGCAAATCACAGTGGCACCAGATTAAGCCTTTAGCCGTGTTATTTCGTGAGGTTTGCTCATCACAAATGTTGACAGTAAGGATCAGCTTTAAGTAACAAACCAGAAAACCAATTCCCTTCCATGTATTCAACAAAATCCTTCAGGAGAAAACATGCTGCACTGCCTTATTGCACAGGCACAGGAGGAAATCACTCTCTGAATTTGGAAAGTCAATATTAATGGGCTCAGACTGAAGTAGAGGGCATGTTCATTTTGCAATGGAGTTACTTTCCCTGATACTCCCTTGATTCTATTTTCCTGGCAAATTGTGATTGCTAATAAATTGCAATAACTTTGAGTTTACATTACGACTTGCAGAAGATTATTTTGGGCAGTAATGACATTCCCAAAGTGGAGGGTCTCTCCAGTGAAATATCTGGCATATGGAAGCAATTCAGCTTTTACAGATTCAGATGAAACCTACGTATAACTGATGAAGAAACCATGTTTTGATAAGATAATAGGCAGCAGTGTGAGCTGACAGGGAAGAAAATATGAAGCTTCTAATGCCTACAAGGAAGTCAGGCTTCTCCCAAAGCTTGTTGAAGCCAGTGGACTGAGTCCTCCAGGCTCCACTGGGGTTGAAGATCAAGTCTTCACCCTCCTCGCAACAGGAACATGTTCTGGGTCAGCTCGTCCCATCCCAGAACACTTTATCCTACAATAATATTCCAGCCTCCCTCTTATTAGATGCTCAAATCTGTTTATTTCCTCTAGTGTCCAAGTCTCTCTCAGTGTCTCCTTTAGAAACCCCCAGGGCAGCCGAATCGGGAATTTTAATTTTATTGCGCTATTTGTCAAACATTTTTCCTTCTTTTTTTTTTTTTTCCAAAACACTGTTTACACAGAGCAGCCTTCCTCCCTGATCCCCTCTGGTTTGTCTTTTGCTTCTCAGGCATTTCCTAGCTGCTGTGCTTGGGCTCCACCTTGTCATGTAAATCCAATTTAATTTGCACAGTTCTGCTTGACTGGGGCTGTTTTCTAATAAATTCAAGCTCCGTGAAAAATTCCAACCAGGTGATAGACTCAAAGGCAGCAGCTCCCAACACAGTATGTGGGAAGGATCTTCAAAACACACTCTAAGAGGAGGCAGGTGGCTTTTGGGGCTGATTGCCCTTTTACTTCCAATATTAACTTTTAATTTCTAACAGCTAAACCTTGTTTTCCTATATGATCCAAAATCCGTTCTGTCCTGGGGTTATTGACACAGTTGGGAAATTTCCTATGTTTACTTTTTTGGAGAAAACAGTTTGGTTTTTATGCATTAATTTCAAACCAAGACTGTATCCATGCTCATAGTGCAATCTCTAATTCTGCTCTTCTTCATCCTCTGTCACAGACAGGGAGTTATCTTTAGAAACCTTTACTGCAGAGATGAAAACATGCATGAAACAAGGATGAAGAAGAAGGTTTTTTTTATGGGTTTATGGTTTTAATACTTCTGCTTATCAGTGAGTGAAATGTGGGGACGGCTCAACAAAGATATAAGATCAAAAAATGCTCTCTGCAAAAGGGGGATGGTGGAGTTTGCAAGCCCCAGTACAACCCCCTGAGAGACCAAAGCAGGGTCAGAACTTGGTGGTAAGAGAAATAATTGATTTCTGTGCCCTGCCCAGCTTAACATGGGCCAGGAAATCAGAGCCCAGAAATCCCCTTCTGCCATAAGCAGGGGCAGGGAGGCTTCTGAGCTGTGCTCACAAAGAGAAAAAAGTCCTTTTCCTCATGCCCCACATCTCAGAGCAGGCTGGTGCCTCCCCTCTAAACTATTTTTGGCTGCAGGCTCAGCTCCAGCACAGGTTGGGCGATGCTCATGGCTTTGTCTGCCAAGCAACCACTGCACCCCCCCCACCTCTGAGCTGGGCTTGATCCCCTGTGAAGCACCTCCAAAAATAGCAGCATTACATACCTCAGGTACAAGAGGCCAGCTGGAGGTTTAGGTGGCATTTATCTACTCTCCTGAGCAAAGGAAACCCCCCCCCTCCAAATTCCCAAGAAACCCACAGAATGAAGAATCTCAGCTTTTGTGCCACTTGGTCAATAAAACCAAAAAGTACTCCTGTAACAGCTTTGTAAATAAATTCATGGCACCACGACAGTGCAGGTGATTTATTGGCACTTAATATTATGGGGGTGTCAGAAAGCACTGCAGTGGTCAAGTGCCATGGCCATTATAAACATTTTGTTAAAGGGGTTTATTACAGAGCTGTAAAAGTCAGCTCCAGGCTAGAAGTTCTAGCATAAGAGTTCTCTCTACCTTTGAAGTGTTTATTGACAGTAGACTTTTGGAAGGGAAAAAAAAATCAATTTGGAAACTATGGTTTCATCAGGCTTTGAATAGCAAGAGTAAAAGGGAAAGGAGATATGAAAGGAGGGGGGAAGAAGAGAGGGAGCAGTGCTGTGAGGATGGATAATGTCTAGCAAATCTTTTGCCAGGGATATCTTTTGGGTTCACCTTTTTCCACCCATAAGTGACTCACAAAGCAGTGGTTTCTACAAGGCTTCTCCCCTCTTTCAAAATATTTGCCCAGCCATTTCCATGCAGTTATTGGTGTGTAATTTACAGCTTTTCACAGCAGGCAGTGCAAGTCGCCCTGGGGTAACAGATGCCTTTGAGAGCTGCTGGGAGAACTGCTGCTCTCTGGCTCCCTGCTTTCACCAGAGGAGAGGAGCAGGAATTTGTATCCAAGACGTTCAGCCCTGCCAGGTTACACATTGGCAAGAGCAAGGGGTAAATCCCACCTGGCCCGATTCTACAGCCAGTGCTGGAGCTTCAGAAGTCTGGTCCAGGCAGAGGGGCTGCTTTTCCATTCCTGCAAGCCCTTGCCAAATGCAGGTACCTCTCAGATTTCAAATCCAGAAGGGACCACTGTGAGCTTCTCACACAGGAAAGGCAGGCCCATTTTTTGGGTAAATGTCACCTCAGCACTGCTTCTCTTGGCCAGTCACCTGCACAGTACCACTGTACCACAAACTGAGCACACCCCTGGGAAGCCCTGAGCTCAGGGGTACCTTTAAAGCTAATTTTAGGAAAAGGTTGAACAGAAAACACTTGAGAATGGGTTCATCACCCAGGAGGGACAATAAGGGCACATTAACTCCTCCACTGGCACCACCCAGGAGTTCACTCTTGGCACGGTGCAGCTCAGCATCCCATTTTGATGCCTTGTGTGTGCCCACCTGCACTTGGTGTCCCACCAGGTGCATCAGAGAGACAAGAATTAATCCATGAATTGTTTGGCTCCTCCAGGAGAAACCCCATCGTGAGACCTGTTGGATGGGAGAAATGAGCTGGATAATCAGCTTGGAACATCTCAAAGCAAGCCAGTAAGTTTTGGTGGAGATGAACCACACCTTGAGCAGGCAGAGCTGGAGAGCAGACACTGATTAACACCCACCAGCAGCCTGGCCCTGACTCCCTGGGAAGATAATGCTATTTTTGTCTGCCCTTTTCAGAGCCACATTCACCACTGAAACCCTGCCACATGCTGAATTATGGGCTGGATGGATGATTCCAGAGTGGAGCAGATGTTTATCTCATTTGCGTCCACACAGTTTTAAATGTTTCATGTGTAGGAAAATGATAAAAGCAAGAAGATTAAAACATGGATGCTCAAAGTCTAATTAACATCCCCCCAGTAAGCTGGGTGTGTTTTATCTTAAAAGCAGAGTGAGTCCAGCTTCCTTTGTAACATGCATGAATCCCAGGGGGAGCAATCAGAAATAACACAATGATGTTGTTAAGAATCATTTATTAACTGTTATTATTACTGTGAGCTTGTGTGAATCAACTCAGTAAGACCAACAGAACCTCTGTGAATAAGTTAAACTCTATTTTAAGGTCTTGAATGAGACTTTGATGGGACTGAGTGTAAAAACCCTACATATGGGTGAGATGCAATTATGGAATTTTGACAAGGGCATTTGACCAACCCCAAAAAATCCATGCATCAAACTGTCATCATCACTAAATGTGCATGCCTCAGATTTTCCAGTTCAGCAAGATTATAGAACATTACAGCTTTTTATGCATTTAAAAGTGAGAGTTAAAATATAATTAAAATATAAAAACATTATAAAATAAAAAGCTTACTTTTTATAAGCTCGCCACACTGGAAAATTTGAGGCACAATAATCTTCTCTATAGCAGTCTCAATATTATGGTTCCAAGTTCCTCACACCTTGTAACATAATTAGGCATCCTCCGAACGCTTTGTCGCACTTTGATTTTTGGGGAACATCGCCAGGAATGGCTGGTCAGGCTCCACTCCCTCCAACCATCCTGACACTTGCTGCTTTGGAAAGAGATTGCTCCAAGAGCAAGTAGGAGAAGTGAGCCCTAGGGGTAGCTTTGGCTCTATAAACTGACTGCACTCAGGGAAAGAGAGTGGTCAGAAACATTTTCTTTCCAGATACAAACGTGCGAGCAGGTGCCAAAGGGTTTTCACTACATGACTTTATTTAGCCTGGTGACAAAATAAATCCTTGTGCAGGAAGATAAAGCAATAGGTGAGGAGTTTCTTTTCAAGCAGAGCCTAAATAATTTCTTTATCAGAGGGAACAATGTTAATATATAAATATTGTTTAACAAAATGTTAGCCCTGAGGTCATGTGTCTGAGCTGTTTGGTTTTTCCTATCTCCTTTCAGATGTCCATATCCTGCAGCTGTGATCTTGGTCCATGATGCCAGCCCTGTGGCAAAGGGATATTAGCACCTCGTGGCCACTTGTTGGAAGTTGGTTACTCCTTGGCTCAAAGGCTCATGCATCTTGGAACATCTGGGCTGGAGAGGTTCGTGAAGTAAATCAAAACAAGCTACAGGAAATTCTAGACGTGGTAAAGGTTCCTTGGCTGAATGATTGATTCAGAGTTTGCAAGAAGTCTTGTGCTGGTTTTGGCTGGGGTAGAGTTAATTTTATTCATGGTAGCTGGTGTGGGGCTGTGTTTTTGATTTGTGCTGAAGACAGAAGATGGAATATTTGGAGTGATTTTTGTTTGTCATCCCAAGTCACTGTTACACATAATGAAGCCCTTTTTCCCTGGGGATTCCTGAACACTTTCCTGCCCATAGGAATGAATTCCTTGGTTAGGTTTGCTCGCACACATTACTTTTGCTTTACCCATTAAACCATCTTTATTTTAGCCCATGAGTTCTCCCCTTTCTGTTTCTCTTGCCCATCCCACCATGGGGAGTGGGCGAGGAGCTGTGTGGGGCTTAGTTGCCAGCTGGGGTTAAACCATAGGGGTCTTGCATGTCAAAAATCTCTTCAGTTATGAGCCTAGATCTTTACAAGAGAAGCACGGAAGATGTTTGGAGTATGGATTACACCTTTCTGCACCATACGGTCACCACATCCTCCCCGTTTATTTTCTCCTTCTCTTTCTGCCTCTGTGGATGGGATTATGCAAGAAGAGCACAGTTACCTCTCAGGACTCAGGGGCTGCAGTTGAGATGAAATCACATCTGGAATTCTCAGGGGATTATGATGTTGAAGTGGGAACCAAGAGATGGAGTTCAGGAAAGAACAGATTATGATGCTGACCTGGGAACCAAGAGATGGAGTGCAGGAAAGAACAGAAAGGTTGGGCTGTCCTACCCAAAGAGGGAGGAGATGGAACGGGTCTGACTGTGAGGGCAGGCAACATGTTCCAGTTCTGGTCCCCAGAAAAAAACCCTGTATGTGTGCTGACTCCATGCCATTTCTCCATAGAGTTTGGGGTTTTTTTGTAAAGAGATTCAGAAGTGGTCATAGAACAGCTACAAGAGACCCCATTATGCCCCAAATTCTGGATGATGTGATGTGCATTGGCTGTTTCCCTTTTGATTCAGGCCCAGCTGATCCTGAGACAGGAGAGGCTACAAGGATGAGGACCATCCCTGTTATACCTCTTGGGACATCTCACTGGGGGTGGACACAACACTGCAAAACTGGGTGTACTACGACACTTTGGATGGATAAAAATAATCTGCAGCATGTCCAGAACTGACTCTTAGGTGTTAGGGAGGGCCATAAAGAATGACACTCAGATTTTGGAAGACTGAGCGGAACGTTCCAGTTCTTCCCAAAATATACAGTGGAAATATTTGGGCTCAGAGAGAACAGCCATAGCCAGGGCAGCAAGAGAAACAGTCCTGGCAGTGCTGGAGGAGCTGAGAGCTGACTCAGAAGGAGGATTGTCTTTCATGCTGCCCATCCCAGCGTCCTCACCTGGCCTTTGGGGCTGCAGCTCACCAGAAAGCCAAATCCCTGGGGATTCCAGCCTTGAACGTGGGGCAGCTGGCACCAGGAGAGTTTCTCCAGACACTGACTGAGGGCCAGAGGTGAGCTGATCCCTGATTGTTATTGCAGAGGTGTGGTGAGCTTGGCAGCTGCTCTTTCCATCTGCCTGCCTGGGCTGGATGGGGGAAAGCAGGGAAGTGAATCCATCCAGGCCACTCTCTGCAGCTGCCCGTGGGCCTGTCGAGGATCAGGATTGCTTTCTGAACAAATAAACCTCCCAGTGGGACAGTCTTACCTGGTTCTTTGTCCCTTTGCAGGAAAGCTCACCAGTTATTGATGGAGTGTTTCTCACAAGGACATTGCAACACCACAAATCACAGGACAGAGCAGTTTCTTTTTATGTTTGCTTATTCTGTTCTACCCAAACCATGATACGGAGTTTCTTAGTGTTTTTCTTCCAAAACTTGGACCAAAGGCAGTGAACTGCTTCCAGGCTGACCTGCAGCTGACCATGCCCCCCTGCATGGTCTCTGTACATTGCAGGTATCACAATGAAACAATTAGCCACTAAAAACCAACTTATTAGCAACTAATAATTACTTAAACTGATAGATTACAGCTGGCATCCCATCAAGGTGCCACCAACTTCCTGGGCACCAAGACTGAGCACTTTCTCAAAAATGGACACAAATGAGACCAGTAGCATGAGACTACAGAAGTTATTCCTTCAATCTTTGGGAATTTTATTCCAGGCAGCAGCCAGAAAGACAGCCTAGTCTTTTCTTTCTGGCCTTTGCCATATCTAAATATTGTTAGAAAGAAGAATTTCAGGCAACTTATTACAAAAGGGGCACATCCCACCCATCTCATCAACTCAGGCAATCAACTGAAGAAGAACCAGAGCTGATTTTAGGGCCTTGAATCCAAATTATCTTCCCATGGCAACCAGTCAGAAAATGGAAAACACAGTCAAACATCTGGGGAGGGCACCCATGTCCCACGGTGGGGGCATCACCTTGGGCTTATTCCAAGGAGGTGTGGTGGTAATGCTATTCATGAAATTGATTTCTCCCCACCCTAACTGTTGCATTTTGCTGGTTTTGATCACCCGGCAGGAAAGCATAAATAAAATCCTCTTAATGGCATAGTCATTTTTCAAGCAGGAAGTGACACAAGTTGACACCCAACCATTAACTTGACATGGGGTAGTAAAATCATTTGATTCTGCTGGCAGAATTTCATAGGAATTAACCAACTTGAAGATTTATTGCCAACATATTGCTTTCACTGTAAAGGCTGGTATGAAAAAAACAAAATGGACCGTTATCAATACTTATTGTAAAAGAGATTTTTTTACTATGGAAACACAGTAACTTAGGAAATCTCTGCTTTCTATAAGCATATTTTCCCCAGTTTTGCTTTTTTCCTGATTAAAAAAAAAAAATCTCAAAAGGGTATTTTAGAAGAGGCAGTTATTGTAAAGAGACAGAAAAATAGATGGGATTTACTGGGATGTGAATTTTACTCCCCCCCAAAAAATGAGCACATGTGCTGCAGCCAAGGGGATGGTGGCCAGAGTTCATGTCTTCAAGGATTTGGTTTTTTCCACTTATCCATTGAAACCTTACGAGGTCAGGAAGGCTTTTGGACCTGATGAGCACCTTCAGCCAAGTCAGGGAGAAGGAAGACTGAAGAGGCCATAGTGTGCTTGTCATGCTGTAATCCCACAGCTCTGTTAGCAGAGCCACCAAGGCCAAGGGAAGGGCTCTTGTGCACCCAGACTCTGGATTTTATCCTCCTGGTCCCATTCTGCAGAGCACACAGCTGAACAAACCCTTGACAGGCCCAAGGAGATTCTCCCCCAGGAAATTGTGCAGCTCAGGCTCCCAGCACAGGTGTGTTAGGATAACAACCATGGTTGTGTGCACAGGCGGGGGCAGCTCTGCCAGGCTGAAATCCAGCACATTTTCCTTTGCAGCAGCAGCCTCCAGCTTGGGGGAGCTGGGGTTGTTCAGCCTAGAAAAAAGGAGACTCAGAGGTGACCTTATCACTCTCTACAACCCCCTGAAAGGTGGCTGTGCTCAGGTGGGGTTGGTGTCTCTCCAGGCAGCACTGACAGGATCAGAGGACACAGTCTCAAGCTGCACCAAGGGAAATATAGGTTGGATAGTAGGAAAAAGTTTTTCACTGAAAGAGTGAAAAGTTCTGGAATGGCTGCCCAGAGAGGTGGTGGAGTCATCATCCCTGGATGTGTTTAAAAAAAGCCTGGATGTGGCAGACAGTGCCAGGGTTTAGTTGTGTTAGGGCATGGGTTGGACTCGATGATCTTGCAGGTCTCTTTCAGCTTAGTCTTTTTGTGAATTCTCTGAATTCTGTACCACCCTCTTGAGATGAGCCCCCTGAGCCAAGCCAGCTCCCCCCAGAGTGTCACTCAGTGCAGGGAGCAGTCCTTACCCCACCCCCCTGCTCCTTCATGCTCAGCCATGGTCTCACTCACTCACTCAGCCCTAATGCTTTGTATTCCAAGTATTGTTTAAAATCCTGCAGGGAGATCTTTCCAGCACCTCCAGACAGGAATGAAACCTGGATGCTTGCACAGCCGGTCTGACCAAGAGGTGACTGAAGCACTAATGATCAGCAGATGAAAGATGATGCTGGAGTTCCTGGGAAGGGATGGGCTGCCAGAAAAGGAGGGCAGATCCCACAACAGCCATCCTCGTTCCTTTGGCTGTCACCTTCAGTGCAAGGAGCACCACAACCACCGTGTCCAAATCTGATTGCTGCAGCTCCTGCGCTAACTAGGTGAGAGCTGATGTCTATTATTTTGGGCACAGATGAGCATTAAATAGCTCTGGTGGCTCCTGGCTCACATCCCATCACCTTGGAGCAGGAGGGAGTTGGTCCCAGATTTCGGGGAGAGCCAAAAGCCAGCTGCTGCTCTGGGGTCTGCACTGCCTCTGTGACTCCCCACGGCCGAAATTCCTGCATGAACCGACCCACAGCGAGAGGGCCTCTGAACCAAGGAGATTTATAAGCTCAGCAGCAGGAGATTTTGGGGGAGCAGATGTGGAGAGAGAGGGTCAAACGAGGTCACACTGGAAATATATGGCAGAAGCAAAAGCTTAGCCCAGTTGAAGTGAATTCTTGCTCAATGGCAAAACCATGAGACCATTCTTCCTCTTAAGAGTTTTTCCATGCCCTAACAAGCCTGGTGAGGAACTTAATGACATCTGTGTGTTCTTGCCTGAGCAAGGACCTCATGATTTGGCTGGATGCCATGAAAAAAAAGATGTCCAAAAGTTATGAAAATAAAGGTATTTATCTTCATTGTTAGGAGAAAAAAAAAAAAAAGCTGAGCCTTTTATTTCCCTCTCTTGGAGGATTAAACTCACAGATTTACAAAGAACTGGTTGATTACCAAAATAAATACATGGCCATGCCAATTTATAGGACACAAACGTAGGAAACCCATCCAACCATATCAGGCAAAGTGTAATTCATGTGAGGGCCCTCAGCATGTGCAAAGGGCACAGTGCATGTGGAACAAAGTACATAGGGAAAGCATGCTAGAAACCTCTATCTGCAGGAACAATTCCCAGTGCAGCGTACAATGGAGCTATAAAATAAATGGTTTGGCTCTCCACTGGAAGCAAAGCCCAACTGTTCTCAATGAGAAGGAGGATCATGTATCTTTATAATGAGAATTCAGTCATTTTTAAATGTTGGCTTTGCTCATATCACCACCAAATCTGTCTGCAGAGCTGACAGGCTGCAGACTTCATTTGGGTTTCTAGCTGTGATTAGACATGGCAGTGATGGATACCACAGGGTTTTCCAGGGCTTAGGGTTTGGGGCTGGCTTTTGTTTTTCAGTTGTTTGGGGCTCAGGATTGAGAGAGCTGGTGGGGGTATTTTTAGTGTCACTGTCCAATGAGGCTAAAAGGGCTCTTACCTTATTTTAGGAGCTCTGATAATGCACAGAGATGAAAGCAGCCCCTGAACAAGTTCCTCTTTATATTGGCAGAGCTGCCCCTTCTGCGATGAAACCCAAGAGCAGTTTCTGCTTTCAGTGCTCAGTGAGATGGAGCAGAACATGTTTACTGAGCCTGAACATACCATTGCCCTCAGAGGTGTAAGCACCACCCTTTGCAGCAGAGGTGATCCTCAGAGCACTAAAACATCTGCTGGCTCAGTGGAAAAAACAGCCCCACAATCATGTTAACATTCATGAGCGTGGCATATTCAGGAGTTAAGGGAACTTCCTTTCCTCTCTGCTGTTTCTTACAAGGGAGAATCACTTTCTGTAGCTCCCAGCACACACAGGAGTGATGCATTTCACAGCCAGAGCAGCTCCTTTCACAGTCCAACGTGAAGAAACCTGAAGTTGTCCATTAGAAATGAAGATGCCTTCACACAAGGCTTAAAGCCCCATTTGGAAGCTCTTTTTTCCCGGTCCAACCTCAGACTGCAAGGCTAATACAAGCACAGCACTTGTATTACAGTGGATGCAAAGCATCTATAGCAGCTCAGAGCTGTCCAAGAATTGAAAACAAACTGGCACAAGGAGGGCATTTCCAATTTGAAAACTCAGTTTCTCCCAATCTTTGCTCCTACTATTAAGACTAAAGGGAAGAAAGTTGTCTGGTTGCTTCTGAGGAAAAAAAGTCAATGTTATGATCTGTAGGGATTGCAGCCTGGACTCCAATGGGAAAGCCAAAGGGAATGATTTTGTCTTCTGCAAGCTGCTTCTCCACATAACCTGGGGATAACATCCCTGAACTTGTGACATGAGGTATTTGGAAACAGCAACTTGAGTATTTAGCCTGCCTGGGGGCACTTTTAGGTACCTGACCTGACATTGGAGCAGTGGAGACACTGAGCTGACAACATCCATGGAGTTCACAGCATGTTCTTTGCAAGTGGACATGAAGCAGCTCATAAAAGTGGTTCAGATCAGTTGCCAAGACCAAATGTTCTCAGCTGAGCTGATCTGGCACTCCACAGGGCTGGGTCTCATCAAAGAGGCTCTTTCTGTAACTTCAGAGCATTGTGTGGTCAAAGGCATTCCAGCTCTGCACAGGAGCTGGATAACCTTGGGTTCCAGCCTGCTGTGGCCTTCAGAGCAGCAGTGCATGGCCAGGGAGTGTGAGAGCAGCTCAGGAACATCCAGATCACACCACACTCCTTGTGGAACCATAGAATCATTAGGACTGCAAAAGATCTCCAAGAGCATCGTGTCCAGCTGTTAACTCTGATGCTGTTTGTTCTTCATGCAAGCACTGAAATCTGGTTGCAAATTTTCTGGGACTCCCATCCCTGCAGTGAAAATCATCCTGCCACTACACTGATGGAAAATGTAAAGGTGATGACCAAAAGTCCACCTTTGAAACCAAACAAAAGCACAGTTAGCTGAGCAGCTCTGCTGCTCCCTGTACCCTAGCATAGTGCTGCTGTGCCACTGACCAGCTGAAAATTCAATAAAGGGCACAGCAAAGCCAAGCAGAGCTCCAGTTCTCCCCAGCAGCATGCCAGCTGCTTCATCCCAGCACTTCTACCCCAGCTTTAGCCATCTGTCCACAGGCCTTGAGGCCAAAGTAAGAGGAGCCTTCCCAGTTGCAGCTTCTGGAGGAGGCCAAACTCCCTGTACATTGTGGGTTGTGAAATATATGAACTCCCAGGCTTCACATGAGCCCTGCTCTTCTGTGCAATATCACATGGCTTTTGGATTGGCCTGCCCTGTCCACCTCTCCCATGTGTTTCCAATAATTGCTTACATATGGAGGGCTTTCTTTTGTTTGCCCTGAGAAGGGACAAGCTGTTGTTCCCCCTTCCTAGATGAGGCTGCAGACGTGCACATCATTTTTATTGGTGTGTTTTATTGCCCCCACTTCTTTACAGCACACACCACAGGTCTCCCCAGCCTTCCCTTTCAGGCCACTGTTTACCCTCTCCCCTGTTAGGTCTCCTCATTCCCCATCCTCTCTCAGTCAAAACAGGGGCCCCTAATTAAGAGAATGCCTTATAAATCTCTCTGCATCCAAATAAGATCCAGAGCCTGGCTGGGGAGACGGCCCTGGAGACAGCGGGTGGGTCTGGCATTCCTCATGTTGCACACAAGGCTCTCTTCAGCACCACTGCCTGGCATGTGAGCTTTGCTCCCAGCACTGACAGCCACTGCCAGCACCCAGCTCCTGTGCCCACCATTTACAGCAAGCAGATACCAGAGGAACAGGCTGGACACAACCCACTTGGACCCACAAACCCTTGGTTGTGCAGAGCAAAGACTCAAGTTGGGATGCTGACCCTGCAGGGTTTGCAGGACCCCGTGGTGTGCATTGCTAGGGGAGGTGGGGTAACAATCTCTCCCCCAAAATGCTGGAGGATTCTGCTCTCCCAGAGATGTGGCCAGCAGACCCTTGGGTCAGGAGGTGAGCTGCATTCAGAGCTTGTTACTCCTCTGTTAGGGCACATCTGACTCTCAACACCCCCAAAAAGACACAAAAACCAGGATCCTGCCACCAAGCCCTGCCTGGATATGAGTTTGTGCCTTGTTTAACACTGACAAGTCCCAGCTCAGCACATCCATCACCCAAGCCCCCATGGAAGCCCCCAAGGCTGGGACAACTCAGTGGCTCTCCACTCTCTCCACCAATCTTGTTTGTGCAGGGAACACAGGTCTAAATCCAGGCAGGATGACCCTGCTGAGACATCACCATTGCACTGCCCAAATCACGTGTGGTTAAAGAAGAAGGTGCAAGTACCGCCCTCAAAACTCACACTAACACCAGGAACCTTGCTGAAAACCTTCTCCTCATGGGACAGGGGGGTTGGAGGCCTATAATTCAAAAAACACAAAGGAAAAGAGCAGCCTGAGACAGAGAAAACCCACGCCACTATGTCACCACGTTACTGTGTCCACGCTTGCTTACAGTCCTGACTTTTGATCAATACTGTGCCTGCCCAGGGACTTAAGCTCAGCCTGCAGTGGTGTCTCTGCATCACACTCACACACAATAATTTCCTCAGTGTGCATCTCTGGAAACACAGCCGGTGCCAGAATTCCTCGAAACCAAATCCCTGCTTGGGCTGGTGCCCAGGGCTCTGAAAGGGCCGTCAACATCTGGAAGCAGTGACACTGCACATCTGCACCAGAATTGCAGGATGGAGAGAGAACTACCTACAGGATCAGTTCTGTTGGTAATTAAATCCTAAATAGGAGGTCACTAGATGTGTTCACCCTCCCCAACACCGTAATGCTTGAGCTGACTCGTACACGATGCTGCTGGTGCTGCTGCTGGAAACAGGAAGAGGAGTAGATGGACTTTTCTTGCACTCATAACAGAAGTGCAGCTGGGGAGGCTGAGCAGGTAGGATAAATCTAAAGAAAACATCTCTAATTATCAAGGGAGTGATTTTGATTCTTATTCACACGGAGAATTACAAAGCAGATTGTTGCACTTGTTGTCAGCGTGACTCAGGGGATTAAATCAATGCTTTAAACAGAACCAGCACCTCTGGGACCAAACCAAGCTCATACAAAGCTTCTTCAGGCTTCCCACAAACCTGTGGAACACATTTTTTCCCCTCAGACTTCACAAGGCTTTTTTGCTATACCCAGCAAGATACCTTCCTGCTTCCAACACACTGGTTTGCTGGATGCCTGCTATGAAGGAACACAAAATATCTTCTGGTTTGGCTGGAAGCATTCCCTATTTAGAATTCTGGCATCATTTATACCTCAACATACAAGATACCTTTCTCCAAGCCATGTGACACCATATTTAATGTTTATTCGGTTTTGGGGTTTTTTTTTCTTCTTGAAGTCATTTAGGTTTCAGTACTAATGAAGTCCCAGTTTCCTGGCAGTGGGGTCAGATTTAGCAGATGGAAGAGAGGGCAAGGGGAGTGTGAACCCTCCCTGTGATTCCCCTCAGTGAGGCTGACCAGGCTCTGAAGTGCCTGGAATGGGTGACAGGAGTTTTATCAAGTCAACCAAAAGTCAGAGAAGCCAGGAGAATTTACAGAAGAATTGCTTCAGCTGCTGTATTTGTGTACTGACACCTCCTGCTTGGCCCCAGGACTATGAAATTTCAAAGAGGCATGACTTAATTTATGTATATTTTTCTATTATTTTTACATTTTTCATAGTGCAAAATGCCCCCTTTGATAGCCAAGATCAGGGATCTCGAGCACCCCAGCTACCCTGGCAGCTTGGGGAAATGTTTCCCCACGGTGATTCTGAGCAGAGAAGACATCCAGACCAACAAACCCACTGCTGCCACAGGCTATGGAACAGCAGGAGCCACCTGCACAGCCTGCAGGAGCCACGGCTCTGTATGCAACACAGACAGACAGAGATTTGCACAAAGAAAAACATTTGCAACCCTGATTAAACTCCAGGTAATGAGGCTTCCTGATGCTTATCTCTGATCTGAGAATTAGGCTCATTCCACTCGTGTTCTAAGGCACCTCAGATAAGGGCTGCTCTGCATTCCCAGTGACCCCAATCCAAAGCTTTTCCAAAACCAGAAGCTCTCAGGGCAGCAGTGCAGTAGCCTTCAGGAATATGTTTTGGAGAGGGTGGGGCAGGTTTATTTTTTGCTCTTTTTGCTAGTGAATAAACCCATTCTGTGGACACCCAGCACTGAAACGATGAGAGATCTGGGTTCAAAAAAGGTTTTTGTTTCGCTGTAAATCCTATTTATGGCTTAGAGTGCAGCTGATACGCCGTTAGCTTTTATTTCATTGATAATTCTGTGATTGTAGTTGAAACCTTGCAACTTAATGAGCTGATGTTATTACTCATACTGTGTGGCCATCTGGAACCAGTTTGGCCAGAGAGCCCAAAGCACCACCAGCCACCTGTAATGCATTAAGCCTCAGCCCAGTACCAGCTCGGTGGATTGGAAAAGCCAGGCCTGCATAAATACTAACCTGTGAGAATGTAATTGGAGAAGTGATATTTAAGAACTTAGAGTTTGCCAGAAATGCTCATTCTCAGGGGAATGCAGGCAGAGGCTTAAGGTTTAAAGCCAAGTGGTTTTTAGTTTCAACATTGTGAATCAAGAAAAATCATTGCATATGGATGTCGGAGTGTCCAAACCACTGGGTCTGTCCAAACAGAGCAGGCTGTGCCAGGGCTTCCCAAAACCAAGGCTCCCTCCTCACACCTGAGCCTCACACTGCACATGGTGCTCATTTACTGAGGTACCATCTCCAGACATTGCTCCAAAGGCACTGAAAAAAGGGGCCAGTGCTCCAGAATGCCTTGCAGAACATGCTGCCACCACCATGAAATAAAATAAAATTTTAAAATCACAAGAAATAACACCCAACAATCTGGAAAGGCACAAGAACAGCGTCTGAACATCCCAGCAAAATGTTCTGCTGAGTATTGTGAGCAGACAGGAGCAGCCTCTGGGGCAGAAAAGAGGAAGAGCAACAGCCTTGCCTGGAATCCTGTGCTGTGTCCCAGGCAGAGCCAGCCTTGGTGGCTTCCTGGAAGAGCTGCTGGTGAGCAAAAAGGTGGCTGTGTTGGCAGAGACATAACTCAGCATGGTTAATTACCACGATTCATTCTTGTGGTTGCTCTCTGCTCATTCTTGATTGGCACTTTCTGGGGGTTTCAGTCACTACTCAGATTTCAGAGATTTGGGTACAACACAATTCAAGTTAATTTTTTTTTTCCCTTCTGATTTTTTCAAATATTTTTGGAATTTCAATGGTAAAATATACATTGGGAATCGCTTTCCAGACTTTTTTGACACAAACACTGATGGCTGCAGCTCAGACAAGCTGTGACAGTGACTAAAAGCAGTTTTCCTGGTGGTTTTCCAATGGTTCAAGGACAATGGTTTCTCCTGCTGAGGCTTGATGGAGTTGGGCTTGACAATCCTTACGGGTCCCATCTAACTTGCAATATTTTAAACCCCCATGTTCAGTTAAAGACACACAAAACTTGGATGCTTCCAGGTAGGAATGCTAATCCAAAGAAATGGAGATGTGCAGCCCTTGCAAGGGTTTCCATTTCTTTTCTTCCCCTGTTTGTCCTGCACAAGGCAGCTTTGCAGAGCAGTTAATCAGGATGTCCAGTAAATAAATGAAGACTTGACTGGCTATTTGAGTACTTTGTCTTAGAAGAGGACACTTTAATGTTTCATGAGTTCCATGTAAATATACAAACACTGCATTTGTGTGAAAATCACATTTTATTCAGCATCGTGTGTATTTCACACACTCAGGATACATCACAATGGCTCAGCGTGGCCAGCATCATCCAAAGTTCAACCACCACATCCATATGTCTTGCCTGGATCTAGTTTGTGTTTTATTTATATATATTTTTAACGCACTTTGGTGACAGAAATGAATCCTTTTTAGATGAAGGCTGCAAGTACCTTTTTCTTTTACCCCTGCCTAATCCTGAACTGCTTTGAAATTCACACAGAGTCATAAAAGAGAAAAAAAAGAATGGGCCAAGGAGAATTTTGTCTGCTCTGGTTTTGATATAAGTGATGCAGTGCAATATAAAAGAGTGTCTGCCCAAAGCCCACGATAACGAAAAGGTGAAGAGGTTTCATTTTAAACCCCAGAGTGTGGGGGATGTATTGGCTGAGAGTTGGGGGCAGGTCATGCATTCCTCACAGACAGAGGCTTTCCAATCCCATCCCTGCCAGGAAAACACCCTGATCTTTTCCTGCCCATCCCCATGGCCAGGTGGGAGCTGCAGGGGAGGTGGCACATGCCAGGGGTCGTGTCCTTGTAGAAGACATTGTCCCTTTGCCATGGTGACAAAAGCCCCTGAGACCCACAGCAGAACATAGAGAACTAAAACAAATCCCAAAAGAAGAGATGAATTTCCATGTGGATGTGCAGAAAATGGATCTAGTGACTTTTTAAATTTATTTTCTTTATTATGTGTCAGAATGTATTATGATACAAATCTTTTTGGCTTGCAGTCTTCTCTTCATGCATTCATTTCTTCATTATCCTTCAGACTCTTTTTTTTCCCCCAAATTTCAGCAGATTTTTCAATATTTTGCGGTGGAGTTTTGAGTAATTCCATGCACAAAACTGTCCAAGGAATTTTTCTTTTTAATAGTTCTTTGTGGGTTGACATCCTGCAAACACACTTGAGTGGGAGTTCCATCAAAAATGCAGATGTCTCTTAAGCTGGGTGAAGATTAAGATGGGAGGATAAAAACCCACAAAAATTTTTGAACCTTTCACAAAAGCATTTAGAAAATTTACTGAAAATTCCCCATATTTTCTGGGAAATTATTACTTTAAGAAAAAAAAAACACAGCAATGTTCCTCTTTTTCCCTGAAATGTATTTGTGTCTTGGACTGTGATAAAAATCCCTCTTGCCAATTTTTTTCAGTCTGAGCATCCATAACTCTGCTTATATGGAGGCAACAGGAAGAAATCCCATAAAACCTGACCTAGTAGAAGGTGTTGCCTGGGGCAGGGGGGTTGGAACAAGGTGATCTTTAAGGTTCCTTCCAACACAAACCATTCTGTGATTCCATGATCATGCCCTATATTTTTTTCTTGTTGTAAACGTGGGGATTCTACCCTAAATTTGCAACTCCAGGTAAGTCTGACTTCTTCCCTACTTTTTATTTCAAGTTCCTTATCCCAGGTGTGCATCCCACAGGTCTATTTGCCATTTTCCTGACCTTGTTACCATCCTTCCAACCCCCTCTTTTGCTACTCCACCTGTGTTTCTTTGATATATAGGATCTCTGAGGTTGGGATGGAAAGATTTTTTTATTCCAAATTTCTTTCACACTTAATCAGCCACAGGAAAAAAAAAAAAAAAAAAAGAGTGAGAAAAAGAAAAGGAAATAACAACAAAAAAGCAGGATTCTTGAGAAGCTCAGTTTGGAACACATCAGTCACAACACCCTGAAATCCTCCCTTTTGCTGATAAATAAGAGAGTGGACAGTGGATTTGCTCTAGGAATAGCAAAAATGCTTTGCTACTCTGCAGCTTTTTCATTCCCAGCTCAGATTTCCCGGAGCTCAGAAGTGTGGGCATGCAGGAACTGCTCACAGGCAGCCCAGCATTTGGCTGTCAGGATAAAATTCAACCTACACTCAATGCCTACGAGGAAAGAAAAATAAGGAAACCCATCTATATTAACTGGCTCACCCTGGGTCCCACAAGTTTTCATTCACAGCTTTCCCTGCCAGCCTTGCACCGTCACAAACTGAAATGTTCAAAGCTTTATCCCTCCAGAGGCTTTCCCTTCATATAAAATCCAGGTCTATTGCAATGCATCCCTGTGGCCCCATGCCAGCCAGGGCTGGACATCTGCACACACACCACAGCAAGAAACTTGCTCAAAAAGGGGGAAAAATGTTCTTTCATAGACTGCACTATGTTAAGTGGAGGTGCTTCTCTTCTGGATGCCTGCTCAGGGTCATCTCCAAACCTCAGCAGCCTCTGGGCCATCTGACTTAGCTAAAATCTGTCCTGTGATTTCCCCCAGCTGTACCAAAAGCAAAAACATCCCCCACTACATACACAAGTGCCTTTTCCAATGGCAAAACCAAATTTCTGGGTTTGGGTCTCTACAGAAAAACCAAATCTGGCTCAGTTTTTCTCAGCAGCTGCCTTCTATTGTATGACTTGCACCTTGCTCCTGTCCCTCATGTGGTGCATGAAAACCTAGAAAACAAACCCATCATGATTTATAAATAATGTTGGGGAAAAGAAACAAACAGCAAACCAAAGCAGAGAGCTTGCTGACACATAACATTCATGGTTTGGCTGATCATTTTGGCACCTTACACCTTCAGGTGTCTCTGACCACAGGAGGGGGCTTGGAACAAGATGACCAAAACCCTTCTGGGATTTTATGATCTGGACTCTAAATCACCCTATGAGTAAATCACCCCACAAACAAGCTGCCTGTGCAGCCTAGCACCAGAAGCTGGGGAGCAGGGCAGGGATTCCCATCCTTCTTCTATCAGCACAGGAACCTCTTGATAAAAGTGATAGAAAAGCAATCCAAAATTACATCCCTGCTGTGAGAAAAACCAAGCACCAATGCTGCAGACCCATGACCATTCATCCCATTACTGCTTCCAGACATTGTCATTCATCTCCCAGCAGCATCCATTCCCACTCGAAGAGAGCAGCACAACACTAAGGAGAAAAAGCAACATCCCCCATCCACAAACACACTTCTTTGTAAATATTTGGAGAACATGCAAATCCTCAAGAGAGAGGGGCAAAGCCGTGAGAGCGTCAGCGATGGTTCTCGTTGCCTTCCAAACCCCAAACATGAGCAGTTATGGTCTTTCTCCACGTCTTTCCTGCAAGGAGGGTTTGTTATTGCTTTATTCTTGTGGTGTGGGGATGTTGGGCTTCGCCTTGACACTTTATGGGACTTTTAAACAGCAGGTGTGCAAGATGCAACCTCGGGTCAGCCAGAGGGGATGAAAGGCTACATCCAGACAAAGGGAACAAAACAAAACAAAACAAAACAAAACAAAACCACTCCTTTTCATGGCTCACAGCTGGTGGTGAAGGGGCTGGAGCCCTCCCAGAAGCCGGGGCTGCCAAGGTGTCCCACAGGTGGCAGCTGGGACAGGAGGGGAGCGGCTCTGCCACCTCTGCCCCCATGGAAGTGCTTATCAAGTGGAAGGAAGTTATAATAAAATTTACAGCAGTCCCTCAAAGTACCGTTGTTTGTGTGTTATGAATGGCTTGTGCTGTCCCTGCTGGAGGAGTGGCAGTGATTGATGTGCTATTTAGATAAGCTGAGATCCGTGCCCGGGCTGTTGTGCCCTCCCTTCCACCTTCAAAGCCACCGCAGGCCTTATCAGGGCCACCACCAAAGCAGCAGCTTCCAGAGGTATCCACAGCAGCAGCTTTTCCCATCACTGAGATCAAACACTCCCTCCTGCCTGCAAATGAAAAACTGGCTGGAAAACAAAGTGGCCATCCCCTGCCTCCAGTCCTGAGGGACATCCAGAGCAGGCACATCCAGCACAGGTCCCATCCCTTCCTGGCCACCCCAGCATGGGACAATCCCACTGGGATGTTGGTTTCGAAGGGATGGAATGGTGAATGGAAGATGTCTGTGTCCTGTCAGAAAAAAAGAGCAGCATTACATGGTTTATGTTTTGAAAAAAAAAACCCTTTTATTTTAGATTGTGACTTTGGAGAGCCTGGGGTGAGTTCTGTTTGGGCAGCAGCAGATGCTGGGGTCACACATGGCAGAGCAGCCACCGAGCAATGCAGGGGAGAGTGGCACTGAAGGGACCAGAAAAGGGACTCTGCTGCTTGCTGGCACTGAGACCCAGTGACCACATTGCCCTGTTCTCCTCCCAGACATTCCTCCAGCAAAGCTTTTCCCACTCACCCTGCATCTGGGGGGCTCTGACTGCTGCTCTGTGCTCCTGCAGGATGATATTGTGCTCTGTGGTCCATCTTTGGATACCCAAAAAAGGACTCACAGAGTCAACCCTGCTGTCTCTGGGCTGGTTGTGGCTCTCTCTTTCTTCAAAAACCTGCAGAGTTTAGGTTTCTTTTCTTTTTCCCCCACTTGCCTTCTCTCTTTGGTAATTTCAGACAAGCAGCAAGGCCTAATCTCACTCATTCAGTCTCTCTAAAACATTATTCTGTCCAGGAAAGCACTCAAATCTCTCTTTGCATCCTGAATATTTTTCCCCTGTGATGTGGAAGTTTATGTATCCTTGAAAAATCCATGTCCCTGTTTCTGAGAGAGCCTAGAGGGAGCAGTTCAGAGGATTGGGCAGCAGCATGGCTTGTCTCAATTGCAGCAAAGTTGTTTTTCTTGCCCCTAATCTCTTCTGTGCATTGCATTTCCTATCTGATTCATAAATGAGCGAATTTACTGTAGTCATTAGAGTTTTACTTCAGAATTAAAGGCAGGCTAATACAAAACTGTGCACATATCAACTTTGACTTTGCTTTTGTTAAGTCAGATGTTTCTTAATCAGAACCATATTTTATGCAAAGTCTGGTAATTTTAGGCACCCTAAAAAAAAAAAAAAGAAAGAAAAAGTAGTTAACCTTCCATTAAATATCAACCCCTCATCATTGTAAACAACTCAGCTCAAGACCAGTGATGTGGCATTTGCTTTCCCAAATGCAAGTGTTTGTTTCTATCTTTTTATAAATGACAATGTCTCTGTGGCCTTTCCATTTTAGCTGATGCTGAGAAATGGAGTACAAAGACACAGCCAGACTGCTTTGGCTGCAGTTCTGGCTCTTCTGGAGAGGTTCAGAGTCCCATGCTTAAGGGTGGCTCTGAGGTTCAAGTAGAGCTCCATGGATCAGCGTGCTTGAAATGCAGAGAATTCCTCAGCAGTTCATTTGGAATGCTGATATTTTGGGCTCTGCACTGCTCCAGCTGGGGATGCAGAAACGCTGCCATGTGCAGGCTTCAGCCAAGCCCCAGGCAAGCTTGGGACTCAGGACTGTGGGGCATTCTGTGGGGCATCAGCCTGGATGAGAGAAAACATGATTTCCAAGAAGCAGCAGAGGCTGGAGACAAATGTTGGAGAAGAAAGGTCACCCTGGCTTGCAGGTGCTACACCTCGCAAGGGGCTGCTCCCTGTGCACAGTGCAGGTCTCCCTTCCTTCCCAAGTTCCACTCTTCAGTCCCATGAGGAAGGCTTGGGTACCATCAGAGACTTTAGGCAATATTAAATGCCTGTGTCCATCTGAAACAATCCCTGGTTTTCCCTGGGTTTGCAGCTGCATCAGCATCACCCTTTACAAGGTCCTCAGTTGCCTCTGCATCTTTTGGGGCTTAAATGCCTTTCCAAAACAGGACCCCATGCAGAGGGCAAATCCCCTCAGACCTTTTGAAGGACTTGTCTTTAAGCCTGGAAACACCAAGCAAACCCTTCCCAAAGCTATGGCCTCAGTGGCATGAGTGCTATTCCACTCTCCTCCTCTGGAAGCACCCAGGTTCCCCAAACAGGACAATTACCCTTCCTGCTCAGTATCAGGTCTAAGCACAGATATTTCTTCCTGGCAGCAAGTGCTGTGTTTGCTGGAGCTGCTTTTGCCCTGGTCAGGTCACAGGAAAGGGAAGACAAGCTCTGCAAGGTGAAATGTGTCCTCACATGGGCCGGTTCCAGGAGAAAGAGGGTCAACAATAGGAAGATGCCAGCACTAAGGGAAAGGTTGGTTTCCCATTTCCCCCAAAGCCTGCTCCAAAAGCTTCCAGTTGCATGCATTTCATGATTCTCAGATTTTGGGTTTGAACCTGAGGCTGTTGATGCCAATCCCACTTTTCCCATTTTTCCCCACTATCCCATGCTGGAGCTCTGAGCTGCTGCCTGGCACAGGTATTTAAATGGCCAGAGAAAGGATTTAGTGGCCCAGGAGACTTCATGCAGCCATTGCATCCCTGTCTCTGCTCCAGCCACAGGCTCCCACACTGGCCACAGGGCTAAAAATAAATCAGTGGTGTTTAAATCAGAAAGCAAGATGTGCTTTTTCTCTCACCCTGCAGGTTCAAGCAGTCACAGCAAAAATAACAGATTTGTTTTGTTTCTTTCCTCAGCTTATTTTAATCCTCATGTGGATAGTTATGGAATTGTGGTAGCACATTTATTGACTCAAAGTATTCTCTCAGAAGCTGCAGTCCCACTTGAACCCACAATTTTACTCAAGAAACTATCCCTCTCCAAACAGCAGCCCCAGTTTCATGCTCATAAATAATAACAGTAGAGAAAGAAGAAAAGTCTAAATAAGATGGAGAGAGGGTTCAATAACAAGCACAGCTCACTTTTCAAAACAGCCTTACAAAAATGCTGTTTGTACCACAGGTCCCAGCTGGACAATATGAGGAATGTCAGGAATCTGATTTCTAGAGACCAATATTTGGAGAGAAGGCAGTTTTTAGGACATACTTGATGATAGGATCCTGCAAACAGTTCTATAAATCACAGCTGACTAGCAAACAGCTTCTTTGGAGCTCCAGAACCATGGCAAGGGATGTACATTATCTGTTGCATTGGATTTGTGTCTCTTACATGAAAGTTTATTTCAAAACCCAAGTACTTGATGAATATCTCAGCTCTTCCAACCAACAGGAGGAAGGTGCTTGTGCTGAGCTTGTATGTCCACGGGTTCATTTGGCTGGTGCACCAGAAACGAGAGAAAAATAACATTTTTGTGGTAACAACTCTAACTTATTTACACCAATGTGAAAAAATATTTACTTCCAGCACAAATGACCTGCTCGTAGTGGTATGAGTGATTTGTGATTTGCCAAATCACAAATTTGAGTGTCCTCAGCAGCAGCAGTTTGATCCCTTGCTGAATTGACATTTCTAAGATGCTTTATGAGCTTGAAAGCCATTTCTGAAGGTGAGGAAAGTGGGAGGTTTGTCCCTGACCTGCACCCTGCTGAAGGAATTAGGAACTCTCATCTGCTAAGCTGACATGACCCAGTAATGATTTCTCCCCCGGCTTTCCTTCTTTCTTTCATCTCCCCACTCAATTTTCCTGCTCAGCACACAAAATCTCTGCTTTTCCTCCCTGACTCATCGCCACAGTCCCGTGGGGCAGCAGTCAGCAGGGTCCCCCCTCCACCAGCATGGCTGACAGCCAGGGCAGTGCAGAAACTGCAGGAATTCAGCCCAGTTTTCCACGTGGCACCTCCTAATCAGCAGCACCCAGAGGCAGAGGTGCAAAGGCATCTCCTACCCGTGTGAACTCCCCTAGCCAGGGATCAGCCGTGCCAGCCAGCCATGGAAAGAGACCTCCAGAGTGAATCTAAGGCCCCCAGAGTGAATCCAAGATTTCCAGAGTGAATCCAACACCTCCAGAGTGAATCTAAGGCCTCCAGAGTGAATCCAAGATTTTCAGAGTGAATCCGAGGCCTCCAGAGTGAATCCATGACCTCCAGAGTTATTCCAAGGCCTCCAGAGTGAATCCAACACCTCCAGAGTTATTCCAAGGCCTCCAGAGTGAATTCAAGGCCTCCAGAGTGAATCCAAGATTTCCAGAGTGAATCCATGACTTCCAGAGTGAATATGAGGCCTCCAAAGTGAATCCAAGACCTCCAGAGTGAATCCAACACCTCCAGAGTGAATCCAAGACCTCCAGAGTGAATCCATGACCTCCAGAGTGAATCCATGACCTCCAGAGTGAATTCAAGGCCTCCAGAGTGAATCCATGACCTCCAGAGTGAACCCATGACCTCCAGAGTGAATCTGAGATCTCCAGAGTGAATCCAAGGCCCCCAGAGTGAATCCATGACCTCCAGAGTGAATCCAAGGCCCCCAGAGTGCATCCAAGGCTCCCAGAGTGAATCCAAGGCCTCCAGAGAGAATCCAAGACCTGCTGGATGTGAGTTCATTGTGCGCCTGTGGCCCAGAGGTCAGGATCTGACACAGGATCTCCCTGAGGGTGGATGGAATAATGAACACGCTGACTGTCCCCTGGGAGGGGAGGTGACCCTGGGAGCTCCATCTCCTTCCTGGAGGAGGACATGTGCTGGCCACGAAGCCAGGGGTTCTGCAGGCTGGACTATTGGCCTTCCCCCTTCTCCCAAGTGAGTGGGGAAGGTGAAACAGCACAAATAGAAACAACTGAATGAGGCTGAGTGTTGGGAGACATCCCCCTGATGTGTGGCCAGCACAGGAGGGGCATCACAACTCTGGCACTCTGCCCTCTCCTGAGCCTGCCCCACACCATCTGCACCTTGGGAATGGGCACCACAGGAAAAGCCAGGAGGTTCTCCAGACATCTCTCATGGCCACAGAGCTGTTCCCTGGCTCCCTCACTGGGTGTGAACACCCTCCCCACTCTCCCTGGTGGTACCCAAGATCATTCTCCCTGCACCAAAGCCCCACGACATCAGGATGTCTTCCTGGTGCTGCCCCATATCCTCAGCCATATCCTGCTGTCCCCAGTGGCTGAATTCCCCCTAATCCAGTGCTGTCCTGAGTGATTAACCACCCCTACACCGCCCTACAGAGGGACCAGCTGGATGGGTGACTTGAGAGCAGCTTTGCTCCTGACACGCCTGGGCTTCGCCTGGTGAGATCGAAGGGTGAAGCTAAAAACATAACTCACCAGAGAGCACATTTTTGCATTTCAAAGAAAAAACAATTTTACTTGCTAATAAATGATTTGTTTATTTACCCTTTCCTCCCAGAGAATGGTTTCATGGCTGTAAGTCCAGATAACTTATGCTTGTCTTTAACCCGCGTGTGACTTCGGGGTCACCCATTTGGGGAAGTGTAGTATTTCTTACCCTGGTAGGCAGCAAAAATAGGCTGGACTCTTGCCAGATGGGAGGCTTGTTGGAGACACCCAAGTGGCAGTCTGGCTGGTGGCCACGCAGAGCAGGGAGGTCAGGGGCCATCCATCAGGTTGGGTCCTTTCTGGGTGAACAGGCTCGAGTAAATAAGTAGTTAAGCCGCCTGCTCCATCCCTGGAACTGGAAAAGCCATTGGGAGTGGTGCTTTCAGTACAGCACAAAGTGTCAGCCCAGTTTGTTTTGTTTGCTAATGTGGCCCAACAAGAGGCTGCAGGGTAAATGCAGTCTGCTGGAGAACACGCAGTTCCTGGACAGGTTTTGAGATGTGCCCAGTAGTGACCCCGTTTCCCTGGACTGCCATGAGGGCTGGGGTTTTGGTTTGTTTGCTTCCCCTTTGCTTTGTTTCTAATGCAGAGCAGACCTCATTTGTTGTAACAGGAAAACCGAGGGCTCTATTAAAGTCATGATTATGCAGCTGCCAAATATTCAGGGTGTTTGAGTTGGGATTTTTTTTCAACGAGAAAAATACCCCCCGCTCCCCTTCACAGGTAAACCTATTAAACGCTTTTCAAAGGTCAGTTCTTCCTCCCATCACCCTCGTGCCAGAAACAATTGCTTCATATTTTGGTAATTTTGAGGTGAAAACAGTAACATCTCAGCAATTCAGAACTGAAGTGCCTCAATTCAGGCTCTCAATGGAAAATAAAATTTCCCAGTGAGACATTTAAGTTTCTCCAGGAGCTCCAGCCACCACCCAAGGAAAAGTCTGCAGTGCTCTGGATGCCCTCTGATTAATCCTCCTTGCACCCTCGGTGTACAGAGGGTATTAACCTCAATTTACAGATCAGGAAAATGAGAGAGGAGGGAGATGAGTGACAGCTGTAATGAACACACTGCTTCACTCAGCCAAGGATTACAACCCATGGACCCCCAGCTCCCAATTCCCTAATTAGTAAATGGCATAGCTCCTCCAATGGACCAGAAATGAGCCTTTTTGGAGTAAAACAAAATATTTCCCTTCAGATGCCTGGGTTCCTGCAAAATACCTTGCTGCTGACGGTGATTACAAGCCCTACTCCTGCCACTGCCACCTCTCCTGGTTCTGTTGGTGACAAATCCATCTTCAGGGAGGAAATATCTGCTGTCACACCACATCATAGGAGGAAGCATTACAGAAATGCAGCTATTCAGCACTCTTGGGGGATCTGGACGTGCCCCCTCCCAGGCTGATTACAGCTCCCATGCTGGTTTATTTGCTGAGTGTTTAGGTCTTGGTGCCAATGGAAACCCAGCTTCATCAACCTTTTCTTATTTTCTGGCATGAGAGCATAAATTTGATTAAAAATTAATTCAAGTCACCTCAGTAGCTTTGTAGGTCTGTGACAAGTGCAAACCAACACTTCTCTGTGGATGGGATAGTTTTGTGCATGTGCTGCATGTAAATTGTGTCTTGGTTCAGGCAGCAATCCCAGCCAGGAAAACCCCAGTGATCCCAAAGCATTGCCCATGACAGCTGATTTCACTGTTCCATCTTTTCTAGCAGTCCAGAAGAACAGCTCACAGTAAATTAAATATCCATTAACTATTAATGGGTATCCATTAAATATTTCTTATCTATGCACTTTTAAACCTCAAACTTCCATAGATGTTTTGGGTTTAGCAGAGTGGTTGGCACATTTTCCAAAACAAAGTTGTTTGGTTGTTATTTTGCTGCTTTGGAGGTTTTTTCTCCCAGAAAAAGAATAATTTTCTCAAAAAATCTATAAGCTTCACAAAACTTATATCAAAAAGAAGCCCCCTTCACAAAATGCATTCTGATTTTCTTGCAATGGAAGGATAGACATAACGCTGGCTGGCACATTTCATCCTTCTCTTTCATTTGCAATACAATGATGTAATCTTAGAGAAGGAAAAAACAGTTTTATTGGTGAAAAAAATCCGTTTATTTTTGGGTTTGAGATATTCTTCCCCTCTGGAAAAATGTTTTCTTTCCTGTAATTTCAGAACGTGTTTTCTCTAATTTCAGATTTTTTCCATAAATAACAAGTCTGATTCCTGCCCTACTCTCTTGCATCCTTTATGCAGGATCCTCCCAGGAATGGCATGCCTCAAGGATTAAAGAGATGTAATGTTTGGAGAGAGATAAAGATTAAGTTCACTCCGTTCCTAGACCTCATGCCGGCTCCGAGCACAAGACTGAATTTCACTTTGTATGAGTTATCACAACTGAAACTGCTCTTCGGTGGAAACCACTCTGCAACCATCCATTTGCAGTTGTAAAAGTCAATATATTTAAGCCTGCGGTGCATAACAATGACCCCTATGGATCCTCAAACGTTTTTCTTGGATCGGTGTAAGCCTGTTTTTAATATATTACTCATCTAAATTGTTCCTGGGACTTGATTATTTGCTGGAGTTAAATATCCAATCTTTAAAGATTGTTAAGCATGTGCACACTGAATTCCCCACTGCAATAAGCTTCATTTAGCTCAACTAAAACTGCCTTGCCATAAAAATATGCTTTAAAATATCCCAAACTAACTGCTCTCTTGGTTGGTGGGAGCTCCCCAGGCAGGATTCCTTAGTGATGATAATCTCTGGTTTTGGCTGGCTCTGTTTGGTCCCTGGAAGAATAAAAATCCAGTTTTCACTGAGCTGCACACCGAGAGGGCACAGCCACCCCCTCTCCCCTGCAGCATCCTTCCCATAGCACACGGACACTGGATGTTCCCCCAGGAAAAAGAAAGCGTGGCGAGCCAAGCGATCTACAAAACAATATTGATTTATGCCGTGTCTCTGAAAAGCGGATGAAATCACCCTGGCTTGTCGGAGCCAGGGCTCGCTGCATTCCTCGCAGTCACCCCGGCCCTGGAGAGCCCTCCTCGCTATTCAAAGGCAAATCCCTGCACACCCAGCCCAGCGCCGGGTCCCTCCCTTTGTCACCATCAGCTCCCGGGGCAAAGCCCGCCGGATTCTAAAGCCCATCAAAGGCTGCTCAGCCTTTGCCTGCTCTGCTTCCCAAGCCCCAGCTCCTTTTCATCGTGCTGGTGCAAATTAGGGAGCAGCCTATTGAAGGAGATGAAGCTGGAGCAGAAAAGAACTGGGCCAAAAAAATAAACCATAATCAGAGTTCAGCAGGCGACTGTTCTCTCTGTCTGTTTCTTCCGCAGAAAAGGAGAACTGGGTCATCCTGAAAATCACTGTACAAAGCCCGGCATTTCCCCCCCTCCTCTCCTATATGGGAAGGCAATTGGGCAATCATGCGAAAAACTGCATAAAGTTCAGCAAAATGTGGGGAGTTTTTCTTCCCCTCCTCCTCCTTCTCTGAATAATCTCCCCTTTTGCTCCACAGCAATGAATACTAACAAGGAGATTTCGGTGTGTTTTCCGGTGGTGTTCAGAGCAAGTGCCAAACATTTATTTCCAAAACTTGAAGCTTTGCAAATTGCTCGCTTTTGTGGCTTTGAAGTCTGGGGGGGAAACACCCTAATTTATGTGCCTTTGATTGATTTTTGTGGAAATGCAGAGTGTCTTTATCTCAACCATACAGTCAGATTTCTGTGGTTTTGACCACAGAGCCTCCCTACAGTTTCAACAGCTTGATATCCAGAATTAATAAACCTGATGTGTACATGCTTTCACAACCCCCTTGTCTTATTCCCCCAGGGAAAAATATCATCTGCCCTATTGTTCACTGCTCAGATTTACCCCCCCAATATCTCTCCCATCAACATGTGATTAATCTCCCTAATCCAGCAGGCACCTCTCAGGAACTCAAGATCTTTTACAAGCCCTAATTAAGCCTTGCAACATCCCCGTAAAATAGGTTGAAGCCAGGGTTAAATGATTTGCCTGAGGTGACAGAGTAAATCAGAAGCAGGGGTAGAAATGAGACAGAAAGCTGCTGTCCCTGAAGCACGTGCACGGCTCCCAGGATCAATGCAAGATACCAAAATCTTTATATTTCTCTTTGAAGATAAGATGCTACAACCACAAAAGCCATGGCAGCCATGCCATGAGGCTTCCCCAGCTCTCAGGAATCTGCCTCCATCCCTTCAGCCTGAGCATCACCTGTGAGTCCAGCACCTCTGTCTGCCCATGGTCCATGTCTGTGCTTCCCCATCCTCCTCCTCCTCCTGGCTGCTGCCAGCTGAGAGCTGAGCCCTGCCCCAGACCCATCTTTCATGAGCCACCTCTCCCCATTTGACACCCAAATTGAAGTCAGAGCCTTGTCACTTGGCACATCATCAATTCTAGGGCTCAAGGCGGGAATCAGAGCCAGGTGTGAGGATGTTGGGGTCTGGGCTTCTCTCCCCCTTCATTTGGAGGGGAAAAATCACATCAACAAAGGTGAATCCAGTGACACATTCTGGGAGGCCAAAGCAGCAAAGAGGAGGGAAAATCCATCACTTTTTTTCATGGCCTGGGAGGTCCTGTTACTTTGCCAGGGGTCTTTTGGTGGGATCACTTATTTTCTAGACTCAGAATTATTCTCATGCAGGTGGTAGGGAGGGCTCTATTCTTCCTCTCCTCAGAGTTATGAAATACAGCATGGGTTCCTGAGGCTGATTTTCTTTCCTCCCAAGAAAGACCTTCCCTTTGTTTTTTCTTAATTTGCCCCAGATTTTCACATCAGAATCCAACACTAAACAAACAAACAGAGCGAGGTGAGCTCAGTTGGTTAGAGCATGGTGCTGATGGGGCTGATAACTACAAGGGTGTGGGTTTGATCCCTGGTTGGGCCACTTACTGAAGAGTTGGACTCGGTGATTCTTGTGGGTCCCTTCCAAATCAGAATATTCTGTGATCCTGTGAACTCAAAATCAATGTTCCCTCAGCTGGTTTAGAGGTTTCCTCAATGAGCCAGCAGCAAACACAGACCAGCAGAGGTAGAGAGATCGCCCAGTTGTATCCACCAAAGTGGGCTGTGTTGGGAAGTTTAAATGCCCACAGCTCAGGAAAGCATCCCTTTTCCTGGGCAAACAGATTTCCCTTATCCTTCTCCACTCTGCTCATGTATATCCTTCAATGTATTCCTAAAGGTCATCCAAGGTGATGTCATTCCTAGAAAGTTCTTTCTCCCCCAGGACTTTTCATCTCCTCTCACATCTTTACACAGCTTGGCATAATATTGAATAAATAAAACATGACCAGTTTACAAGGAAATGATGGTCTGAAGCCCTTGGCATGCCAGGTCAGCCAGGGACAGAGGGAAGGAGCCAGAGGATCATCCCTGTGTGGCATTACTGAAAACTTTAACAAGAGCAAGGAAAGCCAGCACATTCCCACTTTTGAGGGCATCTGTCTCAGCTGTTTTCTTGGGGCTCAGCTCAGATCTTTGGGATTCTATTTTCTCAGGAGCCAGCTTGCATCTTTGGCATATATTTAGGTTGGGGAGCATCCCAGGGATGTCTTGCAAAGAGTTTAATTATTCATACATAAAACATTACCCCTGGGCACAAAGCACCTTTCCAGCCTGGTCCACCCCCTGTCCCTGGAGACAGGGCAGTGTGCCAGCTGATGTCCCCAGAAGGCTGGTGAAGCTGGTGGCCCCACATGGCATCCCTGGGGACAGCCTCGCGTGCCTGCCCATGTCCCTGCTCCCAGGAACAGCTTGTGTGCAGGTGTGCTCTGCTCCCAGCACAGCACCAACATCTGGGTGAGTGGCACACCACAGCACTCAGGCATCCCTGCCTCGAGAGATCTCCTGGGAGCTGCAGCAAAAATCCCCCTCTGCTGTGCAGTTGCTGCAGCCACTCCATCTCACACAGGCTGTGCACCAGCACAGAATTCCAGAGGCTCAGCCCATCCCTGTCCCATGCTCCGGGTCTGGAAGCAGTTAATGCACAAGGTGCCAGGAAATGGGGCTAAAAATATGCTGCATGTTTGCTCTGTAGAGCATGCCATGCTTTCCACGCTGGTTTTTCAGTGGGATTCTTCAAATCAGCCCTTACACAAAGTGGGATTTTTTTTTCCCCCTGTACCTATTTCAACATCCCAAACAGAGCCACAGGCAACGGGTGGGTTCTGCCCTATCCTCCTGCAGGGCCAGTGTTCCCAGCTCTCTCGATCCTTCTGGTGGGTTTTGCAACATTTGGCTATTTTGAAACCAAGATAAATTTCCAGACCCATGTTTACAGCAAAAGGCTTGAAAGCACAGATCCTAAACCCAGGAAAGCCAATAGACACAACTCTAATTGCAATGTTATTCTAATTCCAGCTATTTTAATTAAGCACTTGGGTTGGCCCTAGGATTGTGCTTTTTTCCCCCCTGCCTTTTGGAATCATTTCCAGAAATATGAATAGTCTCAACAGCTGGGCAGGAAAATCGGAAATCAAAAGTGTGCAGAAAATGCTAATTAAAATGGAACCAAACTGCGGAAAGCTCAGCATTTTCCATGTCATGCTTTCCTGTCTGGCTTGGCTCTTCTAAATTCACCTCTCCATGCTGCAGCAGGAGCTGGGCTGGCAGCATCCTAGGGCTGAGACTTTGGGAAGAGAGACTATTCCCTTTTCTTCCCTTTCCAAAGACACAGGTCAGAAAGTTCCACCAGCATGGATCTGGTGGCTGGGTACAGCCATTTCCCTGAGCCAGTCTTGGAAGTGTTCCTGTTATCAAGGGAGTAAAATACCCCTTGTTCCACAAAAAGCAGTCAGGAAACAGTTAATCCCAATTAGCTCAAACCAGCAGATATCATTCTTTATATTTTGGCAGTTCTCGTTTTGAAGGAAAAAATATGTTTGTATTCTTGGAGTCTGCCTGAACAATAAAATCAGATGCCAATTTTCTGGTCTAAATTAGGTGAAAGACCAGACTTTTTATCATATGTGTGTGTCTGCGTGTGCTGTTGGGCTACATGTTTATTTTACTCTTCAGTGTATTTACCACGGAAATCACGGCCTGCCCTGCACATGGCTCAGCCTGGCAGCCTGGTTCATTCACTGGGGCTGGAAATTCAACCTGGCACAGGGAAAAACCCAGGCACTATCAATTGCAGAAGGAGATATTGCCAAAAGATAAACATAATAAAGTCAGTCATTGTCAGCGTATCAAGCTGAAGCCTTTCCAGGGTGGATGAATAAGGGGTTTAAACTTTTGCACTGGTTGAAGTGTTTTCATGTCCCACTTCAGTGGGAGCTGAAAGACATCCAAACCCTGGGCTTCAAAGAGGCTAAAAATCAAAAGGATTAATGAGTGGTAAAATACCATGGGAAAAGAAGTGAAGCTGGCACATCTTCCATGGGACATTGTCCATTGTGAGCACACAGCCAAGGTGCAGGCAGCACTGCCCCCATCAAAGGGAAGGCGAAGGAAAATAAGCACGTTTTCAGCTCTATTCCACACACTGTTCCCATCTGCTGGGATCAGCCATGGGAGCCTGACCAGGGCAGAACAATGCCATGTCACCAGCTCTCTGTGGAGTCAGTCTTGGGCCCTGTGGGCACCACCTGCCACACGATGAGAGGGGCACAACCCAACCTGTGTGACCCACAAGGAGCCCCAAACCCCCATATTTTTCCTCCCACATGCAAATGAGCTTCCCATATCTTGTTTTCATCATTCCCTCCCTTCAGATGTCACTAATTTCCAGGACAGGCAGGAGGATGCCAGACTCACAGCCAGCACAGACGCCGGCACGCAACGGAGCAGCCATCCCTGCAGCAGAGCAGGAGATCCAGCAGAACCCAGCCAAAATGGGCCTGATCTGTCAGCCAAAGCAGCCAGCAGCAGCTCTGCTCACAGCACGATGTCAGTGAGCACTCCCCATCCAGAGCTGCTCCAAGCCCTCCCCTCTGGCCATCCACGGATCTCGCTGGCATCAGTCTGCTGTTCCCTGAGCCAGGAGAGCACCTTGGGCATTGAATCACCAGCACCCCCTTGAAGTCCTTTTCCAAGTGTTTTCACAACACTAGAGGGAGACAGGATTCAAACCAGGCTTTGCAATCACAAATCTGTGTTCACCCACAGCAGAAACCATCCCGAAATCCTGGCAGAGCCCAGTGCACCCAGGAGAACGAAGGAGCCACCTCTGAGCACTGGCCATGTGCACAGCAGACCCTTTGCAAAACATTGTTTTGGGGATTTCGCTCAAGAAACGCACAAAAAACAGACAAAAATTCAGCACAGGCTTAAATTTAAGCACACACTTAAGAGCTTGCTGGCACAAGGGCTCAATCAAGGATTAAGAGCCACACACCACATTACTTTTAATTGAGCTACTGTCTTCCCATATGGTTTTCCTTGGGGAGACCAGTGGCTGGCTTATGAGTTCGAGTAACAACATCAGTTAAAAGAGCATTTGAACAATTGTGGTTGGCAGCTCCCTGAATAATATGAATGTTATGGAGTGTCGGAAAATGTCGTATCATCAATTTTCTGGTTTCCTGCACTCATTGCTTTTGATCTCCACTGAAAGATTTATTGAATGGCTTTCATTTTTACATTAACCTTTTCCAAATCACACCGATTGAGAGCTAGGAAGATTTTAACTTTTTTTTTTTTTTTTTTTAACATACAGATCTTTTTAAAGCTGAGGTTTTCCATTCCTCCCAGGTTTTATTGTTTGAAGCAAAGGGCTGTTTTGGCAGGTTTATGAGATGGAGTCTGTTTTGCTGACAGACATTCCTGATAGATTGCTTGTCCGTGTTTTATTTTTGGAGCCATTGCTGTGTTATCTGCATTTGAAACACAATTCCATTTGATTAAAATTTAAATCAAATATATGGTAGTATCAGCCTTGTTTACAGCCAGACCTCACATCTCTCCTGTGAAGCCTCTTGCCTCCAGTGTGAGTGAAGTGTAATGCAGAAGAAAGTGATTCCTTCCCCACCAGCAATGGCCACCTTCTGTCATTATTGCTCACAAATGAGAAATAATTCCTCCCCATCAACCATGCGATGTCTTGAAAGGTGAATAAAGACACTTCTTGTGCTGGCTGGCCAACCTAGACATGCCACTGATGAGTGTGAAATTAAAACATTCCTCAAAAAATAAAGTTATAGCAGCCAGGACATTTGGCTTGGATGATTTCCTGCAGCAGTGAATTTTAGAGTGACCACAGTGTGCACAATTAATGATGGATTGGACATGAAGGACTATAAAGATTATTACCTTTAATTTGTCCCACGTATTTCATCATTTGTAGCTTTAAAGCTCTGCCTTGGGATCACATCCCAAGAATTTGTTGTTGTTTAACAAGACCATTTTCACTAATCTGTACCACAGCAGAACTTGGAGGTGACTTAGAGACATAAAAATGAGAATGTTTAGTGCCAACACTTCTGTGCAAGAGAGCAAGCCAGTGAATCAGTGAATCAAGCATCCTGACTTGGAAGGAGCCCCTAAGGATCATGGAATCCTACCCTGTGCCTGAGAGTGTTGTCCAGTGCTCTTCCTTCAGGATTGAATGATACCTGTTACCATTCTGGGAGGTCTCACAAGCCCATTTTATTCTCTGTTAAAAGAAGAGGAAAACAGATTTTTCATTTAAGTTGTATAAAACAGAAATGCCTCCTGCAACTCGTCGAGACCTTCAGTGGCAGTTGTGGAAAAAGAAAAAATAGAAAGAAAAAAAAAGGCCATTTCCTTCCACTGTTCTTTGCTTTTAGACAGCCCAAACATGTTAATTTTGATTTGCCAAGTTTGCTTTTTTTTTTTTCCTTGATGAGCCAAGTTCACCCCCTCAAAGTCCATGTGTGACAGCACTGATGAGCTTGGCCTTGCTGATGTTTCTTGAAATAGCCTCCAGCCCCAAAATAACCCTACACACACACCGGCACCACTTCCTGACTGGGAATCACAGGGATGGGGCGGGCAGGGAAATCTGGGCAGCTCAGGACTGAACAAGAATTGGGGATGGTCCAATTTTCTATAAACACAGCTAAACAAGGCAGAGTGCCCCTCCTCTCCCTCTCAGCACTCTTGTTTTCCCCTCTCCTATCTCAGCTGAATTTTCCTACCAGCTTCCTGCAGACACTTCCCAATTTCACACCCTAAACATCCTCCACTTTTATTTGGCCAGCACTTCCTACACTTCGAGCCCTTCTGCCTGGCTCCTCTCAGAGCTGCTTCTGTGTCTACCCTGTCCTTGATATCTTGGCAACAGATGGAAAACCACCTTTCCTGTGCCAGGTACTGGAATGCTCCAGGCATTTTTATTCCTTCCCTTCTAAGTGGTGAGTGCAGGTCACTCCACACCAGGGTACCCAGCAGCTGCTTCACAAGAGGTAGCAGTAGTGGTGGAAGGACTCCAAAATCCAGGCAAGGAAGGAGCTCAGAGGGAGCTGATGTGGTTCTGGGGGTTGGCCCTGTGCTGTGAGAGTCCTTCCAGCCCCACATCAGTGGGGGACTGAGGAATGGGATTGTCCCCTGGTAGGAGGTGGCAGCCACCGTGGTCTCCAAAAGGAGCACTCCCTCCCAGCCACATGCACTGTCCTTGGATTTACTCTGCTGGGAATTCCCAGAGCTCAACCCACGGCCAGCTGGAGGCGAGGGATGTTTGTGTTGACTACACAAGGTTTCCCAGAGAAGAGTTTCCTGGAGAGCCAGCACTGATGGACACAGGGATGCACTCCTTTGGGAGACACTGCTGCCAGCCAGGTAAGGTGCAACCTCCATGCTGCTTCCTCCTCCTCTGAGGGCTTTAGCCATTGGTGGAGAACACCCATGCCATATCATATCATTGCCCTTTTCCAGCTTTTTATTTTGGCACTCAGGAACACAGGAGATCCCCAGAACTCCAACTGTGTACAAGACTTTGTGGAAACGTGAGTGAGCAAAAAAAGAGAAAGGGCACATCCTCCACTGCAGGAAGCAGAGAATCATAGAATCACTTAGGCTGGAAAAGACCACTGAGTCCAGCCATTAACCCTGCACCAAACCAGGTCCCCAAGTGCCACATCTACACTTCTTTTAAATCCCTGCAGGGATGGGGACCCCACTGTTGCCCTGGACAGCAACCTGCTTGGTGAAGAAACTTTTCCTGACATCATATCCTTTTGCTCAGCTGGGGTCAGCTGTCCTGGCTGTGTCTCCTCCCAGTTCTTGTGCCCCTCACCCCCTCACTCATGAACTCCCAGCACCCATTTTTTTGGTCTGGTGGGCACAGACTGGGGCTGGCAGAGCAGTGCTCACCCATGCTGGGAGTCAACCCAACACCAGGGACATTAAGGGCTAGAATGTGACTCAGCATTTGGGTGCTCTGGTGGCCTGGCCAGAGGACATGCAGCAGGCAGAAAGGGCCTGATTTTTGGGAACAGCATCACGTGGAAGGCAGACACACTCCAAAGTGTTCGGCTCTGATTTAAGGAGAGACTGTGTAACCTCAGCTTCTGCAAAACTCTTTAGAGAGGCATTTGGCACTTCAGCAGCAGCTTTGGGAAGGTCTTCTGACACATGAGAAAGCAAAAGATTTTGCCAGGAAAACTAGGTTGAGGAGCAGCAAGGCTTATTTATGGAGAGCCTGCAAAGGGGCTGTCTTTGTTCCCCACAATCGTATCGGAGCCACCGATGGACAAATGCCCTGCTTCTGATGTAAAAATATGAAAGCAAGGGTTGCTTTGAGAACTTTATATTTTGTTTCAGCCACATTTTGTTAGCATCAGATGCAGCCAGGGATATAATACCCTCCCTCAGAGCAGCCAAAGATAACAGGCAAAGCTTTGCTAGAAAGGATGGCTATGAAAGATGAGCGAGTGATGAGGAGGATACCACATCCTGCATTTAACCAGCAGCAGACAGGCACAAAATCCCTGTCCTCACCTGTCATCCACTGTCTCTCTCTCAGGAAGGCAGGTTTTTGCCACCCTGGTATTCATAAGTAACTCTCATGAATTTTGGTGCTTCATCCTATTGCTTTTTTCTTAAAGAGAAAGGAGGGTGTTCTCGCAGGATCTTAATCCACCTTGCACCACTACAAAAAAGAGATTGGTGAAAAGAAAAAAGAATGACAAAGGGGCTAGTTCTGTAATTCTAACATTTCTGCAGCACTAGAGCAAGATAAATAAAATCAAAGTTTTCCTTGTTTAATATTTAAGAGATAACAGTTATGGAGACACTTAGGAGCCAAGGGATGCCTGCCCATTGTCCCATCATGGAATTTATGAGTACACTGCTGGAGGCTTCCTGAGCTTCAAATGTGATGGATTAAAGAGAAGTCCTCACCTTCATCCATCTGTGGCTCCTCCAAGCAAAGGAACAGATGCAACACTTGACTCCATCCTAACCAGGGTCACCATGTCCCTCATGGCAGGGAAAAGCAAGACAACACATGACATTTATCAGCAAGCTCAGCCAGAAACACAGAAACTGCTCAAAACACAGAAATTGTCAGAAGCTCAGAAACTGTCAGGAGCACAGCCCAACCCAGCTGGACAGGGAGCTCCAGGTGAACAAGAGCACACACTGGATGAGCCTTGATCAGCTCACATCAATTCTGACAATTTTGTGCCTCCATCACATGAGCAAAGAGCTTCAAGGAGGGACTTGTAGAGGGACATCGTGGAATTTGTGCTCACTGAGGTGCCAAAAGAAGCTTGGAGATCACCTGGAGACCCACACCGTGACAGAGGAGAGGCTGCTCTGCCTCCTAACACCACACCAGGGATGACAGTGATGTGAAGCTCAGCCTCAAAGAGCCTCACAAGAAAAAAACAACTCTAAATTACTTTTTCCTCCAATGAATCTTTCCTTGCAGTGAGAATCACTGGAGAGTAGTTATTTTTTCCAATACACAAAACACAACTGCCCAGCCCAATGCCTGTGTAACATTTACAAGAAGAGAACAAACAAGGGATGAAATTAAAACTGAGCAGTGCCAGGAATGGGCTGCAGGAATCATTGGGAACAACATGCTGCCACACAGGGCACACCAGGAGAATCCTGCCAATGAAAAAGCAAGGAAAACCATCCATGACAAAATGCTGGACACTCCACCACTTCAGCACCAGTGCCATGATCAGTACACACCATACCTCAAGGGCTGGTTAAAAGCAAGTTAATGACACCTCAAAACAGGTAAGCATGACCTTTTCAAGAAAAGAGAAAGACTGGAACTAAAAAACTGAAAGACTCTGGAAAGAGTCAGCAGGTTGTGGATTAAAAAAACCAAAACCAGTCTGTATTTTCCAGCTTGTCCTTTTGGGCCAAAGCTGTCCAGGCACTGCATGAACCAACTAAATTTATGCCTTGAAAATGCTCAGAGGTTGTGTTTTATTTCCTCCAGGGATGGAAGATGCATCTTCAGATGATGCTGTCCGTCAGAGCAGTAGTGGATGGTGGATGTCCCTCCTTTGTGGGTCCTGGGCCCCCACCCCAGCTCTGCAGCTCAAGGGGGACCACACTTCAATCACAAGGCTGGTGACCAAGAGGAATAGCAACACCAAGAGTCTCAGACGGACAGCAAAGACACCTTTCTCCTCCTCATGCCACCTTCATTGACCTTTTCCAGATCATTCATGGCCCTCTTCACCTCTCAGTGAGTTACCAGCTCACACAACAAGCCCCCAAAACAAGGACACTGAGGGGTCATTAACACCAGTGGGGGTGAAATCCCCTGGCATCCTTTGGCACTGCAGATTTTGTTTCTCAGTGCAGGCAGCTCACCCCTGCCTGATTTGTCATTGCCTTCATGTCCTCCCAAGCCCACCATGCTGAGCATATTTGTCCCAGTCCAGCTTTTTGGCTCCCAGCAGCTTTAGCTGTATTATTAAAATAACACCCTTTTGTCATCCAGGCCCTAAACACCTCTCTGGAGCACTTGGGAAAGGACTGAACACCCAAGGGCTTCGTCGAGGGAAGAAGAACTCTCCCTTCTCACAGGAGCTGGGCTGAGGAGGCTGATAATCATCTTGTGATCACAAATTACTTTTCACAAGGTCCATTTATGAGGTAACAGTTGGCATGAGGAAAGCATTTCATTCCGCCAGCAGCTCGCCGAAAACGAACCATGGTGAACCCTAAAAAGAAACCCTGAATCAAAGGCTGCATTCTTCTCTCCCACAGTGACCCCTTTGTTTGGATCTGCCCAAAAGTTTCATTACCAAAGTCTGATACAGGAGCCTTATTAAATTGTGATTAAATGACGTGTCCGTGCAGAAGCCTGCTCTCTCTGCTGTTGATGTGGGCTGGGTTTCTTAGACTTTTAAAACATACAAGCTTATGAAATAGTTGTAATATCTTTTCCCATGATTTCTGGGGGAAGGAGGGTCTTTGCCCCTTCTCTAGCCATACCTGGCCTGGCTCCAGAGGATAACATTTTCATTAAAAGTGCATTAGGTGCACAGTTCACCACGCAGCCATCCTGACAAAGCATTGACCTGGCTCAGAAACCTTAATGGGCTCTGGTGAGCCTTGCTGGCTTCTGTAAATACAGAATCACCCATTCCTGGGTTGACTTTGAGCTGTTTTTACCATCATTTGGATCCAGTTTGTTCACACTGCCTCTACCTAACTCTGCCTATGTTTGGGTCTTTAAAAGAAGAAGCAGAAGTTGAATCATGGCTCAGGCCAGGTAATGGCTGACTACTGGAGCAGCAGGGCTGGCACTGGGACATCCTAGAAAGGGTTAAATGAGAAATTCCAACCCAAAACCTCCCCATCCTTTCTGACCAAGTATGAGCTCTGAGCCACCAGCAAACTCACAGCAGTGATGCATCCTTCCCTTCAGATGACTCACTGTAAATAGTGCCTGGTGATTTACGCACAGAAAAAGCCATTTAACACGGAAATGCACAAATTTGTACGTTTTAAGGCCAGAGGAGCCGTCACAAATGTTCAGTCTGGCTCTCTGGAGAGTGCAGCCTCGCCCAGCAGCTCCTGCCCAAAATGCTCTGCTTCCGTTGGAGTGAAAGCATCCTCAGGGGAAGGCTTGAAATACTTTCTCCTAATATTTGTCAGGAGGGATGTTGTAAAAACAGAATCAAAGAGTCATGGAATGGTTTGGGTTGGAAGGGACTCTAAAGATCATCCTGTTCCACCCTCTCCCATGGGTAGGGGACACCTTCCACTATCCCAGGTTGCTCCAAGCCCTGCCCAGCCAGCCTTGGACACTTCCAGGGATGGTGCAGCCACAGCTTCTCTGGGCAACCTGGGCCAGGGCATCCTCACCCTCACAGGGAACAATTTCTTCTTAATATCCCATATAATTTGGAGCCATTCCCCCTTTATCCTCTCACTACAAGTCCTTGTAAGAGCAACTCTGTGCTCATTGAGTAGACAGCAGACCCAGCTACTCAGAGAGGTGGCTGAAGCTTTGATGGGAATGTGGGTGATTTCTGGGAGATGCTGGCAGCCTTCTGGCTGAATCAGCAGGAATCCTCCATGGGACACATGTCCTGTGCTGGCTTCCTCAGAAAGGGTTGGATGACAGAGGCCAGCAAAGGATCACAATTGTCCAGCAATGGCCATTTAAATCATGCCTTACAAAGTACAAATGTGTGTAAATATTTGTGCAAGATAAGATCGGGCGAGTGGCAGAGCAATATTTCAAAGAGCAGAGCCAAAGGCAAACAACGATTTATATGTACTGCTCCAGAAAAATAAAATTAGGAAATGCAGCAATGTGTTTATGTTAGGGTAACGTTTGCTCTGGAGTGTGTTTCTGCCAGTGGATGTCCCACACGTGGGACAGGCAGTGGAAATACAAGGGCAGGGCATGAGAAGAGATTTATCTGAAGAGCAGTCCTGCATCTCCTGAGGGACTCCTAATCAACCAGCCACAGGACATCAAAAGGCTTTCAGGAAAGGTTGGTGGATCTGTCAGATTGACATACACAGGCACAGGCAGCCGGTTGCTAAGTTGTATTTTATTCAGAGCAAACACTCAGTGAGCGTGAGATAATCTGAGATAATCAATCTTTCTTTATTCAGAAGACAAAGTGTGTTATCTCAAGTAGCTGCAATGCTCTCTGGCAAGCACACATTTGAGATTTTCTCCTTTTAAATTAATGTCTTTCATTAATACTTATAGGCCAGAGTCACAACCCTGAGGGCACCACCAAAAACCATCCTGACCTGGAGGTTCAGAGGTGCTGTCCCACCCTGCCCCCCTCAGCAGGCAAACGCTGCTCCTGCTCCCTGGGATGCTGTGACACAAAAGCAGAATCTCCTCACAGAGAAGACAGAAGAAAATCTGCACAGTTTATAGGGGGAAGAAGACACCACCAGTGTCTCAAATGGTTTAGCCCAGAGAAGGAATAGCAACACCCAGCTGTTCATAAAACCCCCTGGGGGTGACCACACTACAGCATCAGGTGACAATGAAAACCAGTACACCATTTTTATCAAGAATCTGTGCACCTCAGTTGCATTTTGTATCAGAAACCAGATTTTCAGCATCCCTTAATTGCTCTAACACTTTAACTACAGAAGTCAAGAAGTCAACTGAGTTTCTTCTGCCACAGCCACCTACATCTTCACACAGGGAGCCAAACCCCCTGACCCTTCCCATCACCTGGTGTTCAAGCCATGCACAGTCAGCAGGAGCAGGTGGGTAATCACCCAATGATTTGAGCTTTCAATTGTAGCCATCAGGTGTGAAAACATCAGGCTCCATGAGCTGGGCAAGGAATGAGAGAGTTGAGAGAGCCACTGTGCTCCAGCCACCAAACAGCTGCCTCCTTCCCTCCTCCCCTCCTTCCCTCCCTCCACAGCCTCTCTTCTTTTTCCAGATGCTTTGCACTTCCCCCTTTCTTCTGCCAGGTGTTTTTAGCACATCAATGCTAAAAATTTCAGTGTGTCCTAGGATTCCAGCCCGCTTTCAACTAAACTGCCACAGACCTGTCTCCATGGAAGATGTTCCTTGCCAGAAATATTATCTAATTTGAAAGCATTTTATGATTTTCTAAGAGTCATAAAATACAGTATTAGGAAACAAGCGGGCAAAGGAAAAGATCCCTTCTGGTAGCCAAAGTGACCATATAATTGATTTTCATGAGCAGCATCTGAAGGAATGAGTCACAGCCCATATGGCTGTTTTGGAATCCAGATATACATCGTGTTTTAAGCCCCTCAGAAGATTTATCCAAGTTTTTCACATACAATCAATGGTCATTAGAGGAGGACATGAATCATTGCAGCTCCTCAGGCTGAGCACACGTTTGAAGGGTGAAGGTTTCACACATTCTCGCTCTATAAATACCCATCCAAGGCTGTCCAGAGATGGCAGAAAGTAAAAAGGTATCACAGAACAAACTGCAGACTCATTACAGAGCCGAGGCCTCCTCCCTGTGATGGGTGTAAATGTTATTAGCTTAGGACATGGTTCAAACTCCAGCTGAAGTCAGATGGAAAAACTTTACCTTTAAGTCAGGCTGTGTATCCTCTTTCTCCATGGCTTTAACCATTTTCTCATAGCTTGGCCCCAGCTGGTGATGAGGTTGGGTTACAAGTTTGCTCACTCAGCTGCGATGCTACACAAGTAACACCCACACAGTTCACATGTGCACACTTCCCATGCACATCTGGGCTGTCCAGAGGTGCAAGAACATCCCTCCTGTGGGCCCACATTTGCAGAACCACACATACCTCACACACAACACACCAGCCTCACTCCTGGGTGCCTGGTGCAGCTCCTCCATCTCAGTCCACACTCTCTTCCTCAGTGCCAGAAGATTCACATTCACCCAGGGTTGATGCAGGAATGCATGCTGCATCTTCTGAAAGATGCTGAGAGCCCTCTTTGCCATGGCTCCAGACTTTTGCCTTCCAACTGACCCAGCAGCGTGAGAATTTTATTTACAATGACAGTGGGTGCAACAGGTACAACTGGGCAACTCTGAAAACATGATTGCTAAATTAAATCACTTCACATTCCAGCCCCAGGTGCTGGTCCTCAACACCCTGCCTCATGACAGGCAGCACTGGAACATTTATTTATCACACATTGCACCAGTTTTCAAGGACTCCCAGAGACAAATGTGTCTCCCAGTACAAAACATCCCTCTTGTTCCCATGGAAATCTCAGCCAAATAAATATTTTTGCAAGTTCATTTGCTGCAGAAGAAATAAGTCAGGGCTTATGCACAATGCTCCAGGCACAGCACCTCCAGTGCATTCCTTTCATCCATCAGGCTTCCATGCAGCCCTCACAGCTGCCCAGGAACACCTGAGATGTTTGGCCTAAACTGCACATTTTTACCTTTGACAGACTTTTAGACCCAGGAGGGAATGTTGATGGTCCCATCCAGCTCCCTGTGAAACACAAACCAAACAGTCTCAGCTGATAATTTCTGCATCAAGCCCTGTGGCTTGCGCTTGAGCTGGCACCAGAGGCATTCCTGACGTGCCACAGCTCCTCTGTCATGTACCTCAGAGTTCCTCTGTTCCTCCAGGTACAGCCAAGGGGAGAAGGGACCTGCAGCCCCTCTTGCTGCCGTTTTGCCCTGATAAATGAGGAAACCAACCGAGTGCCAGCAGTATTTTTAAAAGCTGTCTGGTCCTGGAGGCCAGTGAAGCCTCTGCATTCCTTGGTAGCCGACGATGGGGTGGTGGAGAGCAGAGCAGGGTCCATAATCTGTTACACAGGTTTCCCTCCACAACACCAGCACACGATCAAATCCCACTCTGAAGGGAAGCTGAAGGATTAGCATTGGCTCCCAGACCCCTCCTGCTGTAACAAAACCCCTGCCTGCAGCTTGACAGAGGCACTAACGGGGTCTTTGATGGCGACTGCCAAGGGAAGGCTCCAAGGCAGACGAAAATTTTGAGGTTAGAATTTGAAAGGCAGTCAATCTTATCCTCATATTCGTGTTACAGCACATGATAAACTATTCCAGAGGGGATTCTTACCAGGATGCTAAAAGAAATTTTATGAAGAATTAGAGTCATTCATCCAAAATGAGGATGAAAGAGTGACATGTTACCTGGAAGGAAACAAAGAAAGGTAATATTTTGCCCTCAATTTTATTGTGCTTCTAAGGCAGTTCAGTCAGATAAAATTTGGAAAGACATCTGAAGATGAAAAGGCCTGTACAAAAAAAACAGATCCAGAGGATCATAACTTAAGGAAATATTATGCCAGTTGTAGCAAAAGTAGAAGTTTTCATATTGAAGTTATTTCATATTATTATGAAAGATACCAAGACTAGCATTCTTCCACCAGGAGATTTCCCATATTTCCCACCCACATAGAGTCTAAAATCTCTCTATAAGGAGTTGTTCCCTACTTCATAGATCAAAGAAACCGTCCCCATGCTGGCAGCCCAGCTAGAAATAGGGCTGACATGCACTTTTGCATCTTTAGCCTTGACTTCAGTAGATATGCAAGTTTTCTGAGCACTTGGATGATTTTACTCCTTGAATGCTGAGGGCATCTGTCTGGTTGGTTGCCCAGTTATCAGAGACGATTAAATCATCTCTCCAACACGGGTCAGTGCTGATGTGGGGCTGGGGGGATCTGTCCCCTCTGGTGAAACAGGAATCTCTGTGGTGCCAAGGACCCATGAGAACACAGCCAAACCAAGGCTCATGGCCTTGGGAATGCTCCGATGCCAAGAACAACAGTAAATAACCTGCTCTCCAGCAAGAAGCATGAGCATTTCCAAACTTAGCTGGGGCCTCTTCTCTTTTTTTTTTTTTTTTTTCCTTTTATTTTTTTATGCCTGAGAAAAGTCAAAACACTCTGGGATACCTTGAAAATACAGAACAGCAAGTGCTGCTGAAGGGGATATTTACAAGGAGCCTTGCCATGACCTCAGCTTTTAAATCACTTCAATCAGGACAACTCAGAAGTCATGCCAATGCCAAATTATCCCCATGCAACACAAGAAAGGAAGCTAATCCCCTCTCCTTGATGATAATTGGCACAATGAGAAACACCTTTCTGACACGATTTAGCTCAGAGCCAAAACGCAGGCTGTCTCAGGAGAAAACCTCCTCCAAGGAGCAGATGATGACAAAGTCTTGAGTGGTGCCTTGCCCCACACCAGAGGTGTTCAAGGAAACAAAACACCTGGCCTTCCTGGCTCATCTCTGCAGCTGGCCACCAGCCATGGCTCACCTCCCCGTGGTTTTGGATACAGGGAGAAATTCCTTCTCCTTTCCAGTGGCCAGACACACTTGATTTTCCAGCTATTCCATGGAGGAAATAATCCCCCAGGTGATTATGTGCTAGGAGGGTCTGCACAGTGACTCAGCCCTTGTGGCTTTTAGTGGAGCCGACTTCACAGGAAGATTTTTAAGGGGGAGAAAAGAATAATTCTTAATTAACGTGACAGGGAATGGATGTGGTGGTGAAACTCCAGGCAGATGCAGGTTTTACTCTCAGGTGACTTTCCATGCACCTACCCTCATGCCCAGGCCTGAACTGGCTCTTTTTAAGAGAAAAGAAATAACATTTTCCATTTAATTCAGAGGGGCGGACTGAAGTTTTGTCACTGGCACCCACAAGATGACAGGTGGAGGTTTCAGCCAGAGTACTGCCAAAGAATACTGGAGAGAGGATTACAACAAAACAGAACCACCTCAGCCTCAAATCTCATTGCTGCTGTTTCTCAGATGGTTTGAGTCTGGGAATCCAGAGCTCCTTCAGCACCAGCCCTTTCCAGCCATGCCCCAAGGTACGGGGCAGGGAAGGATGCATTTCCACTCTGGTGACTTGATCACCTCTAACCCTTTAAACTGGTAATGAACAGCAGGACCAGAGGATTAAAAAGGTCCTGGCAAGATCTGGGAGTGTTTTTTTCATGTGCAAAAAGCTCCAGGTGCCGATACAACCCACCACACACATCAACTGCCCCCAAAGGCAAAGAAAGGGATGCATCTTTAGCCCTGCTTTCCCAGCAAAAGCAATGAGCAGGGGGCACTTGCACAGAAATTTAGAAAACAAAAATACCCCCCAAATTTAACTGGTTTCTGTTCAGAACCAGTTCTCCTCTGGGAGAGATAAGCTGAGAAAGAACAAATCACTTGTGACAGATGACAAGGTTGGTGGGGAATGCACTAATGGGAAGCACACACATCCCAGGAGGATGAAGGCAGTATAAAACCTTATTAAAAAAAAAAAAAACAATTGCATGTCTCATTGGGCTGCTCACTGTGGTTCCTTTTACAAAAGATATATTAATTGAAAGGCAAATATTGATTTCTGCCATGAGCCCAGTGTTACACCAGTGACATGAATTGGCATTAAAGGTACAGAAATCTGTGTACACCCACATGTAGATTGCACCCAGATTTATACAGCCTGGAGGAGAGAAGGCTCCAGGGAGACCTTAGAGCCTTTTCCAGTGCCCAAAGGGGCTCCAGGAGAGCTGGAGAGGGACTTGGACAAGGGCACGGAGTGACAGGACAAGGGGGAATGGCTTCACACTGACACAGGGCAGGGTTAGATGGGATACTGGGGAAAAATTCTACCCTGTGAGGGTGGTGAGGCCCTGGCACAGGGTGCCCAGAGAAGCTGTGGCTGCCCCATCCCTGGAAGTTTCCAAGGACAGATTGGATGGGGATTGGAGCAAACTGGGATAGTGGAAGGTGTCCCTGCCCATGGCAGGGGGGGTAGAACTAGATGATCTTTCAGGTTCCTTCCAACCCAAACCATTCTGTATTTATTGTTTTTACCTTGTGACATGAATACCCCCAGTACCTGCTCCCAGGATGTGCAGGCATGCCAGCAGGCTGTGAGATACAAAACTCTATCAAGGAATGCTGCATGGAGAAAACTGCATTCCAGTCCTCAGTCCTTTAAAGGACTGATTTGATTTCTGAGATGCAGCCCACTGCTTTCTAACAGCACATGCTGCTTTTATGAGATGGTTCAGAGGAAAACACCCAGAACACTTATCAGCTGAAACCACAGGTAGCACACAGGGAATCAGAGTGAGGGAATAACATGTTTTCCACAGGCACACGTGGAAAGCCCAGGGGACAGTTAACCCTGAGTGCAGCTGTTGGGTTTAGTACCACAGACCCACAGAAAGATTTATCTCTAACTCTCAAACAGGCAGGAGTTTGGTAGGGATTCAAGGAAAACAGTAGTGGATCCCCTTTCATTTAGCATCCTGAGGAAGTCTGGGCAGAGGAGAAGTTTTAGCATGAAAAAGCCACAGGTAGGAGCTGCTAATTTCTTGAATGAAGCTCAGACCATGGGAGGTCAGTAGCAAACCTTGCCTATCACCCCCTCCATAACATGTGCAAAAACAGCTCAGAGTGCTCAGGAATCCTGGGACACCAGAACCAAAAGGATTTTGTGTCACTGGAGTCAGGAGGGGATGGAACCACCTTCCACTCTGGGAATTGGAGTTAAGAGGACATAAACAGCTTTTAAGATAGGTCTTGACCAATTTATGAGAAAAGATCTGAGATGTGGAGAAGATCCACGTCTTCCAGCAGCACAGGACACTGACTGACACATCTCTCAATCCAAACATCCAAACATTTGTGCTACTCACAGCAACACATCTTTGGGTTAGATATTTGCTGGACCAGCTGCAAACTGACATCCTAAACAATTTTTCTACGATCCCAGCTATAACATGTTGCTCATTTTCATTACATCCCGGTTTTCCATCTCTGGGTGTGCCTTACCATGGTGAAATCTGACGCTGCCACTTAATTAATACCATAACTGCAGAGTGTAGCAGCCTGCCCTGTGCTGAGCACCATCCCCACGCTCCAAGGTATTTGTTGCTGCGACAAGGGAATACAAAGCTTTACACGCAGAAGATGGAAAAGGTTAAAGTCAATATTTTGGCTGGTGGAAATATTTATGGAAAGAACCCGTGAATTAGGGAGCTGTATTCATTCCACTGACATTTCCTAACTGCGTTAACCTTTTATATTTCTTGTGGTTGGCTCCTGTTTAATATGTTCTAATTATATGAGAACCAGCAAGCAAATGAACGGCTGAGATTAAAGTTAAACAACAGCCGTAAATACTGCAGGACAGATTCTCAGCACTGAGCCTGTTGGTTTAAGCTTCTGAGTTCAATGCTGAGCAGATGAGACACACAAGGACATCAGACACATGTGCAGAGCTCAGAATTTCTTGCCCACTCACTCATTTGAGGGCAGAACTTGTCCCTTTGATGGCACTGTGCTGATGTTTCATTGCGCAGGGAGTGAAGCCCATCAGTTCAGTCAAAGAGGGCTCACAAAGGACAAATAACTTCTGCAAAAATCACCATTTCCTCTGGCCTTCCTACCATGAGAAAGGCAGGAAAGGAAAAAAGGGATTCAAGATGCTTCAGTAATGATTCTTTCAGAGGCTCCAGCCAGCCCTCAGCACCGATCAGGTAAAACTGGATGCGCTGAGTGCAGTGACAGCAGTTCCACCTCCCACCCGAGCAGGCAATCCCTCAGCAGAGATTCACCAGCTCAGCAAGATCTGTAACAAAACACACAGGGTCAGAGTAACTTTCTCCCAGCAGAACCTGACATCACAGGCAAACACAGACAGTTGCAAAGCTCAGCTCCACACGGGGAAGATGTGAACGATCTGTCCCAGTTCCGCCCGACGCACGGAAATGCCAGATGGTCACTCTGCTGCTCACCACCTCAGAAGGGCATGGAGGAGGAAGTTGTGTCTGCAAGTTGTCACTTTTAACAGGACACAGCTGAAGCTGGTGACCAAGGGAGCACCAGCAATTTGCTGACATGGCCACAAACTCACAGAGTTAAAGCTGGCCAGAGATGCTGACCTGTGGAGCGATTGCACCTCTGCTGGAGAATTATTTCAGAGGGAGACATTCGACCATCACCTCTGCTTTGGGGGTTAAGAATGGCACCACCAGCTCCACCAGCACTTGGCCAGGGTGCTCTCAGTCTGCAGAGCTGACCCCACTGCCACCCACACCTGCATGTCAGCTTCCTTTGACCAGCATGGCATGGAATGGCTCTGATGGGATTAAAGGCTCTACTTTTCATCGACCAGCCTCCTGCCTCCTCACAGACAAAGCAACAAGGGAAAAGGGCATCATCTTCCATTTCTTCAGCCTGTGTAATGTCCCCCCCAGCTCCTTGCTCCCCTCTCTGTCCATGGTCCATAGGGTTGCTCAATATTCCTAATTGTTGCCTTGTATCACAGCTTCTGATATGATGCAGCATCAAAGGGACTCATGCATGTGGTTACAATTAAATCCATGCTTAAACACTCTGCTGAGCCCAGGCATTCATTGAACTGCAGTTGCTCCTGAGGTACAGACCATCTTTCTCCATAAGATACCTCACACAGACAATTTGACCCCAGTTGACCTTACCTACCCCACTAAAATGAAAATAAATATCTGGGAGTAATAATAATAAATGGTGTTACCCTGGTAAAAATTTATTTCTTTTGTGTTTCCAAGAATGGTACAAAACCTTCAAGGAAGGATGTTGCTGTCTCCTACCATCAACAATGCCAAAAATAAACAGAAATTAAGCTACAGAATCACGTTTCAAGAGGTACAAATTCAACCACAACAAATATTTTGTGTGGATGCAGTATAGTTTAGACTCCAACGTGTTTCCTTATGGTCTATCTACTTCCTCTAAAAATATCAACTATAATCCCTCCAGCTAAGCCTAACACAGAATAGCAATTCAGCAAACATCTCCATTCCCCTGTTGTTTAGGGGGCAAAAGGAATCCTGGTTGGTCTGTAAGGGATTTTTGAGAGCAAATCTCTTGGCTGATCTGTTAAAAATCCCAGTGTTTGTCTTGCACAGCACTAGCAAAATCTGTTCACAGCCTAGACAGTCTCTGCTTTATTTTCAATGACTCTGATTCCCTCCACATGCACTTAAAAAAAAAAATTTAAAAAATGTTATTTGATACAGTGATCCTTGGGTTTTTTTGTACATCTGGGAAAGCCTCTGCCTCTCGTCACAGTTTGCCCATTTGTAAAGCTGGTGTCATTAGAGACTTGAAAGGCTTAATGCCTTTACACACGGTGGGATAAATAGTGTTACATTGGCACAGGTGCAAATAGCTTTCTAATCATTATTAATTTAATAATACAGTGCTGCTGGCACACCCTAATTAGATCCATGTTGTCCTATACGAGGGGAACAACACCAGGAATTTCCACAGCTGTCAGCTGCTGTCTTCTCCCAATTGCTATGGAAAGCAAACAAACCATGAAGGCAATTCATAATTATTACAAACACTCCCTTAACCTAAACCACGTTGACATTTCTAAATCAGAGCTGCTTGCTTGCTCTTGTCTGTGGTGTCAGGAAGGGACCAGAGCCAGCTGAAGAAGGACAACCAGCTATCAGACAATTTGAGGGCCAAGCAATTAGTTTGGTTTTATAAAGCTCTTTTAGCATGCAGGAAGTGCTTCCCCCTTCGTTCTGACCAACCCATCCCACTCCTCCCTCCACCATGTGCATCTCAAGACATTTGACTTCCAGTGTTTTCTGGACTTTTCCTGCTCAGTTAGTGCTGCCCTGTTTGGAAAAGGCTTTGCTGTTGCTATCCATTGGGATTCCTTCCCCCCAGCTAAAATAAAGGAAGGAGAGCTGCAGTTTCCCCTGCCTGCTGCTGAGTCTCTCTGGGTTTTTCTCATAAATTCATTCCAAGAACATGGCTTAAGCTCTTAAGTGATATTCAAAGCCCTCAGCATGAGGTTTATGGCTTTCAACGTCTGCTGAGAATATAGTTATAACTGACAAGTTCTGAGGCAGGTATTTGGATGCTTTTCCACAAATACATCCCTATAAAACAGATCTCAACGCTGACATTGACCAAGACTTAATTTAAAGTGGTTTAGTAGAAGCAGCTGACAGATTAAAAAAAAAGGAAAAAAAAAGGTCTTCATGCAGAGAAAAGCCTACAGGGCTGAATCTGCAGCTGAATGCCTCTCTGGCAGAACCAGGACTCTCTGACTCTCCTTTGAACTCTGTACCACTCACTGATCTTAACTTTTTGAATTTAAATTGCCAGTTCTACCATAAAAGAGAGGAAATCCCCGTTTGCTATTTCTCTCCTATTATGGTTTAATTTAGATTTCATGACAATAATTTGGGTTTTGATTTGAGGCACTTCCTGAATGAATTCTTTGTCTTCTGTAAAAGCCCCCAGAGCACAGTCAGGGCTGAGGAGCTCAGGGTGTGGGGATCAAGAGGCTTTCCAGGGGACCCACATCCCCCTGCATGTTGCATCCTAGATGGATAAACCTGGCTTGTGCAGGGGGATGCAGAGACAGGAGGGTGCCAGGGTCAACCTGTGCCAGTCTCAAAATTGGGGTGACCCCATTTGTCATCCAGAGCAATGTGTCTTAAGAGAAATCAAGTCTAAACAAAGACTGATGTTCGCTCTCACATTCCCAACCATCCCTTCTGCAGAGAGAAAAAATGGCCTGCAAAATAAACCCAAGCTCACCTAGAACCCTTTTTTGGCTAAAGTGTAGTTCTGAACCCCAGGCAGTGCACCTTGACTTGCAACAAGATATTCACAATCTTCAAATCGTTGTTGAATTTGGGTGACAGCAAGGGTCATAGAATGGTTTGGATTGGAGAGGACCTTAAAAATCATCTCATCCCAACCCTCTGCCATGAGCAGAGATGCCTTCTACTAGGTCAAGTCGCTCAGAGCTCCATCCAACCTGGCTTTTCAGATGCAGGAAATCATTCCACAGTCAGACACACTTTGTACCAAGGTGCTCTGAGAAATGCTGAGAAGCACCAGAGCCCTTCTGCTTGGGGAGCAATGGAGACTCCCAGCCTTGAAGCAAGGATGGTTTATCATCAGGGAATGCCAGCCTGGAAGTCATTGATGCAAACATTCACTGCAGTCAGGGAAAGGATTTATTGGCATTTTCCAATCAGCACAGTACCCTTAGATCTCCTGCACACCACCATGCGTGCACGCTGAAAAGCAAACTCAACTGCCTCATTCAGAAACTTTCCTTTCCTTTACAGCGCTCTGGCAAGTCTGAAACATCATGTTCAAGACCTCCCATGAGTGAGAGGTATGCTGAGAAAGACCATTCCTTCCCCACAGGCTGATTTGCACTGTGAACCAAAAACAAAATGTAACACACTTTACCCAGGAAATCGGATATGGACACTCTGCTCACACGTTTAAAGGGTCTCCACATGAGCACACGAGCTTGACTTGCCAGCCAAGACCAGGTGGGAAAGTCCTGCTCTTAAAACACTAACAGGAAGCTGAGGGGTCATTCAACATCCCTACTCTCAAATAAAAGCTCCTCTTCCACTGACATGCAGCTGAGGGCTCTTGCTTGTCTTTCCCAAACCACAAAACTGGCCTGGATGTTAATTGGAAATGGAAAATGTACCCAAATGTGACGACAGTCTATTAAAAAGTAAAATAACCTAATGCAGTAAACTCTTTCTGAGTACAAGAACCGCATGGTATAAACACTGTGGGCAGTCTTAAACCTTCAGTTGGTTTTAACAGCTTTTCTTCCAGCCTAGGTTACCCTCAGCAAAGGATTTTGTTTAGTTCATTGTGGTCACAGTGGAACATCTTCCTTTAACATTTCCAAAAATTAAAAAAAAAAAAAAAGAAACAAAGCATCTTATAGCATTCCTTCAAAAACTCTCCTTATCCAAGGTGATGTGGTGCCTTTGGGAGCACAAAAATCTTCCCCTCCAGCCTTTGCATGAGCCAGGGCTCATCTCCAACAATGTGCCAGATGCTGTCCTGCATCCTGGGAAGTAAGGTGAGGAACAGCTGAAGCCATCACTCCCACAAGCCTGGAGGCAGCAGGAGGTGCCTCTCGAGCAAGTCTGGGGAGAAGAAGATGACATTCCTGAACAAAATTTGTACCACAACTCTATGTCCTGTCTCAACGTTGATTTTTCTTTACCTGCCATAGGGTGGAGTCAAAACTTCACACCACAAAGAAATGTTGCTGAATTTTTAAACCCGGGTTTAGAAATTGGCATCAAACAAATAAAGTTCAGCCACAGTTTGTTGGACTGAAGGATTTAGATCTCCTGTTTAAAATGGGAATATTTAGAACTGAAACATAACTGGTAGAGAAGAGCCCCTTCGTTTCAGTGTTTCACATTACCTGCTCGTACTGGGCCAAACAATCCTTCTTAAATCAAAATATGGCAGGAGTAAAAGGGAGATAAATTATGCTGAGCAACATTCTCCTGTCAGGGATGGATCATTTTGGGGTAGGATAATTAATCAGGCCCTGTCTAAGTGGCTTCTGTCTTAAAGGACTTCCTTCTCCTCCTGGCATATTCTCAGTGGGTCAGAAATGCCAGTGCAATATTATCATTCTGCCTTTGCATTTGAAATACCATGTTGATGAAACAGACCTTTATTGAACTTCAAAGGCCCATAATTATATATCCTCTCCTTGAGCTTTGATATTTTAATATTCAGCTGGTGAAATTATTATCTATTCCAGCCACAAAGCGTTTATTTATTTTGCTAGCTTTATCTCTGTTATTTCTGGGGTGGCAAGAGGCTGAGGAAGAAGCCCCCCCTGCTTATTGGCAGCAGCAGAAAGTGGGAATTGAATGTACCAGGACTTTTATCTCCAGCAGCTGAAGAACGAAGCGTTTGAACTCCTCCTGGAGGGCTCAGAAACCTCTCCCCACAGCCAGTTCCTCTCATTTATGCTTTTCAAGAGCCAGCCAAATTTCTTTACATAGGTTTCCCTGTGCCATGAGGGAGCACGGGGGTGAAGGAGACACCAGTCAGCACTAATGATGGCATGAATTTTTCATCTGAAAAGGGCACTCTGTTTTTTTGGAAGCAGCAAAAAGAAATTTTTTTTTTTTGCTTGGGTTTCCTCAGCTCCAGCCTCACCAAGGTGGAAGAATGTGCAGCAGGGGCAAAAATATTTTATGCATACATAATATTTTATGTATACATGCAGCTCAAACATAAATACACACAGGTAGAGCAGAGCCCCCTTGCTGGCTGACAAAACAAGGTGGTGTTTCATGGCTCTGCATCCCTCCCTCGCCAGAGAAAGCCCCTGTGAATATTCTGTGCCTTTCTCCTTGGGTGTCTCAGCAACGGGACTGAGCTGCAAAGTTCAAAACCTGGATTTTCCAAGCTCATCTCCCAGACCTGGCCCAAACCTCCAACAAAACCAAGTGAAAAGTGCCTTCACATCACCAAGGGATTCCAAAATTTGGTAGCCCCCCTGACATTTTCAGAGATCTCTGCACCTCGTGGAGACAGAGCTGTAGCAGGAGGTGCTGGGAATCACAGCAGGATGATGTTATCAAGGCACTGCAGAGCCTTTTCCAAAGTAAATCCCCTCAGATATGCCTGGATCTCTCTCCTGGTGAAAAAGGATGATGGTTGATCCTGTGCAGGCATCTCTCAGGAGTCCTCACAAGCCTTCCCTCTCTCCACTGGGTCATTTCCAGACAATCCTGAAACCAAACCTGTGTGAGATGAGCCCAGCATCAGCATATGGCTTTCATCAGGTGATTCCCCTGCTCTTCAGGAACGTGACTCAATTGCCCTTCACAGCAGCCCCTGATGGGATGATGGGATTCTGCAGCTTTTGCTCTGCCTGGATGAGCTGGAAACTGAAAAAAAAAATTATCTCTGTCACCTTTCCAAACTTGCAATGTGAAAGAGCAGAAGTGATAGAAATGCCATTGAGAGGCCTGAGCTCCTTGTCTCACACTTCCTGGGACAGGCTTCCCAAAATCCAGCTCCATTAAGAAAGTATTTCCCCACAAGGGAGAACAGGAAAAGCTGGCCAGTTGGAGTAGGACATTAACATCAAGATGTTCCATAAAATTGCAATCCTTCCCTTAAAAAAAAAAAAAAAAAAAAAAAAAAAAGGAAATGATGGATGCATACCATGGGTTTCCCAGCATTTAAGCTGAAGAAGTCCTTGCTGCAACATATGGGGTGGGTGTCCAGGCCAGAAACCCTTCTCCTTCAGCCCTGGGAGTCCAACCTGACGACAAGGAGAGGTATTGAGGCTCTGGAAAGCTCTGGAAGGCTCTGGAAGAGGTGCAGGTTTCCCACATCCAGCCCCACACTGGCTCTGCCTCTGGCTGCGTTTGCTGCCTCTGGACATCACCTGAGGGGATTCAAACTGCACCAGAGATGCCAGGGAACACTGGTGAACGTGGGCATGTCCCCTTCCTATGGAGCCATGCCCACACAGGGAACCTTCCAGAAGCAGAGGCAAATGCCCAGAAGCCACTCCCTGAGCAGCAGACAGGGCTCATGGTGCACAGCCCAGTGACAGGAGGCATCCACATCCAGACTGTTGATGCCCCAAACCTCAGCCTTACACCTCCACACCCCCCTCAAGCATCCCATTTCGCTTTTTCCATCATTTACCCAGCATTTCCCAGCCAGTGGGGAGTAGGTTCCTGGTCAGCTGCAGGAGCCTGCTGTCTCTTTCCAGGATTAAGTTGTTTATTTTCTTACATGGGCCTTTGGGAAAGTTATGATCCTGTTTATGCCACAGTTAGTGTTACTATAGTCCAGAAACCTTAATGCCTAGGGAAAAAAAAAAAATAAAAAGGCACCATCTGGGAGAATGGGGACATTATTGAAGCTGAGAGGTGACCAGGAGCCAAAGCTCCTCTTCACTGAGCAATGGCTTGGCTTGGTTCTCCAGCTCAGAGATGTTCAGCACAGGAAAGGCAAAAAGTCCTCTTAAAGCCAATTTGGGTAATTATGTGTTCACCAGGAATTTGGGAAGGAGGAACAGGCAGAACCTCACAGGGCACACTCTTTTTTTGCCAATGAAAGAACTCGGTTTCTAGCAGTCCTGAAAAATCTTGGGGGGTTTATTTGCAAATTTTCATACAAAAATGACTTTGTGTTGGGAAACGTTAACGCCTGAATTTCAGCCCCTGAAAAGATGCAAAGGAAATGGAAATCTAAACGAGTAGCATATGCCATCCCCTTGGCTCCACCAAGGAAAATATTTGGCTTCCACTTACAGCTACCCCAATCAAAAAGAAGTTTGGGTTGCAGGAATGTGAGTCAAAGTGAATGTTAAATTTACATTAGACATTTGTTAATTAGCTAGCAAATTAATCACCTCTGTGGACTGGCATGGTCCACACAATTTTAAGGCAAACAGCATTGTGTCAAGTTTAACTGTTACCCTGGAGTTGACTAAGCAGAAACATTCCAATATGGAATTATCAGTAAGATTTTCTTGTATTATTAAAAACACCATGATTAAAATACCATGCTGGATATTTACAGGCAGGGGAATAGAAGGGAGACTCAGTAGGTGTTTATTAAATCCATTTCCACATATACCTCCAGCCTGAGTGTGCTCTCCCTTCCCCTGCAAGCAAAACCCTCTTTTACCTGGCATTCATCCCTGTGGGTGCCTCTGGTTATTGCAGCCTGGTCAGCAGGATTTGTTTGGCTTAACCAACATTCAGGTTAAACACTAATTTCTTTTAGCAGGCAGGAGCTCTGTCACCCTGCTCAGTGTGTCATGAGAGCACATTAAGGGACCAAAATATTTTCCTGGAGTGTTTAAGAAACATTTCTGAGGCTGTGCCTCAGTGGGGACTGGAATAATGCTTAGAGCTGCTGGGTTGGGAGCACACACAGATCTTGGCCACTCCGTCTTCCTCTTCCTCCCAAAGTTGCTGACACCTCAGAAATGGCTTTGGTAGGTGTAGCACTAAGGAACCTCTGTGGCCTCAGGTCCTGATCTCACACGGCTTCTCTGCTGGGTTTTCCCCCAGTGAGCAGCCAAACAACCCAAATAAAGCTATCAGGCTTTTCTATTGACACTGGGACCCTGGTAAACTTTCTTGTACACCAACATCTGAGACTCAAGTGCCCCAAGACCTTCAGAAAAGGATATCACTTTTTTTCTTTTTTTTTTTTTTTCTTCACTTCCTTTGAGCTTAGGCCAAAAGCCAAAGTCATAAATGGAAACAGTTATTCTGGGCTCAATATCACCTTTTGTGCAATGACAAAAATAATGTGTTGTTGAACTGTTTGGCACAGCTGCCCCAGCATGTGACAAGAAGCTAATTGCATTTGAAGCCAAATCCACTGGAGAAAACAAGAATCCAACTTATAGCAACTCATATTTTGCCAGTTTTCCTGCTCCAAACGCACATTCTCTTCCGTTTTTCCTCTCTCTCGTGACATCCTTTCCTTCTTTTTTTTTTAGGCACTCGTGCAGAGTTTGCAGCTGAACTTGCAGACAGTCTCTGCTGCCCCTCTCTCAGCCTTGCTCAGCCCGTGATAACCAAATCCATCCCGCAGAGCTGAGCTCTTTTTCCACCATCACACACTACATTAATTCACTCAACACATTTGTTTGCAGCTGTCTTCCATCACCAGCCCCACACCCAGCTGGCTCCTCATAGCAGAGGGAGAACTTATTTTCCACTAATGAAGGGATAAAGCAGGTAGGTTTTTGTTGTCCTTTGGTGCCCCCAGCTCCCAGAAAATTTTGCTTTGTTTTACTGGGAAAACAAAAAGTGCAGTGAAATGCTTGAGCTGCTGGTTTTGGTCAGAAGGTGGGTGAGGAAGTCTGAGCCTCTTCAGGGAAGGAGCAGATTTCAGATTTTTAAGCAGGTTTAGCCAAATCAAACAGTGTCTTCATAACGCAAGCTGGCCATTCCTGCAGATGTGTGGCTCTTCTAGGGAAGGCACAGCTATGGATTAACCAGGAATTATTATGTGGCTTCTCCTATTGCTCCCCCCAAACCATCCCCTTGTTTGCTTTCACAAACAAATGCTGAAGAAAAACAACAGCAACATCAACCACCCACCACAAAACAAACCCAAACAAAACCCCAGCCAATGAACAATCTACAAAATCTTGGACTCAGAGGTTTGCAAAAAGTTTTGCTTTAACTGATTTCTCCAAATCTGAGGCTCCAAACACAGCATGGGGTTTTCTGTCCCATGAAATTTGCTTTGCACCTGATATTTGGGAGGCATTTTCCTTTTTTCTCCCTCACTCTTCAGCTCTTAGTTCTAATGTCAAACACAGGCAGTAGCTTTGAAGCTTTTTCCAAACGAAAATGCCAGGAGAGTCCTGGTTTTCCAGCCAACCTGCCAACTCCAGCAATCATTAATTTTATGTGCTAATTTTAAAGTTGATTAGTTTTGTGTCTCTGACTTCAAAGGCAAATCCAGTGTAAAACCTGAGATCTACTTAAAAAGGTATAAATAATTTTGTAAAAATGTTTTTCTTGCCAAAAATTCCATTATTTTTATTTCAAGGAACACAAGTTTCTTTCCTATAGCATGCATGCATGTTACTGAAGATCTCCATACCAAATATTTGGTTTATTGCAAAGAAGTCTCTACAAAATTTTAGAAGGGTTAAATAAATCAGGCTGAAAGTGTTTTCATTTGTTCCACTGGTGGCACTGTGGATGTTTTTAGTGAAGTATGCGTGTAACATATGTGCAGAGCAATTATGTTTTGCAGTTACCAAACAATATTCATTAGATTAAATAAAATGACAGAGATTTTGGTCTGGTTCTGCCCTCAGATATTACACAGTCACTTGACTGGAGTACAATTTTGACTATTTTCCCAGCTCATCAGCACATTAAAACCAGCTGTGGCTCTCAATAAATTGTTTCAGCAGAACCCACTGAAAATATCCGTATTTTCCTTCCTCCCAGCCCAACAAATGAAACTCAGGGGTCATTATGGTAATTTTAATTATGATTTGGTAGGGATGGCCTTCACTGAAATCTGTAGTTCCATAAACAACATGCTTCTTCTGTCATATTAGATTTCTTTATTTCAATTGTAAAGTCACAAAACCATGTGCTTCCTATTTTAGCTCCTGGACCCCCTGCTAAATTTATACAAATGAAGGAGTGGTAGCACAGGGAGAGCAGCAGCCAGGAGCGTCCAGGGCCTTATTCCTGCTTGAGAAAAGATGTTTGTTCATTCTGCAAACAACAAAAAGAGGAAAGAAAAGAAAATCAGGAAAAAAAATTTAAAAAATAAATAGAAAAAAGAAGAAAACCCAAGCGGAACTGAACAAACTGGGAGCAGAGGCAGAGCCCCAGAGTGCCAGAGGTTTGTAAATGTGCAAGAACCGCCTGAGCCGCGAGCTCGTACACGGCTCCAAAGTGAAACCAGCTGCCAGCGCCTGGCTCGCGGCAGAAGCTCTGGGACACGTCACAAAAAAGTCCCCCCAGCGCTGCAAACAATTACCCTGGGCTCTTATTTGTTCCATTTTATCAGAGACAAAAGAGAGGAGAAATGCGAAGGGGAATGAGAGCAAAATAGTTAAGAAGGGCTTTGCTTGGGTTCGGTTTGGGGTTGTCCAAGCAGAGGTCCCTGTGCTCCCACATCTCTCTGCTAGGGAAAATTCAAGTCCCTCCCAAATCTGCAGTAGCATTCAGGCTGTATTTTAACAGAGCCCTTAAGCAAGTGGCTAATTTTAAGCAGCTGATTTATTCTATTTACTGCGAGCTGAGTGTGCCAGTGGGTGATGCAGAATGTAGATAAACACAGATCTGACTTTACTCAATAATTCAAACAATTCAGTGCCCATAATATAAAGATGTCATTGTACCAGTTTGTTGTTTCTGCCACGTGTTTCAGCATCCTGTACACAACCAAGCAGTTAAAGTGCTGCTGGGAGAGGCCTTTCCCATTAGGGGAACACTGGAAAAACATATTGACAAACAATTGTCTTGAACAAAGCCCAAGCGTTCCCTTTGACAATGTGCATTGCATTTGCAAGACAAATTTTGGCTGGAAAAGGGGCATTTTGGCCAAGAATTAAGTTTATATGTGGGAGAAAAGTTCCTCTGGAAACCCGAGGAGCTGGGTTTGTACTGAGGAGCTCACACCATTGGCTCCACCTCATCCTGATTCCATAAAATTCCACACAAACCCTTTAATTCTCCCATCACAGACTGGAAGTCGAATAAGGAGGGAGACATTTGTGTCTGCCCCACCATGAAGTGTCACTCGTGATAATGAATTTCATGTTGGTCACAGGAAGAGTTTATGGGACCAAATTTGAGTTTGGGAAATATCTCAAAATGTCAAATTTCTCGGAGGGCAAACAAGTTTGTGAAAATCAAAACCAGGAATGAACCAAAGTAGTGGAAATTCCAGTCAAAATTGTTAGACTGGTTCCCTGCCTTTTGTTGGCAGTCAGATTTTGGAAAAGAACAATTAGTGTAATAGGTTCTGGGAGCTACTGAGCCAGAAACTGGGGAAAAAATGGAAACCAAGAGAAACAGCTGAAATATCTTCTCATTCTCTTTTAGATTGTGGTTGGAGCAACTGAATGTCTGTTTTTTCTGGTCCACTTGTGTAATACTGAAAACTGGGGAGGGGAGGAATTGTCCCAAGTCGACCTTATGGAACAAAGGGGGAAAACCGTGGGACAAAGAGAAAAAGAGACTGAAAAAAGGAAAGATTTTCTTTGGAGAACTGAGTAGCACGCAGCTTTTTCTGCTGAGATGAATCAATGGCTTTGCTCAGCCCAAAATTAGATTATATATTTTCTTTACAGACTGTTTTTAGAGGGGAGGCAGGAAAGATACTCTTGGTTGTATTAGGAAAATTGAAGGATATTCCAGGAAAAAAAAAACAAAACCAAACAAAAAGTTTGGATTGAAAAGCAGATTTTTTCAAAGGATTTTTTTAAAGAGATATTTCAAATAAAAAAGAAAAAAGAAAGCTTTCTGATTCAAACTTATTGAAATTCAGCTGATATTTTTTTTCCAATTCTGTTTTCACAGGGTCAAAATGAAGGTGTTTGATATACATTTGCAAAACAACCAAATGAACCATAAATTAACATTTTATGAAGGAAAGAAAGGAGAAAGCAGCATAACATGTTTGGGGCACAGGGTGGGGACTGAGGCCCAGAACATCATGGCAGAGCCTCTGCCCAGATCTTTCCTGGAGCCAGGATCAGCCCCAAGGCTGAGACCCACTTCACCTGCAAATCTGGGATCCAAAGTCTGTGCCAGCAGGAGCACAGTGCCACCAGCCCAAGGCAGGAGAAAGCAAACATCCATGGCAGCTGCAGGTGGTAAGAAATGTAGGATTTGCAGGGCAGGGATGAGACCTGAGGGAGATCAGCCACTGGATCCCTCCAAAGAGCCCGGGGAGGAAAGGCAGACACAAACCCATTCCAGCAAGCCAGGTGCTGGTGCCACAAAGCCAAGCAATGACAACATCCACCTCTGAAAGCAAGGAGATTTGTTACCTGCTGAGTTGATGGATGCCTGCACTCCTATTTTGGGCACATTTAAACTATAAAGCCCTTCTACACCATCCTGGTTCCAAGAGTATTGCTCAAAAGTGGTTTGGAATTGGGCTCTATCCTTCTGGTATTGGCCCCTGTAGGACAGGATTGTCCTGTTGAGGGGTCAGGTATCAAAAAGAAATCAGTGTTTAATCTAGACTAGTTGTAATCCATGTTCTTGAGCATAGAATCTGGTCAAGAAGGACTCACAGTCTGAGCTCTTGAAGCTCTCATCCCTTGGGAGCTCAGTTTAGCACTATCCCAAGTGTCCCTGTAGCCTCATGGGAAGACTGGGAGCACAGCAAAGGGTTCCTCATCCCCACAACATTTCACCCCAGAAGCCTTTTACAACATCCTCCAAGAAGATGCCCACGTGTCCTGGACCCACACATGTGTATTTTGTTGTCAGGCTAAGACTCCCCCATGACTTGAGGGACTTTCATACACAAACCCCATGGGAGCTGGCAGCTTGGTGCCAGGCAGGTAAAGAGCCTGAGAGCTTAATTCCAAGGAAAAATGGTGCCTAAATTCTCTTTAAAAAAACTGAACTTGCTTGAACAAGTTCCAGAAGTTCCACTGGGGCAAAATTGAACGAGCAGAAGGAGTAATTCATAAGTGATGTTGGCAGTGCTGGAAAAACCTTGCAGGAGAGGGCAGAGTCCTCCCCTCTGCAGAAAATCCAGCTGGCTTCAAGGGCACTAAAAATATCTTTTGTGGCACGAGGAGAGGAATCCAGATCTAATCCTTTGCTCCTGACTAAAAGGCATTACATTAAAACATGTTTTCAAGTGGTGGTTCCCATGAGCTGCTAAAATTGTGCTGGATAACAGCCCTAGTGAGGGCCCATAGGTGACACCAGGGACCCAGCAGTGGGGCCACCCCTTCCTGCAGCTGCTGCTGTCCCTGATCCCAGCCTTGGGACACCTGTAACTTCAGCCCTCATTGCTTCAAAGGGACTTTTCACAGTGGAGAAGAGCCAAACCAGGACCTTCCCAGCGCTAACAAATGGAGAATTCAGCCCCTCTCTGGTTCTCACGGCAGGGTCAGACACAGCTGTGCTCAGCCCCGATCTTGGGCCAAGGGCTTTAAAGCTCCTTGGATACACTGGCCTTCCTGCATCTTTGAAAAGGTTGTCAAAGCGTTCTGTGAAACAGCTGAAAAGATTTATTAAATTCAGCAGAAAGCTCCAGAATTTCAAACAGGGCTATTTCATGTGTATTAACTGGTTCTGTCACTGATTTTCCCTGCTCTCAGTCCCAGCTGACGGCACCAAGGTCTAACACGAGGAGATGCTTTTACTGCCTGCACTGAAACCTCCCATCAAATCATCCATTCCTGCTTCAGTTGTACATTTATTTCTCCTTATACCCCTAAGACACAAACCCCAGCCAGCCATCCAGATTGCCCAGGGAAGTGCACTCCTGGTATCCCTGCTGTCTTACAAAGTCATCCCAGAACAATTGTGACACCACCAGCTGGTGAAGCCCAAACAGAGGCAAAGTCACTCAGGAATGATTTTCTCCTTCCATGTGGAGGAAGGAGAGGCACAGAGCTGAGAAATCACAGGTGCCATCCAAGACAAAGCAGTGATGGAGGAGGCAGGGAAAGGGTCCATGGGTTGAGGAGTAAGGGCTGAGGGTTGTTCCCACTCCCTGCTTCAATGCCCTGCCAGGAACAGCTGGTGATATGCCTGGGAACTTCCCCATCCAAGCAGGTTCTCACCCCTTCTCCCCAGCTGTGCACAGGGCTAGATATGGACCCCCAGCTGGTGCAGAACTGGATGTGCCAAGCCAGGAAATGTCCCAAATGCTTGGCTACACACTCCCCATTATATCTGCCCCACCTCAGCGCCGTGGGATCTCTGTCCTTTGGCAGGAAGCTGTGCTGAGGGGCTGGCAGCCCTTCTCCAGCCACATGCACAGGAGATACCTCCTTGCTCTGACCCTTAGAAGACCAAAAATCCAACGAGGCCAAAGAATGAAGGTGCAAAATACATACACAGAGCTCCCCCTGCCCCAGCAGAAACTGAAGGCGAATTCCTGCAACTGCAAAGCAAGGGAATCTAAGCTGCACGGATAGCTTGAGAGCCAGGGTTATAAAACAAAATTAAGCATTAAATATTCTTAACAAAGGCAATCTGGGCTCACTGTGTTCTGTTTTTGTTATGTTTTCCCCCTGTTTTATGCTGCTTTAACCTTCGGTTGTTGCTGTTGGAATCCTCTTTGCGCTGCTCCACTTGTCATTCTCCTTATTTTTATTAGAGACACTTTGGCAGAAGACTTATCAAAATGCGCTGAGCTTGTCAACAAACGTCATTAGCAACGAGTCGAGGCAGACAGTGTAAGCAGGGAAAGGGCATGGGAAAATATGCAATATAAAATAATTTTGTATCTGGAAGAAATGCAGCGGAATAACAACGGCAAAAGCCTCGCCGTAAATTATTTGGGCTGCTACAGGAGTAAATTCCCACTGTCAAGTGATTTCTTGCCAGGCTTCAAGGGATCAGATGCTCTTCTGGAAGAAAAAGGTGTAGCTTCCTCGAAATGAAGGGTCTGGCCACTCTGTGCAGGTTGAGACATTCTACACCCCACGCTGGATAACTTTAAAATCTCAAATGGCAGATTAAGGACTGGGTCTCGTCCTCTGGAAATCAAAATCAGTCTGCTGGCAAAAGTGCAGCTGTACCAACCTGTGCCAGAATCATGCTTTCTTCTGGGCTAATATTACACCCTGCTACGTCCAAGACACCCACACATCCAGCCCCGTGCTGGGGTTCAATCTCAACATGCCAAGCTGTTCATTCCAGGGCGAGAAATCTGCCCTGCTCTCAATCCCCTGCTTTGAAGTTCCCTCAAAGACATTTGCTTACTTAAGCACATGCAAGAGAAGGTGAAGCCTGACCCCACCATCCACGGGTGGTGTCCACTTTCATGAGGGTATGAGAAGAAAAAATAAATCACTGTGAAAGGAAGGTAAGCCAAGCCGTACGCCGTGCTTGCCCGAATTAGGCCTGGGGTTGTGCTGCAGGTTCTCTGCAAGAAGGGCTGGAATTCAGCAGGCTCAGGTTAATCAAAATAAATCATGAGGTCAATGGTAAGGTGAAAGCTGAAAGGCATCCCACCCACCCACCACAGCACAAGCAGGGAAGTGCTCTCCTGGTGTCCCAGAGCTCAGGGAAGGCGTGTGAGCCCCTGGGGCTCAGTCCTGGGTAGGGCTGGCTGCAGCTCTTGGGAGAGCAGCTTCTCCTCAGGGAAGAGGTCAGGCTGCTCCTGGCCAAGGCTGATGGTCGGGGGGGGTTCTTCAACCTCATGGGCTCCGTGGGACACCAGTGTGGAGGGAAGGGTGCTCCCAAGGGTGGCCGAGCCACAGGGACACAGGGGAAGCCCCAAGGAGCCCAAATGGCCACAAGGCTGATCCAGCACTGGCCCTGGAGGCAGGAGAGGGGGAGCACGTGGTGGCTCATAACACATCATAAACACTGCTGGAGGGAGGGGGCAGGGGGACAGAGCGAAGGAGGAGAAGAAAAAGCTGATTAAAATTTAAAACATTTTAATTGATCACACCACTAATCTCTTCAATATGCCACGAAGTGTGATGTGCTCTGGCACGCCTCCTAAACCACACACAGGAACTCAAACACCTCGGATTTGGGACTGTGCCCTCCCCAGGGCAGGGAACATCCATGTGCACAGCACTGGAGTGCATGTATGGAACAAGGGCACAAAATGATTTTGCAAACCTGACTCAGTCTTGCTGGAAGCTAATGGGATTTCATTGGGCTGAACTGAGGCTGTGTGCCTTTCAGGGCCTGTTTCGCCTCAGGGAGTAGTTTTATGGCCAAAATAACGTGTGCCATATGGGAAAACCCCACAGAAATTAATAGGAGTGCAACCAGTAGAATTGGAGAGAAATGAAATAATCTATGGAAATGGCTGTGTAATCTCTAAAATTTGATAGAGAATGATCCCCTCTTGCAAAGACTTTTTAAGACAGTCTATAGAATTGCAATGATGTAATTCAGTTTTAAACCCTATTCAAAAACCTCCAAAGCCTAAGAATGGTTATTGTTTTCTTATTAAATTCTGTAAGACTTTTCCATAAGGAAAGAGCTGGTATTCTCATAACATCTCCACTATGCCAATATGAAGGAATATAAAACCACTGGGTTTAATTATATCAGGCACATAAATGTCTCCCAAGCCATTACATGTATCTGCAGACATGAAAACACTCATCCATACAAATTAGGTGCCGTTGGCATCAGCAGAGTTGAACCCACTCCTCTGGGACCAGCTACTGAAACAACTCTGGGTGACTGGCATGGCTTTTAGAGGCCACAGGAGGGAATGGGCTGGAAGGATCTTATGAAAAGCTTTTGGAGGTGGAAAAATACCAATGCATTGAGATGGAGGCTGGAGGAACACGACGGGTTTGCTTCCACTGCTTTCTTGCAAAGAGGAGTTTTTGGTCGTGCACAGAAAGGAGTTTGTGAGAGCATCCTGCAGCCTGGGCTGGGAAGGCCAGCTGGGATGTGAAAGGCACAGCCTTTAGGGCTGGGAATGCAGCCTAGAGAGCTGGCAGCCCGAGCATTTCCCCCACCAGGGCACTGTAAGGTTTTTGTTCTCCTCCTTTCTCTCTCCCACTCATTCACTTTGAACGAGCCCTGTTGGTTCTCGGCGAGATGGAGAGGGAGAAACGGCCCTGAGATCACAAACTGGGATGGAAAAACTGGGCTGCACCCAGCTCTGCCCCCAAAAAATGAAGGGAAGAGGGGAGGGTGGCTGCCTGAAGCCTGCCCACAGGTCAGGAGGGGCTGGTGGAGCGTGCCTGGGATTCCTCCACCAATGCCAAACTGGGCCCTGGCGATCACAGCCGGCGGGAAGTTGCTAAATGTTGTGAAACACAGAAGGGGGAAAAAAAGTTATATTAAAGTAATAAATGAAAGAAAAAGTGCTCTCTGTCAGGGGTCTGGGAGCAGGGGAAATCTCAGTGTGCGGTAGGCCGGTGCAAAATGCATCTTGGCATGGTTTTCTGCACTGGAGGAAAAAGGACATAAATAGATGCAAAAAAATCATATGGCTGGCTGGTGGAGTGTGCATGTACTTGTCATTAGGGAGCTCCAACCCCTGATTTAGTGAAGCACTTCAGTGGATGTTTAATTTTCAGCATGTTAGGGATGAACTGGGTCATAGAGCACTAATGAAAATGACGGGTGTTGATCTAAAAATTACAAAAAAAAATAAACAAGAAAGAAAGATATGTATTTCTTTTTAATATTTCTTGGGAATGTCATTGTTTGAAAACAAAAAGCCCTTAAATATGTTTTACCCAATCTTTCAAATTTAGATTTCCTACTGAGCTCGACTCCTCTTCCCAAAGGAACCCAGAAAAAAAAAATCCAGCAAATTAGAGAATTTTCTTGGAAAATACATGGGTTTGCCATTTCTTTAAACACAAATGCATGGCTGTGGGTCTCCTGACTGGGGTCAGTGTCACACCAGCACAGGGTAGAAACAACCACACCAATCATAAGAAAAAGCCCAACACAAGGCTTTCACGTCTACCCCTGACACGTGGTGAATTTGCCTCAATTTGGCTTTTATTATCCAGTTCAAATGATGGTCCCTGAGGTGGACCAAATTTCAAATAAGTGCTGGCTCTGCTTCAAGGGAGCACGAGCCACTTTAGAGCTTCAGGTGCAAAGACTCCGTAATTTTCTTTTTCACATAAATTTGACAAAGTCAGAATGTGACAATTTTAGTCACACTGCAAGAATCTTCCCAAATCCCAGCCTGCTCCAAGGCCACCTGTCAGGGAATCTCGCCCTGAGCCTTTAGGCTGCTGTGATTTACATTCCATTATTTTATTGGACATCAGCAAAGAACACAGTGAAAAAAATGAAGACTAGATCATCAAGGCAAAACTTTTCCTTTAGTAATCATGTTCAGCTGTCTTTTCAACAGGGTGAGGCAGCAATTTTGCTTTATCAGCCTAAATCTTAATTAAAAAATTTATAATAAATGCTTCTTGTTTGGGAACAGAGAGGGCAGAAGAAAGCCAGAAGTTGTTTTTCTTTATCCGATAGCCATCAGGAGTGAAAAATCCCAGTTTATGCTCTGGATTTCACCACTTGTGTGCAAAGCCAGCCTAACATCACTGAGTCTGGCACGCTGGGTGCTGCCAGAGAAAATCCCTGCAGGAAATAAATGTTCATCTAGGGAGGGCTCAGTCTCTCTGGTGACCCTCTCATGGGACAGGAGGTACTGGTATGGGTAAGGCAAACAGATCTGCAGGCACTGGGAAACCTTGGAAATCAGGCTGCTCTGGTTTTTGGGAGGATGCTGAATGCTTTTTTCCTCCCAAACTTAGGCTGGGCCACGTTCAGGGCTGAGCAGGCCTGCTCAGTGGTCTGCAAGCCCATCAGCCCCGAGGCAGGGCGTGGGAGCAGCCAAAGGAATTTGTCAGCCTGGGGAGTCCGGGGTGAGTGCAAATGGATTTTGGCTTCCCCCTGCCAGGAATGACCTCCCAGCTGCCTGGGATCCGTCCTGCTGGCAGAGCCTGCCACAGGTGGCACCATCTGTGCCACCAAGTCCAAGCCAAACAGCTCATTCCCAGCTGCAGGGAAGGGCTGGGAAGGTGATGGTGACTCCCAGGCAGGGCAGAGGGTGGCTCACACACTGGCTCCCTTGTGGAGGAGGAAGGGTCAATAATCAGCACCTGCAGGCAGCTCCCAGCCCTGGCAATAAACACAAATATGTCTCCTGGCATGGCCTTCTAGGAAAACACCAGCTGAAAAAGGCCCCTGTGCCAGAGACATTCCATGGTGTGTGTGCCACAGCAGCTGCTCGCCGAGGGGACGTGAGCTGCAGATCCAGCAATCTCTTGGAAAGAGAATCTTTTCCCCTCTGCTGTTTTCACATCTCTGGTAGGATGTGTGGAGCTCAGAGAAACTCTCAGCTTCGTGTTTTTGTTTATGACTGAAGGACAGCTTGGATTTGAGTTATTATTTTGTGCACCGTAGGTTTAATTTGGTGCTGTTGCTCCAGCAAAGGGGCTGACTGGAGGTCCACAAGTGTCATGCACAGCTCTCCACCCTCCCTCTCACCCCTCCTGCCACCTGAAAGCACCCACACTATAACACCACATTGCTGCAACACAGCACTTCTGGCATGAGGAGCAGCAGATGGGCAGCAGGCAAAAAAAGAGATGGGAGACATTGTCTGAGACATTGAAAGGAACCTCTCACAAGTGGTATAGAATCTTCCCTGATGCCCAGAAAGAGTTTGTGGGATTTAGGAAAGACCTTGGCCGTGAGAAGTGTCATCACAGTCGATAGTCCATGAAGGACAAGTCATCCCCATGGTGGTGGCAGTGTGGGGAAAACCCACTCAGGAGGACATTTCACACCACAGGGTGTAGCCACCAGCAGGCTCCAAGAGGACACTTCAGGCACAGGGACAAGATGCCCATGACCTTCTGCCACCATCCCTCCAAAAAATGAAGTGCTGGGCACGGGAAGATGCCCATCCCCACCCAGGGGGTCTGTCAGAGGGGCTGGTGCTGCCACCAGCACAGCTGCAGGCACACGAGCCCCAAGGACAATAAACAAAAGGGCTCTGCTCTCAGAGCCGGGGCTGGGCACGGGGTTATGTGATTTTTGGAAGCCTTGCAAGGAGCTGTGTGTGACAGATGGAATTAAAAATCCCTTCACGTTGCACGGCCGCCCTGGCAGCTCTTGCTGGGCTCTGTGCTAGGTGGATACCTGCTGTGCAGGAGATCTAATCAGCAGCCAGCATCTCCAAAGGAAACACCGCTGAACACTTCCATTGTTTAAATTTTTTTGCTCTGGGCTCACAAAATCCTGGTGCTTGCTCTCTGGAGTATGGAAAGGGAATGCAAAGCAGGCTGGACTCAGCTGTGGCTTAGCAGGCAGCGTGAGCTGCTCATCAGTGATGGGCTTGCATCTAAACCACTTGGCAGAGCTTCCAGGACAAGTCAATTCCTGGAAGGAAAAGCAGCTAATAGGTATGAAACACACTCTGCTTGTACCAAAAAGCACTGAGGCCAAGTGTCTGCCTGTCAGATAAGCCAGAAAGTGCTGACTCTTGAAAAGCCTTTTGCTCCTGAGCAGTCACACCTGAACCCTCGCTCTGCCCAAATCCATCTCCTTGGTCAAAACACGCTCTGGGGCTCAGCAGCTGAGATGTCACCTGGCACAGTGTCCATTAGCCACAATTTAGCTGGGAATTCCTGCTTGCTTCCCTGCTGTGCCAATTTGGACCCCAGTTCTACCTGCAACTGGCCTGGGAAAGTGACTGACTCCTGCTATGTGTTTTCCCAAATAAAAAGAGCATTTGTATTCTTTCACCGGGTGTGACTTTTGGTTTAGATTCAGGGGAAAAAGCAAACTTTTCCTCACAGGGGCAAAGAGCGTGTCACCTCCATAACATGCTACATAAACAGAATTTTCCTTCTGGCAAGCAAGACCCACCTGAAATACAGAGGAGCAGTGCTGAGAAAATACATTTAGGAGGTGATGGAGCTACTGGGGGCTGCCCAGTAGGCAATGCCTGAACTCCAGTGGCTCCCTCAGCTGCTCTAACAACCAGAAAAGTCCATGTGCACAGGCACAGGTTGACACAAGCTGTGATCATGCATCTGCTCTAATTCCTGGACTTCCAGATGATGTTCCCCAGCAGTACTTCTTTGATGTAATACAGGCAACACAAGACAGTAGTAACAGATTAATTCTCCTCATTGTGGTTTTTTTTTCCCTCTCATTGCCCTTATTACCCAGGATGGAGTTATTTCAATTTATGTTCAACAGCTTTATCAAGCATTGAGCTGGTGATTAAAATATCCTGCAGAATAAATTTGTTGCAAAAGAAACAATAGGAAAACTCATGTTGTCCTGCACCATGGAAAGCAACAGGAGTGACTGTTTCAGCATGTTGAGTTTATTTAAGCAATTTGGTTGTTTGGAATCAGATCAATTTGGCTGAGTATGAAACTGGCCTGAGGATTTGAGATGGCAAAATTCATAACTAAAGAATGGTGATCTTAAATGGTTTATAAAAAAACCCCTCTCTATCACATTGTGATTAATGTGGTGCCATTGCTACGTTCCAGATAACAACCACATCAAAAGGAATCCTTTGTTCCTCTGCAGACAGACAAGACCCATGAAGGTTCTGAGGAAATATCTCCAGGCCATGGTCAGTTTTCTCCCACACTTCCAGCACCAGCATCTTCCCCCTGCCAAGGAAGGATTGCTTTCCCAGGAAAGGAGTGACTGCCATGGCTCTGCAGCTGTTTTAGGCCACAATCCATGGTTTATCCAAAATGATGCAAAGGCACAAGAAAGGCAACCAGCCCTGCTGTTTGCAGAGAGCTCAATGCTAATTCGTGACTCCACCTGGGCTAAAGACTTAAATTTCATTATGTGCTTTATAAACTTCAGAGTTTTAGAAATAACATATAATATTACTGGCTCAGAATGAATTTCCATCTAAAGGAAAAGTTCTGAAAGGGATATATTAAATCCAAGGAAATTCAGCTTCAAAAGCTCCACACACTTCTGAACATAATATCCCAGAGTCATGCTCCAAAGTTAAAATTTGATAAAAACTGGAAATTACTTGGCATCTCGGCATAATTGCAGATACTGAGTAATAAAATGGATAAGACCTGTGCCAAGAATAAGATGAATTTCCCCCATTTGTTTAAATATTTAAACTTTACAGAATGAGAAAGGGCTGCTCAATATTTTAAATGTGGCAGGTTGTTAGTGGCATTAGTTTATATGTCTCTATCTCTCCATATTTTTTCTGAGTTTAGTGTAGTTGACTGAGATCTCACCTCCTGCTAAAATTAAGGTTTAGGTGTACAGCCAGAAACATCCATCTAGAAGACAATTTTAACTATTTTCATGAGTCTGTCAACCATCAGGAGTCTTCTCCATGATGAAGTTCAGAAGAGATGTGGTATTTTTAAGACATTATTGTACTTCTGTATCCACAAATCAACATGCAACTGCTTGTTTCACCAGTACAACCAAGTCCTTTATGTCTTTTCACTCCTCAGAACATCATTTCTCATCATTTCTCTAAGAATTGTTTTTTGGCTTCTTCTTCATTTTGTTTTTTTCTTTTTCTGAGCTGCTGAGTTGGGTTTTTCATGTCCAGTCCTCTCTAGGGTGATAAATAGCCAACACACCAGGCACAGGTTATTGAAAACAGAACAAAATAAATACAAACAGGGAGAAAAATAGGTTTGCTTGAGGTAGTTTTTGAGGAGGGTTTTGCAACTGGAAGAATGAACACAATGTTGATTTTTTATGAAGGCTGCAAACAGTATTATCTGAATAATAAGTTTTGCCTGAAACAAAATTGGAGTTTCTTTGGAAATGCTTGCTGAAAATTAAATGCTAAGGAGATGTCATTAGATGTGTTGGACAAGATCTTTTCCTAAGGCCACTTCAGCTAATAAAGACAAACTTGGATTTTAATTGCCACCCTGGGGAAAGGAAAAAAACCTATTTGGCTCATCAGCATGTAACAAGAGTAATTAGTGAGTTAGAAATAGGTGTGTTAGGGGAACAAAACTCTGGGCTGGCAGAAGGATTTGTACATCAGGAATGTGAAATACCAGGAAATCTGGAGATTTACCCGTGATGCTGAAACAGAGAATGCAAAAATGGTTGTGATCCTAGTCTGCCAGCTAACCCAGAGGTGTTTTATGCACACTCACAGCAGGGCAACCCTCTAATCCAATTTTCAGAAGCAGGTGGAATTGGCTTGAAGGGAAGAACCTGACTCCCTGGTCAGAGGAGCAGTCTGGGGATGTGAGCAGGGCTGGCAGAGCCCAGGAATCTCTCCCTCCTTGGGTCTAGGACACAGTTGAGTTATTCAGTTCCTTGGTGGCTCAATTTGGTTCTCTCTGTAAAGAAAGTGAATTGTATTTAGGTGCCACCTCTGTAGCACCTCACTGGTTTATAAAACACCTCTGAAGGATAGAGGTGAAGCATGGCTGTTAACAAAGAGTCTAAAATCCTAGAAGACAAAAAGAAGACAGTGCTCAGAGCCTTAATTAAGCTGCCAGCAGACTCAGATGACTTTGCCCATCACTGAGATTTCAGTCTTTGACAGCACTACTCAATCAACTCATCCAATGCAATCTCTTTTCTCTCCTTAAGAAAATCCCCATAACCAGTTTCACACAAATACCAAGTTGCTGTGGGCCAGCATCTCCTGTTTTAACTCTTTCTCCTCTTCTTTGCTATTTGCACTGACACTGAAGATCCATTGACATAAAAATCCACCTCAAGTTTACTCCAGAAATAGAAACAGATGCATTTTATTAGGAGCTTGTTCTGCTCTACAGAGATGAGAAAATATTTACAGATAGCTCAGCTGATCTTTTAAAGTGGCATGATTTGATTGCCATCGAATAATTATTATGAAAACACTTGGAAGGTTTTTGTTACCTACCATCCCTTCTCTTTAGGAGATGTCTTTCTGGAAAAGTTAAAAAAAAGAAAGAAGAGAAGGGGGGGGGCGTAATGTAATACATGGCTATAACATAGATTGTTAATTTTTAGTGTAGCTGAATCACAGCATGCTTTGATTGAGAGGAGCCAACACAAACATGCAAAATATGTGCCTCTTTGAACAGGATACACCACATCCTGCATTTGGTAGCCAAAGGTTCCAGTTTGCATCACAAATGCAGTCCAAGATCTCTCTCTCCTCGAGGTATGTACCTCGAAAAGTGCCAAATCTGCAAGACACGCCGCCTTCTTTTTAATTTCTTTCTTTCATTCTTCCCCATTGAAAAAAAAAAAAAAAAAGAAAGAAGAGTTTAATCATTTGCTTGTTTGAGTTTTGTAGAGGCTCAGCAGGTGATTGAAAGAAAGGAGATGTCAGGAGGGACTTTGATTAATCAGAGACTTGATCGTTTGATTAATCATCCCAGAAAGAGCTGACTGCAGCAGAAATGCCCCAGCCAACGTGTAAACACATCGAAAGAACATTTTCAAAATACGTAAAGACAAATTGCAGTTCAAAGCTACTCTTACTGGCCTGTTGATTTGACTGCTAGAAACAAAAGCCCTTCTGCCTGGCTGATAGAAACCAGACCTTCCACGGGAGGAAACAATCGACTTCAGGTCCTTTCAAATTCTCAGTAAAAAGAGCTTGACGTTTTCCTTTTTAATTGATTTTTTTTTCGTCCTCTCATTCTTGTTTACAGTAATGAATTACAGCCCTTAGTCTTTTTATAAGGAAAGTTAAGTTTCCTCTCATTTTCAAGCAATTTATAACACATGTTTACAGCCTTCAGTTTCACGGAACATCCCAGCAAAGCATAAATTATCACAGTGAGGTAACAAACAAAACATGGTGCTATGCATCACCCAACCACCACCACGTTTTACCTGCCCCTTAATGGCACCCAGAAGGAAACCTTGAGTTGGAAAAACACTCCAAAAGCCTTCCTGCTTGCCTAGCAATCTCAACATGTAGTGGGGGAGAAAAAAAAAAGATATTTGCTGATTCAGATGGCTCCCGAGTGACAGGAGGTGATAAAAACCCTTTTTTGCCATGGAAACACACGGAGGCCTGGCTGTCCTGAGCTGCATGGGGCTCACAAGCCCTTGACAAGGTTTCTCCTCAAGTTCAGGCCAGCCCATGGACCTGCTGAAGGCCAGTCCTGTTCAAATCAGCCAGTAAAAAGCAGAATTCGTATTTTGGGGAGGGCGGGAAACCATTTCCTTCCTGGAGCAAAAATAAAACTTTCCTATGGATTGTGCAAATCAGAGAATACGGGCAGAAAATCAAATGTTTCCAATGCTGAAGCCAGCAGAAATGTGTTTAGTCTCCTAGCCACATTTCCTGGGGACATCCCTGGATTTTGGGTGCTGTGCCCTCACTGGGAAGGCTCTAGTGGGAAGTCTGGCAGCCACCAGCCCAATTCCTTCATAATCCAATTACTGCAAAGGGCTTAATTAATCCGTCAGCCATGGGCATCATCCCAGGGCGAGCCAGCTGGTTTTTCTGTCAGCAGCAACAGAAGAAATAATCTGAAATTTGGTTCAAGTCAAACCAAAATGGAGATTTCGCTTTTGCACAGCAATAAAGTCAACTGGAAGCATTTTACTGAGTCAACTGAAAGCATTTGACTGCCCCAGAAAGGTGTAGATTTACATTGAATGACATATGTTTTTCAGCCCAAAAGGAAACCTATAAAGAAAAGACAGTTATTTAGCACCTGTTTTAAAACAAATGTGAGTTTCGAGACTAAACAAATCAACGAAAGTTAAAATAATTCCTATGCAAAGTTCTGAATAAATACTTTGACACTTCCCAAGTGTTTCATTTTTCAAAATCATGAAATATTGTATCTTGCCTTTAACATTCTTTCCAATGGCCACCATCCATCGTTTTGAGGTCCAAGACTTGATTTTGAAGTTGAATTTGTCTTTCTCAAGCTGTAATTTTTAATACATTTACTATTCCAGCTGCAATGTCACAGCTACTTGATCTCATTTCAGCATAGCAAGTGGGGTATGAGTTGGGTGAGCTGTCTTGACAGTGCAACAGCACAGAGGGGAAACTTTGGTGAAAGCATTAAGGAAAATCTGTGCAACCAATCTGAAAAGAGTCCACACACTGATAGTACAACTGCTTATTAATATTTGCTGAAATATGAACAGACAAAAAACCTTATTCCCAAATGTTTTGCTAAAAAACTGGATACAGAGTGGATGCTTTTGTAACAATTTATTTGGAATATATATTTTTGCTTTAGTCTGCTTTATTTTGCTATGTCTTATCTTCACCATGTTTTATTTATCATTAATTAACCCAGCTTTTTCAAAGACCTTGAATCTCAACCCTGAATTCTAGCAAAGCACCACGGAGAGCTAAAATTACCATCCTCTCCTCCCCTCAGCTACAGAGCCAAGAGATGAAGATCTGCATTACCTCTTACAACTTCCTTAGTGGCAACAGGAATCCAAAGGATATTCCTCCCTTTTTGTGTGTATCAATCCCAAGTCCTTTGTCTTCGTTCTCATTCCCTATCCAGCCGTATTTTAATTAATGAAATCAAAAGACCATCTAGTAAAATAAACCAGATTTGACAAGGGAAGAAAGTCAAAACAAACAGGCACTGTTTACTTCCTCGGCACCGATTTGCCAAGAAATGAGCTCCACATCTCAGATTATCAATTCCTGTCAGCAATATTAACCTCTCTCAGCAGCATGAAGAGGAGCATCTGGATCAGAGGGATGAGAAGGGACAGGCAGGCAGGGAAATGAGAGAAAAGAGATTTTCCTGCACGTCTCGGAGGAGGACTTCACCCCCCCAGGTAATGTTTGTGTCCTGGCCATCAATCCTGCAGCTGGAAGTGTGACATCCAAGGTCTCACCTTTGGCTGTGGCTCCCCGTGGAGCAGGGATGGGCACGGCCATGTGTTTGTTGTGTCCTCCAGAATCCCTGCTCCCTGCCCCACCTGGAGCTCCTGGCTGCTCACACAGAAAGATGTGGGACCATATGAGCAGAAGCACCATATTTCAGCTGTCATCTCCTGCTGACCACCTCCTTAGTGTGGAAGGGCTTGGGTTTGGTGGCCATCACGGGCAAAACGTGCCAGCCTTTCATGGGATTGGGTTTGTAAGGAAAGGAGGTGTCACACTGTCCTCAGAGCAGGTGAAATCATGCAGAAACATCTGTCTGACCTGAGAATCACCTTCACTAGTTACAGCACTGCACACAGACACCTCCAGCTTTTTGGGATATTTTATGTGAAGGGTTTTGTTACTGGTTTGTCAAAACTAAAAGATTCAGTCCAAAAGAGTAATTTCCAATCATTAAATCTTTTCTTTCACAAAGAAGGATTTTAAATCAAAAACAAACTAGGGTTTACATAAGCTTTGGGTTTTGGAAAATTGAAGTGTTACAAGCTTTTTCCTCATTTCCTTAATTGATGGCTGTCCCTCTTTCATCCCAGCCTCACCTTCCTTTCACCACTGAATGCACTGACAGGCTGTTTGTCTGTGGGGTTTTCTTTTTCCTTTTCTTTTGACATCTTCACAGCATCTCTCTGACTCCTGCAATACTCATGGCAGCCATGAGAACCCCTCCAGGACACACCTTCAGCCATGGTACCGCCCTGGGAAACAGAAGCAACACGAAGATCTGCAATTTTTCTTCATAAAACCCTTTTTTCCTCCTTTTCAACTGGCTCTGCAACTCTTACACACAGCTCTTGCCTCACACTGCTGGATTTCAGCAGCGCCCTTTGTTATCCCCCCAGTTTGCCCACAGACAAAGAGGGAACTGGATGGTTTCTGCAAGCTGGAGTGGGATGTTGGCTCCCCACTCACTGCCTCAGATCTGCAGCCACTAACAATGAACAATGGTGACACACTGGCTCCCCGTGGCTTCTGTGCTCCATGTGGTGTGAGAATGGGGCCAAGGGCATGGACATGGCACTGGTACAGGGTATTTTGGTTTCCTGCCTTTTTTGTCCAGCACAGAGCAGGAGCCAGAGCATCCACAGGGGTATTCCCTCAGTGCTTGGTGGCATCTGCCCCTTAGGGGCTGTTTTGTCACTGAGAATAGAAGGAGCTTCCAGCAGAGGCCAGGGAAGAGAGCGATGTGCCATTAACTCCATCCCACATGGCCAACTCCCTTCTGCTGACAAACAGCAGCTCAGAGCCACTCCCTGCAGCATCTCAGCCTCTGCAACTCGTGCTTTGGGAGCCACAACTGACCAGAGGATGTCTTGGCCCCTGGGCATGGACTCAGTGACCTCAGGGCTGCTTCTGGGAGTAAATATCCTGTCAGCCAGAGCGCCGGCAGCTCCTCGGTGTCCCAGCGTGGCAGCAGGCTTAGAGGTGGCCTTGTCACTTGGGGCTGAATCCTATTGTCAGTCTGAGCCTGTGGATAAACACAGGACTGCCTGGAGCCAAGCATTGAACCCACGCTCACGTGCAGAATAAATAAAGAATTAAAGGTGGTGCATAAATAAATAAAACCAACGTTAAGCGGCGCAGAACCCAACACAGCCCCTCTGTGTCCTGCCTCTGGAGGGACCCCAGTGCAGGAGCCCAGCCTGTCCCAGCCTGTCCCAGCCTGGCCAGGCCACTGCCATCACAGCCCAAATGCCAGCCTGCTCTTTATTCCTCTTTGTCTCAGATCTGGTCCCTAAACTCCCACTTGACAGGGGTCAGCACAAACAGTGCAGAGCCAGGTGTGATGTGTTTGAGCAGAAGCCAGCCAGGACAGTCCTCTCACTTAATTAGTCCAGTGTGTTCCTAAAATCATTAAGGAAAAATGCTCCCTCACCCTGACACCCTGATTTTTATTCCAGACTATAAGACACATCGTGATTTCCCTGAGTTTCTTATTCTTTTTCACAGAGACATTTATTCCTTCACTCTTCTTTTTTCATTTTCTTTTCCATTTTTCTTTTCACTCCCTTGACACCAGCCAGGGTGTCAGCCATAATTTTTTTAATATATATATTACATGTGTGTGTATATATATATAAAATACATATAGCATGTGTGTGTATATATATATATATATATATATATATATATATATATATATATTTATCTTTTCAGTGATACCTTTCAAACTATACTGTCCCCTCAGTCCAAAAAAACTAGAGCAAGCAAGGAACTGGACTTTCTAGTCTTAAACTGGTACACAGAATGGGAATTCCAAGGAAGCTGGATGTGAAGTTGCTCTCCAGCCCTGTGCAGACATGTCCCTTACACTCTGTTGGTGGCACAGCTGCTCCCCAAAGGCAAAGGGGCTCAGAGTAAACCTCCAGCAAGCTGCAAATGCCTCGTGGCCAGGAGATCCAGTGGTGCCTTTGGATGGTAGTGGAGGGTCTCTGAAATGATTGGAAATCCATGATGCCTCTGCTACTTCCAGCCCAGCTCCTCCAACCCCCACCCACACTGCTCCAGTGTCCCCAAATCCTCACCACACAAGTGACACCTCTTCAGTTTGCATGAAGGCATTTGTGGACTTCAGCTGAGGAATTCTGGTTTTCAACCATTCAGGGGATGATTTTTGCAGCAATTAGCTACCAGATCTGTCTCCATCCCCCTAATTGCCTCTGGATTTCACAGTGAGCAACACGAAAGCCATTAGTGGTCAGAGAGTCACAGCAGATTCAGAACACATTTCCTAGTGAAAGAATTATTAACCAAGACCCCTTTGGGGTGACATCCAAGCTCCCCTAACCGCTTCCCAAGCACTCAGGAAGGGATTAGCTCTGTTTGGAGGCACTCAGATTTCAGGGGGAAAATACCTCACAGCTTGGGGGGGGGGGTTAGGCCCTTCCACCAGTATCTAAAGCACTGACTTTAATAAAACTTGGTAACAATGGAATGAGATGAACTTCCTATTAATGGCAAAGCAGCACACACAGACCCCAAATGCTCTCAGATCCCATGTTTCCACAGGAATAAGGAGCTTCCCAGGGGTACCTGTGGATGCTGTGTGATTCCCAGAGTGCCAGGCTATGATGTGCCCTGCACACAAGAGATGGAGGGGACTGGAAAGGCCAAACTTCCTCACTGCAGCAGGGTCCATTCAGTGATTTCATAACTCCAGCTGGACCTCTTTTGGCAGAGGAGAGGATTTTTATGAGGGAAAATGCTGTAAATCTGCTGTCACTGAAAGCCATCAGACACCATGTGGCATGCTCATGATATCACCAGCGTGCACCAGTTTTAAAACAGGGGTCTTAGCCATAAAGCTGCCAACCAGGAAAGTCACATATGAGAGCAAAGCTGAACTTTTAACAGTGAAACATCCCTTTGAAAACCTTTCCTCTTCCTGCTTCTTCTCAACCCCAAAGCTTTGGAGAGATAGAGTAGGGGAAAATGAAGGGGGCACGCTTCAAAGTGCTGTGATAAACATCCCAGGATTAAAACAAAGCCAAACTTTGTGTCCCGTTTCTGAGCAGAAACAGCTGTCACTCAGCAAAAGCATTTGCTTAATGATGAGGAAGCCAAAAACAAAAACCAACAAAAAAAAAAAAAAAAAACCAAACCACCAAAACCATAAAAAACACCCAGTCATTTAAAGAAAAGGAGTGTATCTGTTTCATAATGCTCATCTTGCCCTGCCCTAAGTTAAAAATCAGGAGGGATTAGTGCAATGTGCCAGGTAGGAGTGAGAGATGGAAATCTAGCAGGGTAAATGTGAGCCACACAGCCATAAATTGCTTGCCTTAACTGTTTGTGACAATTGGTAGCAGACAAGAGTTTTATATCTCCAGCAAACGTTTCTGCAGGACCCAGCCTGGCGTTCTGCTCCAGTTACCCTGGCCTTTCTCAGCACCTCCTTGCAGAGCTTTTCCTTGTGTTTCAAGGAAATGCTGGAGGCTGGGAGGAGAGGGGAGCAGCCAGAGCCAGGCCACTGAAACCCTCTGACATGGACTATAACAAACGAAGGCAAAACATAAGGAGCCTCAGGGGACTCAGGGCTCCACGAGGCAGAGATTTTGTGCATTGATACCTGCAGACAAAATCCTGATTGTAGACACCAGTTCAGTGCCAGAACACTTTTCCGCTAGGAGACTTCAAATTTATGCTTCTAGGAGGGTTGAGAAGTTCACAGAAAGGTCATATTCATCTGTTTCTTTGCACTGTAATGCAATACCTCTCCCAGTGATTTTAATTAGGACCCTCACAATTAATTTGTTTCCCCATCACATGTGTATTTCACTTCTTGTCACAAGCAGAAGAAAGGCTGCTGCAGTTGCTGCCTTCCCTGGCAAAGGAAAAATGAAAGCTCATTACTCCTGCCCACAAGGAGGGGTAATTCACCCTACTGACTCTACACCCTGGGCTTTTTCATGCAGGTAGAAAATAACTGCTCCTTTCAGCTGGCTGCACAATGCCCAAGAATCTTTGATTTTGGAGGGTTTGCCTCGTTACCCCACAGAGTCCAAACCAGTTGGCTGTGTGTGAGTGTGCAGAGCAAACTTTGCACGTGCCAAGGGGGTGGCTAGGTGGGGGAGAGCAGGAGGGAGAGGGGAGAGGAATTTTGCAATATTTATATCATTTATATGGTGTCACAGCTGAAAGGGATGAGCAGGAATATTCACATTTCCCACTGAAGGGGCTGCACAGCTCAGCTTTACTCAATGCTTTTGAGTAGAACCTGGGGTATTTACAGTTTGGAAAATAAAGATAATGTGATTGGGGAAAATCTCTCTTAGCAATGAAACACACAGAGGGAATATGTTTCCTGTTTGTTGGATGCAGGATAAGAACATTCAGCTCCTAAAATGCATTCAGGTTTCCCTCTGCTGCTACACAAACACTGTGTCTTCTAATTTTTTCACTTTTCTCAGCACGTGGGTTTGTACAATGTAAATGGTTGAGGGTATTGCAGAACTTGGCTTTAAAACAGCAGAAAAGATTAAAAAATTTTTTTTGATCCAGTCACAAACCTCATTTTTTACAATATCCCTGATGCAAAGGCTACTTGCCAGTGGTTTTCAAGGAGCTTTTAGATAAACCCCAGCACAAATAGAGGGGCTTTTTGCTCTTGACACTTTGAATGGACAGGCCACCACTGTGGGATTCAGATACATGCCCATAAATTTGGCTGGCAACATCCAGAGGCCTCCAGCTGCCATTTAGGAGCTGCCATGTAGGAAGGGTGGTCTGCCCAAGCCCTCCGTGAGTTCCCAAGGAAAGAAGGAGCTTTGAATCATTTCAAATTGAGCTGATACAACACTGCCACATCACAGTTTTTCATCACTCTGTCCTGGCCCGTAAAAGCCTTGCTCAGGTTTCTTTCCTTCTCCCAGATGAGCAATGTTGAGCTACACAGAGTGCTTGGACAGCAGCTTGGGATGGGGAATGAGAAATCATCAAAATGATGTGAAGCATGATGCAAACCTCTCAAACGTGGGGGTAAAACAAATAAGCCCTTCTTTTGCATAAGCACCAGGTTCACTCATCTGTTGAGGATTCATAAAAGGCATTTATGATTCCATTTTTATGGATTTTTATGATTTAAGGCATCTACGATGGGGGATAAGCCTGTGTGAAATCATACAGAAACTCCTCAGAGTTTTCCACGAGGTCATTTCAGAACTATCCTCACTGGATTAGGAGGATGTATGAATTTCAACATTGCCTAATAATGCTAAAGTACCTAACCATGCTAAAGATGGAACATCCTTAACCCTTTCTGTAAAGAGATGTTTGTGCCCTGGGCACTGAAGCAAGGAATGACCATGGGTGAGTGCTGCCATCACAAGAAGGCCAGGCAGCTTTGTGTGGGACAATCCCTAAGGCTCTCAGGGGAAGAAGAGACCACCTAAGAACACTAGTTCATGGTGAATGAGGTTTTTAACATCATATATTTCCATTTTTCAGGGATCTGAGGAGGGGAAAGCAATTGAACCTTAAGCAACTTCCTAACCAAGCTGCACAGCTTGCTGACTGTCTAAGCTGGGTTGTGAAGGGGAGCAGACTGCAGTCCCTGCCCAGCACAGCTCCTGCAGGACAGCAGACCCCAGCCTGAGACTGGAATCACCCAGCAGCAGGGGCAGTGAGTGCAGGCTATTGTTGGCCTTCAGGATGGAAGCTGTCTCCTATTCCTTTGGACCAGCTCTGCCCATGGCTGCACCTGTGTGCTCTCCTGAGGCTGTCTTCCAAGCCTTTCTCCAGCTTTGGCTCTTTTCCTGTGTGCTGCTCCAGAGGCTCTTAAAAGGCTTTGTCCCAGAGAGCTATCCAGTGCCAGAAATATAACAAATTAGCAGACAAAAACTGAGGTGTCAAAGCAAAGAAGAAAAGAAAGAACCGAGGGGAACAAAAAGGAGCATTGTGACCAAAGCCAAGGCAGCCCTACCTCAAAGCAGTGGACACAAAAAGAGAGCACATGTGTTGATGTTTTTTACTCCTACTGATAAATATCAAAATCCAAACACAATCACCAAGTGCTGCAGAGGCTGGTTTGCAGCACAGCCCCCGTGCACCTTCAGGATACATTCAGCCTTCCTTTATCAGAGGCAGCAAGGATTGTGGATTATCCAAGTGAACTAAAAATGCAAGTGATTCTTACTCATTCTGGACCATCCCACTGGCATCCCACAGAGGCAATCACCTCTCTGCAACTCGCAGTTCTGGTGGTTCCAGGAAGGTTTATTCCCTTTAGTAGAAGATTGCAAACTGCACAACTTGGACGTGCTCCTGGGTGCTGCCTCTGGGAGCAGTGGAGTTGGAGGTGGGCAGCTCTGCTCCTGGGCTGGTAGCTTCTATAGAAATAAGGTCACTGCTTCATTAAGACATTTTTTTTGTCTTTAGAAGAACACATTTTTAAACAGTTCTCTAAGTAAATATTCCTTAAAGAGGTCTGTGTTCAGTGCCTGCCTGTCATGGCAATAAATGTAATTCCAGTGGATGTATTTGCTCAGGTTTGGCATCTCCTGATGGGGTGCCCATGGTGGTTGTGCCACCTTCATGACAGAAGGCCTGGACTGGAGACAAGGTGGGTGTGAGGGGCTGGGTTGGCCCACAGCAGGAGCCTCAAGGGGTACATGACCACTGCAGAAGCAAAATACTTTGGCACAGAGTAAAGACAAGGAGATGGAAAAAATGTAAAGGAAGAGCTGTTGGAGATCTACATTCCCAAAGTAGGAATTTGGAGGACCCAATGTCAACCATCAAGAACATTTTCTTGTCCAGGGAAAACTCTGAACTTGCAACCTCCAGGCTCAGCTAATAAGCAAATGTTTGCACAAAAAGCACAATAACAATTGTTTAAAGGAAAGATGTAGCAATCTACATGGAACTTTGAGTAGCAGATAAAATTTCTTCCTAACTATTTGTGGTTCAAAACACTTCAGATCTATTGTAGCCACTTTATGGCCATGAAAAATGACATGTTGTCACTACACTAAGCCCTGCAGGCAGATCCTAAAAGCACGATCCATCACTTGGAGCTGAAGAAAAATATCTCGTAAGGTTTGGCACTACAAGATTCATGTCACATCCTGTCTTGGAGGAGATGGTGACAAACACACTCACCAGCCAGCCTACTGCAATATACCAAACAGTCTGACAAAGTATTTTAAGTCTTGATGTTTTTCCAGTGTCCAAGCCTGAAAGAGCCTCTGTTGAATGGTTGTTCTAAACTGTTTCCTCCCAAAGTAGTATTCAAGCAACAACAGCAATGTGGCACTGTGACAAATTGTGACCTGATATTATTATTTACGGCAGAATCACTCTGTGTGGCTGGAAGGTGACACTGGACAACAAACAAAGCACTTAGCTGTGGGTGGGGAAGTGTCCAGGCACGGTTTTACTGGCACAATGGGAATTAAATGGTCTGGGTTAGTGCCTTCAAAAGAACACAATCTGAGTACAGGGAAAACATGCAAAATTGGAAAGCCAATTAGTCCCAATCCAAATCTAAAATTTTGGTGCTGGCCAAACTCTCTCTCAAGCTCATTCCTGCTGATGGTGCACATTTCTTTTCTCAGTGTGTTCCAAATCATTTAGCATGGTTTCAGTAGGAGACAGCTTTACAATTTCGTAATATCACTGCTTATCTTGCATTGCCAAACTTCTCTCCTCCCTCAACCTCCATTAAAAGAACTTCCAAAGACTTGTTTCTTTGAGCCCTCTCAACAGCTCTTTCCAACCAGCATGAAAGTGCCAGGTTTGGAGAGCTGCTTTAAAAACCAGGTTGGGATGAGGTTTGAGGTTCAGCATCTGACTGAAGCAAGCACAGCAGCACCTCAGGAATTTATTGCTTGGATGGAGAGTTAGTTCCTCAGCAAACTCTCATTTGAACATGTGCTGCAGAGCAGGAACTTTGGAAATATGCCTGAAAAGATAGTGATTTCTGCCTGGAGGGATTACCAGCACCAAAGGTCATCCAGTGAACTGGAAAAGCTGCAATTCCTTGAAAGACAGCATAAAGGGAGGAAAATGCTCCTTTTGCCTTCAAACAGACCAAATCAAGTAGTACCAACCTTATCAGAATGGCAGCTCAGTGCCAGCCATGCCTGTCCCCCTCATGGCCCAGCACTACCTGCATTCAGCACCCAGCACAGCCTTTCTGGAAGAGGTGTGACTGATTTCTGGATTTGATTTGGCTCTCAAACCCCACTGGCAGCACAGGATAGATCACCTTGCACAGATCTGCAGTGGCCCCTGACTGGTCATATCATTTTTTGAGGAATACTTTGTGTTGGAGGAGGGCACCAGATGGAGCAAGGATGCTCCCATTCTGCAAGGGCTCAACGTGGAATGGCCAAGCTTCTTAGGCAGCAGCTGAAAAATAATAAGAAGTACTAAGATATTGTTCACAAAGCTCTGCTCTAGCCTGCATCCTGCATTCAACTAAAGAAAGGCAAAATTTAGCAGTAAAAAAAGGACCAAACAATGCCAAAGCTCTCTGGTGAAATGCTTTTCTTTAAGTTGCATTACATGCATGAAAAACTAAATCGGCTCTGAATTCCAGCTCCAACTGGATACAAGGCAGGGGAGTAATTAAAACAGCACAGAACAGTAGGCCATGTCAAGAGTAATCAAAATTTACAAGCTCAGTAGATAAAGATTGTTTGTTGTTTTCTTAGAAGCCGAGAGTAAAACTATCAGAGCATTAGAGGATACCAACAAAAACCTCTGCATTCTCACTCCTTTTGCTGAAGACAGCCGCAGAATTATTCAGAACTACCAAATGCACAGAGCTCTGCCCGACCTTCTTGGCAGATGGCCCATTCACCCTGAAAAAAACCAAAATCACACAAAGATCTCAGTGTGCAGAGCCCAGGCTGTGATGGTGTGGAGCAGGGAAGTGCTGGGGCTGAGCTGGACAGGGACCCGTGAGACCTGGGGGTCCTCACAGCAAGAAAACTGCTCAGGGGGACAAATCAGAGCCCCTGAGAGCCAGGAGTCTCTGTCTCCATTTAATGTGTTTGTTCTGAGGCTGAGCTGTACAAACTGTCCCTCTGCTGCCTCCTTGGAGGTGCTGAAGTCAGCCCAGATGAATCAAAGTTAGCAACGGGGCAAAGGGAACATTTGCTGCCTTTATTGCTGGTTTTTATTAAACAAATTAGGTCTTATGAAAGACAGCATCATGCTGAGGATTGAAGATATCAAATGAAGCCAGCCGAAGAAACACGGTTTTCCTAAAACCAGATTTTTCACTTTGGAGTTTTAAAAGAACAAGTTTTGTTTTGTTGCTTTAATTGCAAATTCCATTTTATTAAGGATTCCTTTTCTTCCAGGGGAAAAAAGAAACCCCAAAATATAAACCAGAAAGAAAGTGCGGTAGCAGAATACAGAGCAGATCTGCCACAGATATTTTTGTTCCCAGATCTAGCACATATATTTTTGTTCCCTATTTGATTCCTGGTTGTATGTATTTGAGGAGAACCTCTTCCATACTCCAAGGTGGATCCAAACAAGTGAGAAGGCACAAACAGGGTGCACAGACATAGAGCACAAAAAAACATGGAATTTGGTATTCCTCTCCTGATATAGGGTTGAGAAGAAGCTTTTTTGGAAGTGATTCTTTTGCCAGCACACCATCAGCTGGTCTCCATACCAGGTTCATCACTGAAATCTGTTTTTTACTACACTGAGGATGTCACCTTAGAACACCCAAGCTTTCATTTTAGTCCTAAATTCTCTGATTCTATGATCTATGAACAAACCATTTGAGAGGAATGAGATGTGAACTCACAGTTTCAGTGCCTCTCTGGAGAAGCTGTGGGTGCCCCATCTCTGGAAGTGTTCAAGGCTGGACAGGGCTTGGAGCAACCAGATCCAGTGGAAGGTGTCCCTGCCCAGAAGGAGATGATCTTTGATGTCCCTTTCAATCAGTGCTTCTTTCAGTGAAGCAATACTTCACAGCTTACCTTTAGATTCAGGTCTCCCATCGATGGTTGGTGGCCAAAAGCACCATTCCCATTTGCAGTCAGTGCTCTCCCAAATTTCACCCTGAGCTGCAGGAAGTGGAGCTCCTCCTCCAAGCCCTTTCTCTGGGATTCAGCTCCTGGGAGAGGTTGTTAGAGCCTCACCACAGCACCCAATACTCCTCTGTCATTGCCTAGGCTCACCAGGCCATCCCCTGAGCAGCTCAGGATGGGCATCACCAGTGGTACAGAAACCTCCATGCTGAGCTCCCTGGGCCACTATTTTGGCAGGCTCCATTTAACCATCTCTGCATCTGTGTTGCAGTAGCACCTAGTGGCCAGGGCTATGAAAACACACAGAAAAAGGAAACATTCCTGCCAAAAAGACCCCTAAATACTGCTGAGCTCCACCAAGAAACAACAGGTGGTCACGTATGACTGCTGCAGCCAGCACAAGGTAACTCAAGTTGACTCTAAAGGCTTAATTCTCATGTGAAAGTGAGAGTAAAAATAATTTACATCCTGTACTTGTTGGCTCAGGAGACCTCAGCATAAATGAGAATCCAGTCCTATATCCTCAATGGGATCCAGGCTTCAAGAAGGATTTCAGCTCAAGAAGGGGTCTGGGTTCTGCTTTGCAGCGTGTGAACAGCTGAATGGGCAATTCATATTATTCTAAGAAATTTCCTGATGGTTTTGTTTTTTCCTTTAATAATTACACCCCACTTATTAGGCAGTAACCAGGGGACCTGTAAAGCCTGTTGAGCTGAGATCAGCACAAATCATCCCACAAGGAACACACAGTGGAAAACTGAGAATGCAGGAGGACGAGGTGTTGCTGAAGCGTATGAATCATGCAAGGAGAGCTGCTTCTGGGAATCACACCTGTTGTATCCCTCCTTAAAAATAAAAAAACAAGAGAGGAGGTGGTTCTTTCTTACTGGCAGTACAGCTGTCTAATTCAGGAGTGCAAACTGAGCTCAAAGAGCAACAAGACAGGAAAATATCTGATGGCTGAATTTCCCTTTGCCTTTTCTCTGTTTAATCAGAACTCGGGGAAATAAATATCATGCTGAAATTCATGGAAGCAGGTCCTGAAGCTTTCCTTCCCTGAACTCCAAGTATGTCCTGGTGAACAGGACTGGATTGAAACATCAGGAAGTTTTCCAGGACAGTGCATGGATCCCTTGGCACCAGGAGCTCAATCTGTGCTCTTGGGCCAGCCCAGGGCTGGAAACCACATTTGGGTCCGACACAGCCCCGTTGCCCACACTGCCACATTCTGCCCTCCTGTCTGGATGCTGTCTGCATTAACCAGCCTGCTCTTGGCTGGGGAATCCACATCACTTTGTCTGTCCCCATGGAAGGAAGGAACAGGAGCCACTGGCAAATCCAAGCTCAGGAACAGCTACCAAGAGGAGAAAGCTGCAGACAAGGATGAGAAAAGCCATCCATCATCATCCTGCCTTGCATCAGCCTGTAGCAGGGGGAACTGCAGGAGTTATGTGAAATGGGCCATCACTGAGATATTTGGAAAGTATACTCCTGAGATTATTGCAAGAATTTATTCTCTTTTTACCTACTTCTCATAGGAAAAAAAAAAAACCAGAGAGGAAGAAATCTCCACATTTCTAGTAGGAGTCCTTTGTTTCAAGATTTTGGTTTTTTTATTAGGGATGAAAGAAATAATCAGAGGAAAAATGAGCTCGTTTCTGTCATCTGCTGCCACCATCTGCAAACCCAGCAGCAACATCTTTGAAATAGAGGATTAAATCCACCCATTTCTCTTGTTCCTGCCTTCCCTCCCAGTGTGGTGGGTGGCATGAGCCAGTGAGGGGGAAGCTGGCCTGGAAATAAGGACCCAAAAAGGGCCAGTACACACCTAAGCTCCTCTCCCATTGCTGCCATCAGGATGTCCCACCAAATAAATTCATTTTTCTGTCCTTTCTCCTTCTGTAGGTTGGTTTAATTAACTTTTCCACTGTGCAGGGATGTTGTGTTACTTCAGAAAGACTGGTGTCCCAGGAACTCTGGGGGAACAGAGCACAGCAGCAGAGCAGGAGCAGATCCCATTTTTCCCCCAGGATCAATGCTTTCTGACACTCGAGCTGCTCTGCTGCTGAGTGCAGAGCTTGAGAAAGACAAGAGCAATCAGGTAACACGATGAACATCCAGCCTAGGCTGAATCCTCCAGTAAAGGTTTCAAAACAAATCAGAGTAATGCAGGGTATTTTTTTGTGCCCCAGTGGTTCCAACCAGACCTGGGACCAGATGTGCCAGTTTTCAACAAGAAAGGCTACTCGTGCTATTCTTGGCAAGGCTTGAAGCAGAAAGCACCACAAATCCTATTTAACAGAGTGCCTAAATGCCAGAGACCCATTTGTTCTCTGGGTTTTTCAGGCTCAGCTGGTTCCGATATCCATCTGACCTCCAGGCTCAGTCCCAGCCTCAGCTCCCAGCCCTCACCACTGCACCCATCACTAATGCTTTCCTGCTGGAAATGGGCTTCTTCCTATGGCTGAAGAGTGCCTTGCAAATAAAGTTTACAGAACAAAGCCAGGCAGGCCACAATTTAAATTGCATCACGTTTTTAGTGGTGAGATACAGATTTGGTAGGGTTGGCACTCCAAATTAGCAAGATGGGCACGGGTGCTGCTGACAGATGTTTAGAAAACTGTTCACATAGCTGGAGATAAGGGGCTTACTGCCCAAAATATCCATGAAAATAGGAACAGATACAAGCATATCAAAGTTGCATAGGGAATTCATCCTCCCTTGGGTTCCCACTACATGAGACTGATCTGCTGGAACTCAGATACTGAGCAAAGCAAATCCCTGTCTCATTCTGAGCTCTGGATGATTGCAACATCTTACCCTGCAGTTCCATTAATGAGTTCAAATGGAAAATTTGTCATTTGTGCGGCAGACAGCCTCCTGACAGCACCACTTTCAGTTTGAAAAAATCCAAAGTACCAAATACCCTTTTTTTTCCCCCCTCTGTCTTCACCAGTAAATCTTCCTCCTCGACCTCAGCACAACCAGAATTGCTTGGGAAAGAAAGGAACAGCCAACAATGGAGCAGCAAGTTAGAGACATCACAGGATTTAAATCCATGGAGATGGATGGGTGTCCCCTCAGGGCAATGAAGGAGCTGGGTGATGTTTAAGACCAGTGTTTAGTACCAAAAAAAAGGCCACAGTGATCAAGGCAAGACCTTGATGACAGCAAAAAGCTAAAAAAAAAGAAAAACCCAACTATCAGAAAGGTGGAAAAGGGGTCTCAGGCAGCTGTGTTCCCCCCATCCCTGGAAGGACCATGGAACACACGTGCTGGAGTCCATTTCCACACAGGGGAATTTCTGGAAGATAAACTGGGAATAGCCAGCACAGATCTGCCTGGAGCAGATCAGTTTGATTGCCCTGTGGGGTGAGATGGCTGGCTGTGGAGACAAGGTGAGGAGCAGAGCTGGGCTATACTCTGCTTTTAGGAAGGCTTCTGGCCCCATTTCTTCTGGTTGTGGGTTTGTAATCTGAGGAAGCATGGAGTGGACAAATGGATCATTGTATGGGTGGGAAAGGGGCTGGACAGCTGGACCCAGAGCGTGGCAATCAATGATGCAGCAGTTCCTTGCCAGCTGGGGGAAAACACAGAGCACAGGAGCAGGGCTTGGACAGCCTGGTGGAGGGGAGGCAGAAGGGGAAACCTACATGTCCAACAGCTGTGGGAAGGGAGGTTACAGTGGTCATGCAGAAAAACAGTCTGGGTAAGGAAAGTTAATGAAAGGTGCAACACAAATTGCAATGGGAGAAGTGTACAGTGCAAAAGCTTTCTATGTGGCTGGGTAATTCAGCTCTGGAAGGCATCATCCAGAAGTGATCTTGCATCTGCTTCCATGGCTGTTTCCAAGCCATGGCTCACCTGATCTAGTTTGGATGATAGTCCTGATCTATGAGAGATCTCCTGCAACCAGGTTGTTTTTTAAAAACTGTGGGATTCAGACAAGTGCCTCCACGGAGAAGGGAGGTGAGTTAGGCAGCAAGAAAGAAAAGCCTTGTCAGGACAGATCCTGTCTCTAATTGCTGATCTATTCTCAGTCCCCCACGCAGAAACAGGACAGGCCACGGCTACTCCCAGCACCAGGGGAGGATGGGACATTATCCAGAGGGGAGATGGTCACCTGGCTGGCTCATGTGGATGAAGACACCAAGCTATTAAGTCTGTTCTGCCTCATTACTCCTCCTCTCGACCTCCTCCTCCCCCCAAACCTGGACTTGATCCTTTGCTGGAAAGAAACACATGAGAGGAGCTGCACTGCTACTGACATGAGATGAATAACTTACAAAACAGAGAGCCAAGGCCAGACCAGCTTTCATAGTAAATAAAACCAGTTCTTTGTTGTCAAAAGGAGAGCTGGATCCTTGGCAGGGTCTGGTGACAAAGCAAAGCTCCATATGTGGCTGTAAGAGGCTGGAAGCATCTGCTCAGATATGCCTGAGAAATAACCCAGAGCTCTCCTGGAGGAGAGCAGTGACCTCTCAGGACAGAGCAGCACAAAGAGCACCTTGCTTTGCTCTGGGTGGAGGGGCCCCTGGGATGCAGAGCTTTGTACCCATGTGATTTCAATCCCACTTCTGGCACTCATATTTTGTCCTCTGCTGGCAGAGCAGTGGCTCAGGGAGCCTGGCTCTGCTCAAAGCCTCCCTTCCCACTCCCCCACCCCACGTTGTTACTGAGCAGGGCTTTTCTGTTTCGTCTCACTTTGCTTTTATTATGGCAAAGCCCTATAAAACTATCAAGTGGAACTGGCCGAAAAACGGCGTTTCCAGTGCCTTGAAAATGTATGGATTTAAATATATATATATATATATAAAATTTGGGTTTTATCCAAACTGAACAGAAACCTTTCTCAGGTTTTTTGAAAGGAGAGCAGTTTCCAGGAAGCCAGAAGCTCCCCAGCCCCTCTGCAGTGAAGCTCATGTCAGAGCTTGTCAGCCTCAGTGGGCAGCTGCAGAGCTCCCAGGATCCCTGCCCTCGGGGCAAATCCACCAGCTGCATCCGCTGGGAGCCAGGGACTTGTGCACTCTGTGTTTCTCCTGTCCTGGAAGAGATCTGCCAGGACTACAGGTGGGTTTCCTTAAGCTCTCTTCCTCAGGCATGGGGGAAAGTCAACTGTGCTCAGCGCAGCTCCAGCGAAATAAGCCAGGCTTAAGGAATGATGTTTCATGGGAACATTCCTGACCAGCTCAATTCTCTGGGATAAACCATCAAAGAGGGAACTTGTTGGCTGAAGGAGCATTTTCTTTGCAGGGATATCTGATCCATCTGCAACCTGACTTCCCTCTCAGGAGCATCCAGTCCCAGGGATCCTTTCTTGTTGGAGCTGGCTGCCAACAAATACAACTCCACATGGAAATGACAAGACCACGGCCACCCCACCAGTGCTGGTGGTTGCTGGGGTGATGTCAGAGGACAACAATCCCAAACATCTCAGCTGCTGCTTTTAGAAGCAGAAGATGCTGGTACCACTTTATGACCTGGCTGGGTGTATCTTCCCTCACGCACTCGAGCCCGGTGATGAGCACGTCCATAAATTCAGAGTTTGGATTACTCTAAAACAGATTCCTCTGAGTCAGCCCAGATGGATGTGACGAGCTGGTGAAGCATACAGCATGCTACAGCTTGGCACTGTGCCTGCAGCTCCTTCCTATAAAATGGGCAGCTTTTAGAGCCATTTAATCACACTTAAACAAGCTTTTTATCTCATTTGTTCTGCGTCATAACTCTCCCTCCAAACACTATAAACTGCTGTGGCAATGCCATGAAGTCCAGGCCAGCCTCACATTTTAGAGTCATCTGCCTGGCTCTCATAGTTTGTTTAAATCAGTGTTCCATGACAAAGATCTGTTTTATGCAGATTTTTTATATTTTTTTTTTAATGCAGCTCTTTTTCCACACACAGCCCTAGGTTCATTTTCTCACGGTGAAGTCATCACCCTCTTCAGCCACCACATCCTCAGGCTGCAGGTGCAATTCCAGTCCTTCCAGCTGCCTGGAAATGGTGCCTAAAGGAACATGTCAGGATTCCCACTGCCCAAGAGACCCCCAAACGTGGCACAGATGGCTTTGTGCCACCTGCTGCTCTGCACAGAGGGTGTGGGTGAGATGTTTTGTTTTCTTCCTTTCCACGTTCAGCCTCCCTGTGCAGCCTGAATGTCTCAGCCCTTACATGGGGAGATTCCTGCTATTTGTTGGGATGCCATGGGTGATATGCAAAAGCCCCACAGTTATGGGTGCAGAGTGGGAGATACACTTCACAATGATAAGCAAACCAAGCAAGCAACTCCACGAAGAGTGTCTTCCATGGGGGCTTCATTAAGGGACAGTGACCAAGCCACATAGGTACTTACAGTTCACTTTTTAACACTTTATTTACATTAAAAAACCTCAACAGTGGAAAATCTTCCACATTTGTCACACTCTGTTTCACCCTGTGACAAATCCCAAGAGTAAACCAGGATTAACTGGATGCCCAACCTTGAAAGCGCCAGCTCCCTCTATCCAACAGAAGTTGCCTGTCACAGAACCTCAAGAGTTAAAATACCCTGATAAGCTTTAACCTCCTGAGTGAGAGGGAGAAAGACATCTGCTTTTTATATTCACAGCCCAGCATCTCCGTGCTCCAGTTCTGAAAAATCTGCATTCCATATCAACAGAGAAGTCCTCGTAATTTATGCAATGATGTACCAACATATTTAAAGGGTTTTATTTAATGAGAGAAATAAGATATATCATTTCCTTCACATGAATAAGGAAAAGCTCTTGTAATAAACACCAAATGGGCACCTCTTAATTTCTTCAAGAGCAAGGATATTATGACACCAAAGACTGAGCTTCAGCTACCTGCCAAACAAATATTTACCAAAACAGACATGGACACTGTAAGAACATCCTGGTAACTAAAGGATGCAAATTGATTTCTATAAGGCTAACCAGTAGAAAAGCAAGACTGAGAATTTTTTGCACGTCTCCCTGCATCTTTGGGTAACTGAGGTTATGCCCAGTGAGGCTGAATTAACTCTATTTGCTTGTGCTGCCTTTTCTGTAGTCATCATCGTTCCCACACTCTCAAAATAAAACATTTTCTTGGCAGAGGAAGGACCAAAATCTCAGAGAAGAAAGGCAGAAAGGGTTTTCATCTGTAGAAAGATTCAAAATTGCAAAAGAGCTGTGTAAGTACAAATGGAGAAGAGCCTACAGGTGAAGGAGAGAGATCAAACAGCAGCAGTGATGTAGGAGAGGAAGTTCTATTCTTTGTGTGGTTTCCCACTGGGAGAATATAACTTTGAGACAGCAAAAATAAATGGAGATCTTCATTCCTGCTGTAGTGCTAAATGGCTTTTAGCTGCAGATGAGACACAGAGGGAACCAAAAGAAAAAGGCATGTTCGAGGAGAAGGAACAAAACAAAAGAACTGGAAATCACCCCAAAAATACCCTGTTCATGGTGCAGATCCTGTCCAGCTGTAAAATACATAACAGCCTTTCTGTGTAAGGCAGCATTTGTTCACATACTTGAGTATTTAAATAATTTACCCAAAGGATAATAATTTATTAATTTTAGAATTATTTGTACTCACCCACAAAACCAAGCAAGTTAAACCATGAAAAGTCATCATACTAAAAAGAAAATAAAATACCCAAATAAGGCCATAAAGGCAAGATGAAATTCCAGTTCCACTCTGTGCCATTGTCTTGGAGATCATTACAAAGGTCCATTCAACCCCAGCTCACACTTGCATGGGAGGAAGTCCTCTTTATGCCCTGTTAATTGCTTCAACAATCTATAAAATTAATGGCTAAATGAACTGCATTTATAGTGATTGTATTCCAGATATTATTTGCATTTAACAGAATGCCCTTTGTTAGTAATTCCTGGACTTATGAACTGTTTGGGACAAAGTGGGACATACACCAGGGAACGTGCCTCCATCCCACAACTGCACCACAGACAGGGATACACATCCTTCATTCAGAGCCTGCAGAGCTGCTCAGAGGCAGAGGCTTTTCACCACCCTGTCATTCTGAAATCCTGCATTTTGTGCTCCTGAGGAGGGAGGGGCAGCCAAGCCTTCCCCCAGGGCTGGGGGAGCAGAGCTGCTCAGAGCAGTCCTTGCCCCTGGCTGTGGTGCACCCTCAGCTCCCCCAGCCTGACACAACTCACTGTTCCTACCTGGCATGCAAAGAACATCCAAAACAAAGAGAGGGACAACTCAGGTTTGCTGGCAGACACTTCTCTGCCAAACACCAGAGCCACATCTCCATATTCACCCTAGCAAAAATTCACCACCCGTTTCAGTTCAACTTTCTGAGTTTTAAAGGGGGGAAGAAATGTCTTCTTTTTGACTAGAAATTTTCAAGGTATTAGGAACTTATTTTGCTATCTCTTCCAACATCTGTGATATAGAAGTAAATCTTCCTTAAATCTTTCTCTCTCCCTTGACTCATCTCGTACATTCCTTCACTTGAAAATCCAGATTCTCATCCGTTCCAGGCCTCTTTCCATGCCAGATTTTTGGGGAAGAATTTTCTCTCCTTAGTAAAGAGCTGAATTTCTCTCTTCTTTTCTCCTTGCTTACTTTCCCATGTCAAATCCACCTCTTCCTGTTGGATGTACTAATTACCATTCTGTTGCCACTCTCCATGCACGTTCCCATTTTCCTTCTGTTGCGTTCAGGTTTCCACCTACCAGTTTCTCATTTCTGCTGAGTTTATTTTGGCTCTTTTTATTCTTTATCCATATTATCCCTCCTCCTCTCTTTTGGCTGGTATTTTTCAAATTGGAATAAGTAGCCATTTCTTTTATTGCAAGCACAGGCAGGTATTTTGCATGTTTTAGATAAAGCTGTGGGCATCTGCCTGAGTTTGAATGAATATAGATGCAGATACAACCCAAAACTTTTGTTTCTAAGCAGGAGCAAAAGCATGGCAAGAAACTTCCCCTTTTCAGAAGAAACTCCATTTAAAGAACAATAATTTAGGGAGCCAATGCATAAACCAACTCCAGTTTCTACTCATGATGAGCAAGTGGGGAAAGGGGACAAATAAAATCTGGGCAGAAAATGCCATGGAGAAACGTGACCCACACACCATCATTTGTCAGAGAACCACCAAGGGGAATGACAGCTCTTCTAAACCCTTCTGTGGCCCAGGATCCCACCTGGAATGCTCCTTAAATGTCCAGATGCCTCTGGAAACCTGAGGGTTCTCCTCACCATGGACAGGATTCAGCAGGCAGGTTGGTTACCTGCTCCCCAAAGGCTTGGAAGCCCCCTCCAGAAAAGTGTCAGCTGCATCCTGGACACCAAGATTCCCTTTTGGTCAAAGATTATAAATAGCAGCAGGCAAATCAGTTGCCATTAATCATTTCTAATAGCACACAAGGCTTTAAAACAGCAGTCAAAGGAGAGTAATTAAAGACATAAGTATATATGGGAACTGGGATGGAGTACAACTTTGGGATTTGCCAGACAGATATTCATTTCCTCTGGCTTCTTTGCTAGAGATTTCCTAGAGGACATGCAGTGAATCCAATTGATCTGGACTTCAGTAAAGTATGTCACAGAGGACCACATGGAAAATGGCTCTTTACAGGAAAAAATAGGAATTTGTACAAGTTCTGAAAAAGTACATGAAGTGTTGATTTGTATGAAAGGAAATACATTATGTGAAAAGGAAATTCTCTGACTAAAGGGAATTACTCGTGGAGCTCTTCAGTGCTGGGTATTGGGAATATTGCTGGGAATTCTCATTTGTTACAGTGGCATGTAATGTAAGAAATGTGCTAATGAAGATTGCTGATGACCCCAGGTTTAGAAATGCTCCAGAGAAGGAAAGAAGACTAACACTAACTGGATGATCTGGAGGCAAGAAGTCCCAGAAAATGGACCAAAGTTTGTGGTGCAAGCTGTGAGGCACCACAGTGCCATGTCTCCACAATGCCATGGATGCCACTGCAACCTCACTGAGGTGGAAAGGCTGGGTAAAACATCTGAAAGGAAGGGCTCTGAGATTAGCAGAAAAGGAAACCATTTTCAGGGGCAGAAACCAGAAGAGGATGGCCTAATTTGTACCCCGTATCAAATCTGGTTTAAATTCAACAAGGTGCTCTCAGCACATAGGCCAGAAAACCTTGAAGAGCCTCATGTCATGCCTGGGAATAATAAGGCAAAAGCTCCAAGAGGCTGCTAAACTTAAAGATACTTGATTTTACCATCAGCCCCATCAGTGAAGGACCAGAATCCTGACATCAGCTTTCACTGATGGCATTTTCATGGCCACCTGGACCCAGGTGTTCTCTGCCAGAAATGCCCCAGGCTTCAAAGGTGAGAGGCAGCTCTGGGGTGGGACTTGCAGCATGTGGAGAGGAGGTGCAGCCTGGGAAGTGGGAAGTGTTGCAGGTCTGGATTTTGGAAGGTCTCACAAATGGTTTGTGAGATATGACGCCAGCAAGGATCACTCTGGGGCTGGGTGTTGGGAACACCCAAACATCCAGGTGAGCAAGCACGAGGTGCCCCAAAAGCCATGGAGCACTTCAGCACCAGCAGGATGTTCAAATCAAGTGAGCAGTGTCATAAAAGAGGTGGCAAGAAGCCAAAACTGGGTGAGGTTTCTACAAGACGCCCATCCTTCTGTGATTTGACATCTTGGAGAAAAAAGACTTTTTTCTGCTTTTAAAGTAGAAACAGCTCCCTGCAGTGAACACAGCCTAAATATTCCAGCATCCTGTTGTTGTATCCAGTCCAGGAAGTGAAACCAAGGCCCTGGGTGTGTAATTGGGGCCACATGGATGTCCCTGTGCTCACGCTGGAATGTTCTGGCTCCACCAGCCCAGCCATGTGGCTCCAGGTGACAGCTGAGCCAAGGTACCCAAGTTGCTTCACCGTGACCCTGGGCAACTCAAGAGGAGTTTTCAGCTCAGTTCCCCATCTGCCAGTCTGAGGTGATCATCCAACTCTCCCTTGCCTAGAGCCCATCAGGGTAGGGAATGTGTTTTCTAGAAGAATATGCTTCTGATTTTGGCTAAGGCAACCCAGTGCTGCAGTAATTATAGATATCACAGAAATAGAGCCAGATTATATAAATTACTATAATGAAGAAGCAGTGGCTATTCTCCTGAAAAGTCCCAGCACTTAGGGTTTTCATGTTTTTTGTTTTTGAAGCAGACTAATCACTTTCACATCATAAACAAATAATGGTTTTAATAGATTCCATACTCATGGAACTTTTACAACTAACATGCAGCAAGGCTCTTGCCCTTCACAGGCTTGCTTTTTTTGTTTTTTTTTTTTTCCCTGAAATAGCAGAGAATATTCTGCAGTAAATTAAGTGTGATTCACGTGGCATTTTGTACGAGCGCGCTGTGGACGTGGCCTGTGAAACAAGCTTTGTTAGGATCCTGTAGCCCTTATGTTCCATTTTTTTTTAGTGCTTATAATTCTAAATATGCTTCTGCTGCAGTTTCATCTAGGGAACAACAGGGGAGCCTTTCTCTGTCCAGTGTAACACCTATGAATTCCCAGGTGAGTTCAATTCCAGATGAATCTCTGGGGCTCACAGATTAATGTCTGCTTTCCCAGATTACTCTGAATTTCTTGTTGTGCTCATACCCATTGTGTTTTCAGCAATAATCCTATGGGATGAAGCTTGGGGAATTCCCATGGTTGAGGTGGCATCACCACCACTACTATCCCTCATTACTTTTTTGCTGTATTCAGTATCTCTGCATGTGTTTGAAAAACTCAGTTCTCTGGAGAAAGGCTCAGCTTAGAGTGACCCAGGCCAAAGAAAGGCTCTGTTGGGTGACCTCGCTTACCAAGCCCAGAAATTCCAGCTACAGAACCTCTGCTGGCATGAAAAAAAAAACAAACAAAAAACAAAAACTCCAGCACTTATGTGCCTAACATAAAACATCCTGGACTGAGAGGCCCAGAGAAAGGTGGTGGAGACAAGATTAATGGTTTTAACTGGGAGTGAAATCCAGTAATTAAGTAGTGACCCATGACACTTGAGAAGCAGTAACAGTTTGTTGACCACAAGAATGATTGCTCAGAGCACCTTCTTAATGTTGTAAATGTGAAAATGATTTACAGCATGACCAACAGGGAAAAAAAAAAGCAAGTTAGCAGGCAGACAGGATTGACAGTGGTAATTGTTCCTGACTGCATACATATGTGGAGGTAGGAAAGTAGAAATACTTTTGCTGTGTAACATGGTAGCTATAGATCAAAATTACCAACAGCAAGGGACTCAAACTCCTTGAGCTGAGGTGATTAAAAAGTGTGCAAACACCACTCACAACACCACAACAAAAAAGAAGCCTGAAAGGGGTAAAGACTTTGCTCTGGATTTCAGCAGGGCTGGTTTGCCTTGGATCTGGAGTTGGGACAGTATCAGAGCCTTGGGGACAGAGAAAAAACCGAATTATTAATATCCAAAATGAGCCTCAGCACACAAATGGTTCTGCTTCTGGAGAAGAAAAAGAAGGAAGAATCTCAGGGGATTTCAGCAGCATCTGAAAGCAAAAATTGTTTCAGATTTAGCAAGAAGGAGATTTAACTGGAAGCCAACAGAGAACTAGCCAAATGTTTGGGAAGGGCCCAACATTTGTCTGGCAGTGAACTTTGCTCACTGGAACACTGAGGGTGGTGATGTCCAGCCTTACAGTGGCACCTTTTGTGATCCTGAGAGAAAATATGAATATCAGGATATCCCTGCTTCCTCTTTGCCTGTAAAATAGGAAGGCAATTGAGTGGTCTGCCCCTGGCCTCAGCTGGCATCACTGGCCATTCACTGGGGGAGGGATGATCTTCTGCAGCATAGCCTAAGGTCTGGCTGTCTCATAAAGCAGGATGAGGTCTTTATGTGACCATCAGAAAAAAGAAAGGTTTGTGCTGCCCAAGTTAGGAAATATTCCCTTTATTTAATATCAGAGAAATGGCTCTGCAGCCTGCAAGAGTTTGGTAAAATGGTCATGGAAAGAGCTGGAAAGCTGGAGATTATTCCCCTTACAGACTTTTTTTTCTTTTGTACCTGAACCTCAGCTTTGTTTTCCTTTTGTAGATGATCACAGCTTTCTGGGACAAGGCAAAGATGTTTTCTGAACAGAGCAGGGCTATTCAGTGCACACCAGGGAAACACCAAACATCCCACCCACAGCAGGCACCTCCAGCCACCAGCTCTTGGAATTATCTGGACTGCCACTCAGCAATCAGAAGCTGCTCTTCTCCCCGCTCCAAAATGAAAGGCAGTGCAGGAGATGTAGAAGTGACAGGAGCAGGGTCACCATGAGGCTGAGCAGAAGAAAGAGCAGGGCCTGGTTTCAAATGTAATTATTTTTATGCTTGGCTTTTTCGGCATCTCTGAAGGCCTCTGTTCCACCATCTCCTGTTAAAAGCTGCTGGGTTTTGTTGTGTTTTTTAATATGGCCATAACCCCATTTTATGTAGAAGGGGAAATGCTGGCTCCCTGTGGCTTTCATGGATTTTCATATTGGTGTAATTCAAACAATATGATGGCTCAACTTGACGTCGTTTCCTGGCTGCGCTGGAGCTCGTGGTAAGCCAGAGTTTAAACTTTACTGGGGCACGGGATGGAGCAGCAAGCCAGCACCACAGAGAGCCCTGGGGAAGGCAAACAGTGGCCAGGCTGGTCAGCTCAGCCCAGCAAGGACACCTCGTAGCCCAGCTAGGTGTCCTCTGGACAGAAGAGCCCCCCAAAAATCTGCCGCCTCCACCCGATGAGATGCAAACGTGCAAAGGGCCACGAGCACGTGCACAGAGACTGAAAACAACAACTCCAACTGCAACGGGCAAGAGGAAAGCACAGGTACAAAATGTCTGTGCTACATTCCCAACACCTGCAAGTTGGCTTTTTGTGAAGCATTTGCACTCTGGCTTTAATTATAATTGGAGGCGGAAAGATAACCAAAAACCTGGAGAACTGAGGGCGAGAAGAAAGAGGTGAACAAAAAAGTGGTGTCGTGGCATTTGTGCCTGTCTCCAGTTGTAAGCATCTTTAACAAAAGCCTGCCTTTGTGTTGGGTGTTTGCACATCCCTGAACATGAACACATCTAAGAGGCAGGGCTGGTAGCACAACCTCTTACTCAGCTTGCCAAACATTTCCAATTATAAAGCCCTGTTTTCAATTGCTAATAACTTTGTTAAACTTAAACCACTTGGGCTTCAATTTTCCATGCCAAGTGTCTGCCTTGGGCTGAATTTTTTGTTATCCCTTTTTTTTTTTTAATCTGTGAGCCAATAAAAAGGTTCAGCTGTTTCAGACAAGATGGCTAGGGAAAATACAGGGGCTTGCAACACAGAAATATCCTGGGAAACTTGTCTTGCAAAATTCTGTGTCTTCCTGTTGTAGAGAAAGGACTGGAAATCTGAAGTACTGAAAAACCTTATCAAATCTGAAACAGCAAAATTGTTCTGAAAACCCTTTTTATACCTGAGCAATACCTCTTAACCTCTGCAACTCCATCTGTCCTGGACATGTTTTAACCTTTTTCCCTGCTGGCCATGGCAGGAGAGTTTGACCCCTCCATCACAGCCCACCTGCCCTCAGATTAGGGCCAGAGAACCTGATTTTCTTCCATCCCAACTCTCCTACTAGCCACCAACCTTCCCTTGCCAAAGGCAGCCACCCTCGCTTTAACCTGCCACCTCTCCCTCTGCATTTTCCAGTTCCAGCAGGGAATGCAAAGCATATAAACGTAGTCCCTCCTTATAAAACCCACATGACAGCCAAGATGTGCCATTTCCCCTTCTCCCCCCATGCAGCAGCACCTTCAGGATCCCTGGAGTTTGCCCACTCATTAATATCCCCAAGGCTCACATCTGTTTCCGATCGGGTTATGTGGATGGGATTTAATAACAAATATGTTCCCCATCAATCCTGGCCTTGCCATGCCTACAGCCCCTAACAGGCTTACGTATTTTCTGATCAGATCAGATGTTCCCTGTGGTTTGTTTGTCAGATTTGCTGTTGGGTGCCTTTCTTCTGGCAAATCAGAAATGTAAAACGTGTCAGGAGTAGCGTAGAGCCACCGGCGCTGCTGGGTTCAGGGAAAGCACAGTGAGACAGGCATCCTGCAGCTCCACATTTCCTGCATTCAGATTCCTAGCCTGACACACAGATATTCCAAAGGGGAGGTTCACATTCCTCCTTGTGTCACACTCCTGGGAGATGTTGGACACGTGGCAAATGGTACTTGTGCACCTCTGGGACCCGGAGGTGCCTCCCATGGCATCGAAATGAGGCTGAAAAAGTCATTCATACAGGCAGGTGTGGGAGGATTTCAGCCTGACAGGACTATAAACAGAGGGTGCAGAGTTCTCAGCTGTCATGTTCCTTAAAATGTGGAGGAACCACTGAAATAATCCAGGTCTAACTCCCCTAACATCCACTTAAAAGATCGAGGAGAAATGCTACAGTTCAGAGGATCGTGAAACTGGAGATGCTGTGAAAAGCACTGAAAAGGAGGAAAAGAAAACAGTTTAATGTGCTTTTCAGGTGGTCCTTCCCATGCACAGGTCTGGAAATAGAGCTGGACTAGAATGTCAGTGTGGTGGTTGCTGATAGTAGGTGGGGGTTGGGAGCACCAATATAGCTCAGGAATATTCAAGAGATGAAAGAGGTCAGAGATAGGAAAATCAGAAGTCCTGCATTGGGGCTGTAAGCTGGGAGATAGGAAGTGGGAATGCAAACACAGTGGCTTCCAGCAAGGCTGACATGCTCTTAGCAATGAAGAATAGCACATCAGTGGGCCAAAAGACAGAAAACACAGGTGCTACCACACTACATTAAAGATAAAATGCCAATATTTGTTCTGCTTTCTGGGGAAAATGCATCACTTAGTGGTGTTCTAAAATTTCAAGTCCTCCTGGTAAAGATTATTTTGAGAGACACCACCACATACCCCAACTCTCCCTTTCCTTCAGAAAATTCCATATATTTATTGAGATTATTTTTCTATTAGGGACAAAAGCCCAAAACATTGTTTTCAGAAAAAAAACTCCCTAAATTTTGGGGGAAAAGTGGCTGCCCAAAGCCTATCATCCCAGCAAGGGACACACAGCCCCAGTACAGTAGCAGCAGAATTCAGAATTCAGTTGAGGCATAGCCATCAACTCCCACCTCATACATTCAAGAGGCCCAGAGGGAAACCCAGAGCAGTTTAAGACACTGAAATATTGTCTGAAAGAGATGGGGGTTTTCTTTTCTTCACGGTGAAAGCTGCTCTGCCCCCAGTCTAGGTGTGCTCAGAGTCAGCCAGCAGGATCCATGAGAGATAACAGCACCACTGACCCTGCAGAACACAGCCTGTGAACATTTCTTTTTCTGTTTTGCTTTCAAAATGCTCTTGCAGCATTGAGCAGGCTCAGAGGCAGAGATCACACATGGGTTGGAGCTGCTCAGCTTGGGGACAACCCAAGAGAAGGAATAGGAGTATCCTGGAGATAGTCCTTGCTTTGTCTGTGCAGGCAAGAGCAAATTGTGCCCTTTCACCTTTTGGGTTGACCAAACACAAGCTGAATAATCTAAAACTCTAACAGCCATCATGCCTTGGACACTGTCCCAGCTGACCACTCTGGCCAGACCTGGCTATGGACAGGTACCCATTCCCTGGCCAAAGCTGTGCTGATCCCCAATTTCAGAGTCCCAATGAGACTGTTGGAAATCTGGGAGAGCTGCTGTCCCCCCTACAGCCTTTTCAGCTGGAGATCTTTCAGGGTGCAAGGTTGAGCCCAGGAGAGGCTGAAGTCATTACCAGAGCAGATTATGGGCTCTAACGAGGAGCCAGCCCAGTGCTGGGCAGTGGGGTGTGCAGGGACGTTCCTGTTAAATCCATGTGCTCTGCAGCTCGGTCCCAGGGGAAGCACAGCCCACAGAGTCACAAAGACAGAAGAATGTGCATCACCACGAGGGAGAATTTAACCCACCCTCATCCTTCAAAGGCCAGGTGGGAGGTTTGACCTCAGGCAGCAGACTCAGGCACAGACACTCAAGTGCACACAGCAGAGGAAGATGAAGTGCTTTTGCAGGTGACCCCAAGCAAAGTGGCAATCCCAAGTCAGTCAGGGTATCCCAACACCCACTCTGGGTCTGTAAGCTGTCCCCTGGGCAGGATTTCCAAGCACACAGGGTCAGATCTTTCACACTTTTGGAGCAGGGCTATAAATTATGGCAGAGTAACTTCAGTCTGCTCACTCCATGCTCCTGGCGCCTGCTGGGGGGTTGCTGTTGTTCCAGCTCCAAATGGGGAACGTGTGATGTAGGGCTGGGAAGGGACTTCCATAACTGCTCCGTGAAGTGGTCACAAATAGGAAGAAACTGCAGTTTCCTACAATATTTAGCATTCTATAGGCCCTCAGCAGTGCCACACTTTACTTCTTCATTTCTAGCATCCCCCTTTGAGAGCTCTACCCCACTTCATCATCATAAACATGTCAACAATCAGTCCCTGTGGAGGGCTCTGCTGTTTGTTCTTTGGCTCACATGGAGAAAGCATGTCCCTGCTCCAGCCCCCAGCACACATTTCTGTATCCTCAAAGGGGCTGGAGTTGGAATGGGGCCATCTTGTGGCTCCCGGACCTTGATAGCTAAGGAAGAAATAAAAAAAGAAATTTAAAAAAAAAAAAAAATTAAAAAAAAATAAAAAGCAAGGAACATGAACTTGATAAATACGATCAGCTGCCGAGAACGTGCCTGCAGCCTCCTGCTGCTGTTGTTGACATCAGAAAGCTGCAGAGGCTGGGAGAAGGGAGGAAGTTTTATTGTCTCGCTCCTAGCAGGAGCACGCGATGCTGCTGCAGCTGCCTGGTGCTGCCCCAGCCACCCGCCTGTCACCGAGCAAAAAGGACATCACTTCTCACCTCCTGCACCCAGCAGCTTCCCCTGCCTCTCCCAGAACCTCTGCTTTCATTCAAACCAGTGCTGGCAGAACGTTTCCCCAGACTGATTATTTACTACACCTGAAGTTTCCTGCCAGCCACCTGACAGCTCCCCACCCTCCAGGGCTGCTAACTGGGGTAAATTCTGTGGCCAGACAAGGAGCAGCTGAGCCCAGGAAGAGGTGCCTCTCCAGGAGGCAGCTGTGTCTTGGTGCTTTTTCCAGAGTGGCTTTAGCTGGTGGGGTTGGGCAGCCCCAGCTGAAAGTGGTTTGTGTTTTAGGAAGAAAGAGGGTCCAAAACTCAGCTTGCTGCTTTGAGTCTGTGCTCTCCATCAGAGCTTAGCAAGGAAGTTCAGGAAGTTTCCTCACACTTCACCAACCCAGCGAGTTGGTCTATCAAAAGACCAGGGGAGCATTTCATTAAAATGATGGAGAAGAAAGAAAGCCCATACTAATATACATCTATTAATACATATATTATCTAAATACTAATTCAAGCAACTGAGCTGGAAAGAGATGAAAACTCCTTGGGGAAAAGGGAATCTGAAGCAGTGCAGTATTTCAGCAGAGGCATGGGGAATAATTTTGCTGTGACAAGTCATGAATATATGTGATGGAGACAGAAATACATGAGCAGGTCCTACACAAATGCACTCTCAGAGCAATTTCACCCTTTTATTTTCTTCCAGGGTGCAATGCTCCCTCACTTTTTCAGGTCCATGGCATTTGGTATAGGACATGAGGGAATTATTTTCCTTCCTATGCAGAGTTTAGGCCCCCTGAAAGGAGCTGGCTGGACAGTTATGAAGATGTAAACACTCTGCACAGACCCAGAACAAACTTTCCCAGTGCTTTGCTAAAAAAATATGGTGCAGTGCTTGGCTGGATGAAGCATGGTGAGAGCTCAGTTTTCATGACTCATTTAGTCAGGGACTTTTCTTCAGGGACAGCCAGCAAGAACACTGAGTTTTACTTTCTTCTAATGCAGGCAAAATTATTCTGGGTTTTGGACTGAGCTTGGCTTAATTCACAGGTCTTTTAAGAGGCTTCAAAGTGGTCACCTGGAGAAGAGTTTCCAAATCTGCCCCACTCCAAGACAGCCAAATCCTTTCTCACATGAACTTAAAGCACTAAAGTCTTTGAAAAAGAAAACCTCTGTTCAGAAAAGCTTTTCTAAAAAATTGCTTGTCATTCAGCTATGGCTGCGTGGGAATGTCTCCTGGCCCCAGGTTTCTCCTGGCCTTTTGTAGAAAATGTTCAGATCTACCTTCAAAGTAAAGGAAAATAGCTTTTTCTTAAAAAAAAATTAACTAAAAACATTGCATTTGGCAGATATAGAGAGTTCCTCATGAACACTCTGGGTTCTTCATGGCCAAAGGCCTCTGGCAGCAGGGTCCAAGCAGCCCTGGTGTGGGATTGTCAGGAGCACTCAGGTATGAAGGTGCTGAGAGACCTCTGAGTATCTGGACTGAGAGATGGAAAGAAAATGCAAAATTTAACTTTTCTGAGCAGCTCAAGAGTTCCTCTATCCAAAATCACTGGAAAGCCTTTGCTGCAAACTCCTCCTCCTCCCTGATTAACCCAGAGACAGATTTAAGTAGTGCTGTGCTTGGCTGGGGAGCTGTAAGGAGCCCTGGAGGCAGCCAGCTGAGATAAAAGGCCACAGCTGAGGGTTTCTGCAGAAACAAGAGCTGCACCACGAGACAGATGTTTTGTTATATTGGTATGACATGGCAAAAAGTCCTGGAAATGGGGGGAAAGGTGTCTTTGTGCACAGCCAGGGCCCTTCCCTGCAGGGATGTAGGACACACAGGGATGTAGGACGAGCAGGATTGCTGCTATCTGACACAGGCAGGAAAATGAAAGGCACAACCACCTCACCTTGAGCACCCAGCCCCTCTCTGCTCTGCTCCCATTCTGGGACTGCCAAGGAGGGAAATGCAGCCCTTTGCTGGTTCCTACCCCAGGTGCACAACCCTTCCCATCACAACTTTATTACTACTGACCCCTCTGTGCCCCAGCAGCACATCTGGGGAGTGTTCCCAGCTCCCTGCATGCTTTAATCCCTGTCTCTCACTCAGCACTGCCCTAACTCCCCATGAGTGATCTCCTGAGAGCCTCACACCTGAGCACACACCAGCCCAGGCATCAGGCTGCAGGCAGCACCTGCCCTTCTGCATTAGCCCCTGCAGAATCTGCTCCTAAAGCTCTTTTACCCTGCATGCACCTGCTCCCTGAATTCTCTCCAGCTCCTGAAACAGCCTTTCCTATCATTAGGCAGGTGAAAGAAAATAAATTTTCACAATCATTTTTATTATTCCATCTAAAATTTGTTTACCACCTGTTCCATTTCTCTGTTAAAATGTGGCATCAATTTAGGCCCAGGCTAATCCCTCCCTTGTCATCAAATTATTGCACTTAGATGAGCCTAGACAAAGATATTTTTTTTCTCTCCTATGTAAATCTACTTTCTTCTCCATGCTAGACATGACTCTTGGCAAAGATGCTGAATAGAGGAGCTTGGAGGAAATTAATAATATTTTTGATTCTAGAGAAACAAATGTCAAAAGTCAATCTTGAAAAGATAAAACAGCTTCAACTGACTCACATGTTTGTCAAGATGTTGTGACTCTGCAGAGCCCCAGCAAAAGGAAGAAGCTGTGATTTTAAGCTGCATAAACTGTTGATCTTTTGCATTGTTTGGACTTTTGCAATCAGATCTGTATTTCAGTCAATAAAAATGAGGCAGTTACTCAACATTTTTTATATTCAGGACAGCGAGCAGTCCAGCTTTCAGAAACACCAGCCAAGTTCTTCCACTTAAATGCAATCACATGCAGCCACTCTCCTCCCTCTGACAAGGCAGCATTCCTTCAAAAGGGGCTCCCCCTCACCAATCCTGTCATTAAACCTGGAAAACAAACCCTGTTATTTTAATATTAATTTAATTCATCTGGCAGTAGTTCGCCCCACTCTCATCACACACCAGGACAAATTGATGTCGCTTTATCCCAGATCAGGGGAACCCAAACTGTCCCCAGAAACACAAGGCAAGTGTTCCACAGCCCTGTGACATGTTCTGGGTTGTACCTGTGGCTCCAGGCCTTCCCTGAGCATGCCTGCAGGATGCTGGAAGGGTTTAAGGTCTCCCTGGTAAAAGCTCAGAATTTTCCCCCTGGGAAGTCCCACACAGGGTATTATTTTAGTGGTCTGTCATCACACAGCTTCAGCCTGACTGGGGTTGTGCCATCCCAGGCATATATTAATGAATCACTCCAGCAGAAGCCTCTTAATGCAACCATCCTTTTAAAAAAATCAATCAGAATTAAATGTAAACCGCAGAGCCAGTGAGTGGATGTATTGTTAAGAGGTTTTGATTAAAGCTTTTGAAATTAAAAGGATCAGACCGAGGATCACAGAAACATACCACAAAATCATCAAAAGAAGATGAGGAGCAGATTTTGTAGCCCTTGCTCTTGAGGGAGATAAATCAGTTCTTTATATTTCATGTAAGGAAGGAGTTGCAAAACTTGGCCTTTGATACAGGGAAAATCTTCTTAACTGATCCTGAGTCCTTGAAGCCTGTTCATCCTTTGTTGTCTCCCCTACGAGCAGTCTCTGGTGGCAGGACAGCTGCCCCAAACAGAGGTTTCTCTCCTGTCACTTGGCTGGATGTGCCAGGGTGAATTTTGGGACACCACCAGCACGGTGACAAGCAGCAGATGCTGCAGCTCAGCCACCACTAATTGCTGGAAGCAGAGAAAGCTTTTATAAAGCAGAGATATCACTGAGTGAGAGAGCTGCTTGTGTTGCCTGACAGGGACAGTTTAATGTTTTTATGTCATAAAGCTCCTTGCATTGAATTGCCTATGGAATAAGCACTGTGCCATATCCTGTTTTTTACAGGAAACCTTAAACATTGACATGAAGTTTTGCTTCCAATCACACTAAACATGAGTGAAGAGCATTAAGCCTGCAGGCATTTCAACATGGTCAAGCCCTCACCCACCCAAAATCCCTTCTGAAACTCCATTCTCCTATTTATCTACCAAGCCTTCTCTTTCTATCCTAATTCCATCTAGAATTGACGCCTTGCTTGGATGTGCAGGTATAAAAATGGAGTGTTGGATACAGCTCCTGGGTGTGAGTGTGAATATGCACTATGTGAGCTGAAGGCAGAGAGATGGAACTGCCCTCCTGCAGTTACAGAGAGTCAGCAATTCCAGCACAGCTTGTGCAGTGAATAGAGCCCTAAATCCAGGTGCCAGTTCGCAGATAGCCTTTCTGTTCAATTACATCCAACTTGTCATTTTTAGGCTACCCAAAAGCCACAGAAGTTATTCCACTTTGCAGTATGTCTCTGCCAAAGTAAAACCTGGCTAAACACATGCTTGAAGAAGCCACCTGATTTTTTTCTATATTTACCACACATTTAAAAGTCATATTTATAAGTGACAGAGCAAAACAAAACCAAAACTAAAACAAAAATAGGTGCTCGGCTGAGAATTTATGTGGCAAGCTTTGCCCCAGAGTGTGTTTTTATGGGCTGGTTGTAAACCCCTGGAAACAGAAGGGTACATAATGAAAACATTGACAGATCCTTACCTAGGATATTGCAAATGAGCACACCATAAAAATGACTAATTACAGTTATTGTAAAACTCAGCTTAGCTCTCAGACCCAGCTGCTGAGCTCAACAGGGAGATGCAGACAGTGATAACAGAGGGTTTGGCCTCTGCTCCTGCTGGATTTTCCTACATACAGACAGGCAGCTCCTTGTTTTAACCCTAATGAGAGGTCAAATAAATGGCCATGACCACAACAGGAAATAGATTTAATAATGTTGTGGGTTTAATGGCAAGAAGAGTGCTTGCAGGTTATCTGGCCTGCAGAAATCCTGCCCTTTGTCACTGGCTGCAACAAGTCCACTCACAGTCCCAAGCATGTTCCAGCTTAGCAGACCTCACCTGGCTAACTCAGGTGGGCTTTGAGGATGTGTCAGACTTCCAGACTCTCTAGGTGGTTTTTCTGGTTTTTGAGAGTGGAAGGAGGTCTCTCAGAGGCTCTGAAGAGTAGCAGAGGGATGAGGTGAGGAGGTGGGAGCTGCCTGGATGGAGTCTGTCCTCATGAGAACACATGGGAATCAGGTAGTTGCAGCACTGGGGCTGGCTTCACCAAAAACAGGAAAAAAAGGCCAAAAATAAATGGAGATTAGATGACAGGAGTACCCAGGCATCAGAAGGGGTAGTTAATTTTGTGTACACTTATGGAGAAGTGTTGTTATTGCAAACAACAATTTCTGCATGACAGCAGGGATGGTGCCCACTCTGCTGGAGTGGAAACTGCTCAGACCAGGCTCCACCATTCCAGCACTGGGGGGTTGAGGAAAAGCCTTGCATCCTTTCCATCCATGCTAGAAAAGCTAATGTCAGCTGGCAAAAGTAGCAGGAAGATGACTCTAGGCCTGGGGAGGTTTTGGAGAAAGACAACCTCCAGCATTTCCATTTCTCCCTGTCCTTCTTCATCTCCCTCTGAGCCCAGGCACCTCAGCTTCAGTTCTGGGTTGGGCTGGACACAGATCCCCCCCCAGTGCTTTCAGAAACCCCAGCCCCAAGGTCAGAGCAGGCTGCTCTGCCTGGGGGACTGGCACTGTGTCCATCAGGAGACTGCAGTGGAGCCAGTCAGCTTTACAAGGGATGGAGGAATATTTCCCACTGCTGCAATAAAGACCTCAGCAGCAACCAGGGGACTGAGCCTGGCCCTGGACACCCCCACACCTAAAGATAAAGGGTTGGATTACACAAAGCAGCCCCTCATTATCCACTCCTTGATACTGGCTGGTAACAGTGTTTTTTAAGGAATCCTTTAATTAGGTTTTACAGTGCATAGGTTAGGCATTCTCCAGCAAGGGCTTTGTTGTAATGGGTTGCACATGTTCTCATACTGTACACCAAAATGAAACTTAGCTACAGGGCACTTCCTTCTGGGGAGCAGCTCTAACCTCCTTGCAGACACAAAGCCATATTTCACTGCTGAGAGGTCACAGCCACTCCCCTTTCCCATCACCTGGGTCAGCTCAGCCCTCAGCTGTGCAGGGAGCTCACCACGGGGAGCAGCCCTGGGGAGGTGGGGGAGAGGGGAGGCAGAGATGGAAGAGACCCAGGAGGGTAAAACCCAGCAGAGCCTGGCTGCCAGCAAAGCTCAGGAGTCTCCAAGGAGGAGCCCAGAGCTGGCAGCCACCAGTGCCAGACTGGAATCACCTGGGAGGCTCCTGCAGCCCCAGCATGTCTGTGGCACACCTCAGTGTGGCACAGCCAGGACTGCTGAAGAAAAGGTGGGCAAAAAAATAATTCTGTCTTCATTCGTGGGAATTAAGGCAGAACGATTTGGTACAAGAGAAAGCCCAGGTTGGAATAGCCAGATGTTTGGACAGGATTTGCCCACAGTCATCAGCTGTGGTAAGGAGATGTTCTCCTGACCCTGGGCTCTGAACGTGGTTTACACAGAGCAACCAGAGCTGCTTTTTTGGCCTGTAGAGGGTTTTTTTTCAGCTGGAGGTTGCTGGGACTAAAGAGATGAAAATTGTACTGGGAGATAGGATATGACTGCTGGGTCATAGGAAGAACCTGTGGATTCCTCTGCTCTTCCCTAATGATGCAGCATGACCATCAGTAAAAAAAATCTCCAGCTATGGCTTTAGTGTGCAGAATTTACTCCAGATTTTGTGAACTAGCCAAAACTTGGAAACATCTGATCATCTTCCTGTCTGAAAACAGGGGTATTGAAGGGGGCTTCCATATGGCAGATTCAGATCAGGCTAAAAAGACATATTTTTACACAACTTACAGGGAAGCAGTGGGACTCACTGCCATGGGATGTAATAGAAAAAATGTGTTTACACTGGTGCAAAGGGCAAGTGGACAAATTCTTGGAAGAAAAAAAAATCCTTCAGAGCATCTAAACACCTTAGTAACCACACTGTGTATGGTGTTCCTGCAAGGCCATGGCATCATTTACACACCAGGGCTTCAGGAATAGTTTCTGTGGAAGGTCCTGTGGGAAGAGGCTGGCAACCTGCACAGCTCAGTGCACCTCAGCCTTGCCTGACAAGTGTGGGTCCTGTTCTGCAGGTCTCCAAAGACTCAGCCTGCAGCCAAAATCCAGCCAGCAGCCAAAATCCACATTCCTCTTAGAGCTGCTGTGGAGGGATTAAACCTCAGTGCCACAAAGAGCCGGGGATGTGACAGCTCTGTGCACACCAGGAGCCTGGCTGGGATCACATCTGTGTGAGTGTTTCTGGGAACTGGAATTTGCAGCTGGGTTTTCCATGGCACCCACTCCTGTTTGCACTTGGACCTTTGAAAATCAGCCTATTAGCATGCTCACATGGAAGAAAGGAATTTATGTTGTCTTTATGCTTTCAGCCTGAATTTGTCCTGAGGGAACAGTAGCAGAAAAAACAGCCATTTATTTTTTAATAGACACCAGCATCATTAGGTCTGGTGAGCTTAAAGGATTGAGAGGTGAATGATACCATCAAGGAAACAATTTCTTCCTTCACTTTTTTTTCCCCCCACTCATCTAAGAAAAGAAAATCCCTCACAGGACTACAAGGGCCAGGCTGCAGTGTGCAAACGCTGCTTTGCAGCACTGCAGACCAAATTTATCTTGTCTGCTGTCCCTTGTAAAGGCTGACCTAGAACAGAGACTAGACAGAGCTAAAGAATAAAATAGGGATTTATTAAGAGGCCTCAACAGATCCACCTTGGGCAGCACAACCCAAAATGGCCCAAAAAAATGGACAACATGGTCACAGCATCTCACACTTTTATAAGTTTTGGTCCATTTGCATATTGGGGTTAATTGTCCAGTTATAGCTTTAGCCCATGAAGTCCCATCCTTCATGTTTTTTTCTCTTCATCCCATGTTGTTTCTGCTCTTGGGCCTGACATTTGGATCTGTTGTCCTTGGTCCCCAGCTAGAGGAGGAATTGTTTTGGCCACATAGTCTCTGAAGAGACCTCACCATCCCCTAATATGAAGCCCAGACTTGCACACTAAAGCAGGACAGAATCTGAAAAATATAAAAGCTAAAACCTGAGGCATCCCCCCAAGGCACCAAGCTCCCTTCTTGTGCTGTCCCTTCATCAAGAGATGAACCAGGGGACAGCAGAGGCGCCTGCAAACCCCCACATTCCCCCCCTCCCCAAAGGAGGGGGAGGCTGCTCCCAGCACAGGAGAAGCTGGGATTTATCTGTAGTGACAGCCCCCCACCCCTGGACACCTTGGGGTCACCACAGGCCAACCAGAGCACCTCCACTTGGCTGTGACCTTGCGGGAGCCCTGGCAAATCACATCTGGAACGTGTTTCAGCTTCCAGAGCAAGAAATGAAAACACTGAGCACGACAGGGCTGGAGCGATGGTGTTTGAAAGGAAAGGTAATGCTTTGACCCTTAGTTGGCCCATGACATGTCTGGTTATTCCACCACAAGTTGTGGAAGTGTGGCTTGGGATGGGGAAAGGATAATAAAGGAATTTTATCCTCAAATAATACAATGCATTTCAAGCTTCAGTGGCACCCAAGAATGGGAAATGTAACTTCCTCACACTCCAAGCCACTCCTTTTCTTTTGTCTCCAGATACTCAACAAGCAAACAAACAGTGGATTCACACAGAAACAATGAAGATCAGAAAAGTTCATGCCATTTTTCAAGCAGTTTGGCAAACCCTGATTTTAGAAAAATTAGAATACGACAAGTTTAATTTGTAAACTATCAACAGATGGAAATCCAACTTACAGGCACAGCATCATCATTAAAATGACATGTGACCTCACTGTCATTTTTCCTTTATTTTTCACCACAGAACTGAGATTCCAGCACCCTGCTCCCTAAAATAAGATGTCCCTTTGAAGGGTGAGGCAGGGCTGGCTGCCTCACACCCCACACCTCCCTCTCAAGCAATGCCTGCTCCCCTTTCTCAGCATTCCTGGTCGTGGGGCCATGTCCAAGGGCTGGTATCTGGGCCACGAGGAAAAGCAAAGTGCTCACATCATTTCTGTGAGAAAATCCATAATCAGAGAGTAGTTCCTGTGGCAAAATCCATTTTTTCCTTGCACATGAAGTGAACAGCATCCTTCTAGATGAGGCAAGGCTTGTTTATTTTCCAAAAACAACTGGAGAAAAGGTTTTTTTCTTGAACCTAAAAAGTTCTGAGATTGCAGGTCTAGATTTGGAAGTTGGCCCTTGCCCAGCTGATGCCACTTATGTTTCCATTTATATTTCACTGGCAGACAATCTCTTCTATCAGGTCCATTAGTTTATTGCTTGAATGGTTTTCTCCTTGGAAATGCAACAGCTCCAAACTGTGAGTTCTCATTTTAGAGCTCTCTGCCCTCTCATGCCTTCCCTGGATCCACCCTGGGGGTTTCTGACATTTCTCTTTGGGCTGTTTTGAAGGCCTCACCCACCTCAGATCAGTGAGCTGTGCGGAATTTGAGCCAGGAAATCCCATCAGAAGGGTTGGGGGGTTAGCTCAGAATATATCACTGCTGTGGATGAGAGTGCTGTGTCCCAAAGAGCAGAGACAGGGATGGGCACAGCTGGTGCTGGAGCCACCATGCCATGGCACCCTCCAGCTGTAGGGGACAGTCCCTGTCCCTCCTTTTCACAGGCTGCTGTTGCAAGGTGCTGCCAAGAAAGACATTCCTCACCATTTAAGCTTTTGGATCCATATGCTGTGGACCCTGGGTAGCCACAGATTTCCGTGGTACCATTCCCACCATGTGGCCAGGTAGGTTCACAGCCATGTAGCTGTGAATTCCAGCAGACACTGAGCTTCCTCACTCAGTGTCTGCTGGAATTTCACCATATCCATGATCCAGTGCTGTGCCTGGTTATTGTTTTGTAGAAGGATTTTACAGCTTGCCCTTCCAGCCTGGTTTGTTACCAATTGTAGGGAGGGGAGGGAGAAAACAAATGGCTTGACAAATGACTTCACAGAGGCTGCAGAGAGAACACAGCACACCACAGAAACCAGCTCCCCATTTTCATTGCAGCAGTTTCAGGTAGTACCTCACTGGCTTTTTCTGCCTGATTTTAAAATTAAAAAAGTCCGACCACCCTCTTGCTGAATAACTGACTTACAGAAAGCTGTCGCTTTTTCTCTGAAAGCACTGAGAAACAGGGCCTTGAATAGCTTCTTTGTGCAGTTTTATTTTGCAGCTCCCAGCCCAAGACAGCATTTCCTGACCTGTGAGGATATGCTGCCCTCTTCCCGTCCGGGAGGCTGCAGCTCAGCAGTGCCATGGAGACACATCTCCATGGATCTGTAGGATTAACCCAGAGAATCAGCAATCCTCCATTCCACAGGGACAGCTTCTCTGGGCAGCTAGGTAAAGGCTTGGGCAGGATTTATTAAAGTCTAAGGGATAGGATGGTGTTCAAGCAGGCTCCTCCTGACCTCACGTCCCCATCTGTGCTCCCCTCCGCCCAGGCTGCAATGCTGAGCTCCTCCACCACCACACACTTTTCCCTGACACCTCTCCCCACCTTCCCAACCATCCAGGAAGGAGATCTCCTTCCACACATATCATATCCTATAAAAACCAAGAAGATTTCCAACTGTCTTGCACTCAATAGTCATCCTCTGTGAGACTCCACCAGGAGTTTGAACATTTTGAGGCAGACAACGTTGATGAGTGAGCAGGAGAGAGCACCAGGAGCCTGCTCACCCAGCTGGGAGCTGGAAGCCTTTTCCTTCCCTTCGTGCAAGGGGGACAGATGAGACCTTTCCACCCCCCAGGTTGTGGCTCTGGGTTGTCACACCTGCTGCTCCCACAGGTGCCTGTGTGACCCCCTCCAGCAATTCCGCTGTGATTGCTTTTATCAGCTGCTGAAGATTAGAGGTGCCTTGGAAAAGAAACTTCAAGGAAAAAGGGAATGGGGTAATTGCATTTCAAAGAAAGTGCCTGAAAGAAACCTTTGAAGGACCCTATTCAAAGGTTCATGACTTGATAGAGCCCTTTCAAAAAGACATAAATTCCTGTTTGGGTTTGGGGTTGGCTCCCACCCCAGCGGGACAGAAAAGCTGCCTTCTTTGTAGGAACACAGCCCCAGCACAACACAGGAGATGAAATCCATGTGATAACATCTGAAATGGCTTTCAACTAAAAAATCCAAAGGTAATATATTAAGGTAAGGCCTGCTCTGAACTATGGATTAATAACTTCTGTAAGAAGACCTGAGCTTGTGCCCATGAGCTTTTAGGTTGCATAAAGAGACTTAAATGTTTGTTGTGCTGGCTGCATATCAGATATCCCAGCGCAAATCCACAGCCAACATTTACACCCCTGACTGCTGCAAGGTTTCCACCTGATTAAAACATGGCAGCCACTTCCCAGCCAGCCCAGCAGCTGAATTCCAGGGCCATCCTGAACTGCAGGCCAAACAGGGGCAAACCTTGGGCACAGCTTAACTTTGTGCTGCTCTCTGAGGGCACCCAGTCCTCCCCTCTTGTCCCAAATATTCACCTTCCTGGCAGTAGCAGCACTACACAGAGTCACCAGGCCTGACAGCACCAAGATTTATTCAAATGCAAAATGGCAAATTGCTATTAATGGCTCAAATCAGCTCACAAGCACAAAAATATTCTGTCTGTCCAATTTCCTGGTACCGTTTCCTGCTGGACTTTTCCCTTATGTTTGGAATTTTATTTCTCGTGGAAAAAAAAATATTATATTTCTAGATGTACTGAGGAAATAGCTGATCTTATCTCCTCTATTATAGGTGACTTCAAAAATAATACCTCTAATGATGCACAAACCTCCATTTACGCAAGGCTGGGTTCAGCTAAGCCCTTAGCCCATGGGCAGCATCAAGAGTGTGTCCACAGGATTCAGCAGGATGTGTTTTGGAGGATGTTCTCAACCAATTTGCTGACAGAGGGTCAGAGTTCTTAGCAGTTCCATTCTCAGCCTTGTTTTCCTGCTTTGCATCGTGGCTCCAGCTGGGCCACACCTGAACCTGCATGGGGAGACCCTCCTTGACCCTTTCTCCAGCAGCAGCCCCCATCCTGGCTCTGAGCTCTGCCAGTTGCTGAAATTCCTGAAGGCAAACACAGGAGAGCCCCAAGGATGCTGGGCAGTGACCCCACAGGGAGGAGAAGGTCTGACTGTCATGTCCAGCTTGAAGAGCCTGAGGTCCCTGCTCCAGCCTTTGGAGACAGCAAAAAAAGCATGCCCAGTGCCCAAATTCTGGTGGAGAATTCCTGTTCAGGTGCTGGGATAGTGACAGCACCAAGGAAGGAGTGCAGCTCCCTCAGCAGGAGCCTGGCAGTGGCTGCTGTGACAAGGAGCAGGCAGAGACTGCTTCAGCCTCTCCCCTGCAGCATCAGCATCTCACAGGGCTGCACAAGCAGAGAACCAGGCAGAAAGCCAGGAAAGCTTGAGTTATTTTCCTGATGCTGCCATTAATTTCTTATATGGCCTTGGGCAACTTGTATCACCTGCCAGTTTGGGTTTTTCCTTAGATAAAGTAGGGAGAACAGTTAACATCATGGATTTATGGAGCTTAAAGCTCTACAAAGAAGAGTCTGGTCTGGCTTCTCTATATCAAAAAAACCTTTAATTTCTCTCAGTTGTGCCTGAATCAAGGCCAATTGCCTATGTTTGACCAATATATATCTCTCCATCTCTTACAGAAGAACAACTTATCTTCGTCTGAAACATCAAGAGATGGAGAAAAGCCAGCACTTCCCTTGGTATTTTCCCCCCTGTGATTAATTCCCATCCCTACTGAGCATTCAAGTTTCATTTCCCATTCGAATTTTTTGGGATTCTTCTTTCAGCCACTACTTCTAGCAATGCTTTTTTCTGCTAAATGAAAGTGTTTGCCTGATTCAGTATTTCTCCCCATGGCTTACCCACACTCGTTGGTGGGCCGAGGGCAATAATGACAAAGATAATTAAAATCTGCCCTGTGCTTTGAAATATTAAGCCCATCTCTAAGTCCCATTATCCTGCTCAGTGTCAGAGGGACCACTGACAATTACTTGACTTCAGCCTTTCAGGGGGTGCACGGCTGCCAGAGAAAACCAAGAGTGGAAAAGTACTATCCCTTCAGAAAAACAGATGATGCAGCTCCAATTTGTCTTCTGCCAAGACAAAGGAGATGCACTAAATTGATCTTTTGTCAGGGATTTTGTTTTGCTTCCAAGATTAATATCACAACAAACTGGGAGGCACCGTTCCTCAGGGTGCAATGTTGGATTGCAAAACTGAGCCTAAATACCCACACTGAGCATAATTTAGTGAGTCTGAAACTCTGTCTGCATAGGGGGAGATAAACTTTTTTCATCCAGTAGCACGTTATCTAAACAACCCCTCTGCCTCAGCACACATAGGCTGACCACTCAGGTTCAAAGCCAGGCAGGATCTTTTAGGCTCACCACAGAGTGCCTGTGGTGGTGCTCAGAGCCCTTCCCGGAGACCTCCAAGGGGCTGCTTGGACACATGAAAGGAAAAAAGGAATGAAGGGATGGGAAGGACAACCTGGGAGGTGGTTGGAGGGCTCTGGTTGGAAAGAACTGCTTGAACCAGGCAGAAAAACCCCTCTCAAGTCCTGCAGCTGGATGAGGGACATGCAGCACAGGATGTCCATGGAGTGCAGAGGGTTCCAGGACATTTTCCATATCCACAGACCAGAACATTGCAGCTCACAAACTGGCTTGTCCCAAAGTGTCACGTCTGCTTGTCCTCATGGATGGCATTCTCCTGTGGTACTTTCCACCCCATTTCCCAAACAAACCCATCCCAGACATGGATATTCTTCCCTTGTGTGAAACATCACACATCTTCACCAGTCACTGCTGTGTTTTCAGCAAAAGGACTAAAAATCCCCACTTGTACAACTCTCTCAGGATGAAGGGCAGCATGTAAACACATTGATTCAACACTGTAGAACAACAAATGGCTCCAGATTTTTTTACATGGCATATCCAATTAACAGATTGAAACAAGCACAACCACCCAATTGTGATTTTTTTTTCTACACTTCTTCATCCACATCAGTAACTGCAAATAAACATCACCAATGCCCAAATCTCTGTCCTATGGCAATTTGTGTGCATGTTCTACACATGCAATCTCAAGGTATAAAGGATCAGCAAAAATAACTGGACAAAGCAGAGATTTTAGGCTTGGTTTTTGCTCTTTGTTGTGGGAAATCTTTGGCAATGTTGGAAAACATACCAGCTGCACTACCTCAAAACTACAGCAATTCTCACTGGTGCATGGAAGTGCTCCTGAAGCAATCTGAATCTATTTCTGCTAGGGCCAGTCTGCACAAGGAAGTTTTGTAAGCTTAATGATGCCAGCTAGGAGTGTGAAAAAACAAATACATCATCCCTACAAGAGAGAGAACTGCACCCACAAAAAAGCCCCTGGTGTGGATGCAGCACTACAAAAGGAGGGATTTATTTTTTCCTTCCTGGTATAGTCAGTTTTGTTTGGGTAGCTCTGATAAACTACACCAGCAAAAGAAACTTCTTGGCTTGAACAACTGTGTTTCCAGAGTAGGCTGCCAGTCAGTGATACCTGTGTGTCAGCACATTCCTCCTGCTGGAGAGGAGAGAACTCACACCAAATTCCCTGAAGTCTTTACCTGGGGTAGAGGAAAGCTATGAGAAGGGTCAGAATATTCAATATCTACAAGGAGGCCAAGACACTGTGAGGTGAGGGAGAGCTCTGGCTGCTCTGAGCCCATCCAGAAGCACATTCCTGCCTGACACACGTCCTCTCAGCTGCAAAGTGAATTTCTTGTCCAAGATGGTCCCCAGCCAGACATGCAGCCATTCCTAGGGTTCTGGCATGACCTGCTGCCCACATCCATGGCAGGTTCCTGCTTCATGTAGGGGTTTATAGCTGGATCTCAAGGGTTTTGAGATCCAACTGCTGTGGGCCCAGCAGGCTGTGAGATGGGTACCCAAAGTTGTAGCTGCACCACACTCTGGGCATGTCATGGCAGAAAGTGTTTCTTTTAACCTAAAAAACACTCTCCCCGGGTTTACCTGGAGGCAAGGTATATTTAGGCAATTCACCTTTCCTAATGTTCTTCCTAATTTTTCTAATTTTCCTAATGTTTGCCTCAGGTGAGCCTGGAGTATTCACACGGCCTGGCTGAGCTGCTGTCCTTGTGGGGCTGACTGCAATGGGGCAGAGCCAGATGTGCCTCACAGGGAAGGTTTTCCTGAACAGCCCCATGCCAAGTATGTGCCACCCCTCCCTGCAGATGGGCACCTGTGTGCAAGCTGCACTCCCCTGCCCTGCCCTTTTCTGCAGGCTCGTGTCAGGAACTGCAGGTAAACTCAGGCAGGATGGTCTGAGAACCTCTCCATCCTTCCTGCTCTGGTTCTCCACTGATCTTCACTACAGCACAGGGCAGATTCAGAGCTCTGTGTCAGTATTGCAGCCACTGATCTCCTCTACAACACAGGCAGATTCAGAGCTCTGTGTCAGAGCTTCCAGCCACTGATCTTCACTACAGCACAGGCAGATTCAGAGCTCTGTGTCAGTATTCCAGCCACTGATCTCCTCTACAGCACAGGCAGATTCAGAGCTCTGTCAGTCAGCCTGATTCTCAGCCGATTCAGACTCTGTGTCAGCTATCCACTACCACAGACAGATTCAGAGCTCTGTGTCAGTATTCCAGCCACTGATCTTCACTACAGCACAGGCAGATTCAGAGCTCTGTGTCAGTATTCCAGCCACTGATCTCCTCTACAACACAGATTCAGAGCTCTGTGTCAGGGCTTCCAGCCACTGATCTTCACTACAGCACAGGCAGATTCAGAGCTCTGTGACAGAGCTTCCAGCCATTGATCTCCTCTACACACAGGCAGATTCAGAGCTCTGTGACAGAGCTTCCAGCCATTGATCTCCTCTACAGCACAGGCAGATTCAGAGCTCTGTGTCAGTTCCAGCCCGTGGCCAGGGCCCCTTCCCTCGCATCCTCTGCAGCAGGGAGTCCCACCTTTTCCTTCTTGCAGAGCTGCATTGGCTCCTTGCCCTCTCTAATCCAGAGGGAGGGTCGTTTGCTGGGCTTTTCCTCCTCCATCACTCCACAGAAAGGGGCTTGCGCGAGGCTTTGTGTGTCTGCAGAGCGAATTCCTCAAGCAAGGTGTGAAAGTCATTAAAGGCGCCGGGCCCCAGGGCTCTGCCGCTGCCACCTGCACAATGGGAGCACAGCAAGGGGGGAGTCTAAAATCCACAGCTTTCAGAAAACCACCTCATTTCTCAGCCCAGCTCTCTGGGGGCCAACAGATAAACAGCACTGCCCCGAGGAATTTCCTTCCTCCAGAGGTGGGAACTGCCCGGAGGAGCCACGGCCTCCCATCCTCTGGTGACATCAGCTTCCTCGGGCCTGGCGTGAGGGGACTTCAAAGCAGGAGTTAGGGGAAAAAGCCCCCCTGGGAGAATGGAGAAGGTTTGATTCCTGGCCTGAAGGCCACAAGGCAGAGCCTGGTTGCCAGTGGTTCACGCCAGCATTCCCAGAGAGACCATAAAAAGGACAGGAAAGGTTCAGCACGGCAGAGGAAGCCACGCCACCGCCACCAGCGAGGAGCTGCTGCTCCAGAAAATGGTCCCAGCACAGCCCCATCTCCACCAACATCTCAGCTAATCCACGGAGCTGCCTTGCCAGAAAACCAACAGCTTCACTGCGGGTTTTTGTGTGTTAAACCCAGGTTTATTCAAAGCAGTCTCTGTCTAATGATGTGACACGCCACTTCCGTCACTCTACTGCTTCCTCTACCCTTAAATCTTGAAGAACTGGAATATCTTTTTAGCCCCCAACCCTGTCCTAAGTTTTGTTGAAATTTTCCCAAGAACTTCCTCAGGGAAGAGGAAAAAGAGAAGGGACTGGCAGGCAGACATGGTGATACTCTGTTCACATAAGCTTCGTTTCCTTAGGAAACCAGGCTAAAAATAATAGTCAAAAATCTTGGGCGATTGACTTCAACTCAACATCTCTCTCAAGACAGGAAGAAAGGAAGGAATTAGCAGGGTGTAGGTTATATTTCAAGGTTTGTCTACATGATTTGAAGCACAGAAATTAGAAATGAAATTAAGAAGATATATTAGGTTGTCTTGCCCTTCCCTGGGGGAACAAACCTACAGCTGTTTCCCTTAGCATATATTTTAGTGAAGTGTGCAGCCCAGTTTCAAATGATCCAAATGATGGAGCTTCCATCAGTTTTCAACAGGGACCTACTCCTTTCCTTATGTATCTTTCCTTTTTTTTTTTTAATTTTTTTTTTCTCAAAAAACAATTTCAACCTTTTTATCTATTGCCCATGTTTCATCTCATGACTTCCAGCACACCTCTTAATTGTTTTCTAAGCTCACTGGAGTAGAAAGGTAAATAGTTCTATGCATGCCACTGACATACTTCAAATAGCATCACAGGGTTCATTTCATGCTTTTGGCTGACTTAGACGTTCTTATTCACTGCAGCTTCGTGTTTTTAACTGGGTTTTTCCTGGAAAAATAAAAAAAAAGGGGGGGGGGGCTTTGATTAATAAATTCCAGGGTTTTTTTCAAATCTGAGTTGTTCAGACTTCCCGTCCTGGCCATGTTTCAGCTTGAATTTGAAAGGCCCATCCCACTCAAAATATCCTCAAGAGGTTTTTCTCACTCCCCTTAACTTTTCGACTTCAGTTTTTCTGTTATGTAATTAAAAATTATCAAAAGGGAAGGGTTACTTTAATATGACATTATTCCCAACAAATAGGTCTCCTTTCTTGGCCGTACAGCTTCTTCTGTTATACAAGAGACTGTTGCATTTTGTCTGAGTGGGCCCTGCAGATCAGTGTGACATTTATCTCAAGTTGTTGAGGGGAGAGGGTTGAATCTGTGCTGACTATCACAGTTTTCTGAAAAATCTAGGGCAAACCATATTTCCCAGTAAATTAACTTTTTCTCTCCAAGATACATCCTTTGAGCAGCTCTGAATTTGAGAGCAAAAATCCAGCCACTGAACCAGCACAGAATTGAGAAGGTACCCAAGGATGAATTAGCACTGTCATGTAGGCATGACAGAGAAATAAATTTATTTTTGCAGCTTTGCAGCTAAATAACGTGAAAGCCTGTTGTGAGATGTAAACAGCTTCAGCTTCTCCACCCCAAACACAAACACACAGAGGCTTTGACCAAAACCCCCATCTTTAACATGCCTATTCCACAGTGACAAGTAGAAGATGTGAAGATGTGTGAGTAGATGGAGTTTTCTTGCCCAAACTGCATTTGTCAAGAGCCAGTTTCAGAGAATTTTATGAAAACAAGATTTCCCACAATTGCCTGACTCAGAAGAGGAGCTGGTTTCTGGTGTTCTCACACCTCCCTGATGGAGAGCAGCACCTCCCCAGCTGCACATACTTGGGAATCATCCCTCAGCACCCCTTGGCTTCCTCATGCACCCCACAACCCACAAGAAGCACCAGAGCACCAAAATTTCTGTGCTTGATCCTCTGCATACAAATGCCCCTGGTAACTGGGAACTGCTGGGGGGACAGAAAGCCTGACTCTCTAGATGGGATGGAGAACACTGGGAATATTTATGGGTCTTGAGACCTCCACAGCCCTGCAGAGCAGAAGTTTCACATCCTTTCTCCATTCACACATCTGTCCCAAGACTAACTCCACTGATGCCCTGAGCCTCCAGCCTCACAGAGCCTGATGCCACCCACACTTCCCAAAACACCAAGAAATAGATTCAAGGCCATATTAGGCATACTTAGAGATACTGCAAGAAGGTTCCAAGAAGTCTGAGCCCTTTCCTGAGTGCTGACAGAAGTGTCTGAGTCACCTTGTTCTCTGCTGAGTCACTTTATCCCAAAGCACCAGCAGCAAGAGGAGAGCAAGGGGAAGGGGGGAGCACAGCCAGCAGAGGGTAAGCAACAGGAGCAGAGGGCACCAGGCTGGACCTCATCCCAGCTCCTCTGACGTCTGTTCCTGGTGGGAAAAGTGCTCTGGGAACACAGCTTTCAGGAGGGGCAGGCAGTGACAGGAAAGAGAAGGATGTTGGTACCCAAACCCAAGCAGGGTACTCAGAAATCAACAATATTGTGCCAAACTGAGACTGTATTTCAGAGTGGCCTCATGCCAGAATATCTCTGTCTGTCTCTGTGTGTGTGTGTGTGTGTGTGTGTGTGTGTGTGTGTGTGAGCACATGTGCACCAGCACTGCCACATGCACACTCTCCACACAGATTTGTTTGAATGAGCCATATTTTGGCAAAGTCAACAACTAATTGCAAACAAACTGCTCTTTTATCCAAGCCCCCAAACCAGCTGCTTTCAAGGCTGTACCAGTGGGAAATAAAAGCATCACTGGCTGTTGCTACATGACCCAGTAACTTCAGATGCTGTACCTTCTGTTCCATCACAGTGCTTTCCATTTTCTGGCCAAAATGAACACTGAGGTGCTGAGAGTCCATTCATCTACTTATCCAGGGCTCAGCACCACTTTTCAGGAGCACTGTATAAATTCAGAAGTTGCCTGAAATAATAAATAACTGTGACAGGTACAGAAACAAAGCCTGTAGCTCTAAGGCTCGTGTTTCCTCCTCCAGAGAGGTTTTTGTTCCCCTGTGTCTGCAGGACAGAACATTCCAGCCATGTTTCAGCACTGATGGGCCCTCGAGTCAGCCAGGAGAAAAGTCAGCTTTCTGGCAGAAAACCCTGCATAGCTCCTGGAACTGAGGCAAGAAAAGGAGAAAAGATGAAATACTTTGTTTACCATATCATGACATCACCATCATCACTGGAGAAAAATGCAAGTTCATCTTTCTTCCCGGGGATGGTCCCTATGACCCGAGTGATTATCCCTGCTGGAGAGCACGGCATTGTCCTTCCCCTCCACACCAGCACACACAGATTTGTTTGACCTCGTGGCCACCAGCTCCAGCAGGGTGCAGATGCAACCCACAAAGCTCCCAGAGCTGAATTCCCTTTGCAAGATGTGATGTTTTTCCTCTTGGTTGAGCCCGAGTGTGCTCCCGGAGCTGCTGAGCTGTGCCATCCCCTGGGACAGCCCGTGGGCTCTGTGGAGCTGGGGAAGGATTTCTGCCCAGAAAGGCTTTGTGTTGCCCACTGCTCTAATCATCAGCATGTGCTGGCACTCAGAGCAGGGCAGAACTTGACAGAAAGCAAATGATTTCCTCCAGAGGAAACAATCACTTCAGCTGGCATCTGCCACTCAGGTGCACGGAGGAGTTTGGTTCTCTGGAAAACACCTGGCTAGGAGGAAATGTTTGGCTTAATTCAAACATGTCTAGGTTAGCAAAATCCTCTTCATAGAGGGTTGCTTCTCCCTCCTCCTTTCACTTCCCTTCTAGTCCTGTCCCCCCAAACTCCAATTATTTGCAAGGGCTCTGCTATTTACTGTACATCTGTTTCTGTCCCCTGGTAACTAAACAGTGTTTGAGGATCTCACAGGACAGGTAAAGCCAGGATGTCCCAGTGCATCACATTTTACTTTTTTTTATTTCTCCCTGGTTCTGCTTCCTCCCAACAAATCTGATCCATCAAAACCAGCTTTAGGCTTCATTACAAAGAGAACAGGGTCAGTTTTCTACTGCAAAGAGGGGCAGCTGCTCCATTCTGGGAACAAAAAGAGTCTGAAAGTGTACAGAACTGTGAGACTGTTCTGACAACCCAAAATGCATTTAAAACACAGTGGTAAATGGTACTGTAGTCAGCTGAGATGTCCCTGCAGTGAGGATTTCTCCCACTTAACAAACCCAGATTGAGTTGTCAGAAAGCTCCAGTAAATCTTCCTACTCACTCAAGACCAGAGCCAGGGGAGTGCTTCACTGCCCTGAGGTGGAATGGAAAACCAGAGCTCCAAAATCCTTGCAAAGGGATCATCTCAGGAGGGGAAATGGTGTGGATCAGCTGAAATGTTCATTCTGTTTTTAATGGTACAGGCAACAGCAAAGCAAGATAAAACTGTTAAAAAAAAATCCAGATCTCATGCTTTCCATATTTGAAACCACTTGGAAATGTTTTCAGGACTGGGAGATTTACTGAAGTGGCCCTTGTACATACAAACACAGGCAGGTTATCTTAGATTAACATTTTCTGATTACAAAAACCTAGTCAGAAAATTCCTTAACAAACATTTTACATAATTACAGCTGCAAGAAAGTGCCAAAAGAAAGCATAAATTAAAAAAAAAATCCTGGAAAATATTCCCACCTGAATAAAAAATAACATTTTGAAACAGTAGTTCATTAAGACAGTGTTCCTGTGGAAGTCAGAGCTCTGGTAGGAGCCCAGGCAAAAATGTGTTCAGGGGTAACAGCACCCAGTGCAGAGTTACCTCATCCCCAAGCTGCATGTGCCAGATGGACTAAAGATCATTTGGTCTCAGCAACCTCTTTTTTTATTATTATCTGGAAAAAAAAAAGACCCTCTGCTGTGTGGAGCTTTGTCCTGGAAGTGAGCAGAGCACCCAGAACTGGAGGGGCTCCAGGGGTTTCATCAGGCACTGCTGCACACCCTCCCTGGACCCAGCCTTGCACCAGCCCCAGACAGCCCAAAATAACCTGGGTCTGTGCATGCAGACAGGCTGAAAAATTCAGAAACAGCAGCTGAAAAGGCCATTCCTCTGTGTGAATTCAAGGGGATTTGAGGGACAGTAATTCATTCAAATGTTGACTTGTTATTGGGCTGTCCTTCACAATTGCTTCAGGAGTAATTTTGGCCTCAACAGTTTCTTTAATTGAATCCGATTTAGATGGGAGTCCACCAGCACTTCATTTTTATTTGAATTTTATGATTCAATTTAGCATTTAGTTTCAGTTGCAATCTGATTTTATTGTACTTCTCCCTGGTGGAAAATGTATCCACCTATTACCAGCACCACATAAATTCAGCTGCTGTCTCGAGGAACATTCTCACACGTGTGAGAGCCTACATTTCATATATAATACACCTACTTGTTGATAAGGCTTGTTGCACAACTCAGTGCCATGACCTTTCCAGAGGAAGTATTGTTTCAATGCATAATATGTCACAAAGGCAGAGGACTGTGACTTTTCCTGCTGCTGTAGCTCGTGGGATCTTTGGGGCTCATCCTCAGAGAGGTGGAGATGCTTCAACCACACACTGGGTGCTTGCTCCAGCACAAGTGTTGATTTCAGAGTATGTTCCTTCTCCAAAGAACTGATATTCACATGTCTCCAGGACTTCTCTTTGTATGAACAAAGGGCTCTGTGTTCACAGATCTGTTTTCCCTTCCCAAGTGGATTATAGATGCTGAAATAGCCCAGCAATGGTTGCACTGCAATGTTTGCTCCCTGCAGGCATGCAGAAGAGCTGCAATATTTCCAGAAGGACTGAGCATTCATGCTGCAGCACCACCACATCCACTGCACTTTCAGGAGGCAAACTGAAGCCAGAAGGGCTGGGACTGTACTGTGAGGGACACTTTCCAGGCAGTGGGGTTAGGGCAGGGCTGCCTCAGGGTTTCCATCACCAGCTGCTCTTGCTCCACGTCTGAGAGAACAAGGGGAGGAGGTGACTCTTTAGGAGGCTTTTCTAGCCCTGTGATTTTACACTCATGCCCAGAATTTGAGTTTTGGGATCTGCCTGCAGTCAGGGTGAGTTACCAGACACATCTGCACTGCTGCACCTCCACAGCAGCCCCTGCCTGAGCTGCCTTACCCGATGCACAGCCTGGTTTTCTGTGCCACAGTGAGCTCCAGGCTGCTGTGGTCAGACAGAGCTGCCTGGCTTCGAGTCAGGTTCACTGCAATAGAAAACAAGTAGATCATTCCAGATTCCAAGGCCTGCAGGCCAGATCACTTTTGAACACTAACAAATTAAGAAGAAATCCAGATTTAATTAATTCTCTTTCCCTGCCCCCCCCCCCCCAATATAATCCAAGAGCTTTTGTAACATCTGAAAACTTTTATCAGAGTTGACAATGGTATAAATACCTCCCTGCCAGCTCCTAGAGTGCTAGCAAACAATCTTTCATCAGGCAAATGAACTCTTACAGACGGAGCAAGATATAAACACCCATATGTAAAGCACATTCTCTGGACTGGGTCCACCATGAGCAAAACCTTCCTGCTTCCCTGGAACCAGCAACACAAACTCCCTTTATACATCTTAACTGTCCACAGTCCAAACAATAACACATTAGCATGCTCTTGACACTGCTGTCAAAATAAACATCTATTTATTAACATTCTACAAGGCATTATTTTTAAAGGAAATCAATCGAGCAATAATGTCAGAAAATAATATATATCCCTCTGTTCCAGAAAACAGCATCTCCCTTTTGCTTAGGACAACATCTGGTCCAGATAACAGCTGCCAAGGGTAGAGCTGAGAGTCCCTGTGATTGCTGTTGCTTGGTGGTTGCTGGAGTATTTCTGAGAGCAGCATTTTTCACTATGTGGTATCACTGCCAACTATTCCCTGGGATCCCAGGAGGACAATGCATTCCCCTTCTGCTCTCCCTGGGTAAACTGGAATAAAGGCTGAACATGGTGTTTGCTCTCACCCATCAAACCTGCACTAAATATAAAAAGATATTAAAAGCTGCCTCCCCCTCTCTCTTTCTGAGGTGAAAACCTCCCCATCTTCACACAGGGAGAATTTTGCTGCCTTTTGTTCCTGTTGGTCAAGCAAATTTAAAGATATCAAGGAACCTCTTGAGAAAACCAAGAGAGGAAACGTGAATGCAAAGTGAACTTACAAACAAAAAGCTATTTTTAGTGTTGGGGGGAAGCTCTTAGCATTGGACAAACAATACAAGGAAGTTTCAGACACTGACTGCTAAGGAGAGCTAATATCCCCTTGTCGCTGCCCCACCTAGTCTGGATACAGGAATGCTGCTGGATTCTCAGGCTTCCCACCACCCCCAAATTATCCACCTTCCCCTCAGCACGGTGCAAAAGTTCAGGGCTTGGGCTGAGGGCTCCTGGCTGGCTCTCACACACACAGAACCTCACCCTCCTGCTGGCACAGGTGACTTGTGTCCCCAGCCTGGGCTCTGTAGCATTGGTGGGGGTGGCTGGTGGCACCTCCATTTCCAGTGCCACCAGATGTGGTAGCAGAACACAGCTGGAAGCACCCAAAAGGATGAGGCCAAAGAGCAAAGCAAGTCTTGTGCAATCCAGACGCAGAATTAGGACAGAGCAGCTGGGCAGAAGCAGGAGGAATGGCATGGAACAACCCAAAAAGGACTTTCCTAAACATGGAGCAAACTGCCTATCCATGGAGTCTCACTGGTGCTCAGCAGCTGTAGATTCAGGACACAACAAAGTCACTTTGGAACCCTCCACAGGTTCCCCTTTTCCTCCTAGAATTTCAGCTCCCCACCCATCCCAGACAACACAAATAATATATTTGTCAATCAGTTGTCAAGGTGCAGGTCCTTTGGGGTGGAAAGCTTGTACACAAGAGTTTGTCCAGCCTGTTCACTCCTTGCCCCAGCTGCATTCCTGTTCATTTATTCATTTGCAGCCAGAGTGAGTTGTCAGTGGTCAAGAATAGCCAGATCTTCCAAGATCAGTGAAATAAAACTGCTCATGAAAGACACTGGTTCCCTGGAGACTTCTCCCAGATCTTTGCATTTCCCAGAGGCCTGAACCAGTGTTCAGGGAACAAAAGATCCTGGGACAGAAATTTCAAGGAGCAGACAAGATTTTACTTTTACTGCTGGTTTTGCTGGGAGCATCCGAACACTTAAAGCCAGGCTTGGATGACAGGGTCAGTCAGAGGCTGGATGCAACATGGAACTGCACAAAAAAAAAAAAAAAAAGAAGCTATACAGGATTGCTCAAGTCCTTCTGTGGCCCTGGTGCTTATAGAGACTCACAGGAAGTCAGTCAGGGACATTTTGCAGATCTGCCTGCCACAGGGAGAGAGGGATATTTATTACAATGCAGCTGAACCTCACTCAGTGTGCCCTTGCAGGGAGAAAATTCAGCTTTGTACTGGGCCACAACAGAGAGAGTGTAAGCAGTAGGTTGAAGGAAGTGGTTCTGCCCCTGTGGCCAGCACTGGGGAGCCCAAGTGTGGATATTGCATCCAGCCTTGGAATTCCCAGGACACAATCCTGAGGAAGGGGAGGGAGCCAGTGAAGCCAAAGCACATGGCATGGGGAATTGCAGCTTCCATGAGACTATGAGCTAACAGAGAAGATCAAACCTGCTCCCTCAAAAGTGCACAGCCTGGGAGATTTAGATCAGCTAAAGGAAAAGACAATTTTACCCTAAGAATGGTAAAACACTTGGACAAGAACTCAGGAATCTTACACCCATGTATCCTTTCAGCAAATCTTTATCAGTTATGTAGGGAAGGTCCTCTACTCTCATCAAGCACTCAACTCTCTTTGACCTGCCTAGGTGTGTCTGGCCTGCTCCAGGAAACCTGCTTTTTTTTTTTTTTTTTTTCCCAAATGACTCTTCTGTCACTGAATGAATCCCTTGGTCAGTTTTCAAAGAAAGTCATCTCTGACTTTGGATTCTGACCCTCTCCTAGAGGTTTTTAAATCACTTTGTCCCATGGATATTTTGTTCCTCTTAAATATCACCTGTGGGAGAGGAGAGGGTTGTTGGTTGCTGCTTCTTTCTAAATCATTTTCACATGTTTGGTTTTTTTTTTTTTTTTTTGTGTGGTATGGGGAAACAGTTTACAAAAATTCTCCAAAGAAAAAATATAAAGAATTTACTTCTGATCTGGCTCTTGGTTCCAGTGCAGGATTGGTCTGTATTGCAGAGGGTTAAGGATTATCTAATGGAAAACATTTGAGCAGCTCTGATAACAGAGTGGGGCAAACAGTGGGATCAAGCTCACAGCACTGCTGGTCACACCTTGCAAATCACAGGCAGTACCAGCCTCACACCCTGCATGTTTCTGCTTCTGGGCTGCACTGACTCCTGCAATAACTCACCTGCCACTGTGAGAAGGCTTTGGGACCCCCCCTTGCACCCAGCAGCTGACAGAGCTGCAGCCAGGCACCAGTGTCCCCCCAAACCTGCCCACTGACATCAACACAAAGGGGAAGCTGCTGTCTCAGAGCAGGCACTCCCAGCTCCTGCAGGGAGGAGGTTTGGTGGAAACTGCACTGACTCTGAAATGCTTTGACAGAGGTTTTGTTCAGCTTTTTGAAAAGAGAGATTGCTTGGTAGGGCAGCATGAGTGAGCTCTCTAAGTATAGTAGAGGGTGGTGCTCAAGCACAAAGGTGCTGCAGCCCAAAAACTAAAATGCACTGTGAAAGACAAGACACTCACAGAATCATACAATTCTGCGTGTTGTCTGTCTTTTATCCTCACTTTTTTCTGTCCAATTCCATGGGTCTGTAATGCAGCACTGGCTTGAGGCACAGCCCTGTTCCCCATGCACACCTGGGACTCTCCCTGCAAAAGCATCTTTGCACCCAGGGGAGTCCAGATGTTGGGCACAGCTGGCACCCACATTAGGAGAGGCCCTTGAAGTTGCTGTGGAATTTGACCACTGTTGAAGCCAAGAGTGGAGTGGAAAAACGCCTTCTGCTCTGTCTTATGCTTAAATTCCAAAGCTGCACCTCACTCCTCTCTGTTCCAAAAAGAAACAGCAGTGCCACAACCATAATTCAGTGCAGCTGCTGTTGAACAGTGCTGGGGAGATGTAAAAACTGGTGTTACTGTGAGCACACACTTCACCTTTGGGATTAAGCTGCCTGGATTCCTTCCACTCACTCTTTGCAAAACTCACTCTTTTCCTCCAGAGATGAGCACAGCTGATGGTGCAGACACAAAGGAACCCAGTGGCACTGATGTCAATGGGAAACCCTGACTCCCTCAGCACTTTGCAGATTCTCAGGGGCTCACTGAGCTGTGCCTCACTCCCTAGAGCACACAGAGCCCCTCTGACAGTGACATGACACCTGAGCTCCCACTGCACCACTTGCTTCTTATCCCCAATGGCACCTCCAGGTCTGTGGCTGCAGAAAGTGATGAGGCAGCTGCTGCCACAGTCTCTGGGGGTAAGGAAGCAGGAATTGTGTGGATCAGATGTTGGCCAGCACCAGCTGGGTCAGGGGAAGGTGTGAGGCAGCACGTGAGGCAGCTGTGATGCCTCACTGCAGCCTGCCAGCCTTAGGAAAAGATGAAAACAAATGAGTTTATAACCTTTTGTCAGCCTGTCCCAAGGATGTAACTTCACAAATATTTAGGTCAAATGGGGCACACCCTGTGCTGCACAGAAAGAGAAGGGAAGAAAACCCAGGGCTTCAGCTCACAAATGCCACACTCTGTGCTAGATAAGATAAGCTGGTGACTGTCACTTGCTATTGCTGTGGCTGCTGCCCTGCTGGCTCAGCCCTGGGGCTGAAGGTGGCTTTGGACAGAAGTGAGGTGAATTCTTGCCACTGCAAGCCATCATTTCCAACATGACAGCCACAAAAATCTGTAGTTTGTCAAAGAAAAAGAAGGATGAATATAAGCTAAACTGAGCACCTCTCTGCTCTGATGTCTTTAAAGTCAATACAGTTTATATGAGAGATTATCCTGCCTAGATTCATGGGAGTGCACCCACTTTAGCCATCAGTGCCCAAAAGGTCACAACAATGTCCCCACAAGCATGCTGTAAAGGTGAAACCCAGGGATAGAGACATGTGGCTCCAGTCTTATCCCAGGTTCCTTCCTTATCCCATTCTGCCCCTGGCTGGGACAGGAGTTGCTGAGCTCTGCCAGGGCTCCAGCCAGAGCCAAGAAGCACTGACAGCCACAGGCTGCTTCTTCCTGAGTCATGACAGGTTTCTCAGGTATCTCAGGAAGTATCACTAAGGCTTCTAATTACCCTGGAACTCGGTTTCCTCTTGGCAAAGCCTGACTGGGATAAATCTGTCTCAGCAGAGCCTGGGGCTCTCATCCTACCAGTGGAAATGGATGTCCACTGCCATTTCAACACATGATGGAGGGAGGCTATAACCTGGTCACAGGGATTTGTCCAGAGCTGTCCTGAGGGCAGGGAATCAGGCTGGCTGCATCTTCCCTGTGCTGCTGGTCCCTTCCCTGCCCTGCCAGTCCTGACCTGAGCACTGGGCAGGGCACAAAGCTGCCCTCACCCCAAGGCCACATGTCCTGTCAAGGTGGGACAGGGCCAAAAGCAGGTGAAGGCTCTGCTCTGCCCCAGTCTGAGCCAGGCAGCACTGACAGAACCAGAGGACACAGTCTCAAGCTATGTCAGGGGAGGTGAAGGTTGGAAATTAGGAAGAAATTTTTCACCAAAAGAATAATAAAGTACTGGAATGCTCTTCCCAGGGAGGTGCTGGAATCACCATCTTTGGATGTGTTTAAAAAAAGACTGGACATGGCACTTGGTGCTATACTCTAGCTGAGGTGTTAGGGCACAGGTTGGACTTGATGATCTTGGAGGTCTCTTCCAACCTCATTATTCTGTGATTCTGTGAAATCACCTCTGGGGTTTGGCACAGAAGGGTGTCCCCAGGGTGGCACCATGGCTGGCACATGAGCACAGCAGCTCTGTGAAGGGGACAAAGGGCAGCTCAGAGGCAGCCCTGAGAGCTGGCAGCCTGGCCCACAGCTCTTTTCCTCCATCAGCTGTTCATCATTTGCCTGCACTGTGTTAATTCACACATTGCTCTCTCCCAGCTCCCATTGTTTCCGAGCAGGGCATTGTCATGGGGCCAGTTCTATATTTATGACAGGATGTCAGCCTGTGCTTGCAGTTGCCTCCTTTGAACTGGATACTTTTACCTTCTATGTTGGCAAGGATGCAATTCAACAGAAAGGTAGAAAAATAAACATGTGTTTATTTAAGACACGCTTGGTTGTATCGCAACACACAAGTGGCACTTCTTCCTATTGGCCCTTCCACCCTCCCAGCCAGGAGAGCACAGGTTTTTTCATGACATAAACAAAAGATTATTTCCTAAGAAGATTGAGAGTTTCCTTTAAAGGAAAACAAAAAGAAAAAAGAAAAAAAAAAAGAAAAAGAAAGGAGGAAGGAATCTGCAGAATAGCCCTTAGGAAGTTGCAGCTCTAGAGGCCCTTTAGTCCCTCACCAGCAAAATGTATTTAAATATAGCATGGCCTGCCCAGAGCACAGCCTGAGAAATGCCATGTGCCCAGCAAAGAAACCCCTCTGCAGCCAGGGCCAGAGGGTGCCAGGCTTCAGGCTCGTGCCCCTTACCCTGATGGGGACCCAGGGTCTGCAGCCAGCCCTGAGAGCTGCATCTTGGAGTTGGCTGCTTCTAAAGGTTTGAATATGATTCCTTGCATTTTTATTTTCACACATTGCCTAGTTTTTTGTTTGTGCATCAAAGCAGTCAAAGCAGGCATGCAAAAGCCTTAATCCACTGAAAGATGCTGCCAGCCAACTTCAAACCAGACTCAGGATATGAAGCACCCACCTCCTCTGCCCCTCACCCTAGGACCACCAGGATCTCTCTGTCTTCTTCAGGAAAGGAGATGATTCCAGGAGATTTGAAAAGCTCCAACCTCATACTCCTTGCAGTGATCTCAAGACTGCTCTCAGCTATGAATAATTTCTGTGTTATTTCTTGGACAACCAGAGCTCTCTGAAGTTATGTTGTGTGAACCCCCCCACCTTGCTGGGATCATGAACATTCATGTTCAAATGTAGCAGGTTAGAAAGTGGGTCAGAAACTTCTTCTTCTGAAAATAGCAAATTTTTTTGAGGCAAAACTAAAATGTTTCAAAGCCCAAGTGTCATTCATGCCTCATGGGTGCATCACATCCCTGTTTTTGCAAAGGGTGAGGAATGAGCTACATTTCCTCTGGCAGGTTGTGATCTCCCTGTGCAGGGAAAAGGGTGATGCACCAGTGACAGGAATGGCTGGGAATCCACCCAAGCAGCCTGGCCACTGATGGGAACAGGGACATGTGCAGCCACGACTGGAAAAGCCAGGAATGGGAATTTCAAGACACAAATGTTTCATCCTGGTCAAGATTACTGTCATGGTTTCCCATGGGATCAGCCCACTTCCTGGAGTGAATTTACCTCTTTGCCCTTCATCTCCCTGGAAAGGGGCTCACTTTGTCATGGTGGAATCAGCCCAAACTGAGCCTTCCAGGCAGAATGTGGGGAGCAGTGTTTTGTCCAAGGTTGGTTTGGAGCTGTCCCCTGTCACCACAGCCTCCATTCGAGGCTGTACCTGCTGTGGAGCCACGTGGGGGCTTGGTGCTCCAGGACACTCTGACCTGTGTGCCCCACACTTTCCAGAGCACACACCAGCATGAACTGCACTCAGCTGTAATGAGAGGCTCTGAAATCACTCAGGCTCTCTGGCAAGAGACTTCTGTTGTAACAACAGGCTTTGGCTGTGGATTTATCTGCCATGGATCCTGCATCCCACACAGCACAGGGCAACTACAGCAGGCTGAGCCCTAGAATGCCATAATATAAGCAGGAAGGGCTGTAATTTGAAGACTTTCCCACAACAAGTTAAGTAAAACAATCTCCTCTTTCAGAAGGCAACATACTTCTTGCATGAGGGTCCTTTAAAACAATATACAGAGCAGCTGAACAGGAGTCGTGGAGGAACCCTCTCAGATCCTCAGTTCGTTCTCAGATTTAGCTGATGGTTTCTCTCTGACTGCTCTAATTCATACAGAGCAGCTCCAGGTTTTACTTGCAAATGCAAAAAGGGTGCACATCCCACTGGCTGTTTCCTGAGCCATTTGCAAGGATAATGGTCCTGACATAGAACTCTCTACAAATACATTTCCCACAATAGGAAACTAGGAGACCATGGGAAAAAAAGGTGAATAATGACAAAATCCAGATATAAAGACACACCAGTATTGTGTGTGTCTTTATATAAAATACCAATGTATTTTGCAATTACACTGATAAGGCATTCTCTAACACCAAAGCCCCACTTCTAATGTCAGATAGAGGCTTTCAATGTGCAAGAAACCTTTGTTAACCTCTCAACCAGAGGAAATCACCAATGGTCTTCAGGGAGATGCATTACACAGAAAACCCTCTGTGGGTTACATGTCACAAGAGCTTTGGAAACCTCTGTCACAACTGTGGGGGGTCTAGCACAAGGACAGTGACAAAAAAACTACCTTTGTTTGATGCCTAAGTCCTAAATATTGTTAGCCTACTGCAATAGGCCAACAATATTCAATATTTAATAACAATATTCAATATTTAATATTTAATATTTAATATAAATAATATATGCTGCAGGCCATGACAGAAGCAGGAAGACCCAGGGCTTTGTGGATGGGGTCACAGTGTCCAAGGAAAACCACACAGCCCATCCAGACTGATCCTCCCTGTGTTCATTCTGTGCAGTGTGGCTCAGGAAAGGGATGTTTCTCAAGGGGAAAAGGGATCTTTGAGCACTGGGTTAAAGATGATTTGACTGTCCACAGGTGAGCTGGATGAGAAGATTGTAGAAAAACATTTCTCACTCACTTATGGGATGGTTTGTGTTTGGAGAGACCTGCCACAGTCAGGTGGCTTCAAACCCCATCCAACCTGGCCTGGAACACTCACCTTTAACAGGGACTAAAAAATCATAATGCTTGGCAGCAGAAACAGAGTAGGAAATAACAAAGCCCAGCACTTCCAGAGGGCTGTATTTCACTGCTGCACATGAGTTTGGAGCAGTGGAAGCCACACAGGCTGTGCAGCAGAAATCAGTCACCATGGGCGCTCCTACTTCAGTGAGTGCTTCAGACAAACTTATGGCTAATCAGGAACATGACATTATTGTGCCCAGCCAAGTGCAGATGTGGGCTTGCATAAAACTTTCCTTATCATTCCTGAAAGGGTTGAGCTGCAGTCTGTCACTGTTCAATAAACAATTCCACGGCCAAGATCTCAAGCGCTGCCGCATTGTGTCCTGATGATCTGCACTTTCCTCACAGAGAGTCAGAGAAAGATGCAACAACAAGCACATAACAAACACGTGGCCACAGCCCTTTTGGGCTGATGGGTTTCCAAAAAAGGGGCAAATGTTGATTACTCATGCGTGTGATTTTGCCTGCAGATTTAGGAGTCATCCAAAGTCAAATGAAGCCAGTGAAAAATCTCCCCACTGCATTCGCTGGCCTTTGCATCTGCCTTAAGGACATTAGGTAAATTTAAACTATCACCCAAGCATAGGCTGTGTTTTGGGGAAAGGCAGACAGCTAGAAAACATTCTAATTCACCAGTCTTGTGATTTTGCTTTATATTTTTGTTAACAAATTTTCTCAGTTATGAAAAAAAAATATATTTAACAACTGATCCATTGAAGTTTCCTCTTCCTTTTTCATAAAAAAGATTTGCTGGAGTACAGGTGCATTGCCTTCACAGCCATTTTTCCTGATTTCACATTTTTCCAAGCCTCATGTTTTCCCTGTCCCTCATGTTTGGCTGGTCACCAGTCTGGCTTTTCTGGGATGTCTCACTGAGCATTCCCCATTTAGACCCAGGGAGGGGCTGGAGAAGACATCTGGTGATTTTCATCCTGCAGATTTAACATGAAAAGGGAATTGGGAAAAGAAAAGGTAGCCTTTCTCAGGCCATATCCTGCAGCAGCCAGGGACCCACCTGGTCCCTGGAGAGCATTAGAAAATCCTCAATGTTTTGCAAAATAAAAAAAAAATAAAATTGTGAGCTGCCTCACACAGCCCCTGAAGAGCAGGGAAGAGCCAGAGCACAGTTAACTTCAGCTAGCTACTCCCTAACTCTCCCAGCTCCAGTGGTGTGCTCCAAGTGCAAGCAGAGAAGCTGCCCAGGGCATCCATCAGCCCTGGGGCAGGGAACAGAACCAGACTTCCCTTCTCTGCACTGCTGGACCTTGCACAGGAGAGGAGGCAGCCTTGGAGGGCAGGGGCAGAAGGGCTTCTGTTGTGCTGACCCCATCTCACCAAACTCCATCCAACCCAAACAAAATAATTGCCTCTTGCTATGGAGGAACAAACTCAACTCTTAAAGGGCTTAAATCTCTTTCTGTGCTTTCCTTCTTAGAGAAAGATCCAATGCCACATACATGGACTGGAAACCTTTTGTGGATGATTTCAGAGACTCAGTCTGGAGAAAGTTAGAGCTGTGTTAGGAATATTTCTCTTCCCTGAAAGTTTATTCAGCTGTAACTCTGAAAGTTATGTAAGGGATCAAGACAAAATTAGAATATTGGATAAAAATAGCACTAAAAGAAATGTTCATCTTCCTCCAGCATTTTGAGGCCACTTTGGGGTCTCTTCTGGTTCTTCACCTAAATCAGCCTCTGCTCTAAGCTGGCATCTGGCTGAATGCCATGACATTTGCAATGCCCAGGCAGAAAGCCACCTAAGATGGCAACAGCCTGGTTTCACATCCATTTGTGGCAATGTCCATGGCTGTGCTTCCCAGCTCTCAGAGCTTTACTACAGAGCTCAAACCCAGGTCCTGAGAGTGAGTCAGCACCGAGCTGTCAAACCAGGCTGAAACCTCCAGGAAGCAGAATGTTCTCTCTGCATACTTTTTGTACCACTCAGAACATTACATAAACTCCCAACGGGGAGAGCCATAGCAGTGCTTTGGAAGGATGCATTTATTCCAGCAGTAACTCTAGCATTTAAACTTTCTGACAGCTGCTGTGAACAAATATGCAGTAAAAATCAAAGCCAATTCAAAGCTGGTATTCAGAGGTGGGAGACTGCATAAGCATTTGGGTTCTGGGCCATGCTGTGCTTTGTTTAGCATTCAGACAGTGCAGAGGACTGCAGCATCCCTTTTCCACACTCAAGTCAAGCCCAAGTCACTTTGGCTTCATTTTCCAAGCTTGGCTGTGTAGAGCTAGAGCTCTGTCTCCCATTATCTGAGCGTTTGGCTGCCATGATCTAAAACATGACTAGCCCATGACAAGCAGCTTGTAGGAACAAGGAATTTGAGCATCCTCAGCTGCTCCAGTTCACACCTTCCCTGCTGCTGCAAGCACCAGATCCTCTGTCAGAGACACTGACCAAGAGCTGAGGCCAGGAAAAGCTCCAGTCACTGCCAGGGCCTGTCTGTCAGGACCCTTGGGTGTCCACACAATGCTCCTATTCATATTCAGTAGAAATAAAAGTAGCCTGTGCTGCAGAGGTCCTGAGCTCTCTACCACTCTATCCCGGAATAACAGGAAAATGTAGGTCGGGAGAGACCCCTGGAGGTCAGCTAAACCAGTCTTCCACAAGGCCAACCTGACACTTTTTTTAGATGAGATCACAATGACACATTACTCCAAACCTGAGCCAGGTGACACGAGGCCAGGAGAGAGACCCTACAACCACCCCACGGGCTCCTGTGGAGAAGCCATAGCCCCCCCTCACAAATTCCCCTAAGCAGAGATGGCAGCAGAATTTCCTCTGCTCAGAGCTTTTGGGGGAAGTCAGGGACATTTGCCACGTGCCACCTGCCCACATGAAGTGCTCAGAGGGACCCCACCTGTCAAGGAGCCTTCCTGACTTTGGGGAGTTACACGTGGCTGGCTCGCTTAGTGAGATTACATGGAATCCCTGCTGTTTGCAGCACTCTGGAGGGAATTCCAATGATTCCTCCCTCAAAAGAGCTGGAAGTGTAGTGTGTCCACAGCCAGCACTGTGATTCTTGAAGCAATCACCTCTCCACAACTGTGCACTACACCCTTCAGTAGGGTACCCTTTAGAGGGTCTGTGTTACCTGCAGGGGTAAATAAGTGTTCATACACAGAGAGTCTGGATATTTTGTTGAGTGACAGGAGCTTTGTACCATACAGCCACCAAGATGGACAATCTGACCCCTTGCTTTTATTGAAGCCTTCTTTCAGTGACAGCAAGCATCAAGGTTATCGTGCTGCTCATGCCAGTAGTCAAATTAATTGGTTTACTAGAGAGATCTTTAAAAACTGGTTTCAGGACCTGCCAGGACACATGTACTGCAGCTGGTCAGATGTGGAAATACTTTACTATCTTTAACAGAAAATGCCATTTTTATCTGTAATCTTCTGTTACTCTTTGTCTCAACAACCTGTGAAAGAAGAAAGAATTTGTACAAGGTCTCTTACTGTTCTGAGCTGCCTTGCCAGCTTTCAGTACTTCTGCTGAGCTGGTTGAAAGAAAAATATACACAGCAGAAAAGGATCCGTCAGTAGAACAGGGAGGAAATTGCATCCTGGAGCAGAGAAGGCTTTGAGTGATGTTGTCTTCAGTCTTCTGTGAAGCCAGGAAATTCATGACCCTTTCCAAGCCCAAACTTTGCCCACCTCAGCAATCAGACCACATTACAGTTTCCATCGGTTTTGCTCACTTCTTCCCTTGATCTGGTTCTTCCCATGACACCTTGTCAGCTCTCCCTTGTCATTCTTGCCTCCTCTTGGATTTCCAGTATTTGAGACTGGGGCTATTTTATCTTTACAATACATGTTAGCAAAATCAAATAACTACACCAAAAAAAACCCTGGAAACCCACAAAGGCAGCTGACTTATCGCCTGTGTCAGATTTCCAAATTCTTTGCAATTTGAGGAACAAAGGTCCTCGTTGAAATGTTCACAGTGGTGTGTCCTCTGGGACTGACATTGCTACAGAAGCTTCTGGAGGAACTGGATTCATCTGTGGTTTGGGGCAAGATAAGCACAGCAGGTGTATTCCCTGTCCCCAGCACCTTGGATCCTCTCCAAGCGGATTTCCATCTTCCCCATTCCAACAAAACAGTGATCACAAGGGTCGTTGATGACATTTTCTTGGCCAATTCTCTATTCTCTTCCACTTGGGCCTCTGTTTGTGACACCTTTACATCTTGTCTCAGCTTTCATGACCCCTTTCTCCAACATTTCTTTCCTGAGGATGCTTTTCATATTGAGCAAATGAAGGGACCTTCCCACTGGTAATTGGATTCAAATCAAAGAGGGGTGGGGGTGTGTTAATTTGTAATTTTCTACTTTGAACCAAACTGCCATAGGAACTTCTAATGGTGTGTTCTGGATTATCAGCCTGAAAACAGCAGAGTAATCCCACACCCACATTCTACACGTGATTTGGCTGTGTAATCTTAATTACACAAGATTAAGATTGTGTAATTAAGCGGGAGGGACAGAATAGAGCAGCACTGGAGGCGCAGTTCAGATCTCTGTACTTGCTGTCCTTGCTCCAGGAAGCCACCAGCTTGAGCCAGACTGTTGACCAGAGGGAAATTCCTTCCAAGGCTGAGCTTGCACAGCCCATTCTCAGCCAGGAATGAAGGTTTTCCACTCACTGCAGGCTCCAGAGCCACATCCCTGATCAAATGGGACAGCTCAGAGGGAAGTCTGGCAGATAGCAGCCCCACAGGTAATCCTAAGGGACTCCCAAAAACCCCTAAAACTGCAATGCAAGTCTTCAAGGAGACCAGACAATAGGGCAATGATGTGCAAGCAGCACAGATTCACTCAGCAGGAGCTGAATGGCAGTGACACCCGACATGTTGATGATCACAAAATCACAGAACAGGTTGGAAGAGACCCCAAAAGACCATCTGGTTCAAGCTTTGATGGGAAAGGGAGCCCAGACAAGACTATGCAGCACCTCAAACTCCTCCCTGGGGAAGTTTGGCTGATTCTCCTCATGAGTTTTTTCTTTTTACTCTGTAATATTTCTTTCTTATATCAAGATGATGGGATCACCCTGCCAACGAGGAAGGCCTTTTCCACTCCCTAGGATTTATTACTGACAATCCAAACAATGTGAGGGATTGTCTCATTTTTCTGCTGCTTTTTCCTACTGTCCATTTCAACGTTGTGCAGCAAGATCCACCCAGGTGCAGATGTCAAAAGCAATATTAAGAAGGTCATTTCTGGCCACAGGCAGTTCCAATTGCCAGAGGTAGTAGGATGCAGTCTTTTCCTCAGTCTCAAAGCACAGCACTTGAAATATCCTGTAGGATGAAAACAGTGCCAGCTACAGCACTTCTCCCCTGATTTTTGGGAAGAGGGCCAGGCAATCACCACAATTAGTCATCCATTCCAAATGCAGTCCCCATTCTCATGAGGTTCCAGCCTCATGCCTGTCCTGATGTTAAGGATGAGGCTACGATCTCCACCTCAAAGAGGGTCTTTGCCTCAGTCACACACTATCAATCAGTCTGGCTCTCAGTAATGAGGAAAGATGCTTTCCTTCCTTCCACCTTCTATCTGGACCTTCACCTTCCCAGTGGGATCGTTTTACTGGGTAAAGGAAGACAGAAATAGACAGAGAGAAGCATGTCAATATGTGCATTGAAGAGGAATTAAAAACAAAACATAATGAAATACCTGAAAGCACAAGGGAATTTGCTGGAAACTGGAGGAGAGAGGAAAAGAAGCAGCGATCACGCCTTTTACTGCTGCACATGGAGTTAGTTTTGAAAAGTTTCTTCTCCCTGTCCTGCTTTCCTCCCCCTGATTGCCCACTCCCCTGGGGAGGGGAAGGTAGAGAAGGTATCATTACAATATTAATCACCTTGAAAAGGGTAGAAACCCAAGATTTTAAAATCACTGCAAGAGGGAGAAGCGTCTTTAGGGGAAAGTTCAAACAGCTTCTTCTGCTTGAAGACTGCTGGAAACAATATGGCAATCATTAGTTTCTCTCTCCCCAGTTCAGGGTCGTTCCTTTAATTCACACATGATGAACAACAGACATGCACAGAGGTCCAACAGCAATATTAAGGTTGCCTCTCTTGCCAAGAATCATGCCACTAAAAAGCACATGTGTGAGCCCATGTGGGTCTGGAAAGGGTTAATGGGCTGCTGGGGGCTTCTTCTTGCACAGAGGTGAAGGAGGGACAGCAGCTCAGGTGGAGAACATGCTTCACTCTCACAGTGGGACTATCCATGGGCACGGCACGATGAGCTGTCTGGGAGGGTGGAGGACCCTGTCACCTTCAGCTGAGCCAGCTGCACTCACTGTGGCTGTGGCAAAAGCCTCCTGGAATGCATTTGAAAGGACAGCATCAGACCTGGTGTGGACCTACAAGAATCATCAAGTCCAGCCTGGTTTTTTCAGGGTAAATCCTGAAGCCTCACAAGAATGTTTTGCTTAGGCTTCACTGCTCAGTCTTTAATAACTCCAGGAAAACTGGGTCACTTTTTACCTTTATGTGGGAGTATCTCTGGTGACAACCAGCCTTTGGTCCCCTCAGACAGGGTAGATTTCCAAAACTACACCTCCCTTTCCACATAGACCAGCAAACACTTGGGGCAGTCTGCAGGGCTTTCAGGACAGCCCTGGCTGCAGCAGCTGGCTCTGCAGTCTGCAGTGGAGTTAAAATGAAACATGTCATCCAGGCAGAGAGTCTCCTGTCCTCTGACAGATCACTGCAAAAACAGAAGCTGCTGTCTGACCTGAATTCTTTCTTACATCTTCCCAGTGCCATGTGCTTGTTCTGCACACACAGTCCCTGCCACTGAATTCTTGGTGTCATTCTGACCTGGAGCAGTGAGCCCTGTAGCAGAAAAGTGATTTGATTTTAACCAGAAGCCTCATCATGATGGAGGAGGATATTTCCCACTCTGGCTCTGGCACTGTCTGCTTGGTGACCTTGAACAGGTAGTGTTATCTTTCTTCATCTCTTTGTCAAGCAGAAACACTGGCACTGGTGGCTCCTGTAAAGCACTTGGAGGGATAAAAAGCCAGGTGTTGACATTACTGTGCAGCAAGCATTCACTCTCATCTGCTTTAAATCTCTGCCTCCTTCATTTTCCTTGAATAACCCCTTTGTTCCTGCATTATGAAACACTGTAAGCAGACTCACAAGTGCCCACAGGAGTGAAAAGTGGACACAGACTGATGGTGAGCCCCTCCTGCAGGGCAGGACTTCCAGGGGTGAAACCCCAGCCCCGCCGACCCCAGTGGGAATGCTGCCAAGGGGGGAGACTGCTTTATTGCTGATTCACAGCAAATGACAGCAAGAGAAGCATTTCATAGCATTTTCTAATCTGCTTCTTGAGGCTTTAGTCATCCCAAAACTCACTATGGATAAGGATTACTCTTCCCTCTCAACAAATTGATCTCTGGTGCAAAACTCTGCCCAGTTAACGATTTCTTCACTGCATGGTGGGGGTTTTTGTTTTTCTGGTGAAGTTACCACCATCTGTGGCCAAACAACACACTCCAGCCCAGTAACCTTTCAGAAAGATGACAGATGATGTCTGCTGATCATTTCATGTGGTTTTTGCCCAGTACGGTCTCTGAGGAAAGGAAGAAGGTGCCAGAACTGAAATAAGATAACATTGGTAAATGTCAGAGCTCCCTGGTGGGTGCAGAGATCTCAAAGACTTGGGAATGCTGAACAGATGACTCACTGGGAAGGGTTGCCACACGTCCTGTTTTTGACAGATGGGACACTGACTTATTGTATTTAGGATCCCAATGGCATTATAGTAGCATCTAGAGCCCTTGATAGTGAAGGGGATGACTTTTGGGGCTTTGTGGGGTAGCAATTATCATGCAGGATGAGGAAACTGGATTTATTGTAAAACTTTGAGGCCAAATCCTTGCATGAATATCTTGGAGCTGCTTACATTCAGGGCCTGGTTTACAGGTGCTGAAGGACACCTTCCTTGCTGAAAAGAGAGATTTTGTCATAGTTATACATGCAAACATACCAGTTCTCTGTTGAAATGATATATATTTTTTTCCCATCCCTTGTAGAGCCTGCTACATCTTCCAGTCATTTGGATCCACACTTCACACCTGTCCTGAGCTTAACTGGACAATGCAGAGATTTTGCCTCAGTCCCATGGACAGAATTCAGAATTATTTCTGCTCAGGTCAGTCCAAAAGCAAGTTGGTTTTGTTTTCTTTTAGTCCTGGCATTGAAAAATTATGTCATGTTGAAAAATTAGATATCATCTCCAAGTGAATAGGCAATGTATCCTATATGTGACATGCTGAAATCACAGTCCAACTTTCCCATATTTCCCTCTGCATTTTCAGCCAAAACCACTGGCTGAATGCAAAAGTCCTAAATCCCACCCTTTTTCTAATTGAGTTCACTATTCAACAAATGAATAAAGCCATGCAGCTCCAATGTAATGATGCTTGTGATGACATTTTCCACATTCTGCTCCAGATCTCTATGTCATTTATCCCACCATGAGCTGGTCTAATATTCCCTACAGCAGGATGAAGAGTTTGGAGTCTGCTACTGTCTGTGAACTAGAACAGACCTGGAGTGAAATCCTGACCTCAGACAATAGCAGCTTTGCCACCAGCAGAAGTGGGACCAGTTTATCTGCCCAGGATTTCTAACTCAGGCATTAGAGGCTTGTATTTTTGACAGTTTTAATCCAGGAGCCCTGAGCTCGCTACCATCATCTGTGGGTGTGATTACATGGGCAGACAGGATAAAGCTGGAGTGCTCAGAGTATTTCTGCTCCACTTCTGCTCCCAAATTTGAATCTGTCACTCAGCTGGTCCTGTCCAGCCAAATAATTGCTCTTCTGGGGACAAAGTCCCACGGCGAATACACCCCAGTGCCCTCCCATTTAACATGGTGCTGAAGGAATACTCATTTGTCCACTTCCCCTCCCCTTCTTATCCAGTTGAAATAATAAATATTTTTCTCATGATTTATTGGATTTCAGTTTGTTGAAAAGATCCTCCAAACAAATGAAGTTTTAATGGCAACAAACACCAGCCGTAGCGCATTAGAAAATATAAACAGCAGCAGAGACCATTAAACAAAAACCACTTTGGATACAGCTGACACAGTGCTCAGCAATCTTCACCTCCCGAGGCCAGGGCCCCAGACAGAGGGTCACACAGAGTCCCTCCCTGGAAAAGAAATTTGAAAGGATCACAGATTTGAGTCCTTTGGATGCTGAGGGCTGCAGGAGAGACTTTTGAAGCGACCATCCCAGACTTTGGGCTACTCAGGACCATAGGCAAGACCTCAAACATTGAATCCCAGAATGGCTGATGCTGGAAGGGACCTTAGGAACTATTTAGTTCCAACTCCCCCTGCCCTGGGCAGGGAACTCTGCACAAGGATGAGGCTGCTCAGAGCCCCACCCAGCCTGCCCTGGATCCATTCTAGAGAGGAAGAGCCAAGGCAGCCCCCACACTCTGTTCCCTTCCTTCTGCCATGCCTACTGCACTCCACCTTCTGGGAGCCCAGTCCAGCCCTCCTGCTCCCCTCCTCTGTCTTGTGCTCTCCTCCTAACAAATGGGCTCAGGCTGGAGTTTTTTGTCCATCATTATCTTTTTGTCCATCACTGTGTGGACACCTGCACAGCACCTCTGCTTAGGCCACCCAGCCCTGCCTCACAGATGAGCAGGTTGCCCTGAATGACCCTCCCTGCAAGAAGGGCTGCTGTGCACCTCTGCAGGGGGAAGTAATTTGGGTCATTTTACCCTGCTGTGGAAGAGATGCACCACCTGTGCACAGGTGAGAGGAGTCAGCACAGGCTCGGTGCCACAGAGCAACTGTCACGCCCTCCAGGGCACATCCAGTGTGTTCACAGCCCGTCCTGTCTCCTTCTCACATCTGTCACATCTGTCTCTGCGTGGGTAGAAGCAAGTGAAGTGGTCACAAAGTGAGTTCTGTGTGCCTGGGTTTACTGTCAGGGCACCCCAGTTACTCCCCTGCCCTCCCAGCACAACTGGTTGTGCAATCACCCTTAGAACCCACCCTGTCAAAACAAACACATCCCTCAACTGCTCCTAGCAGGATGATTTTTTCTGACTCATTTTGACAGTATCAGAGTGGAGAGTGAGTACTGGCACAGCTACCTCTGCACCCTGGAGCCTGGAGCAGGGAGAGATCAGGTGGAGAGACAAAACACTCCATTCCTTCAGAGCAATCACAGCAAAGTCCAAGCAGAAAGGGATGAAGAAGAGTTGTCCAACAACACAACATTTGTCAAGCCAAGTCTTAGGATGTTTCTGCACAAATCCTAAGGTCTCATCTATCCACAGCCTTTTCTTAACTCATAGATGCTATTCAAAACAGCCTTGATGAGTGCACAGCTGGGTTTGCCACCTTTTATTCAAACAGGGGAAGCATGGACCAGTAATGTGTTCCAGAGACTGGAAATCAGGATGTTTTGATTTGAGATAAAGTACAAAAGATGTGTGAGTGACCAAAGACACCCTGCCTGAGCCTTTCAGGAAATAAGTGATTTAAGACATTTTACCATAAGAGCAAGAGTTTACTGTCAATAAACCATTGTTTACTGTCTACACAAGAGCTGTGGCTACTACTTTATTCAAACATTCATATTTTGTCTACTTAATCCATTCCAAGTCACTGCAAACAATTTCCCTTTCATGAGCTGAGGATGCCTGTGAAAGGATCCTGTCTGTCTGTATGGAATCCAAGCTGCACCTTGACATTCCCAGCATGTCCAGGGCTCCAAGCTGCCACTCCAGCCCTGCGTGTGCCCTGACCTGAGCAGTCACCTCTTTCCTGCACCCCTTCCCAGTTTCAAGGGCAACCAGCAGGATTCACAAGGCCATGAAAAGAAGTCCACCTTCCAGGAGTGTGGCCCCTGCCCATACAGCTCATGGAAACTTCACCCTTCAGCTCATCTCTGGAGCTCCCAGTCTAAACCTACCTAGTATCAGCATGGTTCAGATGCCAAGTAGTGAAAAGTAATGAGTTTCATTTAAATAAAAACAACTCTAAAGCCCGCAACAATCCACAGCAAAATTCTGGTTCTACTCCAACCTGTGGGCTGACCATAGAAAGGCTGAGCCCACTGGGAAAAGTCATAATCCAGCTGATTGTAAACCACATACCAAATACTCACAATCAGATTTATTTCATGGTTTAGAAAATCACTGAGTCATCACTATGAGCACCACGCTGAGCTGTGTGCTGAAACACATCATAATTAAACTGCAGCAGATCAGAATTGTTCCAGGAATGAACAATGTCAGGAGCACAAAGTGGCCAACGTGGATTTGCAAGAGATCGTGCAACAATTGGCTGCAGGGCAAAACACATTCATTTGTTTGAATCATGGGCATGTTAATTTTATTTTTAACTAAATATCAGGACAGGATTCACTTTAAAGAGAAGGCAGCAAGAAGGATGAGGCAGGTAAATGAAGTTAATAAAAATAATCACTTACAATAGCAAGGGAGAAAAGCAGAGAAATCAAAATACATTCACTGAGGAGGATGTAGATATAACCAGAAACAGCCCAAGGTTCTGTGATGAACAATCCCACACTGGCAACAAGCCTAATCAAAAGCCCATCAAAATCAAGGTCTTTCCACTGACTTTGCCCTTCGTGACTGCACGACAAGCAAAACTTTTCCCATTACAGACTGTCTGCTACAAAATCTTTTCTGCTTCTCTACACATTTTTCCACTGTTCTTAATAAAGTCATTTTCTTACATTATGTTAATATTTAAAAAAAAATAGAAAAGAGAAACCCTTCATAAATACACAATCAAGCCTGAGGTAATTTTCCTAAAATAATTTTTTAAATAAACTGCTCTGTACAAACTTCAGTCACTTCAAAATTCGCTTTGAAACTGAAGACTGTGGAAAAGTTAAAGAAGTGATTGCTGATAAATAGTTCCATATGATTTATCGAATATAATATCCTTCCCCCCACACCAGAGTGATTTTTCAGATCTTAGGGCATGGACTTGTTGCCTCTAAGAGACGTGTGCTGAGGTTTAATAAGGTATTTATATGCTAAAGAGCTTCCTCCTGTTCCTGTATCGAGCATCAGCAGTATTCCCCTAAATAGAAATATCCCTTAGGATGAAATTGAGCCAAACTGGTGGAGTTGTATAGAAGTGACATTTATAAAAAATACTTTAAATGTTCTTCTTTGTTGTTGGAGCAGGAAGGATGCCCTGCTTTAGTTAGGCTGTGGCAACACCCAAAATTTTATCCTATTAGATGTAATAAAATGTGATAACATCACATTTACATGTCCAGCTAAATTCCACAGAGATTTTCCCGGGGTCTGAGGGAGAATGGAAGTGGTCACTGCCTGATAATATGATCAAACAGCAGATGGAGAGCTTTTGATGGTAAGATTATAGGGAACCATCTCTAGATTGCAGCTGGGAGAAGCCAGAACCCCCTTCCCTCTTTCAGAACAGGTAATGTCATTATATTGCACTGGGCCATAGGAATCTGTGATCTGGAAAGACTCAGTGTGGAAAACCCTCCCAAAATCGGGCACTTTTTCAGCTTCTCTGTTGCACCATTGCCTTACAAAGCATTTGGAGCACCCCCCTGAGTAAGCTGTTCAACTCTGCTTTAACACATGCATAGATGCCTCACACTGCCCTAAAAAATTAGGACTTTCTACCAGAAATCACCCAGGTTTAAACAGATCCCTGTGCAAAACCCTCAGGTGTGACCATCCTCCCTCTCCTGCCAGAGCAGCACCAATCCATGCATGGGAAATGCAGGAAAACAAACGGAGCAGGAACCCAAACTTTGTGCCTGGGTTGGTGTTAATCATGTGAGGAGCTGGAGTACAAGGACTCCAAACTGGTTTTTCCTGGGACTTGTGTAAACCAACAGAGGTTTGGTGTCTGCTCCACGAGGGGACAGCAGCTCCAGGCCACATTCCTTGGTAGGGTGAAATCCTGCATTAACTCATTTTAACCCAGCTTTTCACAGCCTTGGATCTGGCCATGATCCCCAGCCCCTCTCAGGCAGAACATGGGCAGGAACAGAGAGATCCATCTGTACCCATTTGTCAGACGTGAACTCAGAGTGCTTGGAAGGACATAAAGAGTGTTCCCTTCCAAAAGCCTTGGCAAGGAAATGGCTGGGCTGAGCTCTCTGAGCTCTAAACAGGAAACAGGTTCTTCACTCTCAAGTGGCTCAATGAAAAACATCATCCATAAGTGACAGTAATGCCTCTGCTCACATGCAGCCAGAGATGCCAGAAATTCAGGTGAGAACACACGAGAGCCCCAGAGGCAAAATACTGACACTGAGCAGAGTGGGGCAACTGAGTTCAGGCTCCCCTGGATTAGCACAGCTGATATCCAGCTGCTGGGATCTTCCAAAGGTACCAAATTCTGGGCATTTAGGAGAGTCTAGAAGGAAAAATGAGAGGGCAGCGAAAAATACTGCAAGTGTTCACCCTAAAACTTCCAGAACTACCACCAGCATGAAAACCCTTTCTGTAAGAAGATTGGATAAAGGTGCATTTGGATGGGGAACATTGTCTGGTTGTGCCACACATCTCTGCAAAGTCACATAAATGTCCCCAGGTGTCTCCCAGTAGAGCCAGGACATGGCTGCAAAATGCTCTTGCAGCTGAAAACAGGGGGCTGGAAAGGGATGATCTTTAAGGTCCCTCCCAATCCAGAGTATTCCATGATTCTGTGGACAGTAATGGTCACAGGGGTGAGGAAGAAGTCAGCTCAGTATGAACATGTGGAACTCACTCACATGTTCAGTGTTCTTGTATTTGTTATAGGAAAAAAAGGCTGAGTGTGGGTGGGCTGAGAGTCCCCCCACTCCCACAATGTGGAAACAATAAATCAACAGGGAGCCCTGGAGAGCCACCTGTGATTTTTAAGTGTGAAAACCCCTCTTTCTCCTGCCTACATCATTGTGCCTTCCATCCTATTCTCAACCCAGCAATGTTTTTTCTTGGGAAGGATCCCACAGCCCACTGGGCAGGGAATCCCACTGCTCTGAGATAAGTGGGTGAACCCCTCAGCTCCTGTAGTGGCGTGACTCTTGACCCCACACAGACTTTGTCCCTTGACTGTCACACCACCATGTCCTGCCCTGGCCATCCCAGATTCCCATGACACTCAGCCCATGCCAGGAGTGCCCCATCTTTCAGCACCCCAGTCCTGCTTCACTGACTACAACAGGCTTCCTTTGAGGCAGCTCCTGGCTCACCCTTCCTTGGCACTTCTTACCTGCCTCTGCCTTGCACATTTCTCCTTCCTCCTGAGATTTTCCCGTTTTCCTGAAAATCCCAAATGCCCAGCACAGAGCAGGGACAGGGGAGTTCATTGATCCCATCACAGCCAGACTTCAGACAGCAGTTTCTGTAATTCCCCTCTGGAAAAGGGGTCACTGTGTTGATTTATAAACTTAGGAACCAAATGCCTCTCTCAGACCTGGTGGGTAAACAGGCCCAGCCTCCCCAGCAGCCTTGGAGAGCTCCATATGGCAAGCAGAGCTTCACAAAGGCTTTTGTCCACATTTCCCACCAGGCAGACTCTAGGAAGACAAACTATGGCCAGGGTTACCTCATCAGTGACCCCCAGCCTCTGGCCCTGCCTCAGTAGTCCCCAGATATCCCAGTGTCCACACACAGACGCTCTCCCCTGCCAGGCTTTCTGTCCTGGGAAACAGTTCACTCCTTTTCCCTGGGAAATGGGGGCTGCAGAGCATGGAATTAGCAGCATTAGCCTCAGGGGCATAGCCAGGGGGAGGATACTAACATGAAATTAGACATTTTTCACCTTTTCTCTAGGCTGTAGACTTTTCCAAGACAGTTGGGTCTCAGTGTCCAAGGAGGAGAATGTCATCCCATTGTCTCCATCATCAAGAGAGGCTGAAAATGTCCTACATGCACAGAGGAGCCAGGGGACAGGGGACATCACCCTGTGCACTTCTACCAGGAATAACAACCTTTCCTTGGCTCTCCTCTCTGCCTGCCCCAGAGAAGTCTGCTCTTGGTTACTGCTTCCAAAATCCTCCTCTGCCATCCTTATAAATGTGAAATATGTGCTGCTGTGTTTGCAATTATGGATGTTTAAATGAAATCTTAATTGCAAGAAGAAAGTATCTTTGGTCATATTTACACTACCTAGAATGAACAATGACAATCCATATTATGTCAGATGTCAGAGCGTTTGTTATTGTTGCTGTTGTTACTCTTTTTGACCAGCTTGTAAGCCATAATTGAAGCCATTTATAGGGGAAAAAAATTGCACTATGGTCTCTCTTCTTCTCATTTTTTGCAATAAAAATCAACAAGCTAAACTCTAGCCTTAGCTAGAAAAGAGTTAATGTGAAGAATAACAGTGAGAACCATGCTCTTCTCAAAGGGATATTTATTTGGTTTTAAAGAACTCGTTCTTCATGCAAAGAAAATGAAGGTTGGAAACAGAAGAGAAACATCTGCCTCCTCCAAAGTTATGAGAAACCTTGTTGCACATTCCTAACCTTTCTCCTGTCCTTTTGGCCAAAAATCAATAACTTTTCTTTTAAGGTAGCATATTCATATTGGGCAAGTGGGCAACCAGCACATGAGAATCACTCCTCAGAGACAGACAGAAATGTGTTCACCAGAAAGAAAGGGCAGAATATATTTCCCCTTCTGGGAATAATTTTTTCAGTGATCAGAGGGAGATCTTTCTGGATGGAAGATCTGACCTCTAAGACCTTGGTAAGGCACAGGATGGTTGCAGCAGACACTTGACTGCTTCAGGTTTTGGTGCAAAAAGTCAAGGAAATGTCTTTCAAACCCTTTTGACATCATTTGCCCACTCCTTTGGATGAAAATATTTAGTAAAATGTTGATTTCTTTGAGATGGATGTTTCAAATTTGTACCCATTTCTGCTAGGACTGGGAGTGGCCCTGGCAGCACAGGTTTGAACCCTCCCCTGAGTCATTTGGGCTGCAGTGTCCACTTAAATATGACAAGAAATGTAGAGGAAACTGGACACCAGCTCATGTTATTTACTAAATTCTATGGCCCTAGCCAGTTTGGCAGGGGAAGACTAGAATAAAAGACTGTTGAGAAATTCTAGCATATCCAAAATGTATTACCAAAATATTTTTATGCTTTCAACAAGTCAAGCTGAATGGATATTTTCATTTAATCAAACTGCTTTTCCATCTTTTCAGCTGCCTTTCCTATCTATTTAGAGGCATTTTTCTTGACTGGCTGAATACAACTGTAAAAACATCAGACTAAAGCACTTAAAGACACCAAATAATGCTTTTGAGAACAGGTAGCTTTACAGAGTCCAGAAGGAAATAGCTGAAAGCTAAAATGTTTAGTTTATTCTGCAGAAGTGGGGCATAATGAAAACAGCTGGAAACAATTTTGATGGCAAGCTTCTTTTATACATCTCAACATCTCCCTAACCTCAGCATTCACCTTGAGTACAAATTGCCCCAGCAACTTGCAGTCCAGGATTAAGAAACTATTGCTTATTTAAATACAGATTTGCTGGGGATATCCACAGGAAATTTGAGGAGCTACTTGCTGAATGCAGACCATTGTTTGCATTGCAGCAGCTCAGAGCAGACTCCAGCAAACCAAGCACAGTGTGCAGGGCACTGTACAAATTTTGGAGGTGCCCTCCTGAGCTCAAATTGCCATAATTTTCCACGATTACTACATCACCTAAGCACTCAGATCTTCATGTTGAGTTGAAAAGCTCCTTTTTCCCCCAAATCTGTCCCAACCCCGTGCACCTAATACTCCAAAAAAAGGGCTGAAATCAGCTGTAGCAGATGGGAGCTGTGGGCACAGAGGTGAAGGTGACTGGCTCAAGGTCACACAGGCAAGCTCTGGCAGGGCAAAGTGTAAATCCACATCTCTGGCACCAAAGCCTGTGTCACAACCAAACCCAGTGCTTCTCTCTGATCTTGCTTCTCTCTTGCTCACATAAATATTTGCATGGCCAGAATAAAACCACATTGCATTTTTGTCCCCTTAGGAAAAACAACAAGCACTTAAAATATTTCTGCAGTTTCCCCCCCTCAACCTTTTAAAGGAGTTGTTGGGGAGAATATATTTTTATTTTTCTTGGCAAAGAGGAAAAGAAGGAGCAGCCCAGGTGGAGTCAGCCTCCCTGAAAGCCCTTCATTCTTCAGCTCTGCCTGCCCTGGCATCACTGCAGAGCAGCACAAGCACAGTGTGAGACCCAGTTCAGGTGAAAGGAGCAGGTCAGCAGCAGCAGGAAGGTTTTTGTGAGTGAGTCACTTGAACAATTTCATGGGAAAGTTGTGCAATCCATGCTGGATTACCCGTGCCAACTACAGTTCACTTAAATTGACCCACATCTGATTTCAGTGCAAGCCTACACTGAACGTCCTAGGCAGGGCTGTCACGGAGGATGAACGTGATTAATCCATGCCTCTCTGTCCTTCCCAGGAGCAATGAGAACAAATCACTCCCTTGAAAAAACATCCAGAGTCATCTCCTGCTCTGCCAGAGGAATTTCACCTGCCTGTGCCAGCAGTGTGCTCAGCTCTAGCCCAAGTACCAGAACATGCTCACATCCACACGGAGCAGCGCGAGGTGGAAAAACTCCACACTTTGCTCTGAGCCTGCCTGACCCCTCTCCTGTGAGGACAACTGGTTGGTTTTGCAGGAAAGCCAAGCCCCCATCCCAGCAAAGAGAGGCAGGAGAGGTGCTTCCCTCCTGCTTCCCTGTGAGGGGCAGAGGGGGAGAGGGAAAGCGTGGATGTCTTCAATATGTTTGCCCATTTCAGGCCTTTATTCCTAACACATGTTTCTTCTTTTATGCAAAACATGTCTCCTCTGTTTTCTGTCTCCTCGATTTCATTTTAAAATGCAATATTTTTATGGCATGAAGAGATAAAGATATGAGGAAGGGAGGGAAAGTGGTACAAAAAGTAATTAAGTGTGGTGGCTGGTTATCGTAATGCACTAAGGACAACCAAAACCATTCCCTTTGGAAAGGGGGGCCATTTCTCCTGCTGATAGGCACAGGATTTTCACAGCTCCCATTAACACAACTGGAAACTATCCAGGTAACACTCTTGTCTCAGTCAAAGATTAGACTATCATGTCTGAGATGAATGGAAGCCTTTCAGAGGAAGAAGCAGAATCACTGCTGGATCACTCCAGCCTTGTCAGCCATTTGTTTAATTTATATTTGTGCTCTAAAATTCTTGTATTAATACATGAAGGTTCATAACTGAAGCAACAATCTGCTTTAAGGAACTTTATTGAGTACATTTCTGCTGAGCAGCTGAGCAGAAAGAACTACAGGGAGGCCCTGGAAGTTCTGCTCTGGAGTAAATGGGTCACACAGTTTGGTTTTTAAAAAATGTGCTTTGGAGATTTCTGAGATTTCAAGATATTCACATCTGTCCATTGATCCAGCCCCTGGGGTAAATACTATGGCACATCACTTCCAGGATGTTACTGTCCTCTGCTGTCCAACACATCTGGTACTGCAGAAGTTCCCACAATTTGAATATTTTCTTGGAAATAGAAAAGTCCAGGTCCACAAAAAATTTTTTGTGAAGAATGGATCATACAAAATAACCCAATCTGAAAACTGAGATCAGGCTTTCTCTGGAAAAGCACTGCAGGCTGGGAGGGTGTGATACCACCCTCCCTCCACAGGACAAATTCTTCCTGCCAAGTTGCAGGCAGCTCCCACTGGGAATGTGCACCTGTATCCACAAGAAGTTTTGACTCAGGTTCAGTCCAAGGTTCCTACACTGGCCCAGACCTTGAGACACCTCAAAAAGGCTCTGAGCCACCCTGATTCCCTCTGTGCAGGAGTTTTTCAGCTGCTTCTGCTTCCAAAAGCAGCAGAACCGAGAGCTTCCTTAGCACTCAGAAATCACCCTGAGCCACGAGGGTCTGCCAGACCCTTCCCTGTGTCATCCCCCAAGAACCTCGCTGAGCTCAGCATCGCATCCTGCCCACGCCAGGAAGGATTTGGGAGGCACAGCTCCCTGCATGCCCTGGGCCATGAGCACATTGCCAAGCACAGACAAACACCTCGACCCTGGTGATGGAAGTTAACAAGAACTGCAACAAGCTGGGACTCCTTTCCATGCTAATCTGCTCATAACATTAAAACAAACGATTTCCGGACTGCAATTATTGCACCTCATAGAGAAATTGCACAACACTGGAATTAACAACTGCTCGAGTGCGTTTAATTACTAACAGATACCTTTAAACTTGTGGTTAGGAAACTGTTAGCCATTCCCAGAGCATGTGCCCCACCATCCAGGCCCGCTCTGAAGCATTTTCAGAATCTGCTGATCCATAAAACGTACCATTGGAGAAGGTTTGTTTTGGCAGGGGGCTCGGTTTTGTCCAGCAAACTAATGGTGTCCGTTAACACACCATTACATACCTCGTTAACATACTTGGCAACTGGGATTTCCCCTCAAGAATACAGAAATGGTGTGTAAATCATAATTATTGTCCGCCTGGCAGTATCAATCATCGCACACAAGGCATTTGTTCTAATTCTCTACCCACAAAATTGTTCCCTGCAAATGCAACTGGGGCTGTCCTTGCCCACGGCACCTTACAAGGAAATCACTGGCCCATGTGCTGTGAGTTTGTAACAGGGAATTCCCGCCAGGATGCAGAGCCGTGGATCAGGATGGACTTGTTTTCCTTGCTTAGGCCATGGGCTTTTTTGAGATGCTTTTGAGGAAGCCTTGCAGAGAAGGTTCTTTTATTAGAGGGGACATCGCTCGATTTTTGAATGAGTCCAGCTCCACGCTGTGACACCCAAGTTGCAAGCTGGGCTTTCAGCAGAGCTCAAAGCTGGTTCTCTAAAGCTCTGCTGAGAGTCTGGCACTAAGAAAGGTGGCTGAGAGGTGACAGCACAAATTAGTCTTTCTTTAAGTGTTTACACAGAGGGTTTGGTCCCCAGTCCCAGAACTGAGATCCAGGACTGGCAGTAAGATTTCATTCCTTGAGTTGATGAATCTAATCACCTGACAAAGGTTTTCTCACATCCAGAATCATTCTCAAACCTGTGGGTTGGACACTTTAAAAACACAGCAGTGATAAAATAACAATGCCAACAATGGCAGCAGATGTGGCTGCCAAGGAACATTATCTACTTGATGGTTTGTGACACAAACCATGATAGAAAACACTTGCAGCAAGAGAGACTGGCATTACAGCCAAGGAAAAAATTCCTCTGAGCAGTTAGAACAAATAGAGGGTTGGAATCCCAGCACTGCAATTTGTTTGGAATGGGAAGGAGTAAGAACTGCCACTCACCTCTCAGCTCTGACATTGCTCTGGGGCAGAGACAGTGGGGACAATCTCGTGATCCTGCTCCAGGACTCTGTGAATTGCACTCTCTAACACAAAATCATGAATTGCACAACTCGCTGCCCCACTCATCCTTTCCTGGACAGGAAGGGATGGATGAGCATTCCCATCAGGTGATGGAACAGCATTCCCAGCACTCTCCTGAGAGCCCCTGCCCTGCAGGGAGGAAGGTGAAGAAGCCTGGACTCACCACCTCCATTGCTTGTGCATTTTCCAAAGAAAGAAAAATCTCAACAGAATTCCTGCTTCCCCCATCATTCCTTGCCCTGCTGGTAATTTGGAGGCAGCATTTAGTGCCAAAACAACAACAACAAAACCCAGGGAATTTGCACTAGAAAGATAAAACTTCTTTGACAGTCGCAACTTGGGAGCCTCACGACAATAAAGAATATATTTTATTTTCTGCGTTTGTATTTGCACTTCATCTCTGATTCCTTCCCAATACTCCCAGCCAGTATTGCTGGTAGAAAAAGAGATGTACTGGAGACCACGACAACAGACTGTAGTATTTTCAGGCCTTGATGGAAATCTGCAGTGTATTTTCCAGGCTCATAAATCTCAGGAGAAGTGTTTCATTATTCTGTTCAGGCAGTGCAGAATAGCTGAGCTACAGATCCTCTTGGATGTTTCCTTTCTAGGCCATTCCATAGACAGGCAACATTCATTTCAGAAGTGCCCTTAAATTCTTTCACCAGCCCATTCCTCTTAAAACAAGTTAGAACTGAAAATTCCTCTTTCAAGTCCCGTACGATAAATTGTAACCTCAACATTCCAGCCTGAAAGGAGCATTTTTCCTCTTCAAGCACTTTGCCTTCTAGGTAGATGAGGACAAAAGCCATGACCTTCTTCAGCAAATCCAGGACACCAGAAGCCAAAGGAAACAGCTTTTACAGTGTTTTCTTGTGCTTAGGGGTAACAGGCATAGTTTTCTTCGAGAAAAAGCAGGATTAATTCTGATGCCTTCACTATGAGTTAATAAACACATTAATTGCAACAAATCCATGAAGTTCATATATGAATCCAAATTAGCCTTGTATTTGGTAATCCTCAGTTCAGAACCACCTCACCCAGGCACAAGAATCTGCGAGACCCTTTAATACTTTTGCATAAGTGCAAAGGATATTAAATCAGTTTGTTATTAAGCCATCTGGAAAATGTAAGCTGCGTTTTAGGAGTGACTGAATGAATTGTCCAAATGCAATGCATTTTTCCAAGCTATACACAGTGGGGAAACAAAGGAGACATAGAAATACCTCAGAGGGGGGAAAAAAGGCAAAAAAAACCAATTTTCTGACCTAAAAATCACAAGGGTAGTGACTTTCTTCAAAGAAGACCAAGAAGGCGGTGCAGAAACCAGTCTCTTCACTCGGTGCAATCCACACTCCCAGGAGCAGCTTTCCAAGGGTCCATGCTGGCACAACCATCCTCTTTCTTTTGCCAGTGTCACAGAAAGGCATTTCAGCCTGGGAGCAAAGTGTTTCCTCTCAGATCTTCTCTCACCTTTTAGAGCACTGAGAAGAAATGAGCCCAACAGGTCAGCCTGAAGTGAGTGGCCATAAAGCAATTTGCACAGTGGTCCAGCTCAGCTCTGGACCTGTAAGGATACCAATTTCAGCCATTCCTAGGGAAGCAGGAGCAGAGCCAGCCTGCTCACAGAGGAGCACAGGTGAGAGGAGAGCATCCTCTTTTATGTCCTCCCCGAAAATCTTCTGTCAGGAGAAGGGAAGCAGGGGAGAGCAGGGTAAACAAATTAGGTCCAATCATCAAGCAATGGATGAAGATTTGCTACACCTTCCCCATCTGCCTTTTTAGAGAAGAGTAGGCCTATATTAAAAGATGAAGTCTTTGACCTTAAGTGATGAATGAAAACATAACTGATAATTCAAACCTGCCATGGGGGAAGTTTAAAGAAGGGTTGCCCCAAATGGCTTCAGTATGTTCAAAAGCTACTGCCAGGAACATGGAAATTTTTTTTCCCTGTGTTTGTTGGTTGCTCTGCATTTGAAACATCTCTGTATGTTTGTTTTTCTTCCGGTCTTTTGTGGTTGCTTTGTAAACATCTGGGTTGGGTTTTTTGTCCTTTGTACAAGAAGTGTGTGTGTGTGTTAGTTTTGCCAGTGGTTCTTATGTAACATTTGTGGGGATGAAGGAATTGGTTAAATCAGCTCCTTTGAAAAGCCATCCCAACTCAAAACAATTCCAGGAGTATCTCATGAAATGTTCTCTTCCCCCTTCCATAATGTACCACCAATTTTTCCTAACTAGGTTAAAAACAGAGCCCTCTCTTTCAGCAGTGATTACTCAACATGACATTTACGCCTTGCAATCCCATATTCCTGCTGAGCTCTGTGGTGGGTTTAAGCCACCAAAGGGCCCACATGCACTTTTAGTGCAAGTGAACTGGCACAGGGGAGTGCATTTCCCAAAAATGTGGCCCTTGCATTTCTTGTATGGAACACCTTAATCCAGCATAAAAAATGTCAACCCCTCCCAGAAGCGCAAGAGTGAAATTAAGCAGCAGAAAATAAATTCTTCCATTGCATTTTCCTAAGTTCCTAACTTTAAAGCTCCTCTGAAAGCCTCTGCAGTTAACATTTTTATATTACCTCACACTAATTCTCCTCCAATAAATGAAGAGTTTTGTAGCTTTTAAGACCCAAGGAAACACTTTGTCAAACTCAACTTTCCTGTGCAGTCCAGACCATAAATTTTTTACCTAGCATTTCCTACTGTAAACTTTGGGATTTGGGTTGCTCTCTCACAAGTTTCCAACAAACATTTGGTGTGGCTAAGACCTCTCTTGTTGGTGCAGAGGTCCAGCCCATCATGTACCCAGTTGCTGATGGAAAGGCAGAGGAGATGAGAGATAAAAACAGGGGAAAATCCATGAAAGGAAAGCTATAAACACTGAAGGAAGAGTCTCTGCAGGAGAAGGGGAGCTGAACAGGCTGACAGTAGAGAGGTCAATATTATGGTGCTATGTGGCTTGTATATTAAGATCTCTTAATGGGCTCTTTTCCTTAGGGAAAAAAAAAATCTCTTTTCACAGGCTTTTGTGATTACAGGGTTCTCTCCTCCTCCATTCAAAAATGCCCCCACAAAGCTCAGTCTTCTTAATATGTTTGGTCACAAATGGGAACAAGCTGCACTTTCTAAATAAATATTTTATGGGGTTTTTTTTTCCTTCTCTTCAACAGCAGAGTTCATGTAACAGATTATCTGAACCAAATGGGTTTACAGTTTCCTACTTCCCCAGTTCCTCCCCAGTAAAACTACCACAGCAGAGGCAGACCACACTTCCATACCAGCAGTGTAGTTGAAAGAAAATGTGGGGTTTGCTCCACTTTGAGTTTGGGTCGGTTTACCCAGATTTTATTTACCCCCAGTCAGTACCAGACACAGCTGTGCTCCTCAGGAGCAATCCATCCTTTCAATCAGCACCCATGTCCCAAACACTAGCCAGGCAGGTTCAGTTTTAGGGAAAGGGATGGAGTGCTGCAAATCCTGATCTTGGAGGACAAGTGTGGGCAAAGGGCTCTGAGACAAACCTGTGCTTGCCCAAGCACAGCCACCACTCCATGTTTCACATTTTCCTGGCTCCCTGGGGCCATGGTTGCAAGTTGTGTTTGTCCAGATACACAGGGGAATGAAGAACTAAAAGCAAGAAAGGAGAAAAATTATGCTGTCACCAAGAAAATGTTATTCTGGCTGTTATTAGAGTTGGACATAGCAGATAAATCTGGAATGATGAGGAGGGACAATGATGGAGCACCATAGCCCTAACCCGAAATTTCCTGAGTCCAAATAACATCTTAAGCTTTTTTCCAGGTCACCAGATGATGCAGGAGGTATCTATTCTGGTTTCTTTAATTATTTCCCATTCTATGCCCCAATAGCTAACTATCTAACTAACTAACTATCTAACTAAACAAACAAATAAATAAATAAATAAATAAATAAATAAATAAATAAATAAATAAATAAATAAATAAATAAATAAATAAATAAATAAATAAATAAATAAACGGTTATGATTTGGAGTGAATATTGATAATAAAATTCCATTGAACAGGGAGGTTAGATCACAGGACCCACTGTGGCCCCTTCCAATCTTGCCCATTCTGTGTTAACAGGACTTTGAAATATTCCAGCCACCATCCAGGGGTTTCCCATAAAAGACTACATGACTTAATATCACAGCTATGTTTGCCATGTGTGTGTGAATCTAAGCCTCATGTCTTCTTTCCTCCTGTGCTAGAAGAATTCATTGAATAATTTCAGGATCACTGGAAGAAAGCAAAGGTAGAGGACCCAAAACTTCTGTTCCTTTCTCAAGTTAACATTGTTTCTGTTCTTTGACTTCATGCAGGTGAAAAGGCCCTTTTAGACACCCAGAAATTTCTCTGAATGCAGAGGAAAATCACACTGGCTGCAAAGAGGGAAATAAACACACATTGGCAAGGACCACACAAGTCTAATACAGCAAATATTGGAAGAGAACAATCCCCCTGCCCCCTCCATGATGTCCTGTCTTGTTCATGCCACAGATGCCAGCACACAGAGTGACAAACACACCATTGTAACTCTCCCATGACGGAGGTTCTCAGTCTGTTTTGAAAAACCTTGGGTGATAAACATCATGGGTGACAAGAACCCCACCAGTGACCCCAGCAGAACTCCATCCCCAAGGTTAAAAAAACATCCTTTCATAATTATGGGGTGAGACTGATCTGGTAAACAGCCATCAGTCCCTTCAGCATCTCCCTCAGCAGATCTTTACCTTCCACAGTGAAGGGACCTCACAAACCCAGAACCATGGGTGGGTTGGGTGATGGCTTGATCTGCTCATGTGCTGACCACAAAGTGATGTGACACTCATACGAGAACAAAAGGAAAATATTTGAAGGGATTAAGCACAGAGCAACCAAAAAAGACATTCAAATGAACAGGATAATAAACTACAAGGGATTTAAGGGCTGCTAAAACCAAATATCTGAAATTTGGAGAGACCTGGTCACAAATGCAAAGCAATGATCTTTCAAACCAGACATGGGGGGGGGGTCATAATTCAACAATATGATGCAAAAGAATCATGAAGAGAAAGAGCATAATGAAGTAATAATAGGAGCAGTGGCAGAAACCCTGAACTCTCTGTGCCAAAATGGGAATTTTACTCCCATACATTCAAATTTCTAAAAAACAATATATAGAAGTAACTAAGCCATGCTCATAGCTTGAAGAGTGAAGGCTTCTTAGGCAGGAAACATGTTGGACTCCTCTCCAAGAGAATATTTTAACCTCTCCATCTCAAACAAGGTCTTCGGGGAAGCCCAACCTGTAGAGTCTCTGTTTCTGCTTTCTGTGTTAGATCAATTTCAAAAACATGCATAGGTTAAATGCAGAGCAGTAGCCTATCAGAAGAGTGAAACTCCAGTTCTTCTGTCTGTGCATAAATCCAAACTTTGGCAAAATCTGGAGGAGCCATATACTTAACTTTTGTCTATCTCTGAAAGGACAAAACCTGCAGGATGGAAAAAAACCCTGCATGTTCAGAGTCTGGAGTGTGTCCACAGCTCCAAAATTGAGGAGAAAACATCTCTGTGTCCAGAGCTGAGGGAATGGGATCTGAATGATTGTCAGTGGGAGAAAAAATATGGAATTCTAAAACAAGATGTTTTAAACTTGCTTTTTGGCTGAAGCATGAATGACAATATTCTACTGTAACAACTAAATATGGGTTTCTTGTTTAAAAAAGAGCAACAAAACTGTTTAATCAGAGCTTTTGCACATAAATTCTGTTCCCACAGAAGAGAACCAGTTTGTTGAAAGCCAAGCAAGTACCAAACCAAAAGTCTGGGTTATGACAAGAGGTCTCACTTAGTAACTTGCCAAAGCTGATCAGATTAGCACTGTTCTTCCACACAGACAGTGCAGATAAGGCCTGAAATATCCACAAGAGGACCCAGCACCTGCAGATAACCAACACAGAGCCATTCACATGGACACAATTCATTTTCTCCTGGTGGGAACTCCAGGTCCTGGACTTCCCCTGTGGCTTTCTGAGCCCCTCCTGATGTACATGGGCGCATCTTTGGCCAACTATTACAGGTAATGTGACTGTACAAGGGTAGCAGAACGAGTCTGGCCAGAGGCCACTGGATAAAACATGACTTCAGACAGAGTCCCTCTTGGTTTTGCACTGTCCAGCAGCCAAGGCCACAGCTTGTAGCTGCACGAGGTGCATAGCCGAGATAAACAACCACTGGTGACATTTTGGGCCAGCTGAGGTAATAAATGAACATTGACTTCCATCACTATCTCAGATGAGTGGAAAATATTGGTCAATTGGCAGCAAGTTTCCACGAGCTGACTTAGGATAACAGACCATGCCCTGCTTTTTCTGTGTTTTCATTCCGAGTTTTGAATAGCTTTTTTTCTTTCTTTCTTTTTTTCAGAAAACCTTTAAACCAGAGAGCACACACAGAGCTCCAAGGCATCAGAGCCAGAACTTGGGTCAGGAATGCTCTGACCTTGATACAGGACAGATAGGGGGGCTGGAGATTGCCATTATTTTTTTTCCATGCCAAAAGGAGTTCTCAGTGCCACGGTCAGAAGAGAGGAAGTGGTGATAAGCAATGTTTGCTTGTGGTGCAAACCTCTTTAACATGAAGGCACAGCCAGGGACTGGCACCACCACCTGAACCAGCACAAACCAGCTCCAGAGGCACTGGAGAGGCCCTAACAAGACTATTTTCCCTGAGGGATGTAATGCACTCTTTGATGGAGTTTGGTAAACCCTAAAAGCCAGCACTGCATCCTCCTGCAGAGCAGGGCTGGCCAGAAGCAAACACTGCTGGTGTTCACCTGCTGCAGGTCTGCACGACAGCTCTGAGAGTGGAAGGCAAAACCTGAGATGAAGGCAGAGGGATAAAAAGGCAGCATTTGCCAACAGGGCTGCAAAAGCAGCAGATCAGATACAGGAGTAGGAATGGGAGTTGTCTGGTACAAAGACACCCTTGAGGTGAAAGAACCAGGGTAAAGAAATCTGGTCCAAAAGCATCTTTCAAATCACTGTGTAGCCCTGCAGATATCAAACAGTGATGGAGTTTGTCTACAGGTTTATGGGTTAGACAAGAGTTCCACAACATGGCTCAATTCCCTCACACCTGGTCTGCATAGAACATTTCTGCTACAGTGGGGGGCCAAAGGGGATTCTGTGCCTGTCTGCTCTAAACTCCTTCAAAGAAGGGAACCTTTCCTGCAGATCCAGGCTCTCTCTTCATTTTGAAGTCACAGAAACGTGAGTTTCTTTGGCAAAGTTTCCTGGTTTGCCTTGCTGGAGTTGGAGTAACCAAAGCAAATGAATCAGGAGCAAGATGAGTAAGTCCATATCTATCCAGTTGATAACCATCTTACAAAGCTGTTCAAGGGCAAGAAAAGTACATTCTCCTGTATTGAATCAGGACATCATAACTAAGGAGTGTTCCAAGTTAAACACATTCAAAAACTGTTTGACTCATGTTTCACATTTAATTCTAGATCTCTAAAAAAGTTTACAAAAGCAAATCTTGCTTGGACTAAACAACAGAACTGCATGAGGCACGTGGCATTAGCTCAGGCTTCTCTGGCCAGCTTTCTAAATGAAGTGTTTGGAAATAAGAGAAACACACAGATTTGGAAGTGGAATGGATAAGAGATTTAGTTTCTCCTTTTATAACAGAGTCCTGGGCAAATCTGAAGGAGCCTGCAAAGCTTCAACAAGACATGCCTTAAAAGCAGCAGCAGCTCTGTCCACATAGACTGGAATTATTAAAAGCAAGGCAAAAGAGAAAGATTCAGCACAGTGCTGGAGCTCTGCCGAAAAGCCCACATTTGTGATGTAGTGTTTGGACTCAAATCATGTTAGCAGGGCAAAATAAATCTGCAGAAAGTAAGAAAGTCTGAGCGGAGCGGACGTAGCCAAGGTCCAAAACCGGTCACAAATTCAAGTGCTGGGTAGTTCAAAAGGGAAGTATGTGGAACTCTAATTCTACATAGCAAAAATAAAAAAAAAGCTGGCTCTGCTGCCATGCTCAGGGTTTATTTTGAAGGTCACACAGGCATTAGAGTACCAGGGGAGCAAAATGTGAGTGATCAACAGAATGGCAGAGCAAAGAGCACTATAAAGACTTCATTTCCCTCACAGGTTCTACAATGGGCAGCTCAGTTACTGGCAGTGAGGATGTTATTTCTAATGTAAATATTTCGCTTTCAGCACAGCTGAACTGGGAGGGATTATAACAAGTAATGAATGAACTTCCAAATACCTCTCCAAGCCAAAAAACCCAGTGATGGCATGCAGAGCTGAATCCTTTCAATCATCCAGAAAGAGATGGAGAGGATTTTGCATGGCTCTTAGTAATTACTACCTCCAAAACTGCCAGCTATGCCTTTTCCCACCCGTCTTGGTCAAGGCAATTATTCTTCCAGGTTCTCACTCTTGGCCCACACCTCCATTGTCAAGTCAATGGAAGAATGACAACATCCACCAGCTGCCTGGACAACATCCAGCCTGGATTATTACAATGAGCTTGCATGAGAAACAGGATTAGAAAAGCAGGGAAAGTCTACTGATAAAGCTGCTCCATTTGTTTTGATTCAAGATATTGGAGTTGTTCAGTAAATATCTGTGGTACGTGGGAGACTTCCCTGCACCCTGAACAGCTCCATGGGATTTGATCAGCTTCTGCTTTATTGCAAAATCAGAGAGCTGGGGGTGATAGCTGGGTCAGCCTCCATGAAGATTTTCTAGGTTTAGCTTTTGTGCCATTTTCTCCCCAAAACAGAAAATCTATTCCTAGAAATCGCCTACAATGTGGTTGGGATGGAAAATTATTTGTGCAGGACATCCCTGTTTGATTTACAGCACACCACAATGTTCCTGTGCCTCGTAATAACATAAGTGAGCATCCATACTCTTAAAATATGGTCCAGCCAGATGGGTTTGCATATTTACAAGTCTAGCAGTGAAATGTTCAACGCAGCAATTGCTTGTATCACATCCATTTTGCTAAAAGACACTCTGGAGTATTATTCTGAAAACTAAAAGGACCACCCTGTGCTGAAATTGCAGGATATCACTGGACTGTGCAAACTGACTTGGGCTTGAAGAATTTGTGAATGAAACTGCAGAGCGTGGCTGTCCATGCTGCAGTGTGCAGAGAAGGGACCCCACAACCAGGGAGGTTTGCTCCTTTACCTGCCCACTGAGCTCATCCAGAGTCACCTCCAAGGGCTCAGACGGGGCTGGGAAGGTAAAATGACAATATTTGATACCTGGGAAGGTAACAAATGACAACCTATTGCTGTCACATTATGGCCACCTCTCTGGCCTTGTGACCATCTCTTTGGTCTGATTTTAAAACCTTTGTGGTGTTGGAATCACTGAGGTCACACCCAGGCAGAACCTGAACTCAGGAACTCCTCTTTTCTATTCTGTTCTGCTTCTCTCTCTTATTTGCTTGCAGGCCCTTAGCAAAAAACAAAATCCCAGGGAGCAAATTTGGTATGGTTAGATGTGAAGAAAAGACACAAAGTAAGAGAAATTAATTTTGAAGAAAACCATAGTGCTTGGCTGAATCGTCTGAACAGGTCACAATACTCTGTGAGATAACAGAGATACTTTCTACTGTCTTCCAAAACGAGGAGTTTTCTGATCTCCAGAATCCTGTGACTGGTGTGGCTTTTGTTCCCATGCAAATAAAGCCTTTAATCCTCTGCTTTAGCCTTGTTTTTGGACAGGAGGCAGGTAAAAAACCAAAACAGTGATTACAAACTGTTCCATGCTCTGGCCAGAGTAATGACTGCAGAAAACACAATCCCAAGTGCCAAGCAAAATGGTGAAGGTTAGCATTATTTGTCATTGCAAGTGAAGAAAGAATACTAGCAGCCAGAAGCTCTGTGAAATGGATGAAAGAAGGGATGTGAAATCCATTTTTTTTTTCCTGCACTTTTTTCTGTTTTGACAACTAGGAATAATATTTTTCAATTGCTAGATCAACCCGAAAGCTGTGGCAAAGCAGCCTTAAAAGGATTCAGAGAGGCAGGGATTTGTGAGCAGCCCCACACACCAACTGTGACCATTCCTGTGGATCCTGGGCCAGCTCCTGACCTCACTCAGATCCTGATAAATCCACAGCCATTCCAGTGGGGCGGTGGGGATGTGAGATCAGCGCTTGGCCGGTCCTGTTGGCTGAGCTGTGGCAGGTGGGCACTTGCCAAAGAGCTCAGTCATGGATGGTGTAAACACCAGGATTGCTCACAGCCATTATGTAACCTGCTGCTTTAGAGGGGGATTTACAAAAGGCTCTGGTCTCCATGGCTCTCCTGCTCCACCCCTGTGCCACCACAGAGATCCTGTGTCAGATCCACCCTTGCTGAGCCCAGGTGGTGTTGTTTCTGGAATTCCACATGAACACGCTGTCTCCTTGCAGAAAGGGCAGTATTTATGTGACCAAGCCCAGAATGAAGCAGGCCTGGGCTTAGCTCTGACTCTTTCCAGCTCCTCACCTCATGCCTACTCATTCCTCCTGGCCAGCATGGAGCTGCAGGGTTTGGGAAGAACAGTCAGTTCTGGGGTCTATGAGGAACCACTGAGGGAGCTGGGGGTGCTCAGCCTGGAGAAAAGGAGGCTCAGGGGTGACCCCATCACTCTCACAGCTCCTGAAAGATGCCTGTGCTCAGCTGGGGTTGGGCTCTTTCTCTTTCTGTCCTGACAGTATAAGAGCTCACAGCCTCAAGCTGCACCAAGGGACATTTAGGTTGGATATTAGGAAAAAGTTTTTCACAGCAAGAGTGATAAAGTTCTGGAATGCTCTGCCTGGGGAGATGATGGAGTCCCCATCCCTGGATGTGTTTAACAAAGCCTGGTTGTGGCACTCAGGGCCAGGGTTTAGTTGAGCTGTTATGGCATAATTTGGACTTGATGATCTTTAAGGTCTCTTCCAACCCAGTGATTCTGTGAATTCTGAGTCAGCTCAGCTCAGCGCAGCCTGAGAGAGCAAAGGAGAAAATGCCTCATGGAAAATAGAGACAAAACAATTGTTTAGGCCACCAGGCACACAGGTCAGCAGGAATTGACAGGAAAGAGAGTGGGAAGGGTAATGCTGGAGTGTGGCCTCAAGAGCCACCCTTGTTCATCCCCCACATCAGAAAATTCCTAAATATCTAATCCTTGCACACCTGCTCTCCCTCCCTCCCTCCCATCCAGAGACATCCTCACCACCATGCCAGGCCCTACTCCAGCCTTCTTCCCTCCCAGTTCATGTCCCATTAAGTCATGGCTGGTGACAATAACTATAAAAATAGCCCAAATTAAGAAAAGCAATATTCAATTCTGAAAGAAAACTGTCCCCAATCCACAGTTTAGTCTGAGTCCTTGCTCTTTTGCATACTTTAAGAGACATGACCATGTTGTAGCATACTAAAAGATTTATTTCTAATATAAAACACATATTTAGTGTTGGTTTGGCAGTGGTAGGAAGGAAACCACAGGCAGCTGGCATGGATTAAGTGTCAGTTGCTTGATAAACCTGGAGCTGTCAGAACTCCCAGCTTCCCTACTGAATCTGCTGCCATCCAGAGCTAAATATTTGAGAAGGGTGCTCTTGGATGAGCAGGGCTTTGTTCTTCACTGCTTAGCTGCAGGGATACCAGCAAGAGATATATGTTTGCACACATAAAATTTCTATTAAAAACAAGAGCTGCCTGTAGCTTCTCTAACATTCTCTCTGTCAGCTCCCTGGGAACAGCTTTGGAGGCATTAGCAGTACCCTTCTGGATCCTTCCAAATTATGAATATTACAAACACAGTAGCTCACTGTTTCCTGGAATAGCTTCACTATCTGAAATTTCCACTGCTTCAAGTTAGAGAATTCTGAGTCTTTTTTCCTCTGAATGCCAGACCCTGTTTATTGACTAATATTCAGCTGTTCTCTAAGGGAAATGGAAAAAACTCAGGTTTATGATGCTGTCACCTGAATGACTGCAGTGCTTAACACGGTGCAAAATCTGAATTAGATATTCCAAATTACTAAATTCACTTCCAGTGACTCACTGGAAGTATTGGAGCTTTAAAATCTTCATTTGGTAGTAAAACACTGGCACCCAAGTGTTTCCACAAAGCTGACATGGGAGGCTTTTGAACATAGGCCAAACAAATTAATTTTGGAATTTGAAATAACATCCATAAGGATTTTTTTCCTATTTGTTCAGTTCTGGTCACTGTTTCTTACTGACATACCTTCTGACTTGCAGTAGAAGTGAAGACTCTTTAAAATGTCTCACAATTATTCATTTATGAAGTGTGGGACAGAGCTCTGAAAATTGAGATTTTTGCCTTAAAAATGTCAGTGCAGGTGTCTTGACATTCTCCATTCTCTACCACGTGTCCCAGGAGCAGGGGTTTGCTCTCCCTCCACTCCATGGAGGACTGCTCCCTCAGCCTTGGAAACTCCAAGCACTCAAGTGTCAGAACACACAATCCTTCTGCAACTCCCAAAGAAATTATTCCGTGTACAGACCAACCAAAACCAATATCCACCATATTCCCAATACTTGCCTTTTGTTATAAATGGCTCACATGGTTTTTAGCATTTTCCTATAACTTGAAGTTCCACAAACTTTTAATTCCAAGAGCACCACAGGATCCCTTGATTCCAGGAGACTTTAAGGGAAAAAACTCCAGAAGCAGCAATGAAATCCAAACCATTCCCAACAGCACTGGGGTGTGTCCTTTACATTTCACAGCATCATCAGGGATTTATGTGCCTTTTCCCAATGAGGAGAAAAAGCAAATTTACTTTGGGCAAAGTCACCTCTTACAGCCTTTTGCCACAAAGCAAAGATGATTAAACAAAACCTTCTCAGGAGATGGTTCCTAGCAGGGCACCCTTCCTGCTTGTCATGGGAGGAGCATGCCAGAAAACACAGGCTTGTGCTTAGCAAGTAATCTTGGATTTCACAGCTCCAAATGCAATTTTATGCCAGATTTTTGTCACCCAGCCTTCCATTAAAGCTCAGATATTAGCAGTGTCAGATGCCAGGCGACCTCCCACGACCCCTGGGGAAGTGATTGCCACTAAACAAACAGTCTGCTTTCCTTGGCAGCCTTACAAGTGATTCCCACGGGGATGGGGCTGCTTTCAGTTCATCCACAGCAGCTCCAAACCACCAAAGGCCAGCAAGGAATCTTCCATACAGCACTAATTTTGCACAGGAACCTATAAAAGCACCATGAAATGAACACAGCTCAGCTACAAAGCCTCTTGCAGCCTGCTTTTGTGCCTGGGTGTCTCGGGCTGGGGGAGTGTGTCCCATCACCATCAGTTAGAGGTGGGGCAGTTATTTTCTGTTAATTGGGCAGTTTTCTCTATCTCTTCCACAACCAATCCTCCCTCCAGGAGATCTCTTCTGTTCATGGGGCATTAATTATTAGTTATCTTCTGTCCATGTCCAGTGAGTGTCCCTGCATGGCTGATAAAATTCCACCATCCCATGGGGAGATGCTCCGCCCAGGGGAGGAGCCAAGCATTCCTACCTGGATACAATCTGAGGTTGGGAACACCACAGCAGCCTTTGCCCACTGCATTCCCAGAGGAGCAGCTTTCTGCTGCCCTGCATTCCCAGAGGGAGAGCAGGCCCATCTCCAGCAGCCCTGGAGCTGCAGAAGAAAATTCCCCCCTTGTGCAGGATCCCTGCTCCAGCAGAGCCACAGCTGGCACTGCAGGAGGGCTGAGCCCCCCTGGGATGGGACTGTGCCACCACCCTGAGCCCCCCTGGGATGGGACTGTGCCACCACCCTGAGCCCCCCTGGGATGGGACTGTGCCACCACCCTGTGCCACCCTGGGATGGGACTCTGCCACCACCCCTGACACACAGGGGGTCAGGGCCTGCTCTGACTCTGTCAGTGGTTTTTTTTTGGGTTGTTTTTTTTGGTGGGTTTGTTTTGGTTTTTTTTGTACTTTTGCATTTATATTTTTAATTTCCTAGTAAAGAACTGTTATTCCTACTCCCATATCTTTGCCCGAGAACCGTTAATTTCAAAATTATAATAATTCGGAGGGAGGGGGTTTGCATTTTCCATTTCAATGGAGCCTCCTGCCTTGAAATGTCCTGAAATGTCTTCCTTTCAAGGAAGGAAGACATTCCTTCCATTCCTGTCTTTTCAAACCAAGACCTGGAGGAGATTTCAGCCCCCCCCAGCTGCCAAGGCAGAGGTGGGCAGCCCAAAGGAGGTCGGTCTGTGGGCACCCCTTTGTTCTTCAGGTGTGTTTCCAACAATGAAGTTGCTGCACCAATCCCCCTGCAAATATTTTGGCCTTTGGCTCACTTTCCCCACACACCCCCTTCCAATGCCACTAAATTAGAAGTGAAAAATAGGACTTGGAGAGCACATTTAACGTAAGTAAAGAGATTAAGGGGTTTATCTGTCAACACTGGATTCCAGATGTTTTTAAATTAAAAGAAAAAACAGGAGACTAAGAGAGATGTTAATTATAAGCTCTTTTCTTTCTTTTAAAATGTTTTAAAATATTGCTTAAAATACCTAACTTTTTCTGTAGGTTTTGGAGAGGGTTTAAAAAAAATATCAGCATATATTTCAGACTAAACTTCAGTGTCTGCACTGAAGCTTGAATATTGTTTCTTCTGGTACATAAAATCAGAGTTTCTTTGCATAACCAACATTCAAAGAAGAGTTATTTCATAGAAATCCCTGTGTATGACTTTACCAGTGCCAAAGCTCAGGCTCAGAAAAATATTGAATTCCTCTGGTTTTCATCCTTGACTCTCTATTTCCTAGTCCACTAGGAAATCCCTAGTCCACTTCTAGGAGCAATGAAACCATGGATCTACAGCAAGCTCCTGTGACACAGTGAATAAGTTTTAAAAAATAATCTGGAAAGGGGATGGGACTAATTTAAAAACAAGCAAATCCTAATAGTGGTTACATTCAGAATTAAACCCACTATAAAAAGAGGAGCCTGCCTCTTCTGTTTTATTCATCTTCCATGTGGAGGACATCTAATTTAATGTTCCTTGGGGCTGTACAAGTGGCTTCTGGGATTTACTTGATCAGTTTGTGCTGAATTCTTACTGCCAATTTCTCCAAGAGGAAATCTTTATTAATGTCCCATATCTAATACTGCTAATACTGAGATTCTGCTCCTGCAGGATTCATATCCTCTGAAAGGCAGAACAGAAGACAGGACTGAGAGGTTACTTCAGTGGGATTTCCTCGTGGAGATCCCTGTGGCAGGCACATCAGGTGGCACTTAGCACCCTCCTCTTGGACATGAGTGCCATCAATTATCCTGATAAAGATGGTGGGGAAGGCTTGTGCCAGCTGAGCATTTCATAGCTGAAAGGATCTGATGCTACAGCACTGGGACAGATGGCTCTGGATAAAAATAAAAGAACTCAAACCAGTGGGTTCTTCTAGCACAGTAATTCCACTGAGACTGGGTGTTCTGGAAGAGCTGTCATTAATTCTGTGACAATACCAGGCCATTTTGAGCAGTTAATGACCTGATAGAAAAGAGCTGAGAAGTTAATGTGTTCAGGGGTTTTTATTGCAATAATGAATTTTAACAGGAAAGAGCCCATTTCATTTCCTAACTCTAGATTTGGCTGCTAATCCCCAAGCTTGGGGTGTGTAAAGAGAGATAAAAGCTGATTCATTATAACATTCAGCAGAGATTGTATGGAAGACAAGGACACAATCCCTGACCTATGTTCCCTATGAACACGTGCCTTGAAAAATCTGGGGGTTTCTCACAGGATTTTAAGATGTTTTCTGGATTTCTACCCACACGAGTCAAGCCTGTTAGCCAGACAAGAACACTGAGAAAGCTGAACATTTCCAAATGCTGGGCCATTGGAGCCTGATGATGGAGGGCCTGAATCCTGCCCCTGATGCACAGCAGTTCCTTGGGTCAGTGTTGCAGTGAACTTTCTTAAACCAGGCCAGTTTTACTGACTGTAGCCCCACAGATGGTTTATTTTATCCAAACTAGTGATGTTTATTGGAAAAGGCCTTGCCATGTCTCTCTCTCTACCAGAGAATTAACAACATTGCCTGAATTGGGGATATATTTCTTCATACATTTAATATAAATCCTGCTGGCTCTGCTACTTGTTCCAGAATCACAAATTCTTGGAAAAATTAACTGTATTCTGAGTCCTTTCCTCTTACCTTTGGATCTCCTTCTTGGTCCCACATTATTTTCCACAAACCAAGTAACTCTAGCCCTCTCCTTGGCCAGGGACAGTTACTGAGTCCCTCTGAGAGCAGCAGCACAGACAAAGGCTTGATCAAAAAATCTGACCAGCAGGAGTGATGAGAGGGGGCTGCAGAGAGCCCCCAAACCAGGGGCCACAACAACACCTGCCTTAAAAGAAGGGATGGCAGCACTGAGAGCCCTTCCCAGCAAGTCCTAAGCAATTCATAGATATTTCAGAATTCAGGATTCATTCTCTCATAGAAGAGCTCCATTGTAGAAGACAACCAATATCTCCTCTTACTGTTGATGGTATCTCAGGGCAGACCTGCAGCATCCCTCGTACATCCCTTAATGGAGAACCTTTAACTGGGCCAAAATCCATCTTCCTTTTTACACAAAGCCAGCTGACATCTTGAGTTCATATGAGGCACACTGTGTTTTCTCTGGCATATCCCTGAGCCTGACTTCATTACTTTATATTTATGTGACAGCAAAAAAAAAAAAAAAAAAGAAAGAAAAAAAGCCAATGCCATATGGATGCATTGGGGCAGGAAAAAGCAACCAAACTCTGACAAAATTAAAGGAGTTAACTGGAAAAAAGCACTGTGTATGAAGCTGTGGAGCACTCTAGGAAGATGAACTTGCAGTGAAGACTCAGAGCTGTGCAAACTGAACTGCTTTCTGGGGAGCTTTGGATGGAGTACAAGCACCTCTCTGTGTGTTCTCATGCCTGATAAATCTGTAAATGGATCTGCCTCTCACACATGTACAGCTGGAAGAACACTCAGTTTTTACATCTTCACTTATTACAAAGCATGGTGATCCTTCTTGCCATCCCTAAACACGTCCATATGCTACAGCAATTTCCAACTGAACTGAAGGGAGATGTTATTCTCCTCAAGAGCTCAAGCTAGAATGAGAAATGGGAGGGTCTTTGTGTTTGAGAGTGATGCCTCAAGTTCAAGTCAAATCAGTGTGTTGGCTCCTGCCCTTTTTAGCCAGATGCACTAAAACAAAACCAACCCCAAAAAAGTGGAGCCACGTCCCCTGGACAAAGAACATCCTGTGAGCTGGAGGCACAGCACATCTGGGGGCCTCATGTTGCTGCTGAGTAATGCATGACCTGGGGACACTGTCATTTTGTGCTTAACAAGTCTCCAGGGGGAAAGCTGACATTTGAAAGGGACCAAAAAGCTTCTTCATGTGATGCCAAGGCACCCTCTCCTGTTTCACTGGGAAGTGGGAGCATGTGAGCTGCACAGACATGAGCTCATGTAGCTGGGCTGATGAACAGCCTCCCAGCCCCGGTGCCAAAAGCCTGTGCCAAGACACATGGCATCTCACAGCACCTTTTATTTTCTACTTCTGTCCCAGATTTCCATCAAGTTCTGGATTGAAAGAGTAATCAAGGTGGAGGGACAATCAGAGAAGTGTCACAGTCACTACTTGGGACTGGTTCATGAGTCTCACAAACTCAGGGTGAATTCAGATGAACTCCTTTACTCATTTTTTAATGAGGGATTTCCCTGTAAGCCATTCTTTGCAATCTACTCACCCAAGAGGTAACAGGTGTTTCTTGAACACTTCCAGGAATGATGACTCCATCACTTCCAGGGAAGCCTGTTCCAGTGCCTCACCACCCTTTCTTCAGTGAAGAAATTCAATTGCCTGAGGCTAAAAGCAGAGAAAACCCTCAATACCCAAGGGAGGGCACACAGAGACTCTGTGGGGATGCAGAATTCCTTCACATCTTCCTTAAAACTATCTTGTGTATCTTTGGGAATGTTCTAGACCACTGAAACCCTTCTTTCCAGCTCTGCACAGTGGAAGATGTCCAAGCACATGTTTAGACCTGGGTTTTGTCAGAACTCCTCTCAGTTTGTGGCATCCACAGAGAGTGACCTAATTGCTACCAGACCCCTTCAAGGAGGCAGCCTCGGCTGCTCGCACGGAGAACTGAAAAACTTTCCAGAGCAGAGAAATCATCCCCAAGACCAGCTAAAGTTGTTTTCTGTCCCTGCCACTTCCAGATGAAGCGCTGCTAAGAAGAGGTTTCACTTTTTAAAAGGAAGCATGTTCTCAACATGGTTTTCATAAATGAAACCACATCACTCCTTCAAAAGACGACAAAGGAACTCGCACGCATGATTGATGAAATATCCAAACACTCTTACAGGGGGAAATGTAACAAACACCCGGGCAGATCATAAGCAACACGTCCCAGAACAAGGCCTGACAAACAGCACACAGCAGTAATTCACATTCAGAACCTGACGCTGAATATTTGCTTAATACATGTTTGTTTTAATTGGAAATAAAGGAAAGCTGGTGATGAGTCTTTAGGTACTGGTACAGACATTTTCAAGTGCCACACAAGCTGTGGCAGGCTAATTATTATTTGGTGTGAAGCGCAAGAGCTCCCTGGATGTGACTGTGGAGGAGGAGAGCCACGGCTTTGGTTACAAAACTCGTTTTGAGGAGACAGTCAGGTTTCAGCAGGGCTGTGCAGACTCCCTGTGGCTCACTGGCCTGTGTGTCACAGTCAGAGCTGTGAGCTGGTTTGTTCCCCGAGAGGGTGGGAGGCTGCCGATCTTAAAAATATAATTTTTGTTATTTGCAAAGGCAAAAATTGCTTTAGGCTCGCTGGACATGCCAAAGCCCTGATCAAAATCATGTCCCTTTCTACGGGGACAAAAACATATGTTCACATCATCCCAAAAAGAAACAAGGGGGCATGGGGGAGAATGGGGAGGGAATCTTTTTATCTTGGTTTAGCATGAAAATACCCTGCATGTCTGCCAGTTGTTTATCAGCTTTTCCAGATCAACAATATGTTCTTCCTTAAGGCCTTCCATTGAAGAGCTTTCTGTTAGTCTAACTTGTATTAAATAACCAAAACCAAATGGGGAACAGTCTCAGGCTCTGCACTTGTCACATGACACTGCTGTTTAAAGAGCTTTTTTGGTCACAGCAAGAGTATTCTGGAGAATCTAATTCATAAATTCTCACTGGTTTTGCTTTGAGATATTTCCCATGTGATCCTCTTTTTCTTTTTTTCCTGTGCCAGAGGAAGGAGCACAATTTTTCCTTGGGTCAGTCATCTCCACTTCTCTACTGGGTAGTTCTGCTGCTGGTCCCCTCTTTGGTCCCTTCTTTATATTGTGTGACCAAAAAAGGTGAATAAAAACCAAAAAAAAAACCATAACGGGGAATTTCACATCATGCCAAGAAAACCTGATCTTGAGAGAAGAAGCACCAGGGAGAGACAAATTAGAAACCTCTCTTCCAGCCCTGGACTCAGGGAAAACAGCTAAGCAAAGAAAAACAAAGTGTCCTTATCTTCTGAAAAACACACCTATCCTTCAGCTTCAGAAGATCTTCTGTGGACAAATACCATGAAGGAAAAGGTAGTGGTTTGCACAGGGAGAGGAGTGAATCAAAACAGGGTTTTAACAATCTCTCCTCTGTTCCAGTGAAGGCAGAAAGCAGCAAATACAAACACCCAGGATGTATCCCAGTCAGGGGTAGGACAGGAAAGCACACAGGATATCAGCTGGTGTGACTGTGATCACAGGGACTCTGCCAATCATTAACTCAGAGTATCAGGTGTTCCTTCCTGCCCAGGTGAGTTCTCACACTGCACTGTGGCAGGAATTTCCAGATGGATGAGCCCTAAATGGCCACAGGCACAGGAAGCCATCCATGCTGTTGAATTGATGCTGAGATGGAGCAGGATAAGGCTGTGAAGGGCTGGCATTTGAGTGACAACAGCAATCAGGACACTAAAAAGGAGAAAGCCATCAGTCTTCTCTGTTTCCCTCATCTTCCAGGTGGTCCCGAGCTTTAGGCATCTTTATAATTTAAGGGTCACTGGAATGTGTTCTTTGATACTCTCCATCCTTCTGGCAGGGGCTTCACCTGATAACAGGCACAGATAACAGGGGCAAAGAACCTCCAGCTCCTGCCAACACCTGCTCTGCTCAGGGAGGTGTCACAGCTCCAGGCAGGGCTGCTCCTGGGCACTGTCAGCACCTGCAGGGCTGAGCCCTGGCTCTCTGCTGTCAGCTACTGAAGTTTTATGTCCTGTGACCACTTCCAGGGTGCTGAACTTTGCTGGATGGGGATGGTTATTCACCAAACCTACCCCAGCATATTCTGAACAGCCAGCAGCCCAGCAGCCCAGCAACATTACACATCCTAAATTATTATAGATTATTTGTATGAGGTTTGAAACTGTCCTTAGTCCCCCTCAGGTGTTTTGCCAAAATGGTTAATTGATAAAAAAAGTTATCTGCAATATATCCTGACAAAAATGACTGGAAATTGATAGTGTTCAATTAATCTGAAAGAAACAAACCACGCTGAATTACAGCAAGTGAGGAAATTAGTTCATGTTTTGAGCTCCTTTTATCTTTATTACCAGAGTTGTGGCTTTTTTGTCCTTACAGATGTCTGTCAGCAGTGCTCCAACAGAGGGCTCTCCCTTGAATTTCAATTGAATATTCTCTTTCTTGAGAGAATTTGAAATGCATTATTTAAAAATAAATAGCCAAAGAAATATTTAGAGCCAGTGCAATTGAAATGAGCTCACATAAATTAAGAATGATGGAGAAACTTGTGTTTTAAAAAAAGATTTACTACCTGTCTTGGAAAATAGGTGGAAGCCAAAGGACCTGCAGTTCTTACTCTGCATTTCTCACTCCTCCTGCCTTCCCCAGTGCTTCTATGCCCAAGTATCTGCTAGCAGAGTGAAGAGCTTTTCTTTTTTGAGCCTTCTTCAGCTTTGAACTTGGCTCTCAGTCTGCTGGTAAGAATATGAGCATCATATGAGCACCTGTCCTACTTAGGACAGAAACTGTAGCAAGAGAAACTATGGGACAGTTCAAGATATTTAAAGGCATCACACTCAGTTATTTCTCCATCATTCCATCGGACATCAGCATGGAGGGGAAGTGTGAGCAGCCTCCATAAGGAGCAGGATGGATGGATGGACACTTCATAGCTCTGATTTCCAGCTGAAGTCACAGAGCAAAGAGTTAGAGTTACTGACATGATGTTTTCCAGCAGAGCAATAATCCAACTCCTTCAGCATCAGGTGTAGAGACAGTTTTCAGTCCTCATCAAGGGAACTGAGGGAAGGATAGAACAAATGGATATCAAATGGATATTTGCCCTCTGTCCCTGTACAAGGCTATGAAAAGAAGTGTCAGAGGATGAGCAATAAAGCTGTTGAACAACATCAGCAAAGGATGCCCAGTTTAGCAACATTCCTAACTCTAGAAGCTGCCTGAAATGCTCCAGAGAAATTATCTCCTCAATTCACAGGGGATGGACAGTGTGAGGACAGGGATTAGAGCCCTTCCAGACCTCCTGCACCTTTGCTCCCAGAGCACCTGAGTGCATGGAGGCAGCAGCTCCCAGCCTGCAGAGAGGGGTGGTGAGCAGCACAGGGCACATTGCACATCCCCTCCCTCCCAGCCCAGCCCAGAGATGCTCTTCTCTTACTCCAGGCAGTCACTGCTCTGGTGGACAGCTGATGGACACCCCCAAAAGTGCTGGATGGTGTCTGACATTCTGGCCTTCATTCCTGCAGCACTTCTGGGCAGATCATCAGCCTTATCTTTGAGCTTCCTGCCTCAAGTCACAGCCCTACTGTTATTCAAACACAGTTTTTTATTTGATTTAATTTCCTTGTTTTTGTTTAGCTTTGATAAAGGAAAGGAAATCTTTTCTAATCGGCTCAAAACAAGAGCATTGACTCCAGACCGAGTTCAATGAGCTATCAGGGGCAGCAGGATACTAATGGCTAATGCCAAAGTCTGAGAAAGAGTCATGGGAACAAAAGCCACTGGAGGGAGAACAGCTTGTCCTTTAAATCCATGCCGAGGAAGTGGGATGTGGAGAAAAGTTCTGAGTTGAAAAGCCACTGCAGGAGGGGCTGTGACAGAGCTTGAGCACGGAGCCAGGGAGAGCTGAGAGGGAAATCACAATGCAGTGAGCTTTGGGACATCACAGTGCAGTGAGCTTTGGGAAATCACAGTGCAAGGAGCTGAGCTTTTTGTGCAGGTGTGAAAATGTTTGTATCTGCACAAAACACACACACATGTGATAAATACATAAATACATCACATAATGTGATAAGGGTTGGTTTTGGGGGCCAGGCAAGGGTACTGGAAAGGAAGACTTACCTAGACAATCACAGCACATCAAGGAATTTAACACAAAGTATTTCTGGAGTTGGGAAAAGTCTCCATTATCTCCCCCAAGATGTAGTCACACATATTCTCAGGACACCAAACAACCCCTTAATGTTGGTTTGATTGCATCTCAAAGTAGAATTAAAAGGTTTGAGAAACTGAAAACATGAAGGGGCCAGTCCCAGCAATCTAGGTCAGCATCTAGAGTTTGAACGTGGCAGAGAATTGTGAATACCTTCAGACCTGACACACAGCCACATGACAGAGCCTCATCCACAAGGGTTTCCAGGAGCTTCAGAGAACTTTGGCTCACATCCCAGAATCCCTGCAATTGTCGGGCTAGCTAAGGACAGAAGTGCTCCTACAAGTGAACTGCATAAAGAGTAAGTCCAAGTCATAAAAGCATTGTGCTAGCAGTTGAGAAGGTTAGAATGCAAATGCAAGTGAAGAAACAGATTGAGGTCAAACAGTCACATCAGAATTACCACAGTGTGGTGCATTTACAGCTCCTTATCTCCAGCTGAGACAATTTTTTATGTAAGAACTCACATGAAAACCAAAGCTGCAGCCATCAGAACCCTTCTAATAATCACCAACCACACTTCCAGCCAGATTGCTTCCTTTCACAGTAATAGTTCTAACTCTCTTAGATCTTCCCAAGTAGATTTGGTCCCATTTTCTCACCTGCACTGATGTCTAATATTTGGGTCAGGTCTACCTTCTGACCTCCCCCATGCAAAATTCCCATTGCACTTTAACTGCATCATATCTGCCATTACAGAAACCCTGTTATGACATCCAGCTTTCAATGCAGTGCTAGTTACTTATTTACTAGCTCTGCAGGCCCAAAAATTCTTTGGCTCTTCCCACGGATTGCTAAGACTGTCAAGGGCATTATTTTTTTTTCCATTGGGGTGTTTTTTTCTCCATTGTTACTAATTCACATTAAGGGCCCTTGGTCATGCTCAGTCATGCTGTCTCTTTGATCAGCACCCAGGTCAAATAGCATGAGAACAGCCTTTCAGGAGATGTTTGGCTGTTCTTCCATCATCCCAAATGCTGGCTCTGCCAGCACTCTGGCCAGGGATTTCATTCCCTTTACTGTAATAGGTTCTTTACAGACTTCAAGCTCATCTTTATTAAATCTTCTCCACACATTTTCCCCTGCATTCTCCAAAAACCTATCCCAGGGCTTTGTTCGAGTTATTTAGTGAGCATTCTTCCATCTAAGTAGAGATCCAGCAACCTGAAGCTCTGCAGCTTGGCTTCTCTCACTCTTTTGGACCTAAAAGTTACCTGCAGAAAAAAATAACATCATTATCACTCTTAACAAGCCCAAGTCCTCTGAGGTGTTCAAACCCTTTAACTTCAACATAACCTGGAGTATTTACTGACTCCCAGAAAAGCATTCCCAAGATGACCTTAAGCTAACAACTGGGCTTTATTTCCTTCACATTTAAGCACTGTTTGGAGTTGGGTTTTTTATTTGCAGTACCTTCTGGTCTACAGCTCTCTTCTGAGCTGTATTTCTTCTCTCTCATGACAGTTAACTCACCACAATGGTCAAAAAGGAAATGTAAACCATTCAAATTCACACCATTCTGAGAATCTCACAATGAGTGTATTAATCCCACCCAGTCATATGAAAAGTTACAGAAATGATACTTAAGCCTCTCTCTGACTTAACCCTTCACTGAGGTCAAACAGAGCAGAATGTGCAATGTTTGCCATTGCAATCAATTCATATTTGCACCTTTCTAATTCATTTTTCAAGCTGTGCCAGACCCTTTTTCTGCTGGAAGTCAGTTTGTGGCAAGTACACAAGATTTCTTATAACTCCCTAAAAGCTAGAGAGCAAACATACACACACATATGTATATATATATATATATATATATATATATATATATATATATATGTATAGATAGATAGATAGAAAGAAAGATATATAGATATAGATAGATATATAGATATATAGATATATAGATATATAGATATATAGATATAGATATAGATATAGATATAGATATAGATATATGTAAATATTTCTATATATCCTGCTCACTTATTTTTTTAATATGGGATTTTATAATACAGAATTCCTGTTCTTTCCTGAGCCCTTAATGGATGAAGTCTCTCCTCCCTGTGAACAAAACCAGGGTTTTTTTTATAAAGCAGTTTGGGTACATTAGGCTGTACAAAGAAGGGAAAATACTGCAACATTTCTTCCATTCTGGTTTCTCTCTTCTAGAGAATTGGGCATATTCACTTGGAAGTTATTCAAGCTTCCAAACCAAATCAGTTTCAAAAGCCTTTGAGTCTGTGTAGGCCCTCCTGTTTTCAATAATGCAGCAGGAACACTATCAGCCCCTGGTGCTTTATTGGTCCTGAGAATTGTAATTGTCTCTCAAAGCTCCTCAAAATGTGGTATTTCTACAAAACAGCTGAGCTCTCTGGATTACAGCCAGTGTCTCTTTTTTCCACCTCACTGTTGAAGAGATCACAGTATTTTCTCCATTTCTTTAGTCACACTGTAATTTCCACTTTCATCCTCAGTCCTGCTCACTCATGGCTACTCTTGTAAAGTGCATTCACATTATTAATCCCTCTCTTCTCCCCTGTCATCTCTAGTGTGTTTTATTATCTGATGTGTCGTTTAATTCATCTTCCACTTGTAATTCTCAGCATAAGGTGCCTCATTCTGAGACAAACAATTGTCTCTGCAACAGCCCTCTCAGCCTCTACACACAAAGTTTCAGCTGCAAGTTCCCCCTCTGTGTTTCTAAAAAAAAAAAATCTCTCATTCATTATCAACAGGTTTCTAAAACCTCAGACCTGATCTCAGGTAGGATCTGGGGTTTCTGGATATGTCAATTATTTTGTCTTGTCTGATGGGCTCACAAATTTTGTTGTTTGCTTCTTTGAGGTCATACACTCAGCAACAGCCTCAAGACTCTTTGGATGTCACCTTGTCCTTTGAGTAATAAAAATGCCAGACTGATTGACATCAGCTCCTTTTAATCTTACAAGTGTTCTACTGCTCTTCACAGCTGTTAGATATTGCAGAACTAACTCATCTCCAGTATTAACAACATTAGAAGAACACCCAGAATTCTTTCAAATTCTGCATGGGATGCAGCTTTAATTTCATCAGAAGGCAATTATTACTAATGTAACTTCATACAAATCATTATGAGCAAAACAAACTGTGTGTTGTCCTTCTATTGTGGAAAAAATTAAAAAGATATATTCACTGATAGCTTCAAAACCAAAAACTTCTGAATCCTGTCCCTCATCACAAAAACTTTACCCATTTCATGCCTTTGAGTCTTTTCAACTCAGTATATTTCTGAAGAGAATTTTGTACTCTGGCTTTTTGCAATGACAGGATGCTGTGGAGGTCCAGTCCTTTGTCTTAACTCTTTTTTCCCATATTATAAAAATAACTTGGAGATACTAATTTTTCAAACCATTAAGGCAATGTGGGAGACTTACTAATTTCATATAATTTAGAAACTTTCTGGCCCCATCAGTTCAAAAGTTTCATTTTAAAATCCCTGTTCAAAATCCCTGAGGTCCTCTACCCATAGAACTGACCTGCTGGGCATTTGTTTGTTTGAAGGGTTTTTCCCAGTGTTTAACTGAGCTTTATTTGTCCTTTGTCCTACAAAATATCTGACTGAAGGAACACTCCTAGCCCCATCTCTCCTACCAACATTGTTCTTGCAGTCACAAAAGCACCTTCCAGAACATCACAGATATGGAATGAATCTTTAAGGATTTTGGTGCCAAGTGTTTGTGAAAGCCAACCTGGATATAGTCTGGGATGCCAAGTGTTTGAGCCAAGGTTCACAGGATGTTTGAAAGTGACATAGTCTGGACCAAGAAAGTGACAACCTTGATCCAAAGGTACTTCCACATCATTCTCCTTGGATGCCAGAAACACACCAAGATTCCTTTATTCTCCCTCAGTGGAAAAGGCAGAGGTCTGCAGGAGTATCCCACAAGGAAGAGAGGGATGTTCCAGAACACTTTATACATTGCTATATTTTATACATTTCTATATTATATATATATATATATATCTGCAATGAACAAGCAGTGCCTGCCTGTAGCACTGTGCTCAGCTGAATGCAGGCCCACCAGCTCCTTTCAGTATCATAACAGATCCTTTAATGTTCACTGCTGAAGAAGCTGTTTCTGTTTCACAGGACAAATTCCTACAGTTTCAGAGACAGGAGATTAATCCTGGCATTGAGAAGTTCAAAACATTAGTTTTCAACCTGCCCATTATCTTAGCATGATCATGTTTTGACCAATGGAAAACATATGAAATCCTACAGTTTATTTCCTCTTCTTTATAGGATTATTATTTTTTTTGCTGTCCTGGTGCTTCAAATGAGACAATTTCTGTGAACTTTGTTTGGAAAAAGACACCACGTGCTTACACATCCCAGGAGTCCAAATTGTTCTGATGCTACACTTGATGTTCTTCATTAAAAACAGCTGCACACAAATGTAAGGGATTAACATCTTTGTTCCTTAATTATTTGATCAATATCTATGTATAGCTGAGATTATTTACGTGGGGGAAAGTCAATAACTTTTTTAAATTATAAAAATGCTTTTAGGACTAAATTCGTGTAAGCAGAGACGCTCACAAACTAGTTTGAATAACTTCTGTTTATAGTTGGTGGCACCTCTTTTTTCCTGAGTTTTGGGAAAGCAGCACTTACTGCAAGAGGACAGTGCACTCAAAATGTTCAAAACATTTTAAAAATACATCTCTCTATTCCTTATAAGTTCCTTTTGCTGAGGAAAAGCTCGAGAACAGAGATTTTCAATTGTGCATTGAAAATGCACAGTTTTCACCTAAAAAAGACAGGGCAAGACCCCTTGAATACTTCCTCTCTTTTCACCAAGATATGAAGCAGGATTATGATCCGACCTCTCTGTACAAAAACAATGGAAATGGAGCAATTCCTTGCTCTCCTCCAGAAAGGCAGCCCTGGATCCCAGCAGAGCCAGGGGGTAAGGCACGGTGATCTCATCGCCTGAGCTGTGCTGACACTTTCCCTGCCAAGATCAATCCTCTGCAAAGGGACTTCCTGCCCAGATAAGGGTGGAGAAGCCCACTGAGGGTGTTGTTATTCCAAAGTCTCACTGGTGAAACACATGGATGCTGGACAACTCCCGGAGACCAGCTCAAGAGCAGGAGGAAGCTGCAGAGGGAACGCTTCGGGACCGGCACCTCGAGGTTTTGTCCTGAGCCCATGAAACAAATTCACATTTTTCTCTCTTCTCAAAGAACTTTTTCCCTCACAAACCCATTTCTCTGGAACATGATGAGAGCTTCTAGGAATAGTCTTGGGCAAGATAGGCCATGAAAAATTATGAAATAATTATTGAGTTCATAGTGTGGGGACAATCTTTCCAAATATATATTTTTAAGGGTGCCAGAGCAGGGCTGTATAATGAAAAATTAACTTATAAAAGTGCCATTCAACAGGTTGTGATCAATGTTAAGTACTTGACAAAGACAGAACTGAAATTCTCTGGATGCTTTGTGCCTACAACTAGTCGTTTTCTTTAAAAGTTGTTTTTGTTTAGAAGAGTAGTCAGGAGCAAAAGGGAGGCTGAGAAAAGTTGCAGTAATTGCTTGAATGGAGAAGTGTTTTTTCTTCTAGAAAGATCCCAAACAACATTTTCACTAAGAATTGTAGTGTCTATTAAAAGTTTAACAGGACTTTAGACAGCAATTCCAACGCCTATACAATTCCAATGCCTACACAATTTGCAATTACAAATACCTGTAGAGGTTCACCATCTGCCTAGATTTGAGGGATTCTGGGACACTTCCTGCCCTTCTCAAGTTTTCATCCCCAAACTTGCTAAGGATGGCTTTGTCCTACCCAAAGCCCTTTCTCTGTTCAGCCCTCCAGCCTCCATTTGCTCCTGCAAGCATCATTTTCCTGTTAGAAATGATGTTTTTATTCCTCTCCTATCACGCTGAGCAGTGGGGGATTCTCCTCCTCCAGCAGCTGGAGTGCAAGGCCTCTTGCCCTGTGGGGATTTGGCAAACCAGCTGCAAGCTCAGTGGAGCAGGGAGTGAGATCTGCAGAGAGGATGTCTTGGCTGTAATCGCCCACAGATCGCTCCATTCCTGCAGAACTAAAACCAGGCCACTGTTTTGCTTTTTGAGAGACAATAGGTCTCTTTCTCCCCTCCTCCCAAACAGGCCAGGCACAATAGCTCCAAAATGAAAACCTTTTGTGAGTGCATATTATTTGGTTTCAAGCTGCCTGGAGTACAATGATGATTTTTTCAGCTCCTTGCAGCAGCTGCCAGCATTTCTGTGCAAGGAGATGGGAGCACTAAATATCTTTGTCTTTGTTATTTGCTATTATTTTTAATTTTTTTTTTTTTTTTTAAACTTTCAAAAGGCTGTTTAGGAAATTGCTGCCAGCCCTCCTGGTAACCCCAATGCATTTTCCTTATGGAAGGAAGTTCAGCAAGGAAAGGCACCACTTAGATTTAGGGAACACTGACCTACTCTGTACTACAACAGAAACTTGCAAAGCCTGGGGAGAACTCTGGAGAGAAAATGAGAAGTGGGGAAAAAAACCTCTCAGAAACAATAGAAAAACTCCTCTCAGACTCATACAAGAAATGTTGTTATTCAGAAGAGAGTAAAACTCACAATAGATTTGTCTTCCTCTCAGCCTTTTCCCCCATCTCAGTCCTTTTCTGGACCTGCCTGGAACTCACCTTTCATGCATTCCTTGGCTGGGGCTGTAGCCAAGTGTGAGTAAGCACTAATGCAGCTCCAGGTATCTGGCTACAGAAGTGGTTCTGCAAGGTTTAAATTCCTTTTTTTGGGCTAAGGGGAGCAGTGTCAGGCCTCTTTTGACATCTTCAGTAAGGAAAAAATAAAACACAGTTTTATTTCGCTGTTGTTTATTTTTACTTAGGTTTTTTTTTTTTACATTGTGCCACATTTCCACAGAGATTTTTCTAATAACTGAATCACTTCCCTCCCAGACAGAACACAGCAGAGCAGGGACCTCACTGGCTAACTTTCCTGCCACACCAGGTGTGATTTTGGTTTCTGGCACAAGAATCCTTTATTAAAGAATAGACACCTGCCCTACAGGTTGCTGACCACTGGACCAAGGGCTACCACAAACCATTTCTGCAAAGGATGAATAAGAATCCCTCAGTATTCAATACTTTTGAACAACTTGTCTCACTTGACTACCAAAAAAGCTTTACAGCAAAACTAAGGCCATGCTTACAGCAGGGAATAGAGATCAGAATTCTGCCTTGAGGCGAGGCTGACCCAGGCTGGTGATGGAGTTCACCTCTAGAAAACACACAGCTGTGCTTTCTTGGCACTCATGTTTATGGTCTGCCCTGCAAATGTGGTTTATAAACCTGTTGCCTCCATTTGGTGTATGAAAGTGAAGGAGAGCTGGTTCATTCTGGGGAAGGGAAGAAGACACTTGCAAAGGAGTTTTAATTCTAGGTTTGCCCTGCTTGGAGAGGAAAAAGGAGAGAATGCAAACCCAGAGTGTTGCAATGCCCCATCTTTCACAGCCAGGATGGGATCTGAGTGTGTTCTGCCCCAGGGCACTGCAGCCAAACTCCCCCAGCCTTGTCAGGTCCCAGGCTGAGGTGGATTTTGGCCCAAGCCCATCCCCAGCAGCCATTCCCAGCACTGGCAAGGAAGGGAGCAGGGCTGCCACCATCCACTGTCACAGCCTCAGCCAGGGGCCTCCTGCCTTGTGATTGCTGATTTCAGTTCCTTTCTCTGATTTACAGTTTCCTGATTTGCAGGTTGTTAAAATACTTGTAAAAAACACTGGTCTGGAAAATGTTCCTGAATAATTACGTTGATGACTAAAAATCAGACTGAAAGGGCTTTAATTCATGGCAGCTTATGCAATAAGGGAGATTCAGGGAGAGCTTTTATTCTCTGCTCCTATTTTTAATCTTTCATTCATGTTTATATCCTGCACTACAGACCCCAGAGTGAGTTTATATGGCTAAACTCTCATTCTACAGTCAGGAGCTATTTCATTCTCTGGAAAAGCTCTCTCAGGCAAGTAACTTTTTCTGTCTGAAGGTTTGTGCTGTGTTTACGTCCTAGAGGGCTTGTGAGGAATTAGAGTATTTTTCCCTTTGGAAGGGGATTGTGGGAATTGAAAGGTTGGTGTTTAAATAGGGAATCTAAGCAGCAGTGAGAAAGAGAGGGGAAATTTATAAATAAATGTCACCACTGAGGCTGTGCTCAGGCATTTGTGCAGCACAGCCTGACACATCCTGGGTGTGCAAATGTGCAAGGCCCAGCCAGGAACACTTTGTGCTTTACCTGTGGTGCTGAGAGGGTGAGATCTGTTGCCATTAATGTCTGGGCCTGCAATGGTGTCATCTCAAGTTTCCTATTTAACCAATCCCAGCTGTGTGAAATTCTTCCGGCAGCAGAGCTGGAAGTTGGAATTAACCATCCCAAAATGTATGACTGATTGGCTCCATTGGAAGGTCTGGTTAGGACCATTCTGACATGTCTTCTGCTGGAAAATGTCTTTGTTAAAGCTCTTCAGAAATGCATCTGTTACTTAATACCAAGACAACTCAGAATATCCTGAATGAAGCCTGGCCAGGAGGGAAGATGGGCTTTCCCACATCCCAGGGGAATAAGTTCAGGCTATTGTGAGCTGGTTCTGGTTTTGTAATAACTCCCAGCAGGGGAAAAGCTTGAGATTCACAATTTTTTGCCAATGAGATAAACGTTCTCTGCTCAACTCTGTTTGCAAGACTTGCATTATTTAAAGGCCTCAAACAAGTTGACACCAGAGCATGACTACATTCAAACAAACTTCTTAGGTGGGAAGGAGCAGTTTCTGCATGAAGGGAATGTGGACCACAGGAGTTTGCCCATGAGGTGCAGTAACAATCTCCGTGCAGCTTTGCAGGCCAAGGCTGTTCCTGAGCTCCCAAAAAGTACACAAGGTGCCAGAGGCTCAGGTGGGAGTTCACTCACTTGGAGAGAAAAAGAACTTCTGGAAGCCTTGCTGATACTGAATTCCATAAAGTTTGGAGCTTGCTTAGCAGCTTAATGTATTAACAGAAGCATTAAAACAAAAATGCCTTGGTTAGATGGTGGAGGTGCCTGGTCTGCCAAGAGGCAGCTCTGAGGGAGGTGAGCTGATTTCAGCTGAAACCAATTACCTGGATGAGTGAAGCAAGGAGAGCTGTGCAAACACTTTCTCCTGGTGTATTGGAAAGTTAGGTGTGCCCAACATCTGCTTTTGTCAGGACAGAGCTAAATGACATGACCTGCTATGACTTGCCAGTCTCCTCTTTGTAGGATGGAGCATCCTCCTTGTCCTGCTCCCAGGAAAAGTTTGTCAGGCAAAATTTGCTTTGTTCCATCCTTCTACATCTGTTGATCCTTCTACATCTCATCACACCTTCTTGTGCACAAAAAGGACCTGCTAGAATCTTGTGTTAGCCATCAGGAAAATGGCACATGGGAGGAATGTCCTTCCTTGCTGAGAAAAAAACATTTCATCTACTAGAGATGAAAGAAGAATCAACACCTTGATCAAAAGTTTTCAATGAATTTTAGAAGGTAAGACAGTAAAATGGTGGAAGGTGACCTGGATTTGAGAATGGAGAAAGGATGTTTTAGGAACTGGCATATCATGGCCTTGTGATTTTTATGGCTGCAGAGTGGAAGAGAAGAGCAACAGCTTACCATTAACTCAAGGTGAATTTGCAAATTAGATGCCCATATTTCCAAGGGACAGGCATGTAACATGTGATATTTGTAGTGCCAAATAAACTGATCTGCTCAAACACTCTCAGATCAGCAAACTCTGCCCTCTCCTTTAGCAACTTCCACAGCAGCATGCTGTTTAACTTCAATTATCTCCTTGTGTCAGTTTAATTTACAGTTTCCTCCTTGTGTGAAAGGCTGAGAATATGGAACCAGACAGTTTTAGGATGGAGGTGAGGGTCTTGCCAGTGGAGAAGTTTACTCCAGTCTACCACAATTTTTGCCACTTATATCCCTTAAGGGAGCCCTTAAGGAACTCCCAAGGATACAGCACAGATGGAGGGAGAGAGTTTTTAAAAGCCATTTCCACTTAGCTAATAACGTGTGTGAATATTGGATTTTATTATTTCCTCTTTGATTTTATGACCATTGCAGATTATTCAAAAAGCAAACTGAAAAAGCCATTTCTTGCCTGGGTTTGTTTTGTTTTTTAAACCTGCTACACTTTAAAGCATCATGAAGAGTTCCAGATCATACTCATAACAACAAGAATGCTTTATGAATTAAAATAACTTGACTGCAAGTCTGAACACCACTATAAATGGAGGGCTGGGAGTCCATGTGGAGCTGTAAGGTTCAAGAACTCAGTGAAATTTTGCTGAAGCTCCAGAAGCACCTCAAGGGTCTGCCAGCTTTGCTGTGGCTGCCTGCTCTCTCCAAATGAGCTTCCCCAACTGGACTGGTGATCTCCTGATAAAAAGATATCAGGGTAATATCTTCCTGATACTTTGGGTCTTGCTGGAAAACAGATGTTCTTGGGGAACCTGACAGTCTCACTTTGAGCACTGGCAGGAGATAGATATTGGAGAACACAGAAATAAGAAACCTTTTTTTTTTTTTTTAGTTTTTAATTGCACCTGATCATTCTCAAGCCATGATGCTGGGGACTAAGATTGGGGCAGGGATCCAAACTGCCTCTTCCGCCTTAAATCCATTCTCCTGTTCCCACATGCACCTTAAGGTGAGCATTAATTCTGATGTTTCAGTTTTAAATCTCAATTCCCTTGCTTAGGGTCTGGGCCAAACATTTCCTGGGGGAGAGACAGGCACAGAGGATGAGAACCTTTCTTCCAGGGAACTTGTTTCCAGTAAATGTGTGATGAAATTACAGATGATACTGAGTGGTTCTGGCTGTTTTGTCCAAGACACCAGCTAATTAAGCTGCAATGTGTCCCCACCTTGACCAAGTACGTTTCTTTTTTGTACAGCAAACTTCACTAGATGCTGCCAAAGTGCAGGTGGCACCATGACCTAAAATTGCTGCCTACATCACCTGCATTTCAGACAGCCATTTCTTCAGGTCACAGACTAGGTCTAGTTAAGTCACCATTTTTCTTCCCTGGTGGCTCTCCAGTTTAATTTAAGCCAAAGGGTTTCAGATCAAAATTTATTTTAGATATTTAAGTGTTTTCCCCCCTGCCATGCTCCTCCAAACAACCCTACTGAGCTTTTCCACCCAGAGGCAATTGCACTTGGCTTTTTACGTGATGTTTGACAATTTAAAATGCACCTTTTGTGCTGATTTTCCAGCACAGTGGCTGCTAAGCCAGCTTTTTGTGACTTCAAGCATCATCTTATCAAGGAAGGAAAAAAAAAAAGACAGTTAAGTACACATATCATAGTAACTTCATTTAGTTGTAATTTGAGTGACTGTGAAACTGCCAATCAAACAGATTACACCTGTTCAAGGTTAGAAAATATTTTTTTAAAAGGCTGTTCTTAAAACATGATGCTTCTGCACCTGAAAGAAGTGTTAACCCATAGGTGTTCCCATCTCTGCCCCTGACCACTTCAGTATGAGCTGAACACACAACCCAAACAAGGATTGGATTTGCCAGCCAGGTAATGGCAGTAAAATTCTGAAGTAAAAGTACTTCCAATGTGTCAGGCCACTCCTGCAATGGGAATTATGCATAAATCATGGCAGTGCTCTGTGTCAAATAAAAGCCAAACTAAGTAGTAAGAGACTTAAATAAGGCTACTGGCTTGCTTCAAATTATTCCAAATTAAGTCATTTTTGAACTTAAAACCTTTGGCTTAAAATAAACCAGAGAGCCATCAGGGAAGAAAAACTTGAGTGCCATGAAAAGTGAGCTCTGAGTTCATGGATATGATTCATATTCCCCTTTTCCTTTCCATCCATTCAGGGGAGCAGCCAAATGCATCTCTTACCTGGCCTCTCTTTATCCTGAAACTCAGAGTAATGGGAGGAACAGAGGAGCTGAAGTGGCAGGATGTTTGTGGAAGGATCTGCTGTGAGTGCCCTGTGAAAATATATACATATATATATATATATATATATATATATATATATATATATATATATATATATATATATATATATATATAAATTTATATATATATATACACATATATGAATATATATAAATTATATATATTTATACAGGTATAATGTAGTGATGGAGAACCTGGGCTTGAACAATATTTCTGGGTGGTATTACTGTGGGATTTGCACAAAATCACATCTCTCCATTTCTTCTAAGCTGGGGATGGAGAGATCCCTCACACACACACCCACATAACCCTGCCAGGGTATGGCACCAACATCTGAAGCCCCCATGACTGCAATTCCTGTTGTTGATGCTCACTTTCATCACATCTAATATTTGCTCTGAGCTGACTGCTCCTGAGAACATCACTCTTCACAACGTGCAGGGATATTAATCTTCCAAAGAGGAATTCAAAGGGCAGAGTGGACCCTTCGGGCTAACACCGGGGAGGTGATGCCCTGTCTGTTTTTAATTAGAGCCAGCTTGTTTAATGAGGTAATGTTCTGTTGGGCTGGGTTATCTCCTGGAAGAGGGGGCAGCAGGCAAGCTGCTGGGGAGGGACACTTGAAAACCATCCCAGGCAGGCTGTTTAATGTTAGCACCATCATTCATCACCCGGGCTCTTTGGAGAGCCTGACAGGCAGAGCACGTCCTGTGGGGACTCCATCAGCCTCTGGCCTGCTGCTGAATGCAATTTAGCCAGATGTATCAAAGCAGCAGGCAGGACCCTGCTATTTGGACAGCATTTACAGCATCCTGGGCAAACAGTCAGGAAATGTTCAATAATGTGCCTTGCACAAGTGTGGCAAGAAGCAGATTCTTGGAGTGAGGGGTTGCCAAGAGAAATCCTGGCAGTGCCTCGCTCCAGCTTTTAGTCACATGCTGGTTTGGTTGTTATTGTTTTTGTGAGGGCTCTCTCAGCCTGAGGTTTTCCAAAGGCTGGATTTAAGGTGTCTTGAACACGCCCACCTGGTTGCTGATCAAGAGGAGGAATGTGAGCAGCAGGATCCCTGGAGGGCTCCTGGATCTGGGCAGGGCAGAGCTGGGCTCTGCAGCAGCCCAAGCACTCTGCTCCCCAGGCAAAAGGGATCAGGAGTGTTTGGGCAATCACAGAGCAAATACAGTACAGACAGGGAATTTAGTGGGGCCTCTGGCTGCATCTCCAGGCTGCAGAATCCAGCCTGGTGTGCTGACAGCCTCTGTTTTGGACTCCAAGAGGGGTTCTGCGGGTATAGTTCAAGTACACCCAACTGTTTAGCACTGAAATAATAATAATTCCCAAATTTTGCCATATGGGCCTAAAACTTGAATATACCCACAGACCTGGAATACTGTGTCTGTGAGATCTCTCCATCAGCTACACAGCTGGAGGACTGCTCCCTCAGGAGAGCAGAGCCTGCAGCAGTGACAGCAGGGGAAAATGGGTTTCTGCTCTCTCTGCTCCACGTCCTGCTGCCCAGGCAGGTGGCCACTGCCACCAGCTGCCAGAGAAACCCTTGCCATGATTCCTGTGGGTGCTGAAAGCAGCTGGGGTTTGTGGCACTGGTGGTTTGCTATTTAAGTCTACAGCTGCTTTGCCAGCAAAGGAAGAGAAGAGCATGGTTACTGCACTGCCCCACAGGCTGCTGGCAGAAGATGTTTAACTTCTAGAGGGGGAAAAGTTCCAGTGGGCCTGGAAAAGGAATAGTTGGGATGTGTATTTTCAGCCTTAAAGCCAAAGCCTCATTAAATTCCCAACGTAGAAGAAAAGCTGTCCCTCGCACCTATTATTATTATTATTATTATTATTATTATTATTATTATTATTATTATTATTATTATTATTATTATTATTACTACTACTATTACTATTATTGTTATTATTATAGCTCTACCCAAAACCACTCTTCTGAAGAGATCTCTCCCCCTTCTCTCAGGAGCCAGAACTGCAGCTGGGGTGAGGGACAGACACACAACCCAGACACCTCCCCATGTGCTGTGGTGTCAGCTTCACCTGTGAATTCAGCTTTGGCTCGGGGCTGGTGCATAAAGATGTAAAATCCATCTGGGCCTTGCAGTCTTGGAAAGCTCTTTGATGGTGTTTCCAGCAACAGAAATGTAGCATGTGCAGAGCCTCGCATCCTGTTGCTAATAATTCTGCTTTTACACCACTCTGCTACACTTATTAACTTTCATTTACATATTTTTCCAATAATCTTTTAAACAAGTGACTAGATGACCATAAATCCTGGGGAGTGAGGAGTGCAGGGTATGTTGGAGGAACAAGTGCTTGGGGCTCAGTTTAACCCTTCAGTGCCCACTAGAAAAGCCAGGGCCAGAGCAGCAGTGTCCTGCCATGTGCCCAGCAGAGAAGGTTGGCAGGGAAGGGTAAGTGCTTCAAAAGGAACAGAATTTCTTCTTGTGCTATCCCAAAAGAAAATATAAAATCTGGTGCTGCTGCCAAGCCCCAAAATGCAAATTAGTGCAGAATAGGGAATTTGAAATGTTTTGTTAGCAAGTACACGCTGTGGTTCTGCATCCATGTCCAGCTGTTGATGAAATCCCATCCTGGATTTAGCAAGCAGGTTCACTAAACCAAAAAGCCTTCCCTATTTGACGATTTATGATGAGGCAGAGGAAGTCTGGTGTGGCTTTTTAAGGCAGGAGAGAATAGGGATAGCTGAGTGGAGTGTGTCAAAGAACAGCACTATCCAGAGCCACAGACTCCTATGACAAAATAGGGCATTATTGGGGTGGGAGGGTACCAACCCTGAATTGATAGGTTTGAGTTCTTCCCTCTACCACCCCTGGAATTCAGCCTCCTCACTGAGAGAATCAGTGACAGCTTGAAAGGCTGTCCAATATATATTATTAATTTTTTATACAAATACACACATAGTTGTTTCCAATTACCCAGGAATAACTGTTTCCTCGACTGAGCCAGCTGCATAGATGGCTGAACAATCTGTCTGTTCAAACATACTTCAGTCAACTTTCTCTAGCTGATTTGGCAAGGACTTTTTTCTTCCTACGACTGAATCTCCTCCAGTAACAACTTACACAGCCTTTTGACTCTGGGTCATGGCTGCAGGACACTGAATCCTTTCATTTGTCTCTCTGCAAGTCGTGATGGGAAAGCCAAAGCACTGCCATGCCCCTGGCTGAGAAAGTTTCATTCTCTGTGCCACACATCCAGGTGTCAGCTGATTTTACTCCACAAAGCAGGATGGATTGTCTCTAAAACAGGGATTTGGACTGGCACTCAGAGGTTCCAGCCCTTTTTGTATCCATCACCCATTTTTGCATCTGCATGTAAGGCAGTAACTTCTCCCCCCAACAGGTTTCTGCAAGGGATGGTATCCTGCTATGACTGGAGGGATCAGTGTAATGGTGAGCCTCAGGGGGAAGAAATCTCTTTCCAGGCAACCAAGAAAAATCTGGAAAAAGATCTGCCAGCACCAGCCAGGGTGAGCAGGAGGGGACAGTCATCAGACTGTTCCCGCTCTCCCAGTCCCACCCTCTTGAGACAGTTCTACTCAGGCTGTGGTTGTAAAGGCTATGAAAACTTCCAGGCAGGTTACAGCACATGCACTTTACTTCTGCAAATTTACCCTGCTCTCTCTACAACCTCAGCTTGGAATGACAACCATCCATAAATATTTCACATGCCCCAGCTGAGAGGCTAGAAGAGAATGTGGCCTTGATTAGCAACTGTTAATCAATTTCCCTTTCCATTAAATCTTGTTGTTCCAAATACAGAGTGAGACCACTCAGTTTGTAATGCTCCCAAACCTCATGTTGCTGCTTGGCATGAGGAAACCAAACCCAGCCTCCAAGGCTGTCATCCTGGGAGCTTCCCCAACAGTGAAATGCTGTTCTGACAAAACCAGCACTTTTCTGCAGCCATTTCCCTGATGGCTTAGGGCAACATGCTGGGACTGAGTTTGATAAGGGCCCCTGATCTTAGTAATGCAGCTTGATCTGCAAAAGCTGGGATTCAGCCCTACCTAATCACATCAGGTTCCTTTGCCTTTGCCAATCCATTGTGTTGCTGCAGGCTTCAAAGATTTTGGTGGCATGATGACATCTTCAGACCTACCTTTCTGTAGTTCCAAAATTCCCATCCAATCCCATGTGCCAAAGCATATCATATTATTTTAATTGCCAGCTCACTGCTTTAGGGGCACCTTCCTTCAGAACTTCTGCTCTGCTTGTAATGATGAGATCCCTTGCAGATGCAGTTAATCAAAAAGATTACAATCACTCCAGAAACACCTGCATTGGAAATAAGTCTGGCTTTTATTACTATGAATTCCTACTGCTGACAAGCCCTGGGAGGAGAGAATGGGGGAAAACCCGAGATCCCTCTGCACAGCTGGAATATAAATGTGAAATTTTCTTTCCATTTATTTTTTCTTCTGTAAATGGTTTAGCTGCTATTGATCAAGATTACCACCAAATAAAAATCAGAATCTACTAGCTTGTGGTGTTTTGTGTAACACACCCATAAAACAAATTTATGCCTTCACCACTGGAACAGGCCCTACTTTTTGCTAAGATATGTACAGAACTGGAAATAGTGTTCGTTGTCAGGGCTCAGCAAACAGACATTCAGGAGCAGGAAGGATCCTGTGTTGGGATTCCATATTGCATATGGAAGACAAAATTCTTTAGTTGTGCCCACAGCCTGCATCCTCTTTACTCTCATGAAATTAGGGATAAATATAAAAGAGCTCATTAATTGTAATGGGTAGGTACAACAGGAAGCAGAGAATTCAGAACTATTAAGGGAGCAGAACAAAGATGTGTAATTCACTGCAGGACAAAAAGGCATTCTTAAAACTGTTGCAAACTCTTCAATTAATATCCCTATTACTGTGAATCTCTTCCCTCTAACTGCTGGGTAGGTGCCAGCACAGATTTTCTGAGAAATATGAAGTTTTTAACCTTTACCCCAAAGTGGTAAAGGTGACACATTATTTCAAAATTCCAAGGTTCAGATAATCAAAGATCTGGGGATCCTGAAAACTGGCAAAACAAGAAATAAAATGCCATTCCTTATAGGAGGTGGAAGGACATCCATGTCCACCAAGGACAGAATGGCAACAGTCTAAGAAACATCTCAAGGCACATTTATTAAGGAATGCTAATTTATTGAATTCTGCAATAGTCCCAGGCTCAGGACACAGAACTTTTTAAAAATTAAAATTTCCATTAAAAAGCTGTAGAGGATGTTCACAATTTTTCTAGTTTTTTTTAAAGTAGCTGCTAGGTGCTTCTTCTACAGTGATCTACTAGCAGAGGAAAAAGAAAAATCAAAGTGTCCCCTGAATCAGGTCTGAATTCTCACTGCATACAGAGCCAGTATGAAATGGTTTGAATCCACAGCATCCTGCTCTCTCTCACTGGATAACAGCTCAAACCCAACAAATGCTCAAAGGAATGATTTAGTGGGGATAGTCTGTCCCACTGCTTCTGCAAGAGCTACAGGAAAGAATCTCTAACACAAAATCAGAAAATGTAGCCCCTTTACTGGCTCTCAATAATATTTTTTTTCACCCTCTATAGGTTCTTAGCTTAGCTACCTTTTCAGTTTCATAAACCATCAGAGGCTGTGCTGGCAGTCACTGACTGGTTTTCAATGGATGCATTTGCCATGAATTTGCCATGTAACTTCATTTAAATAGCCTGGAATTGGTAGTAGACAACTAAGAAAAGTAATGGCCCTATCAGAGAAGATGCTCCATTAAGAGCAAGGTGACACTTCATATTTTGAGCAGAAGAAATAGTTAGGGCCAGATCCAGCAAACCACTTAGCTACCTACAGTTCAAGCTGGATGTGTTAGAGAGTCCAAGAAGACAAGACACAAACTCTGTGTAAGCTGACAGTTTCTGAAATTTGCAATAAAGACACACAAAATAAAATATGCATAGAGTTTTAAAAGAGTTTTCAGTTTTGGAAAACAAGGGAATGCCTTCTGTGACAGGAGTAATGTTCCTTCTGGTGCTGGCAGCTTCAGGAGAGCTGAAGAATCCCAACCCTTTCCCTCATCCTAAGCTGTCTTCCAGTATGAAATTGGAAAAGATGAAGCAGAAGGGCTACAGGAGGATTAAAGGAGGTTTAACCCTGGTCAAAAGAAGGTTTAAAGTGTATCTCTCCCACCTCATCAGGTTTTACCCTTGTGGTCTGCTCCAGAGGAGCTGTCCCTGCTGTGCCCCCCTGGCTGCCTTCAGGAACAGCCTGGCCAAAGGAGCAGAGCAGCTCCAGGGCACTCCGGGACACTTTGGGCTGGGGAAATCCAGCCTGCAGGAACCCCCAGAAATCTGAAGTAACAAGAAGGGAAATACTTCAAGCATCCTTTCCTCTCTGCCATTTCTCCTGGCAGCCTCTCAGAGCTGAGGTCAGTGCTGGGGCTGAGTGACCAACTCTTCGCTCAGCCATAACTCAGTGTCCCACACACGTTAGAAATGGCAACACAGGGGTGACCACTGCATTGATAAATGTTCAGCTGTCACAAACAACCACTCATCCACTCACAACCAAGCTCCATTGCTTCTTTCCAGAGCACTGTCAAGGCTGCATTACTGAGGGGTGTCTAAAGACAGGCTGCAGGAGCAGAAGGACTTTGCCTGACAGGACATAGGAGGCCACTGAAGCAACAGTCATTGCTGACTTCAGTGTACTTAAGTCACACTTAGCCTGTGGTTAAATATACAAGTCCTTTGCCCTTTAAGGCTTTAAATAATTTTGCCTCAAACTACTGCATTGGCTTACATTACATGATAAATTATGAAAAATAAGTTGGCCTCAAAGCATAGTTTTGCTTAGCTGCTCTGGGCATGAACAGTTTCCCTTGGCCTCTGTTTTCCAGACCACCCCTGTCCCTCACCAGGAGGATGAAGAGAAAATAATCAAGAGGGGCTGGAGCCTATTTAGACAACTGGTCAGCTCCTTGCAAAGGGCTCCTTCTCGGGTAGAAGACAGAAGATCCACCACAGAGACAAAACAAAACCTGCTAAAGGCTGATTCTGGTGCTGATTGAATGCTCTGATGTTACTGCCCAGAAAGGACCAGGTGGGTTTGACCAGGAGCACAGCATATGGTCAGGGTCTGTGCCTCCCTTTTCCCTCTCTCCTCCTCCTCCTCTCTTCCCCTGGCTCTCACCTTGCCTCCTCCATCTTTACTACTGCATTTCTGTAAGTGCTGAACACACACAGAGTCGGGCACGCTGCAACTCTCATCACACCAATCACTTGACAGTGATGATCCCAGCACCCTTTATGGGATCTGTAACCAATTACAGCTGAAATCAATATGAATCCATCAATATAAAGCTCTTAAGCTTTACAACCATGGAACAGTGACAGGCACAGCCTGCATCTTTTCTAATAACACGATCGAGCTGACTCAGAAGGGGAACTGTATTAAAATACAGTACTGCTACAGTATGTCATATATAAAATGTCATATATAACATGTCATATATAACAAGAGGGAACGAACAAACTACAAAGACACCTCTGTAAAGGCATTATTGCATTGCTATTGAACAGTGCCTTTCAACAGCAAATCAATCACCAGGTCCCTTAAATGTACTTAGCTGCGGAATTACTGCATTTCTAATTTCTATTCCCAGTGTTGGCCCAGGACTGTGCTGCCTCCCCAAGCTTTATGTCAGCTCTGCAAAGGTGACCCACTCCTCCTGATCTCATCAGCAAACCTTGAGTGGCTGCCTTGCTGCTGCCTCTGTTGGTCAGTCCAGGCAGCTCTGAAAGAGCAGGCAGGGCTGGCCGTGCCTCGCTCGCATTTCGGGGGTGCCCTGCCCTGGGTTCATGCCTAGACTTGAACTATGAAAAAAAAAAGAAAAATTAAAAAAAGAATTTATGAGCTCATGAACCTTGAGAGCAGAGGCCCTTGAGCATCTTGTGAATGACAGCAGCACTCCTAATTCTGGATCCCAGCCCACGTTTTCCATCCAAGAGGACCGAGCGATGTTTGGAATTACATAGTGAGGAATCTAAACTAAACCAGGTGTCTTCCCAGTTTTGCCAAAAAAATAGTTTGACACATACTAGCTTATAAATAGATGGTTCTGCCAGATCAAACAATGATATATTACACTGACCACTCAAGCAGCCCAACAATGAAGCAATTTTCATGAGGATGCGATACTTTTTTACTTTTTTAAATTGAAAATAATAAACAGATTGGTTTGTATTATCATGAAAAATGTGCTAAAGGGTAAGGTCTGTGAAGAAAAATCTGACAAGTCATAGGTCATAAAAGTTTCAGTTCAAGCTTGTTCATATTCTAGTGAAATAAATTATTGCTGAAAACTTCTTTCAAAGAGTTCCTTTTTGATTGGGTCTTGGTTTTAAGATGAGCAAGCACTTTAAATGTGAGCTATTTCCATTGTTTGTGAGCAATAAATGTCAGGCTGAATAGAAAAGCAGGGACCAGAAGTTATTCCCACTGGTGTAAAAGAAAAGCTGCACAGTGTTTCCTTCCAACCACAGAACACCCTTTAGCTTTTATCTAGCCATGATTCTCCAGATCACCTGTCCAACCATGGGGCACCTGGACAGGGAGTTCTCAGCATCACACAAAGCTTTTCTTTCTCCTGCAGGTACAGCCCATAAACCCAGCTGGCACCTGGGAAAATTCAATTCTGTTGTGACTGACTCCAGCACAACCTGACTCCGTTTCTAAGATGTAATTCCTTTTGCTGGAGCTGTTTGCCATTTAATTCTCATTTTGCTCTTTCTGGAATGAGACTGTTTCATCATGATGAGCAGCGTCTCAGTCAGGATAAAAGAGATTTTGAGGGCAGATGTGATGTAGAACAGTAGAGCTGCACAGGACCAAAGGGTGTCTTGCAGAGATGGTGTCTGCAGCAGAATTACTCAGTGTAAATGATTCATGGAGAAACCTCTTTTTGCTGCTAGGCTCCGGAGAGATGCCTGGATACAGTGATAAGGAGCTGACAGGGAACCAGCCATGCTCAAATGCCTTTCAGTTCCTCTAAAGCTGCAGAGAAAATCTCCTCCCACATTTAAGTCTTTGGGACCCTTCCAGTCATGTCTTTCCCTTCTGAGAGTCTTCCAGCTCCCTGGGACTTTCTGGCCCTCCTCAGCATCCTCCTCTGTCTTCTGCTCCCCCAAGGACAGTTCTGTTCTTTTTTCAGCTCATTCCACTTCCACACAGCACCTTCCTGGGGAAGAGGCCGCAGGTGGAGCAGCCTGTGCTGGGACAAGCTGCCATCAGGTGTCCCTTGTCCTCGCTCAGGACCAACTGGGTCCTTTCAGAACAAGTTTTAGACCTTTTAGAGCCAGGTTTAGTCCAGCACAGCAGACTCAGCTCTCCCCCAGTGTTAGTTTCTAGCAGAGCTCAGTGCTCCAGCACGTGCAAGTGCTCTAACATGCATCACATATTTTTCCAGGCTCCACTGCAGTGTCAGGCTTAATGAAACACTTAATTATCAGACCTCAGAACTGGGGATTCCCCAGCCAGACAAATGCCTCTGGGCCTGCCTGTGCAATCCTTCCTCTGCCCTTCCTGGGGACAGGTAAAGCCAACAGGCTGAGAAACCAAGAGGCTGCATGGCTGTAGACAGGAATGAGCTCACGGTGGTAACTCGTTCTGCCAGCCTAAGGAAAGCCTGGTTACAAGATCCAAAGAGCTGCTTGGCACCTGAGAAGCAAGGAGCTAAATCAGAGGCCAGACACCTAAACATTAGCCCAGGAGTTAGGATAGGAAATGCCAAAATCATTGCATTCCTTGACTGAAATAGTCTTGCCTAGAAAAGGCAGATCCAGCTGGAAGGGGAGAGTCTGGTGCAATGGGACAAGCAAAGGATGGAGACAAGAAGACACCACTGAAACAACCCAGCTGAAACTTTGGCTTTTGTCCCTGTTTCCTCTTTCAGAGCAGCTCAGTGGAGTCCACCACCAGCTCTACCCTAGCCCTAAAACACGGCAGCAGCACTCTAAATTCTCAGGTACCACAAAAATTTGCATATTTTGGGCCAAAGAACAAGGATTTACAACAGCAGTGGCAGCATGAAGGTTTCACAGTGCCCACATCCCAGAGAAGCTCAGGGGCTTCTGCAGCACACATCATTTGTTTTGTATTGAGCACAACAACTCACCCAGGAGGAGTTTCTCCCTCCCAGCCTGCCAGGCATAAAATATTCACCAGCTTCCTTTTCCATTACAAATTTAAGATCTACCTTGAAAAAAATAAAAAGCCTGCAGCGTGACAAACATGCAGAATAAGAGGAAGAGAGCTTTTGTCTGTCCCTGCTGTCTGTAAATCTCTTTGGTAGCTGGGAGTTGTGAGGTGCCAGCTTTTCAGCCCTGACCAACTGGTATCTGACATGGATTCTATGGCTCTCTGGGTTTTTTTTGTCAAATCTGTAAAGCCACTGAAACAATAGTTCTGGTTATAAGAACTCTTTCAGGGAGGAGTGAAAAACAAGAAGCCATTGCTGGAGAGTGTCTGGTGTTGATCACAAAGAGAATAAGTACTGTTTGCCCAGAGAAAACAAGATTTTTTTTTCCACTAACCTCTTATTTAGCTTTCTCAGCAATTTTTTCTGTTTTCTCTAGTCTGCAGCCCTTCTCTAGCCAGTAAATTCAATATCTTGTGAGATCCAGAGAGAACAAAGTGAGAGCTAGGCAGACAAACAAGGAAGGGGTCAATTATTGTATTAAAATCCCCAAGTGCATTGTTCTAGCACAAATTTCACATTTGCTTGTGCATGCTTTTAACTGATTCCTTACTTTGTACCTTTTAAATGGGCACCAGATGCCAGAGAGAATGATCAAAATTGCAGTGAAACTCGAGATCAAATAAGTTTTTCCCTAAACTAAACCCATTTTTAAAATATCCTACGTGCTTTCCCTGCAAAAGATTTACCAAGGAAAAGAGCCTTTCTCCCAATCTGTCACCTCAAGCTGCAAAATCTCAAAGACTTTGTGACTCCCTCTCGAGGCGCTGGAAGGACTGGAATTATCCTTGTCTCAAACTCAGGAATCAGCTTTTCCTTCCCCAAACACAAACATCCAGCAGCTGTAAAAATGGCATCCCATCAACTGCTGACTCTGCCAGTTCTGCAGTGCTCCTGCTCACGTCCATCTGTCCCCCCCTGCCACCCTGCAGCACATCAGAGGGTGCTGAGCAGGCAGGGCAGAAGCTGACTTGCTACTCATGTGTGTGGGCCAGTAGCCAAGTGATTGCACTTTACAAGCTGGCCACAGATCCACCTTTCATGTCGAAACATGGGGAGAATTATTGAACTTTTTGAGTTAAATCATTCTTCAATCGATGTTCTTCTGTAATTTACTTTTATCCTTCTTGAAAACTTCTCCTTTTTTTCCCCAATTTTTTTAATTAGAAACACCTTATTCCTCTCCTTTTAAACCCTCCTGGATTGAGTTAGGTCAAAGAACAGCAAGTTCTGTACAAGTAAGCTCATGTTAAGTTTCTGAATCTTTCTGTGAACTTTCTGGCTGCCTGAAGTGTGGCCAGAATATTTTTTTCCCAACATATGAACAGAAAAGAGACTGCAAGTCTTTCATCAGACACTGCCTTTTAAGAAAAAAGTCCTTTTAGATATAACCTCAGATTTACTTCATGTTCCTTCAAATTGTATTCCTACCTCTGTTTTTAAACTTTTGGGATGTTAGAAACAATTCTCTGCTCTGAGGGAAGCTGAGCCTGTCCCAGGCAAGGCCAACACAGCTTTCTAGAAGGTGTCACCTTTGTCTTGCTGTAAAGCACAGATCCACAGGTTTCTCCTCCCTGGAATGTTGTGGGAGTTTCCTTTCCCACACCTTGAACCTTAAAAATTGTCCTCTGATTTTTCTCCCCAGTGTAATAGGAACTGAGCCCCTCTTTACAGCCCACTAATTATAAACTTTAAACTAAATGTGACAGTTTCAGAACCTGGAATGGTTTGGCTGATCATAAAGACATCTTCCAGCTGTGACCCTCTTTGGAGGACAGGAGCATCCTGTGGTTGGGTGAGCATCCATCCAGCCCTTATGGAGGTGAGCAAAAGCTCCAAATTGCAGATTGTGCTAGTCCAAGCTGAGAGAACATGCAGGAAAACCATCATGGTCTTGTTCCCTTGGGAAAATGGGATACAGCTCATCTTCATCAGTCAGGAAAACAGGAAGAAGGAATGGTACATGGGCATCAAACTTATAATTTCAGTATGACAGAAATCTCCCTTCCTTTCCTTAAGAGAAAAATCAATTGAAAGGAAGGAACAGAAGAATCAAGAGAAGTTAGAGGAGATGGAGATTGATGTATCTCAGAATTCTGACTCAGAAATCATGAGTGATTGCAACAAACTACCACAGAGCAGCTTCCCTCAGTCCACATGCACACTCATGTCCCTGGGGAGCCTTTTTTCCAAACATGGGGTAGTTTTCTCATGAGTTACAGACTAACACACTAAATCTAATTGTGTCCCATTTATTGTGGACTGTCACAGGGTCAGAACACACCAACAGCAATTATTACTGGGCAGCTGACAGATGCTTGCTCCTGTGTCCAACCCTTTAGATCAGAAGCTGAGCTGAGTCCTGCTCCTTTTTAAGCCAACAGAACTTCTCTGAAATCTTTCACCATATCCTAACTAACACTGCTCCTTTTATGGCAGCTATGAAACACCAGGGACTGCCTGAATTAGCCACCTGGCTCTATATGGATTTCCAGTGGGGTGCTTAATGCCTTTGGAAAGCCTGCTCCACGTTTTTCCATAGATTTCAATAGTGCAGAAGCACAGGGAGTAAGTTTGGAAAGTCACTTTTGTTCTCTCTCACTAAAGATCCCAAGTACTGTTCAATAATCCAGCCTTTTGGAAATTTTTGCATGCTGCTTACAGGACACTAATCATACTTTTGACATAAACAGGAAAAGTTTTTTTGCCTCAAAGCTTGATAGGTTGGACATTTTCTTCTTTCTCCATATAATGCAGAACAACTTCCAGAGCTGAAGTTGCTGTGGGCCAGACCCTATCAGTGGGAGCTTTGCCATTTGCTTTATTAAAACCCCAGTGTGGCCCTACAGGAACAGTATATTCTTTATAACTGCAATTTGAATTCAGTGTTGTTGCATAAAATATTCTCTCTTCAGCTGGCACCACTGGGAAGTTTTGCCCTCTGTTGCACCTCAATATTTTGTGTTCTACTGGAAAGTCCTTCAGGCCACACTGTCTTTGTCAGCTGGTGGGCTCAGCCCACAACTGGGCTCAGCCCAATCTGTCAGCCCACAATTTTGCAGGTGAGAGTGACAAATTTACCACTCAGCCTTAACAAACATTTGAGTTCCACCCCCTGTTGAAAGACCTCTTTATTCTCCTCTCTTAGGTTTTGGAGAGGTCCTCGCAGGATCAAACTCCTCCACCACTTTGATGACTGTTGATGGTGTGCCCCATCAGAAGCTGAATTTAGCATGGAAAATGTCCTTGGATGACCCAGCAGCAAGAGGTCATCACTGTTTGGAGAGCACTTAATCCAACACTACACCTCCTATATGCCTTGAACTTGGCATTTTGCTTGGGTGTGTAAAATGTTTGGACTCCCTGGAATTCAGACCATTTAACTTCAAAGTTCGGGCTCACTTGGCTGGTGATGGGTCTCACTGAGTCACCCATGTTTACTCCTCAGCTGTCTGCTCCATATCCTGTTTTCTGGGATGTTTATAAGCACTCATGGGATGCTGATTGTGTCTCCACCATTCAGACAGAACATCTTCAGCTCTGGCCTTCCCTGGGCTGACACACTGGGACCCAAGGGCTGGAGCACCTCTCCTTGGAATGACAAGACAAGCGGGAACGGCTTTGAAGTGACAGAGAACGGGTTTAGAATGGATATTAGTGAGGATGAAGAGACACAGGCAGTGCCCAGAGAAGATGTGGATGCCCCATCTCTGAAGTGTTCAAGGCCAGGATGGAGCCCTTAGAAAGCTGGGATAGTGGAAGGTGTTCCTGCCAGTGGCAGCAGATTGGAATGAAATCATCTGGAAGGTCCCTGTCAACCCAACCATGATTCCATAACTTGGAAGCTGGACAACATGTCATTACAGCTCTGTGGATGCACTTTAAACTCCCTGATGGTCAAAATATTGTCGATTAATTGTCACTGACGAGGTTTTTGGTGAGGATTTTACTGCATGTTTAACCCCCACAGTTCCACAGCTGGACTGCTCCCAGCCCCCAGATTTGTGCCCCTGAAGCTACTCCCAATATATCTGCAGCCACAGCCCAACCATGACTGCTGCCACATCTTGCTGTGACTGGATCAGCCCAGACTATAACCCTGATGCAAATCAGCTGCTGCAAATAATTTCATTCTCCAGTTAGCCCCAGCACCCCACTAGTGTTTATAACCAAGGCCAGTGGAGGCATAGACAAGCAGGCAGGTTCTATGGCAGCTCTCCTCTGAAGGGCAGCAGAACAGTCTTTGCTTCTCCCTGTGGCTTAATTTGTGGAGCCCTGGAAAGCCAGGCTGCTGGGAAAAGGGAAGGGATAAAGCCATTCTGCAACAGCATTTTGAATGGATTGAAAGGAGGGAGGGAGGGAGAATGGGGTCTGAACAGCCAGAGGCAAGGAAGCTGCAGTGCTTGGATGAGTGAGCCCTGGACAAAGGTAACCACCAGGAACAGTGAATAATAATCCAACACACACAAGGGCATGTTGGAGGCAAGCACTCCCATCTGAAATCCTGCTCAGAGAAATCTGCAAATGAGCTGACACTAATGAAAACAAGGGGCTTGGAAGCTGCATGGCGGCAGGAGGAAAGGAGAGGCTGTTGTATAACTTGCCCTTCCTGCCCAGACCTGCCAATGCAGCTGGATTCTGACTTGCAGCATCATCACTTTTCCTGCCTTGGCCTCCTGAACCTGCGAGCAGCCCCTCGCAGTGACCTGCCAAACCTCTGCTATCCAAACTTTCCTCCCTTTGAACAGCCTGATAAGGGGCCAACCTGTGCAGTAGCTTCACACTCTGCCCGAAGGGAAAACACAACGAGGCCTAAAAAGCCAATTGCACTTGTTACCCGAGGCAGTTTTTGAACTCTGCACGGAGAGGCTGGAATGCCCCCTTCCACTGAGCAGAACAAAGGGCAGCCAACCTGCAGGGGTTTAAATCTGAAAGTTAAACATGAATGTGATTAATGCGCGGCTTTGAATTTCATGTATTATTGAATTGTATACATTACTCCAGGCTCGGAGGTTTTTTCCCTTTTATTCTGCAACACAATTGTAAGTTCTGTTTGGGAGAGGTGCAGAGCAGAGAACACCAGGCAAAAGTATTTCCATATGTATTCCACAAATTCTCTGCCTGAAGGACTTGAGCGAGCTGGGATTTATACTGTGTTCCACTGACCCCGAAAAAAACTAGCTTGAAACAGATTTACAGAAGATGCACTGGAGCTCATTGCAATTGAAACACTGGATACTTATTTGACAGCCTCCAGGAATCCTTCCAGGTCCACCCTTTCCTGTGAATCTGCTAAAGCTCCGGAAGATTATCAGAGTTAAGCGAATGTGCGGGACGCCTGGTTTTAGGAGATGGGTGGACTCTCTTAAGACTCATAAAAATGATCATCTCATGTAACCAGTGCTCCCACTCCAAAGTCTGAGTCCTTGATCCCATTTAAGTCATAATCTGCTGATAGGAGCCAGAAAGCTGGACCACACCACTCCTGTGTGATCCTGCCGGCGCTGGGGGAATGCCGCATGACCAGAGCAGCGTCCCAGCTCTCACTGCTGGGGAAACCTTTACCATATTTTTAGAAACAGGTAATTAACCCCATTTGTTGCATACAAGGGCCAACTGTAAAGCACACCAGGACACTTTCAGTTTGGATTTTTTTGTTCTCTGCATGGCTCTTGGGCAAGTTTCCTCACTGCACCACAACAGAACACGAGACTAACAAAGGTCCTGAGGAAACCTTCAAAGTTTTATCTTAGGGAATACAGTTCTTCTTTGATTGGAGGGTTTCCCTGGGGAGATCTTCAATAGAGTGTCAAATGGTCAGTATCTAACAGGCACCACCTGCCTTTCTGTGGCAATGGATCTCCTCCTGCAGGTCCTGTGCATCTCCACTCACCCGTCCAGTCCGTGCTGTGCTGGGTGCAGCTCTCATTGCACTGGTGATTCCGTATGGAATCGAACAACACACCTGCATAAATAATGAACCTACACAATTCCTTGGCCTGGCACTGTCACTCAGTGTCATGATTTTGGTGCCCTGAGAAGCACCTCCAGCTTTGCCTCAAGGACAAGGTGCTGGTTTCTCTCCCAGTGTCCAACTTGGCCAAACACTCTTGAACTCTTCCAGTGCAACCACGGGCTCCAGCACGATGAGTTTGTGGAGAATATTCTGCAGCATCCAGACTGATCTTCAGAGGACTGATTTCCCTTGGATAAGACCATTGAAAAGAGGGATTTTCTATTCTATCACACACCACCACTCAGCTCACCATGATTACTTCTACAGGGACCACCATTAAAACACCCAGTGAGCCTGCCTTCCATGGCACGCCTCTCACACTGGGCTGGGCAGGCAGGATCTGGAAGAAATGAGAGATAACAAGAAGACTTCCCATTTTCAAAGCTCAGATCTAGATGGCTTCTCATAATTTTCCATGCCAGTTTGCATCTGGAACTTCCTTTGCTTGTGGAATGGAGCATGACTACTGCAGCAGGAGAGCTCTCTCTCCAGGAACAACTTCTGGCTCAGGAGGATGACTGACCTTTGTTTTGTACAGGAATATGAACTCTGGCTGTTGGACACCTTTGAATCCTTGTCTCCTATGCTTTAGCCATTACTTTAGCCTATTACTAGCCAGGACATGGATATAGTTTCTCCTAAGAGCACTAATAACTTCCATGGCTTGCCAAGCTTGTTAGAGAGTAATGCTTCTTTAATTCTTTACTTCCCAACCAAAAGGTCCAGACAGTGGATATGGGAATTGCAGCAGTGATTCTTAGACTTGATATATGTCCAGTTATAAGTTTCCTAGAGTCTCCCTGAAATATGTACAGAAAAATTACTGACCACTGAGGACATTCTGGGAGGAGGAAAGCCTGGAATATTTACCCTTATCCATGGCCAGAGACCAGCCCTGCACCTCATCCCTAGTCTGAAATCTGGAAATGCTGTGCACTTTCACTTGCATGGAGTTTATAGAATCCAACTGCAGCTCTGAACTGCAATGACTAAACCTGCTGCTTCTCCTGCTCATCTTGGTGCAGTGCAGATACAAACCAGACAAAACACAACAGCCACATTTCTGTCAAATTGACTGAAAATTCAATTAATGCTTGGGACAGAAGAGCAAAGAAGTTTTGAGTAGAGAGCTGGACAGGAATGCTCTTACAGTAATGTGGTTATCAAACTGGCCATAAAGCAAATACCAATGTATTGATCAATAATAGCAAAAAATACCAAATACCTTTTGGGCCAGCCCCCAGACACAAATTTTTAAAAATCTCTGCATCTCCTCTGCAAAATGGCATTTTTTCAACCCTCACATCCTGCTCCCAGCCCAGAGAGCTGCAGTTTTGCTGGGCATACCTTCATCACTTGTCTGGCAGCAAGGCCTGATGCCACACCTGAACTCATTCAGATATTTCAATCAATCTGCATTTTCCCCATAAGCCCAAAGCCCTTGGTTAGGACACCTCTGTCCTGTGCAAAATAAACCAGTTCTCCCCATTTTCTTTTGGCATGGCTGGTCCTCCTCCAGTCTCTTAATTAACACAAGAGGAAAAAATAGGAAGTGTGGCAAGAGCCACCAGTTGCCTTTCCCTGTGTGCTCCTGTGTCTCCATTCTTGGGGCTGACCCAGGGCACAGCTCTGCTCTCCTACATGTATTTTCCAGTGGAAGCATTTCTTCTTTCCTTCCTTGGATTTATTCAGACTCCAAACTCCAAATTCATCAGAACTGTCACGGGCCATTTGCAGGATGGGAAGGTATTGTGGGTCCAATCAGCGTGGGTGTCACAAACAATTACCCACTGTGGAATGATCCCAATTAGCAAACACCCTGCTAACAGGCCACCTCCCCAAGGACACTGATTGCCTGTGACAGTGTATTTTCAGGATGTCTGCTGGAAAACTACAACTCAAGCCTTTGTGGCCTGGCTCCTGGCAAATTCCTTGTTAACCCTACAAAAGAATCTACACGTGAATAATTAAAAATAGATTGGAGCAGAAATTTAAATTACATTTAGCTTTGTCACCCAACCCCCCTTTATAACAAGACCTACTTCTCATCCGGATAAAATGGGAATTCTATTCCCTGTCTTGGCTTGCATGAGGCACTCTGTGTTTTGATGCTTTGCTCTAGGCTCTTGGATTTAAATAAAGATTTCAATATAAACACTCCCTTCCACTTTCTCCTTTCTTCTCTCCTTTTCCTTTGGTGCAAAATTCTCAAAGAGTTGCCTGAAGGACCAGCTCAGGGAGTGTTTGAAACCCAGCTGCTTTCTCCTTGCTTAACAAATGCAGCCTCCAACAACCTGATAGTTGTTTTCAGGGAATGAAGTCACAAAGACAGGAACAAAACGCAGATACAAAACTAAGTATTTTCAAAAGTAACTGTCTGACCACCCAATTATCTCCTGGAATGGACTGGCTGTGATGCTAGGATGAGGTAGGAAGACAGATTTGGTCAGCCAGGCTGCCTCCCAGCCAGCCCTCTTGCTACCAAGGAATGGGCTTTAGTGCCATTCTCCACTTCCTTTCAAGTGGGCCAAACCTTCCCACACTGCTCAGTGATCCTCTCACACCTCAGAGATTTTGGCAAGCTCCTGCACAGCCTCTCTCCTTCTCCTCTTGCCTGCAATAAGCAGGCTCCAGTCTTTAATATGTGGGGGCAAGGAGATTTATTTAACCTGTCCCTCACGCTTTCAGCTCTGATTTCAAACCAGTTGATTGGTAATTTCTTCTCAGTAAATTCTACCTCAGCTGTATCTCCAGCAGGGATAAACTGCCAAATCTCTGTGATTTCCATGGAGCTGTGCCACTTTTCCCAGTCCCAGTCCAGCCCAATATCCTGACTCCAGTTATCTTGCTGTCAGTCTGTCACACACACCCAAGGGCTCACTTTGCTGTCTCTCACACTAAAGCTTTAAGAGCTCCTCCTTCCTAAAGAATGTTGCTTTCAGATGTTTCTCTCGTAGAGAAAAACTACTTTTCCTGCTCTTAACATTCCATCACTTTCCCACCAAAATGACCAAACTTCCTGGTTTCTGCCATGCTTCACCTACAAGGTACTCAGTAATGTTTGAAAAACATCTCACCTAAAACTGTCATTAAAATGCTCTTTACTGCTTTGCTAATGCACAGGAGGAGCCCTCAGTGAAATGGATGAATCAAAAACTTTCATCAGTCACATTGGTAGAAAATCTGCACCACCAGAGCCATGTATCATTTGTCATTTCTGCTAATCCACAGGACTGAGTTCCTATTCAAAACAAGCCAAACAACCTCGGAGGGAGGGCAAGATCTTGTAAGACCCCGTCTCAAATGCTCTACCAGGCTCCAACTGCAATATATCTAAGGCAATCCCTTTGTCCAGTACTTTGCCTCTGCATGATTGAGGGTGAAATTGCATAACCATTCCCTCCCTGTCTCCCTCAGGCACAGCACCCTGTGGTTTGGAGCAATTTAAGTCTTAGTCCAAAAATTTGTCTCACTTTTCTCCCATCTTGGTGGTCCACACTAAATCCCAACTCTTTCTCCTTGGCTTTCTTACTCATTTTTTCCTGACCCATTATGGTCCCAGCATCCAGAGCTTCACCATTCTTTCCTTCACCTCCAAACTGCAAAGTCACAGGGAGAAAATGTGGGAGAAGATCTCTGGTATCACCAACTCAGTTTGCAAAAACCTCGACCCTGGCACTATTGCTGTCCTATCCACCACCCTCTTTCCAAAAGAGGTTAGGAAATACTCCAAATTCCTGTCTCAGCTGGAGAGACTGTTCAGCCCCCTGTAAAACTGCAAGAGGTATGGACACTTGTGAATTTGGGAGAAAAAAAGAAGGCTGGCTCTCTCCCAGGGGAAAGGCTTTACACATCAAGATGCAGACAGAGAATCTGGCCCTGCTTTAAAGAGGAGGGACACAGTTCTATTTCTAGCAGGGACATTGTGTGAGCAACTCCCTCTGAAGCCAAAGGATTTTTGCCCTCAGATATCCAAGGGCAGAAACCAGGAGCCAGAGTCAGCCCTGGTGCCAGCTGATGGAACAAGCACCCTCCAGCTGTAGAAAAATAGCTCCCAACACTAGGATAAAGCTGGAGCCACTGGAAGCGTCCCTGCAGACACAAACAGATTTATGACCCAAAAATTCAAGCAGAAATTATCGTTGCAACCACTGCTAATGCCAGGAGACATCCATTCCCTGCCTATCCATCCTCCCTGGCTCACAGATCCCAGTGGTGCTGCCTAGGACAGCCACACAATCCATGTGAAAGCACTTGGCTTCTGGGGATGCCAGAAAATTCAGTGAATTTTCTGCCTTCCCTTCCACACACACTGGCCAGGCAAGTCTTGATTTAGCTGCAATTAACTCTGATGCCTGTTCCCACAAAGAGAACTGTTTATTTTATAGGTTCTCAAATGGATGGGAATAAACTGCCTGCCTCTGCCTCAGAACAAGGTCACTTACCCAATCTGCTGCCCAGCAGATGTGGGTGAATTCAGCATGCCCCAGGGCTGCAGTGAGAGCCAAGCCTGCCCCACCACCCTGGGCAGAAAAAGCCTGGCCTCTAAATGTGGCTTGGGAGAGGATGGGACATCAGGGAATCACACCCTTGGAAGGACAGCAGGCCCTAAATGAGATCCAATATAAGCTACACAACCAAAAGGGAACAATTTCACAGCTTGGCCAGCAGCAGCTTCCAGAGCTTTGGAGAAGCCCCAGCATGTTGGCATTAGAAGGAAGTACCACACATGAGCTGGAGGGGCTTGAGGCACCTCTCCTTGACAGGAAAAGGGCACGGACTACATGGTGCACTGCAGACCAGCTCGAGGAGCAGGAATGCTCTGGAGGAAGCCACTTTCAGACCAGGACACTTCCAGGCCAGAGGACTCTGATGAATGCCTGAGTTGATCTTGAAGTGTTTTGCCACAAATGGCCACTCTGACACCACCACAGGTGCATAAACTGACAGGTTTTACAGGAGGGTTCGTGGCCTTTCCAAAGCCAACAGCTCCCCAAAGCCCCACATCCAGCCAGCCAGCAATTTGGCATGTGGCCACTGAGCCTTCAGCAGCAGCTCCCTGCCCACAGAATCCTGAGATCTTTGGGGCTCTGCTGTGGGACTGTGGTCTCATTTCTGCCCACTTAGCCAGAACACAGGCAATGGAATTTTTGGACCGGTTTTAGAGCCTGCATCACAAAGGGGGCAGGTGACACCTGGCCCAGCATAAATCCTACCACTAACAAGGGAGTCTCCCAGGATGGTCTGAACCAGCAGGGAGAGCTGATACCAACCCAGCATGATCCCTCGTGTGGCTGCAGTGATTTGGATCCAGTACTAACATCCTAAAGAGTGTTTTATGGTATCACTGTGTGAGGACTCTGTTTGAACTCCTCTGGTTTCAGCCTTGATTTAGGCTGATGCATAATTCATAATGGGGATGATAACAGATGGCAACTTGTGAAGCCACAGGAACTCAATCAGTTGTGATCACATGACAACACCCTAAATAATTTAAATCACATCTTACTGCCAGAGCTGCTCTGCTGGGGCCCTGTTACAGAGATGCTGATGCCACACTGTGGGAATCACCCTGCAAGGCAGGATCTGTTAGCAAATCTCCCTCTTGGCAAAGGGAGAAACTGAGGCTCAGAGTGAGGGCTTCCATGTGCTTGCTCCATGAAAGCAGATCCCTGGTATCCTCCTGCTCCCCTGCCCCAGATCCCAGCCACCAGGCCCTGGTCTCTCCTTCTCTGTACATTGCACATGTTTACAAGGATATTTGCAAAAGGTCAATTCAGACAAAAAGCATTACTTTAAAACACAGCCTGTCTTCCACTGCATGGTTTCTAACTCCAGAAAAACTCTCCAGAAAAATTTTATCCTCAGAGCAGACACTCTCACATCAGAATATCTATTTCTTCTTTAACTACAGGAAGAAGCTTCCTTTCCAACACCTGGCCTAAACCTCAGTGACATGGAGACCCTTCAGTGTCTCTGTGAGAGCCAGGAGGTCCTGCCAAACACCTCGGCCACTTCAGGAAGCAATGTGGGATGCAGGGAAGCAGGGGGGCTTCTCTTGTGAATTTCAGCACCTTCCTTTTCTCTCCATCAATTTCCAGGGGGCCACATGCACATGGAATCTGGGGCTTTGCAAGAAAGTTTCACTTCCAGTGACTTGAAACAGTGTTCTGAGTAAAAACACTCTTTAGGAAAGAAATGTTCTAGGAATAATCCAACGTGCTCTGGATTACAGGAATGCTTCTACTGTCACAAGGGACAAAGCACCACAAAAAATTTAAAACTTTAATGAATTGTGATCATCATCTCAGCACACTTTGGGAAGACACACTGAGTTTGAGCCTCCTCTGGAATTCCAATCCATCATGATCAGCACAGTCAGTCCCAGCTGAAGCACTGGCTGCTCACCATAAGCATAATTAACAGAGACTGCTGCCTCCCTCCTCCTGACATACTGCTGGAGAACAGGGAACACTGCCTACCCCACATCCATCCTCCAACATCACTTGACTGCCAGACCATTTTTACTCTTCATTTCTAAAATCACCTTCCTTTTTTTTAAACACTTCAAGTATAAAAGCACTCGTGAGCTGAAAGTCTCCTAGAGTAACAGTTGTGGGCACTCTCTGAAGAGAACATCTCCCAAACAGAAAGGAAACACTTGACACCTGAAAACTCTTCCCAGAGGTGCTTGAAGCCCTGTTGGTCTGAGCACAAGGCATGGAGTTCTCCAGCGTGCTGGTTCTCACCAAAGCACAACTATGGATTTTCTCTCTGGTGGGATATTTGCACTTGGCAAAGATGTTTAGAGAAACACCACTACATAAAACAAAGCCCCAAAGTGTGTACAGGATGGACCAGATTCTCAGGTGAACTAAAGTCTCAATTCAAGGCAACTATGCCAAGTGACATGAGCAGAGATACAGAATTCTATTTCCTCTAAACCTGTGAAAAACAGAACAGTGGATGGTAACAACACCATCCTGATCTTCAGGCAATGATGCAAACCAGAAGTCACCTCATGCCTTGGGGGATCCTAGGAAAAAAGAAACATCCTTTCCAAAATGATAATAATCCCAAAACTTCTTACAGACCAAGCAGTTTTACACTCAGAATGAGGCCCTACAGAACATCTCTGTGCTGCCTGGAGCAGGGACAATGCTCCAGCCCTTTTCTTAGGTGACTCCAAAGGCCAACAGTAGCTGGGGGGCAGCCAGCACTGAGGCAGGTCCCAAGCAAAGTTCCAACCTCAGGTTTAACTTCAGAGACTCAAGAGTGGTTCAGTCCATTTGAGTTTGGACCTAAGGAAGACCTGCCTTTGTAAGGAGCAAAACCCATTTTTGCCACCATGAGTGATCAGACAGGGCTCTCAGGCTCTCCTCCATTCCCTTCTCCCCAAGGCTCCTGTATGAGAGCCAGCACAGACAAACTGCTCTCCTGGGGGGGGGATGCTGAGAGAAGCCTCTGCCCAGCAGCAATGGATGCTGCCCTCCCTAAGTGACCTTCCCTGAGAGGAGCCACTTGAACACACAAATGACCCAACCTGCTTTTCTCAGAGGGAAGAGAACCACAGCACTCACATACCCACCTGCTCAGGCTCCTTAAGGAATGCCTCTTTCCCTCTGAAAAAACAATCTGACAGCTTTTTTATTATTATTATTATTTATTTAAAGCAAGTAAGGACATGTCAGTCTTATTGCAGAAACCATTAAGGCACTAACTTCAAAGCAATGAACTTTACACTTCGTGCTTATTACAGGGAGTAGAATTATAGGAGTTTGGGGTTTTTTAACAGGGACAACTTGTAGATCTGAACCCAGACTGAACTTAATCTCCTAAACAGGCCCATACCCAAATCTCTATCTACTCTGAGTGCTTCCAAGCCTCAGGGCAGGTTGTGTCTGGGTTATGTCTCTTGGTCCCGGGCGTGCCAAGCGCTGCAGCTCCGAGCAGGTCCTTGACACACTCCCAGCAAATTGGTGACTTGGCTACCTGCCCCTGGGGACAGAGAGAGCAAAGCACCAGATACAGCAACACGGTGACCTTGGGCGATAAAACTGCCCCAGGAAAATGGATAGCGGGGGCTGCAGGGAACAGCTCCAGAGGGAGCAGAGCCAGGGCGAGGAGTGCCAAGGACAGCGCGCTCGGCAGGCGGAGGGAGAGAGGCAGCCCGGGCTCGGGAGTGCGGGATGGTGAAGCGGAGACCACGCCGAGGGGGAAGCCAGGCTGGGAAGGATCCATGGGCTATCCAAGAGTGTCCTCTGGTGGCAGGAGGCACAGCAGCCGCGCTGGCAGGGCTCCGACCCGGAGCGCACCTTCCCCATCTCCCAATCACGGCAGCGACTCGGGCGAGTGACTCAACCAGCGCTGCTCGGTCCTTTGGGTCTTGCCCACAGCTACAGAGGCAGGGTATGGGCTTGGTCGAGCTGAGGCTGAGAACTGCGAATTAAATTGTCTGGACTTCCCCGAGGTCACCTGGGGGCTCGTCCAGGCTGGCGAGCACAGCTGGAGCTGCACAAGCCCATCCACTGCAGGGTCCCCTGTCAGCACCTACCCCAGGCTGGCTTCAAAACCTGCCTGCTGGCACTGGGAAAAATAATTAAAAAAATAATAATAAAAAAAAAGATAAAAGAAAGAAAAAAGGAAAAGGGAAAAAAAGGAAAAGGAAAAGGGAAAAGGGAAAAAAAGGAAAAGGGAAAAGGAAAAGGGGAAAAGGAAAAGGAAAAGGAAAAGGGAAAAGGAAAAGGAAAAGGAAAAGGAAAAGGAAAAGGAAAAGGAAAAGGAAAAGGAAAAGGAGAAAGGGAAAAGGAGAAAAGAAAAGGGAAAAAGGAAAAGGAAAAGGAAAAAGGAAAAAGAAAAAGGAAGATAGCAAGGGGACATTCTGAAGGACCCCAGGCTTGCAGAGTGCCTTTCCCTCCCGCTGGCCCAGCCAGGCAGCACCAGCACTGAGAGCCAGCAGTGAGTGTGCAAGGCCACAGGAGGAAGCACCAAGGCTGGGTATGGAGGCAGGAACTTCCCACTTTCACACAGCTGCTTCCTCACCAGAGTGGGAGTCAGGACACCACCACCAGTGCAGGTGAGCATTCCCTGCATGGCACACTCACAAAGATGGCACAAAACTTACAGAACACCGAGTCACTGCCCAACAAGGAGGGATGGAGGAGCAGAGGCAGCAAGGTCTAGTGAGAGAGAAGACCTTTCTTTTCATGATGCCAAACTTGTGTTGAAATTTTTTCATGGCTCTTTCCCTTCCTGGCATTTCAGCTCCTCTCATCATAATCTGATTTCTGGTGGTCCACAGGCTGAGACTGCCAGGTGCAGGTCCTGCCTGGAGAAAACCTGCAGGCTGCCAGAGGAAAAGGCAGACTCCAGAAAGGAGCTTGGGATGTCTCTCCTGCTCACCCAACCCACGTGCCAAGGTGCTGCCAGTCTGACTGCCCCGTGTTCCCCAGCACCATGGAGACAAGGGCCAGAGGAGCCCTGTTGGCCAGCTCAGGTTTTCACACCTAGCTGTGTGGTTTAGCTGACACAGGACAGCAAGAGTGGGTCAGGTAACCAGTCCCATGGTAACCCAATGTCTCTCTGCACCTACCAACCCCCCAAGATTACCAGAAAACAAAATTAGGCACCTCAGGCCCATCTGTAAGAATTAGGCACAAAGAATATGGGTTTTGGGAAGAAATTGCCAGAGGCAAGCAAACTGAGATACCATTTGTACACCCCTTGCTCTGAACACTGTGTGCAGTCAGGCTTCTTTACATCTGGGGCTGGGAATGCTCTTCAGGGACAGGCACCCTCTGCTGTGTGCTGCTGTAGATCAGAAATTATTTGTTTTTTCCTTTAAAAAGTATAAGAAAGAGTTCCAGCCTGGCAGAGGGCTGAGCAGGTGTCCTGTGCCCCAGGACAGTGGGTTTCTAAACAGAGACATGTCAGGGTTCTTCCAAAGCAAGCTGAGAGCACACAAAGCTTTCTCTGCCCTGCTCTTCCCCTCTGCTTCCAAGGGAGAGTTCCCTGAGCCCTCCCTCAGCCTCCTCCAGCAGCTCAGGGATCCAGGCAGTTTCTGGGTGATGTGCATGAACTCCCCAGAAACACCAAAATCCCAACCCTCCCACTGCCTGTGTAGGTGTTCAGGTTTTGACTTTGCCTGGAGTTTGTCCCACTCTGGGCATAATCCCTGGGGGTTTCCCAGAGCTGCAGGCACACAGGGGGATATGCAGCCCACATTTGTGTGCACACTGAAGGGTCTGACCCCATGAGCAAGGCAGGTAAGAGAGATGAGATATTTGGGATCACAGTTTCTTTTTTTTTTTTTTTTTTTTTTTTTTTTTTTTTTTTTTTTTCTAAGAACCAGCCCGTGGCTCCATGTGAATATGGAGATATCCATCAACCAGTGGCTGTTCTGAGGCATTGTGACCCAAGCACTGCCTGTTTCCAGCTCCTGCCCCTCCAAGGGTGTGTGCTGTGAGTACACAAACTTCTAAGGCACAGAGAGTTTTCTTGCTGGCAGTAATTCTTTTGATAAGAGACAAAACATAAGAACACAATCATACTGAAAAACAGCTGGCTTTTCCTCCTCCTCACCTCCATCTTGCTGTAATGTGAAATTTCAGTAATCTAAAAAAGAAGTAGAGAATGTTAATGAGCCTCTCCAGGCCATGAAAAAGGTTGAATACAACGTCAGACTCTGCCAGGACAACATAACCCATAACAAGGGCAGGAAGAAGAACAACATGTAGCAGAAATGGAAAAATGTGGGACCATTACATCCCAGAATACCTGTATGGAGCAGTGCAGAGCTCAACCTGACACTGGATCACAGCACCAGGGACAGGCTCTGAGTGAGCAAAACCTCAAAAGGGCTGAAGTCAGAGATGTCTCTTTCAAACAAGTCTCTGTTCCCAGATTGCTGCCACATCTCCATTACAGCTGGAAGTACAAATTCTCTGAAAAGTCTATGCCATAATTATGATTTTCTAACATTTACATAAAACTTTCATTTACAAGGGAAACCAGATGAAAGTCTTCCATTGCATGCTCAAGAATCAGCCTAGCAGATTTCTGTGGTTTCTTACATCACTTTCTTGCACAGAACAATAAAATCACTCCTAAGCTATTTTTCTCACAGCTGATTTCACACAGTGCTGAAGCTTCACATAAATCTTGCCATGAGCTCCTGGAGGGAATGTTGGAATCACCTACAAAGTCTGCACCTCTGACTGAGTTTATAAATCACAGCACACAGCAGGTTCCAGTGACCTTCCCTCATCCCAGGGATGCTCAGGAAAGGCAGGTTCCTTGGCCCAGGGATGCTCAGGAAAGGCAGGTTCCTTGGCCCAGGGATGCTCAGGAAAGGCAGGTTCCTTGGGCCAGGGATGCTCAGGAAAGGCAGGTTCCTTGGCCAAGGGATGCTCAGGAAAGGCAGGTTCCTTGGGCGAGGGATGCTCAGGAAAGGCAGGTTCCTTGGCCCAGGGATGCTCAGGAAAGGCAGGTTCCTTGGCCAAGGGATGCTCAGGAAAGGCAGGTTCCTTGGCCCAGGGATGTTCAGGAAAGGCAGGTTCCTTGGCCCAGGGATGTTCAGGAAAGGCAGGTTCCTTGGCCAAGGGATGCTCAGGAAAGGCAGGTTCCTTGGCCCAGGGATGCTCAGGAAAGGCAGGTTCCTTGGCCCAGGGATGCTCAGGAAAGGCAGGTTCCTTGGCCCAGGGATGTTCAGGAAAGGCAGGTTCCTTGGCCCAGGGATGCTCAGGAAAGGCAGGTTCCTTGGCCCAGGGATGCTCAGGAAAGGCAGGTTCCTTGGCCCAGGGATGCTCAGGAAAGGCAGGTTCCTTGGCCCAGGGATGCTCAGGAAAGGCAGGTTCCTTGGCCCAGGGATGTTCAGGAAAGGCAGGTTCCTTGGCCCAGGGATGCTCAGGAAAGGCAGGTTCCTTGGCCCAGGGATGTTCAGGAAAGGCAGGTTCCTTGGCCCAGGGATGCTCAGGAAAGGCAGGTTCCCCAGCCCAGATCCACAGCCCATCCCTGGCCAAGGGGATGATCTGTGTGTCCTGCAGATCCAGCCAGCAGCCCAGGAGCTCTCAAGGGGAGAATCTCATTTCCTGAGCACAGCCACATCACATGAACCTTCTTAGAGCTGTTGGGATGCACCCGTGTCTGTGTGATCTCAGATCAAACAAAGCCCAGAATATTCTGAATTGGAAGGGACCCACAAGGATCATCAAATTCCAGCTTTACTGAAGTTTCACCTCAAACTGATGTTAACAGGGATGAAAGCTTTTTATTTTCTGGAAATAACATGAATCAGCATCCTTAGGCTGAATGCAAGATATTTCCAAACAAGTGTATGAAGACAAGAAAAGACAACATCACAAACAACACCTGGGAGTAGGATGAAGATTCATGTTCCCACTCAGGACAGGCTGAGAAGCTTCTCTGTTGTTAATCACCAACGAGTTATCATGTGAAAAGGTAAAAGACAATCAGATGCACTAACAACCCTGCTGCATTAATCTTGCTCTTCAGGAAACTGCATGATTTAAAAGGTGAGGTCATTTGCAGCTTGCAGGAGAGGAATAATGGAAGCAAATGGCTGAATCTGCTTTCAGAAGAATTTTTGAGAAATACAGACACTAATTGCTGCATGCCTGTGACTGGACTGCTCCAGGAAAAGGGCCATTCCCTCCTGAAAACCAGGCTGAATCTGCTCCAGAAAGGAAAAGTAGAAGCAAGTGAATGCTGAGGTTGGATGCAGCCCAGGAGAGAGCTGAGTGCACTTGCTGTGCAGAAGAGCAGAGAACAGGAGAGGGGGCTGTGCAGCAGGAAAAGTGCTTCTCTCTGCCCTGAAGATGGGAGATCCCACTGGGACAGACAGAGCTAGTGGGGAAACAACATGCTGCTTCTCCACTTCCTCACCTGTCCCCAGAAATCCACCCCATCCTATGGGCAGCCCTGAGGCTCACAAGTGGTGGATTATTGCCAGCTCTACTGGACAGATTCTCCCCTCCTGGTGAGGATTACTCTTAAATCACAGCACAAGCTAGAGATGTGGAATCTCTCTGCACATTTATAAATAGCTCACCTACACTTTTCACAGGAGGACAAATGCCAATAAGCAGCTTTAATGGCAGCCCAGACAATGACAATGGCAGCATCAAAAGCACTGCCACCTTTCTCCAGCATGACCTTTCTTCCCACATCCATCACAGTAAGAGGGACAATTAAAACCTGGGAGAAGCCCCAGGACACTGACAATTGGTGACTATAGGCCAGGCCTGAAGCATAGCCAAGGATCAGTAGTCACAAGTCTGTGAAACAGGCTGGGCAAGTCATGAACTGAGCCCACAGATGACACCTCAGGTCCTCCCGTCCTGCTCCCCCCACGCCTGGACCACATCTCACACATTTTCTGCACCACACCGTGGCCCTTCTCCTGCCCACGCAGCAGGCACAGCTTTTCACTTGCCAAACAGTTTGGCACAAATCACAGCATGGGGGGAGGAGAGGTTTCAAGGCATAAACAGAGTAAGCCCAGCCTGGCCAGTGGAAAGAGAGGATTCATCACTTAAATCAGCCCAGGACCAGCGCCGTGGGCAGGAATCCGCGTTTGGGAGGTGCTGCAGATCAGGGCTGGCTCTTGGCTGGACCCCCTGAGCAGACAAACACAGAGACACGGCCACAGCCAACACTCCTGTCTGTCCCTCTGTCTGTCCTCCACCCCAGAGCACAGCCAAGGCCCACCCCTGAGTGCAGGGACCAAACCAGTTTTATCACTGATCTGCAACCACATCAGCAGAAACTGCCTGCTCAGAAGGATCTCTGAGGAATGTGCTTGTTGTGCTGGAGTTTCTGCCCCAAATCCTACAGGCCAGCAAGGTCTTGCTAAGTCATCTGATAAGCACCATCTCCAGCAGAACCAGCTCAGGTGCAGCCACTGGTTTCTTCCACAACTACTATGAATTTAGCTGATTTTAAGCAAATACATTTTAAATTATTGTGTGTCTCTGCCCATTTGCCACTCTGAAAAAAAAAAAATCCAACTGTAAAACACAGAAAGCTCTTTCAGTCCTTCAGCACACAGAGCACCTTTCTTTCCACTTGGGTCTCTAGTTTTGACAGAATCAGCCTCAAATTAAACTAGATCCAGCCTGGCCAGAAAAAAGGGACTTCTGCTGGAAGACAGGATTCAAGAGTGCTCAGTAACATTAGGATTTACAGACTGGTCAGTGCCCACAGCCCCAGGTGCTGTAAGGATGAAGTAAACAGCCTCTGCTCATTGGTTTTTAAAAGCAGCAGCTAAATGCAGCAGGGAGAAGCAAGGGAATAATTAACCCTATCATTACCATGCCATGTAGTGTCTGATGGAAATTGCCATCTTGAAGCAAGCTGATTTCCACCATGATTGTTTGAGGGCTGAGGGTAACAAGAGTTTTATTTCACGCTTTCAAGAAAAAGCCTGGATGCACTTGTGAGAGCAGCGTGCAGGCAGCAGAGATTCCAGCATTTGGGGAGGGCTGGTGGCCCTGCACAGTGTAATGAAGCATTAAAAAAAATTTAAAAAACAGCAGAAAAGCTGTTGCTGCAGTTTGGGAACAGATCAAAGGCCGGGAGCACCCCAGGAGTGACAAGAGTAGCTGATAAGAGGGTGCAGTAACAGGGCTGGTACATGGGTGCGACTCAGCCCCGGAGCACCTTGCTGGTGCAGATAGCGAGCCTGGGAATGAGTCACTGACAGATCAAATGCCTGGTAAATGGGACAACAGGGCTGTGCCTGCCAGCAGGCAGATGAGGCAGGAGAAATCCAAGGCTTTAGGCTCTCACAGCCTTGAAGAACCTCCCCGTGCTTCTGAAAAATTAAGCCTTGTGATGGAACCAAAAATATTCAGGTTTGATGCAAGTCCCACCTGCAGATCCTGAAGCTCTGTGCTGAGCCCTCTCACTGGCAGGGGCCAGCTGCTGCCTCCCACCCAGAGCTGAGTTCCAGCTGCCCTTCGGCCAGCACTTCATAATCTGCATGAAATGTCAGAATCTGCCTGAATGAGAAATGGAGAAATCCTGTGAAAACGCAGACGAAGCAATGGTAATGTTGAAAACATTCAAAAAGGGAAAGAGGCTCTTCCATCGCAGTCCCTCTGCCTAAATACCTCCAGATTTTTAGTCAGAATAATGGTTTTCACCTCTCTCACCTCCAAACTCCTGCTGGTGCCAAGCAGCTGCAGTGTTCTAGTACAAAACCCTGGCAGCAGGAGCACAACTTTGGGTTTCCAAATCACTGAGGGCAAACAAGGAGGTATTTTTGATCAGAAGTGCCCTTTAACAGCAGGAGAGGGTTAGGGACCAGCCTTCAATATCAACCTTTTTTTTTGGTGCTGATTTAAGTCCAGCACCACACAGGCCCATACTGTTGTGGAATGGAGTAAAATAAAAAATAAAAGGCACCAGATCTGTAAAATGGTTCCCATTTGGTGATTCTCTCCCTCAGACTCTTTCCAGCCTATTATGTGTTTCACTAATTAGAGCTTTAAAAAAAAAATCCTGCAGCTTCACAGACTTGTTTCTCAAGCTCCAGTGCAGAATTTAAACAATGAGAAACTGAAGAAGCAGGTCTTGCTTTAAAGGTCAGCACCTAATTCAGAAGGAATCTGCAGAGGGCAAGGAGCCAGCAAGGAGTTCCCTGTTGCTCTATCACATTGCACCACGTTCCAGTGTACACCAGGAAACACCAACTGCTTTTGTTCCTGGCTATCAGATACTCACACACACCACGTGTCACTGCAGGCTCTGTCACCACACCACACACCCTTAGCCAGACTGAAAGAGTCTTTGAGGATATCCCATCACAGTTGGATTTGCTGTGCTGTTTTCTAGCTGAGGGAGTTTTTGAGAATATCCCATCACAGTTGGATTTGCTGTGCTGTTTTCTAGCTGAGGGAGTCCTTGAGGATATCCCATCACAGTTGGATTTGCTGTGCTGTTTTCTAGCTGAGGGAGTCCTTGAGGATATCCCATCACAGTTGGATTTGCTGTGTTGTTTTCTAGCTGCCTCAACAGTCTCTGTGCTGTTCCCCACCACAGCCAATGTGTGTTTGCAGTGATTTCCTGCTCCTATTCACAGCTTTACTGATTATAAGACTGCAAAATCTATAAGTGTTGGCTGGTATCACAACAGCCAGGGAATTCACAGTGTCCCAGGGCCCCATATAGCAGTGTGTTAACACCACTGGCTCTGTGACAGCACTGAGGGATCCCTGCAAGGGGACCAGCAAGCGAGGCTGGGACGACTCGAGCACAAAACAGAAGCACCCAAAAGCTACCCTGTAAAACTGTGTGGTATCTCACAGACTTGTTCAGTGCAACAAGAAGTTTCCATTTCAGACTGTTTCACTTCTAAAATGTCACTGCCTGAGCTCGTCCCTGCACAAACAGGGCTCTACACTCCAATATTATGTCAAGTTTCCTCAGCTAACTTGGCCGCAGGAGAGAGCGAGCATTCAAGTGCCTGCCCCTGGGTGGGTCCCTCAGGGTGCTGCTGCAGCTTGACACTGAATATCCTGTTTGTATCATTTCTCCCCTTCACCAGCAGCTCAGCCAGAGCCTCTGCAGCATCAGGAACACTTCTGTCCTTGCAGTCCATCTGTAACTGAGCTCACGTGTCAACACATCATTTATCTAAAATGACGGTAAAGAGCTGTAACCAATACTGGGAGAGAAATGATCTTTTAAAGAAGTGATTTTACCTACAACCACACACATTAAAAATGGATTAGTCATAACTGCAGGGTTTTTTTCAGGGCTCTGTTCCAAATCTGACTCTGTTGAATGGTTTCACTCTGCACTTCTGCATCTGAGTACTTCCAGCTTGTTTTGAAGTTCAGCCTTAGCTTTCATTTCCCACAGGCTGCAAAGCTTGTTTCAGGAAGAAGGAACAACCTCCTTGCAGTTGTTTCATTTCCCAGCCCAGAGCTGTGGAGATGTGCTGAGACCCAAGATGGTCTGAGCTGAAAACAAACCCACACAGTGAAGCAGAGGGAGCAGATCTGCTCAGCCCCTGGAGTCAGCTGTTCTCTCCTTTCAGTCCTGTTTCCCTTAACATACTGTCCCGCTCTTTCCACGCTCACCTCATGCTGTTTCCATTTAAGGGAAACAGTATGAAACTTCATTTTTGTATTCAGCAGGCCAGCGGGTACCCAGCTTCTGCTGCACAAAAACAGCCATGGTTCAGCTCCTGTTCCTTTTGGATGCTGGAATAACAACAGGGACAGACTTGCTGCAGGAGGCACAGCAACACCACAAGATCTGTCCACCTTCTTTCTCTTTCAGCCCCACGATGGTTTGTAGCTGTTGCAAAAATGAATACATGTTGAGGAGCTAATGGTATCCCTCCATCCCCCAAAAGGCTTGTTAGACACCCATCTTACAAGCATTGACTTTGAGCTAAATATTGCAATTATGGTTATTAGTGTGCATGAGTCCCAGCTTGAAACCACGGCAAGCTGCCTCTGTGCAAGTCATTGCTGACAGCAGCAGGCAAAGCCTTGGCTGCTGCCCCAGCTCAAATCTCCTTTCTTGATGGACAAAAGGCAGCAAAATTTCCTACCACAGACCAAGTCTAGAAATGTATTGCAGGAATCTGTCAGCTGGTGCTTGTGGACAGACTCACACACTTCCTGTGGTTGCTAAAATCTGGTTTGAGTGAGGCTGCACAGCTACCTGAGGAGCCAAAAGCATCTGTGCATCTACTTTATTATTTCTCCATTGCAACTCTACCTTGGAGGGGGGTTATAAAGTTTTTCTCTACACAAACACTGAACCTCTCTGCTAAAGGCAACCAAACACAATTCAGCAATATCTACATATAAGAAATGTGATTTTCAATAACTCAGGGGAATTTTCACTATCTAGTTCCCAAGGCACTTGCTCAAAATCCACCTATTGCATTCAGCTATAAATAAACTAGAAACAGGAAACTGGAAGAGACTGGGTGGGACAAGGAATACAAGGAAGGAAGGAAAGAAAGATAAAATCATTCAGAAAACCCAAATGAATTCTTTGTAATACTACACAAATACTTGGTTCTGCAATATCCCAGATATTCTTTTTTCATACAGTAAAGATATCCTTTGCCCAAACAGCAAGTGCCTTGCCCATCCAAAACGTAAGATTAGGGAGACCTCTGTAAACATTATTTACATTATTTGTTCCTCTTGTCAGTGTTTGGTATCTTTAGGGATACAGGGACAAGACATTTCTCCCCAGCAAGTTACCTTCTTGCCTCCAGTGGGTGATGAGATTTCCTGCAAGACACCAATTGCTCTGCCATCTCTTTGGTTAATCTAATTCGAGTCTACAAAAAAGCATTTACCCTGCAGCCTGTGGAGAGTGTTTCTGTTCATCTGGCAGACAGGACAGAAGCCCCTTCTTAAAACCCTGAGATTTAACTATATTAGCATCCCAAACCATTAACATCAGTCAGAAAAAGAACGTTCTTCTCTTCCAGACAAGGGAGGTTGGATTCATCCAGGTTCACACACACTCCTCATGCAACTCATGCAACAGCTGCAAAGAAATTTTTTTTAGCTACTGTAGCCCCAGTTTTCATACAACTCCTTCTGTGCTTATGTACTGTAGAGTGGTAGAATCCTGTCATTAAATTTTGTCCAGATTTCCCATATTTATGCTGAGTAAAAACACACATAAAATTGAAGATTTGGTGGCAACATAATGAACTTTAGGTCCCTTCTATAATAATCTCTGAGTATTTGTGTTACAATCATGGCTGGGACAGTACAACAAAGAGGGAATGAAAATCAGGGTGGCATTGCTGTTTTCCAAGTACATGGGATTTTGGCTGGAATTTTCCAACAGCAATAAACAACAAGGAAATCTCCAAGTTCAATAAGGCAGAGTCACTTCTTAGTTTGGCTGGGAGTGTATGTTCCACCAGAACAATAGGGTTGTTTCTCTTTGAGGGGAAACACTGCATTCACTGTTTAGTAAAAGAGCTGTAAACACAGGACTGGCTTTAAAACAAGGTTATGGAGAAAAGCATAAAAGTATTCCCATCAAAAAGACAAATTATTCAAACACACCCAGTGTAACATTGCTGCAGAAGTCATTGCAATTATCCATCTCACACTATTTTTATTCTACCTGGCCACACCATGATCAAACCAAAGGTTTGATGTCACAACATGACCACTTACCAAAACAGTGGTTTCTCTTCAAAAAAGTAGTTTTTTGTGTAACACAGAGGTTTCTTATGTCAGACATGCCTCAGGATACACAATATGAGGCAGTCAGTAGAAAGCAACTACCTTCTACATGGTAAGGCAATCAGCTTGTAATTGTGTGTAATATCCAACTGGTAACTACACAGGCACAAACTCCAAGTTATCTGAAAGCAGATCTTGGGGATATTTATTCCCCCTCTTCTGTTTATTTCCTTCCCTTTTCTCCTTGCATCTGCTGGTGCCCCACAGAGAATCACTCACTGTTCCCTTTCGTTGTTCTCACACAAGTTTGCTCTGCTTCTCCCTGCAACTTTTCTAGACATGGCAATGCATGAAAAACATTTGCAAACTGGGACTTCCAGGCTGAATAATGTCTAGAAAAGGATGTGCTCATTCCATCACTAAACTGGAATGTGTGATCTTGTCCTTCAAGCAGTCTCAAGAGAGGTGCTGTCAGTAAAGTCTGTAAAAAATGCTTTGAGGACCAGCACCCCTCACTGTCAGGTATGTTAAGCTGCTGTGTGCAAGTGTTATTCTCACCTATTGGTAAATTCAAATTCCCCCCAAACTTCTTTCAGGATACCTGGGCTACAGAGCATGAGTAATTTAATGGCAAAGCATCCTCTTCTTCCTTTGCCACTTGGGATTACAATTAGTTCCTCCATCACTTGTGCAGTTCTCATTAATTAACTCAGCACAAATTTACAGGAGCACTTCCTTGAAATAATTCTAAAAGCAATAATGACATCTAATAAATTTCTTACTTTTTCCTACAAACCTTTGTTTTGCATTAGTAGTGGGAAAATTATGCCAACTGACTTCATCAGGCTGTGAGGATTAAACCATCATTTATAATACCCTTTAAAAATGAGAAAGTGTCATTTAAATGTTAGTCACATGAGTAAGCAGTGAGTCAATATTCTGCATATTAACTGAATGCATTTGAAGTGCTGGAGGTTTTCTGAAGCCTGCCAAGACTGAGCCATAACAATTTCTTTTGTAGCTGGAGATCAGCCTGAATAAAAGACCTTCCTAAGATTCAGAAGGTGAAGATGAGAGTCATAGACACATTATATCCAATCCACTGAATGTCAGCTTAGAGGGAAAAAAAAAAAAAAAGCCAGAGAGGACTGAGCAAGAAGAAGGAGCTGTGATTACTTTTCAGGAAAGTAAATAACTAAAATGAGATCACTGGTGCCATACATCAATCTAAAAATTAATCCAAAATCTGCCAGTCCATCAGTTTGTCTCTTTCAAACACCAACACTGAGCTCTGAAAGTTCAAATTAGAGACCTAAAATACTGCCTGTGTCCCCTACAACTGAAATTTTCTTTTATGCTGAATGTGATTTGTATCTGAGACATCAGACAGGGTTTCTGGATTCCAAACCCCAGAGTCAGTCGCTGTTAATACAAAATAGTTTGCCTGAAAAGAGAAGCCTCCAAAACCAAATGTTTATATGCAGATACCAGCACTGATCTTGACAAATCTTCTATCTGTTTCTTCCTTCCTCCTCTTCTCTGGACACAGAAAATACATTGTTACAATGAAGTAATAAATTTAGCCTGGGAGAGTGCCAGGAGATCCAGATCTGCTGACTTCTGTGCAGTACAAGAGCTCACCAAGTGTGTCTAGGGAATCTAGTGCTTTGGGCACTAGAATTTTTATTTTCCTGGTTGTACTCTGCTTCATTGTGTGTATGCAGAATGGTTTGGGTTGGTTGCTTTAAGGATCATCTAGTTCCAACCCCTGCCATGGGCAGGGACACCTTCCACGGTCCCAGGTTGATCCAAGCCCTGTGCAGCCTGACCTTGGACACTTCCAGGGATGGGGCAGCCACGGCTGCTCTGGGATCCTGTGCCAGGACCTCACCACCCTCACAGGGCTGAATTGCCTCCTAATATCATATACTTAAAGAATGTAATTCCAGTAACTCCACGATGTGCTCTCGGGAGCCAAAGCATTGCCAGCACTTCCACCCCGCTCCCAGGGTCCCTCCAGGGCCAGGAGCTGTCGGCAGGGCCCGGGATCTCGCTGGGTCGTAGGACCGACCCCACTCCCTCAGCCAAGGGCAGGGCTGCCCGCCGGCCCTGCCGCTCGCTCCGGCCCCCAGGCTCCCCCCGGCTGCGCTCGGGCCCCTCGGGCTCCGCCGAGACCGCGCCAGCCGTGCCGCACCGGCACCTGCCCACGGACAGCAGCCCTAATCACCGCCGGGAGGCCGGGCCTGGCATCCTGTCCCGGGCTGCCCACCCCCGGCAGTCCGGGAGACACCGCCAGGTCCCGGCGCCGGTCCCCGCCCTGATCCCGACTGCCATCCCGGTCCCCATCCTCGTTCCAGTCCCCACCCCCGGTCCCAATCCCGATCCCGGTCCACATCGTCGTCCCGGTCCCCATCTCCGCTCCCGTTCCCATTCCCAGTCCCCAACTCCTCTCCCGTTCTCGTTCCTGTTCCCATCCCCAATCCCCGTTCCCGTTCCCATCCCCAATCCCCGTCCCCATCCTCATCCCGGTCTTGGTCTCAGTAGCGGTCCCGATCCCGGTCCTCATCCTCATCCTCATCCTCATCCTCATCCTCATCCTCATCCTCATCCCCATCTCCATCCCCATCTCCATCCTCATCCTCATCCTCATCCTCATCCTCATCCTCATCCTCATCCTCATCCTCATCCTCATCCCCATCCTCATCCTCATCCCCATCCCCATCCCCATCCCCATCCCCATCCCCATGCCCATCCCGGTCCCCACTCCCCTCACAACACCGCCCACCCTCACGCGCCCCCTCGGCCACGCCCTCTTCCCACGCCGGTCCATTCATCCCGAGCTTCCCCCGTCACGTGACGCGGGCCCAGCGGGCGCTCCCCGGCCGCGGCTTCGCCGCCGCTTCCGGGCCGGGCCGGGGGCGGGGCCGGGGGCGGGGCCGGGGCGGGGCCGGGGCGCGCCGGGGGGGCGGGGCCGGGGCGGGGCGGCCGCCGCGGCGGCGGCGGCGGGAGGGGAGCGGCGCTCCCGGCAACATGGCGGCGCGCGGGGCGGGCAGCGCCTGAGCCCGGCGCCTCTCGGTCCGCGGGGGTTTCCCCCCGGCCCCGGCCTCCTCTTCTTCCTTCTCCTCCTCCTTCTCCCTTCTCCTCCTCCTCCTGCCCCTGCCCCTGCCCCGCTCCCCGGCGCGGCCATGGAGAGCGAGGAGGAGCAGCACATGACCACGCTGCTCTGCATGGGCTTCTCGGACGCGGCCGCCATCCGCAAGGCCCTGCGCCTGGCCAAGAACGACATCAACGAGGCCGTGGCTCTGCTCACCAACGAGCGGCCCGGCCTCCACTACGGCGGCTACGAGCCCATGGAGAGCGGGCAGGGCCCGCCGGGCGGGCACGGCTCCCCCGCCGGCGGGCAAGGCCCCCGCGGCGGCGACGGGGACGGCGGAGGCGGCGGGGGCGGCTTCGACCCGCCGCCCGCTTACCACGAAGTGGTGGAGACCGAGGTGAGCTGCGGGCGGGCGGTCCCGGGGCGGTGGGAGCCAGCCGCAGCCTCCCCGCTGCCGTCGGGGGTCGGCCCGGGCGTGGGGCCGGCGGGAGGTGCCCGGGGTCCCTCCGCCACTCCCCGGGCCGGGGGCTCCTCATCCCCCCGCAGTCCCCGCCTGCCGCCCGCCCGGCGCGCTCCCCAGCCCGTTCGTGCGATCGCTGCAAGGTGAAGCGCACCCAGGGTTTTCCTTGGCATTCCAGGAATGTGTGGCTACCGTAGGGCTCTGTTTTTCGCTCCCCTTCTTGTGCCTTCTTGCATAATTCCGGTGACTAAGGGCTGTCTATTTTTTTGAAACTGTTTGCACAATGTGAAGGAAAGCGCAGTGTGGGTACGACTTTACGTACAGTTTTATTTGGGTAAGCTGAGCGTAAGTTCTGAAACAGGAACCCAGTGAGGTCAAATGTTTTTTCAGAACAGAGCTTTAACTCATGACTTAGGGCTGTGATGTAGATAGAAGTGCTGGAAACTGTCAACCCTTTCCAGGTTCTCTCCTTCCTTCTTGTTTTCCTTTCTCTTTCATCCTCTTCCAGAGCTCTGCACACTTCAGCCAGCAGATAGACTCAGGGTGCTCTCCTTGCTGTCTGGAACCGTCTTTTAGTGCTTTCCTATAAAGTCTTCTCCTCCTCCTGGTCTTTTTCCCAAAACTTCACAGGGTGCTCATAAGAAAAGTGTGAATTAGCAGTGTCCAGACTGTGGGACTCACGGGGGTGAGAACAGCAGAAAGCCCCTCTGTGGGATACCAAAGGGCCACCTTGCACAGCCTCTCAAGAACTGGTCAAGAGGAGATGCTTAAGCTTGTGAATAAAACCAGGGAACCTTGTGTACTCTCCCAGGCTCCGGTGACGAGTATCCTGAAGGTTTTCTGTGCCAGAAAAGTGCTCCCTTTCTGTGCATGCACATGTGTGTGTCCATAAATAAATTCACAAAGAATCCAGGGGCGCATCTGGTGCGTAACTACAGTTGCACAGATCATCCGTATCCGTAGCCTCGGTGTATTGACGTCCAGCCCTGTGGAATAAAGATAGGTGATCCTGCTCCCTGAATTAACTGGGTTAGGTCCTGAGCTGCTCTAAGCTGCTGATGTGTGCTTGTGGAGTAAGGTGATCCGTGGGATGGCACGTGTGCCCTGCACAAACGGAGCTGCTCCTGAGCTTCCCTGACCGAAGCGCCAGGGAACAGGTTTCCAACCTTTCCTGTGAAAGACAGAGTGAACGAGTTCTTCTTGGCATTTGGGTTGGATGTAGTTAGAGCTGGGACAGTCTGGCTTGTCAGTGTGACATTTCAAGTGAAGCTGTCAGTGTAAACTTCAGAGAAGCACTTTTTTCCCCCCGCTCTTGTTCCCGTTACAAATGGCACTTTGACAACTTTCAGAGGATTCTCCCGCCCCCCATTATTTCATCCTGTATTTCTGAGCAAATTTACTTATGCTTTATAATAGTTTCCTTTGCCACTCATGTTCCTGTTTGCTCTCACTTATGTTCTTTTTAACCCACAGGAGGGAAGTCAAAATATTTCATTGTAGGTAAATCACTGTACAGAGCAGGCATTTCAGAAGGATTGAGGTGTCTTGCTACATGAAATTTTATATAAATTCATGCCTCAATTTAGTAATTGGATTCATTTGCAGATGAGCATCTGTCAACTCCTGCACATGTATGCAAAACAGTATTTTTGTAATAAAAGAGTTACATCTATAAAAGTCCTGAGACTGGAATTGTTGCCTGTGCATATTTGTCTAACACTGCAGTACAATTTAACAGCTTTTGACATACGTTTTATGAAATGGGGAAAGTGATATATCATCAGTTCCTGGGGTTTTTTATTTCGTCAGCTGTAATCTAGCATTTAGTAAGATAAAGCTATTCTTTAAGTGGTTAATCAGTAATTAATCAGGTTAATCAGTAGTTTTCCATTCAGCAGAAGCTTATGGCATATGAAGCTGTACAGAAAGCCATTGCAGAAGCAGCTATATTATTCATTGTAGTCATACACATTATGGTGAAACATATTGTACCCCATGCTGTCTTGTGGTAATTCAGATGTTATTTCTGGTTTTCTTTCTCTCGGTATCATCTCTCTTTCTAACAGCTCTTCAAGTGTGTATTCTTCCTTCTCTTCATAATGCCAGTTTTAACTTTTATTCAGTGGGGACGAAGTGGTGTGTTAGATTTTTGGATTTTATATATCAGCAACAGAAGATAAAGAGAAGATAAATCACAGGAGAAGAATTCTTAGAAATTTTCCCCCAAGTAAAATGTTCCAATCTAATGCTTCATGAACAAAAGTTAGGATTAGATTTATAATTTAAAAATAACAAGAATGCTTCAGTCATTCTTCAAAATGCGTATAACAGGTCTGTACTTTGAATTTATGTGCTTTTTTTGGCTGAGCACACTTTAGCATGCATATAAGAATAGGTCTATGAATGATTAAACACTTTACATTTTCCCTAATCAGTAATGAATCCATTATGTTTGCATATGCTTATTTGGTCTCTATTACATAATGTTAGAATCTGTTCAGCATTCATGTGGATCAAAGAAAGGCTTGTCTAGTGGTTTTCTTTGAGAGGAGCACAGCAACCAGATACATATCATACTAGTTAAAACATGTTTTCTTTAGATAAGGTTTTAAAAAACAGTGTGAACCCTTTTTCAGTGGTCCATGCTGCTGGTCTTCAGGGCTGTCTGAAAGTGTTAAAGTAGCCTGAATTTGGAGTAACTGGCCCAAAAGCAAGATATCTGCTGTGAGCTGGCCCAGCATATGCCCTGTGCTTTCTTTCTGTATGGGGCTTGGGGTGAAGGTCTGCATAAATTTCAATTTCATGAGGTTAAAACTTCACTTTCAGCAGGCTGGTGTTTCCCCTATTGCTTCAGTTTTGGGTTAATGGCTGTGGTGTGCCTTTGGCATTGATGCTGGTAGCATGACCACGCTTAACTCATCAAAAGGAAAAGGCCAGACAAACTTGGGGACTTCAGTTCATTTGTGCAGTCTTCCTAAAACCACGGGAAGTTCACCTTGAGGTTTACAGCTGCTTGGAAGTTTTGCCCTTTGTAGCACCAAACCACACTGATAGACTGAGGTCACCCACTTTTCCAAGAGGCAACTTTGTGTGTTTGACATAACTTCTGTGTTTATGTCTGTTGACAGAAGTAAATCTTGCAGTTTGGCAGGAGTGTGGGGTTTCTGTGTTTATTCCTTAGGCAACATGCAGATTGTCACGGTGTGATTCTGTGCCGAGGGAGGCGGGTGAAGGATGCTGTGCTCGTCTCTTCATCTGACTGACAGATAAGCTGCTTTATGAACTGCTGCTAAATCCTGATAATTTAAGACAAGACTATAAATGAGTGTGATGACAACGTCTGTCAGTGTGTCCATGAATTGCCACAATTGCTGGCTTTCATGAATATGAGAGGAACCGGGTGGAGAAGAGCAGGCTAAACAAATGTGGGGATTGTGACCAGAGGACTTGAAGTTGTGGGGAGGGACAGGTAAAATATCAAACACATACCAATGGTTTGTATAACCTTCACTAAAACAACCTTAATTTGCTTTTAAAACAGCTTCTGAGAGCCATTACTATGACCTTTCAGCTAAATTGTGATGAACAGATTATATTACCCCCTGGCTATTCCTGTCCCCTTCAGCATGTGCTCTTTTGATTTATGTTTTTTCAGTTGAACTGGATCAAAATCTCATACATGCCAGATTTTACTAGGTAAGGTTTATAATAAAACTTGTCCAAGATTGCTTTTGAGGGGCTGTTTGACTGCAAGAGAAGGGATTTTGTGAAAAAAACAGGTCGGCAACCGTAGCGAGTGCCAGTGCCAGGAACATTCTCACTAGTCATGCTGCAGAACTGTGGTGTTCAAACCCTACCTCTCCTCATTATTAAAGCTCAGGACTGAAAGCAGTTCTGCCACAGATGTGCTTTAGCTTTTAATGTGTAAAATGAGGATAATGGGATGTGCTTTATTAGGAGAGCCATGGACGTTAGGCTTCTGAAGTTCTTTGATCTTTGAATGGAAGGAGCTGTATTAATTTAAAGACAAAGAAGGTATTTAGCCTTCAAGCAAATGAGATGGATTTCACGCTACAATTCTGCACATTTAAAGTCAGTCTTCTCTCTTGTAAGTAGTCTTGAGCTTTGCAAAAGTGAGTATTTCTTGCATTCTCATGTGGAAGTTTTACAGAGTGGCTTGTCTACGAATTGGCCTTGTAAAACAATTAAGCAATCAAATAAAGCTCTGTGGTGGATTCTGGCATCGAGTCCCTGGCTGGATGCCATCAGAATGTCAAGTGGAATTAGTATTTTAGCACTCCTGGTTTTCAGCATCACTGTTTTCAAAAATGAGTGGCCCTGGTGTGGAACCTCTTTCTAAATTCTGATTCCATTAACACTTCCTTGAAAGCATTTGAAAGAAAATACTCTGAGTTTCATTCTTGATATAACACAGACTAATAGAGATGCTACGTGAAGTTAGGGAAGTAGGGGTGATACTGAGAGATGCAGCTGGTTTAATTTTAAATGTGAGCTTTGTTTTGAATAACTGACAAAGTCATTATCATGTAATGTGATCGTTAGAGTAATTGCTGGATTGAGAGGAGCACTCTGTAATTAATTACTAGTTCATTGGTGAAGGTGATGCCTGCAGGGTCAGTGAAGGTGGGAGACAGCTCTGTACAGCCAAATTCTCAGCTGGGCAGGAAGTGTTTCTGGTATAATGTCCTCTGGAAGCATTTTTTGGTCATCTTCCCAGTTTACAGTGCTATTCTGTGGCAGCTGTTTAATAAGGAAGTGAAATACTGAGGAAGAATGAGAATAAAAACAAATTAGCCAGTGTTAGAAGTTAATTCCAGCAAATCATTTGGATTGCTTTTGGATTAAGGAACAGTAGCTCTTTGTATGAGGAGGGCAAAGAGGAAGTGCCTGTTTCTTTTGTAAGCTTTTATTTTGAAAAAAACAAGTATTTGTGCTGCTGTAGGAATAGCCTTTGGTATATACGTTTTAGGGGCCAAATAAAAAATTAATTTCAAAAGCCAATGTTCCCAGTGTCTGTTGCCACTTGATTTTCCTGCCACTAGTTTACAACAGTTCTGGCTTTTCTGATGCCCAGCAGAACGATCTTGAGAGGCATTTAGAGATGATTTTTGTCATATTAGTTAGTCACAGTTTTGGCATTACACACTGTCAAAATCAGCTGCTTTGTCAGTTCTGGTTTCTGTCTCACTATACATCAGTAGAACAGAAGTAAGATGAGTGTTTAGTAGCATTATTGAATTAATTTTCCTTTCCAGAGCCTGATCTTTGGTCACTAAAATGTTCCAGTAAATACTTTATGTGTGGTTCTGCAGCACTTCTCTATTAATTCTCGGTGTTTTGGCAAATGGAGATACAAGTATTGACTTAAAATTAAGTACTGAAATGTTAAGCATTTGTGATTCATTGTTTTATTGTTTAAAAGCACAATGTTTATCTGATATCACACTAAGTTTTTCTGAGTTATTTGGAACAAGCATGAGGTTTTGTGCTTATGAAAACTCCAGGGTTGGGAGGAATAATGGTGTTGACTCCGAGTCTGGCTGTTTGTAGTTACACAAATGGAGTTAGTTTTTAAATATATCCACAGACAATAGTGAAAACACATGGAAGATAAGTGTTTTCCTTGGTTCCTTGTGAATGGCTTTCCTAACAGTGCTTTCCATGACCTCTCCCTCACCTACAACTTGTCAGACTTGGAAATATGTTGCCAAAAGTGGTGGTAGTGAATCTCTGCCTCAGATTTCACTGAATGCTGTGGTAATAGCAGTGTAAAAGGGCAAAGAGGCTCCTTGTATTTTTGAAGTTAAATGGAGGTTTTAATTCAAGTGCTATTTTTACAGAGCCTCAGTTGTTTTGTTTTGCTGTGATGCTCAGGACTATGCTTATCTTTGAACAAGCAGGCAAGTACATCAGGGAGTATTGCCTGGTAACATCACACCATCACCCTGGAAATCAGGGAGAGAGTACAAGCCATGTTTTCAGAAACTCTGAGGTAATTCTCAGCTTTGCTGAATTTATTTTTATGTTTCTAATTAATATTGTGTTCTTATTCCTGTTCTTACACTGTTCTTGGTTGTGAGAGATGGGGGGCAGAGGGAAGGTGGAGCCCTAGGGTTTTTCTGGTTATAATTTGTTATAATCCTTTACAGCTACTAAGGGTTTAGTCTAAACCCTTAGTAGCTGTAAAGGATTATAACAAATTATGTGTATACATGCATCCTTGGTGGTGTCTTAGCACAACTCTCAGTTAAGGTCAGTGTCTAAAACCTTCTGTGAGAAAGTTCACTAAATAAATTGAGTTTTTCTTAGGACATCTCTATGATGGAATGAGAGTTCAGATCAACTTCAGTTAGGTGGAGTCTGTAAAATAGGATTTCTTTTCCTTTAGCAGTAGACTGGTATCATCCTTTTATATTGGCATGACAAAATACTAGCATTTTTTTTCTTGTGACAAGACTGCATTTGTTTGTGTAAAGTAGTACATAGTAGAAATTTTAAGAGCTTCCTTTCTATGAAAAAAGAACAAAACAAAACATCTGTGTATCTCACTAACAAGCTTATGTTCTCTTAGCAGAACATAAATAGCAAAAACCATTCCTATCTGTTGCTGCATTTAAAATTTTTGCATCCAAATATGTTTCTCTGGATGAAAATTCAAGGGTGAGATGCTATATCTCTTTAGAACTTAAAACAGTTAAAAACTGTGACAATACTTTGCAAATAAATGTCTGTTTGTCAGTAAAACATTCAGGAAATCACAGTGGGTTTTCTTATTGCCAGATAAGAAACAGAATGTGGAAATTCCATACATGACACCATTTTTTGAGTCTTAATAATACTGACATATTCACAAGAGGATTCCAAGCTTGTTCTTACAGTGTGGGTCCAATGGGTTCAATCTGAGTGCAGGAACAGGCAGCTCAAATATTATTCCAACATCTGCCTCTTAATAAAACACAAAAGTTCTTTAACCATCTGAAACACCAGTTTATAAAAAGCAAATCAGTTACAGGTATGAAAATGTTGACAATTTTTTTAAACATTCAATACCTTGTTCTTAGTGTTTATGTGTAAGTGCAAGGTGGTAGCTTTGAGGTATTTGAAAGGCTTTGAATTCTTACACTTGTGTTTGAGTTCTAGGTAACAGAATATCCCCCTGTTAGGAGTTAATTAACAGAAAGAAAGGTTTGACGTCCAGGAGTGAAACTAAAAACTGCTTTAATCAATAGTCTGGCAGGTGGAGGGACTGTCAGGTCATGACTTCAGGATTCATGGCTTCTCCCACAAATTGATGGGCACAGTAAATCAGAGCAGAGAAGTGCTCTGTTTCTCTGGGTATTTGATGTGTTTCTCTCACCTTGCCTCCACCTGAGTGTTGCAGTGCTCTGCAAACACTTGGTACAGCAGTGCTGTGCAGAGGGGAGCATCCCTGCTGACACTTGGCAGCTGGAAAAGCTGCAGCATTGGAAAATTGATATCTTTATGTTGTCTGTGTCTGTGATTAAAAACTGAAAGGTGGACCTAAAATTTTTTGTCAGCTAGTTCTGGCTTTATGCATTTTTTTCATGACTGCTTTTCAGAGCAGTTAAACTTTGTCCTGTTTGTAGTTGCATAGTAACAAGGTTTTGTGGTTGTTTGTTTGTGGTTTTTTTTAACAATGCAATGAAACTTCAAAAATCTGTTTTATTGGCTATAAAATGATGGTTATTTTGTGAAAACGACTTATTCGAGAGGCATGAGGTGGAGGTAAATGCTTGGTCTGCTGGTGTCTTAGAAAGTCTGATCCTGTTGCTTGTTGAAAGAAACAAGACTTTGTGGTTTTCTTTCCTAAGTTATACTGGATTCAAGAGCATATAATGTGATTTGATTATGGTGATAATAGATTCTGTTGGTAGCCTCCTATCAAAATCAAATTAACTCATTTAAATTATGATTTGACTGTAATTTCATTACTAAGGCTGCCAATTAGAATCAAAACAAGTCTTAAACTCTTTGTTATTTTATGTAAAGTGACTGGTATGGGAACTGTCAGTGGCTTTAGTTAAACAGTGTTTGATGAGTTAATTAGCTGAATACTGCATGAGTACATTTTGAAGCTTTAAACTGTGACCTTTTGGCAATTAAAGTTAATTCATATTTCACTTTTTGTACTAATCTTTGTTCTGTGTTACTCCTCAGTGGAAGGTTTTATGCTACAGATTTAAGCAACGCTTTATTGATCAGATATTGAACAACTTTTGTTTATTCAGCCTTGCAAGCAAATCTGGGAGGTGCCAGGTCCCCAGAGAGGGAATCTTGAATCAGTGCTTGAGCCTGTTCCTGTGAGGGTATTTCTCCTGGGAGCCTGTGTGTGTGTTTAGCCATAACTGCATTTTCACACCTTGAAAATGAGCCAGGACTGTTAGAAAGAGGGGATCTTCAGGGCTTTTGTGCAATGAGATATATCAGAAGGCATGGAAAACTATGGTAAAGGTTTGTCAGCACAAGTTCGTTGGTCTCACTATTTCAGCTGCAGAAATAGTCACAGATTTGTGCTGTGCACTGTGACTTCCTACTGCAGAAAAGAGGGATTGTAACAGCCTTTTAGACAGTTTATCATTAGATGACCCACTGGTTACCAGGAGTAGGGCTGGGGGCTTTTTTTGCTCTTTGCTATTTTATGGAAGAACATCTGTACAAATCCTCACCCTGCTGGGGGCCAGTTCAGTGCCAGGTCTGTTCAGCCAGAATTGCAGAGTCCTGATACAGATCATCATTTAACTGGCAGACACCATTCTGAAGTCACCTATTCGAGGGGAGGGAGATAGCTCTTTATATATATTTATTTAGAAAGAAGCAAACAAACCCCATGTAATTCCCCAAAGCCAAGATTGAGAAAATCACTTTTTGGGTGGCTGACATGGCCTTGTATCCTATTTACTTTTGCATATACCATAATTTTTCTTCAAAATCTTTTATTTCCTCCATGGACCTTTGTCAGCAGAGTTTGCAGTGACAGTTCCTGAGCTCCTCAGTTACAGAGCATTAATTGTGGTGTTCAGGGCTTTGTTGCATTTGTGAGTGTCAGCAGAGAAGTGAATTCTCCAGGCTGTGTTGGAGTGTGAGATTTGTGTGCAGATCTCCAGCCAGCATAAGATGATGCAAGAACTGAGCTGACGTTTCACCTTGCTGCAGCAGCTGCTGCTAATAAATCCTTCACTTTAAAGAGCAGTGCCAAAATTGATTTTAAAATTGGGTGGTGAACAGTTTGGGCTTTTTCATGTGCAGAAAGACACTAATTATGAAAGAGCAGCAGTAAGTCTTTAAAGAGACTGTTTCTTGTAGTGGATTTGGTTTAAGAAACACAACTCAGTCTGCACTAATATAATGTGAACATAGCTGTAATCTCCCAGAAATGCAGAGTGTTAAATTTATTAATGGTTTGGGGGGGAATTTGGGTTTTAAACTGCCTGGGTGTGTGTTTGAGACTGTCACAGGTTTCACAGTAGCTGTGAAGCTATGTGGATGTGATGTGTTCTAAAATTAATACATGAACTTGATACTTTCTGCACATGGTTTTAGTAGCAGAGCCCTGTCAAGCAAGAAGCCTCCTTGCCTCTAATTCCTGGAAAGTGCCAAAGGCATGTTCCTTCAGTGCAAATAGCTCCCATTACTATAGGGCAATATTCCAAATACCACACCTATTTTTTGTGTAAAGCCATCTTTTCACTGCTCTGTTGGTAGACTCAATCGAGCAATAATCCAGATGTGTTCTAAGCATAATTTAGGATAATGTGGGAGCTGAATGTACTGTGAAGAACATGCATTATTTCACTTTCCATGTGAATTTCTGTGTCATGGACCCTGGCAATCACTTGTGTGGAAACAGGCAATGAGTGAGCAGGATTGCTGGGATGCAGATGGGAAAGCAGAACAAGAAATGGAGTTTTCCATATCTAGCTGAAGGTCTGCATTGCTATTCTTCACCTCTTTAGATACCAGTTGCTGTCGCTGGGTTTATTTAATGTGGATGCTATCCTCCAGGGGATGAAGCAACTGTTGCTCTGTTTCTGTAACATTTGTTGAAATGTTGCTTTCCTTGGCTACAAGTGGAGGCTGAATTGTAGTCCTTGAACACCCAGCAATTGGGTGTTTGAGTTAAACTCAGTCTGCCTTTTTTATACTAAAAGTTCATTCCTGCTCTGTTACTGTGAGCACTTTCTTTATAACTGCACACTTGTTTTCTGTAGGAAATTGTTTTGTTTTCTGCACAGGTGTTCTTTACAGAAGCTTTATAATTGTTTAATTTCTAAAAAATGCTTCTAAATAATTTCAGTATCTTTTCATGTAGACCTTCAAACAGCCCTTCTCCAAAATGTGAAGTATTTAAACAGGGTGTAGTTTGCCAGATGGGAATTACATCAGGCTTCCATGCACAGTGCTGGATCAGGTGACCACAGTTCTGAAGCTGATATTCAGGTCTGCTAAAGTACAACCTCCCATAAAGACAAACTGTTTAGTCAGTGTTTAGTAAGGGGTTGGAGAAAGGCAGTGCTTTATTTCCCAAGCACCAATATGGGGTTTTTTCTGCTCCTATGAATTGTCCTGCTGCTCTGCAGAACATTAGCAAGTCCAGCCCTCGTGCTGTCTGTGAACTTTAAAGGTTAAGCTCTGCACAATTGCTGTTCCCTTGGCTTAATAGTTTTGAACCATTATGAAAGTGAATGACACATTTACTTTTTAAAAACAGGTCTAATCCTACAAATAGCAAATGCAGTGAGAGACCTGGAAGAACACTTGTGTGCATACATTGATTTTGTTCTTGGTATACCATCTCCTCCAGAGTTCAGTAATTTCTTTTAGTTTATTCCTTTCTAGTTGTTCCACTCACTTTCCTGACAGTGTCTGGTTTTTACTTTGGAATGTGTTTCCTGCTTGTCCTTCCTCCCTCCATGTCCCTGGCTTCTCTCTCAGTGGGATCTTGTTACCATCACTGCACTTGTTTTCCACTGTCTCTGACAGTGGCTCCTGCTCGCTGCCAGGCCTGATCCAGACATTCTGTCCTTTCTCCTGCTGGCTTTGCCTGCTGTTGTTGAGGCAGGGAAAGGTAGTCCATGTGAACTCTTTGACACATTGGGTACCTGGCATCTATGGGAGGTTAAAAAATAAACAAAAGAAAATAAATGAATAACTTGAGGCAGTTACCTCATATGGCACTTGGAGGAGAGCAGGGGTAATTCTGTGTCCTATACACAGAAATAGCTGCTCTTTAGTGCCACTAGCAAGGAAACCTGTAAAGCTTAGCTGCAGTCACCTGCTTGCCTTTTCCCTCTTACCTCCCAGAATATTTGCCAGTAGCTCATTATGACTTCAGGAGAAGGATAATTACATGACCTTGTTGGACAACTATATTTGATGTAGGTTTTTCTTTAGATTATTAGTTAGTAAAAGAAAATCTTGATGTACTGAAACAGTATCCTCTATTTCTAGTGTGATGGGGTGAAATGGACTTCCCTTAGAGTAAACTATTCCCATATTCTACAGGAGTTGTTGAACAGAGGATTAATGTGCAGATCTATGGAGATCAAAATTTGTACTCTACAGTCTCCCAGGGACTGGAAGTACTTATCACCTGGCTCTAGGATCTGATATGCTGTGGAACAAGATTTGCTGCTTAAATTGGCAATTAGTTAGCAATTAGTTATGTAAAGATGGTAGTTATCACCTCCATGAAATACAGCCAGGTATGTAATCCCTTCAATTCAAATTGAAATATTCAATTCTACTTTGAAAAACACAAGCAGCCTCAGGGTTGAGAATTTGACATGCTTGTTACAAGCACAGCTGCCTTTTCTAAACCCTTTAATGTGTTTAGGAAGCTGTTTCGCTTGAACTTTTTTTTTTTTTTTTCACCCGCAGAAAAATGATGAAAATGGGAATTGCTCTGGTGAAGGGATTGAGTTTCCAACAACCAACTTGTATGAGCTGGAGAGCAGAGTTTTGACAGATCACTGGTCCATACCCTACAAGAGGGAAGAGTCTCTAGGCAAGTGCCTAATTGCATCCACCTACCTGGCAAGACTGGGTAAGTTCCCTTTCACAATTGCACAGATTATCTGTTCAGAGGGTGTCACAGACAGAATGCTGGGCACTTGTGCCTTTCACTTTAATCTTACTGCTATTTTCTTACACCCTGCACAACAATCACTTCTCTGGGAAAGTGTTTAACAGTGAACTGTTCTACCCAATGCTGTAAAAACATCATTGATTTCTTTTCTTTCTCTCCAAAGTAATCTGTTTACTTGAGTTTTTTTCAAAAAGTGGCACACATGTTTCTTTGTGTTCTAATAATTGTGGGAATTACATCTTTCCAGAGCTAAGTTACTGACTCTTTTTTTTTCTTTGTGCTGGGTATTTTCCATTCATAAAAGCAAGCTGTCATCTCAGTCCCTGCTGTACCATTCTTGTATAAGTGGTTGCTTTTCCCTGGTGAAGTGCTTATATTGCATTAGATCTGAATTTGACTTCTTTTTCAGTACTTTGGCTGGGGTTAAGAGTGTTAGGGAGGCACCACACCCAACAACTGGTGTATAATGAGAGTACAAGATAGATTTTCAGTCATGCCTGATGGCAGACTAAAGGAATGTTGTAATCTTTTGGAAGAATAGAAGTTGTTAAGTGGTTCTGGTTTGCTTCTCTGTTTCCAATCTGTGTTAAAAGGCTGTGCTTTAATTTGGTTTTGGTGGGAGGCTGTGAAGCATCAGTAATGTATGAATTGTAAACTCTTTTACTCTAAGTTTACAAGCTACTTATGGTGCTAATAATGCTTGAAAAACCTGTAAAAGGTATTGGGAAATTAATTCTCAGTTCTGAAAGGCAGGTTCTCTCAAGTAATGTTTTTCGTGTCTTAAGAAGCATGCTAGTTATGAAGGAGCAGTAGCACTTCTGCTACTGCTAATTTGGGTTGGTGTTCCCTCAAATTTGCCACAAGGTCTCTGAGGTCATCTTAAAAAGTAATTTTTAAAAAATACTGTTTAAAAGCACTCTCTTTTCTGCAAAGGTCTTTCTGATTCTGATGAGAATTGCAAGAGGTTTATGGACAGATGCATGCCTGAAGCATTTAAAAAGGTAAGTAGGTACAGTGGGCCAGTTCAATGTTTCTTTGTGCTGTTTGTGGTGAAAATAAAAATAGTCTTTTGTAATCCAGACTTCGGCCAACTACTGAATGGGTTGTTAGATTAAAATCACACTCAAAATATTTTCCTAGATTAAAATCACAGAAATTTAAATTTAAATCATACAGGGTCCCAGTTCTGTAACTCAGGGCAACTTAAGCACTTAGCTTTTTTCTTTTTTTTTTTTTTTTCCTCTTAAATGAAGAGCTCTGTAGTAATTAAGAGAGCCCAAAGAGAGGTTTAAAGACCCTTGGATATGGCCACTGGTGGCAAGTTCATGGTCAGATTTCCATTTACTATACTTTGTGTTGTTTCTTCAGAGGATTGCTACATTCTTCTCACAATCCATTTAGAATTTCATCTTTCACCTCAGTTCTCAGTGCCTTTTGTTTCTCTGGGCTGTTGTGAATTTGCTCCATAGAGCTCCCCAAACTAATTGACTTCCCACTATTCCATCCACTTTAGGTACTGCCTCAATTTTCTGCCCAGTATTTAGACCATATGTATAAAAACACATGCATACCCTTTAAAAAGTTACTTTGTCCTAGTGTTAAAATATTGAGAATATAACTTCATTTAGGAAGGCAGAAATTTAAGGGAAAATTTGTTTTTCCATTTAAAAATCAGAGTACTAATCTTAAATACAGTACTTTTATATCACTTGGTATTTTTTGCATATGAAATAAACAATGTAGATTGTTCCTCCAGAAGGATAATCTGTAGAAATCTAAGTTCAGGATGTGCTGAATTACAATTTGCTGAAATATTTACAAGAAACTCTATTAATGGTACAAAAAGTGATTGTATTTAAACTATTAAGTTTTTTATCTGCCTCTGTTCAGACACTGCAGAAATTAAATGAAATTTGCAGATGGCAACCGAGTGTCCTTTATAAACAGCCATGAAACCAGATTTAAAGAACATGTTTCAGTAGGTGGGAGAAGCATTAAATACCTCTTTCTCCTGGTACTTGTGCTTTGTTTTCCAATAGAAGCTGCTCAGAAAGTGTGAATTGGTAAATGGTTAGCTCAGCTGAATCAGGGCAGCTTTATGGCTGCCTGTTTCAAGATTTAATAGTTGTGTGTTCAATCTGCAGACAGATTCATTTCCTAGTAGTTGTTCTTTGCAAAGGTTACAATCTCTCCTAGTGCATGCAAATGGAAAACACTTTGATAGATTTTATTTTCTGTCATAAACTGTGATTTAAGGTGTTCTTCTGCAAAATTACAAATTGAGTTACCTCTTAAGCCATTAGAGCAGAAAGAACATCTGAAAACCACACCAGATAGTGATGAGTGCATTCCAAGGAAATATTTATTCAAAAAAAAAAAACCAGTTTCAGGAGTTGATAAATTTGTCCTTGCTTGTGAATGTGCTCAAACTTTAAAGAAATTTCTTTTTTTTTTTTTCCTTGATAGCTGTTAACATCCAGTGCTGTTCACAAGTGGGGAACCGAAATCCATGAAGGAATCTACAACATGCTCATGCTGCTGGTGGACCTGGTTGCGGAGAGAGTAAAACAAGATCCTATCCCTGTGGGCCTGCTTGGTGTGCTTACAATGGTATTTGACCCTCTGATGCAGTTTCTAATATCTGGGTATTTGGCATTTTGTATTTATGCAGCTGATGTTCTTTCCAACTGTTTCAGTTGTAGTTCATTGTCTTAAAATCTGCAGCCATTGCTTGCTGCAGGTATTTTACCTCCAGTATGCAATTCAAAGGAGTGGGTGCTGTTCAAAACTTCTGAAAACTACCTGGAAAAAAAAAATCACATTTTGTCACTTTGCTGTTTATTTTTTAAAACTGATACTTTGAGTTCAGTTCTCTGTTTTATGGACCTCTGGCTCGTGTGGTTATTGGATATTGGATATATAAAGGCTTCAAAATGCTTTATATGTTGAGAACTGAGAGGCAGGAGCAAGGGGCTTGTATTCAGCTTTATTTTTTGCTAGATCTTTAACTGTCAGCCAGGAGAATGCTCAGCTAAAACAATTATCAAGATAAGTTTTGAAAGTACCATAAGGCACCTGTTCATTGCCATGGGCTTTTCTTTGAAGGCATTTAATCCAGACAATGAATATCATTTCAAGAATCGAATGAAGGTGTGCCAGAGAAACTGGGCAGAAGTCTTTGGGGAGGGGAACATGCATGCTGTCTCACCCATATCCACTTTTCAGAAGGTAAGCAAGGCCATGCCCTAAAAACTAATTGTAGGGTGGGTGTCTTTGTCTCAGATAAGATTATTTGTTTAGTGGGTATTTGTATGACAAAGTTTAAATATGTTACCAAGAATTACTGCAAATAGATGTGCAGTGTGTGTTTGTCTGTAGACATTAATTTGTGCTCTCAAATTGTTCCAATTCTCTGTTAGAGGCTGCATTTAGAAATGGGTGAACTTTCATGTCTAAAGTAGCACAACAATCTGTGTTTTGCTTTAGACATGAAGCACACAACAGGTGGATCTGTGTATTTAAGGACTGACATCTGTTTGGTTGTTGAGTGTGAAATGACCGGGATAACTCCAAGTGTCTAGTTCTAGTAGAGAATTCAGGCTTTTCTGACAGCCAAGGATGAAATAACTTCAACTCAAACACACTGGCAAGGAGGCAGTTTTTGAGGTTTGCACTGTCTTATCACAGTTTTTCCAGATGGGTCCAAAACAGCATCAGTGGAGTTGATTTCTCCTTCAGGAAACAAGTTTGTGGCCTTAGAAAGAAAATTCTTCATCCGCTGCTTTGGGAAAGTCATGTTCCACACTGCTACAGTGCTATAAATACAGTTGCTTGTGAGTCAGCAGCCACAATGTGATCTGACAGCACATGGCCAGTGATGTCAGGCAGAGTCCAAAACAGGATGATGCTCCTGAGAACCAACCAGAGTTCCAGCTACACTTAATTCAGGAGCTGTTACAAACACTGCTTTATTTGTGTAATAGTGCATCCATTTGAGGTGTGGGTTAATGGGCTGAATGTGTGTCCAAATGCCTGTTTCAGAAGACAAATGTTTTGCATTGATGTTGCAGCTGCTAATTTGTTCCTATTCTTATTGTTCAAGGAACCTCATGGGTGGCTGGTGGATCTGGTAAACAGGGTAGGTGAATGTAAACCAGAATTGTTGTTTGTCACTTGAATCGTTGGTCTTCAGGGGTAATTTCTTCTCCTCCCCTCACCTTGCCCTTGTTTTTTGACTCATCACTTTTCTGACAACCACAAAAAAATTAGTTTGAGATTTTAATTCTGCCTGGTAAAATGTAGCTTGTTGAGTTGCTGCCTTCTGCCTTGAGCACCTTTACCCTAACGTGGGATCTACGACCTGAGGAATTTGAGAGCCCAGCTGAGGCTGCAGTCAAAGGTCCCCCAGGCAAAAGTGCCAGTCCAGTCAGCTGTTGCTGCATGTTGTCTGCCTTTCTTCCCTCTGTCCATTTTTACTCAAGACAGAGTTTCTAGCTTGATGCTTTCCCTGCTATCATGTATAATTGCATGGCATTCCCCAGTGTGCCCCTGCATTCCCATGAAAATAGAAAGCTTTGTTTGGATGGGATGTTCCATGGTAAAGGACACTTGTTGGCATCTCAGGAACTGTCAGTGATGAATATTTTCTATAATCTCTTATTTAAAAGATAAAATACTGTAGTTCACTGTGTAATACTGATTATTTTATTTCAGTTTGCAGAGTTGGGTGGATTTTCAGCAATTCAGTCCAAACTCAATTCTGAAGATATTGAACTTGGGGTAAGTCCATCTTCTGTCATGAGACTTCTCCCTTTCCATGTTACCTTTCATGTAGAACTGCAGTGGCCCTTTTGGCAGTACTTTTACCTTTTCTTTGGTACAAGAGTAGCATTCCCACAGAGCCCTGGAGAACTGCTGTCAGGCTGGAGATCAAATGAGGTTGTACATAAGAATCCTGACTGAAAAGCAATTAAGACTTCACAGAGAAGAGGAGAAATTAGTGTACCTTTCTGCTAGCATTCAGCCTTCTGGTTAGACATCAATCAAAGTAGTTTTGTTGTATGTTCACCAGTATGTCCCTGGTTTTCTGTATACTGCATGCATAGTTGCTTTTCGCTGCAAGCAAATTGACTTCTGTCATTTATTATAGAAATCACTGTTAAGGGAAAAAATCCTTAGAAGACAGACAGTGTTCTAATCCTAAACAACTTTTCAAGAGCAGTGTCTTAAAATTGACTGGTTCAACAGAGCTAAGCTATTTTTGGTGATGAAGTCTAACTTGGTTAGTTTTAGCTTCCTAACCTATATTCAGGAGACTTCCAATTCTTTCAAGCCTTAGAGAATGAGGAGGCTAAAGGAAAACTATGTCATCTGGAACCTTGTCCCCCAGTATGAAATCAGTCTGCTTCCAGTGACATGCCACTTGGAGGAATTCAACTTTTTTTCTTGGGGTATTGATATTTTCTGCTTTATATTGAGATGAATTCATACATGAGCTTGACAGAAGAATAAGGAAAACCTTGATAAACATGCCAGTTCTGTAATAGAAACTTTGACTTGACTCTGTTTAATGATTAATAACTGCTTGCTTAGGAAGGAAATCTGGGTCAGCGTCATTAATCTGGGCCTTGGATTGCAGTGCTGCACACTCAGTTCCATAATTCTTGATCCAGTGTGAAAAGAAAACTGATTTTGATATTATTTATTGGCAAACAATCCTTTTATACGTTTAATTTCTTGACGATAGATACCGCTTTAACATCATGCATTGAAGCGATCTTGACATGTATATGACACATTTACAAAAGCTTTCTCCCACGTATTGCCTTGGGAAAGAAATTTGCCATATGGCTTTAACCTTAAATTTTGCATTCACACTTTTGATTGCTGCAGAGAGCAAGCAAAATGTGATATGTTCCTTTCCGTCTGTTTATTTCTGTGACTGAAACAGATCTGTCAGAGAACACTGAGCAGAGTGATGAGAGGACCAAGATTAGTGAAAACTGGGAAGGCATTTTTTATTTCAGACAAAAATATATAACACATACTGTATGCCATATATAATACATTGCACATACTCTACTGTGTGCCATAGAGTAAATCTTTCTTAAACCATGTGTTGTTGTAAAGGACTTGCACACCAAAAACAATCATAGGAAGTGACTGGAAATACATAATATAAGTGATACTTGTTCACCTTTATTTGCCTTTTAATCTATAGATTACTATGAAAAGATTCCTTAAATATGCACCTAAATACTTGCTGTCTTTCTTTCAGGCAATCTCTGCGTTAGTTCAACCATTTGGAGTTTGTGCAGAGTATCTTAACTCTTCTGTAGTACAGGTAAAATCTCTTTGTTATGACTTGTAAGAGGACTGAAAATTAATTTCCAACTGTGTTGGTGTGAAACTGGTGACTAATTTGAAAAGCCTTCAAACCTCACGTTGCAGAAAGTACAAGAACCATTTTGAGCACGCTGAGGTGATGAGTAAAGGGCTCAGACAATGTTCAGATTAATTTTCCAAGCAATTATCTGTAGTCATGTATCTACATCTGCAGCAGTGAGAAGCTTTTCCACTGCTATTAGTAAGCTTCAGCAGTAGAAGCCATGTGGGGAAAGAATCCAGCCTGAAGGATGAATTTTGCTTTCAGTTTAAATTTCTGGCTAAGATGAAGAGCCATGGATATGAGAGTTTACACTGCAAAAATTGTTGTACAGGAAAAAAAATCACCAGGATCTCTTTGTATGTGCAGATGTACTCCAGGCTTCACTCCTGCCCTCACCACCAAAAAGTGTTGACTTAAGTGACTGAAAGACTTTATTTGAAGAGGATGTAGTTTAGAAGCCCCTGAGAGTAAGAGAGGCACATGCACCCAATAACTGATGTGTTTTTAGAGGTCAATTGGTCTGTCTGTGTTTGCAAACCTGCATTACAGTGGTCTGAAATGGGTTCTTACTCTAATTGCTTTTTATTTTCCTGGACATAGCTTTATCTTTGTTGTAGGTGTAGCTTTATCTCTAAGGTAGTGGTGAGCTTTCAGCTAAGTATTTCCTTTTGCTGTAGTCACGTCTTTCAAGTAATGCAATTGATTTCAGGAAGCATTAAAATGATTGTCATGTCTTTTCTCACGTTCTTTAGCCCATGCTGGATCCAGTCATTCATAAAATGATTAAATATGTACAGAATGTAGAAGAGAAGGACTTGAAAGACAAGGTAATGTTTTACATATTAAATATTTAGGAAGAACTTCCTGCATGTCTTGGAAATGCTGTCAGTGTAAATTAGAACAATAGCTTTCTTCTCACTGGCAAGAATACAGCCTGTTCTGAATTCTGACTGAATGACATAATGAAAATGCATTTATCCAATTCCATTCAATATCCTTTTCAGTAAATATCTGGTTTATGACCCTTTCTTAAATATTTTGCCGCTGTTGCTATCAAATTTTGGGGTTTGTTGGTCCCCTTGTGCAGCATGCTGAATGCTCACTTCTCTGACTCAAAGATATTTACTGACTTGCAGTCTGTTAAATTCATATTACTGTTGCAATAGCTGTTTGCTTCTGAGAATTTGGTAGTAAAGTGTCTGTGCTACTTCCTGCATTACCCTGAATTTGGCATTCTATTAAATTGTGTTGACTTTTTACTTAGTTATAAGTTGTTCATTTTGAACGAGAAAGTATTCATAGGTTGTTGAACCAAAGGAGAGCAATTTACCAAATCTGAAGCTTTAACCAAAGGTTTCATTATCTTAAAATTTCTACTGCACAAGCAATACTTTCATACGTACCAGGCACTGTGTATTGATTAACCAGTCTGTTTGGTCACTAAACCTACTCTTTGTGAGTCACTGACATCTGTAGCAGAATAGCAAAAATACCAATGCCTCTGTTTGTCCCTTTTTCTGTTGTTCTGTTTCAAACAGAGGCTGGTGAGTATCCCTGAGCTCCTGTCTGGGATCAAACTGCTGTGTATGCGCTTCCAGCCTGACCTGGTCACGGCGGTCGATGACTTGCGGCTGGACATTCTGCTGCGCATGTTGAAATCCCCCCACTTCAGTGCAAAAATGAATTCCCTCAAAGAGGTAGGTTGGCTTTTTGTCTGGTTCTGTGTGTGCACAAGAGCATGGGTTTGGGTGGGATGGGTTGTTAATGAGCCACTGAAACCACAGCTTTAAGAAAAGAGATGGCGCAATATCTTGCAAGTTATGTTGCCTTAGCAAAAGCTCGGTTCAAAATAAGCACCAAAACAAGTTAATGTAACAGGAGTTGTTTATAGCATTAGTAGCCACTGCAAGGCTTCCCAGTTAGACACAGCTTGAGAAGTGCACTATTCTAAGAAATGCAATTTTAGATTGATTTATATGCAGTGGTCTCTGCTATTCATTGAATAGTCACTGAGCATCCTGACATATATCCCATATTTCTTCTTTCACTGAGAGGAAACAGGAAAAAAACCAAATGGGACTTAAAACCTATACTGATGTTTCAGTCCATATCAGGTCATTGCACTACATAATTGTAGTATTTTATATTTTGTTGTATGTGGACAATGTAGTGTTTCAGAGTCCATCTTTGCTGCTTTTTTCCTTCTCTATTTATGAGAATATTGAGATGTTAAACCTCATTGCTGTTTGGTTCTTAATCATAAATGCTGTGTATCCGTGGTGAATTTATAAAAGTGCTGCTTTTGAAGATTTTAGCAGAAATGTGCTTTTTCTCCCTCAAGTGAGAAGCCTGTATCAGTTCAGTATTGGATAAAAAGTAGGACACTGATTTGAGTGTAACAAGCAGAAGCCTGAGATAACCTACTTCTGGCATATCTCTAGAAAGATACCTGGCAGTATAGGCCAGCTTTTCTATGTCAGACTGAGAATAAGATTCTGCTGCATCAGAGACTGATGACATGGTGTTTCTGATTAGGAATTTGCCTTTAAACAACTTATTAAAAAACAAAAATGAAAAGTTAAAAAGCCAACACCCTGCAAAAAACAACCAACTCAAAAAATCCCAAACACCTTCTGTACTCAAAATATTGCAGAATTCACACTTAAACTCCATCATGAGCTTTTTTGAATAGATTTCATTCTCTGTGTGTGTGATGCAGGTGGGATTTTTTTTTTTTTTTTGTTAAAATCTTACATTTTGCAATTTTTAGGTAACAAAATTAATAGAAGACAGCACTGTGTCCAAGTCAGTGAAGAATGCAATAGATACAGACCGACTGCTGAACTGGCTCGTGGAGAATTCAGTCCTGTCAATTGCTCTGGAAGGTAAGAACTCTCCTAAAGCCTTTTGGCACATGCTTTAAATGACTTAAATTTAAAAATCTCATCTCTCCCTTTCAATACACTTTAATGGGCACTATTAACCAAAGAGTTCAAGGTTTTTGTCGTCTCCAAAATAAAGTAAAATCCTGCAAATTCTGTAACTATCATCTAGTCCTCTGTTTGACATCTGTGCAGATGTCTTCTATTGTACTTGGGGTTTTTTACTCAAAATTTGTATACTGTTAGCCTCTAAAAAAGAGAGAAAAGAGGTGTTTTTCTTCTCAAGTAGTAACATTCTGTAGGAGTACTATCAGATGTATGAAGCAAAACAAAATAAAAATGGAAACAGCCTTGTTCTTTTTCTTTGTACTGATACTTGTCTGTAACAGTAAAGAAAGACCTTCCAAATGAAGATAGCTTTGTTCTCTCTTTTAAAATAATTAGTTCTTTTATATAAAATTAATGTATCTAATATTGTTTGAAATGCATTTGTTGAGTTGCCTTTCTTTGTTTCACAGGTAATATAGACCAAGCACAATACTGTGATCGGATAAAGGGAATTATTGAACTGCTGGGCAGCAAATTATCTTTGGATGAACTCACTAAAATTTGGAGAATTCAGGTAAGCAGTCAAGACTAGGCAGGTGCTCTTAGACTGTCTTGCAAACAAACATTCAAATGAAGGGATTATTTTAAACAATCTGTACATCTCCATTGCAATGTGGAGGCGTTGAGATTTTTAACAGTATAATTAATGCAAAGATTTCCTTCTACTTCTTCCTTTACCATGTAAAAATCAATTGTTGTGGCAATTTCTTGTATCACAGCTGCTGAATCCTGTGATGAAGTTCAGTTCTTTGCAACAAGTGTTAAGGGACTGCAAAAGTATTTGACTTGGCATAAGAGGTTGTCAGCCTGAAACAGGAGTGACAGGAATATTTGTCTAGACCAAACTAAGATATTAATGTTTGTGGCTGGAAGTATGGATTTAAAGTCAGAGTGTGACTTTAAAGAGAGTGAGTTCCATTCCCATTTACCTCCCTGTACAGACATATAATTGACTGACAAGTCATCTTTTGGCCGTCACTTTAAGGATATTCAATTTAATTCTGTGTGGGAAGGGTGATTTGAGTGTTCAGTAAGTGACACATGGAAACTTTGACAAGAAACTGATCTTCCACTGCAGGAAATGGTTTTCTTCTCTGTGAAAATGTTGATATTTTAGACTAAATTCATTGAACACTCTCAGCTCTGCAGTTTGTGTGGCCTGGTAGCAAGTCTTTAATGCTTAGCAAAGTTGAAATGTGATTCTAGCTCCCTCACTTTTATTCTTTAATAAAAAGCAATACTTCCTCCCCCTCTCTGGATGTTGTTACCATGGTGCTCCCATCTGTGTGGGAAGAGATTTTGTGTTGCTCATTTTTGAGTAAAGCCTGGAAGAGTTTCAAAGATTCAACACCTCACACGTGAACCTCACCAAGCAATAGCAAAGGTGATGTTTGTACTGCTGCCACTGCAGCAGCTTGAAGCTGCTGTAATGATGACAGACTTGTAGTTTCCTGCTTTGGAATTACTTCCAAAGACTTCTCAGCCAGGGAAATGAGGAGCACAGACAGTTTACTCTGAACTTGTGGTTCTACCATGTCAAAAGCTGCTATTCTCACTCATTGCTGTGAATAGTGGGATAATGCTTACACGCAGGTTTTTCTCTGGCTTGTTTGGGTTGAAGACCTACCTTCTTGTGCTTTCCTCCTTTTCAGTCGGGACAATCCTCCACTGTGATTGAGAACATACACACCATTATTGCTGCAGCTGCTGTGAAGTTTAGCTCTGACCAGCTCAATCATTTATTTGTTCTAATCCAAAAGGTAAGTTTTCACAGGAATTTACATTCCTTAGGAAGAGAATTGATGAGCTGTACTTGTGCATCCAGCCTACTGAAAGGCAAATACCTTGAATACATTTATATTTTCTATATAAATGTAAAATTTGCTGTTAAAAAACACTTAAGTTTTATGTTAACCCAGGAGCCTAATCTGCTACTGTATTGCTAATTGGCTTGGATTTTAAGTACATTGGGTACCAGTCCTAAGGGACTTAAAGTGAGATTTTATTATGATATTTAATCCCTAAGTGTATTTGAAAAAGAGTTGAGCAAATTAGTGCTGTAACTCCCAGCAACAGAAATAAGGAAACACTTAGAGTGGAAACATATTTGTTTGTATTTTGATTTTCCTGCAGTAAAGCAATTATGGGTTATATTTTTGTGTACACTTGAGATGGAACAGCCTGGTAAGATGCTCTAACATTGATTTCTTTGCTGCCCAGAGCTGGGAGACAGAGAGTGACCGAGTGAGGCAGAAGCTGCTGAGCCTCATTGGGCGCATTGGCCGAGAAGCACGAGTGGAAACAACCACTGGCAAGGCAAGGGGATGGTTTTCCTTTGGATTTTTGGTTTGTTAAATGTAGAGTAGCCTCTGTATTTCCTAGGTCCTGACTATCCTTGCCCTTCTTCCTGCAGGTTCTGGAGGTACTTTGGGAGCTGGCTCATCTTCCAACGTTACCATGTAGTCTTATCCAGCAGGCCTTGGAGGAACACCTGACAATCCTCAGTGATGCTTATGCAGTGAAAGAGGCAATCAAAAGGAGCTACATCATCAAATGCATAGAGGATATCAAGAGGGTTGGTTTATTATTTTATCTTTTCCAAATTGAAATCTTATCTAGCCTTGATGTTGCCCTTTTCTTTCACGATGCACAAATTGTGTCCCATCTGTAAGTTCTTACCTTGGGGAGTCCTCGAGAGGGGTAGGCTTTGTGTGAGCCACTTTGTTGATCATGAGACTCATAGTAAGTCTCTTGCCTTTGTTTTAAGCAAATTTTCAGCACAAGGAGTGATCAGTTTATGGGAAACTACCAGGATGGGCCCAAGGTTAGAATTTGCAAATGGAACCACTGTAAAGGTATGTCAGTATTTTAACTGTCCCTTTCATGTGAAAGCCTAGATTAGTTTATTTTGAGTAAAGCATGTGTTCTGGCATGACCGTGAAGTCTCAAAATACAAATCAATACTTCAATTGTAGTCGTTTTGTATTTTAGTAAAATACTTAACTCTTTTCTGTAACATAAAGAAGCCATTCCCAAAGCTGCCTGTACTGTTTCCTGGCAGCAGCAGAGATGTGCATGGCTTAAAAGACTGCATATATTCTCTCCTGCACTGTTCACATAGCAGGCAGTTTTTCCTCAGGCGTGCAGGAATGCTCCTGTCTTCTTTTTTCAGCCTGAAGTATGCTGTAAATAGAGAAAAAGGCTTGTATTTTTTTTGTTCATTTCTTTCATGATAAATTAGGTTTTGTCTGTGTTGCAACATCTGTAGAGGATTTAATATGTTTAGGAGGTACAGTATGTTGGTTCTTGAAATTGACCACACTTCTATGTGTGTTCATAAATATGAATTTTAAATCTTCGGTTCTCAATATCTGTGAAAGTTGTAGGTTTTTTTTTTTTTTTTTATCTTCTCTTATGCTTTCCTAATCTCATTCCTTTTAATTATATTCTGGCAGGGGCTTTTACATAGGTGCTGCAGTGGGAAACATGTAAGCTAGAAGGGATTGGGGTAAATATACAGCAGACTTTAAAATACATGGGGTTCTTATTTCCCTTCATTAGGGAAATGAAGACATAAACTGGGAGGGAATGTAATGTCAAGGCAGCTTTCTCCAATTTGTGAGGGAGTCTTGAGTGGAGAGCTCTGTTATGGTCAGGTTCCTTCAGCCTCTCTGAGTGTGTAGGTGGTATTTGGGTGTTGTCAGTTTTTAAACCAGACATCACTTCTCTGAACAAGCAACCTCAGTACTGGTCTGTGTGGTCAAACTTTACAGAAAATGAAGCCTCCCAGAAAAGTGATGAGCAGTTCTAAAAATGAGGTAGGAGGGTTATTCTTTGTAGGATCTCTTTCAAAATGCAGCTTAAGTATCCTTTGCTTCCTATCAGGGAGCTGCTTGCAGCACCAATCAGAAATTTCTTGTCTCTTAAGCCTCAGTAGTATTTGAAATGCTTTCTTCTCTTGCTCTTCCTTTAGCAGTAAGTAACAAATCCATTTGACTGGATTTGCCCTTTTGTGCCCTTTTAGACCTGTTTCATTTCCCATAATTGAGGAAGGTGGTGGTTATCATCTCTCCCTGGTGCAACTGAGCTCTTTTTGGCTACTTAATTTGCATGTTCTCTAGCAAGGAGCTGACACTTTGGGCTTAATAATAGGGATAGCAAAATGGCATATGTGTGTATCAAGGGACTTGTTGTAGAAAGTGAAGAAGGGCACGTTGAGTGTGTTTGAAAAGAGAGCAGGAACAAGTACCTGAAGCCAGCAGAGGTGGTAGCTGTTCTTTTGAAACAGCAGCCTTAACAGATATCAGTAGGCTTCCAGAAGTCTGAGAGGAAGGTGAACCTGTTGTTGAGCACCTACCACATGTGTAATTGTTTTTACCTTTCCTGCTGCCAGTCGTCCCAGCACAATAATCCTCAGTTTGTGTGGGTGGTGCCAGCCCTGCGTCAGCTCCACGAAATCACGCGCTCCTTTATTAAGCAAACTTACCAAAAACAAGACAAGGTAAGGCTATATGCTGGAAGAATTGTTGAAACTTTTTTGTTGTGTCTGTGTAGCTTAGCCAAACATGGAAGTCTGAATTTAGAAAAAAAAAAATTAGCTATTAAACAATTTTAAAAGTAGTTCAGTGATTTAGCATAAACAAGCTGTTGGAGTAGAGGTGCTGTGCTGTCCCTTTGTGAGTGCATGTGTGTGTATGTATAAATCTGTTTGCTGTGTCAGGACTAATTTGTTTTATTCTCAGCTTTTTGTAGAATAATTAACAGGCATGTTTGTGTTAAGAAATGAACAATGGCTAATGTTTAGACCAACTGCTTTGTAATTGAATTGACATTGACTCTTGGAAAACAGACAAAACTACCAGCAATCATGTGTGCTGTAGAGTGGCTGTGTGGAGGTGTGGGACTTTGCAATCTGCAGCACTTGTGTTTCAGCACAAGCTGAAAACACCAACATCAGGGGGTTGGGTGCTTGGAAGGGGAACAGCTGACTCTGAGTCGGGGTACATGACTCCTTCTGGTAAGAGATGTGTGTCTCTAGAAGAGAAGATTGCTGTATGCACATCCCAGTTTAACTATCGTTTTAAAACCATCTTTTCTCTCTTTTATTTTATTGCCAAGAGCATTATCCAAGATTTAAAGAAAAACTTTGAAATAGTGAAGTTGGTGACAGGAAGCTTGATATCCTGTCACCGTTTGGCTGCATCTGTGGCAGGCCCAGGAGGGCTGGTGGGAGCAACACTGGTGGATGGCCGATACACTTACCGGGAGGTACCGGATTTCTTTATCTTCTTGTCTCATTTTTGGAAATCACTGCTGAATAATTATTTATGGTTCTACTACTTATATACGAAGGCTTATTGTACCTTTGTTATTATATAGACTATAGCTGTGTAAACATTACACAAAATTACAAAATTCCTTAGCAAAATTTCTGGTGAAAAGTCGATCTCCCCATCCTAGGATCTGTTGTTGCCAAGCCTGTGCAGCTTCCACCTTCTTCACCAGCTTCAGTTGCTGGTGGAGGTGATACCCTTGAGTGTGTTGTGAAGCTCTTAATACCTGCAACAGATTTGCTAATTAGCACATAGAAGCCACACACACAAATGGCAGTTTGCTGCTCATCCTTTGATAATTATTTTTTCCACGCTAGTTTTGACTTAGTGTCAAATATCACCACCAGCAAAGTAAGAGCAAGTCCAAGGAGACTTCAGTGTTTGTTTTTAGAAAGGTAGCCACAAAGTATGTTTAAAATAGAAATCAATCTCACAAACAGTTTCTGTTTCTAGGCTTTTCAAAGTGTACTGTTGTTTGACAACTAAATTTACAAAAAAAAATTGAATGTTCAGAGTACTTGTTTCAGAAAGAAAAGTCTTAAGCTTGAGTTTTTGTTTCCTCTTTCTCAGTATTTGGAGGCGCATCTAAAATTTTTGGCATTTTTTCTGCAAGAAGCCACCCTTTATTTGGGCTGGAATCGTGCCAGGGAGATCTGGGAATGCCTTGTAACTGGCCAGGATGTTTGTGAGTTGGACCGAGAGGTAAGAAAAACTTGAAAAGTTGGTTTCTGTGGTTGCAGAAGGAATTTTAATGGATCATGAGCAGCATGTGTGTTTGTTGAGACATGTGGAGTGTGAGTAGCAAACACATACTAGTCATGCATTTTATGCTTTGTGTAAGATACAACAGCCACTGTTAGGAGTTCCCTTATGGCCAGGATGCTCTTTCAACATTGACAAACATTTAACATTTTTTGTTAACAATTGACAAAATTCGACTGGAAGAGGGACATTGGCTGGGAGATTAGTTGATGATGGTTTGAAAAGGGGCACTTGGAGGTTGGTGCAGACACAAGGATACATTAATTATTTAGGTGAAAGATGACTGTGAGGTACCCTAATGCTGCAGTGCAGCCTCTATAACATGTGAGGTTACCAGGAGATGAGATTTTGACCCTCTTGCTGTAGATAAAACTTCTGCAAGATGAGTTACTGTGGTATCTGACATAGTTTGCTGTATAAAACTAAAATATTTGATGTGACAATGGGGTAAAAATTATGTCTGCCTTTCATTCTCAGATGTGCTTTGAGTGGTTTACAAAAGGGCAGCATGATCTGGAGAGTGATGTGCAGCAACAGCTCTTCAAAGAGAAAATCCTTAAACTGGAATCATATGAAATTACTATGAATGGTAAGAAAATGGATTTGGTGAACAGATTTGGAGTTGAAATATATATCAGAAATTAGCTTCCTAAGCCTTCAAATCAAACATCTCACCAGTTCTACAAATCAGTGCAATAAAGGGATCTATCATTTTGAGCTTTTAGATGGAAAAGTTCATCTCCTGTGTTTGATAACTTTTTAAACAAAGAAACTAAGCCTGACCAGCATAAAAAAATCTGCTTCTTTTTTCATTTTCAGGTTTTAGTTTATTTAAGACTTTCTTTGAAAATGTGAACCTGTGTGACCATCGGCTGAAGAGGCAAGGAACTCAGCTGGTGAGTGTGTTCTGGCAAGTTTGTTCCTGTGTCCTACCTGTGTCCCCTTAGGGACAGAGAGGTGAGACAAGGATTGGGTAGCAGCTGTTTGACCTGGTCATGTTTCTATTAAAGACCAGAATGTCCTTGTAGCATTGACATTGTTAAATTGTGAAGCTAAAATTTTGATAATTTCAACAGTTCAAATTCAGCAATTGGAAGCTGGTTTGTAGCTTGTAAAATTTTGTATTAGGAAGGACTGAACTATTTTTTGAAAATAATCATGGATTCTAGTGTGCAATTTTTTTCTTCTCCCTAGCAGTGAAAGTCTTTTTTTAAATTATTTTTTATTTTTCTTCTTTGCATGGGAGTTAGACTTATCATATTTAAATTCTAACCTACTATAATTTTTTACTCTGAGCCTTCAGTGGTTTTGTTAAATTAATGGTTATATGTTAAGTAGTTTTCTGTAGGCATTTTAGATCTTTATCACAGAGAACTTCAAATGCAGAATTTTTTGCCAAGTATCATAGCAGGTTTTGTGATGGTTTATTGTGTGGTTAGTTACCATGTTGACTTTTTTGAAACTAATTCCATTCTAGATTAAATTTTTCCATGCTTTTAAATTTTTTAATTTTTCAGTTGGCTTGACTGAGATTGTTCTTTGAAACTTGTTTATCCATCAGTAAACAATTTTTTTTTCTTGTGTAAATACACAAATGTGCAGCAGTTGGTTTAACTTTGCACAGTGCCAAAGTTTGGCAGCATGTTGGAAAAGAAAATTTAAGTTTTAATCAAAAGGTGCTTTTCCAACACTTTTGTCCCTGTGGTTCTTGTGTAAGAAATCCAGTCACATTTTACTGTTGTTCTTCCTTGTGTAGAGTGTAGAAAAACTGGAATTAATAGGAATGGATTTCATTTGGAAGATTGCAATGGAGTCACCAGATGAAGAAATTGCCAATGAAGCTATTCAACTGATAATAAATTACAGCTATATTAATCTAACTCCCAGATTGAAAAAGGTAGGCATATGTACATAAATGTCCTTTGACATTCATAAAGTCCTGATACTCTGCATGTTCAGCTGTGTGATTTGTTGGGTTCTGTCAGTTTATGAGTAGCTCCCATGATTTTGGTGTAAGTTCTAATTAATTTGTACATTTTATCTTTAGGATTCAGTTTCACTGCACAAGAAATTCATTGCTGATTGCTACACACGATTAGAGGTAAAGGACAAATTTTAATGATTCTCATGCCTACATCTTTTTATTTCTGTTTCTTAGAATAAGAATACTTGTCTATGATAGTTCCATTTAAAGAAAAATATTCTTTCCACAAATATTTTTTGTCCTCTGAGCTTTCCAGGCCATGCTGACTGTCTCTTGCTCTGCTCTGTGTTGCAGGCAGCCAGCTCTGCACTCGGTGGTCCAACATTAACACACGCTGTCACCAGAGCTACAAAAATGCTCACAGCAACTGCCATGCCTACAGTGGCAACATCAGTTCAGTCTCCTTACAGGTAGGCCAGCTTCTCAAGGAATAAAGAAGACAGTTGATATTTGCTCCCAGCTGCTTCCCACAAGATTTTGAGTGCTGATTAAAATTCTCAGTAATTGGTAGTGGTGAATTCTGGTGGTTCCTCAACTGAATATTCCAATTGCAATAGTTCCAGAGATTTTTGAAAAAACTGTGTTTAAAAACAAAACAACAAGGAAACAAAGAAAACCAAAGCCAAATAGACATTTTAAAACCCCAAAACAATGGGTAAAAACCAAAAAAACCACCTTGCCTCCAGCCCCCCAAAATCAAAACCAACCAACAAAACAAAAAACCCCACAGGTTATTACCAGCCTATTAATCATGTAATATTTCTGAGGCAATGGGTATGGTTCTTCTTCAGTTAGGAGAGAAAAGGTTGTTTTTTCAACCTCAAGCTTAATTTAGTCATACCTGAATATGTGTAACTTCAATATAGGAGCATAGGGTGGGACCTTTAGAAACTTGAATCTTCCTCTGAAGCTGGCAACATCTCAAGCAGTACAACATGAGCCTCTTTTCCTAGTTCATTTCTGCTGAATTAACTCCAAGTTTAGGGTGGTGCCTTCAAAACCAGACAATTCATGGCAGTTACCCGTGGGCGTTGGAAATGAATCTGTGAGACAAGTTACTCTTGTTTTCAATGTTTATCTTTAGGTCAACTAAACTTGTCATAATTGAGAGACTGCTGCTGTTGGCAGAGCGTTATGTGATAACAATAGAGGTAAGATGTTTCATTTCCTACTAGGCAAAGCTAAGAACATGACTTCCAATTTTATTAAAAACCAGTAAAAATTATTTAAACATGCAATCCCAGTTACCCACCATCACAGAAATGTCTTTATTTTTCAAGAGTGATGTTACTGTCATCCTTCTCTTCCTGTAGGACCTCTACTCTGTTCCCAGAACTATTCTACCTCATGGTGCCTCTTTCCATGGACATCTTTTAACCCTTAATGTTACATATGAGTCTACCAAAGATACTTTCACAATAGAGGTAGGTGTGCCCAGCTTGTGTGTGCCGTGGGCTGTTGGTTACGTAGCCACTCTTGGTGGTTTTATGGCTGGACTGAATAGAGTAAGATGGTTATAAAGATTCCAGTCAGCTTGAAAACTCTTCTTGAAAATGTTAAAAATATGTATATGGAAGTGTTTGTGGACCAAATGTATTTCTATCATTAAATTCCAGAATGGGAAAAATAAGTTTCTTGCTCCCTGTGGGTGTTGGAGCTTTTCTGTGCTGTCCTATCCTGACACTCTTACCAACAATACTTTTACCACCCTATGCAGGAAGACTCTTTCAGAAGATTTTAATTTTTCTTGGCATTTACTGCTCGAGCAGACTTACTGAACCAGTGTTGTTTAATTTCACAGGCTCATAGCAATGAAACTGTAGGAAGTGTCAGGTGGAAGATAGCAAAGATGTTGAATTCACCTGTGGAAAATATACAGATATTTGCCAATGACAGCCTGGTATGTTAACTGCAAATAAATCCCATTCTTTATGCAACTGAGTCTTTTCCAGAACTAAACAATAAATATTTTCTTGCAGCTAACAGTAAACAAAGATCAGAAACTACTCCACCAGCTGGGCTTCTCTGATGAACAAATCCTTACAGTAAAAACATCAGGAAGTGGTACTCCATCAGGGAGCTCTGCAGATTCCTCAACCAGCTCCAGCAACAGCAGCAGTGTGTTTAGTTCATCCTATGCAATGGAACAGGTACAGCAGAATAGACCTGAAGCCTTCCCTCAGATTTTCTCTGTGGCAGGGATAGATAAGGGAGAGAGTAGGAGCTCCAGTAACATCTTCCAGTCTTTAGTAATCTGGTTTTGCTTTCAAACTGCAATTGAAACAAATTATCTAAATACACAACTGCCTTGTGCATGCAGGTTGGATTTTATCATCTGTACTCTGTCACCTATGGTAGCCTGCTTGGTGTTCATTCATCTCTGCAGGGACTTTCAAACAAATAAAACCCATCTGGTTTAATTTTGAGACTGTGTATTTGCTGAGGGTAGAGATTTCCACATTTTCACTACTAAAAAGCTGCAGTAGGAAAGTAAGCTAAGAAGCATCAACTGACATGTTCAGATCATGCCTGGTCTGCTTTGTATTTTGCTTTTCATGACAGCTGACTTCAAAAAATGATTGTTAAAAGTGGAATGGAATGATGTAAATGTTGTATCAGCCTAGAAAGCAGCTGGGATTTCTGTGGGTCATGTTGGCATCTAGGCCATTTGCTTCAGTAAAGAGCTTTGTTAAATTTACATGTAACAGAGAAGTGAGAAAAAGACCTTTGTATTTCTGCTCAATTCTCAGGAGAAATCCCTGCCTGGAGTGGTCATGGCTCTCGTGTGCAATGTGTTTGATATGCTTTACCAGCTTGCCAACCTGGAGGAGCCAAGGTAAGCAGATTAAATGGTTACTAAATATTAAAGAATTGCTCCCAGTGCCCAGTTTGAATATTCCACTGTCTGCAAGCATCCACCAGGCCAGTGTGGCTGAGCCCTTGTTTTGTTCATGTAACTTGGGATTTCTTTTCAGGATAACGCTGCGGGTGAGGAAACTTCTGCTCCTGATTCCCACTGACCCAGCTATTCAGGAGGCTCTTGATCAGCTTGACTCCCTGGGAAGGAAGGTATGGATTTAATAATTGATGACGGTCAGCTACACAAAGAGGATTTTACTACCAGGTTCCTTAAATTCCCTGTCAGATTATTGTACTCAGAGGGTTTGAAACTACAGCAAAATAATGTTCATGTTAAGTCAGTGTTTATTATTGACTTACTTCCAAGCAGCCAGAAGTGGGAGGGTTATTACAGAGGTTGTAGGAAATGGATTCCCAATTACAGCAAAACAGAGGGGTCTCAAAATATTTCTTCTGTGGCTTTTTCCTCCTAGAAAACACTGCTTTCAGAATCCAGTTCTCAGTCCTCAAAATCCCCATCCTTGTCTTCAAAACACCAACATCAGCCCAGTGCCAGTTCAATACTAGAAAGTCTTTTCAGATCTTTTGCTCCAGGCATGTCCACCTTCAGAGTGCTCTACAATTTAGAGGTAAGAAGACAAATTTGCTTCTTCCTGTGTTTCTGAGCAGTAAGAGTTAAGTATTTCTAGGTGTTTTGAGCAGGAGTTCACTGTGATGGGGTATTATGAAAAATGCAAATATTGTGACACAGTCTGCTTTTATACATGTGGTAAATTTTACACAGAATGAAAGGGACAGAAAGTTCCCTTTCAGAGACTTCACTGAGAAACCAGGCCCTTCTTTGTGTGATTTACAAGGTGGAAGAAGTGGAGAGAAGCAAGAAAACATCAAATTCTTATTGTTTAGATAAAATTCTTGCTTGAATCTCTAGATCTCTGAATATGCAATTTTTAGGGTGTACATATATAAAAAATATATATTAAAAAAGTTGGCCCTTAAAAATTAAGGGGAGCTATTATAAGTTGGATTGGTTTTGCTTGATTAAATTTGTCAGAAACTTCTGTGCTGTGTAAGTCTCCCATTTTATGGCTAAGGAGCAGTGTTTTTACAAAGCATTCAGCTGGGAAGAATTTTCACTATCCAAACACACAGGGCTTTTGGCAAGAGGCCTCTGGCCTGTTTTGGCTGCACAGGTAGAGTGGAATACATAGAAATCTTTTACCCCTAAGCATTCTCCTACATTCTTTAGCCAAAATCCTGGGTAGGTCCCTGTAAAGATTCTTTCCTAGAGTTCAGAGAATCGATTTTGAGAATTGCAGGAGTTCAGCTGATGTTGCTGGTAGGACACAGCAACCTGCACACTAAAAGCTGGACAGTGTTTAGTTCTACTTGCAGGTCCCACTGTTTATAAGAACCCATGACAAATGTGATTTGAACAACTTGAGGTTGGAGGACCAATTGCCAGCTGCTTCCAGAACATAAGACAAAATTATTCTGTTTCCTTCATGGTGTGTGCCAAGATTACTGTAGGAATCTTCTTGTGGTTGCTTCCCTTTAGGTTTCCACAGTCTAATATTAGCTCTTCATCTTCCTACACTGTCATCACACTCCTGCCTTAGGATTCCCCCTTTTCTGTACTGGAGTGAAAGATACTTGATTATGTCTTTGGAATATGTTGACAAGTTCTACAACTCAAAGCAAATGGTTTAGGGTGCCTTGTTGAGCTGACAGGTTATATAGCAGTAGGATGGGACAGTTATCTGCTGCTTCTGGGCCAGAGAAAATAATAAAAGCAAGTAATAAATTCCTTGCTTTTCTGGCAAGGGATGAGAAGTAATAAATTGGATTAGATGTGGAGATTTTATGAGTGGACTTGTTCCTCGATGCCAGTCAAGCCAATTGGAAGATGGTTTTTCTCAGGAAAAGGAATATGTGCTTTTTTATCCCCTCAGCTGGTGATCTGGTGAAAATATGGGAACCAGTCTGAACTGCATTCTGAAAAAAATGTGCACAGGAAATTTGCAGAACATATGAAAGAGATGAAAATTGAATGTTGCAGATGTCCAGGGTGTGATAAGATTTCATGCCTGGAACTCTGTAAAACATTCTTCTGATCTGTGAACCTGGAAGAGATGTACTTTGTTAGCAGCATGGTTGGCTGTACATGCCAAGGAGACTTTTCAAAAAAATTAATAATATCTGTGGGGTTTTCTGGGATTTTGGGAGGGCCCAGGGTTTGTTTGGTTGATGGTTTTGGGGTTTCTGTGGGGGGTTTTTTGGTGGCTTGGTTTGTTTAGGTGTTGGGGTTTTTTTAATGTGAAGTGAAACAGATTATGAACAAAAATGAGAGCTGACCCACAGAGACCACAGACTTCCTTCTGGCCATGTTTCTGAGTGTATTTGCACTCTGAAATTTAGTGCTGATTTAAAACAGGAGGGATGATAGAGTAGTGATGGTCATAAGGCCTCTAGAATTACCTGAGCCATGTTTTACAAAGAAACACCAGAATAATAATGGTGTATTCTGAAATATAATATACAATTATATTTCAGAAGGTGTGAATCAGTAAGTAAGCAATCTTTAGGGTATTTTATGGGGTACTGTAAACTGAAAATCCAGAACCAAGAAGAATTTGGGCTCCTAAGAAGCACCAAGTGAAGCAGAAGATGACATTCCATGTACTTCATCTGTTCCCTTAACATGTAAACTGCAGTGAGAATAGAATGCTCTGATTCAGAAGAAACATCTGTAGTTGCCGTGGTTGTCCTAAATATTTGAGATTTATTGAATATATGAGATTTCTCTTACTGACTGCAGTTTTGTGTCTTATTAATTGCTTCATTTGTAGTGGATTTTTTTTTCTGTTACACTTTCAAACTTTACAGGTAAAGAACACTAAGAGCGGTGGTAGTTTACATCTGCTTATTTATTTGTTTATTGTAGGTGCTGAGCTCCAAGCTGATGCCAACTGCAGATGATGAAATGGCAAGAAACTGTGCCAAGTCTTTCTGTGAAAACTTCCTCAGAGCAGGAGGTTTGAGGTTAGATTTCAAAACCTTGACTCAATTTGTAACACTTCATTTAGTTAGCAGTTGTGTGTGGTTTCCTATTTCCACACTGTAGCACACTAATACACCTGTCAGCTTCTTTTTCAGAGAAAAAAATCCGCCCAAGGCTGTTTTATCACTGTCCAGCAGCTGTCATATTTAACAGAGTACATGTTGTTAAATCTCAAAATCAAGTTAGGCACAAATAAGCTTGTGAAATGTAGCTTGTACTAAAGTAGTTGATACTTGGATGGTTTGTGACATTTAAGTGTTTCAATTCAAATTTACAAGTGTGTACATTGCTCTCTTCTGTGTAGACACCAGTGGACATTTTAAGCAGTCAAAGTATAGGTCATTCAGTGGGAACCAAATTAAATTTGTAATGAGTCTTGAAAATTCAGGCTCTTCAGATAAGAGTTGAGGCACAGTGTGAGTGCTTTGGAAGCCCTGATATTACTGATTTTGTGAGATTTATTAAGTATACTTTGCCCTTAGTAATTCTATCCTTGACACTCCTCTGCCCAAGAGATCTTGAAGCATTTTCCAACAGGAACAGAAAGCTTCCATCTGTAGATAGAAAAGGAGAAAATGAGGATGTTGGCCTCCAAAGAAGTCAGTTTGAACTGGGACTCAGCTGAGTGGATAGGAGGAAGGAAAGATAGACACAAATTAATTGAAACATTTCCAAATGGAGTCTGTCTTATTGATTTGTTTTAAAGTTTGGTGGTGAATGTGATGCAGAGAGATTCCATCCCATCAGAGGTGGACTATGAAACAAGACAAGGAGTCTATTCCATCTGCCTGCAGCTTGCAAGGTATGTAATTGCTTCTCATTAGAGAAAGTGCTGCTTTCTTGGCTTTTAGCATGCAGCTTTTAATATTTAGGATTATTGGCACGTTGAGTTCTGTTCCATTCACTCTGTGAGCATTCAAATAGAAGCCTGATGTTTTTATTCTGTGCCTGCAGGTTCTTGCTGCTTGGGCAGACAATGCCCATGATGTTTTTACTCTGTGCCTGCAGGTTCTTGCTGGTTGGGCAGACAATGCCCACTCTGCTGGATGAGGATTTCATCAAGGATGGGGTGGAAGCTCTGTCCTCGCGGCCCTTCCGCAACGTGAGCCGGCAGGCGAGCAGGCAGATGTCCATCTGTGGCACTCCTGAGAAGTCCTCCTACCGCCAGCTCTCCGTGTCTGACAGATCCTCCATCAGGGTAGAAGAAATCATCCCAGCTGCTAGAGTTGCCATACAAGTAAGGAAGTGTTGGATGGTTCTGATGTAGCAGTGTCATCTCCAATGACAGCTGTATAACACTGAGATTTTGAATCAGTCTTTTATGGAGGTTTTTGCCCTGGCTCCATTTAAAAGCCCCTGAAAATCTTGACCATCAGTGTCTCTTCCAGTCTTGATCTGAATTTAAACATATGCTCATAAATTTTTTTGGCAGTACAAAAGGGAAGCAGTACCCCAAAATTGCTTACAAGAAATAGATGTGCACAGAAATCTTACTTGTGATTTATCTTCAGTCACACTTAACTCTTAAGATCTTACTCTTGTTAATTTTCTGTGAATTGAAAGGAGAAGGTTCCTGCTTCAACTTGTGGCTTTATAATCCATGGTGCTTTGAATTAGAAAGAATTGGACAAGCTTTTCCAAATAGCTCATTAAAAATTAAATTTGCTTGATGATATTGTGGAGAAAAAGGAAAAAAAAATATTTTCAGTACCTTAAAAAAATGGCTGTTTGAAAACCCATTGAGTCCAGTTGAAAGAAACTTCATAGTTAATGTGACAAGTATGCTGTGTTAGGTTATTGGGCAGTGCTTCCCAAATGGATTGAACTATAGAAATCAGCATGCCTGCCTCCAGATTGGTGGCAAGGGTATCTATCCTCGTGGGGAATTAAAAAATTAATTACTTCTCTTAAGATAGCAATACCAATCTCTCATTGGGAACAAAGAGACTTTTGAATTCTTGAACCTGGATAGAGAAGAAAGCAGAAAGCAAATGTAAATGTCAATTTGACACAATCTAGGAGATACATTCCTCTCATCCCTGTGATTAACAAGGATTGTTGAATATCACAGAAGTGACTGCTGTTTCTTGTTCCTCCAGACCATGGAGGTGAACGATTTCACCTCCACAGTGGCTTGTTTCATGCGCCTCTCGTGGGCTGCTGCTGCAGGACGCCTGGACCTCGTGGGGAGTAGTCAGCCCATCAAAGAGAGCAACACTCTCTTCCCTGCTGGGATTAGAAACAGACTTAGCAGCTCAGGTGGGTTAACTGTGTCCCTGAACCAGTCTAAAAGCATTGAGTTTAATTGTAACTGAGCACTTTGAAGCTGAATTCATTGGATGTTCATCCTCTTGGGACTCCTGCAGCTTGCGACATTATACAACTAAATTACAAAAAATCTGAGCGAATTTATGGACATTCATCAGGCATTCAGAGAAGTGTTTAAATTGCAGAGAACTGACCAAAAATCTGAAAACATCTGGGTAAAACTTAATGAGTTATAGCACTTGTTCTTTTTTTTTTTTCCATGCAGGAAGTAACTGCAGTTCAGGAAGTGAAGGGGAGCCCACGGCGCTGCACGCTGGGATCTGTGTGAGGCAGCAGTCTGTATCCACCAAAGATGCTCTCATTGCTGGGGAAGCCTTGTCTCTCTTAGTAACCTGCCTTCAGCTACGTAGTCAGCAGCTAGGTATGGAAAAAAATTGGATTATTCACTATTTGGAGTATAAGCCAGGTGGGAGGAGGCTTTTGGATACGGTCAAGTAAAACAAAAATAATGAGAAACTTGTAGCTTTGTTAGCTGAGATAGCTCAAGCTGAAAACATAACATTTCATTAAAAATTACAGGGATTTTTATTCCAGGACTGAAATAAGGCATGTAGTGCTATGCTTTGATAAAATGTTCTGGGAAAGCTGACTTACTGGCAGAATATAAATATTTGCACTGCTTTTGAAGTCTGTAATTCTGTAAGTGCTGCTGTTTGCATAGCTCCTGTTTAGTACTTGAGTCTTTGTGTACAGGAAGTGTAAACACTGGTGGTGCAGGAAGGCAAGGAAAATGCTGTTATATCATGGTGGCAGCCTCTGGTGAGGGAAGGAGATCAGGAAATAGCCTTTACTGCTTTTCAGTATTGATGTCCTCTGGGTCCTGTGGTATTTTAATGCAAGACTGTAACTGACTTATTTTAAAATACTATTTTTAATAAGATAGCCTGGTACTCTTCTGTTCCAGGATCTTTTTACAATTTGCCTTGTGTTGCTGATTTCATCATTGATATTCTGCTTGGATCACCAAGTGCTGAGGTGAGAGTCTTCCTCTAAATGCTCCTTCTGAAATGTGTATGATTTGATAATTTCATATAGTCTGAACACAAAATTGTTTATTGCCAGTATTCCCACAGATTAGTGTTTGAATAAATAATCTTTGTATAATTGTTAGTAATTCCAGTGTCTGCTGGTGGGTTGATAGAAAATGCTGTAGTATTATTACATTTTCTAGGCTTGTTTCATCCATGACATGCACAGGACTGTGCTGTGATTAGTCTAAAGAAAATAGTCTCATTTTGGTGACACAAATTCTGTAAAACTAGTACTTTAGGGAAGGTTTCAAGTGACTTTGATTTGGGTAAAATTTGATGGATACTTCTGAAATTTTGAAAATTTATTCCAAGTGCCGGAACCCTCCTAAAATTCATTCTTTTTGGTTTAAGATTATCTTGGGTATTCTAAAATCTATTTACTTATATGCTTACTTCATTTCATCATGTGTCATCTATTTATTTTGTATGAAGTCATTGCATCTCACCCCTTTATCTGTATTTACAATTTGTGTTTATCAGAGGTTTTCACTCAGGGATGAACAGGGTTTGTTACATTCCTAGAAACCCTAGCTGGTGGGTGCAGAGCTCATAGCCTGCTTTGCACCATTGCAATATCCTGTTGGATTTCTAACATAACAGGAGGGTGGGGGATTTTTGCACCCCTTGAGTAACTGCTGGTGTTTGACAATGACAATGACCCTGTCACAGATTCGTCGCGTTGCCTGTGACCAGCTGTACACCCTTAGCCAGACAGACACATCAGCTCACCCAGATGTACAAAAGCCAAACCAGTTCCTCCTGAGCGTTGTTCTTGGGGCCCAGCTGCCTCTTTGGTCCCCAACCAGCATCATGAGAGGAATCAACCAGAGGTAAGTCACATGTGTGTTTATGGAGCAAATCTGACACATTTTGAAATGAGCAGCACTGTGGAAGCTCTAGGAGAAAGGGATTAACACTTGGCAAGTGTTGGAAGTATGCATCCTGCAATTTCTAGAGGAGTAACTGAGAATTAAAGCATGTTGTTGTTTTATTGTCACTGATAACTAACTAGAATTGCCATGAGGTGGGGAAAGAAATGAGGATTCAATATGATTGCTGGCATTCAGAAGTAGCTGTTGGGAAGGAATTTTTTTTTAAGCTGCAGCATGCAAAAGCACACCTAGATGCTGCTTTGGGTTAGATGGACAGAGCACACAGAATTTAAAGACAACTGGTTAGAGAAAAGTTCATGATTTTAAGTATACTTTTCTTCTATTTATATCTGTTTCAGACTTTTGTCCCAGTGTACAGAATATTTTGACCTGAGATGTCAATTACTGGATGACCTGACATGTAAGTATGTGCAGACACCTGATTCCTCCATTCTGATGGCAGCTTCCAAGCTATAGAAAAGATGTAGAATTGCCTGCAGAAGGGGGTTACTACACCTTGAGCTCAGAGGGACCTGCCAGTGTGCTGACTGTCCTGTGCTAGTGCCTGGCATGGTCTGTTCTTGGCATTGAGTAGCTGCAGGGCAGCTCATTCCTTCTGGAAAGTGAACTGAGCTCCCTGGTGAAAGGTTTACTTGATACACATGGGGGCAAAACTAGACCATTACCAAACTGTTTGAAATTCATTGTATTTATATTCTACATTTCCAAAGCTGCTATTTTTTATTGTGTTCCTTTTCTTTTTCCTTGCAGCATCAGAAATGGAGCAGCTGAAGATAAGCCCAGCTGCCATGTTAGAAGATGAGATCACTTGGCTGGACAATTTTGAGCCCAACCGCACGGCGGAGTGTGAGACCAGCGAGGCTGACAACATCCTGTTAGCAGGACACTTGAGGCTCATCAAGACTCTCCTTTCACTCTGTGGGGCAGAGAAGGAAATGGTTGGTGAGTATTCCTCTTCAAGTTGACTAGACTGGTGGGAATTCTGCATTAACACATGACTAGACAGTCATGTGAAGGCATCAGTAGAAGTGATACAGAGCTATAAGGACTGGTCTTAGCAGTACCTTTAATATTTGATAAAACTTTTGTTGTTCTGGTGCTATGAAGTGGTTTTGTTGTTATGAAACACGTTTTTGACATTTGCAGTGATAATGTAAGCATTTAACAGTAGACTGCTGTGTTTCAGGTTCATCTTTGATTAAGCCATTGTTGGATGATTTCCTGTTCCGAGCATCCAGGATTATTCTGAACAGCCATTCCCCAGCAGGCAGTGCTGCAATCAGTCAGCAAGACTTCCATCCAAAGTAAAAACTCTTTTTTTTTTTTTTTTTTTTATGTTGAGTTTTGTCTTCCATGTCATGAATGCAAATGTCAGTATTAAATCCTGCAGATAGTAGGATTTAATGCCAGTGGTGGAGCATTTCTCCAGTTTTCTACACTTCCTACATAAATGCCCAAATAGCATTTTGTACATTTTTATGTGATCCAATATCCTTGCATTTCTGTACTTCAAAGTCTGTGCTTTGTTAGATCAATTATGAACTTCAGGCACAACTGAGTGCTGATTTCATGAGTCCAAAGAATATTCCTTTAGCTTGTTACTGCTTGGGAAGTTGGCTAAGTTGAGCATGAGCCCGAAATTAACTTCCCATGCTCCTTGTAAAAGAGAATCTCAAAAGTTCCACTACTTCCTTTTTCCCTTCTCCCTACCTATTTTGTAAAACAGGTAACACCAAGCAAGTCTCCTTGCACCTGAGAAAACTGATATAGCCCAGAGGAGATCAACTGGAGAAGAAAAAGTGGCTTTGTCCTCCCTGTCACAGCTGTTATGGCCATACAGTATCTGAAGGGGTGGGTGTAAATTAGCTCATGTGGATTTCTGAGCTAATGCAGCTGGATTGTTTGTGTTGCACAGAGTAGTTGGTGTTAGATCAGGCATATCCTCACTGCCTTTCCACAAACCCAAAAGAAGGTTCCAGTGGAGCATTTAACAACCCCTGAAATGAATAGGATTTGATCCACCTTAGTGTTTAGATCCAGTTTGCTCCATTGCAGTTCATCCTAAGCATGCTCTTTTCTTTGCTTAAAGTAAATAAAACCTTTGGCCTTCTGAAGAAAGAGCTGCTGTGCTGAATGACTACTGAAAAGAGCTGAGTTGGGAGGGTTTTGGGTCTGGCTCCTCTGTTGTAGCAAGGATGTTGTCTGGTCTAGCTCTTCCCAAGTTTCCTTCCCTGTACAAAAGCCATTTTATCTCTATCAGTGTTAAATGATGGAGAGTATCTGTCTGTTTGTCTTCAGACATGCAACCAATCCTGTCTTCTTTTAGAGCATCTGCTTTTCCTTCTACTGAATGTTAGCAAGTGTATCCATGTCAGTAAAGGAGGCTTGTTGAAAGGAGGATTCCTCTTGCCACTCTTCTCATTGGATTCTTCTCCATTCTCCTACCCCAAGAAAGAAAAATAACCCAGTGCTCTGAAGTCCCTTAGCAATGTTTAGTCACTCAAAGTGTTCTTTAGAACATTAATTGTTGCCTGTTCTGAGTAATACAGCTTTCTGGAATTGGAAATAATTGAGTCATCTAGCCATTAGATCTCAGCTGTGGTTTTCTTTGCAGGTGCAGCACAGCAGACAGCAGATTAGCTGCTTATGAGGTGCTGGTAATGCTGGCTGATAGCTCACCTTCCAATCTCCAGCTTATTACAAAGGAGCTGCTTTCAATGCACCACCAGTGTGACCCTGCACTCACCAAGGAGTTTGATGTAAGCAAGAAGCTTTTTTTAATTTGTGTATGCATGGTTTGGAGTGCTGGGCATGGTTTACTTTGTTGCTTCATTCATGAGATTTCCATGGTCTTCAGTTTGAAATGCCACAATGCAGCTAAGGGGAAATGCAGATAGATTTGATCTTCCTCAGAAGCAGATACTCCAGTGTGTCTTTGTTATTATCTGAGTAAGAAAGAATTTCCTAAATATCACAAATTTTATTTGTTATTACATTTTAGGCCATTTTCAACAGTGTTGTGCAATGTGTTAAATATTTAAATGACCCCATACAGTGATCTTGCAGTTTTTCAGAATTTATATTCCTGGTTCTCCATCAAACTGTTCTTAACAGCTCACATACAAGGGGGAGTGGTTTTAAACTGAAAGAGGGTCATTTTAGGTTTCAAATCAGGAGGAAACTCTTCCCTGTGAGGGTGGGAAGGCCCTGGCACAGGTAGCCCAGAGAAGCTGTGGCTGCCCCATCCCTGGAAGTGTCCAAGGCCAGGCTGGATGGGGTTTTGAGCAACCTGGGCTAGTGAAAGGTGTCCCTGCCATGGCAGGGGTGGAGCTGGATTAAGGTCCCTTCCAACTCAAACCATTCTGTGATTCTACAATACAAAGGTGATTATAAAAGCTATAGAATGTTGTTGGAGTCTCATATTTTTTCATAAGTTTTTGGGACAAAAAACGTATTTGTCGTTCTAGTACCTTCCACCAGTGGACAGTCGCTCCATTTCTGGATTTGTGGGACTGAAGAATGGGGGTGCTACTTGTTACATGAATGCTGTTTTCCAGCAGCTGTACATGCAGCCTGGTCTCCCAGAGGTAATTAGTTCAGCATCCAATAAAATCCTCTTTTTGGAATTACTTTCACTTGAACTACTTTATCTTAGAACCATTTGTACATAAATTGTAAAATGAAAAGTCAACTGTGTGTGTATAAATATGCACAATAAATACATAAATTTTAAGTTGTGGTGCTGTGGGCCATGACAGCTTATAGTAATGATTTTTCCAAAAACCAATTTAATAAGGTTATTTGTTTCCTTCCAGGCCTTGCTTTCCATTGATGATGATACTGACAATCCTGATGACAATGTGTTCTATCAAGTTCAATCTCTTTTTGGTCATTTGATGGAAAGCAAACTACAGTATTATGTACCTGAGAACTTCTGGAAGGTATTGTATCTTTTTGTTTGGAATCTGTATCTTTTCTACTTAAAAAGTAATCATTTCTTCAGCCTTTTTCAATTGCAGAATTTATAAAGTAAGCTCAAATATAAAAAAAGAAACAAAACCTGTTATAATATATTTATATGCTTAGATATATATATAGATATATATATGTAACAACCACCTATTAACATATATTTATATTTTATACAGATTTTCAAGATGTGGAATAAGGAACTTTATGTTAGAGAGCAACAAGATGCTTATGAGTTCTTCACCAGTCTTATAGATCAAATGGATGAGTACCTCAAGGTAAAAACAGCAGCAATTTCTTTTCTGGTTCATATGCATATCCTTGGTACCTTTTTTCTCTTTTTGCTTTGATCTTTAGAAAAGAAGGCAGAGAGCCATTTGGCTTATTTTATAATCTGCACAGTATTCAGGAGTTTAAAATTCCTACTGATTTCTTGGTCTTCCACCCTGCAATATATCTAACTGATGTCTAACTTTACATCTCCAACAGAAAATAGGAAGAGACCAAATATTTAAGAATACTTTTCAAGGAATCTTCTCTGATCAGAAGATCTGCAAGGACTGCCCTCACAGGTAATGACACATTCAGTGCACCAGTTAGCAAGTTATGTGGTCCCAGAACTATGAAAATATGGAAAGTAGCTCAATGCCCCTGTGAGCATCACAGCTTTGATAGCTGTGGGGCAAATGCAAAATTCTTTCCTAAACATCTGTCTTGTTCCTGCCAGTTGGGTAAATCCTAATCTGTTTTTGTTCTTGAATTTAGGTATGAGCGTGAGGAAGCCTTCATGGCTCTCAACCTTGGTGTGACTTCATGTCAAAGCCTGGAAATATCACTGGATCAGTTTGTCAGAGGAGAGGTTCTGGAAGGAAGCAATGCATACTACTGTGAAAAGTGCAAAGAAAAGGTATTGATTCTTAATTTTTGTGAAAGAAGATTCATGTGCAGTTTGATGTTTTCTAAGCATTACATGGTCATGGAAACCATGCTTAGATGCTGCTCATTCTTGCTGCATTGAAGACAAAAGGTTCAATGCCTCTAAAATTTTAAAGTAAACTAAAAGTTTAGAGGGATGGAAGGATGGTGAAGTTTTGTGTAATGTATTGAGATGTATCCCAGTATGGATACATATCCCTATGGACACCTATGACTTCCCATGGCTGGATTGTCACTGTGAATCTCCAGAAGGATGCTGCAGATGCTCTGGGGTGTCAGATAGAGGTGATATTCTTCTTTCTTTTCAAGAGAACTACAGTGAAGCGCACCTGCATTAAGGTCTTACCCAGCCTGCTGGTGATTCACCTGATGAGATTTGGCTTTGACTGGGAGAGTGGCCGTTCTATTAAATACGATGAACAAATAAGGGTAAGAAAACTTTGCTTTATGGTGCCTTCCCCAGCACTTTGTGTAGTGGACTCTCATTCTTCCTATGATTTTTCCTTCTTTTCTCCACGTTTTGATGCAGGGATTTTGAGTATGTGGTGCACTTACAACATGGTAGTGCTACAGAAAATAAGTGTTTTTCCTTGTTTGCAACATTCTTGGGGTCTTTTCAGAAAGCAAGGCAAAAAAACCTCCTCAAAGAGAGTTCATTGTTTAACATCTGTGTAACAAGCATAAGAAGTTGAAGTTCCATATTTTCCTTTGGTGTTCCCAGTGTGGGAAGTATTGATACCATTCTCATAAAATTACACAAAGCATGTACACACTGCAATGTCTTGATTAATCCAAAGTATCTCTTCAAACAGTTTCCCTGGATGCTGAACATGGAACCTTACACTGTGTCAGGGATGGCTCGTCAGGACTCATCCTCAGAAGTTGGGGAAAATGGCAGAAGCACAGACCAGGGAGGAGGAGGCTCCCCAAGGAAGAAGGTTGCCCCTACAGAAAACTACGAGCTCGTTGGTGTGATTGTCCACAGTGGCCAGGCTCATGCAGGGCACTACTACTCCTTCATCAAGGACAGGAGGTAACGGGCAAGAAGGTTCGTGGGGGAGGTTTGAGAGCTCTCTAAAGGCTTCTTGTTCTGGGAAGGTGCATGGAGCCATCCAGAGCTCTTCTGGAACCACTCTTCCCTTTCTCAGCACCTACCATGACACAGTGATATGGGACATCACAGAATAAAATTCTCATTAATTCTTATGTACCTTGTATTGCAGTTTGAGGGCTTCCTGACTTGCAGGTGATGTGCTTCTCATAGTTTTAATCAAGGTTATTTTTTAAAATGCAACTTTGACATCAGTTGAACTAAGCTTTCTTCTTACTGTCAAAACAAATGTGAGTTCAGGCTTGTCACTTCTAGGCTGTTCAGGGTGGTTTGTTTTTTTACTGAGACAATCAACTAACTTTGTTTCTGTTGTGTTTCTGTTCTGTTTTGATCACAGAGGATGTGGAAAAGGAAAGTGGTATAAATTTAATGACACCGTCGTTGAAGAATTTGATTTGACTGATGAAACCCTGGAATATGAATGTTTTGGTGGAGAATATAGACCTAAAGTCTATGATCAATGTAAGCAGAAGTACAGACAGTAGCTTCAATTTCTTACTGATTTCAGTAGCAGTAGAGCTTAGTCCATTATAGGTACTTTGAATTACTTGGACTAATACTCCTTCTGATCCATTTTTCCCCTAAAGCCTTCCCTTTACTGAAGGACAGAACAGCTTGTGTATGGCTTAATATGAATTAAGCCATACTCACTGTTATTTAGCACTTTGTAGACTTAATAATAGAGATTGAAAAGCAAAAATGGTACCTTGTTAATATAATTTTAAAAAAGCCCCAACCAAACATAAAACAGCCCTTATTTTAGGCTAGTGAGAATGGCTTCATGGAACACCGTGTGGCATCATATTGTTGAACTTTTCAATGCTTTAAGGAATTTATTCCAAGTACATTTCCAATATTCACCTGTTTCATAATTCAGACACTTTTAATCACTGACACAGACTGATGTTTTGATCTAACAAATGTACACCACTGCAGTTCACATTACTTGTACCCCCAGCTTTGCTTCCATACAGGAATGGGAAAGGCACTAAACCTTCAAGGGCCTTGATGGGCTGCCTTTTGTCCCCACAGCAAATCCCTACCCCGACGTGCGCCGGCGCTACTGGAACGCCTACATGCTGTTCTACCAGAGAGTGTCCGAGCAGAACTCCCCGGTGCTGCCCAAGAAAAGCAGAGTCAGCGTCGTGCGTCAGGAAGCTGAGGACCTCTCCTTGTAAGTTCCTCTTGTGTCCACAAAGGTTGCTCTCTTATTGATACCTAGACCTCTCTCTGTTGGAATACCAGGCTCTTTCTGGCTCCAAGGTCAGGGCAAATAAAACTCAGATGTTGGTTTTGAAGTCTCACTCTGAAGTTTATTATCCTTATCTATTACAATGTCATGAGATGTGAGCTCTCTCTAACAAGGAGGAAGTGAGCTAAATTGGTGTCCATCCAAGGCTATTTAAGTCCCAATTATCTAATAAACAGTTGACATCTGTATTATTTATGCTTCTAACCCAATTTTCATCACCTGAAACCCATAGCACAGACATCTTTCACCCAATTAGAGAAAACCACCCAGATTCATGAAGAAGGAAGAAGAAAGTGCAAAAAAAAACTAACCCACACCCAAAATTCTTCATCTTGGCTCCCATATATCACCATATACTAAAATCCCACATCTAAGTTTTTTCACCCTGTGAGATCACACAATACTATCCAAACTACACAGACACTGTTTCTGTGCTGTCACTCAATTTTTGAAGCCTTTTCCAAGGTCTCAGGTCAAATGAGGTGTTTACTTGAAGGTTGGCACCCTCAAATTCAGAAAGCTCAAAGTTTTCAGCCAACAGAGTTCCAACATCTCTCCACAACTAACTGAGTAATTCCTGTCCAGCAAAGCAATGTATTGACCTTTCTGTTGTTTTGGGTTGGTTTTTAAGCTGCTTGTTTATTACCATTATTGCAGCAAGTTCAAGCTGACTCACAGCCTCAATAAATATTCAGGCTGTCTTCAAAACTGCCATAAGATCACTCTGGCTGCAATGGTATTTTATACCTAAATGTAGATTTGTTGTGGGATTTCTTTATTCACCTTCAGCTTGTTTATATTTCAGATCTGCTCCCTCTTCACCAGAAATTTCACCCCAGTCATCACCTCGACCCCACAGGCCCAACAGTGACCGTCTGTCCATCTTGACCAAGCTGGTTAGAAAAGGAGAAAAAAAGGGGCTCTTTGTAGAGAAAATGCCTGTGAGGATTTATCAGGTAGAGCACACTGAAAGTGACATAAAATTTGAGTGAGAGAAACATGGTGACTTTTAAAGGTTACCTTGATGTAATTCTCTTGTAGCAAAGCTAGAAAGCAATTCTGGATTCTGACATAAAGTTACTAACAAGCTGTTTAGTGATACTTATTTTAAGTTTCGCTGTAGTTTCTCAAGAAATTGGCGCATCAATTCTTCGCTTTGAAGAAACTGCAGGCAGATTAATCAAACATGAGATCTGGCAGCAGTCAGCATGCAGGCAGGGAGAGACAACAGCAGAGAAAGTGCTTCATTTGGAGTACACTCGAGGAGATGATGGCAAATTGCAGTGATCCTCAAGTTCTTGAGTTCACAAGAGTGTAGAAAGAGGAAGAGCAGTGAAGAGAGCCTGCATCACCCACAAACTCTGCAGGCTGTGTTGGGCCCTCCACATGGGCTGTTTGAGGGCATTAACAGCCACTTTGGGCATTCTTGTGTCTGGGATGGTGTTATTACAATGAACAGAGCTTGGCTCAAATTTATTGAGAGTCTTTCAGCAAAATCTCATTTGGAAAAAGAAGGGCTTGGCATTTAAATACCTTATTGTGGCTGCAGCTTGTAATTACACCAGAGCTCCTAGCTCTCTGCATCTAAATTTGTTAGGCAAGCCTTTCTGGTTTCTTTCTGGTTTGAGGGGTGTTCTCTTGGCTTGTTTATTAAAAACAAGCAGAAAATAGAACTTATCTGCAATTTCTTCCTTTTCTCCCTTAATGGCCAAATGATTCAGTCCCTCATCTGCTGTTTTGTCATATCTTTGAAAGAAAATCACTGGTTTTATACCAGATCTTCTAAATCTCCCTTATGTATTTTTCCCTCTGCTGAAGTAGTGATTCAAAAGGAAACAGAGTAAGTTTGACACTGATTTTTAAACACCACACATTTACATAAAAGATGAAGTTTTAGTTAATGAAGTGTATTTTGACATCATTTTAAATTTTTTTGCCTTCTTTCTTTTATAGATGGTGAGAGATGAAAACTTGAAGTTTATGAAGAACAGAGATGTATACAGTAGTGACTACTTCAGTTTTGTTCTGTCATTAGCTTCCCTGAATGCTGTAAGTATCTGGATTTTAATCTTAGAGTGTTCAAAGTATGTTGGGTAAAAGGGCCACAAAAGCCATTTGGGTCAAACCAGGAAAACTGGAAGAGTTGACATGATTTTGCTTTTCCAGACAAGCTATTCCTTGCCTCCAGTAGTTTTGGATGCTGATGATAACATCTGCCTCAAAGCAAACTGCAGCCTCCTTTTCTAGTACTGGGAGAAACATCATTTTGCCTCAGTAAAATATATTTAATAATCCATACCTTTTATAATGATGCAGACTGAGCCTCTAGAGGGACAGAAATCCCTCTCCATATGGAAGGTCCAAAAGTTGGTGTTAATTATTTCAAAGTTGATAGAGTTTAATTTGTAATAGTTTCTTAATTAAGTTTTTCTAAATGGAGTTATAAACAAACAGCATTTATTAAATTTTTGAAATCCACAGATCTAGTTGGCCTTACAGCAAGTTTGCTCTTGTTTTAGCATATTTATTAAGTAGCACAGTCAGCACTGGAGACTGACTTAGCACAGAAAAATGCTGTGGTTTGTTTTTTCCAAGTGAAGCAAATAACTTGAATAGAACATGTTGATGTGTTTAAGAGACAGTGTGTGTGCTGCAGGCATCCTTTTGCTCTGGAATAAATTGGATATTTCTTACAGACTAAGGTAAAACATCCCTATTACCCCTGCATGGCAAAGGTGAGCTTACAGCTGGCAGTCCAATTCCTCTTCCAAACCTATCTCCGAACCAAGAAGAAACTCAGGTAAGGCAAACAGCAAACATGGTTTAGTTTTGGGAGGTGGTTTTTCCTCCTGGATTACTGACAGTTGTCCCTGTTTTGTTGAAGGGCTGATACAGAAGAATGGATTGCCACCATAGATGCTCTGCTCTCCAAAAGCATTGATGCTTGTCAGTGGTTGGTGGAGTATTTTGTTGGGCCAGAGGGCAGGGAGCTTGTAAAGTAAGTCCTGGTGATTCTGTCTGAGGTGTTTTGTGTCTCAAGTGTGGATAAAGCTTCCTCATAACATGATCTGGCCTATACTGATGTATTCCAAAGACTTGACTGTGCACATTCTTTAAACAGACACTTTAGATTTATTTGGAGTTTTGTTTTTAGTATTTTCTCTGTGCAGCTTTCTGAGAATGTTGAAAATCAAATTAGATAGTGCAGTGTGCATGGAGGAGGATGCAGGTGATGAATTCAGTGAAGGGACTTGGAATGTGCTTAAGTTTGTGTGGTCAGCCCTAGAAGTGGTGAGAAAGGAGAACAAGGTGGAATGTGTTGGGAGTAAGGTAAGTTAAATACTTGCCTGACAAGGATCACAGATGAACTGGAAAGATTTTCTTCTTGCCAAGCTGAGGATCAGCTAATAGGTGCTTTGAAAACAAATTATTGGAGATCTGACATGTTGAAAGTGTATCAGTGTAAAGAAAATATTATCTTTTAATTTGCATTAAAAAACAAGATCTTATGAGAGCTTTTAGAAATATTACAGGCCTTGCTGCAAGCAGGAGTGTGTGAATATAAGTTAAAGCTTACCCACAGAAGTACAATACAAAATGTATCTGGACTGTTAAAATAATAAACACTAAACACCACATTTAATCACAGCAGCTGTGTGTACATGTTGATTCCAGTTCTCTTTGCAGCTTCACCTTTTCTCTTCCAGGACCTTCCTCCTGGAATGCAGCGTGAGGGAGGTGCGAGTTGCTGTGGCCACTATCCTTGAAAAAACCCTCGACAGTGCCTTGCTTTATCAGGAGAAGGTCAGTGGGTGCCACCTCCTCTCCATCATCCCCTTGCTTGGCTCTCCCTGCTGCCTCTTGCTCTGTTTGCAGGCAGAGCTGTGTCAGCTCATCCTCCCCATCCTCATTTCTGGAATAGGTTAATGTTCACCCAGGAGGTGTTTGAAACACTTTGGGTTTTTAAGCAATTGAAACACTTTGAGTTTTTAAGCAGCAGACAGCTCTTTACATTCAAAATATTTTTCTTTTCACAGTTAAAAACTCTACATCAGTTACTGGAGGTGCTACTTGCTCTACTGGATAAAGATGTACCTGAAAACTGTAAAAACTGTGCTCAGTACTTTTTGCTATTCAATAACTTTGTACAGAAGGTAAGAAAACATTTTCTTGTGGCTATTTAACTTTAAAAAGACATTAATAAAGCAGCTAGTGATCTTTATTCATAGAAGAGTTTGCAGCACAGTGAAACTTAAAACTTTTATTAGGAGTAATCAGGTTTGTTTTGTTTTTTTAAATAAATGGCTTTGAATAATGGATTAGGATAAAATCACACAAAAGTATACCAGTGGAAGATGTCATTTCCAGCATCTGAATTTTGGCTGTCTCTTTTGAAGGGTTATATGGGGTTGCTCTTTAAAAAAAAATTATATATACTAAAAAAATGAAGCATTCAGGATTTCTGTTCCATGGGCAGCAGAATAACTGACTGAATTTACTATTTCTATTTCTCTGTTCTTTTTGCCTTCTTTTTTTCATGTAAGATATTTATTGTGCATCTGCTGATTCTGCTCTGGTTTGTGTCATGTGCTGTGTACAATGAGACAGCTCTTTAGCAGTTTATCTTATTGATCTGTGTTGGGATATTATGGGAATTTCAGAGTGGAAAATGCAGGGTTTTTCTCTTGAGCACTAATTCTTCACCTGCACAGGAAGGTAATTTGTTGGTTTTGTCTTCACAGCAGGGAATAAGGGCTAGCAGTCTTCTCCTCAGGCACTCTGCCCTGAGGCACATGGTCAACTTTCTCCTTGGCCCCAACAGGCAGAGCAATCAGGTACAGGCCATCCCCACATTTTTTATGATGTTTAAATTATGAATAAATACTTTTCTCATGGTAGAATAAACAAATCCTTCAATCTCTGCCCAATCTCGTGCAAGTGTGAGCCCACCTATGTGTAGTTAGCATGGAAATTACTGTTTTGGCAGAAGTGAACATGATGTTTTTGATAATAATAACATTTTTACCCGCTCCAAAGTATTAGACCATGGTGCTGAATTGTGAGAACATTATTTTGGCTTAACAAAGTGGATTAAATAAACCAAAGGTAATTAAATCTGTCTTTGACTCAAGCAGAACCGCAGGTGGAGTTCAGCACAGGCACGTGAGTTTGGATATCTTCACAACACTGTAGCACTGCTTGTCTTGCACTCTGATGTCTCCTCACAAAGAAATGTTGGTAAGAATTGTGGTTTTGTCTTTTGGTGCCTTGGCATTTCAGTTACATTGATTGGGAGTAACTTCATAGTAGTGAGGAAAATACGGTGATTTTGAATTTAAGGCAGAAATGGTTAATACAAGTTTGCTTACTTCTGATTTTGCTGTAGATGTATTGAGTGGCAAATAGATAATATTCTGGGGGGATGGAAATCTTGATTCTAACAGTTTTGTACCTTCTTCCCTTCCCCATGTGCCTAAAAGGTCTTTCCTCTTGTGGGTGAATTGAGCTGTGTTGTTGGCTGAACAGACTCCCAGGCTGTATTTTGTTTAGACTTGTGCTGCCTCATGCTAATCTAAAGGGGAGTATTTAGACTAAGCTACTGAATAACAAACAATTAAATACTCTCCTAGTTACTTCTTATGAGAGGCAGAAACAGCTATATAAAGAAAATAAAGGAATAAAAATCTTCAGTTTCCTGAAGGAGAAATTTGACGTTGTCTTTTTAAAGAATAACTTAATTTCTGTCTGAGGTTGAAAGCAGTCAAAAATCAGAAGGTAACGGGGGAATTATAAATAGTCTGGATATGATGAATGTGCAAGAGTGATTGGGAGTAAAACTAAAGCTCAAAGTACTGATAGTCTGTGAACATTTTGCTTTGACCTTCCTGCAGTTCTTCTGTCTGCTGTCACTAAAATAAGTGACACTTCAGTGTGCAAGAGATTTGTTACTCGGAGTGGTAGCACACGAGCTATAAACTAGTTGAGATGAGTGTCATGAAGGATTTCATGGTGCCAGATGAGCAGGGGTGTCTTCAAGGTGTGCTAGAACAAACTAATCTATGAGTGGATTGTTTTTGTATTTGCTGTTATAGCTCCTGGTCTCTTTAAGCAGCGTCCACCTCTCAGCATCACCGCGTCAGGGCCACTTCTGGCACTCCATGAAGAAGTGGAAGCCTTGCTATTCCTGTCTGAGGGAAAACCCTACTTAATGGAGGTATCTGTTCTAAATTCTGACCTGCTTAAACCTAAAAACTTACCTGATACATTCCTTTGACAAATCCTTTCGTGAAAAACACTGAATATCCAAAAAGAGTGGCTATTTTGGGCCTAAACAAGAAGGCACCTTTAGTTTCTTGTCCTCTTCATATTCTAGTGTATCCCTAAGCTTTGGGGCCTGGTTTTATGCACAGTCTGGTTTTATGCACATTTTGCAAGGGCCTGTGCAGCTTTTTACCATGTCAAGGTGCTGCCTGGAGGGGATCTGATTTAATGGATGATGCTCGACCCTTGGAGGTGAGCATCAGGAGCTGTAGGACTGCTGTGAGGGCTGCCTCCTGGGCCATGCAGGCACTGGGGAAAAGAGCTGCATCCTTCCTGGCAGGACAAAGACTGTGTCACAGACTTGTTTTCTGGAAGGCAGCAGTGTGTGAAGGGAGTGCTGTGCCCACAGGTGATGCACGCGCTGCGGGAGCTGACGGGGTCGCTGTCGGTGCTCATGGAGATGGTGGTGTACTGCTGCTTCTGCAACGAGCACTTCTCCTTCACTGTGCTGCACTTCATCAAGGTACACACAAAGCCACGACAAGCCTGTCCCATGGGTGTTTCTCCCAGGTTTTGCTCATCCTCTGTCTTGTGCCATCACCTCAGAACAATCAGTGCACTTTGTTGGATTTGGAGGGGCTGTTGGGGTTTAGGTTTTCTTAATCCTTTACTGTTTAAATTAGTAAATTTTCAAAGATCTGTAAAGCTGTCTTGAAATTCTTTGCTTAACCAGCTTATTTTGCTATCTAACTTTTTCTTAACATGCAGACTCAACTGGAAACTGCTCCTCCTCATGAACTGAAAAACATATTCCAGTTACTCCATGAGATCCTGGTAGGTGGAGGGTGAAACTTGTACAGAATAGATTCTTGTATTGATGTGTAATAAAAAAAGTTGGGACTACATTAGTAATTTCAACATCCACACATATTTTAATCCTTCAGTTTGAAATTTTATTACTTCCTAAATTTCTGTCTTTAATCCATTGACACATGAAACTTCAGTCTTACTTGTTTTGTATGTGGGGTTGGGTAAAACCATTCCATGGAATAGATACAGCATCACACACAACTTACCTAAGTTGATATTTTTCTTTCCTAACAGGTTATTGAAGACCCATTGCAAGTAGAGCGCATCAAATTTGCCTTTGAAACTGAAAATGGATTAATAGGCAAGTAAGCCAGTGGGGGAACACTCCTGTCTCCTACTGACCCTGGTGGTGGTGGTGGTGGTGGTTCACACCATCTCCTGGTTCCTATTCCTTCTAAACTCTTCTAATTCTCAGGAAAAAAACAACTTAGCACATTTGATTTAGCCACTCTCACTCCAAAAATGCTCTAAGAAAATCCAAAATAAGCATTGGAATGTTACAGTGACAGCAAACTAGGAAGGAATTGATCAGGAAAGAAAGCTAACTTATTTAAATAAGGGCAGATCAGGGTGTATATGTAATGGGGGGGAAGAAAAGTACCTTTGATTACAATAACAGAGGAACTGTCTGAATCCTTAAAACTGTCTGTAACCTTAAAATTAATTTTTATTTCCTACATATCTCAAGAAGCTGCCAATCTTTTTGTTTTGTCAGCATCCTAATTACCATAAAAAGAACCTGGTTCAGCCCAGCAGGATGCTTGCCCTGCTGCCTGCAGTAGAGCCCCACAGTTGGACAGGTGGCTCCCACCTGTTGCTGCTCATACCAGGTGTTGTCCTTCCATTAGATACAAAACTTTACTGAAGTTACTGAAGCATTCAAAAGCAACAGAAAAAAACCCAGAAGTAATAAGATATAACTTATATAAAGAAATAACTTATCTAATGTGCATCAGGAGAAGCAGCTTTGGTGTGTAAATGAAATGTGGGGGTCACACAGAGAGCCCCTCTGATGGGTTAGTGCAGCTGGAGCAGCTCTTTCTTGGCTGTTTGGATGAGGAGCTGCTTCAGATTGTGGCTTTCACCTTCAGTTATTTTGGATTCTGATTTAGTGAGAAGGACTATTTAGCTTTGTACTTTATTTCTCTCATCCCTGCTCCCCTGTTTAGTAGTTTCTGTGTGTTGCTGATGGCAGAGAAGGAAATATGCAGCCCTGTAAGAGAATAGATAAGTGATTATTTTAATTTCTGGATAAATTGGTCCCAGTTGGACCAATTCTGTGCTGTAACTTGAGCAATACATGACCTTTTTTCCTCTGCAGAGGAGAAGTGCAAGTGTTCAATTGGATTTTTATGTTAAAGGCTTTGAGAACTGCCCTGAGGTTTGGGAGTGAAAGTTGTAGTTTTACCTTGAAGTTTCCTCCCCACAGCATTGAACAGCATCCCTCACATTGACTGGTTTTAATCCAGGAAAGGGAAATCAGCACATAATAGGTTTTGGTGCTCCTTAATAGGATGTTTGTGCATTATTTGTAGAACAGCAGTGCTATAATTTTTATCATCTGCTCTGCTTCAACAGTATTAAAACTGGCATTTTGCAGTTCCCAAACAATTTTTGCCAGCTTTGGAGGTTTCACTACAGCATTCTGTGCTGACTGCTATGGACAGAGCAACTTTTGAGTAGCAAATCTGATTGGGGCAGCTCCGTGGAAATCTTTGTTCTTTTCCTCAGTCAGAGAATTTTGTTCAAGAGGTGGGAATTCATGGTGGGGAAAACTTGGGGTAGGAATGGCCTGGGGTTTTGCCTGAGTCTCCCATGGAACAGTTTCATGGCTGTTGAATTCTGCTATGCTTGTTTATGTGGAGAAGCTTTAAACATTCCTCTGGCTTTGCAAACTTTGATCCAGGTGGAAGCTGGTGATCTGGTTCATTTATGGGGGTATCAGAGAAATTTTTTTTTCCTTCAGACAAATGTAACCATAGTGATTATCTAGCATAGAATGGATTATAGGGGAAAAATAACTGCATTAGGGCTGTTTAAAATTCAGGTACTGCATTTGAAAGATCAAAGTAAAAATGCAGCAATTCTATTTTTAATCCAGTAGAGTTGTGGAAGCACTTAGAGCAGTGTGTTTAACACAAATACTCATGCTCACATCTGTAGAAACAAAATCTATTCCATAACTTAAAATTTTAGCTTCATTTTTGCTTCCAGACTAGCTGGGACATGGAAATCTGGGTTGTGGTTTCTAATCCATGTGGGTTGGGGTTTCTTATCCATGTGGGTTGTGGTTTCCAATCCATGTGTTTCTCCCCACAGCCTTGATGCACCACAGCAACCACGTGGACAGCAGCCGTTGCTACCAGTGTGTCAAGTTCCTGGTTACCCTGGCTCAGAAGTGAGTAATGAAGGTTTCAGGCTTTAACCCCATCCCTGCCTTAGTTCCCTCTGTGACTATTGTAAAACCTACTACTCCTGGTTTTGATCAGTTTTTTATCCTTTGTTGGTACCTGAAAGGATTTCTCAGGTAACAAAAGGTAAATGCTGTTTATGAAGAAAAAGCCCATTCTGCACAGCAGAGTCTGACATTAACACCAGATAAACATAGGGAAGCTGTTCCAGGTTTTTGAAATATTATGAGTCCTAAATTCTCTTTGTTTACAACTTGGCATATGTCCCAATAAAGCATAATTCTGAAATATGTGAACCTGTGGAGTAGACTGCTTTGAGTAAATTTTTCTAAAATTATTGCTTTTACTAATTCAATTATCAGCAGAGCTGTAGAGTTTAAGTCAGTTTGCAGTGATAACAGTGCACACAGAGGGCAGCAGTGCAAAGAGAGAGAAGTCTTTGTATTTTTTTTGTGTTGTCCAGAATGCCTTGTTCCTGACTAATGAATATAATTTCAATTCCCAAGGTGCCCTACTGCAAAAGATTACTTCAAGGAGAATTCACACCACTGGAGTTGGGCTGTGCAGTGGCTACAGAAAAAGGTAACAGGGAAATTGTCACTCATTTACAACAACGATCATGGATGGATAATCTCCATCCTCTCCATGGCTCTAAAGACAAAATACTTCATTTTTTACAAGGACTACTTGGATGCAGCTAATCTGATGCAATGCCAGAATTTCAGTAGCCCCCCTCGTGTTTCAGGCCTAAATGCATTTACAGTGAATAAAACCAAGTGTGAATGGTTGCAGTGATTATTCTTTGCTATGTGGGAAGCTTTCAGTGCCACTGTATTCGTGTTGGGAGGCTTCAGCTTTTTTAAAAAAGCAGTTTTCCATTGCCTGTGTGTTGATGCAGGAGGATGTTTAAATGATTGGATTCCTTACAGAACCATCACAGCTTTGCACAAAGCACAGCTGCCAACTGATACAGCTTTTCCTCCCACACGTGTAGTGTTTGTTCTTCCCTCTAAACCCAACATAGTTTGGCCAACAAATCTTTCATAAATCCCCAAGGACACTCTGGAAACTTGGAGCTCAGCAGAAGTTGGGTGCTGGTTTGCAGCTGAAGGACAGTAACCTTTGTGGTTGCATTTAAAGTGTCTCCAGCTCGCTGCTGGAGGATTCAGGAAGCTTTTTCCAGTCTTAGTTCACCCACCATCACAAGTGGTTGAGGCTTTACAAAAGTAAAAATCAAATGGCAAATTTATGGCTTTCTTGGCTTTTTATGCAGATGTCTGAACATTACTGGGCTCCTCAGAGTAACGTGTCCAATGAAACATCCACTGCAAAAACCTTCCAGCGCACTATTTCAGCACAGGTATGTGTCAGTCCTGGCAGAAGATGTTAAACTTGCTTACTTCTTTTCTTGGAAGCACCTTGGGGTTTGGCATGGTTTAGTCACCATCCTTGGAAGTGTTCAAAGAATATGTGGATACAGCACTCGAGGCCATGGTTTAGTGATGAGTGTGGTGGTGGTGGTGGTTTGGCAGTTGGGCTTGATGATCTTAAAAGGTCTTTTCCAGCTTTAATGATTCTGTGATATTTCAGTGCATTTCAGGCTGGTTTTCCTTTAGAAGCTCAGCCCCTGTGGTTGTTCCTGGAAAAAATTAACCCTTGAGTGATATTAGTGAGTACTCACTGATGAGTGTTCACTCATTAGTGGTGACTCAGCTGTCTCACTACAGCAGCTATTATCATTTTAAAACAATAATAATAAAACAATAAAAAATATTAAAAATGTGAAAGGAAGGGATCACCACAACTCCTGACACTCTCTTGGACTGTTTGCAACTCAGGACACTCTGGCCTATGCCACAGCCCTGCTGAATGAGAAGGATCAGTCTGGAAGCAGCAATGGGTCAGAAAGCAGCCCTGCCAATGAGAATGGAGAGAGGCACCTGCAGCAGGTAAAATGAGGGCAGATTTACCCCCTGGTGGTGCCTCTGTGGGGCAGCTGGTCCCTGGGGCTCGAGTCAGAACCATCACTGACCATACTGTGAACAATTGTGCATCTTACAAAAGTGACTGTGTGCTTCTCTCCCTGTCCCTTTGTGTTTGAAAGGGCTCAGAGTCTCCTATGATGATTGGGGAGCCTAAAAGTGACCTTGATGATGTTGACCCTTAGAGGAGATCCCTGTGAACACAAGAACCAGCTCAAACATTCAATGCCTGGTCCCTGCTGGAACTGGAGTCGTGTTGCTGATGCCATTGGGAGTCTGGGGGAGCAGTGGCTTCACAGGGCCAGAGGAGATGCTGGAGGAGGTTGTTTCCCTGCAAGATAAAAGGATTTTTTTAGCCACAAAGGCTTCAGATCAACAAATGCTCTAGAAAACTGCATCTTCACCTGCAGTAGCTTGTGACAGTCCAAAACACCAAAATCAAGTTTGTCAAGAAGATTTTATCAAATACACAAACGCTAGTGGTTGAATTTTTATGTGAACATTAAATGAGTGAATGTAAAACTGTTGCTTTTCTGTGATGCTGCAAAAAGAAAAAAATTCTTTTGGTTTTTATACAGGAAAAAAAAAAGGAAACAGACTGCCCTTATGTATGGAGGGCAAATTTTTAATCTTTCTGATAATATTGAATAGGAATATTCAAATTTCTGTAAAGATGTGTGATGACTTACATTTCATTGTAAAATATTAGTTAAAGAATGGGTTTACATAAGGACTTCTGTATTTAATATGTCTCCCTGCTAATTTGTAAAGCTCTTGATGAGGAAGATCAGCAGGATTGCTCTGTAAGAAGAGTGATTCCTTACTGAATGATTTGGTAAAGGAGCTCTGGAATGAGTCATCTTTCCCAGTACCCTTCCAAAAACCCTTCAGACAGCTGGGAAGGGCAGTAAAAGAAAAGCTTTGTTCTCTAGGTATGCAAGCATTTATTATTCAAGGATGTTGGTGAATAAAAAAAATAAAGAAAAAGTTAATGAGTAGTTTAAAAGAAAAAAGCACTTTAAGAAGGAATTCTGTTGCAGTTTTACTCATTAAATTTTTTTAACCTTTGGAGACATATTGAATAAAATGTAGTCTCAGTCATGGATCTGCAATCACTTGCTTATGCTTTGAAATAACTGAGAAAGTTGGTATTGGTTGTACATGATGAATAATTCCTTGAGTGAGCTGGGAACACTGTTGTGCAGATTTTAGAGCAATTTTAACACAGGGAAAGAAAGAATTGGCTTTGTTTGCATTTTCACTTGACCAGGCAACGTTTAAAATATCACAGCTCTTTTAATTTGCTCACAAATAACTGGAAACCAGTTGGGATGATTTGAGCACAGTTTTGTTTTCTATGTCAAGTGCAGTTCAGTGATTTCTGGCTCTGGATTCAAGCTTCTTTTGTGCCAACTAACTTCATCTTTTGTACATTTTGTGTTTGTCACATTTTCTGCACTGCTTTTTGCCTTTATTTATGGATTCTGCCTTACTTTTAAAAAATTATATATACAAACATGCACAGAAACGGGGGACATCTTAAGGAGTGCCTGGGTACCTCCAGAATAGACAAATTTGCCAAGTTAAAGGCACAACCAGCCAAAAAGTGCCTTTTTTTGTTTCTTTTCACAGGCTGCTGCCAAAACACAGAGCAGCAGACAGCTTTTCACTGTTGTGCACTAATATTGAAAGTAACCAGTCATTTCACTGTTGGAAGGAACCACGGGGTGTGATGTCAGCTGTACAGCTTTGTAACTTATTGTGGGGTAGGATGGATTGCAGGGGGGCACCACAAGCTCTTCACAGGCACAGGGCAGAGTTAGCATTTTGTAAATGTTTCTGACGACGTGCTGGGACGTTTTTAAATTAATTTGGAATTAATCATTTCTTACAGAACCCCCCCCCCTTCCTTCCCCCACCCCTCAAATGCTTTGGTAATGGGCCATGAATCTTCCCAAGGAGTCAGTAGACAGCGGTGATGGGAAAAGCTGGTCATGTTCCCATGGGTTGGCACCACTTGTCACTTCAGGTTCCTGTTGTTTCCTATGGAAACAACATCCTCACTAGCCGCAGGCCCAGGGAAGCCTTGGTGGGAATTGCAGCAGGATGGCTCATCACCACTGTCTCCTTGAAACCAATACAAACTTTTTCACCCTTCTGCTCACGCTTGTACAAAGTCAGTGGTTATCATTTGCAATGAGATGATACTTGGTCACTTATTTTTGTTTCCAGCTGCTGTCATTTGAACCTGCTGAAGATTATTTTTTTGGAAAATAGAGTTCGACAAAAAAAAAAAAAAAAAAAAAAAAAAAAAAAGACAACCAAACTAGTTTTTGTGTAAATTGTGATGCATTTATATGTTGTAATTTTTACTGCCAATCTTTTTGGATGAAAATGTTTTTATACAGCTTACAAAATGTTCAGTGAGGAGCAGCCACAGCCTGCCTGTGAGCACCTGAGGAGATACTGTCCAATTAATGCATAGACATTTGGCACTGGAAAAATAGGCAGTCTTGATGAACAGTCTTGGGATTCCTGGTCAATGGAATAAAGTTATTCCTTTCACAGAAAACTGGTGTAATCTTTAGACTGTGCACACACTGCTACACTCTTGTCTTGTTGATCCTCTTACCCTGAACCTCCCTGGGCCAGCCCTGCAGATGCTGAGCTCCTCAAGGGTGCCCTGATTGCTGCTCTGGCTCCTGTCCAGAGTCACTGGAAGCAGCTGAGTGGCCCTGGAGCTGCCCTGCTGTATATCCTTATGCCACAGCGTGTGCTGGGGCTCTGTCACATCTGTACCTCTGTGCAGCTTCTCCTGCCTCAGCAGAGAGATTTACCCTGGCCACGCTCACAGTGGAGGATTAGAGTGGATTTTGTGGGTCAGATCTGAGATTTGTGGGTGAGCTGGGTGTGAATTCATCCTGCCTCCCACAGGGGCAAGGGCCAGAGGGTGCACACAGAGCTGGTGTTTCATTACTCACTTCTCTGGGAACCAGGAGCTGCCATCCCCCCTCTGCCTTTGTCCCCGGCTCTAAGGACAAGCACTTCCACTTTTCCAGCCTCTGCTCTCCCCTGGTGGTCCTGGGAGCATGGACTGGGCATTGCAAAGTGCTGCCAGGACTGGGATCAGCACCCCTGGGATCAGCCCTGCTCTCCTGACTGTGAGAGGCTTTTCCACCTACCCACATACAAGGCACAAAGCAAGGGCTAATCTTTTAATATTGTTTCCTTCCACCAGGTTTATGAAGGCTTGAGCTGAGCTGGGGAAGCTCTGTCTGGCTCATCAGGCGTGGAACAAGCTCTCACCTTATGCTGGATCCTCCCCTCTGCCAGGGCAGGCAGCAGAGCTGAAATCCTGATGTGTGTTTTGAGAGGTGACAGCCCGAGGAGCCTGCTGAAAAATCACCCTCGGTGTCAGAGCTGTCCAGGAGCTCTCAGGCTGACATCCCTTTTCCTTTTCTGCCTCTTTGTGCAAAATTCAGGTTCCAGCTGAATGAAATTATGGGCTGTAATTATGTCCATGTTATATAATTACATGTTTAGATTGGGGTTGGGCTTTTGCCAGCTTTGGTTAACAAGTTAGAATTAGTTTCAACCTTTCAAAGTGGTGTTTTGTGCTGGGTTTGTATTCTCCTGCCAATTAAAGCCAGAGTCACAGAGCTGCAGGGGGCTTTTGGATTGGGAAAACACCCAACCCAGTCAAGTCTGACAGGTTAACCTGGAGCTTGTGGTATCAAACTGCATTTTTTTTAAATCTATCCTCAGATAACACCACAAAAATTACATATTGTAGCACCAGGAGGCTGCTGAGAGAAAAGTGAGACCCAGCTTTGGTGGCTGCTGGTGCTTCTCAGCCTTTCCCTGCTGTTGGCATCTCTCTGAGCCAAGCTTTGTCTCCTTCCTGGGGCTCTAGCCCTTCCAAAGTGAAAGAACAGCAGCAACCCCAGTTCAAGGGCACATTCCCAAAGCTGGCTGATGTTTGTTTCCATAACTGGAAGCTTTTCCCCAGCGCCACTGTTGTTAAAACAAACTTCAGGTCTGTGTGTGTGTGGGGACAACACAGTCCCAGAGCACAGCCCAGCTGTGGGCAGGGGTGCCAACTTCCAAAGGTGCCAGGTGCCATCCAGGAGCACCAGATCCCACGTGAGGGCTGCTCACTGACAAAGCAGAATCCCTGCTGGATGGGTCCCCCTTCCCTCTTCCTGACAGTTCCCCAGGGGGATGTCTGTGAAGGCAGACAAAGGACCACAAGAGCACAGGTCTATGAGTTTTATTTTAAAAAGACATTTATAAAACGCTCATTTATAAAACTCCAAGTAAATATTTAGGGTACAAATGTAAAAACTAAGGTGCTATGAAAGATTTTTCTTTGTTCTGGGGTTTTTTTAAGGAATTACAGCTTCCTACAGTTCTATGTGTCTTGGGAAGACCAGAAACTGTTAACACATAACACCAGCAGATCATTAACTTTGACTCAACAACAAAAAAAGCACTAATGAAGCAGTAGCTGACTGTAGCAATGCAGATAAAAATCTAATTAACCAAGCAGGCTGTTTAAACTAAGGCCCTTACACTTGACTCAAAAGTAAAGAAATCTCCTAGGAATTCGATTAGGCAATTATAAAACTGCCCAAAAATGGCTAAACTAAGATTTTCCAGGTGCTAAGCAGCATTAGCTGACAACTAATGAGCAACTAAGCAGGAAAGGAAGGAGTGATCCTCACAACACTTTTTTCTTTAAAAAGCGGTGGATTTTTCCTATGTTGGGTGACAACACCACGGCTTCTTCTGTCAAGGTGTTTATAGGAAGACTCAGTGCACGGCAGGGAAAGGATTTTGGGATGACTCCAGTGATGGGACAGGGCTCCAGCTGCATGGGGGATGCTTGGAGAGCTCTTTAAGAGCCACCCTTGATGCTGGCCCTGGATCCTGACCCCGCTGTGTGCAAGGGGGAGACAAGTTTGATCATCACCTGCATGCCGGAGCGTGGATTGTTCTGGAAACCCTGGAAAGGCACCGAGCCAGGGACACACCAGTCCAGCAAGGCCTCCAGCCCTGCTGTGCCCCAGGAGCCACCCCTCCAGCTCTGTCCCTACGGCCGGCTCCGGCAGCAGATGGCAATGGCCACGGCCGAGCTGCTGCCAGGGCCAGCGGCTGCCACGCAGGAATTGTCCTGGGCGTGGGCTCCCGAGGGGCTCTGGGGCAGGGTGTGACAGCCTGTCAGGGTCCAGCCATCCTCACAGGACACTGTCACCTAACGGGGGGAGAGGTCACCATCCACGGGTCAGCACAGGGCCAGGGCCTGCCCAGCCCCGATGTGACTGCTGTCACCCGTCCCATTACAGCTGGGGACAGCAGTGAAGGCTGGGGTTGGGACAGCCACACCCAAAAGCCATCAGAGTGGCAGAGGGACAGCAGAGACAAAGACAACAGCATGGCAGAGGAGCACAGCCCATCCCTACCTTCTCCTCATGTTCCAGGGCCGTGTGCTCCTTCAGCCGGCACTCGAGGCTGGCACTGGGGCAGCACAAGGCGTGTGCCACAGCCTCTGTCCTGCTGGCACAGCGGCTGGGCCCCCTCTCCAGCCCCTCCACGGGCCTGCCACCAGCACCCAGCACCACGGATGGGGAGTGGAAACTGCACCCTGCCCGGGGGAGAGGGGATATTGGCACAGGGCAGCCATGGCAGCATCCCAGCGCACACAGTGGTGCCAAGGATGTCCCCAGAGAGCCCTGAACCTTCCCCACCTCCTGCACACAGCACATGCACCCTCAGACCCAAATTCCACTGTTTCTGGTAGAAATACCCTCGTCCATCAGGCTCAAAGGTCTAACCCCGGGGGTTGGGTGTTACCGGTCAGCACGTGGTCTCCTGGGGAGCACTCGGCCCCCCCGGCCCCGGGGGATCCGGCCTTGATCCGGCATCCAGCCCTGGGCCACGTGCAGCACCTGGCGATGGCATAAACGCCCTGGTCCCCGAAGGCAACGTGGGCCACGCACTGCTTCTGCCCGTCCTTGTCCTGTGCATGGGGCAGCGCAGCGTCACCTCGGGGGGCCGGGGACAGCCCTCCGAGGCCAGCGGGCCCTCCAGGGGCAGCAGCTCTGCTCACCTCCATGTGCTCCCCCAGCCGGCTGCCGCTACGGGAGAAGCTGGAGCAGCTGAGCATCTCCTCGGTGCTGGCGCAGCGAGCCACGGCCCTGGCGTGCCGGGCGGGCCCCGACCACACCGAGCGGCAGAGCAGCCGCTCCTCTGCAACGGGGCCGGGGGTCAGCGGCGGGGACACCCTCAGTGCCACCCTCAGTGTCACCCTCAGTGTCACCCAGCGCCCACAGCACCGACCAGGCTCCATCTGCCCATCCCTGCCAGCGGCTGCAGCCAGACACAGCTCCGGGGACATTCCCTGCCGTGCTTCCACCCCGGCGCTTCTTTCCTGCTAAGGGCAGAGCTGTGCCGAGCACCCAGCAGGCAGCGAGGTCCTTACCTGCCCCCAGCCGGGCGGGCAGCCTTGCCACGCTGTTGGGTGTCTGCAGGCGCTGCTCCTCCGGGATCCACGCCGTGTCCATGGCGTTCTTGGTGGAGAAGCGCAGGAGGCGCTGGCGGAGCTCGGCCCGGCTCAGCTGGGGCTCGGCGCTGAGCAGCACGGCCGCGATGCCTGCAAGAGCCCGGGAGGCCGCAGTGACAACCAGAGGGGACAGAGCCACCTACGCGGCGCTCCCGTGGGCAGCAGGGCTCCAGAGACACGGCAGAGGCATCTCTGCAGCCCATCGCCCCCTGGAGCGCTGCGCGGGCTGCAGGGCCCGAACGAGACAAACCAACCCCGTGAGTCAGGGAGCACAAAACTGCCCCCAGCTCAGGCATGCCTGGAGCCCAGTGCCAGCATCAGCAAGCGGAGGGCCAGCCCTCCCTGCCCCTCAAGGCGCAGCTCGCCTGCCACATGCGCGGCCGCCTGCGAGGTCCCGCTCCGCGCCGTGAAACACGTGTTGCAGTCGCTGGAGGCGCCGATGATGTCGTCCCCCGGGGCAAACAGGTCCACGCAGCGGCCAAAGTTGGTGCCCAGCGTGCCGATGGAGGCGGGTTGGTCCTCGCTGTCGGTGGCACCGACCGTGATGACCTGGCAGTGACAGGGAGCACGGGAGGGTGGCGCGCCCAGCCCCAGCCCGCACCGCTAACCCGGGGGATGACCTGCAGGGGATGAGGTGGCAGCCAAGCCTCAGGGTCCCCCACAGCCCGTACCTCCGGCTCGGAGGCAGGAGAGTAGAGGCAGGCATCGTCCTTGTAGTTGCCGGCAGCCGCCACCATGACCGCTCCCGTCCGTGCCAGCCGCCGGCAACCCGCGTTCAGCGCGGGGCTCTGCGCGCCGGCCAGGGGCAGCAGCACCACCCGCGGCGCGTTCGGCCGAGCCTCCAGCGTGCTCCTGATCAACTCCAGGGCTGCGAGGGACAAGACACCATCGCAGGAAGCTCCGGGAGGGATCCTGCTGCTCTCGGGGCACGGGGTCACTCACCCATGAGGGTGCCGCTGACGGTGCCCTTCCCCTGGCAGTTCAGCACCCGGAGGCTGCGGATGTTGGCGCCCCTGGCCACGCCGGCGTCGCGCCCGCTCAGCACCCCGGCCACGTGGGTCCCGTGGCTGTCACACTGGCTGGCCTGGCACGGGCACCGCACTTGCATGCCCCAGCCCGTTGCATCAAAGCAGGTTTGCAATCCCACAAAGTCCCCCCATTCTCTCTTACCCGACACACACCCGTGCTACCCTAGAACACTTTCCTAAAAAGAAGCTCTGCCCGACTCAGCCATAGCTCCAAACAGACCACCTTGAGGGTCCCAATATCCCCCAGGACCACAGCTTCTGTTATCCATCCTGCCCAGCATTTTGGTCCAGGCCAAGTGTCTCCCTTGTCCTGGAAAGCCTCACAAGCCTGGCCAGGATTTGGTGGACACAGAGGGATGCTCTGACCAGGATGCAGCACCTCAGGACTCACCTGCCTGTGGAAGTGGGTGCCATCCTCCTCGGGGATGCTCTCGAAGCCAGTCACAGTCACCCTGCCCTGGATCTCCCGGTGGGTGCTCTGCACACTGCTGTCCAGCAGGTAAATCTCGGCCAGGTCACCTTCATCTGCCAGGGATGGATCAGGGGAGAAAGGCAACCTCCATCACTGTCAGCACAGGCTGCCTGGGCTGCTCCCAAAATGCAGCTCCAGACCTGCAGCACCATGGGGCAGAGGAATATTCCCAATATTTCCACCCCTCAAGTTAAGGAGGGGGGACCTGACTCTTCCTCAAAGCGTATCCCCCCTCACACACCCCAGAGCTTACTGGGAGGGCTGTAGGGGCCCGAGCTGGGCTGTGGCAGCAGGATCCTGCCCAGGTTCCAGGGAATGCTCTGGGCAAAGACGTAAGCATCCTCCTCGATGTACTTCACGTGCGGCAGCTTCAGCGCCTGCGGGGAGGACACAAAGCTCCTATTTCCCCCCAAGGTGGGGCTGCCACTGCCACCAGCGCCCACCGCAGCTGCTGTCCCCTGCCACCACCCTGCCCTCCGCTCCACGTACCGTGTCCAGGACGTCGCTGCTCATCCTCACCAGGAAGGCGGGCAGCAGGTGGAAGACGTGCAGCAGCTCGGCCAGGTGTCCCCGCCGAGCCGCCCGGGCCTGCAGCCGCCGGGCCGTGCCTCGCAGCTCGGCCTCGCCGCCCGCCCGCAGCATCACCACGTAACGCCCGGGCAGCCGCCACGACGCCTGCGGGGACACCGGGATGGGGTTCGGGGGACACACACATACACACAGAGCAGAGTGGCTGTCCCCCCTCCCCACGCTCCTCACCTTGGCGGCGCGATGGAAAGCAGCGGGTCCCGGAGGGGCGGCCCCGACGGCGGCTTCCCCCTCCTCGGCCTCCCGCAGGGCCAGAACCAGCTCAGCCAGCGCCAGCACCAGCGCCAGCTCCAGCGCCCGCGGGGACATCCCGCACCCGACGGGCAGGCGGGAGAGGCCGGGACCCTCGGCGCCGGGGACGGCACCGGCGGAGACCCCCTGCGCGACCGCCGAGGGGCAGGAGTGGACCCGCGGAGAGCACCCGCGCAGGTCCCGGAGCGCGCCCGCGGATGGCAGGTCCCGGAGCGCACCCGCGGATCGCAGGTCCCGGAGCGCACCCGCGGATCGCAGGTCCCGGAGCGCACCCGCGGATCTCCGGTCCCGGAGCGCACCCGCGGATCTCCGGTCCCGGAGCGCACCCGCGGATCTCCGGTCCCGGAGCGCACCCGCGGATCTCCGGTCCCGGAGCGCAGCGGCGGCCGCGGCTCTGCCCGTCTGGCCGGGGCTCAGCGCGGCGGGGCGCGGGTCACGCCGCGTCCGCCGGCCCCATGGGCCAAGCCGGGCGGGTTAAGCATTAACGGGGCTGCGGGGCGGTGGGGCCGCGGGGAGAGGGCGAATGGGGCCGCTGCTCACCCCGGGTCCCGGCGGATCGCTGGGGGCTCTGGCGAGCAAAGCGCAGCCGCTCAAGGACTGTTCTGAGAAAGGGCTGAAAGCTTTAATGTGCCTCCTACTGCCTCACTCCACGAATAATTTCCCGTGAAATCCTCTAATCCTGTTTGGGCATTTTTTACAGAGTCGTCACACATGGCAGATGCCCTTTTTGCGGGATGATATCGGCGCCCTCCCGCGGGTCCCCACGCCGCTTCCCACCTCTGCCCTCCCGCAGCATCGGCATCTCACACTGCGCCACATCCCCAGTGACCTTCGGCAAACCTTATCCCTGCTCCCGGCTTTTAAGGGAAATAAGAATTCAGGAAAAATATTTGTGGTTTTGGCTGGTTATTTATAAGCTCCTCAGAGGTTAAATGTTGATATGGATGCACATATTTTATAGAGACGTGTTTCGTGTGGATGTGAATGGTTTGCATGAATATGTCTTATACGGTGTACATGTTTTATTATTAATTATGTGTACGGTTTGTATGCACATATATGTTTTACATGGATGTGTGGGGTTTGCACACACCTTTATGTTTTAAATAGTGAACATGCTTTATAATTATGTGTATGGCTTGCATGGACATTAATGCTTTTTGTTGGTGTGCATATTTTATAAGGATGTGCATGGTTTATATGGATGGGAACAGTTTGCAGGGGAAATGTTGATTTTTTTAATGAGACCTCAAGTGGGTGCCTGAACTCTGGTTCGGGTGACTGCAGGGACACCAGACCCAGCTTGCCACCCCTCTGCTGCACAGAGCTGACACTGGAAGGGGTCAGCCTTCAGGACACTGATCATGGGGACAAATCTCACTCCTGATTTTTGGCTCAGCTTCCTCGGTGCTGCAAAGTCCCACAGCACACCACTGGGGCCTCAGGAGGCTTCTGAGACAGCTGAGCATGGGGGGACCCCGTCTCAAGGGGGACAGTCCCCCTCTCCCTGCAGCCTTTTCCTTCATCTTTGCACAGGGAACAATCTGTGTCCCAGGGAAGGATGGAAGGAGCCCGAAGAGGAGGGAGGGGGTGGCAGAGGTCCCCCAGTTCCACGTGCATCCCTACGTGCTGAGGCACCCATGGAAGTCTTGGAAGTCTGGGAAGGGAACCGGCCCAGCTCTCACACTCCAGGAGTGGGTATCTGCAAAAAGGTTTTGGGGGTTTTTTTTGTGTTTTTTTTTTTTTTTTTAATTGAGAATTATTCAGAAATAGCCTAAAATTTGCACCTTGTACAGAAGAGCACTGTTCAGCCCTGACTCCCTGGGGCGCTTCCAGCGAGTGTGTCTGTGTAAAGTGGGGGGGCTCCTGTTGAGGCGGAGGAAGGAGAGAGCAGAGGAGGCATCAGGGAAGATCTCAGCAAGGGAAAACTGCTCCTAAATGGCTGCTGCTGTTCCTCCGCGGGACAGCATCCCGTCGTTAAAAGAAAAGCTCTGGCCCGATTTACTGAGAACTCTGGGTACAGAAGGACCTCATTTGGGAGATACAGGTGAAATTGTGGCATGCACCAGCCGGGAATCGAACCCGGGTCGCAAGAATGGGAATCTTGCATGATACCACTACACCACTGGTGCGCTCCCAGCGCCACCCCCGTGGGTCACTAACCCTCGGGCCCACCCCCGTCCCGCGTGGATGGCACTGCCAGCCGGCGGTCCCTGCGGGGGTGACACGCGTGGGCAGCGGGCGGTGCCCCCTGCACGGGTCGAGCCGGACCCGGGGCTGCAGGCGGCGCTTAATGCCATGCAGGAATGTCCCGGCTCCCACAATGTTTAACCTCGGCCGGCGCGGGAGCCGATTCCTTCGGCTCCAGGATGCTGTGCCTGGATGGGGGATGCACTCCCAGCTGCGCCAAGGGTTCCGTGCGGGAGAGGGTCCAGGCTCTATGTCAGCCCCTCCCCTGCCTCTGCCTGGAGAAATGCTTCTGAAAAACAGATTTATTTTGCCAAAAGTGAAAGTGAGTGCCAAGGCATGAGGTAGGAATCTCTTCTGTGAGGAAATTCTGGGACAGTGCTCAGCCTGGAGAAGAGAAGGCTCCAGAGAGATCTCAGAGCCCTTTCCATCACAGAGACTACAGGAGAGTAGGGAGGGACTTTGGACTGTGAAGTGCTGGCACAGTTTTCCCAGGGAAGCTGTGGATGTCCCATCCGTGGACACGTTCAAGGCCAGGTTGGACAGGCCTTGGAGCAACCTGGTCTGGTGGAAGGTGTCCCTGCCCAAGAAGAAGACTTGGAACAAGATGGTCTTTATGGTCCTTTCCCTGCCCAAACATTCTGTGGTTCCATAGGTAAAAGCTTCTGGGTCTCCACCAGATTCCCACACTCCACAGGAGCAGTGACACAGTGACATCCTGCCCTGGGCACCCTCTGAAACTCAGTGAGACGTGGCTCCATCCAAACAGCATTCCCAGAGCTGCCACACTCCCCCAGCCTGGGAAGGACAGGCAGGAGCTGGGTCCACGCAATCAATCTGGTAATGCTTCCCCCTGGAGAGCAGCTCACAGCCCTGTGCCAATGTTTAGCCAACACTGGAGCCCTCATTCCCCACCCTCCTGTTGGCCATAAACATCCCAAGTGCTCCCTGCCCTTCTGCCTGGCTGCTTTGGTGACACCAAGGTGAGCCAAGGGTGCAGGAGTGTCACAGGGGTGGGACACCTCAGGCACAGCCTTTTCTTGCACACCCTGCACGGAACCAGCCAAGCACAGAACATCCCTGCAGGGCTCTGTGCCCCATCCCCCTGGGCTGCTGGGGGACAGCTTTCCCCCACTTTTGCACTTGGGGGGTTGGAACTGCAGGGGTTTTTAGCTCCCTTCCAGCTCAGTTCTGTGATTCTCTGGGATTTGCTGAAGTCTCCTCTGCCAGCAGACGTGTGCTCCTGAGCCTCCTGGGGCCATGCCAGGCACAGGCAGACCCAGCCCAGCTTTCCCAAAACAGAGCAAGGGACTCTCATCATCCTCGTGCTGTTGGATGCTTTGATGCAGACCCAGCTGCCCTGGGGAGGCTCAGCCTCACAGATCCCCACACTCCTGAGCAGCCAAAGGTTGTGGCTCCCACCAGCTCTGCCATCTCTGTGTGCTGGGGACAGGCTGTGGAGAGCCCCTGTGGTGTCCCCTGTCACGGTGACAAAGCAGGCTGGGATCCATCCACGTGGTTTGGGACAAACCTTTTATTCACAGAAAGTGTGGGGACGGTGGGTGCCAGCCTGCAAAGCCCCCTGCAGCTGTTTGACACCGAGCCAGCAGACAGTGTGCAAAGCCACCACCTCAAGTGCCATCACCGGCGTTTTGGCTCAGCTGTGTCCTCCCCCCTGTGCCCCCAGGAGTGCTGGAAGCTGGTCCTTGTGCAGGAGATAGGGGACAGCACAATCTGTCCCCTCCATCAGCCCTCTCCCCACCTGGCTGCTTGCTGCAGGAGACTCAGGATTGAATTTCAATTTCAGCAGAGTGGGAAAAAGACTTTGAGGACATCTCTGCCTGATAAAACCCACCTGCACTGAGCAGGTTTTACCTTCCTACACCTGATCCCTCTCCAAACAGCACAGCCAACCCTTTCTCTTCCCAAGCACAGCACTTAGCCCAGATCCTGCCCAGCCCAGCTTCTCTGTGCCCACCCAAATGGCTCTGGCGAGGGGGCCTTGTCCCATATCCTGTTGAATTCAGGGGCTGGGTGTTCCCCCCTTGTGTCTGGGGGAAATGACAGCCTCCTGAGTGGCTGGGTGTGCACAAGGGGTGCAGCACAGCACAGGGACAGGCAGCATCCTGGGGCCACTGCACTTTTGGGGACAGCCCCCTTTCCCCCAGGCTATGACCTGTGTGTCCCCTCTATGAGGTGAGTCCATGCCAAGTGGCCATTCTTCCCAGGAAATCAATCAGTTTTCAGGCTCAAAAAGGCCATCACTCTCCTTGAGCAGAGCATCCGGCTCCTCCTGGAGCCCGTAGTAGAGATCATCCTCCTTCCCGGCGCCTTTCCGGGGGGCTCGGGGCTGCTCTCCCCTCTCCGCGGAGCCGCTCGGGGGGCCGGGGAGGGTGGAGCAGGGCAGGCTCCGGCTCTGCAGCGTGGGGCTGCCGGGCACGGAGCCCTCCAGCGATGGCGTGTCCATCTCCTCCAGCAGGGACGCCAGCGGGGCATCTCCCGGGGCTGGCCGGGCGGGGCTGCGGAGACACGGGCACACCACACACGGCTGGGCAGGAGGTGCCATTCCCCCCGGAGCGCTGCTCAGGCAGCATCCCGGCTGTGCCAGCATCAACAGACCCCTGGCTGGGTGGCTGGAGGGACCTGGGATGTCTGTCCCTATCCCGGCTCTCGGTGCCTGCTTTTATGGGGACACCTGCCTGCCAGGTTCCTGCTGCCCAGGGGGTGAAATAATGGCTGTCCTAACATTTCCTGAATCTGCAGCTGGGATGGGAAAGCACTGCACCCATCCTACCTGAAGCTACATTATGGTAGGTGCCCAAGTCCTATGCCCTGAGCCTGAACAGTCATCCCTTGCAAGTCATCACTTGCAGAGCCCTCTGGGACCTCCCAAACCAATGCTTGGGCATCATATGTAGCATCTGGTTTGAGGGTGATGTGCTGAGCATCTCATTTCTATCCAAGTCTGACCAGGAACTTTGGAGTTATTCTGGTGAGGGGTGCTGTTTATATTGATAAAATGAAATAAAAGCAAAATGCGAAAACACAAACATCAAAATGCAAATTACAACCAATGGCCATCTAAATTTCCTCCTGGGAAATAATTTGGTTCACAGAATCCTCGTGGGTTGAGACTCCATCCCCAGCATTTAGTGGGGCCAAGAGTGTGGAGGCTCAGTGCTGTGGCCACAGCAAAAACCCCTCTGCATCCTCTCCCCGCCCAGTACTGGGGGTCTGATCCCCCCATTTCACCCCACATCCCACCAGTGCCACCCCAAGCCCACAGGCATCACCTACCCTCTTCCTGCTGCTGTTTCCAGGAGGGGTGCCAGCTCCTGGAGGGGCTCTGCAGCCCTGCCCAGCTCCTGGTGGATCTCTGCTGTGGCCTGCAGGGCTGGCTGGGAGCAGCTGCGGGACCGGGGCTGTGCCCTGCCTGGGGCTAGGGCCGAGCTCACCTCCTGCCTCTGGACCTGCTCGTAGGATGGCAGGCTCTTCTCGTAGGTGCTGCTGGCCTCTGGGTCGGGGCAGGGGGAAACCAAGCTGCAGGCAAAGGGAAAGCAGGGTGCTGAGCAGACCTGGACCCCATGGAGCTGGGAGATGCTCAGGCACATGCACACAGGGCTCCATCACCTGAGGGAGTGGCTTTAGAGGCCACCAAGGCCACGTCACTGCCCACACCAGCAGGGGAGCCAGGGGATGTCTGCAGGAACACCACTGGATGCTCTGCACCCCCCCAGCATCACCCAGGCTCAGCCATGGGGGGGCTCAGGTAGCCCTCACCTCTCCCAGCCTGATCCCTGCCTGGCATTTTGTGTTCCCCAGTGTCAGAGCCTGGCCCCAGGGCACACTCATCCCCCTGCTGTGGGACCCACCCTGTGTCCTTGTGGGGCAGCACCGTGGCTTTGTGGTCCAGGAACCGCTCGGCCTCGAGGTCCGCAGGGACGAATGTTATCTGGGGGAAAGAGAGGCAGAGCCCAGGGGCTGTGCTGGGCATCACAGGGACCCCCGGCCCTCAGAGTGGGGAAAGGGCCAGAGTGTCCCTTCAGATGGGTTTAGGGTCTTTTCCCACCATATTGGGATGTTTTCCTTGGAAAGGGCACTTTTGAGGGAAATCAGGAAGGAATGAATGAGTCCAGCGCAGCTCTGCTCTCAGTGCCTTCCCCTCTGTGGGGTCACACGTGTCCCCAAGCCCAGAGGGAGTCCCAAGGCCCACACATAGGTCAGTGGTCAGGGACCACACCTGCTTGAGGCTCAAGGATCACATCCTTGAGCCTCAAGCATGGTGGCAAAGCCACAAGTCCCTCCTAGCTGGGGCTGAGCTCAGCTTTGAGGGGAGCTGGTTTCTGCTCCACTCCAGTCCCACAGAACACAGCTGCTTTCAGAGGTCCCAGCTGGTCCTGGGTCCTGAGGTGGCTCCCCCACATTCTGGAGGGCAGCCAGGTTGTTGATGGGCCATCCAGCAGTCCCAGATCAGTCCTACAGATGCCCTCTGCTTGGAAAAAGCCCTTTTCTGCCAGAGCTGTTTCCCAGGGCGGGGACGCGTGGCTGTGCTCTATGCCGGCAGTGCCCTCTGCCAAGGAGACTGCCAGCTGAGGGCTGGGCTCAGGGAGCCAGGACCCCCCGACCTCCATGGCCACCACAGTCCCTTCTTGGGAGTCCTGGGAGCCTGCCAAGCCCCGGAGCCCAAGGAAGGGCTGCGTGGGAGAGATGAACACAAGTTTATTTCCTTGGGACCATTCCTGCTGCCTATTTGAAAGCAAAGCCCCAGGTTCAGAGGGTGAAGGAGTCAGGGCACATCCTGCAGGCATCAGCCAGGCACAGACCTCCCAGAATAATTCCCCTTCCAGATTGTTGCAGCTGGCTTCCCCTGGAGAAATGAGGCTGCACATCCACAGCAGCCAAAGCCCCCAAAACCTGGCTGAGCCCTCGAGCTCCCCACAAAGTTCCCAGCAGCAGGAAGGATCCTACCTTTGGGTAGCACTGGCACATGCTCCATGTGATGCCCACGGCTACAAGCAGCACACCCAGGACACAGAAGGTGATGTAGTACTGGGGCTTTTCCATGCTCATGATGAACATGCCCAGCATCACCAGGAAGAAGCCCAAGATGATGAAGCCGTAGCGGAAATTCTTCTCCTCTGCCATGGACTCTGGCTGGGAGAGGCAGGAGGAGAGATTTTGGGAAGCCCGTCCACCTGCTGCCTGCTGAGCACACCTGCAGCACCAGGCAAGGAGTGGTTTCTCTCTCCAGAGGCTGCCAGGAGCTGAGGATCAGCTGCACGTCGAGCTGGTCCTGCCCAGGGCTGAGCCAGCCAGTTTTTAATGGGTTTGTAATGAATGCAAACACTGCCCCGCCGTTCACACTCCAGTGGAGCCACCCGGCACGTGTCCAGGTAACCTTCCCTGCAGGCACGTCAGCCAGACCCACACCTCGGGAGGGGACAGGGGGTAACCTTCCCTTGGGAGGGGACAGGGGGTAACTTTCCCTTGGGAGGGGACAGGGGGTAACCTTCCCTGCAGGCATGCTCAGCCAGACCCACACCTCGGGAGGGGACAGGGAGCACAGTTGCAGGGATGGGGACCCAGAGACCAGTGGTGCTGCTGGGATTTTCCCAGCCCTGGGCACTGGAGCTGGACTCAGTCATAAATCAGAGCTGGTACAGCCCCAGATAGGGGGGATGCCAGGGCCCAGCATGTTCTCAAGGGCTGTGGGGCTGCAACAGGAAAAGAGGAAGAGCTCTGGGGTCTTTTTGGAGACTGGGGGGTTTGTAACAGACCCTGCCTTGCTCTGGATGAGTGCTAAGGCTGCCTCACTGGGCTGTGAAGGAGGAACTAAAGCCAGAATAGGATAGAGTGGGGTTGGTCCACCCAGGGAGAGTAAAGACATTCCTTGTGCCCTGTGTACATTTAAGTTGGAGCTGGGGTGTTAGAAGGTGTTTCCTTCCCACCATACATCCAACAGCCAGATAGTGTTTGCTTTATTCCCTTGATTTATCCCATTGTTTTATTCCCTTGATACACCTGGTTTATGACAAATAATTCTATTACAAACAGTGTTTTAGACGTGGCTGTGGCTCCTCAGCCACTCTGCAGCCCTGCAGGGCCACAGGGGGCCCAGGGCTGCACTGAAATTTGGTGGGATGCAGGACCTGGCACAGCTGGCCTTTCCTCTGGGCAAGGCTGCACACCCAGCCGAGGAGGGCAGGGAGGAGGGGGCTGTGCCACTCAGGATGGCTTTTCCAGGAGGCTGCTGAAATGCCAAATGCACTTGGATGCTCTGAGCACAGGCACGACCCACTGAGCATGGCTAACACCAAATGAAGTGAGGCGTGTGCAGTCAGCATTTAGGGAAACAAGGTGGAAGGGATGGAGACAGGGCTGGAAGGGGCATCCACAGAGAAGTGAATGGGGCAGACAGAGCCGGGATTTCTCTGCCCAGATTCCTCGGTCTGTGCTGCAGATTTATTATCGAGTGGGCAGGCCTGACAGGAGCTCCCCAGGGGGAGCAGGGAATGCAAAGCCTCTGAAACCAGCAGTGCTTTTATTAAAAATATGAAAGCTTTCAAACATGCCAGCTACCCCCGATGCTCTGAACGCACCTCCCGCCGGCCCCACAATCCCCACAGCGCCGGACAGCCGGGCAAGCCGGGCTGACCCTCCCCACTCCTCGCCCACCCTGCTCTCACCCCACCACCAGAGGCTCAGTGTACAGCTCAGGGACCGGGCAGCCCCCGCAGGGTCCCGGCCCGGGCTGGCCCGGCTCAGAGCCCCCGCACGCTGATGTTCTCGTAGCTGGGGGGCGGCGTCGCCTGCGGCTCCTGGGGCTGCGCCGTGTCCAGCCAGGACGGGCTGGGGCGGAACAAGGCGCTGTCGGAGGAGCTGCGCCGCCGGCCGCCCTGCCAGCTCTCGTCCTCCTCCAGGTAGCGATACAGGGGCGGCGTGAGCTCCTCCTTCCTCCCCGGCGGCTGCACATAGGCCGGGGCAGCGTGGGCTGGTCTGCAGGTCAGCGCTTCTTCATAGGTGGGGATGGCACTGGAGTCCCAGGTGCTGCGAGGGGAGAGGGAGAAACCCAGCAGCGCACACCATCAACATCCCAGCACCCAGATGGAGCATCCCAGCATCCAGCTGGAGCATCCCAGCACCCCTGGAACATCCCAGCATCCAACTGGAGCATCCCAGCACCCTTGAAACATCCCAGCACCCCTGGAACGTCCCAGACCCCGCTGGAGCATCCCAGCACCCCTGAAACAGCCCAGCACCCAGCTGGAACCTCCCAGCACTCCTGGAACATCCCAGAACCCAAATGGAACATCCCAGCATCCACCTGGAACATCCCAGTACCTCATTACCTGGAGCACCCCAGCATCCCATCAACCCCATTGTCTGGAGCATCCCTGAGCATGATTAACTCGTGTGCTGGGGAGAGCACATGGGCAGGTTTTGCTGAAGTGTCATGTGTCATGGGGTGACCATACCAGCTGCTTCCTGCCATCCATGAGGTTTTCAAGGGGGTCCCATGGGCAGAAGAGCATCCTCATCCTGCCTAGCCCTTAATTCACCCCCTGCAGAACAGCTGAGGGGGCAGCTTGGCACAAGAAGCTGGACAAGCACCAGGCATCCCAGGTCACCGTGGTCACACCCTGCTCCCATGCCAGCCAGAGCCCTCCCTGCACTGGCCAATCCTGCTGCCACTTCCAGCAGAGTTTTCCTGAGCAAACACAGCTCGTGCACAGGGAAATCCTCTGACAACCTTTGCCCTGCACATGGCCCTGCTTGCAGCAGGTGCAGCCCCAAAGCTAGGGATGCTGTGAAAGCAGCTCATCACTGCAGATGAAAGCCAGCCCAGTGTGCTGGGGAGGCAGCAGGCATGGGAGGGCACAGATGGCCCAAACGAAAAGCCATGTGCTCCACAGGGATGCCTCCATCCTGACCTTGGCAGATCCCTGTCCCAGACAGACTGCCCTGGGCTTCTCTGCCAGGGATTTTGCCAAACAGCCTCAGCTTGCACAGGAATGCTACCTTGGAAATGTGGAGAGGGGGATTTATCCCAGCACAGGATGCTTTGCTGGGGCTGGAGAAGCTGCTGCAGCAGCAGCATTGCCAGGGTGCTGTATCCCATCCAGCCAGGGAGCTGGGAGCTCAGGGAAAGGGACATTCCCCACAGGGGCACAGCTAAGTCCCTCTCTGGGACAAGGGACTCTCCCCAGATACCCAGACCTGCTCACAGGCTCACAGATGCCCAGATGGGCTCTGAAACCCCTGGAGGACCAGGAACGTGCCTCCCACTCCGTGTTTTGATGGTTTAATGCTCTGAAGAGTTTCTCTTCTCTTAGTGCTGCTTTTCCCCAGAGCCCCATTTATGCTGGAGCCAGGATCTTTGCTGTGACCCCATAAGGCAGCACTGGGAAGGGCTGGCTGGCCCTGCTTCCACAGCAGTCTCCAAAAAAAACCCCACCCTTTTCATCTAAAAACTTTTAAATGAAGAAGTGGGAGCAAATCTCAGGCTCACACTGGAAGGTCCAGGGAACCTGGAAAATCAGCAGTGGTGTGCAGGGCAGGGCAAGGAGTCTTTCTATACCATGAAACTGGCTTCATAAAGGACCTTCTGCCTACATTCCTATCTTGATGCTATCCCAAGGATTATTTTCCTTTTTTTTTTTTCTTCCCATTTAACTCCCTTGTAAGAAAGACTTTGCTTCCATTAAAGACCTTATAAACACCCTCATTCTCACAGAGCACTGCAGACCTGCCAGACCAGCCCTGGAGCTCTGAGTGACCCCTCCTCACCCCCACATCTGCCAGAAAACCAATGTATTCTTCTTCTTGGTGGCCCTGCTAAGGAGATGTGTCCCTTGTGATGGCAGGTGATGGCCCTGCAGGGCAAGGAGAGCTGGATGCAGGGCAAGGAGGGGGGGGGCAAGGAGGGGGGGGGCAAGGAGGGGGTGGGCAGGGAGGGCTGACATTAATGAGTAGGAGCATCTGCTCGGGGGGCAGGAGGAGAGCACGGAGCAGTGCTGCTGCCTCTGTGAGCTCACCAGCCAGCAAGGCTGGCAGCGGGTTTAGGCTCTGACCAATCCTCCACCTGTGGCCAGCCAGGTTCCTGGCACGGAAGAGGCTCCCACCTGCAGTTCCACTTCTCTGCAGGCTCCGCCGTGAAGTACTGCAGGTCCCGAGGGAAATGGTACTGGTAGCGCCGGGACACCACCCTGGCGTTGGCCTTCACGGACCACAGGAGGCCGAAGATGAGCAGGATGCCCCCGATGCCGCAGCAGAAGAAGCTGACGGAGCGGAGCAGGGCGCTGGAGGAGGAGGAGGAGGAGGAGCTGGGCACGGCCTCGGCTTCCCGAGGGGGCAGGAGGCGAGCCCCGCTGGCCGAGCCCACCTCGCCGTCACTCCACCAGGCAAAGCAGAGCGTGCCCGTCACCAGCAGCACGGCCCCCGTGATGGTCAGGCCGTAGCGGAACGAGGCGGCTGCCATCCTTCGGCAGGGGGGTTTAGGAGGGGACGAGGGTGAGGCAAGGCATGAGAGAGCCTGCAAGACAAGAAAGGTGCCAGGTTTGAGAGGGAGAAACTCATGGAAGACCTGCCAGAGGAGAAAATGACTGGGTGAGGAGGTCTCCGGGGCTTGCAGTCCCTTTTGCCATTATTGTTATTAATTTATCATCATCATCATCATCATCATCATCATCATCATCATCATCATCATCATCATTATCGTCATCCATCAGAACGGAATCCACCATCTCAGACGGGAAGCCCTTGGGAAGAGCAAGCAAAGTCAGCACCAGGTTGGACCCATAAACTTCCTTGTAGTAACATCTCAATTTTCAAGGAACAGCACAAAGGCAGGATGGACACCCCAGCTCCTGGCACTTTCAGAGCTCTTCTCTTTGGGTTTTATTTCAGATTTCCTCCCAGACCTGGAGGAATGCCAGCTGGGTTTCCTGGGCTTTCAAAGCATGGCTTATGGAAGAGGTTGGAGAGAGGAACATAAATTTAAGATGTCATCACTTCCAAATTATCAATGTGCCCATTTTCTCCTCCAGAACTGATGACATTGGAAAAATCTGCTCAATCTTCATCCGCATGAAGTTTGGTACACAAAACTTTGCTTGCCTGGGTCAGCTCCAGTGCAAACTTTCTCAAGTTCCTGTCAAGATCGATCCTGCAGGAGTTATCACCAGCTTCACCCTCCCTATCAGGGTGGTTTGGGGTTGGTTTGACAACCAAACAGGTGAGCTGCTGGGTGGCCCTTCTCAGCTAAGTGTCACATGCAGAGAGTTTCCCTGGTGCTGGAAAACTTGGGGAAGGGGAACTGGTTTCTGATCTCAGTCCCCATTGCTTTCTCCAGCAAACAGCAGGCATTTGCTCCCTGAGCTTGTGCATCCCCAGCTCCCAACTAACCAGGGAGGCAGACAGGTCTCCCCACGTCCCCTCTGGCCCTTCTCACTGCCCAGCCAGAAGATGCAGGCTCAGCTCCCACTTCTCAGTGGACAAAAAGTTTTGGCCCTGTGGGAATTAAGCACCAACACCCCCAAAGAGATTCAGTCCTGGGTGACTGCACTGTGAAGGTTTGTCATGGTGGCAGTGCCAGTGGAGAGCCTGCACATCAGGGATGGCCAGGACAGAGGAGCTGAAGCAGAGCTTGGACAGATGGATGACCCACACTCAGCTGTCACCTTTGCCTTCATCACTTTGCCTGTGTGTCAGTAACAGGACCACAGTGTGGTGGCTTTGGTCTCCATTCCTCCAGGCAGGGCTCATCTCCTACACAGGGGTCCTAAGTTGCACCCTGAGATCTGAAAGTGCAGAGCCAGAGCCAGGCAGGGAGCAGAAGTCCAGCACGGACTTGGTGCCATCAAGGTCAGGTGGAATTATGTTATTTCAAGGTGTTGTTTATCAGATGGGCCCACTAAATGGAAAGCCAAATTACCTTTTAGTGAAAGAGGCACTACCTGATCTAATCAACATTTAATGAATGAATCTGATGAGAAGTGAGATTCAGGAAAGCTGCAGGAGTGGGAGCCCCAACAGCTCACTCCAGCTTTTGTCCCAGGGTCACAAGCCCAAAATGCCACCTGGGCTGGCTGTGGCCAGTGGTCATCAACTGTGGCCACGTCCTGGGAAGGCAGTCCTGTTCCTGGGCTGGGAGAAGGCAGAGCTTCCCTCTGTAATGGGGGGCATGTTTGGATGCTCCCTCCTGAAAGGCAGGGGCTTGGCTGAGCTGAGATGGAGAAGAAACTGTTGGAGATAGTGTTAGATGCTGTCAGGGATCAGCATCCCCAAACCATCACTGAACATGAGCAGGACACAGCAGAAGAGCTGGACTCAGGTTGCCTTGCCTTTCTCAGGAGAGCACAAGGACCCCACTGACCTGAGAATGCAGCTCCTTTGGACAGCAATGCATTTTCAGGTAGAAATTTCAGCATGTTGTTCAGAGAAAAAAAATCACCCAAAAAGCCCCTACAGCAAAGCTCTCAATCCAGCTGTGTGGAAATGTCAGGTCACTCCAAACTGAGACTGGACTGAACCTGCAGCAAGAGTTGGAATGTTCACCTCCTGCAACAAACACTCTCCTCATTCTGGGGTCAGACTGGTGAGGTTTGGGAGATGCTCTGAATGCCCCGGTGAGATTTAGGAGATGCTGTGATTCCCCTGCCTGGGCACGGGGAATTTTGCAGCCTCCAACACTGAGCACATCTGGGAGAGCTGGCAGCGAGGGGGAGGAGGAGGGAAGGTGGAGAAGCCTCCGATGGAGGAGCCTCTGGGAGGTGATGGATTGACAGCTCGAGAGAATAAACTCTTCCCTCTCTTGACGAGCCCAGCGCAGCGCAGGGAGCTCCCCCAGCCTCCCCGCACGGGCGGGGGCAGCTCCGCCGCGCTGGTGACATCGCCACCGCTGGGTGACATTGCCACCGCACCGTCCCCGTGCCAAGCCCCCTCTCGGGCTGCCACAGCTCTCCCGAGCCTCTCTGAAAGACCCACGGTGTTTTCTCAGCACACCAAGCGCTGGAAGAAGAGCCTGAAGGAGCAGGGAGCGAGGTGCGAGGCTGGGGCAGGACCCGAGGCTCCCGCAGCCTCTCCGGCTCCACTCCCGGGGCACTCAGCATCTGCACAGCAGCTCTCCCTCCCCAGGAGCATTTCCAGCACAAGTTTTCACAGAGCCACAGCAATTGCTGACTCTCAAACAGCCTTCTCCGCTCTCCGACCCTCCCTGACATTTTGTTCTGACCAGTCTCCTGCTCTGGAATAGTTTTCCGGGGAACAGATTTCCACGTTTCATGTACAAACAGATAATGTTGATAGTTTACATAGTTCCAGGGAGCCGCTGAGAATAGCAGCCCCCATATAAAGTTATGCAGATGGTGATTCATAGGGTCTACTAAGCATTACTCAGAAAAACCCTCTTTTCAAGCAACACGAGAAAAGAAAAGAGTCTTGAACCTCTCCCACCGCCATCAAGCAGAAATCCACCTCCACACCCGTCCCTCCACGGCACTTACAGACCGTCCTTCCGTGCGGGGCTGGAGACCTTTAATCACAGCGGAAGAACGCCGGGCAGAGAAGCACCAAACAAAGCGTGAGCGTCTTTAGGGACATCCCTTCCTGCCTTTATCCAAATTTGCTATTTTGTTGTGACAGTGAGCGTTTGCTGCCCATTCAAAGCAAAGTAACACTGATTCCTCGGAAGAGCTTCCAAGAACTCCGGTGCGCTCATCCTCCCGAGGCAGGTGCGGACAGAGCAGAGCCCGTGTGTCCCCTCAGCCGGGCTTCGGGGCCGTGCCTGAGCCCCGCGTCCCCTCCCCGGCGGTGGCCGTCCCCGAGGCACCCGTGAGCTCTGTCCTTGGGCACAGCGCAGGGCCGAAGGGTGCCCATGTTCCCCCCCGTGTCCCCCCGTGTCCCCCCGCCGCGTACTCACCGCCGCCGGCAGCCCCGCTCCGGCCGAGCGGCGGCTCCGCCGAGCGCGGCCCGCGGGGCGGGCGGGGCCGGGGGCGGGCGGGGGGCGGCGGCGGCTCGGGGCGGGCAGGGACCGGAGCTCCCTCCCGGCATTGCACGGCACGGCACGGCACGGTACGGTACGGAACGGCGGCTCCCGGCTCCCCGCAGCACGCTCCCGTTCCGTCCCGTCGGAGCGCGGCGCTCCCCGGAGGGAGTCGGGGATGAGGAACTCGGGAGGGTCCCCTGCGGCTGGGACAGCCCTGCGCTGGGGACATCACTGCTGTCCTATGCGTGGGACACCCAGGCTGGATCGCTGCCCCAGCCTTGCTTTGTGACCACTTCAGTTCTCCTCACCTCTGTGTCAAACCCTTATACTGTCCCTTTTCCTCGTCCATGGAATTAGAATGGTTCGTTTTTGAAGGATTTTAAAGGCCGTATAGTCCAACCTCCCTGCAAGCAGCAGGGAAATCTTCAACTAGACCAGGCTGCTCAGAGCCCCATCTCACCTGGCCTTGAATGTTTCCAGGAATGGGGCATTCACCACTTCTCCATGCTAGTGTTTCGTCAACTTCACTGTAAAAAAAAAAAAAATTCTTTATAGCTAACCTAAATCGATCCTTTTTTAGTTTAAAACCGTTGTCCCACAGCACTCAGGACACCTGGATATTAAACAGCTGAGGGTGCTGTGATCTGAATTTCAGGATGGTCGGTATGACAGCATCTGGATTCAGGCACAATTCCTCATCACAGAGCTGGAGGGAGATTTGATCAAGAGCTGCTGTGCTGTGCTGTGGCTGTACATCTCACATATCCACACATCCCCAGATGCACCACACTGCCCTTGGGCTACAGCTGAGCATCACTGATGGGCAGAGCCATTCCTATGGATACCCTGGGCTGCTGCTCCTGTACTGCTTGGAGCTCCTCATCTCACCAGCTCAAAACCAGCTCAAGGTTTACCTGCACGTGCTGCAGGGACTGATGCAAAGCCCCGCTGTGGAATTCACATCTGCTTCACATGTGATCATAAGGCACTCAGCCCAGCTGAGAACTTGTGGGTGTACAGCTCCATTTACCTGCAGCCACTGTGGAGATTTACAAATGGCAAACTGAGGCACACAGAGGGCTGGCTCACACAGGAGTGGCCCTGCAGCAGGTTGGGTCTCCATCCAAGAGGAGCATGGGGCAGGACGCCCCAAGGCCAGCACCCAGTGATGTGGGAGCATTGTGAATCAGCAGTCACCCTGCTGAAGGACAATAAGACAACTTTTTCTGCTCCTTACCTGCTCAGATATTGTATTTAACTGAAATTGGATTGTCAAACAGCATCTGAAGCACTTCAGGATGGTGCCAGTGCATGGCTCCATGCTATTCCCAGCACAGGGCTGCAGAGGGAGATGGCTTTGTGGCAGCACACTGGTTTTTCAGCCCCATAACCACCTCCAACCTTCTGCCTTGCCCAGAGATCTGGTCTGCAGGCAGCCACAAACCCATGACAAATATTCCACCACAAGGTAGAGGCTGGAAGTGCTGAGTGCTACCAGCATCTCTGCTTAGCAGCACCTTGGCCAAAATGTGTTTTCCCTCTCTAAGCACTTTCCTGCAGGTGGACAAGGTGCTGAAACACAGGGCACAGGGAAAATGCTTCTCCAGAATAAAGACTGAATATCTGGGCAAAACATGTGAAACATCCCATGTACAGTGAAACTGCAGTGGAGAAAACAAGGAGATATAAAAGACAGTTACAGCCCCTGCAAGAACAAGAACAAAGGAGAAACGGGGAAGGAGATTGTTCCAGTAATTGCCTCCCCCAGGTAAGGATGCTGAGCCTGAGCAACGCTGCTGGCACAAAAAAAGTGCTGCTTTTTGATTCATTGTTCACCTAATTTTGCTGCTGCAGCAAATCACATGTAAAATAGTGCATGTCACTGTATAATCAAGATAAATAAGCCAACTTTTTCATTGGGGGGGGTGTGTGTGTGCAGATGCATGCACTCTCTGCCCTGTCATGACAGGATGGGTGATACCAAGAGCACCAAGCCAAGAATGAATTTGGATGCACCAAGCCCAGAGCACAGGCTCCCTGCCAGAATCCTTATTTGTGGCACCTAGGCCAGGCCACAGTGATCCCTTCAGTGATTTGGCACACAGGACACTCATCCCATGCCCAGCTGCCCCCAGCAAGCACCCCCTGTGACAGAGTCACTAAAGATCCACTGATGTGCCTTCAGGGGTCACATCTCTGCAGCCACAAGGTGTCCATGTTGTCCAGATCCATGGAGAAGCTGTTCCCAGGGGCTGGCACACCTCGTGTTTCCCTGCATGCTGGGTACAGCCTGCCATGAGGCTGCAGCACACAGCCATGAGGATGTGCAGATGAGAGGGAGTTCCTGCATCCAGCACGTGGAAAGCAAAGGAGAAACCTCCTGCTGTTTATCTTTGCCTTCATTTGCATCTTCTTAAAATGCCTAATTAGTCGTGCTAGTTGATATACTGGCTCAGGCACTCCTACTTAATCCAGTCAGCAAACCCAGCCTTTGGAAATATTTGTCCTACATCTTCACACGAGGCAACATTCACCAGTGTCCTTTGGGGTTGAACCTGCAGCTGGACATAGATCTCAGTGGAGGTCCTGCTGCACGGGCAGCTGCAGGGTTTGGGAGCCCTCCTTTGTGGTCTCCATCAGGAAATGCCAAGCATTTGGATGTGAAAGGGGATCAGCCCCCTGACCTCAAGGGGTGTGTGGTTTTTTGGCTAGTTCACCTAGAAGTACTCCTTCTGCAGACCAGCTGTGGTTTTGACCCAAGACTTTATTGAATGCCAAAGTCCTTTTTGTGCCATAATATGTGCTTTGTAATATATCTTAATATTTACTTCCAATGGCTTTACTGAGTTTGAGTTATAATAGGAGAACAAGATGTGTATGAAGTTGTTTGATATCAGTTTCTGTTGTGGTTCCCTCACTAGCTATGTCCATCATCTAGGAGCCACTGGACCCAAAACCTCCGAGTGTTTTAAAGCTTAAATGTTTGCTTACTCAACTGTAATGATATCCCAACAAGCAGCCTGTAAATCTGCACCACACTGAGGAGCACAACTGTGGTGGAAAGTTTTGGAAAGGGACTGGGAAAGTAAGGATAGCATTGTCCACAGAGGGATTTATGGACAAGCAATGTTCTCAAATTCCTTCAGCTCCTTGTCTGGGACTTGTGTCAGTACAGGAGCACCTGGCTGAGGTGCCAGCTCCTCTAGGGGCTGTTGTGTAGGGAAATGGGTGTGATAAATCTTTGGCTTTCTTGTAAGGGAAATTTCTGTGTGGCAGATGAGGACATAAGGATCTTCCTAGGGGCTTTCCAACAAAACCTGCAAAGGATTTGAAATTTGCCCAACAAGGGGTTGGGGGAAGAAAAGAGTTAAATCCTGATGCCTCAGCCTTTACTCAGACAAAATTTTCCTGAGCACCTGGAGATTTTTGCCTCGGGGAAGCCCCATGTCTGAGCTCTCTTTCTCCATGAAGAGGCACCACGGCTGTGTTACACGTGGGTAACCCACCATGCAGCGTGTTTTACATGCCACAGCTGCTGCAGCTCTGCTGGAGTGTGAGCTGCAGTGAGGAAACATTGATTTCCAGCCCTGTAGGCTCCTCAGTCAAGCCTGATGTCAGTCACATCTATCACACCTGAGCAGAGAGAGAGCTATGGCAGACATGCCCTGGCTGCTGAAGCACAGCAGCAGCTTGCTGTACTCCACACATTGGATATCTGAGCTTGAAGCTCCTGTGTATCCTTGATTCCAAATGCTGATGTTCAAAGAAGCAGAATTTTGATTAAACACAAAACTGGCTAAATTTGCTTCCCAAACTCAACACAGCTATGCTGACATCCCCAAGACCTGGTGCTTCTCCATGTCTCTGCTGCATGCAGCTATCACAGAGCTCTCCAGGGAACAGGGAATGGGTTGGGCTTTGTTTATTTTTCAGCACAAAAACGCAAAAGAGAAGCTCAAAGCAGCATTAATTACAAATTTTAGAGGACAAGGGTGGAGCAGCCATCTAGCTCTTCTGCTTGGCACCACATGTGAAGCCCTTGGTGTCCAACACACATCTGTCCCAGCTGTTCCACAGCTGTTTTCCTTTTCCAATGCCCCTGCATTATCCCACTGCCTGCCTTGGCATCGGGCTGCCCACAAGCACTTGTTCACATCAGTGTGCTGTGCTGGGAGGTGGCTGAGGGCTAAAATGCTGCCAGCAAAACTTGCAAACATTTTGTTGGAAGCATGACAGCCTGGGGAGAGACACAAGGAAGGCTGAGAGGAGGAGGGTTTCGAGGTTTCTTAAAGAATCACCAGCTAAGGTATCAGCAAAAACAGATTTAATATAAAAGCGACAGCACAACGAAGTTTGTTGGCAAGGTTCACTCTATTACTTATTAATGCTTAAAGCACAGAGAGAAAAAAAGCAAACAAAAATCCAATGTCAATCAATCCAAATTGATAGAAACACAACATTATCTTTGTGAAGGCTGGGCTGGGGAGGGGGAGACAAAAGGACAGGAGGATAAAAAGGAATACATCCAAAAGGCACAACAGCTCTTCAATAAACAACATTTAAACTTAAGAGCACTTAAACCTAACAGATTTAGTTTATGCTGTCAGTTAAGCCAAACAATACAGCAAAGGATTCATATAGGATTTACTACACCACAAGAGTAACTTACCCACAGGCCTAACTTCCTTCCAAATGGAAAGTACTTCAGGATAGCAACATTCCCAGGACACTTGAGGTAGTAATGCACACTTGCATGCACGATGACATAAAGAGTCTCTGCGAGACACCTGTAAGGAATTCCCTTCTAATTCAGTGAAACACTCACCTGGGATGCCTTTGGTGCCCTGCTGTGCCCAAAAGCCTGTCTGCTTTCTTCACAGCTCATCTGTAACATCAGCTGCTGACCCAGCAAGAGCTCTGTGATTTCTGCCCGCACACCTTGCCTCGCTTTAACCCAGAACATTTACATCTCCTTACACGGGTTTCTAGGTAACTGAAGACAATTTGAAACCCTGCAAGAAATGACAGGAGGTGAGTTTGGGGAATAACAGGCTGCAGCTTCTCTGTAATGGCATTAAAAGAGTCAGAGGATACCAACACTCATCTCCAGTGCCACAGCTCCCTCAATGGGGAATTTGCCTCGCACTCTGGTTAGCTCTGTGGTGTGAGGCTCTGAGGAGACCCCACTCCTGATGTTCTCCTGATTTCTGCCTGAAAGGAACAGCACTAGCAGGAGATTTCTCCTATGGAGGTTTACGAGCAGGTTGCTCCCATCTCTTCCGTCGGTCTGTAAGAGAAAAACTGACTCAGTACTGACTTGGAAGAACGAGGGGGATGTGAATGTGAGTAACAGGCATTTGCAAAGATGCATGTGAAGACACAACTGGAAGACATTGCCTAAGTTAGCTACCTTCAGACTGAAAAGAAAGGTTTCAATTTACCATTGGCAGATGACTTAGATCAGCACCTCAGACTGCAACAGGACCTCACAGAAAGCACCCATGAGCAGCATCCCTGGGATACAGACCTGCCATCCCACATGGAGAATACAGGCTTCCCTGCTCCACCTCCCTGGGAAGTCCCCCAGGATTCAGAGAGTTAATCTTGCTCCCCAAACAGCATCCTGCACTTTTCTTTGTCTACTTATCTTACTTGATTGAAAAGGTGTGGTTTCCCTCCCCTGGCATTTCTGCTGTGCCAGAGAAGTGTCAGCTCTTGGTTGCCTCACAGAGGGATGAAACTCTCCTGCCCTGATTCACTCTGCCAGTTCCAGCATGAGGGAAATCCATCCCAGCCCTATAGCTTTCATTAACCTGGATGTAAGCAGACACCTCAGTGCAATAAAAGTTCAGAGTTTATTACAGGCTCTGGCTTATCTGGCTTATCTGGCTCTGATACCATAGATAATGGTAATTACTGCTCTGGAATGACAGTGGTTTATTGCTGGCTGATTTCTCAATGTTTTCCTTAAGCATTCTGTAAAAAAAACAAAAGGGCCTTGCCAAGGATGGAGAGGGCAGGAGGAGACAGAAAGCAGCTGAGTCTGCAGCTCAGCACACGAGGGGCTTGGAAGTGCACCTGGAGTTTACCATGAGCTGGGGGAAGGATCAGTGCATTTACCCATCCTCAGATTTATCTGTGAGTCTCAGGGCTTCTCTGGGTAGCTATTTAAAGGCCACTCTTCCCCATGGACAGGGTGCTGCAGCAATCATATTTTGATGCTTACTGGAAGTATGAAAAAATTTGGGTTGGGTTGTGTCAGAAAGTGCTGAAATTGCTGTCTCATTTTACTAGGTATGGCTCCAACCAACTCTGCCAAGCTGGATTCTACAGAAATTCCCTGTATTAAAGCAAACTGAGCAATCACATCCTCATCACCTTCCATGCAGACACCTTTTCCAGCCACTGATTTGCAGAGCTGAGGACCAGTCAATTTATCCAGTCCTCAGCCTGAAAATCATTCTGTATCTCCATGAGATGATCCACTCATGGGGGCACATCTTGTTCTTCTCCACAGAAAGGGGCAGGAACCTCTTCTCAAAGCCTCCAGCTTCCTTCTGCTCAGTTCCACACACGTGGGAGTCACTTCCAAGGCACATCTGCTGTTGAAAGGAGCCGAGCAACACGGAGGGAACAAACACTGGCAATCAGCTTTCGACCTGATTTTGTGCTGAGTTTTCCAGTGAAAAAAAAGGACATTTGTAGTCTATCAGCATAGCACTGAACCTCGTTAAATACGCCTCCATTTATCTTCAGTAAGACCAATACAGCTCCTTATTATTGGAACAATGGTATATTTTTGTCACCCTTAATTATTAACTTATCTGGCTGCGATTTCTTCGTTTATTAAAAGGATATTCTAGGTGATTTTAACAGCTATACAACTCTTATATAACCAACATCTTGAACTCTTTTTTTCCAGCCATCCTTTCCCTTTTTTTTTTTTTGCTCTGCTTACAGCTTTTCTATTTTTCTTTGGCATCGGTAAGTAAACCCAAGGGGCCAGATCCTACAGTTACACTGATGTTTTTGGAGCATGGCCTGGAGTTTTATCAGTTTACATCATCTGGGAGTGGACCCATTAAATTTTTAAAACATTGAAATAAATGAAAGCAGACAGGTGACAGAGTGACAGCACCAGAGAGAATGGCCACGGCCAAGGCAGTGCAAGCCTCAGATTTATTTGGAGGAAAAGGGCCTGCAACTATATCTGGTACTGGGAGGCTAAACACACTGGCAGGTTTGCTGGGAGCTGAAAATGGGAGAAAAATTTGGCCTGTACAGAAAAACAACTTGCAGTGCTTCCTCAGGTGACATTGGCAAGCCTTCTCCATCACCAAATGATTCCTGCATGTTCCCACAGCGTTTGCCACTCCAAGCAAGAAGATTCCAGAGGTAAATTGGGGGAGAGGGTACCCTGCAGTCACTCCCCACCAGCCGTGGTTCACAACTGCCTTCATGACAAAGTTCACCCTGAGCATCCTGGAAGCCACTGGCACTCGTGTCCATTTTGCCATGAGTCTGCAGTGATGCATTTATTGCCTTTCAGTGGCTGCAGCTGGTTTCTGATGCCCAGCACAGTCGCTGTCCCCAGGATCTCACCAGCAGGAGATGGAAGTGTCACAGTTTTTTCACCCACTTCTTCTCCTCACTCTCAGGGCTATAAAGCCAACTGATGGTTGCCATGAGCTTGCTGTCCCCACTGCTCACCCAGAGGAATGTGACCTTCACCAGCCTGTAATTTGAGAGCTGGAACCCCAAGTTCCTCAATAACCAGCTCTCCACACCTGCTGCCCTGCCACAGCCATTTCGTTTCTGCCACAGAGGACACTACCCTGGTGACAGTGAAGGGAGGGCTGAATTCCTTTCCCAGTCTGGCTCTCTGTTTTGACAAGTGATTCTCTTTATAAATCCCAGACAGGGTATCCCTTCAGAGGCAATTGTAAAGCTGGATTTAATGCACATCACAGAGAATACATGAAAGCTCTCGTACGTTCTGCAGCACTGGGGTTTTTTTTGGTGGCTCTGTGAATGTGCTGACCAGCAGCTGACCTTGCCTCCTGATTCAGAGCACAGCCACTGAAGGATAGGACACACTCTGCTATCATCAGTACTCTCACTTTCACTTCACACCCTGCACCTGCTTCCCCCAAGGTGGTGATGGGTCCCACCAGCCACCTACAATAATTCATTACCAGAGGAGTGGAGCCTTGTGACATGATTGCTATCAGAGCATATAGGACACAGCCCAGGTATCCTTGATTCCTGCAGCACCAGTTATTCCTTCTCTTGGTGAAGCCCTTCCCAGTGTGAACAGGGTGGCTGCAGCCTTGAGAGGACAGAGGAAGGCAAGGAAAAAAGAGCAAAGTCACTGCAAGGATTCAGTGTGCTTAGGGTGGACCAAATCACACGGAGAGCTTTCCCCACCACAGATGTGAAACAAGTTCTTCCACATTAGGTCCACCTACACCTAAAATAGCCTCACCAACCTAACCTTGCTTAAGCCTTCAGTTGGTGTTTCACTTTCCCTGAGAGCTATTTGGAAGTTTCTAAAGTAACTAAAAATGCATTTTCCCTTTTTGACCAATTTCCCAAGGGCCACTCCATCTACAGCTGCTGTACCAAACCTCCTGCCCTCCTCCTCTTCAAGCCCCCACACACCTCTACTGCCTCACTTGAAAAAGCTGTGAAACCTAAGAAGTAGGTCCTGGGCAATAGGTATCCCATTGTTAAATACCTTTCCAAAAAAAACCCATCTGGAAGTTGGTCAATTGAGCACCATCAGGTAAACCCAGGGACACCACGTTCCCCTACAGGCTTTTCCTTCGGGGTGACCGAACATACTTTGGATTTCTCAGCAGAGGGAGCTTCTCACAAGCAGTTTGAGCACCACCTCCCTCCAACCGTCACAAACACTCCAGTTTCAAACAAGCTTTGCACCAAACAAAGCGCAGGAAAACCGAAAGCAGCTGACTCCTAACCCCGAGTAACCATCAGCTGGTTTCTTCACAGATTTAAGCAGGCTTGCAGTCTTCCCAAAATTCTTTATTAAAAATAGTTTTCATAACTATTCCTATTAAATGCCTATCCTTTCAACATCCTGGTACTGCTCAGCAGTGCCTCTGTGGCAGTCAGTACCAGGGCTGTGAGAGTTTGCAAGAAAAAATGGGCTTTTTAATGCTTTTCAATGCCTTCCTTTGGTGCCACTGAAGGCCTCTTGATATTTTTCTTATGGAGACAGAACTCCTCAGCCTCCTTTTGTGTGCAGCTCAAATGCTCTGTATGTTATGACCATGCCAGCAGGATCAGGGCAGGGATTGTCCCCCTGTGCTTGGTGCTGATGAAGCCACACCTGGAATCCTGTGTGTGTTTTGGGGCCTCTCATGACAAGAAAGACATTGAGGGGCTGAGGTGTGTTCGGAGAAGGGCAGCAGAGCTGGGAAAAGGGCTGGAGCACAAGTCTGAGGATGAGGGAGTGGTGGGGTTCAGCCTGGAGAAAAGGAGGCTCAGAGGGGACCTTCTCAGTCTCTACAACTCCCTGAAATGAGGATGGAGCCAGGTGGGGGTCGGGATCTTCTCCAGGGGACAGGACAAGAGGAAGCAGCCTCAAGTTGTGCCAGGGAGATTTGGATTGCATATCAGGAACAATTTCTTCACATAAAGAGTTATCAATTACTGGAACAGGCTGCCCATGGCAGTGGTGGAATTATCATCCCTAGAGGGGTTTAAAAACTGTGTGGATGTGGCACTTGGGGTGGTGGCCTTGGCAGTGCTGGGGGAACAGCTGGACTTGATGATCTTTGAAGGCTTTTCTAGCCAAAACAATTCTATGATTCCATGACTCTGTGTCCCTTCTCCCTGTCTCCTTGGACAAACAGCTGCATCTTTTATCCAAAAGCCTTTGCATGGTCACCACCAAGCCCTGCTGGGTGAGGAGCAGAGTCCTGTGCAGGGCTGGAAGGGCTGGCAGGGATGAGCTGTCCCCAAGAGGACGGGGAGCTCTGGCATGATCAGTGCCAGGGCCCTGCTCTGCTCCCAGCACAACAAGCATGTGTGGGGGGAGCTACACCAGGGAGCTGATCCAGGCAGGAAAAAAAAAACTGATTTGAAAAGAAAATGCTTAATTCTTCAGTCAGATCAGTTCTCCAACCTGTTTTACTGACTGACAGCAGAAGCACTTGTACTGCACAGCATGCCCAGAACAGCATGAGTGGGTGGATGGGATGGCAGGAGAGGGAGGCAGGGAGGAGAGGAAGGGAAAAGGACTGCTTTTTTAAGAAGCACTAACAGCTCAAACACACTTAAAATGTTAATTTAATTGAAGAAACCAAGGATTTTCATCTCACCAAGCTACCAAGAGAACCTTAGCTCTTCCAGATTTGCAGATGTCTTCCTAAACCTACGTAGATCACTGGATGATGTTTTGCCCAAATAACTAGAATAACCAGAACTGAAAACCAGCAGCATTTCTAATATCTGTCTCCCCTTCCCTCATCCCCTTCTCATTCCTGTGTTTTCTATGCCTGGCATCAGTACCTACACGAGCAATTTGGCCATAATCTGAACGTGGTTCACTCCTCTGCTTTAAAGGAGTTTCACATCCCAAGCTTTGAGCTCACCTACCCACTTCCTGCTGCCTAGGGCCTTACAAAAACAAGAGCAAAACATGAAAAACATTATAAGCACTTGTAATGGTTCTTCATAAAAACAATTTCAAAATAGTATTTACACTGAAGGCATAAATGTCCCCTTATGAATAAATTATGCTGTTATTCAATAAGCCCAGAGCTTGATCACATTCAGATCAGGAATAATTATTTAGGTCCTTCAGAGAGGTTAAAATAACCTCTCTTAGAGCATGGGAACCTTCTTTTGCATGAATAATTTCTGTCAGCAGATGAACTGATAAATAAAAGCAGAAAACATCAATCAGCTCAGATGTAAGAAGAGCTAGTAAGCAGACTAGGCACAAGTGCAACAAATGTAATTTGGCTATAAATAAATTCAGTCTGGAAATTAGAAGACCCTTTCCAAAAATGAGAGCTGTGAAGTCTCAGTCTAGTAATTCCATAAAAGCAGTGGGACAAACCCCAAAAAAAGCAGCGTGCTAAAATTTCCATCCCTGGAATTGTTCCAGGCCACGTTGCATGGGAACCTGAGCAAACTGTTTGAAGGGAAGGTGGCTCTGCCCATGAACAAAGGGTTGGGATTGATCTTTAAGGTACATCCAACCCAAACCATTCTGTGAATGGTTCCATGAAATCCTGAAGTGGGCTTCAAAACAAAGCGTTCCATGTGTCTGAAGAAGGCTGAAAGGTGTGGCTGGCCTGCCACAGCTGAGCTCTGAACCTTGATCCCTCCCTGTCTGAATTTTCCATCTCCCAGCTATCAATCATCTAAAGGACAAAGTCAGCATTTCTGCTGACATCACCATGGCTGGGTCCACATGGAACATCTGGATTCCGTGTTCCTCTCTGAACTCAGCCTGTGCCATTCCAACAGTGTTCCAGCAGCACTGCCTGTGCCAGAACCTCCTGGGGCCGTCACTGGACCTCTGTCACTGTCCTCTCAAGCAGCACATCCCTTGAGGGATTTTAACTTGAAAAAACAAAGCCTCATCTTTCTCACAGACTTTATTTATCTTCTGTCATGTGGTTCCATCACGGACAGGAGTTTTCTGCCAGGGCGTTAGAGGGTAAGCTGTGATATGGAGGGAGGTGCCCCCTTCTTTGCTCTAGAAATGGAACTGCAGGGCACTTTGGAGACACCTGCACTGCCGGGTTGTTGTGCCTAAAACACCAGAGGGGTGCACAGGTGAGGGATGCACAGGTGAGAGATACGGCAGTGTTTTGTTCCAGACCCCAATCCAAGGGCATCCCGTGCTCAGGGGACACTGGTCACCACAGCACCACCACGGCCTGTCCCCGCCCTGACCGAGGAGTCCCCTCTGCCTCAGCCCTTGTCCTCTGCCCTGTATCCCACCCAGCCCCTGTCACAGGACCAGAGCCCAGAGCTTCCCGGGGATCTGACCCGGCTCCCCCAGCCCTTACTGGGGTCTGACCCTATCCGGGTCCCCATTCCCAGCCCTGCCCGGGGTCCGAGCCGAGTCCCCCTCAGTCCCCAGGCAGTGACACCCCCGCAGCGGTGGGGGGGGCCCGCTGGCCGCGGCGATGAGGGGGAGCGCGGGGCCGGCCGCGCGCAGCCAATCGGCGCCCTCAGCGCCTGGTCCGATCTCCGCGGAGCTCTCCGATTGGTCGTCCCCCTCCCCTCTCCTCACGCCTCGGCCAATGGGGGCGGGGGGGCGTGGCGCGGGCGGCGAGCGCGCGAGCGGCGGGCGCGGCATGGCGGGGTCCCATAAGGGAGCGCGGCCGTGATGGAGCGCGATCGGGCGGTGGGCGTCATGTCGGCGCTGTGGTCGGTGGGCGCGGGGCTGCTGCTCCTGCTGCTGTGGGTGCGGCACCGCGGGCTGGAGGCCGTGCTGGTGCACCACCGCTGGGTCTTCGTCTGCTTCTTCCTCCTGCCGCTCTCCATCCTCTTCGACATCTACTACCAGCTGCGCGCATGGGCCGTGTGGCGCCTCCACAGCGCCCCGCGGCAGCACGCCCAGCGCGTCCGGCACATCCAGGAGCAGGTGAGGCTTGGCCGGACCTCGGAACCCCGGGGGTACCGCGGCTTTGCGAGGGGACTGCGTGTCCTTGTCCCGCTCTCTGTCATCTCTGTCCCGCTCTCTGTCCTCACCCCGCATCCGGGCAAAGTCCAGCCCGAGCGGGGAAAAGCGAGGGAATAAACGCCAGCGAGGCTTTCAGCCCCCTGCAGGGCTCTTGTCCCGCTGGAACTCCTGTGGAACTCCCTCCCTGCGGCTGCTGATGTGCTGTGAGCCGGGCTGGGCACGCAGCAGGCTCAGGGACACACGTGTGTGCAACATGGGAACATCAGTGTCTGAACCGCAGGCTCGGGAGCGTGTTCTGCTCCCACTCACACCCTGCTGCTCGGCACCGCCAGCTCCAGGAGCTGCTTCGTGGCCAGATTAAACTTTTCCTCCGCCCAGAAATGCAGATGTCTGTGTTGATTCTGTGCTCTCTGGTGTTGCGGTAATTCTGTCACGTCCGCTTCTGTTTCCTGCCTTGTCTCTCACATCGCGGATACAGATGGATATTCATGTGCATGGAATTATTCTCGGAGGGGTTGGGGTTCTTGGCTGGGGTTTTTTTACCAGCTGTAGAAGCAACTCAGCTTTGAAGAAAATGCAGTTGTTTGTTCTCTGGGTGTTAACCACTGTGGCTCATATGTATGGCTTACACATTTTCCTTCTCAACTTTTTTATAGAATCCTAGGAGGCTTTGGGTTGGAAAGGGACCTTAAAAAATCATCTTGTTCCAACCCCACCTGCCATGGGCAGGAGCATCTTCCACTAGACCAGGTTGCTTAAGATTGATTCCACTATACCAAGTTTTCTGTCTTTGCCTGGTCATCTGGAGGCTCAGACCGCTTTTTGTGTGTTTTGGATTAGAACTAAGATTATAACAGCAGTAATACCTCCCTTAGAGGAGGGGGTTTTAAAACTCTCTTAGTGTCTTGTTACCTTTCTGAATACTTCCCCCAAAAGAAAACCCAGAACTGCAGGATATTAAAGTGTGTCCTCTACAGAGCTATCCCACTCTGGTCATACTTTTAGAAGTTCAGAGATCTGCTTCCAAAGCATCCCTGCTGTGACAGTTGTTGCCCTTGCAGGTGCGGGAATGGAAGAAGGAAGGCAGCAAGAGGTACATGTGCACGGGCCGGCCCGGCTGGCTGACGGTGTCCCTCCGTGTTGGCAAGTACAAGAAGACTCACAAGAACATCATGATCAATTTAATGGATGTTCTGGAAGTAGACAGTGAAAGACAGGTAACAAATCCCACCACGAAGCATTCACTCTAATGGATTTAATGGTTTTCTTCACAATACTCCAAGCTGAAGGGATTAGATTCCCCAAAGAGCAAAATTTTGTAGCAGACCTATCACATTTCAAGGGTTTGCAATGTGGGCTTGGATTGTTCCATCTGAAAAACCCAGCATATGGAATTGCTTGGCTTTTATGTGCTAAAGTCTAAAAGACCAGATTGATTTATGGGTTTGGGCACTGAGCAACAAGAGGCAGAGGAGGAATCACTAAACAGTTCCCACTATTTTTAGTAGCTCTCTTAGGAAAGTGAGTCTCTGAGCTCTGATAACAGATGGAGGTGTATCCAGTTAGCCATATTTTGTCATCATTAATGCTGAACTCTTAATTTTTGTTTGCTGAGAACTTGGGGTGGGTTTGTTTGGTTTTTTTTTTTGCTGTTTAGGTTGTTCGTGTGGAGCCTTTGGTGTCCATGGGCCAGCTGACTGCATACCTGAATCCCATGGGCTGGACTATTCCTGTGGTACCAGAGCTTGATGATCTCACAGTAGGTAAGGATTGCTGATGACAAGAGACTCACTGATTTTGCTGCACTTCCATTGGGGTTTTTAAATTGCATTGTTTTAAAGGTTCTAGAAATACTCTGTTGAGCCTTATGTTCTTTGTGGTATTTATGTTATAAGCACTATAAGCACTTTTTTTTAAAATATATAATCTTAAAAGAGCTTATAAAATGAAGGTTTGCTCTCATAAATCACCCACATTTTGGAGTGTGTTTCATTTGGTTTGTTGTGTGCTCTCTTGATAAGGTGGCCTGATCATGGGAACTGGCATTGAGTCTTCATCCCATATCTATGGACTTTTTCAGCACACCTGTGTGGCCTATGAACTTGTTCTTGCTGATGGAAGCCTTGTGAGATGTTCACCAGTAAGACAAAATGTTACTTTGCTATCATTTACAATGTCATTGACAGTTATTGGTGTGGATATATGATTTAGTATGACATACATACTTTTTGCAGACTGAAAACTCAGACCTATTTTATGCAGTGCCTTGGTCTTGTGGTACTCTGGGTTTCCTGGTTGCAGCAGAAATAAAAATGGTTCCTGCCAAGAAATATGTCAAAATACATTATGAGCCAGTAAGAGGGCTGCAGAAGATTTGTGAGAAGTTCACTGAAGAGTCTAAGAAAAAGGAGAATAGTTTTGTGGAAGGACTTATGTATTCCTTGGATGAAGCAGTCATCATGACAGGAGTCCTGACTGATGAATCTGAGCAAAGCAAGGTAACTAAAGGGAAGTTACTCACAATAAAAAAAATACTCCCAAGGTCTAACTGAAGCTGTACTAGGATAAAACCAATATAGAATTGGAACAGTCTCCTAACATAGGATTAAAATTGGGATCAGTCCATCAGAATGTTTTAATTCCTACTATGACAGAACCTGTTCTCTAAATCTCTTTTATTGGTGAGAAATGACCAACTGATTTCATTGTTCTTCTGAGGAGGAAGAGAAGGATCTTTTCTCATAGACTGAACAATGCTGCATTGAACTGCAGTTATTCAGAGTAACTCTCTTCCTAGCAAGCTTTTAAGGCTGTTAATATTAACAAAAACATCAGGGGCATGCGCTGGAGGTCATGCTAAGGGTTCATGCAACCCTCCACCTGATGTTTCCTCTCTGCCATGTGAGATTTTGGATTAATGATGGGTTTAGAGATTGGCATTTTAGGAATTCAGTTCTGTCACATTCATGGGCTCTTAAATAGCTTGTCAGTGGAATCCTTACTTAAACCTTAATGGCAAGCAAGGTAAGAAGGAGCCTTGCAAGTGGAGTGAAGGCTTCCTAGATGCCTTGTGACAGTCTTATCCAGAGGATATAACACAGATTCCTCCCAGGAAAGCAATCTGGGGACATAGTCTATTGTCTGGTAAGGTGTAACTGTTACCTGATGAATTCTTCTTTCCTTATAGATAAACAGAATTGGCAACTACTACAAGCCATGGTTCTTTAAGCATGTGGAGAAGTATTTGAAGGCTGACAGGACTGGAGTGGAGTACATTCCTTCCAGACATTATTACCACAGACATACTCGCAGTATCTTCTGGGAGCTCCAAGTAAGACCAGTTCCAAAATTCAAATATATCTGCAGGAAAGTACTCTGCCCCTTCACAGTGTAGGTACAATGTACCTTCTTCCCCTTGGCAGCAACCTCTGTCTTTAATGGCAGGAAAAAATGGCAAAGTTTATGGCAAATTTACATGTCCTGCATTTGGGTGCAGCAAATCCAAAGACACTTCTTGCCATATGTTGTATCAGAAAATCCTAATTTTTGGTTTAGTGCTTGTCTGAATTTAGACCTTAAGTGTGTATTTCAGCATTAAAGTTTTGTACCTACTGAGTGATTTCCAAATTCAGATGGTGGGAAAAACATGAATGTGAAATTCTGGCTAAAAAACTGCCCCACCTAAAGTAATTATGTAATCAGGTCATTACTTAGAATTTCATAAATGTGTTTATTGTCGCGTGTAGTTACACAAAACTTGATTTGACATTCTGAAATATTCCTGTTACTGCATTTTGAATCTCTGGAGTCAGGTACCAGATCTTTTCAGCTCCTGCAGAAGGTAAACAGCAGTTGGCTGTGCGGGTGGTAATTAAAATTTGACAGCTTTAAAATGCTATTGAGAAATTTGGCTGTTCTTGCAAAACTCTGTAAAGTTTGCTCCTTTTGCACTCCTCCCTTGGCTGTTGCAAGATAATAGCCTGTTGCTCTCTTTATTTTCTGAAATTATTTGGGGCTGTGTATGTTGTGATTCATACAACTGAAAATCAGTGGTAACCAAAGGAGGCTTGGGGCAAGGCTCTGTAGCCAAATGCAGTCCAGGCCTCTCTAATTTGCTAATTTATGTTTTAGTACTTCAGCAAAGTATCGCCAATTAAATTTATTGAAAATCTGGCTTAATATCGTCCTGAGGGCTCTGAAGTGTTCTTTTGGTCTTACACATTCTGCAGTCAGACTCTTTTTTTTCTTTCCTCTTTGAAGGACATCATTCCTTTTGGCAATAACCCCGTGTTCCGTTACCTGTTTGGCTGGATGGTCCCCCCAAAAATCTCTCTGCTGAAGCTCACCCAAGGAGAAGCCATTAGGAAGCTGTATGAGCAGCACCACGTTGTGCAGGACATGCTGGTGCCAATGAAGAGCCTTGAAAAATCAATCCAGACCTTCCACGTTGACCTTAATGTAAGAACTCAGCAAATCTCGGGTTGTTTGTGATAAGGACTGTGACTGTTGGATGTTAAGACATAATATCCTGCTTGTGCAAAAGGTCATTATTGTGTCCTGGGGAGTGCTGTGCTTTGTGAGTCCATGATGCAAGGCTGCAGCAGAAATAAACACAGCTTTCTGAAAAAGAGAAGCATTAAATAAAAGATTCAAGTTTGCTAGAAGCCGGCACTTCTAAAAGATTTTATCACTTACTAAAATTTGAACTGATCTTCACCTAAGATGATTGGTGGTCTCACTAAACACCAACTGTGGAGCTTCATTTCCCTTTCTTGCTTTTATTTCTGAATTTATTTTAGTTAGTGTAGAATTTCAGTTGTGATAATTTCAATTTTGGACTGACCTGGAAAAGAAAACATTTCCTTCTCTTTTTGCTCAGAATGTTTATTCAGTTGTTGCTTTGAGATCAGAGGTGGTTTATTTGTGGGTGTTTGGGTTTTTTTTTTTTTTTCCTTTTAATTTCAAATGTTCAAAGGGAGGAGATGTAATTCTAGGAGGACGTTTTCAATCTATTTGTGTTATGATCATTAGAAAGTGCAGCTAAAAACAACACCAGGACAGCTGAGAAGGAAGAGCTGAAAGCAAAAGTTTTAGTCCAAGACTGGGAGAAAGTTCTCTTTAACTGTTCATTTTGCCACATTTATTAAAGACCTTAAAGGATGATTGTGTTAAAAAACAAGTGATAAAAGTATTTCCTGCCCCTGCAGGTGTACCCTATTTGGTTATGTCCTTTCATATTGCCCAACAATCCTGGTATGGTCCATCCTAAAGGAAATGAAGCTGAACTCTACGTGGATATAGGAGCTTATGGAGAGCCCAAAAGCAAACAGTTTGAAGCCAGGGCTTCAATGAGGCAGATGGAAAAGTTTGTAAGAAGTGTGCACGGGTAAGGACCCCACTCCTCAGAATAGTGATAATGTCATGTAATTCACACCCATGTTGTTTAATCAGAGTTATTTATCCCACAGAACTTTAATATTTAATACTGCATTAATTTAACAAGCACAATAATTGAAAACTAATTTAAATTTCTAATTGTGGTGAGTTTTAAATATGATTTCACTTTATTATTTGATTGCACAACCAACGAAACAAAAGGACACACTGGCTGAAGTCATTGTGGTGTAGTTGGGAGCTGGGTGACTTCAGGTCACCTTTCAGCTCCATGCTGCTCTGAGAGTGGAGTCTGCTGCTACAAAATACATCCTTGGAATACATCATTCAGGAATCCCAAAAGTTTGGACAGCTTCCCTGCCTGCCCTTGGGACTGTTCTCCCTGCAGTCCTTGCAGCATCATGGAGCCTCTCCGCCCTGTCCTTGCACCGGGATGTCCTTGCCCAGGGGGCCAGCCTTGGCTGTCCCTGCTGTCAGTCCCTGCGTGCTGGTGGCTCTTTCCTCCCTCAAAACTTGTGCTCCAGAGCTTCCTTTTCCCTGCCTGGGTTCTGGTTACACAGGACCACAGTGGGCGTGAGGCATGTGCCCACCATCTGTCACGGACTCGAGCCAGCCTAATTTGCTGGAGCGGTGTCAGTGGAGAAGCAGCCACAGGCTGGTTTCTCAGGAACAAAAAGCAACTACATGGTATTTTTACACCATCAGTCTAATTTATCCCCATTTCTATTTTGACCTACTTCTCAGTCTAACAGTGATCATGTCCCATGTGGCTGAGCAATAATAGCAAGGCTGCTTCGAGATGATTTGGGACTGCAAGAAGTGATTTGCCAGAGAGCAAAGCAACCCAAAGTTAATTTTAAGATTTTTTTTTAATTAACTTGAAATTATGATTTCAATTTAAAGCTCTTTACTGACAAAGTTTGGTCTGTTTTCTACCTGTCACTGGGAAATGAACAATGGGTAAATGCTTAATCTTCCAGTTTTGTAATCACACAAAACAATAGAGCTTCTATGTTAGGTTGTGTTTTGCTGCTGTACTCTGATGCAGCTTAGAGAGCACACTGTGGGAGTGAGGAAGAGTCCACAGCTGAAGAAGGATTTAATTTGTAAATGGACCTTTGTTTCACCATGCTTTGTTTACACTATGAATTTATCTTCTTGGCCTGGTCTCGTTTTGCCTTGTCAGTTCTGTTCTTAATCTCCAGAGAAATGAAAAAGTCAAAGAATGCATTGTTACATCTGTCTTGAATGGATATTGTAATGTAGACAAATATGAGATTCCATAACTGTACCTACATGGATCTTAAGAAACTAGGCAGAAAAAAATATTAAGACCACAAAACATAATTGGCTGAGTGTCCCAGCATAATCCATGTCAGCTATGTATTTGCTGTTTTTTCAAAAGCATTGTTGATGTTTTTGTTTTGTTAAGTATTTGCTATTCATAACTTGCACTGATTTTTTTTTTTTTTTTTTATATTCTATGTCAAATCTTGTGGCTCAATTAACACTGAATCTCTGTCTCTTCTTTTCCCCCTTTCTCCAGTTTCCAGATGCTGTATGCAGATTGTTACATGACCCGTGAGGAGTTCTGGGAGATGTTTGATGGCTCGTTGTACCACAAGCTGAGGGAGGAGATGAATTGCAAGGATGCCTTTCCAGAAGTGTATGACAAAATCTGCAAAGCTGCAAGGCACTGAGCCTGGCTAAGCTCACCAAGCAATCAGGGAAAGAGGAATTTACCTATAGCTAGTCAGTATATCCTTTAAAAAAAAAAGCTTTATTGCTCTCCAAATAAGCTCATTCTTATTGATGTTTAAAGGTATGAATTCCTGCTTTACACATTTATGTTTAGTATTTCTTGGTATGTTTTAAAACCAGTTTTCCAAACTCAGAGTGATTGTTTTTAAGAAATCTGAAGTGCTAGCCTTTGTATCTAATGTAGTGACATAGGTGAGTTCACCTATTTCCAGGCAGAAGAAAAATAATGGGAATGGATGAAGACACTGGAGTTAGACCAGCTGTATTTAACAGGACTTCTGAAAAACAGGAGGGAGGGCTCAGAAATAGGTGCCAAAGCTGAACACATTGTCTAATTAATCATGTTGTTAAAAACATTTGCCTCCAGTCAGTGTCCTGGAGCAGCTCTGCAGTGGCTCATCCCCACTCCATCCTCCTCCAGCTGCATGATGGTGGTGCTGGGCTGTTCACCTTGTCCTGCAGGGCGGCTGAGCTCCCCAGGCCTGGCTTCTGCTGGAAAACTGAGCACTGAGGTGTGAAGAAGATGCTTTTTACTTGTGCCTATCAGATTTGTACTGATTTTGAAGTATGAATGGTTTTTTAGGTGTTTTGTAGTTGGCCAACAGTGCATTGGTTTTTTTTTTTGCCCCAAAGTATCAATGTTCTGAATTGTAGACCACTGAAAAAAAAATTGCTGCTATTCCATATAGCCAAATTTTAATTTCTTTGTGGGTCAGTTTGTTTGGGTTTCTTTTGGGTTTGTGTTTTTTGGGGTTGTTTGGTTGTGGCTTAATTTTAGTGCCTTATAAGTACTCAGTTGGAGGAAGATATGGCTCATCTCAGATTGTTCTGTCCTGGCCTGTGGGAGAAGGAAGTCGAGGCTGCATTTATAGGAGGTTTGTTAGAGCAAGTGGCTGTGGATAAGAACTGCTGATGTGAATCTCGATACACACAGGCTTTGGTTCTGACTTGAGTGACATTTTTGCTTTTCATTTTAGCTGGGTTAGGTTGATAGGCTTTGTAAAAGGACTGTTTCAGTCACCTGGGGAGGAAATAACAGCAAGTACTGTTAGTTCCCTCTTCTGCTGCTCGCAGGTGAAAATGGCACAGTCGTGGACTTGATACACTTGAGTGTAGAAGTGTGGAGATGTTTTGACCCTGTAGACAGAATCAGGGTTCCAAACCAAGCCTGTGTCTTGAACAAGCAGTACTGAAAATTGTTACTTGAAACCTTACTGAGCCTGATGGAAAATAAAGTAATTTTATTGAGGCTTGTGTAGGGGGTAACATGAGAACTTCTCAAACAGTTACCAGTGGGAAGTGTGTAATTTTATTATGCGTGCTAAACCAATGATTTTATTTATTGATAGATGGATGTTAAAAGTCCAGATGAAACCAATGATAAAGCACAGTAGCAGGAGTAAGCTTGGGCTGTAACTCAGTGATGCAAGTAAGGTACCCCCTCAAATCCTGCACAGGGGCAGCATTCCATGGGGAGACACAGCCAGTGCAGAGTGTCTTCAGTGCTGCCCAGGCCCTGGGGCTGTGTCAGTGATCCAGGAGTGCGTGCCACGCCTCCTGGCTGCACCAGGGGTACACAGGAAGGCAAGCGTTGATTCTCAGGGTGTGACCTGCCTTCCTGCCCCTAGGAGGGAATTGTCCCTGGGGTGAAGCTACGATTAGCCCAGTGCTTGTATAGCCTGCACAGAGCAAGAATGGTTTGGTTAGCTTTGAAAGGTCAATGTTAAAACAGCTAGAGGATATGCAAATACTTCTACTTAGGCTGTGTTTCACTTATGTACTGATGATCTTTAGGTATGCACTGTGTTTGTTTTTTCAGTCCTTAATTTATTGGCAAACTTTGTATGCTGTGATGGGGTACTGCACTGTATCAGTCACACACATGCACACACACACCATTGCTGTTGCTCTTGGTTTTTGGTTGTATGGGCTGTTGAAAATAAAGCTCTGGCCGGCGTACTGTTCCAAGGGGCGTCTTTTAATGAGTGCTTGCTTGCTTTTCAGCAGCTGTTTATCATTTCTGCTTCTTGTGTTGTTCCACGTGGCCAGTGATTACTGAGAATAGTCTGGGTGAGACACCCAGGGCAGTGTGAGGACGTGGTGGGAGGTGATGTTTGTAGGAATGTCTTTGAAGTCGAACCTTCACTTATCTTTTCCCCAAGACACACCTGCAATAAAAGAAATACCTCACAGCTGAGCCTTTAACCCTTCACTTATGCCCCACTAGCTGCACACAGCTTCATGATGCCAATTGTCCCGATGTTTTACACACACCACTCCCTTCTTTCCCCGTGACATTTTGTCCAAGGAGGGCAAACTCCCATTTTGCATTTGGGTGCTACCCACCGACAATAGGTAGTTACTTCATTCTTCTCATTTCATGCTAATAAATCTAATCCCTGCCTTGAGTGAGCAGCCAAAAGTGACAGTCAAGACTCAGTGCACTCTTCAGCCTGAGGAGTTTCACACCCACCTCTTCTGTCTCCTTGATAAATGTCTTCATGCAGCGCTGTAGCCTCAGTGGGACGTGCTCCTGCCCCTCTCTGCTCACAGCTGGAACACCTTCTCTCAGGGTGCACGCTGCTCTTTTCCCAGGGAGAAAGCCAGGCTGCCAAGTGCCTCAGCCCTGCTGAAGCTGCAGTTCAGGTGCCAAAGCCCTTCCGTGCTGGCCTTGGCTCAGGCTGCATTGCACAACCTTCCTTTGTGGCCCCAGCAGCATTTCTGTACCCTCCCTCACCCACATCACTGCTCAGGAATTTCTCTTCAGAGACCTCCTCCTTTGGAACAATAGCCAGGATTTCCTTAAATCACTGCACTTTTACCTGTGTTCCATTATCTCCCCCCACCAAATGATAATTGCAGATTAATTAGCATACTCAATCAGCCATACTAATGTGTAATTACACCTAGATTTAATTATTCCTGTCTGGTCTAAACACTTGTACAAGATCTGATAAACTTAACTCTACGAGAACAACATGTTCCTGGTACATTTTTATGGCCAGATTTTGTTGCTAATGGCATTTCCTGCTCATCTCACTTTCTCCACTGCCTCCAGGGTTTCATTCCCTGCTCATCTTTGCTATGGTAACACTTTTTCAGACCCACTTCTCTGTGGAGTTGTGGTGGACCTGGTGCTACTCAGGTGTGGTAACACCACCCAGAACAGGTATGTGCACCTCCTCTAGGTAGTGGCAGAATTTGAAAGGATGTGTTTAACCCTGAGTGAGCTGTGTGTGCCATCACACCTTCCTTGGGAGCATTTGCAGGATCTGGCATCTTCTCATGTATGTAATTTCTCTAAAGTCCCAGCTGAAAATAGTTAATTACTGCTCAATTGCAGTGTCGTTGCCCCCCTCCTTTAAATCTCTGTTCAGCCAGGCATAGAGAGGACAGGGAATCCACTCTGTCATGCTTCCTGTCATCCCTGTCTATCCTAGGGAAATTCCAGCAGTTTGTCTCTCTTGTCCTTTGCTCCTGGGCCTCCCCAGCTCCCATCCTGTGAATGGCAGGCTCCTGGCTGCTCCTGAGGTTCCCCCAGTTTGAGAAAGCCCCTGAGGAGCAGGCTGAGTGTGCCAGCAGCAGAGCCACTCACCCCAGCAAGTGATACAACAATGGCACATCTTAACCAAAGGGAGCCCACAGTGCAGGAGGGGGAGGAGGACACAGGAGCCAGGGAGAGCCCCACCAGTCTCCTCCAGGAGCAGCTCTGGCCACAGCAGGCCATAAAGAGTTGATTATCCCTGCAGGCTTGAGCTCGCTCACCAGTCCCCTCCTGCCAGCTGCAGTGAGGGGCAGCAGTGTCACAACCTCCCCAGTCAAGTGTAATCTGAACGTTCCCCACCAATTACCAAGATGTCTTGACCTCTTTCAAGCTGCCTGTTCCTCACTCAGCTGGATAAAGGAGAGAAGTCATGTGGATTCCTGCTGATCATCCCTAGCCAAGGTGGACTATTTCAGACTAAAGCTTTCCCTGTCTGCTTTGAGCCCTTTAGGCTTTGTTCTGGTTCTCCATGGGGAAGCTGCCAAGATGAATACAGCTCCAGGAATGGGTACTGAGGGAAGGGCTCCTACCTGCACTGGCTCTGCAATGTGCTGCTGATGCTGCTAGAGGAAAAAGTGGCTTTTAAGCAGCAGAATATGGCTTTTTTTTTTGAGGATACAAGAAGCTCCTGGCACCTAAAAGGACTCAAACCCAGCTGCCCTCATCCATGAAGTGCATCCGCTTGCTTGCAGGTGAAACAGAGCAAAACTAATGGGAAGGGTTGTCCAAGCATCCCTTGAAAAGGGCAAAGGCCTGAGGATGCAGGCAGAGGCAGTGTGGGCACTGCTGAGCTCCTGCCAGGCTCAGCTGCCTCTGGGCAGCATGTGCTCCCTGCTGTGTCACCATGATATTTTGTGAAAAATCCCTTCACCAGGTTTTCTTCTCCCGGCAAGATGAGAAGCCTCAGCTTCTCCATGTTTTGCTCCTCTGGAATGTGATTTGGAGAATTGTTTACCCAGCATGTGAACTGTTTTTAATTAACGGCCAATCACAGCCAGATGTGTTGGACTCTCTGAGTCTGTCACAGGTTTTTATTATTCATTCTTGTCTAACCTTCTCATGTCTCTTTTTCTTTAGTATAGTTTTAGTATACCATTTTCTTTTAATATAATATCATAATATAATAAATCAGCCTTCTGAGAACTTGGAGTCAATTCTCATCTCTCACCTTGTCCTGGGACCTACAACACCACAACACTGCTGGGTGCTCAGCACATCCTGTGCTTCCACCCCAAGCTGCCCCCAGCTGGAGCGGGGTGTCCTGGACCATCCTGTGCAAAGAGTTCCTGTGCAAGGAGCTGCTTCCCAGCAGGCATAGACAGTCTGGGAGGTGAGAAGAGCTACCCCAGTAAGTCCAGCTGTCCCCACACATCCAGCTCTCCCCAGCTGCCCATTTCCCCAGGACTGCCTGCAGCCACACGCTGACAGCTCTGCTCCCCAAGGACCACGGGGATGGTGGCAGCCCTTGCCATGGCAACCATCACCGTGGCACCCAGCATCTCCATTCCCCAGGGAATGTCTCCTCCCCTGGGCAGGCAGGGCTGGAAAACAGCAGGGAAAAAACAAAGTGTTGTCTGCTCAGGGGAGCAGTCTGAAAGCACCCGAGGGTTACCCCAGAGGGAGTCCCTGCACCTTGGGTAGCTGCCAGTGAGCAGGGGCTGTGCAGTAATTTTATATTCCCCAGGGGGCAAATCAAAGGCAGGACCTGTAACCACCACTCCACTGGGCATAAAAACATTGTCCAGCAGTTACAGTAACATCACTGGAGGAGATCAAATCTGTGAGCCAAGGGTGGGAGCCAGCACTGTGGGGTCACAGACCCTACAAGCTGTGTAGGAGCCTGTCCACGGGCAGATGGGACACTGCCCTGTGCCCACCCTGAGCCCAAACTGCAAATCCTTTGCAGGATGGAGAGAGGTTTGACCACTGAATGACTTGGCCTCTCACCTGCCCTGACTTCTTTTCCCTAGCCCTGCCCTGGTGCTAGCGGGGGATGCTGCTGGAAATGGAAGAACCATTTTCCGCCAGCCCAGTGGCTACTCTCACACTGACCCCTTGATCTCTTTGGTGCCGTGCCAGGCACTGATTCAAGACAGCTGCTACTGCCTGCTTGGTCTCTCATTTGTCTTCTCCCCATCCCCAGCATTTTCCCTCCCGGAAATCCCTCGGGGCAAAGAGGGAGGCCCCAGCCAGGAGCTGAGCCCCTCCTGTGCAGGGCACGCCCCTCCAGGCTACTCTTTTGGCCCCAATGCCATAAATCAGCCCCAGCAAAGCAGCAGGGGGGCAGTTTGGTGAAAGGCTGCAGGGACAGCAGTACCTTTATTAGGTTCCCCCAGCACAGCTGGAAAAAATAAGGAGCCCAGACAGGCTTTCAGGCACATAACCCCTGAGCTGAGCCCCGCATTCAGCCCTGTCTGCTGATTTAATAAGAGATCAGCTTTCCCCACAGACCACATCTCCTGTGCAGCCTTAAACCCTCCTGGTTAAAACACTGCCCTGGAGAATCAATCCAAGATGGTTTTGTCCCTTTGATCAGCACAGCAGGTAATAAGTCACCGATGGAAATGTGTTTCACTTCTCTGGCTCCAGCAATAGAAATGGAGACACCCCCTCTGTCCTGATCTGCCTGGTGAAAATCTCACAGTTCCCGGGTAGATGGACAAAGGGGTTTGCAGTGTGGCTCTGGAGGTACCCATGGACACACAGCAGCACCTGGGTGACCACATTCCCTTCCCACAGGTTCCATCCTGATCTCCAGCCTCAGAGACAGCCACAGCGTTTGCAGTGGCTAATTGTGGTGACAAACACAGAGGGAGAAATGATTGCCTGACAAAACCAGGACAGGCTGGTCTGGGGGCTGCCAGGAAACCTGGGCCAGATCCCAGCTCCAGCACGGAGCTGCTGAGGGACTGCCACAGGTCCCTCTGGGCACACAGGATGTTGAATCACCTGGCAGAACTGGCTCAACTGTTTAATGACTTTAATGCTTCCAGATAACCTGGTGCATAAAGACGTGCTCTTTAATTCCTCGCTTTTGCTCATTTCCAGCCCTCTGTAAACATGAGGACTTCACATTATAAAAGAATTGAGAAGGTTTATTCAAATCCCATTTTTAAAATAAGGATTCATTCTTATTTCCCTATATTTAAACAGGATTATTTAGCTCTTCTTTGAAGTGCTGTCTCCTCCTCCAGTGGAGTACTTTACTGTGTGCCCCAGAGATGTTAAACTCCCTCTGAGCTGAAGGAGGAGGCTGAAAAGTGCAGTGTGGAGGTGGTCAGGCGATGTCTGTCAGCCAGACTGGGTTGGAGAAAGTTGGAATGAGCTCAGAAGGTGGCTTTTGATCTCTCAGCCCTCCTTCAGGCACCCTCCACCTTCTGTCCCTGAACACTCGGGACATGCTGCCCCAAGACTGAGCCTGGAAGGGGAAGCAGATGGGCCCATTGCTTTCAGGGACCCTTTTTGTCCCATCCTGGCTCTATTCACTATTTTTTACTGTGACACGAGGGTGGGCACTGTGCAAGAACTGTTCGTGCTGGATGGAACTCCTGGGCCAAGCCGTGGAGTTTGACCTGGATGATGCCATTCCCAAAGTGCAGCTCCTCAGGGACAAACAGAACATTTGGCATTGAGTGCTTGGAGCAGGTCATTGCCCTGGTGTGAAAAATGTGTATTCTATGATTGGCTTTTCTCAAATATTAAAATGAATATTATATGTGTTTATGTGTGAAAGTTACGCTGTATTAATTTTTTAAGTAGTGTGTTAAATATAGTTTTAGGTTATAGCATAATGTTAAAATAGAAAGTATGCTATGTAAGATACTTTTTTTTAAAGAAAGGACTCACAGCGAGATAGCAGCTACAGAACACCTAAATCTTTTAGAGAAACAGAATTCATTGCTCTTATCAGAAGAAAGGAACTTCTTCCTGCCTTGCTCAGGTTTGAAGATGCTGTCAGGTTTAAGAGGAAGAAGTTGATGCTGCCCAGACAGAATCCTTTGTTTGAATGGAATTTATGCATCATGTATGAGGTGTATGAATATGCAACAGGCTGTTGTTTTTAAGGGTTAATCCTCTGTTAACGTGAGTCCTTTTTCAGGCTTATTTTGCCCAGAAAAAGGTACCCGGACTGTCCGTAACTCTTTGTTTCTATTGTCTTATATTGTCCTAGTCCAAACTGTCCAAATTATTATTACTCTAATTATATTTCTATTTTTATAACCATTTTATTACCATTAAACTTTTAAAATTTTAAAAACAAATGATTGGCATTTTTCACACCCCAGCTCCGCAAAGCAAGGACCAGCAGAGGAGGATGGAGCTGGCAAGGCCCTTTTTGAGGTGATGAGGACAGGACGGACAAATGGCCGCTGTCTCTCAGAGCCGGGGGAACGGCAGCGAGCTCCACAGCAGCAGCCTCTCCCAAGAACCAACACCTTTTCGGTTTTCCAAGCCTTGGAAAGGCGTCCTAATTAGGAAGGGACGCCCAAATCGTGGCGGTGCCAGTCCTGTGTGAGCCCAAATCCTGACGGTGACGGCGCTGTGGGGGCCCTGTCCCACCGTCCCCCTCATGCTGCGGCCGCTCCTCCCGCCCGGCAGGGGGCGCCCGCCGCGCCCGCCGGAACCATAGAGAGCGGCGCGCGCAGCCCATCTCTCCCCGCGCGTGTGTCCGCCCACGTGACAGGGAGGGGCTCCCCATTGGCCGCGCCGGCGGGGCCGGGCGCGCGCCCCCGCGGGTGTAAGTGCGCGCGCGGGTGTGCGTGTGCAGGTGTGCGTGTGCACGTGTGTGCGTGTGTCCACGTGTGTGCGTGTGTCCAGGTGTGTGCGTGTGCACGTGTGCGTGTGTCCACGTGTGTGCGTGTGTCCAGGTGTGTGCGTGTGCACGTGTGTGTGTGTGCGCTCAGGTGTGCGCACAGGTGTGAGTGTGCGCTCAGGTGTGCGTGTGCACGTGTATGCGCTCAAGGGTGTTTGTGCGCTCAGGTATTCCCCCGCGGCATCCCCACGTGTCCGTGTCCGTGCCCGTACCTGTATCCCCGGAAGGCGTTCGCTCCCGCGTGTGCACCCGTGCAGCCAGGTGTGTGTGTGCGGGTGTGTCCGTGCCCGGTACCCATGTGTCCCAGAAAGCGTGCAGGGCTGTGTGAGCGCTGAGCAGCGCTCGGGTGTGACGGGGTACCTGCATGTGCACACCTGGGTGCGTGCTCAGGTGTTCCCGTGCGTGTAGGGACCTATGCATCCCGGAGAGCGCTCGCGTGTGCCCCCAGGTGTGTGTGGGTCCGTGCGAGCTCTGGAGCCCGTGTGTCGCTGTCAGGGTGGCTGCAGACCCTGACCCCGCTCTGTCCCCTCTCCCTCCGCAGCCCTCTCCGTGCCGCCATGGAGGCCTTGCTGAGGAGCTGCCGAGTCCCCGCGCTGGGCGCCCGGCACCGCGGGGCCAGGGCCCGGCACGGCGGCACCGCGGGCAGGGCCAGGCGCCTGCTGCTCTCGCAGCTCTTCCAGCCGCTGGCCCTGCCCGTGGGCGGCCAGGCGGACTCCGAGGCCCGGCCTGGGGAGCCCAGCTGCCGCAGCCAGCGGCTGATGCTGCAGGGAGGGCTCATCCACCCCACCAGCCCCGGCTGCTACTGCTACCTGCCGCCCACCGTGCGCGCCATGGAGAAGCTGATCAAGGTGATGGACGAGGAGATGCAGGCGGTGGGCGGGCAGAAGCTGAACCTGCCCAGCCTGTGCTCGGCGGAGCTGTGGCGCGCCAGCGGCCGCTGGGACCAGATGGGGCCGGAGCTGTTCCGGCTGCTGGATCGGCACAAGCACGGCTACTGCCTGGGCCCCACGCACGAGGAGCTGGTGACGGCGCTGGTGGCCTCGCAGAGCGGCCTGTCCTACAAGCAGCTCCCGCTGCGCCTCTACCAGGTCACCAGGAAGTTCCGTGACGAGCCCAAGCCCCGCTTCGGCCTGCTGCGCAGCCGGGAGTTCTACATGAAGGACATGTACACCTTCGACAGCTCCGAGGAGGCTGCTCGGCGCACCTACGAGCAGGTGTGCGCCGCCTACTGCAGCCTCTTCGCCCGCCTGGGGCTGCCCTTCGTCAAGGTGCAGGCGGCCACGGGCAGCATCGGCGGCAGCACGTCACACGAGTTCCAGCTGCCAGCGGACATCGGCGAGGACAGGCTGCTGCTGTGCCCTCAGGGACATTTCGCGGCCAATGTGGAGACTGTAAACGGGGAGCAGACCTCGTGCCCCACATGCGGGGAGAAGCTCACTGAGACCAAAGGCATCGAGGTGGGGCACACATTTTACCTGGGCACTAAGTACTCCTCGGTCGCCAACGCCGTCTTCTCCTCTGCCGAGAACAAGCCGCAGCTGGCGGAAATGGGCTGCTACGGCCTGGGCGTCACCCGCATCCTGGCGGCCTCCATCGAGGTGCTCTCCACCGAGGACAGCATCCGCTGGCCGAGCCTCATTGCGCCCTACCAGGTGTGCTTCATCCCCCCCAAGAGGGGCAGCAGGGAGGAGGAGGAGGGGGCGGCGCTGCTGGAGCGGCTGTATGATGAGCTGGCCCAGGCGCTGCCCCAGCTCGCCGGCGACGCGGTGCTGGACGACCGGAGCCAGCTGACCATCGGCAAGAGGCTGAAGGATGCCCAGAGGCTGGGCTATCCCTACGTGGTGGTGGCTGGGAAGAGGGTCTGCGAGGACCCCCCAGTCTTTGAGGTTTGGAATCAGAATGCCGGCGAAGTTTTGTTCCTCACCAAAGACGGGGTTATGGAGCTGCTGAGTAAAGTCCAAGTCCCTTAAATGGCTCCTCTCTGAATCCGTCATGTCTGCTGCAGTGAGTTCATCTGAGCAGCCCTGGCGATGGCTCTGGGTGAGCAGAGGCAAATCCAGCTCATGTCAGAGCCAGCCATGGTGTCCTGAAGGTGTGCCAGGCACTGAGGTTGAGCTGGAATCAGCACACATTCCACCACAGGGCTGGGGACATTCCTCCCTCGGGGTACAGGTCCCTGGAAGCTGCTTTTTCCAGCACTTGTAGCCTCGAGTGGTTGTGGGAGCACTGGAAGGGCCATCCCCTTGCTGCCTGGCAGGGACAGACTGGCCATGGCCTCTGTCAGGAGTACAGGACAGCCAAAAGTGCACAGAGGGACAGGAGGATTCCCCTCCCTGCCATGTTCTCAGCATGAAGGATTCTGAGAGACGAAGGAAGGGGACTTTCCTCTGTTTGCATCTCTTTGGAAACACCCAGGTCCCATGAGGATGGAAGCTTGCCATGGCAGGGCTCCCGTAAGGAACTGCTTGGTGCTATCCGAGCAGCACTGACAGGACAGGGAGCTGCTTGGAAAGGTCACCTCACCCTGTGCCACAGCTCCTCAGTCTGAGATCTAGTGATCATGAGCAACACTGTAATAAAATCACGGAATCATTTAGGTTGGAAAAAGCCTTTAAGATCATTGCGTCCAGCCATTAACCTGAGCTGCCAAGGCCACCACTAACCCGTGTCCCCAGGTGCCATATCCACTGCCCCTTAGATCTCTCCAGGGATGGTGACTCCATCACTTCCCTGACTGTTCCAATGCCTCACAACCCGTCTGATGAAGAACTTTTTCCTTAATATCCCGGCTGGGCGTGGTGGGGCGGTGGAGTCGAAAGTAGTGGGGCTGGGGCCAATGCCGGGGCCGCTCGGAAGGAGCGGGGCTGGGATTGAGGCGGGGGAAGGTGGGATGCCAGTGCCGGTGGGATACTGGGATGGGTCGGATGTCGGGACTGGTAGTATGCCGGATCCGGTGCAATGCCGGTGCCGGTGGGATGCTGGGGCCGGTTCAAAGGAGGGGTGCCGGGATTGAGGCCGGGAAGGATGGGAAGCCGGTGCCGATGGGATGCCGGGGCGAGTCTGATGCCGGTGGCGGTACGATGCCGGGGCGGGTGGCATGCCGGTGCTGATGGGAAGGAGCGGGGCCGGGCCTGGCGCGGCGGGGGCGGTCGCAGGCGGAGCTGGGCGGCAGCAGGAGGAGCAGCGGGAGCATGGCGGAGGCCGAGCAGGACGGCGTGTCCGGAGCGCCGGCGGCGCCGCCGCGGTACCGGGGAGCGCTGCACCCCGACACGTGGGAGCAGGTGAGGCGGCGGGGCCGGGAGCGGGGCCGGGCTCAGAGCGCTGTATGCGTGTCCATCTGTCCGTCCGCAGGAGCTGGAGGCCATCCCCATGTTCATGAAGCGCTGCCCGGCCGAGATCGACGCGGCGCGGCAGCCCGAGCTCGCCTGCCTGCAGTCGCTGCTGTTCGACGAGGAGCGGAGCCCCGCAGGTGCGCCCTGCCCTGCCGTGCTCGGCTGAGATGCCAGCCCTAACCCTGCCCCAGCCTGACCCCCTGAATCCCCGCAGAGCTGGCCAGGATGTACAAGAACGAGGGGAACGAGTACTTCAAGGAGAAGGACTACGGGAGAGCGCTGGCCGCTTACTCGGAGGGGCTGCGGAGGCGGTGCGGGGACGCCGAGCTGGACGCGGTGCTGCTCACCAACCGGGCGGCCGCACATTTCCACCTGGGTAAGGGCCTCCGACCGCCTGGGAACGCGGCTCCGCGCTCCAGAGCTGCTTCTCCTCCCCGTTCGGGGTTTCCTTTTTGTTTGTTTTGGTTGTGTGATAGCTTATCCGTGAGAAGGAGGCGCCTTGAAGCCTGAGGAGCTGGCTCGCTTCAGCTCATGGGTGCGTGCAGGGTTTGTTCTCTGCTCCTTCCAGCTGTTACCTGCTGCTCGAGCCTTGGCTCCAGGACAGGGCAAAAACAGTGGGGTTTGGGATCATAGACTGGTTTGGGTTGGAATTGATGGCTGATCCTTAAAGGCCTTTTGGTCCAACCCCTCTGCAAGGGGCAGTGACATCTTCAACTAAACAAGTTTGTTCAGAGCCCTGCCCAGCCTGGCCTTGAATGTTTCCAGAGATGGGGCTCCTATCACCTCTCTGGATAACTTCTGCCAGTGCCTTACCACTCTCATTGTCAAAAATTTCTGCCTTATGTCTAATGTAAGTCTACCCTCATTTAGTTAAACACCATTACTTGATGATCTTGGTGGTGTTTACCAACATTAATAATTCTGTGATTCTCTTACAGCTATCACCATCCTACCAGCAGGGAAGTTGTTCATTGCCCTTTTAATGCTGCTGTGTGTGGCAGCAGGGAGGTGACCTGCTCACACCATGTTATTTACCTCTCACCTGTGTGATTGATCCCTGTCCTTTCACTTCTTTTTCTTAATTTGCTCCTTTTTTACCCTCCTCTCACCTCGCTGTGATTGTAGGAACAGTGAATTACAGGGTCTCTGCATAAACCTTTTTGTCACCTTGGTGTCTGGTTAGATTTTAAATACAAGTGAAGGATTTAAATAGATTTTAAGTACAAGTGAGCACTTTTACTTGCTTTACAGGGAACTACCGTTCTTCTCTAAATGATGCCATCCAAGCCAAAAAGCTGAAGCCCACCCATCTCAAAGCCATCATAAGAGGTGAGAGTTAAAGCTGCTGTTGCTGCATGGAGCAGGACTCCTTTCCAAACACTTGGCTGATGTTATCTTTACTGATTGTGTTGTTATTGTTACCAGCCCTGAAACAGGCTGTTGTCACCTGTTGCCTTGTTTCCTTGTGTGTTTAATAATTGTGTTTATAAAGCTTAAATTACTGTGAGTGGGCATCGTACTTTGTTTCTGGGCAGAGTTCGTTTCAGAAAGGGAAAGCAGTTACTGGAAGAGATATCTTCACTTGTTGTTGCTGTTTCTCCCCAAAACAGAGCTCTGCCTTTTGCTTTGCATTTTCAATCAAAATATCTTTTTGTTCTTCATCTCCTATATCTATCAGAGACACTGGACCCATTTCTGTGGAGTACAGGATAACTTTTCCTGTTTTCCACAATACTCTTTTTGGGGTCTGTTCTTTTTTTCCACTCCACAGAAATCCCCCTTTTATTTTTCCTAACAAGCCAAATACTGAAATGTTAATTGCAATGATAAAATTATGTTTGTAACAGACACTTTTAGCATAATTCTGCTGATTTCTGTGTCTAAGTGATATAAGAACTGATGAAATGCTTTAAATTTTCGTCTCAACTGACCTGCTGGAAGTTTCTGGTTGAACATGACCACACAAGACAGAAATGTTTAGTGCAGAAGGCACTGTCTTTATAATCACCACTTTTATAGTAGTTGTACACTGACTCCAACACTGGAAACTTAAAATACTCATCCTTCCAGGAGCTCTCTGTCACATGGAGCTGAAGAATTTCTTGGAAGCAATAGCATGGTGTGAGGAGGGCTTGGAAATAGACTCAAAAGAGAAAAAGCTTGTGGAAATGAGAGCTAAAGCTGACAAATTAAAGGTAAGGATGAAGGCAGCCTGGCATCTGCAGTGCTTGTCCCTGGGATCCCTGAGGGAGGGTGCTCCCCCCAACTTTCTGTGTGCTGTGGTGTCCCCAGGCAGGATTGAGTGGTGCTTTCATGGGCTGTGTGTTGGGATGAGCTGGGGGGGACCTTCTTGGTGACCCAAAATGATTTCTCCAGCAGGAGAAAATGTCAGGGAAGAGCAGAGGTGGGCACTGACCTGCTCTGTGTGGGCACTGACCTGCTCTGTGTGACCTCAGTCCATCTCTTTCTTACCTGCAGCGAACTCAGGAGCGGGATGCCAGGAAAGCAAAGGTGATGGAGAGCAAGGAGCAGTGTCAGAAGGAGATGTTGCTTGCAGCAATAAAGGTGAGTTCTCTGAAAGAGTAAATGTTCTCAGGAGCTGATGGTGTGTGTAGTTGCACCCTGAAGTGATGCCTGGCAGGCCCCAGAGAAAAGGATTTTAGATGCATCCCTTTCCACATCTTTTCTCAGGCTCTTCTCTCCACATGTGGGTTCCTCTGGATTCCCACCCCTCCTCATTTGTTTATGGATATCTGGCTGAGGTTCTGGGTTCTGCTGGGAAGTCCAGGCACCTGAGTCTGATACTGAGGGAAAGCTGTGCAGCTGACTCATTAACAAGAACATAATCTGACCTTTTACTGACTGCTAATTTTTTTGTTCTTATCCTCCCCACCATAACTGTTGGATTTTTAGTTGGTTTTTGGTCTTTCCCCTCCCTCCCCTCCAGGAAAGAAATATCAAGCTGGTTCTTGAGCCTTCAGATGAAGAAGAGGAAGTGTCAGATGGCCTGGCTGAGATATCCTTGGATGGGTTCCACTCTGGCAGTGCCACAGGGGCAAAGGTGCACCTGGATGCTGATGGCAGCCTGAGCTGGCCTGTCCTCTTCCTGTACCCTGAGCATGAGCAGACAGATTTCACTGTGGCTTTCCATGAGAGCTCCAGGTGAGTGCCCTGCCAGCAGCATTCTTGCATGGAGGAGGTGTTGGAGCAGATGAGAACAGGCAGCAGGTGAAGCACTGCCATGCTGGAGCAGTCCCAGATGTCTAAGCACACAGCTGACCCTGCTTTTGGGCAGCAGGCTGCACTAGATGGCCTCCTGAGGTCCTCTCCAACCTGAATTATTCTGTGATTTATTTAAATTTATGCTGCAGATAAACTCATTTAGCCAGGGTGGCTGAAGGGGCTTGCAGTGCAATTACTCAGGCCAGTAATTAATTAGTGGCCAGGGATACCTGTGACCATCCACACGTGTGGATTTTAGAGATTCATTAAGGTGCTGTTTCAAAGCCCTCCAAATAGATCTCAGAAAAAAAAAACTTAAAATTTATGAAAAGCTTCCAAAGGGGACCTCTCATAGCCAGCAGTGACCCCAAAGTTCTCCTCAGGGCCTCCTGCAGATGTGACTGAAGTGCTCCAGCCCTTTCAGACTGGCAAGCTCAGAATTCCACTCTCCTTGATGTTAACTTCAATTTCTCATCTTGTGGTGTTAAACAGACTTGGAATTTGTAACTTTTTGTTTGTTGGAAGATACATTCCTCAGATCTGTTAATAAATTTAGGACTTAAAATTACAGTGCAAGCAGGTTTTAGTACTTTTATGGTGGTGCTCACTGTGCTTTTTTGTGACTGAAGGAAGTGGAAATGGATTTTTAGGACAAACTGGCCTCCCAACACTTCTCAAGTATCAAAATAAAGAAGCCTTTGACACACAGACATATTCTCCTCACTGATGTGGTGAAGCATGGGACTGTGTCAAAGGAAAATCCATTTTAGACAAAGTGCAGGGTGTTTATTTGGCATCTTTTTCAGTGTGAAAATGTGAAGTTAAAAATAATTAGTTGTTGTACTGCTCAAATTTGAAGCCAATAACCTGAGTTACAGGGCCTTGGATTTATTGGGAAAGTGAGCTTGAAGGGAAGGAACTGTTGGTGATCTAAACTTCTTTTCAAATCTGCTGTTTAATTTGCTAATGTATTTTTGCCATCATTCAAATGCAAGTGTACAAGTTACTGAAGCTGAGCACTTTGTCTAAACTGACCAAGTGTATTTTGGCTTTTAGGTTTATTGATCATTTAATGGTGATGTTTGCTGAATTACCTCCTTGGGATTTAGAAAAAAAATACCTTCCCAACAATCTTGAGGTGAGAATTTTGACTTTCCTTCAATTTCAGTGTTGTTGTGTTGTGGGGTTTTCTTGTTTCTGGAGTGAGAAAATGCACAGCTCTGAGGGTATGAAAGTGTTGACATCTGTTTACCTTGCACAGATGGGAATCAAGAGCTTAAAACCCTCACCTATAAACTCAAACATTGTCCACGTGTGCTGGCAGAATTCACTGACGAAAATGGAAGTTCTCTTCCACTTACACTGTATTTGACAGAAGGTATTTGTAGATATTGCTTAGATTCCATCTTTGCAGCAATAATTAAGATTTAAATCATCAAGCTGTAAGTGGCCTGCTTTTTTAATTGCATCGTGGAGTTGCTCAATACAAATAAGAAAGTATTTTTTTAAAAATAATTCCTTTTCAGAACTAAGTGGAGTTACTTGAGCACATAATCAGATCTAGATAATATATCTCTATCAACACTTCAGCAAAAGAGGGTTGTGAGTTGGTGCAGCAGGTTTTGAGCATTTTTCTGAAGTTGTACATAGAAGGATAGGAATGTTTATTTTTCATTTTCCACTCCAGTGTCATCTGTGCCAGGCAGCAGCAGCACAATCCTGTGTACAGTGAGCAGACAGGTCCAGAAGGACAGTGGATGTGCACTTTTCCAGGTTAAATCCTGTGTGTATTTACAGTCTAGGGCGCCATTGCTGGATTTTAATCTCTTAAATCAACTCTGTTTTGTTCAAATACCTCTAAACCCACTCAGTTTATCTCATAGCATTGCTGCATTTCACCTGTTGAAATGCAGCCCTTAGATTTGGGTTGATTGCCTGTAAAGCCTGGGAACAGCCTGTGCATTTTGCCTTCCTGCTGCCACTGCCAGGAGAGCCTGAGCTGCTTTATACAGGGAAAACCTGGAATTCACACAAACCAACTTCTGCCTTGCTGAATTTTGCATCCAACAGTAAGGTCAAGCTACAGAGGTTTGGTAAACCCCAGCTGATATTGGTGTGCTGTTACTGAGCTTTCAGCAGCTTAGTGCTTTCCTTCATGTACCTTAGGCATTTAATAATCCCCCCCCTTTTTTTTTTTTTTTTTAAGCTCTATTTTGAAGATGAAGAAAGAGAAGAATTGTATGAGGTGAACCCAGAACACACATTGCTACAGGTGCTGCAGCACGAAAGGTGAGGCTGTACCTGTCCATGTCCAGTGGAAAAAAGACAAAAAGTATGAGCCTTAAGTCCAGTCTGTTCTTAAATAGTCCTAACTCTTCTCTGACTTAATAGTCCTGCCTCTTGAAGGTATAAACCTGCATGGATTTTGTGCCTGGCTTTAGTGATTTCCATGGTTTTTTCCCCCAAAAAAATGAACAACTCTTTCCAGGCCTGGGTGGAGATGGGAAAGAGAGCTGGGCACAGCTGAGCAGCGCAGAAGAGCTATTCCAGATCCCATCTACACAATACTACTTTAAAAAAAAAGAAGAAGAAAAAGAAAAGCAGGCAGCAGCCTCTAAAGAGCATGTTGAAAGTTAACAATGCTCTCGCTGTTCTCACTGCCGCGCGAGCAGCCCCCGGCGCAGCACGCAGCACTCTTCTGCTCTGAAACTGCCTTTCAGGAGTTGTGCTGTTATTGAGAGAGAAGAATTTGCTGTTTGTGAAGCCAGAAAGTTCCTGTGCAGCCTGTGCTGTTGAGCTGCAGCATCTCGTAGCTGGCTGGAGCTGCTGCACAGCGTGGGGGGCTCGGTCTGTCGCAGTGGGAGCGGGATCTCTGTCACTCCATAAAACTCAGCAGTGTCCAAAGGCCCTCAGGTTTCAGGCTGTAAGGGCAGCTGCAAAAGAGCCCTCCTTCCAGAGGGAGAGTAACAGCTGTCTTAATTAAAAGAAGCTGTTGGGAGAGGAGTTGATTCATAAAACACTTCTCCTTGGATGTGCTTAGCCCTGGCTCTGAGAGGCTTTGCTAATCAGCACAAAATCTCTGTCCCAGCCTTTGGGGGATCAGTCTTTATGGAGCTGGGCAGGAGTCACTTGCTTTGCAGGACACTAGGCCAGCTACAAGGAAGCCAAGGACTCCTTTTAATCTTTGCAGGTATTTTGTAAAGGCCGGGACCCCGACAGTTTTGGTGTTTGCCAAGCGTTCTCCTTTCTCTAAGAAATACTTCTCTGGCAAGAAAGTGCATCGACTGTAATGAGCAAGAAAGAAACAAGGAATCCTGTGCAAGAGGCTGCTGTTTGTTAGCCCAGCTCCAGGCTGCAGACTTCTGCTTGAACAAAAATGCCTTGCACTCTTCAGGGGAGGAAAATAATCTTGGCACACAGGGAAACTTCCAGGGGAGCAGCACAGGAGGAGGAAGGGCTAACATGAGGGGATTATTTTTTTAAAAGGGAACCCAGCTGGCTTGCAGAAGGTCTCCTCTATGATAGGCTGCATGTGGTTTTGAAATAAACCTGAAGCAGTGCCAAGCACTGGCTGTGGTTGCAGTAAGAGCAGCTGGGAACGTACTTCCTTACCTGAGAAAATCCCAGATCTGCTCGGAGGTGGGCTGTGGCTGCTGGGGTTCAGCAGCAGTGGCCTGGGGAGGTGCCTGCCTGTTGCAGCAGGGTGGATGCAGTCGGGTTCCTGCCTGGGACTCAGCAGCTGCTGTTTTGTCCCTGCCTGGCTGTGCTGCTGGCCAGGCTGCAGCAGAGCTGTTTGTTTGGAGCAGTGTTTGACTGACCCTTTTGATACCTTACTGGATGTCCTACAGAACCTGGAATAAACATGGCTATTTTAAGTAGACTGACTTCTGGCTAATGAATGAGACAACAGTTTGTCTCACCTTGTGATGTACCAGAGAATGACAGACACTGATTGTAAACCCCAGCATAACACCCTTATCCATTACATTAACTGGTTCAGCCAACAAGCAGGGTCTTCTGCACTTCTGTATTAGCTTTTAATCAGAAGTAATTCTCAATCTCTCATTTCTTTCTCTTCTGCAGGAATGTAAAATGTCTAAAGCACGCTGTAGCTGTAGACACAGCCAGTGCACAGGGCATTAGAAAGCTGTTCAGCCATAAAACACTCCTGCTTCCACCACAGAGGCTGGCTGCAGGCAGCTCTAGAGAAAACACTTCCATTTCACTATCCCTAAATTTCAACACAGCGAGAGTCTCTCCACCCGAGGATGCTGCAGTTTAATGCCCAGAGCTGGGAGTTGCTTTACAGCGGGGCAGCAGGGGGTGGGCACTGCCCAGCCACCAGCTGGCAGTACCCTCAGAGGGCAGAGAGCTGGCCAGCCAGGTGGTGCAGGCTCAGCCCGTTGCACACGATGCACAGGAGGTTGCAGAGCGAGGACAGAGCGTGGTGGAGGGCGAAGCGCCGCGCCAGCCGCCCGTAGCTGGGGTCGGAGGCACGGAGCCGCCTGCGGGGCTCGTGGGCTGCCAGCCCCAGCTCCTGCCCCAGCCCGTGGCTGCTCTCCAGCCGCTGCAGTTCAGCCACCAAGTCAGAGGCCACCCGCCCGAAGCACTGCGTGTTCAGCACAGAGGCGGCGATGCACACGAGGAAGATGATGATCTGCAGGGAGCGAAGCCACCCCGCGTCTGGTGGGTTAAATTTCTCCCCCAGACCCCCTGGCTCGCTGCAGTTGGGGTGCTTGTGGGCTGCTTTGAACTGTGCACGGGTCTCCCATAGTTTGCAAGCCAGCCAGAGGAGCAGAGGAAGGGGTTTGGGCTGTGTGTGAGGAAGGGGGAGGCTACCTGGGCCTTGTGCTCCGAGCCGAGCCGCTCGCTGGGGTGGGACATGGCAAACAGGGTCAGGTTGAGGAAGGCACAGGTGGAGCTGATGTGGAAGTAGTAGGGGAAGAGCTCCCGCTGGATGGAGCCGAAGGTGTGGCGAGGGAGGTGCCTGCTCATCACAAACCCTGGGAGGGGGAGAGCAGGTAAGTGCTGGGGCAAAGCCCCCTCCCCTGTGCCACCCCCCTGGGCAGAGAGCACAGCACAGCACAGCCCAACCTACCGGCCACGAAGGTCACCCAGATCTGCATTCCCCAGGAGGTGGAGAGGAAAAGCAGGTGCAGCAGTTTGATGGCGTTGGAGGGCTCCGTGTCACTTGCCATGGCGTCCTGGATGGGGACAAGTCCCTTCATGTCAGCCGGGTCACCCTGAATTCGGCGCCGAGCTGTGGTTGCTGCTGTCACCTTGCTGCTCGCAGGGCAAATGCAGTTCAGGTGCACAAACCTGCCTACTCAGGAAAAGCTCTGGAGCTGGCACAGCCTCGTTCCAGCCTCACCACCACACACCCAACCGGGCTGCAAAGCCTCTGTTCAGTCCCCTCATATCTCAGGGCAGGGCACTGCGTCAGCACCTGAGAGCCACATGGCTGGGGTGGACTTTTGGCAAAGTCCAGCCAACGCCCCACTGACCCCTGGCAGCAGGAACGAGCAGAAAGTCAATAAAAAGGGGAAGAGAAAAGCTGTGTCAAATACACCTGCCCACGCTGTGGCCATCAGAGGCCTCTTGGCCAGGGGGAAGCCCCCTTGTTTAAAAACAGCAACAGCTTCTGCACTTTTGAACCAAAAGCCTGGGGCTCAAAGGAGCAGGGGGGCTCCCAGGGTCACCCCCTGCCCCAGACCCTGCACAAGAGCACGGGCAGTGGGTGGAAGGAGGATTTGAAAGAGCTGCCTGATCCACTGCAAGGAGAGCTCTGAAAATTAATTGAAACAAAGCTTCTGGGAGTAGCCCATCAATACTGCTGCCTGCAGAATTCCTCCTCCTCCTCCTCCCCTCGGCTGCTGCCTCGGGGCATGAATTACAGCAGGGCTGGCCTTGAGAGAGACACTGCCGTCTAATTCTATCCCACTCCTGCAAAGCAGATAAATATGCCCTGTATTGTGATATATTAGCTCCACGTATTTATTTAGGCATCCAGAAAATCAGGTCCTTAAACCTTCTCATGATGGCAGCACACTGGAGAAGGCACCCACAACCAACTGCAGTGCTGGCCTGTAAAATCCCCAGCTGTATTCATGGCCTTTTCTTTTCCAAAAGCTTCTTGGTGTTTTGGGGATTTTTCCCTGCTCCATCCTGGATGGCAGGGGCCAGGGAAGGCAGCCGTGGTCCTTAGGTGGGGCTTTGTTCTCTGCATCATCCTGGACAGGAAGGCAGTGGTGGGCTCTGCCAGCAGCCAGCACAGAGCCCTGCTGCTCCCAAGCTCCCAGATCTGCCTCTCCCAATGCTTTGCCTCCATGCAGGAATTAGCAGTGAGAGCTCCAAGGTGTTTTCATGCAAAGAAGCTGCAGGTTGGAAGGGGTAACTCCCTTGTTTTTTTAAAGGGGTTGACAAAAAATGGTGATTGATTGCTGAATTGGTCCTAGATGGGTGCATTTGATGGGCAGGGCAAAGAAAGGGCTCTGGGAAGGGCTGGTAGGGACAGTCACCAGCAGGTCCCTCCTTCTCTGTGGGATGAAGCAGTGGTGCTCCAGGGATGCTCCAAGCTGCCCAGCCCTGCCCGTGCCCCCGAGGGCCAGCAGATGCTGTAGGGCTGCAGTTTTCATGCAGAAGCACAAAGCACACGAGGCTCTGCCGTGCCCCCAGGTCACTCCTGCTCCATCACCCCACACCCCCGGGACCCAGCCAGGCTGGAGCCAGGGCTGACCGGGGCCTCCCAGCAGGAAAAAGCACAATACTTGAGGAGAAGGAGAGGTCAGTTAAAGTTTAATGTTCAGGCAAATACATCATCCCCTCCACTTAATCAAGCAGCAGCAATTCCTAACGGTAAGGAGGAAGGATGGCTCTCGTCCCGGTGATAAAAAGGCAGGATTGCTCTGAGTTTTGGGAGATAACAGGGCTCTATAAAAATTGAATGTTTTGTACCATGTTCAGCCTAAGATGGCTTTATCTTTTGGAGGTCGGGGCCTAGCTGTGCCAGGCCTTGAGCTGAGATGTTTATGATGGGAGACAGAGCAGAAATTAGAGGTTTATGGCCACAGCCAGCCCAGGGCTGGGAGCCACTGGAGGAGAGGGGCAGAAGCTCCTTGTGTTTATAAATCAGGTTGGGAATTCGGGTGGCAAAGGGACTGGGTGTTGCAGAGGGTCACCTGGGGCCCTGGAAAAGACCCTGTGGTCATTTCTGGCACCCCATGGCCTCACCTCACCCCTCAAGTCAACCTCATCACCTGCTCATGGTTAAGCTCTACAAAACCCATCCTTGGGGTTAAGCACAGGGCTCTGCAGGCAGAGGCAGGGGCACAGCTGGCACCTGTAGAACCTGCTGTGCCCAAAGCTCTGTGTGCCTGAGGGCTTCCAGGGCTCGATCATTTTCTTCCAGAAACCTCAGGGCCATCAGAAAACCTCTGGCTGTGTGACCCAGGAAAGCTGAGGAGGGGGCTCTCCACAGGCCTGTGGCTGAGGGCAGATGTCCCCTGTGCTGTGACTGATGAGCACCACCTCCACTGTCACCCCTGCCTCATTCTGGTGCCCTTCCCAGAGCATCCCAGACTTAGGGGAACAAGGTTTGGCTCTGTCTTTTCCTTTTTCAGCACCTCTGAGGCAGTTTGGGCTTTACATCTCAAGGTGTTGGTGCTCCCAGCAGAGGGGGACAAGGAGGGCAGTCCCAGACATGAGATCAAAACCTCCAGGCAGTCCCCAAAAGCCACTTGCAGGGAGCACCACCCCCTTCCTGCAGCACAGTCCTGCCTCAAAGGACCCCACCTCCACCTGAGCCCCAGGTGAGCTGTGGGTGCAGGACCCCTGCTCCAAGCTCACCACACAGCAAGCTCCTGGAGCAGACACTCCCCCAGAGCAGATATGGATGTCTGTCCTTTCAAAACACTTCTATTGCTGCTGATGGGGTGGGATTTCAGCCCAGCAGGAGCAGGAGCTGTTTGCCAGCCCTGCCCAGGAAAAGGAGCAGCACTGGGGAGAGTGGGATGTTCCACCAGCCACCCCTACACCAGGGAGGGGTACAGCAGTCACCCCACATCACTGTCCCTTCTCTCCCTTTGCTGCCTCTAAAGAAACCAGTTATGCCCCACTGAGAACTACTGAAAAAAATAATTTGGTTTGGGAAGATTTTGGATCATATAAAGATTCAAGTAGCGTTAAGTGAACTAGAAAACCAAGTCCTGTACATCAGCTTATAAAATATCTAAATAAAATAAAAAAAAAAAAGAAAGAAGAAAAGGTGTGACACATCAGTGCAAGGGATGAGGTGGTACAGTAATGCCCCTCCACCCCAGCCCCTGGGACCAAAGCCCCCAGGGAGGCAGGGTCTGGGTGCCACCATCCCACGTTCCCTTCCACCATGTCCCCTCATCTGTCTGTCTGTCTGTCTGTCTGTCAGCAGGGGGCCGTGACTCTAGAAGTCCTGCAGCCGTGAGATCAGGTCCTCCTTATTCTTCAGCAGGAACTTCTCACAGGCCTCAAAGGTGGAGCAGATGTCGGAGGACAGTCCTGCTACGTTGGTGGTGACGTAGGTGAGGTACCCTGGCATGGCCTGGTTGTAATAAGCCACCTGCAAGGCACAGGACGAGGTCAGCAGGGGCACAGGGGAGGGAGGAGCCTCCCCCAGGGGCTGTGGGAGCACAGCCACAGCATGTCCCACCTTGCTCATCTCCTCTGACTCTGGCCAGATGCAGAAGCCGGAGCAGAGCGTCTCCCCGCGCGTGAACTCGGCTCTGGCGGGGTGGGTGGGCAGCGTCACCGAGCGAAAGGCCACCACGTAGGGGTCCCTGGGGACGAGAGAGCCCGGTAAGCTGGCACAGCTTGGATGGCAGGGGGCAGGGGTCGGGCTGGGCACTCACCCCCTGCTGCAGGGCTTTCGCCGGGACGCCAGGATAACGAAGTCCTGCGGTTTGTTCTCATTCCTGAGCTTCTGGCTCACCACATGGTAGATCATGTCGTCGTCATCGACCTTCTGGACAAGCTCAGCACTCCTGGAAGGGAAGGGGACTGGTCACAGAAACTCTGCTGTGCCCCTGAATCTGGGCCTTACACATTTACATCCCACCACCAGACCCAAAATATCTGGGGGGACCCAAAACAGATGTTTGCTCCAGCAAAGCACAGCCATCAGCCCAGACGGAGCCAGGACAGGGACACACCGTGAGGGGTCTCTAGGAGCAAGCAAGGAGACACACTGGCTCCCAGGAAAGCCCAAGGGGATGCTCAACCACAAGGCTTAAGCCTGGGGCTGTGGTTTTGGGGAGGCTGCAGCACTCACACGTAGTGGCTGTCCCACTCGTGCCGGCGCCGCAGGTTGGAGAGCAGGGAGAAGGCGCGGCTGGCCGGGATGCAGACGGACATCTCGATGCGGAAGGACAGGAACTTGTCCTCCTCCAGCGTGTACATCCGCACCTGGGGGAGCACAGGGCACAGCTGGGACCTGTTCCCACCGGGATTGCCTGTGCTTTGGGGCCGAGGGAGAGGGGACAGGGTTTGGTACCTTTTCCTTCTCTCTGGCGAGCGCCCAGTTCGCTTTGGCCACGAGCATCTTCAGCGCAGAGACGTTGTTGTAGCTCAGATAAACCTGGGGCAGGGGCAGCATGTCAGGGGCAGGAAGGGAAGCAGGAGGAGGAGCAGGAGGCAGCAGCTCCCCCGGGGGATCACCCTACCTTGTTGCTTTGGTCCCAGGGCACGGAGAGAGGCACCTCAGTCTGTTTGCAGGAGACGACGTATTTTCTGCAGCGAAGGAACAGCTTCCCTTATGAGGGGACACAAAGCACCCCCAGACTGTCCCTGTCCCCCAGTGCTGAGCCCCCCCTTTCCTCCTTCCTCCATCCCCACATCCCACTCGTTTTGCTGCTCACCGGTCCAGCCGAATTTTTTTCCTAGCACTGGCTTCTCTGTATCTCCTTTCTCCATCCTGACAAATGGGAAAAGGCAATTAAGTTAATAGGAAAAGGAGGATGGGAAAAAAAAAAAACCCACACCTTTTTGGGAGTGGGAAAAACACTCAGCAGGGAAGGACTGGAAGGTGAAGCCACTTTGCTCGCCAGCTGACACCCTGGCCACACTGCAGTGACGGTCAGTGATTAATTGTGATTTATTTCAGCATTGCCACCACGCTCTGATCAAATGATGGGCACTGGCACATTAGGGAAAACCCTTGTTGTGGCTGCAAACCTCAACAAAGCCCCTGAAACGAAAACTGTGTACCCTAACACCTGCAAACATCCTCTCCTGGGAAAACAAAAGCCAAAAAAAGCAGCTTATTTTGAAGAAAGTGCTAGTGTGTGTTTTAAAGTGGGTGGGAGGAGATTTCAGGGGCCCAACTTTGGCCATGCAATGATCTCCACCAGAGTGGGAGATCCTAGCTTTAAGACATCAAAAAAATCAGGGAGCTGGACAAGGATCAGCCCAGGAGAAGCTGAGATGCATGAGTGTTTGCTTTGCGGCTGTGCTCATGCGACAGATTTCCCTAAATATTTGGATCCCAGCAAATTACAGATTAGGATGCTTTGAAAGGTACAAAACAACCTCAACATTCCTTCCCCTAAATTATAGAAAAGATGAGCTGGAATTTGCAGGCAATACTCTGCCAAGCCTTGCATGGCTAACACATCTCCATCTCTGCTCAGGCAAGTGGTTTATTTTATTAGTTACACCGAGCAATCAATTCAATCCACTTGTTATCGAGCAATTGCATTCCCACCATCACCAAACTGCACTTGTTTTGCCATGAATCCGAGAGCCCTCAGGAGCTGAGTGGGATTTTCCCTGTGTCCCCAGGCTGGGGAGAAGCCAGCCCTGCTGCTGCTTACCCCTGGCTCGGGTGCCACCATGGGCAGCGTGCGGGGATGGCCCTCCTGGTCCAGCACCACGAAGGTCATGAAGGCGCTGTTGATGTGCCTGCGGCTGACAGACATCTCCTGGCCGTAGGCCTCAGCGCTGACCCCCACCTCCATGCTGCCAGAAAGAAGGGGTGAGGGAGCAGAGGGATGAGGGAGCAGAGGGCCATGGGGAGGGCGGGAAGGACAGCCCCACCACTGGCACCCACCTGTTCTTGAAGGCGTTGTTGACGATGGCTTTGAGCACCAGGCGGTCTCCAACTTGCGACGGTCCCCGAAAGTGGAACATCTCGATGGCCCTCAGTGTGGGGTGGGCATGGCACAGACGGCTGTGGGGACAGCTGTCACTCCCCCAGCCAGGGCCCCACGCCATGGCAGCCCCACGCACCGTCCCCGACAAGGAGACCCCAAAAAATGTCACCCCTGGGTCCCAATGGCCAAAGCTAGGTGTGAAAATGAACAATGAGCCAACTACAATGAGTGTGAACCTTTCCCTGGGGTCCCTCAGCCCCATACACTTGTGGGACTCCCTGTGCAGTGTCACCCAAGGGTGACATGTTGGGCACCATCCCTTTGGAGGCTCCCTACAGTCCAGCTGTGGCCAGACCCAGCCACCTGTGTCCTGTCCCTGTCCTGGCTCCATCTGGGCTAATGGCTGCACTTTGCTGGAGCAAACATCTATGTTGGGTGCCCCGACACCCTTGTTGGGTCACCTGGCTGCGATGGTGGCCACGTTCTCCATCCAGGCCATGATCTGCCCCCCGAAGGTGTTGCCCTGGTGGTTGGCATGTGGAGGCAGCACCAGCTCCACGCTCTCCACGCGCGTCCTTTCCGCTGGTACCGCGCCGCTGCCGTCCCGCGTCTCCAGCTCTGCCACGGGGGGACAGCAGGGTTCAGTGTGTTGTACCCCTCTCCCAGCACCCCACCAGCCCTTGTCTGTCTCCCTGTTTTTTTTAAGTTTTTCTAAGCCTTCTGATGTTTACATTCTTGTAATGAACTTTCTCACACACTTTACATAAATAGCTTATTGTTTTGCATTCTTTTATGGAGGAGCAGAAATTTGGTGGACTGCTGGTTTGTCCAGTGTCATTGGAGAGGTGGCACTGTCACCCTCCAATCCACTGTCACTTTTGGAAATCTGTAAATGTTAGAGTCAGAAAATCAAGTCCCCTTCTTTCCTGGGAAAGAGCAGCGAGTCCACCTTGTGTCGTTTCGTGTCCTATAGTGACACTTGTCCCTCTCCCACCATGGCATTCCCAAACCTCCATGTGTGATCACCCCACCACGCTGCTGAGGCAGTGGGATGTCACCAGTGGGCACCAGGGCTGTTTTGGAAGCCAGCAGGGCACAGTACCAGTTTCCTGGGAGCTGCTGGTGAGCAGGTCCTTGAGGGTGTCCTTGTGCGCCAGGCGCATGCGGCGGCGCTCGGCGGCGATGCTGTACTCGATCTTCTCCTCCTCCGTCTGCGGGGTCAGCGGCTCCAGCCTCACCTGCAGAGGGATGGGGAAGGGTGCAGCCCTGCTGGGGCACCAGCAGCAGCGAGCAGGTGCCCTCCATGCCCAGAGCCACCCGCCCACCATGCATCCCCCAAGCATGGGACAGAGGAGCACTGACCCATGAAGAAACAGCAGCTGCCGTGATGGAAAGCTGAGCCCAGCCCAGCCTCAGAGAGCCCATTTCCTTACAGCCTCTGTGTAAGGAAGGCTACAGAGTCCCCCTGGCCACCAGCCACTGCTCACCTTGCTGCCCAAGGGGCCCTGTGCCACGAAGGTGGCGTACGCCTTGCAGATGCTGCAGTGCTTCCCGCTGCACAGGTCTTCGTAGCTCACCTGGATGCCCACCTGGGAGAGGGCACAGCACCCCTGAGAGCCCTGCTCCCCAGGGACCCACATCCCACCACACACACCCAAAAACGATGAACACATGGGATTAAAGCTGGGAATTGTGGGAGGATTTGGGGATTTGGCCATGCAGCTGGTTGGGATTGGCACACAGCAAGGGGGTTGGGGCATGGGCACACACCAACCTCCATGCTGGAGTTAAAGGCTCGGTTCACTTTGGCTTTGATGTTGACAACTTGCCCAACGCTGTAAAACAGGAAAAGGAGAAAGGGTGTGGGGTTACTGGGGGACAACAGCAACCAAGCAGCTCCCTCTGAGGTGCCACGGCATTCCAGCTCACTGCCCGCTGTGGTGAGGCTTCCTGGGACTGTGGGACATGCCAGATGGCCAGCAGGACACGGGGACAGCCACCCCTGAGACGTGAGAGCAGTGAGATGTCAGCCCTGAGCAGCTGTGTGCAAGTGGGTCCCCAGCTCTGGGGTGCTGCCAGGACACCCGAGGGCGGCAGAGGTGCTCAAGGCTTGCTTGGCACCCCTGCCCATGTGGGCATGCACGTTCCTGCCAGAGCAAACAGCTCCTCCAGCCTTGCATCCAGTGTCCTGCACACAGGACCAGCCACGGGGCCTCCCCTCAAGCAATGGATACCTTGGGATGCAGGGAGTTGGCAGGAGGCAGGGCCCAGCCAGGGGCATTTTGCACCATCTCAGAAATGGAACATCTGCTGGCAGCAAGCTGCTGCTCTCCTCTGTGCCTTCAGCAGGCTTCAGAGTACAGACACAGGCACTGCAGCCTGAGCCACTCCAGACTGGTACCCATGGAATGAGCAAATTAAACTTTTTAGCGACGCCGACAGCAGTCTTTACCAAACACGATTTTAAATCAGGAATATTCCTCATTCCCCAAAAGAGGCCAGTGCTAGAAAGCTCAGTGGAATAATAAATCCTGTAACCAAATTTCTCAAAACCCTGTGCCCTCACACATGCCTTCAGGCTCCAAATGAGCTCTGTAAATGTCACGCTCTGCATGCTGGCTCTGGCTGGAGCAGGAGTGGCAGGAGCTGGTGCCTCTGGCTGTCCCCAGCACGGACCCTAACATGCCAGGACGTTAGCAGGGTTAGGTGAGCAGCCTCTGTTCACATGCCATGCCTGGTCAGTGGGGTTAAGGCTCCCAACTCACGGCAGCACTGTGCTAGGCTGGCTGCTCTAGGGCCAAACACGTCCGTACCCGACACCGCTCGTCCCGTGCCGCTGCCCAGCAGGGCTTGCAGACGGCTGGCTGGGGCAAAAAGAGACAGCAAACGTGGGGAGAGGGTTAGAGGCCATGGAAGCAGCCAGATGGATGCTCTGGATGGGTTTGTGGCGAGGGGCATGCAAGGGCAAGGGGCCAGGCAGGCAGGCTGGCAGCCCCACATGTCTATATATAGCCCTAAAAGTACTTTATCTTCTCTGTCCTTATCAAGCCGTAGAGGCCAGTGCCATAAATGCCACACAAAGCCCCACTCAAGGGGATGTGTGATCCTCCCCAGAGGCTGCACTTCCACACAGGAGGGCACAAGGATGGGGACAATCTGCTGCCCAGCCAGTGAGTTTTAAGCCAGTGATAATTTGGGGTATCCTCTGTGCCCTTAAGCACCCACAGCTCCGCCTCTCCCCCACAGCACAAGGGCAGCAGAAGGCACAAACAGTCAGGAAGGAAATCTGACACAAAACTCCTCCACCTTCCAACAGCTCTGCAGGAAATCCCTGCCAGGCCCCTTGCTCGGAGCCTTAAGCTGGACCACAGCAAGTAGGATCCGAGCCAGGAGCAGCACAAATTCCCTGCACCCTTGGAGCAGTGCCCAGCTCACCCCTGAGGAGGGAAAAATGCTTTGCAGGGCTTGATGTAATGCTGTGGAGCGGGCTTGGGGCTGTTCTTCCCTGCTCCTGAAACCCATGTGGAAAAGTTGCCCCAGGAGCAGGGCATCAACCCCAGTGGTGCCACCTCTGCCAGCAGGAGGTGGCACCATGGCTGCACCACATCCCAACACTGTGGATTTCTCATGGAGCTGAGCCCCAGGGCAACAGGCACCTCATGTGGGAGGGCAAAAGTGTGAGTTCAGCATTTCCTGGGAATGACAGCAAAACCCAAGACTGAGTCACACCTCTGAGTGCCAAACAAATCAGCTGACAGCCAGGGACCCCAGTGCCAGCCCTGGGTACCCACACTGGTGCCTGCCCCAGCAGGCAAACCTGCACGACAGGGAGTGGCTGGGCAGTATGGATCTTGTACTGCATGGATCCCACATGGCAAGGCAGGAACTGCTGGGCAGCATGGATCCCATATTGCATGGATCCTATATTGCATGGCAAACCCCAAAGAGCCCCCTGGAATGGTACCCAGGTGGGAGCAGACAGGCACAGGGGGTGTGGGGGCTCTGAAAGACAAGAAAAGGTGGGTGGCAGTACCTGGGCTTACTTAAAGGAGGAGACTGCTTTGGGAATGCTGGCAGGGAATGCTCTCAGTACTGGGAGCCTGTGGAGGATGAGAATGGAACCCTGGGAGGGTTTTTGTCCCCTCTCATCCCACCCTCATGTCAGGAAAAACATCGTCCCCTGAAACACCACATCCCAGGGGCTGCATGAATCAGAGGGGGCAGCTCTGTGGGGCAGCTCCCAGGGTATGCCAGGACCAGCCTGGGATGGAATTTTGAGTAGGCAATGCCCAGCCTGACGCATCCCACAAAGCTGGGAGCACCCACCGGGTGGGTGAGCCCCACCACGCCTCTGCCACCCACATGGCCGCTCCAGAGGCACAGTCTGCAAGATTCCAGTTTTCCAGAGCACTAAATCAGAGCTGTTTCCTGAACAAAGCCAGGGAGGAGCTGGCGTTGGGGGAAATACCGGGAAGCCAATGCAGCCGGAGCTCCCCAGGCGAGCAGACAGAGGATAAATCAGAGCAGACAGCCCGTCCACAGCACTGCAGCCTAGTCCCTGGCTGCCCTGCGAGCCTGGCACTGCTCTCCCAGGCATGCTGCTCCCTGCTCCAGCTCCATCCCCTGCCCACGTTGCAGCAGCAGATGGGAAAACCCCCGTGTTTGCCTGCGCACGCCTCGCCGGTGCGCGCAGCATTTACCTAATGGTGTGCTCAAAATAGATATCGTCCATGGAAGCCGTGACGCACGGGCAGCCAGCGTGTCTCTCAGCTGGAAAGGAAAAACAAACTGCATCAGCAACCTGCAGCAGCGTGCTGAGGCTGCGAGGGGCACGAGGGCTCCTCTGCCCCAGGCTGGTGACACTGGTGGCACCCAGCCAGCATCCCTTCCCCTGCTGAAGCCCACTGCTGCATTTGCAGAGGACCAGAGTGGGGTTTGGGGTTTCTCCACCCACGGCAGCACAGGTTTGCAGATGTTTGAAGGTTTGGGGTTTGCCTTCTTTCCATGAGTTTGCAGCTGTGGAGATGCACCAGCAGCTGATTCCACCTCCCCGTACACAGCAAATATTAAAAGCCACTCTGCCGGCATGGCTTTCCCTTGGGACTCCAGGAACCTCAGACTGCAAAACTGCTCTGGGAACCCCATCCAACTGCAGAATTGCACCCGTTCCCCTCTCATAACCTCCCCATGCCTGGCTAAGCTGGTGAGCTCCATTGCTTCCTGCTGAGTGGAGGAGCTCAGCCCACTCTGGCTGCTGCTGGGGTGCCACCAGCCTGCTCTCCCCGTGCCCTGCACAGCAGGCAAGGAAAAGGGCAGCACTATAGAAGCAGCAGGCACGGATTTTGATCTGTCCCCAAGCCAGCATGCATGCTGCAGTGCACGTCTCCTCCCCTCCTTGTCCTGCTCCTCTTTGCTCTCTAATTACTCAGCAAAATGGCATGACGTGGGTCCCCAGCTGGCGTCACTCCGAGGCACACACGGTGCTGGACTGCCAGGGATGCTGCCAATGAGCTGGCTCCTGTGGATCCTGCCTGCTGCCTCCCCTGGCAGCCCAGCAGGACGAGGGCTCCAGAGGGAGAGGATGACTTACCAGAGGGGAGGATGGCTTACTGGAGGGGAGGATGGCTTACTGGAGAGGAGAGGAAGGCTTACCAGAGAGGCAGGCGGCCGTGTCGATCCACTTGAGCAGCTGGCCGGTGCTGAGCTCTCCACGGTGGTTGGTGTGGCAGGGCAGCACCAGCTGGCTCATCTGCACCTCGGTGGGGTTGCGGGCAGCCGAGGGGCTCGCCATGGCCCCCGGCGCCTCCTCCCGCTCCCCTGGCTCCCGGGCACGGGGTGGAGAGGTCGAGCCCTGTGGGGCACAAAAGCTCTGTTTTAACCCAAAGGGAAGTAAATCCCCTGAGGGAACAGTGACCCGTGATGACATTCCCCACACAGAGCTGGGAGAACCCCAGCCCTGCACAGCCCTGGACACCACCAAATGCACCCAGCCCTTGCCAAAGTCAAGGTGCCTCCAGCTGAAAAGGAAATGATCCCTCTAAAAAAAGTTCCATGGGGATTATTCCAGGTTTTCAGGCCATTTATCACCCAACCCTACTGCTCCCTCCCAAAAACCACGAAAAACCCCTCCCAAAGTTAATCGCTCTTCTGGGAAGGAATTTTTCTCCTTGACAGCTTCATTTTTAGGGTGCTGCAGCACAGGGTGGGTTTGCTCTCCTGGGGCTGGACAGTGCTCCACACCTTCCACCAACAACCCCCCTTCACCAAAGGAGGCACTGGAAACTATGTGGTACAAGCAGTAGAGGAGGACCATCTTCAGTTTGGGGTTCTTTGGGCAGTGAAACACGTTCCTTGCTGGCTTGTCCACTTCCTGGGCACAGAGCAGCTCCCCTGGCACCTCGGTGGGAAGCAGGGTGGGAGAGAGAGGAGGCTGAGGTGGTGCTGGCAGGGAAAATAGCTGATGAGAGATGTCAAGTGAGTCGTGTTACACAAGGGGTGAACTCAGTTAGCCTGGTGAGTAACTGAGGAGACACGAGGAGCTGTCTGGGCTTCGTCAGAGCCCTTCCTTCCGCTTTCTGCTCCCGCTGCAGCTCCTGCTCTCAGCACTTGTTGCAGGAGTCCCACTGCAGCAGCTTCCCTGCCCTTTGCTTTGCCCGGATTCTTTAAAGATGGGTTTATGCTGAAAATTAAGCTTTCCCGACTGCCCTGAGCTCACTGCCTCTCAGAACAGCATTCTTCTCCAGCGAGTCTAACCTCTGTTTCCATAGCTACTGGTACACGACATCCCGGGAACGGGAACGGCACAAACTCCGCCTGGGCAGGGAGGGCAGCGAGCGCACCGAGCCCAGCCGATGGCAAAGGTGGGATCCCCCCATGCCACAGTGAGAGCCACCCCCGGCCACCAGAGCCCCTCCAGAAGCCTCCAAACCCCTGTGTGAACCTCCCGGGCTGCTCCCCAGCACGCAGAAGCGCCTCCACGAGTAGCACAGAGCTATTTTGGGAAGCCAGCAGGCTCTGGGGTACGAGCCAGCAATGCAAAGAGCTCCGAAGCCGCCTGCTGCAGCGTGAGCAGACAGCCTGGCCCGCCATCCCGCCGGTCATTTTCCCGGCGTTTGACAGCTCTGACTCTTAGGGAAGAAGCTGCTGGCTGTGGGAATGTGTTGGGAGAGGATGCAGCCAGGTCTGTGCAGCTCCTGGCACAGGGTGGCATCCCCCTGGCACAGCCTGGGTTAGTAGCTGGCGGCACAACGGGAGCCACGGGTTAGTTGCACGGCACGAAGGGTACCTGGAGGCCATTGCAACAGAAGCTCAAGATGTCTTCAGGGACTATAATATTCCCCTTGACCATTTTTAAGAGACACCTGGAAAGGAGCAGAGTGGCTCTGGTTACAGCAGGACCGGCAGAGACGGGGGTGGCTGATTCCCGGCGGGAACAAGGCAGAGTGTGCGGCAGGTTGTCACACCCTGTCCCCACATGCTGACATCCCTCCCACACCACTGACCCCTCGCCAACACCTATCAGGGGGCTGTCAGAGCTGAAGGGCAGACCTGGGGCAGGTGCCTGCCATTCCATGGGAGTCAGGTCCCACACTCACCAGCCCAGATGAAAGAGTCCCAGCTATTTTGGGGTGCTGGACCAAGCACACGTTGCAGGGCTGTGGCCAACCCCACAGTCAGTGATGCTGTGTCAGTGTTGCTACATGTGACACAGGACTGTGCCTTGAAGCTCCCCTGGCCAGGGCAGTGACACTGCTGCAGTCACAAGACAGCCAGGAGCGTATTTTTGGCAGCAGGCAGGGCTGAGGCTGCCATGGGTGGTACTGGGGGCAGCAAATGGGAAGCACCCGCCTCCAGCAATGCTGCTGTGCCCTGCTCCAGTCCCTCTGCTTGAGAAGCCCTGGCATTCCACAAGGGCATGGTGTGTCCTTGCAGGCTCCCGGGCCACGTGCACGGTGACTCTGTCCAAGCTGGACATCGTGGTGGCATTGCAAGGAAAGGCAGTGTGGGAGCTGCAGCAAAAAAAAAAAAAAAAAAATGGAAGAGGCTTCATATTTACAGTTTGCTTTTAAACACAACACTGCCGGGCCCTTGGCATACCCCCAGCTTCCAAGCACACATCCCTCTACCATGCAGCTAAAACCAGGCTGCTGGAGGTAGCAGCTCTTTTCCCAATGTATGGGATTGACTGATTTTGGCACAGGGTTAAAAAAGTGGAAGCTGTAGATTTGCCTCCTGCACCATCAGGAGCTGGGGCATCCCACAGAGTGCACCCAAAGTGGTCAGTACAAAACAAGACACAAACAGGAGCCTCTTGCAGCCTCCCACCCCTGCCCCAGCAGCACTGGGTTTTGCTTTCCCCAGCCCCATGACCTTTTCCCTAGCCCCATGACCTCTCCAGGCTTGTTATTGAGGTTTGGGAGCTTCCTGATGGCTCACCTGCCCTTGCAAGAGTTACTCTCCTGTTTAACAGGATGGGTTTGCTGCCCAATGCGGGCACAAGGTGGTGCAGGTGGCTGGGGGTGGTCCTGTTACACCCCACAGCCCCAGCCAACAGCTCCAGAGGGACATTCCTTGGAAACCCAAACCTGCTGCTGGCTGGGCAGTCGTGTCACCTTGTCCCCTGGGTTGCATTAGCAGGAGGGGGAAAAACACCCAGAGCTGTCTGCTTTGCATCACCAGGCAGCCCCAGCCCACGCTCCCAGCCCAGGGAAGAGGAGCACCCTGAGACCCGGAGCCATCCAGCTGGTGGGTATTTATGGAGTATTTGTTATGGAAACCAAGCCAGCAAGTGTCTGTCCTCATTAAAATCTTCAGCCTCACTCAACTGTCACATTTTTAAAGCTGTTGACTGATGCAGCCCTCGGGTCACCATGGCAACGGGATGCGGTACCCAGGCGATGATGCTCTTACTCTGTCACCCCTCGAGTGACCCACTTCTACCCAAAAAAAAAAAAAAAAGTTTGCATTAGGAAAAAAAAAACCCCTTCCAGCAGAATATTTTTCTTGCCTCCTGCCATGCTCACTTCCTGTGCTGCCAAAGGCGTAAGGAGCCCACAGAGCAAACCAGGGAAGACACAGAGAGGAAAACAAACACACCAACAACCCTGAAAATACTGGGGAGAGGGACTCCACGGCACCCCACAGCTCTCCTATACCCTGGCAGAGGGGTGTCCCACAGCACCAAAACACCCACAAGCTCCAAGGAATGTTTCTGCTGTGAAATTCAGTGCTGGCCTCTTCGGAAATCACCAGGGGAGCACCACTGTGCACAAACCTCCATTGCAAGCCCTTGTGGGTACCACAGCTCCCTGGGATGATGCTGGGCAGAGATGCAGGAGAACAGCTGTTCCTCCAAATCCTTGAGCCCACTGACAGCAGGGTGTTTGCTTCAGCCACCCCCAAGACAGTGGATGAGAGGGAGGGACAAGGGTGAAACTGAGGTGGGGGTCCCAAGTGCTGGGCTTTGGGAGGGGTCTGGGCAGACCAGGACAGCTTCACACCTTGAGCCTTCCTCAGCTGCCCTCAGAGCTCTCTCACCACCCCACTGCCACCTCTCAAATACCTAAACCCCATTTTCCATCACCTGGCTCTGTCTCCTACCCCACCCCAGCCCCTCGGCGTAACCTGACCCCTCCCTGGAAGTATTTAAAGAAAAAAAAGGGGGCGATGGTGGGGAAGAAAGCGGCGACAATGAAGTTCTCATGGCGGATTATTGGTGTATAATTGAGCAATATCCATGGTAACAAGCAAATCTGCACGCTTTAAAAAATTACCCTGACCTACTTTGGGAAATTCTGCCATCTCGACAGGGCAGTGAGGGCTGTCCACCCCCTGAGACCCAGCCTGCCAGTCCCACTGCCAGCAGTGACAAAGCCCTGGTGCCAGCAGCATTGGGGATGCCCAGCACAGCCCAGGCCCATCACCCCATGCCCACCAGGATGGAGCAGGGTCCCCAGCATGAGAGCTGCTGCTCAGGATGTGGCCCTCAGGACGGGACAAGAGGGACTGAATTGGAGGGACTGAATCGCCAGGTCACAGCACGGTGAGAAAACACAGCAGTTCCCTGCAGCATGGTGCAGAAGGGTGGCCAGCCCAGAAGAAAGGCCAGGACACACTGCAATGGGTATTTTTGGGACCACACATCATGTTTCCTTAGAGTACATGGAGCAAAGCAAGGCACAGGGCCAGGAAAGTGCAAAGCAAGGGTCAAAGGCAACAGTGGGACACAGGATTACTCCTCTTACCAGGGACTGATGGTTTTTCAGCCATCACCCATGGGAAAGCATCACTCAGTGTGAGCACAGCAGGGACACCTCCAGCACCCTCACACCCCTCTCCAGCACAGGGTGAAGCACCCCCAGCCCCAGCCCCAGCCCCAGCCCACAGCCCCATCCATACCCCTGCCCAAGTGCTCTTTGCGGCTCCCATGAGGCTCCCAGGAAGGCTGGAGCTGGTTTGATGGCACAGGGGCGAAGTCCCCCAGGGAGTGTCCCTCCCTGGGACAAAGGGACAAAGGTCTGGCTCCAGGGGGAGAACAGAGCCATATGTCACCCCAGAGCACCTGTAAACACCTCCAGCGCCAAAATTCACACCCATGGGGACACCCAACAGCACCGCCCAGCCCAGGCAGCTTTGCCCTGCCACCCACGGCGTTCCCAGGGAGGAGACTGCCATAACATCACATCACCACGTTTCAGACCACCACAGCTGGAAACCACCATAGTGGAGACCAAGCTGGTACAAAGGTCTACACCCTGGTGGTCTGAACTGTGTGGTCTCCGCAGTGGGGGTCACCACGGCTGAGACCACTGGAGTTCACCCAGATGAACGCCAAGGTGATGTGGTGGTGTCCATCGTGGTAGTCACCATGGCCAAGACCATCTCATTAGAGGCTGCTGGGGTGGAGACCACCACGGCATCGTGCCAGCCATGCAGCCAGCCCCACTGCCCCCACCAGCCCCAGCACACCCCTCTGCCCTCCCCATGCTGCCACCATTCCCAGCAGCCCTGTGCCCATGCTTCCCAAATATCTGCCCCTACTTTTAAGTGAAAATAAACTGATTCAAGTTTCTTTGGCCAAAGCCCCCAGCACTTCTCCTGTCACACCTAGAAAGCCCTGGGGGTGCTTTGGTGTCCCCAGCTCCCGCCTGCTGTCCCCGCTGCAGCCGGAGGATGCCACGTCCCCATGGACAAGTCGCCAGTGCCGACCACGATGGAGCAGCAGCACGGCTCGCTGCAAGCCCCAAAGGCAAGAAAGCATCACCCGGGTGAGCAGGGGGTCACAAGGGGCTTTTCACCCCACATCCTTCCCCCGGAAGAGCCTCCCAGCGCCGATGCATGCCAGGACAAACCGCCGGCAGTGGAAGAAGTCTCGCCAGCAGCTCCGGCTCACCCAGCCCTGGCGTTCCCCCCCTATCCCCACGGTGCCCAGCTCCCCCCAGCCCTCACCTCAGCCAGAAGAAGCTGAGCATTTGCGGGAGGTGTCGAGGCGACGGCTGGCTCGGAGGAGAAGCGTCCGGACACCTGCGGGCGCGGGCGTCGAGGCCAGGCTGGCGCTGCGCCCTGGGACGGGGCCAGCGCACACCCCCTCCCGCTTCCTTAAATATGGCCAGGCACAACTTTTCTTAAGGTAGCGCTTGGCAGATCTGAGCTCGCCTGGAAAATGGCCGGCGCTCGGGAGCTTGGCTCTGGATGCAGCAGGGAATGTGCCGGGCTGGCTGCAGAGCCAGCGGGAGCGGCGGGAGGCACCGGCGCGCTGCCAGCAGCTCTGCGGAGCGGGGTGCTGCCGCTTGCCTTCGTCCCTCCCCAGGGAGCAGCTCCTGGGGTGAGCTCCCCTCCCCAGCCCACTCATCATCCTCTTCTGCCCCCATCACCCCAGCCAGGGGCACTCAGTTAGACTTACCTGAAAATATCAGGGTTTTCCTCAGAGCCGCAGGTGCCCACACCAAGCTCACGGTCAGGAAAAGCCTCGGCAAACTTCTCCAAAAGTCAATCCAATCCACACAGCTGCTCCCTGGCCCTGCTGCCTTTGAAGTACCTCTGACAGAGCTTGTCACAAACCCCCCTTTTTTTTTCTTTTTTGTTTTCTTTATTTTTTAACAAGGAAATAAAATGCAAATTGCCATGTCACCGCATTGATGGCTGTTGGGTTTAGTGGAGGTGTTGTTCTATTTGTATTTGATTTACACACTTTTACAAGTGACTCTTGGTTATCAGCCTACAAGAGTTTGATCAAAGCTCTTGGCAGGCACCGGCAGCACAAGTATTGCCACTGGAAAGCCAGAGGAGAAATAATTAAGCAATTTCAACAGGAAATAAAGCCCCACTCTTTTTTTTTTTTTTGTAAATAAGAATAACAAAGCACTGAAACAGGACAAAAGCCCCTGCCTCAGCCGCCTAAATTTTAGGCTGGTTGTGGAAAATGTTCATCAAAATCCCAGACCCAGGCAGAGGGGAGGTGGGACACCAGGATACCTCTGCAAGGGCTGGGCCAGGCAGGGGTGGGGATGGGGCCCAGCTCAGGGTGATGATGCCCTGAGGGGGTTTGGAGCCTTTGGGGGATGGAGGGAGGTGCATTGCACCAGGTGATTGATCCGATTATGGTGATGGAGATTCTCTCTGGAAGAAGATTGTTGCCTGAGGACTTTAACCCCGCTGAGCATTCACTGGATAAAATCTGCATTCTTCATTCCAAGAGCAGGAATGGAGAGGCCCTTCCACCCTGCACAGCCCCTTCCTTGAAGGTTGGCTTTGCACACCCAGATGCAATTAAATTCCATCATTTCAGAAGACAACATTTCATCTAAAGCATTCACTTTTGGCAGAGCAAATATTTCTCACCATAATGGTTTTCTACCCACTTGCAGCAGCCCAGGTGCCCTGCAAACCAGATCACAGCAGGCATCCTCCAGAACATCTCCCCACCTTTAGCAAGCAGGCCTCTGGCCAGGAAGATCTTCAGGGATCTCTCCCTCCCTCCTTAGGACTGTTTGTTTCTGCAGCCAGAGATTAGGATCAAAAGGTTTGTGAAAACGATTCTTCCCACTCGCCAGAGTCAGAGGGAACAGCACAATTAGAAACACTTCAGATGCTTGACCCACGCTCGAGCCTGCAAACAAAAGTTGCAAGGAGAGGCTGATGTTTTCCAGGCCCAATTAGCATAATGTTGTAATTCCCGAGCTTTCGGGCTGCCTGCATCCCTGCGCCCCGGCCGCCCAGCGAGCGCTCGCCGGCTCCATCTCCCTCCTTCTGATCCATCACCATATGCCCGTCTTTTACAGTTCTTTGGTGCGTGATGCTCAGAGAGTGGATAATTAGCTAAATGAATTAATTGACATTCATACTTGTAATTAGCAACCGGTTACAAGCAGCTATTCTCCTCGGGACGGCTAAAATTTCTCGGGGATTGGTGTTAAAACACTGGAAAATCGTTCGGGGTAAATAACGAGGGCCGTGAGCGCTGATGGCGCCCGGCTTCTGCCCGGGCTGTGAGAGCGGCATCGCGGTAAACAAGCCCGTGCAAAAGCGGAGCAGGCTGTGGAACGTGTTGGATATGCTGTTCGGGAGGAGGAGAACTTTCCAGCTTCGGGAGAAATGCGGGCCAGATGGGCGGCCTCCAGCCGGCGGCTCCCACCCGCTCCCGGCTAACCCTTTCCACCCCCTCTTCCCGGGGAGTTCGCAGCCAGGCCCCGGCAGTGCAGGCTGCTCAGGCAAAGCAATGAAAATTGGATGTCGTGAGTGTTAATTAAACCATTAATTACTGCTGAGAAGTGGGGGGAGGAAGTGACCTATTGGTTTTATCGCTTCTTGGAGTAGTTGGGAGGATGAAGTGCTCAGGGGCTCGGCAGTGGGGGAAAGGGGCTGCGGTAGGAGGTTGATCTTTGTTGAAATGTAGGTTTTGTCAGATTTTTAGGGGATGCTGGAGATGCTGCTGAGGCAGCCACAGTTAATCCCAGCACCCTGTGGGACCCGCACTAGGGACAGGGTTGGTGGAGCCTGAGCAGCTCTCCTGTGGGGAGCTTGGACAGGCTTTCAGGGGCTTGGTGTCCTGTGAGGGAGACCACAGGGGCTTGGACGGGCTTTCAGGGTGTCCCAAACTGCACGGATCCCACTCCCACCTGTGGGGTGCAGTCATCGCCCACAAGCCCTGACAATGTGCACCCACAGCCCCTGAGAGGAGATGTGCAGGGACCCCACGCCCCCAGAATGTAGCAGGGGTGGGTGAGCTGAAGGTCTCTTCTCCCTGGAAAAGGCCCCCCAAAACCTGGCCACCGATGGGAAGAAGGGAGGCCAGCCCACAGGCACTGCCATACAAATGACTCATCATGGAAAAGAGGAGAAAAAGTGACACTAATGCACTTCATAAATCAAACTCTCACGTCTTGCTGCATCAGGAGCTCTGCACCAGCAGAGGAGAGCCTGGGCTGGGGCTACAAGGGACACCAGGGAGGATGAGCCCTCCAGCTGCTCAGAGACTGGCATTGGGGTGCCCTGCCCTGTGCCACCCTCTCATCCTGGCAGGCTCTGCTACCCACGGTGGCTGCAGCAGCTCTGGCTGGCACAGAGGGTGACAGGACAAGGTGATAAAATGGCACCCCACCAGCATGGGTCTCCCTCAAGAGAAGGGCTCTCCCACGGCTCCTGGCACGGCTCAGGGCTGCATCGCTCTGCCAGGAGTCCTGTTCTTGGCTCCTCCAAGCCATCAAAGCTTTAGATTTCCCTGGCAGAGCCTGGAGTTTGACTGCTGGGGAAAGGGACAAAAAAAAAGCACCAATCTCAGAAGAGAGGCAGTGGCAAAGGCTGGGCCAAGGAGCTGTCATGCCGCCCCTTCAGCTACTACACACCCCAGTATGTTCTCAAACACTGCACAAGATAGCAGAGAGGCTAATTTTTCTTTAGCTGCAGGCAAAAGAAAACCAAAACCAAATCAATTACAAGGTAACCTATTTTTCAACTGCTCCATTGGTATTTACTTAATTTCAAGGCCGGCTTGCCCACCCTGCCAGGGACGGGATGAGGGAGACTGTGTGCCACTGGCTGAGCCAGGCTCTGGCTCCCTGTGGGGTTGAGTTTGGGTTTAATTGAGACACCAAAGCTCAGAGCAATGAGGTTTGTGTGAACGGGACAGCATGTGACATGGGGCACCCAGGCAGAGTTCCTGGGTGGGATGGGGAGCACCAGGGGCTCCTTGGTGCCTGCAGGGCAGCAGGAAAAGCCCAGGGGGAAGCACGACTTTCTGGAGAAGGTTTGGGAGGTGCTGGTGGCCCATGAGGGCAGGGACTGCAAGGGGAGACCATGGGGACAGGAATAGCTCCAGGTGTCTGCAAGAGCGGGCAGAGTCCCAGGGAATCTGTGGTGACAGGGGGTACGTGAGGACAAGGCCATCCCAGGGCAGTCCACAAACACTTGGACATCTGGAGGGGTTACATAGACACAGGACACCCGTGGGCACACGGGGACAGGACACTGGGGGTACACAGGGACAGAGACACTCACTGGGAGGGGGCACAGGACATTCCTGGACACAGGGACATAGGATCCTGTGGGTACACAGGGACAGGGACCCCCGTGGAACACACGGACACAGGTGGGACACACATCCCCGGGGGACACTCAGACACAGGACACGGGGGGACATACGGACACGGGGGAACACACAGATACAGGACACGGGAGGGGGCACACGGACACGAGGGGGACACAGGAGGGGGACACACGGACACACGCGGGGGCACACGGACACGGGACGCCCGTGGGTCCGGGAGGTACCGGCGCCGCAGCGGGCCGCCAGGGGGCGCCGTTGCTCCGAGCGGCGACGCGCCGCCCCCCCCCCTTGCTCCCCCCCGCGGCAGCGGCCGCCCCGGCCCGGAGCCGCGACCCGCCCCGCCCGTCCCCGCCCGTCCCCGCCTGTCCCCGCGGCCGGGGGCGGGCACCGCGGGGGGGACGGCGCCCTCCGGTACCCCCCGGGCCCCCACGGAGCGGGGAGAGGGCGGGAGGGAAGGAAGGGGGGGCTGTGAGGAGCAGGGGGCGGGGCGGAGCGAGGCTCCGCCAATCAGCGCGCGGCGGTTTCAAGAAGCCCCTTCCGCGCCCCGCCCCGCCCGCGCGGCGCCGCGCGGCCCCCGGGGGGGACCCGGGCCGAAGGGGGAGGGACCCGGACCGGCACCGGGAGCGGGACACGGCCCCGCTGCCCACCCTCCTGCCCTCCTTCCCGCTGCCCTGGGGGGAGGGCACGAGCGGGCGGGCATCGCCCCCACGCGTGCCCGCGGCCGCGGGGGTTCGGGTGCTGCCAGCGCGGGGCTTCGCCTCCGCGTCCTGGGCTGCCGGGCGAGGGTGGCCCTCGCCCCCGGGTTACGGTGGGGACGCCCCCCAGGCCTTTATGAATAATGCAGTGTTATTAATTATGCAATTTAATTAATTATGCGCGTGCAGCCACTACCAGCGGATTGCTACTGCTGCCTACATTAAAAGCCTTTTGCTGGTTGGGGTTCTGCACCCCGGAGCCACTTGGGGCACCGGTGATGTTTTGGCCCTGGCGATGTTTTGGCACCGGCGATGTTTTGGCCAACGCCGAGCTCCCTCCAGCGCCGCGCTCCCTCCAACCGCCGGCACAGCTGCGCGGGTAAACAGGAAACCCCAACACCGCAGCTCCCGCCAGAGCCAGAAACCCCGAGCCCACGGCAGGCAAATAGTCCTTCCCAAAAACATCGGCGGCTCGGCGGGCGAGGGGATGGGTGGCAGCCCCCCGGTAGCGCTGCCCGCCTGCCTGCGCCGGGTTCATTTGAATGCGAGCCATGCAGAGCGCTCGCCGCCGCCACTGAGGTGTGGAAATCTCGCCCAGACGAGGAGGGGGTTCTTCCTGCTCTCAGGTTTAGAGGGAAAAAAGCGTTATTAGAAGACAGGGAATTTTAGACACCAAAACCAGCAGCTTTCAATGTCTGCGTGGCACTCCGGGGAGGCTGTGAAATGGAGGGGGTAGTTTTGGAGGGGTGCAGGGAGTGTGTTGGATGGAAGCCCCTCTCCCGTCCTCCACATTAGCATCTCCAGCAGTCATCATGGAGTTTTGGTTTTCCTGCGGGAAAAGGGAATACCAGACTGGCAGAAACATGAAAAATAAAACAACCTATAGCTTGGTCAAATTTAAAGTTCAAAATCCAAACTGCCAGCAGTGGTGCCTGGTGGGAGGACAGTCCTGCAACAGGCTGGGGTGCAGTGTGCCAGGCAGGAATGCAGCCTGTACAGCCAGGATGGCAGGGGTGTCCATCTGCCAGAGCACACTGCCCTCACACCCACTATGGGCAAGGGCCGTGTCACTTTGGGGGCTCACGGAGCCTTTAGAGCTACTGCACCTTTGTAAGTGCAGGGAACAATTAAAGGTGGAAATTTTAAAAACATGTTTATTTTTACAGGTGATGTTCCAGCAGAATATTCCCAGTGAACTGACAAGCACAGACTTTCTTCCCAGCAATGGGCACCCTAAAGAAGATGGGTAGAAGCTGCCAGGCAGTGATGGACCAACAGTTCAAGGAAGGGGCCAGGAGAAGGGAAGCTGCTCTGAGAGGTCAGGAAAGGCCAGCTAACCACTAAAACTTGGGAGCATGTTGATATCCTGACGAGCCCTGGTGGCAGGGGTTTAAGGGCTCCTTTCTTCTCCCGGGAAGTCAGGGATGGGTGCAGGGATGTGGCCAGCCCAGGCCAGAAGCAATAAAGCGCCAGGAGTGATGCAGCAAAACAGGATGGAGTTGCGTGTCAAAATAAATCATCCATGGAGGCAAGGCAGGGAGGAGGAGGAGGTTTGCTGCTCTCAAGCCTCCCTATGTCTAACAAAGCCTCAGAAACCCCAGGTGGGCAGCAGGAGCTGGGGCAGGATCCAGCCAGCCGTGGCCCCAGCTGTCCCAGAGCGGAGCCGGTCCTGGCCAGGTGTCCCGCTGCTCCAGCTCTCCCGGGAGCTGGTTTTCCCATCCCTTCCCAGCTCCCACAGCTTCACCTTGTGGCAGGCAATGCACAGAGCTGCCAGGAGTGATAAAATGGCTGTCCCCCAAATTTATGGAGTTTATCTGTGAATAACTCTTGGAGGTGAAGCGGCCGTTGAGCCGGGGAGGAGGAAGGCTTTGCTTTGGGAAAAGCTCTCCCAGGGGCCATGCAGGGCAGGAGCCCAGAGCCAGTTCCAGGGGCCAGCAGAGACGTGCCCCGTGCCCCCAGCTTGTAGGGCCGGGGCATGGCTGGGGTGAGCTCACCGCTCACCCACACTGGGGGAAGCCGAAGGCTCGTTTCCCATCTGCAGCCTGTTTATTAGGAGCTAAGTCATGAAGAGGCTTTGGCACATCTCCGTGGCTCCTGCCGAGCGTGTTTAGCACAGCAGAGATCGCTGCTTCTTCCAGCAGCACGTGCATGCCCGGGATTTCCGTGCCGGTCAGGCATCGTGCCCCATGCTCTCTCTCTTCCCATGCCAATCTTTTCTTCTCCCCGACAAAAAAAAGGTTGTATCAATGAGCTATGGAGCAGCATCCTAGTTCCTGGGGAAGCACAGCTGAGGCTGAGCAGGCTGGAGCCTCCCCCTCATGCCCCCTCCCCACTCTGCTGCAGTAACATCCATCCTAAGTTTCTGAGCCTCTTCTAATTTTGGAGGCCGTTAGCAAAGCAGGCACTGTTGCAGCCAAACGAGGCTGCCAATGTTTCCTTTAAAAGCTGCTTTCACTCCAAAGGACTCTTCTAGATGGTTTGCTTTTAATAGCAGGCTGCAGGGTGCAACGCCCAGCTCGTGGCCGGGGCTCTCTTTGGAGCGGGAAGGGACTGGATGGCACTGGGAGCAGGACTGGGGACGTGCAGGGAGCCACACACATCCATCGTGGGCCATGGCAGTGCACTCGTGCATCCCTTTTCCTGGTTCAGACCAGCTAAGATCCTCACCCCCTTGCAGAGCTGATCCTACTGCAGCCCATTTCCTCTTTTCCCTCGCCAGCTTGTGGGGAAATCTTTATAGCAAAGGGGGACAGATACAGCTCCTAACCATGGTGATATCTCAGAGGAGAAGGAGAGGCCAGAGGAGCCATGGAGAAGCAAGAGGCAGTAAGGTCAGCATACTGGTAGGTGTGAGTGCTTTGCAGAACCCAATTGCTGCTTCAGTATAACCAGATTCAGGAAAATGAAGCTGAAGTGTGAAAAATGAAAGTGAAAAGATAGGAACCAACCCACGGCTATTTATTCTAAAAATACTGACCTAAATACTTAAGCGCACATATAAAAGTAGTTGTCTTTGCTGATTTCCTTTATGAGAGTCTCCTGGTTTGGTTATTATTTCACTCAGAAACCAGAAGATGAGGATTTTTGGAGACATGGAGACTGTGTTCTAGCCTGGCACTCCAGAAGTCTTTTGCCCAAAGCTGTATGCCCAAATGTCATCTGAAAGCCCAGCTTTGAAATTCATTCATTAAGCTAACGAGACCCTGTGGTGAGCAGCCCTGGCCTCCGCTGATCAGAATAGGAAAGGCTTTGGCAGGGTCTTGTGCAATGGCTCTCGTGTTTCTGCGTGGGTGGGATGATGGCACTGGCCATGGACGTACTGTGGGCATGGCAAAGCCCCCAGAAGAAATCTGGGAGCAGAGGGAGGCACTGGGGCAGTGGTGTTGGCACAAAGCATCCCTCAGCTTGTGGCATTGGCAGAGCTGGGCTGCTGGGCTGTTGTACACATCTGGGCCGGGGTTCACATCTGGGCTGTTGTTCCCCTGGGCTGTTGTTGCAGGCAGTCACCAGCCTCTGCCCCCTCCCCACTCATCTGGCAGCAACCAGAGCCAGGATGTGGGGAGGCTGTGGGAAGCCTAAGTACTGAGCCTGGCTTAGTGCAAAACTCCTGGGACCAGTGACACGAGATGGCCGTCACAGAGGAGCACCTATCCTGCAGGCAGCCCTCTGATGAGGTATTTTGGGGTTTCTAAAAATACATCCCTGGAGGTGTCTGGGCCAAGCAGTGGGGTGGATGCTGAGGGAAGCCCAGGTGCAGGAGCCCAGGCAGTGCAGGGGGATGGACTCTGCACGGTCACAGCCCCCGAGGCAGCACCGTGACCTGCCCTGCACGACCTTCCCGGGGAAGATTATGAAAGTGCATTACGTGTGGAGGCAAAACGGATGGAGGAGCAGGCAGGAGTGCTGGGTCAGCAAGTCGTGCAGGCTGGATGAGCGGTGAGTGCTCAGAGGGAGAAGGAAGACACCGTGCTGAAAACAGTAAAGGTAAAAGCTGGGTGGGGGGGAAGTGGCTCCCTGCCTGAAGGTCCTTGGGGTGACACCCAGTCACAGCGTTTCCATGTGACAAAATGAAGGTGCAAGCCAGGAGAACATGAGCTTGATAAAATGGGTTGGTTTGGGGGTTTTTTAGTTAGAAAAAGAGGTGCTCAGTGCCGCGTGGGAGTAGGAAAGGGCTCCCTTTGGAGTGTGGTCTATGGCCTAGGGGCGAGTCCCACACAGCATTCTGCAGACCTGGGGATGGATGAGCACCAGCCAGGTCTCCTCACTGCCTGCTGGGAAGCAAGGTGGCCATGCATGGCTGGGGGTGTGAGCAGAGCCAGAGCAAGCCTTCCAAGCAGCAAGAGCTGAGTTTGAAACCTTGGAGGATGTTGCAGAGGTGAGTGTCCCTGAGGACACTGGCTCCAATGGCAGGCTGCTGACTGGAAAGCCTTTCCTATAGCCCTGAGGTCCCCCTTCCTCCCAAAAAACTCCCTGGAGCAATGGAGGAAACCCTCGTGGGCAGCAGAGCCAGTTGGACCACAGTTCACCCTGCAGCAGTTTTTTACCTAAAATAAGGCTGCTAAAATAAGTACCCAAACTGTCACCGCGCTCGCAGCAGATTTACAGCTCCATGCACGCACCTGGCACCGGTCCACCCTGCTGTGGGAGCACCCACGGGGCCGGTGGCAGCAGGGGGAAGGTCTGCTGCAAAACCCAAGGTCACCCTCTGTCAGAGGTGCTCTGGCCCCGTTTGCAGGGCGCTGGAGGGGGGGGCTGGCTCGGGGCACTGCTGGCGGCACATATCAGGCGGAGACAGCTGGAAGAGGTGACAGATAAGGGACTCAGCCTGGAGAAGAAACAGGAGAGATAGGACCCAAAGGCTCTGCCCCGGCAGCAGAGAGGAGGCTCAAAACCAGCCCCAGCAGAGCTGGATTTGGATCCCGTAATGCCGGCTGGGTGCCTGTTCCCTGCCTAAACCCCTCCTTGCCGAGGGCAGGGGGGTGAGGAAACCACTGGTGTTGAACTGCAGATACTTGGTGGGGCAGTGGGGCTTCTGCCTGGCTCCCAAGACAGCTGAAAACTGTTGCTACTCTGGAGAGCTGCAACCCTTCATTGAGAATGGCTGGCATTGGGCACAGCTTGGAGGCTGTCCTGTGGGATGGCTGAGAACACTCCAAGACGGGTACCATCCCATTGTCTGTAGGGTCTGCAGGCACACACAGCTCTGCTGGGACCCCCTGGAGGGTCCCTGCTATGCCATTGCCATAGGAGACTGACAGGCAGCACTTATATGTGGCCTCCTGAGGCATCCTCACTTCTTACCAGTGCCCTGCTTGGCCCCATGAAGCAGCCACCAGAGCTCAGCCACAGGGAAGGAGCAGGGTCAGACACAGACAGCACCACATGGGAATGTCAGCAGCACTGCCAGGCTGGGGTTGTTACCCTGTAGGACCACAGTTCCTGCAATGCTGGTTTGCTTGGGGAGGTGATATTTCATTGCAAAATGTCCCTTGCAGGGAGACGCAGGCTAGTGGCAAAGGAGATGGGAACAAGGAGAACCAGACTCGCCCAGAGCAGCTGGCACTGGCAAGAGGTGAGCAGAGGTGACACTTTGTCAGGGTAACCAGGGTCTGACATTTTGGGTTTTGCCTTTGCCCTGTTCCTCAGGAGTCAAACCACAAGCATGAGTTTGGGGCTTGCAAGTTGTCTGTGCTCCTCAGACAGCGAAGTCCTCCTCAGCTTTATCTCTGTCTCTTTCTCCCTTTGTGCCTTCTACCTCTGTTTGTCTCCTCTGCAATGACAGGAACCCGCAGAGTTAAGATCCCAGGAGCTCCAGCTATGGGAATGAAGCATGGTTTCCCAGCTTTCCCTGGGGAAAGCCCAGGAGCTGTGTCCCACATGGGTGCTCCTGCTCGGCACTTTGCAGTGCCTGCCTGCAGCCGAGGTTAGCGCAGGAATTGCGGGTGAGGAATTGGAGCTGCCACGCAGGGAGCTGCTGGGGAATAGCTGCCACACTTTACATTCACAGCCCATCTATTTTGCAATAACTTCACCATGATGTTCCCACATAGACAAGCCTAAGCTAGCATAGATAATGAAATGGGTTAAAGGAGACAGGCGGAGGGAGAGGAGAGGAGCCAGCAACTGGTAGTAAATCAGGGAGAGAACAGGGTTACTTTAAATTCAAGGTCTTGGTGGCAGGGCAAGTTTGGTTTGTGCCAAGAGGCACGGGGTTCAGAGGATGAGACACAACAGCATCTTGTGGTGGGGCCACCAACTTGTGTCCCCCACCAAATCCCACCCTGCTCCTGTCATTCCCCCGTGCCTGCCCTGTGGGCATCACTGGGATGAAGCACAGCCAAGGGCACCCATCCTGGCTGGTAAAGGGTGGTCAGAAGTTCCTGAAGAAGGATCCTGGCAGGGCAGGCAGTGGGCTCTGCTCTTCAAGGGGAAGGTCCGCATGAGCTCTTGGTCAGGGCCTGGGGAGACCCAGTCGCTGAGACTCCCCCACCTTTGGCACGGGCTTCGAGGCAGTCCAAACAAGCTAATTAAATCCTGCTCTGCTTAATCAGAGCCATTGAGCACCAGTCAGAAGAAATTAATCCCGTGTTTTATTAGATGCTGTTTGAAGTCGTGTTTGGCACCTCGTCCTCAGTTCTCATCTCCTTCTGGGGAAGGAAGAAGGACATCTGTGGGGAAGAGCGAGGGTGCAGCAGATGGCAGCGGGGATGATTCAGGGGCTCGAGGAAGGAGCTGCAACTCCAGCGGCATCCCTGGGGGGGGGAGGAACGAGACACCTCTCCCTGCATCCCACAGCCTACCCCTCCCCACAGCTGAGAGTCTGTGAGCCAGGCAGGCATCCCAAAAATACATGTTCCTCCGCATTGCATGCTAATGGCTCTGCTCGAGAGGTCCCACCGCAATTAAAGCACAAGGAGCATTAATATGCAACGTGGAGAGGCCACTCTTCCCACAGCTACTCCCTCCCAAACCTGTCCTTCCTGCTGCACATCCCTGCCCACTGGGAGCCTGCCCACGGGGATCCCACAGCAGTCCCAGCAGAGCTGCTGCCAGTGTGCAGCAAATTTGAGCCTTCCCTTTGCTGTGCCCAGGGGATGCTGCCTTTTCCCCCTGGCACCTTCTCCTGCCTTCGGGCTCTGTGGAGCAGGATCTGTTGGGTGCCCACCAGGTGGGTGCCATGCAACGCAGCCCTGACAGCTGGGAGAAATCCACAGGCAGGTGTTTAAAACAACTAGCTGGGTGATGGTTTGGGGTTTTTAATGACTTCTGGTGCTTTAATTGCTGCAACCCAAGAAAAACTCCTGATGAAGAGAAAGTCTGGCCAAAGTAAGGTAGCCCACAGGTGGCCCTCCACATCTTGGGAGCACTTGGTAGCCTTGGTACATCCTCCTGCAACTCGGCTAGGTGAAGCTGCTGGCTTTGGGTGTGGGGATTTATTTTTTCCTAAATTTCCTGTCACAACTTGTGTTAAAACTTTGCAGAGCCACTTAATTGCGTTCTGCGGTGGTGATGATATGAAATTAGTCTCTCTTCTGATCTTGAGCTAAGTTGGTCCAAAGCACCAGCTTATAATTTGCTCTAATCATCGGGTCGCGGGAGATGCGAAGGCAGGGCTGGTGCCCGGTGGATTCACACGGGCTGGGAGTTTCCGCCCTTGCCATGCTGGCATTTGGCACCTGGCAGGTTGGGCTCTGCCACCCCGGGATGTCAACATTGATAATTTCTTTTGGTGCCACTTTGGGAAGTTTTTCATCAACTGCTCTTGGCGGTTTCCTCTAGAAAAACCTGGGAACTCCAGCTGTGCGGAAGAGAGGAGGGAAAACCGAGGTGGTTTCCTGTCTCCCTTCTCAGCCTGCTCTCTCCTCTGAGCATCTCGGAAACATCCTCCACTCCTGTCTGGAGACCTGGAACCAGACTGCTGAAGGCACCTGGAGAGGAAAGGATCCTGCCTCCCATCTCACTTCCCTGGGCTTGCTTCATGTCCCAAACTACTCCAGGGGTTGGGAGAGGAAGTGACTGGGTTTTGCCTACTCACCTATCCCAGAAAATCGTAGAGTTACAAGAAAACAAGCTCCCGATGAACAGGGGCAGGGCAGGGCAATATTCTAGGCACAGAGAGGTCCTTTTGCTGCCGAGGGCAGGGCGCCCATCATTCCAGTGGCATTAGTGCTTTCCACCTCCACGCAGGAGGTACAGGATATCATGGTATTATTTTTAACCGGGGATATTTAGTGAACTTCTCACGTGCTGCTGGAGGGTCAGATTTATCCCATAGCCTCAGTCCCAGGGGACACTCCCAGTTATTTTTGAACCCATCAGAGCACCAGAGAAGCAGGGGATGCAAAAGCTCGGGAGACACAAAGTCTGGGATTTGTCTGGCCTGTCCCTCTGGTCTGTGCCGCAGAGGCGAGCGTGGAGCAGAGCCCCTCATGCCTGCCTTGTCATCACCACCGTCACCCAGACCCCCACAATAAAATCCAAAACTTTGGCGAAGCCCCAGGTTTTCCTTTTCTTCTGAGACGATCTTGGACGCCTGCAAGTTTTGATCCTTTCCGACCTACCGCATTGCAAGACTTTTTTTCTTCCCCCCCGCCCCCCACCCCCCAGTTCAATTTAAACCTCAATTTAACCTGTGAACGAGTTTGGCCCTGCTCGGGCAGGTCCCGATGGCCGTGAACATTCCCACGGGCGCCGCAGCGCTGCCGCCGCCGCGGGAGTCCCTCCCCCGCCCCGCGGCTCCCCCGCCGCCGCCGCCCCGAGCCTCCGTGCCCTCGCACGGAGCGCACGGCCCCGCTCGCACCCGACATCCCCCGTCTTTTAAGCGCAACCTCCCCGTTCTAGCGGGGGGTAACTCATCACATGGCCCCAGCCAAGCGCGCAGCGGCCGGCCCTGCTGGGTTTTGTTCAGCCAGTCACTTCGGAGGGAGAGGTGAGGCCAGGGCAGGGGGAAGGAGCTGTTTGAAGCCCTATTTATGTGCTGCTCCAACATCTGTCCCCATGGGCACCGCCACCCGAGGCCGGCACTGGTGGTTAGTTTGGTTCTGCAGAAGCAGATGTTGGTGGGGCAGGGACGCAAACCCTGACTTTTAAATTGGAGGTGCGCTGGGACACAGCGCGGCCCTGCCCAAGCCCCCGGAGAGAATCGGAAGGGCTCTACAGCCCACCCTGCGCGACCCTCGCCCGGGCCACGGGGGGTGGCTTTCCCCGAGTGTTTTTAAGGGCAGCGAGGCGAACAAGACCCGTGACCGGAGCTGGCAGCCAGGACACGCTGGCCCCGGGCTCCACTCAGGGCTCCGCGCAGCCGGGCGCGCCTGGCCCTCGGGTGACCGCCAGCAGCGCGGGGCTGGGGTGCGCGGCGCCGGGCGGGACCCGCCAGGGCCGGTCCGGAGGAGAAGGCGGCGTGCCCAGCCCCCGGCCGCCTCCCTTCTTCCTTCTCTCTGTGCCTGCCTCCCGCCGGGTCCGTCCCGCCCGGCGCCGCGGAGCGGCAGCGCCCGCCCGGCCGCACCGCCGCTCCCCGCGCCCCCCCGACGGGCGGTTTCAAGTCCCCCCTTCCGAGGTCTCCGCGGCGCTGACCAATCAGCGCGCGCTGCGCGCCGCGGCCCGCCGCCTTAAAGGGCCCGCGCGCCGCGCGGCTCTGGGGAAGCGGCGCTGCCCGCGGGCCGAGCCGGGCGCGCTCTAGGACCGCGCGCCGCCGCCGCCCGCCCTCCCTGCCCGCCGCGGGAGGCCGCCCGCCGCCTCCGGAGCGGGGCGTGGCGCGGAGAGGCCCCGCCCCCGCCTGGCGGTGATTGGCGGGAGCGGGCGCCCGTCGGCGGCGGGGGCGGCGCCCGGCGCGGCCACGTTCGGGTGCGCGGCCAGCGGCGCGTTGGGCGCAGCGAGCGGCGGCGGGCGCGGGGCGATGGGGGCGCGGCGGCGGCCGGCGCTCTGACAGCCCCCGGCGCTCCCTCGGCGGCGGGCGCAGCAGCTCCGGCGGCAGCGGCGGCGGCTCTCGGCGGCCGCCCCCCTCGTCCTCGGCGCGGACCATGTTCGCCAAAGGGAAGGGCTCGGCGGTGCCCTCGGACGGGCAGGCGCGGGAGAAGTAAGAGCGGCGGCGGCGGTGGCGGCGGGCGGCTTTGTGCGGGGCGGGAGGGGGGCGCCTCTTCCTCCTCCGACCCGGCTCTCGGCTGTTGCAGGCTGGCGCTGTACGTCTATGAGTACCTGCTGCACGTCGGCGCCCAGAAGTCTGCGCAGACCTTCCTGTCCGAGGTGAGCCCCGCCGCCCCCCGCGCCCTTTGTGCGCCGCCGCACGCCCGCCCTCCATCTTGCGCGGGGCGGCGGCGGCGCCGGGGGGTCGCCGCGCGTGGGGGCCCACGCCCACCCGCGACCACCCCCCGCCCGTACCGCCCCCCCCCTCCCAACCCACCCCCCGCTGTCTTCCTCTTGCCCGCAGATCCGGTGGGAGAAGAACATCACGCTGGGCGAGCCCCCCGGCTTCCTGCACTCCTGGTGGTGGTAAGTGCGGGGGTGTCCCGTCGCGGGTGGGAGCAGTCCCCCGGGGGCGGGGGGTGCGCGCCGGTGGCGCGGGGCCCCACGGGGTACAGCCCTGGTAGTGGCGTGAGTCAGCAGCGGCGGCGAGCCCCGAACCGCCCCGGCTCCCGCTCCCCGCGGGCGTCGAGGCGCGGCGGAGCCACCCCCGGCCCCGCGGGAGCGGCGGGCAGGGCTCCCGCTGGAGAGCTGCCGGGCCAGCCGCAGGCACCGGGTTGTGCCGATGCCGCTGGGGCGCCCAGGAGAGCAGGGCTGGGCGGCTGCGAGGCTGGGAGAAGTCCCTGAAGTCTCACGGGGTTATCCCTTTAAGGTGTTGCCTCTTGAAGGCTACTTTTGCTCCCTTAAGCGCCCAGCATCCCCGCTCCTGACGGTCGGGTCCGAGTAGTGTAAAGCTGGGATGCACAGCTGGATCCAGCTGAGGTCCCAGCCCAGCCGTGAGCTGGGAAACCGCTCACCTGCGCTGACCTGGCTGCCCGATCCCTGATGAGTAACTGCTCTTCTCTTCTCCCGTCTCTCCCTGCCGTGCAGCGTGTTTTGGGACCTGTACTGCGCAGCTCCCGAAAGGCGAGACACTTGTGAACATTCGAGTGAAGCCAAAGCCTTTCATGACTACGTGAGTAACAAGTTTCTAATCCTCGCGGTAATTACGGCGTTGGGGAGCTCCGGCGCACCGAGAGCCAACCTAACGTAACCGACTGGCAAAAAGCGTGGGGTTTTTTTTTAACCAGCAATGTTCTGATTTGACTGAACAGTATTTCATAATGTTGCAATTATGTAAATGAGCTCAGATGCTTATCTTAAGCACTTAAAGACATTCGGGCTAGTGGTAGAATTAAGAAGTTTTGCATGGTAATGGGCAACAAAGTGTTTATAGAGGGTCGATGGCAAGATATTTCATGCTGAGGACACTGTGGTGGTGAGATGTTTCATGCTGAGGGAACCTTGCAGGATGGGCGGGGGTTGGATTTTGGTGGGGAGTAGAAAGGGGAATTCCCCAAACCGCTGTTGAATGCCCCAGTTAACATCTCCCTGCCTTTGGCAAGGCTGGGGGCTTCCTTGGTTTCCTGAGTCCTCCCTTGATCCCAGCAGGGGAGAGGTGTTGTCTTCTTGGAACTGGTGTTACAGACCCCCGTTGGCTGGTCGTTAAGCGTCTTGGCTCTCCACGGTTTGGGCTCCTCTCTGCAGAGGTGGCAGCGTGACCCAGGGATGGATGGTGGCATGCTTGAGTCTGAGGTGTCTCCCAGAGGATCCCTCTTGCCAAGGGGGCACGGCATGTCTGCCCCATGGGTGACGGGTGGGCTGCCCGCTCCCGTCCCGCACGCGGTGCCCGCATCCACAGCGCTGGGAGGAATTTGCATCAAAGGATTAGTCACCTGGCTGCGGGCTTGGACCCCAGTCAAGTGCGTTTAAACCTCGTAGCAGGAGCTGGTTTTGTCTGCTCCAGGGAGACTATGGTATGGAAACCATTTTTCCTCCCTTCCCAAGTTTCTCGTTGCCTCGACATGCCTGGCTTGGGATGTGTGAGGGTTTGCTGGCGAGCAGTGCCAGGTGAGCGTCTCGGCGACCTCCGCGGCGCTCTCGCACGCTGGCACTGGCCACAGCAGTCACCCTGGGGCACAGGCAGTGCCAGAGAGGCTGGGCCGGCTGCTGAGCTGCCTCTTGTCTCTTCCCACCCCGCTGGGTCTTGGGAGAAGTGTGTCTGGGTATTTGCTAGGTGGAGTTTGTCTGTCTGTCCATCCCTGCGGCCTCTGTCTGCATTGCTTGTTTTCACTGGGTCGGATTAAGATGATGAACTCCTGAACCAGGGGTCAGAGCTGATAACCAGCAGTTGTTGGCTTCTGCTCACTTCCTGGATGTTTTGGGGCAAGTTATGGGGGTTTTGGTAGCCCAGATGGGACAGTGAGCTCATCAGGAGCAAGGCAAAGGTAGATCTTTGGGCAGCAGAGCCACAGGTGAAGATGACATTAGCAAGCAAGACCTGGTAATGTTCCATCCACAGCAGCCTCCTCATCATGTCTGAGGATTTAGTGTATTTAGAGAAATTAATCTTTTTTTAGCTTGGTAATAATTCTAACAATAGGCCTGAGTGCATTAGATGATTCGCATAAACTTCTTTAATACACGTTGCTTTAAGCTTTCAGTAAATAGACACAATCCTGATTGTTTTTAATTCTCAGTGTAATGCAGTTTTCTAAGAGCCCCAAGTGCTTTACCTTTTGGGTAAAACTCCTAAGATTTTCACTCCCCTGTTCTTTGGCTTGGTGGCACTGGGTTAGTTCCCCCAGGCATGTTTTGGCCCCAAGACAGGGCTTGTGCCTCTCTGTGGTGTGGATGCTGACGGATGCCCACAGTACAGTCCCTCTCTGAGGAGTGGTGTTTTCCTGGCACAGCATGTACTTTACAGGGCAGGAACCTACCTGGCCAAAACTTAAATATTGACCAAAGAACCCAACGATAACTGTGGGAGTGTGAATAGAGCCTTGTTTCTCTCCAGCTTCTGGGCAGGCTGCTGGTACTGGTGAGCATGGAGGGCAAACAGCAAACCCAGTGAGCCATCAGAGGTGCATGGCAGCTAAAATGGGATATGAACCCCAAATAGGGCTGGATCAGTGAGTCATGAATTGCTTCATGTGGTGGTTGTGGTTAAAAATATCCCAATCTAAGTCTTGCCCCAGGTTTGTAGAGCGTTGTGTTTACCCTTGGCCAGCAATGGGCAAACTCCGTGTGTCCTGCTTGGTGTTTGCCCCAAATATGGTGTATGTTAACCTGGATATTGTGCTACTGTAAGGACAGAAAGAGGGGATGCTTTAGCATGTCACTTTCCCAGAGCCAGCACCGGAGAGGTTCTTTCCTAGGACACAAATCTTTTGGGAAGAGGGAGCACTTCTCCTCGTTAGCAGGGTGGGATTTGCATGGTGTGTCATCTCCACTTTATTTTCCAGCATAACTGTATGAAAACTGTTAGGAGCAGCAGGACAAATTGCTGATTTCCCCCTCCAGTTTTGAGTGTTTAAATCTTCAGTGAGAAGTTAAAGCAAGGAAGGAAATTAAGAAAGTAAGGAGAAATCCCGCCACTCTTTTTTTTTTTTTTTTTGAGGGGACCCTTGAAAACTGTGGAGTCTTGTGAGTGCTTGGAAATACTGTTTTTTACCTTTCCCCTAAGGTTTTTCTCCCAAGCTGGGACAAAAACTTGCTGGGACTTGGTAGAAAGGTGCTTGTTGGGAGAAGAGTGATGGCAGTGGGGATTCACCTGGCACAGGCAGGAGGAATGCTGCTCTGCTCTACCCTTCCATCCCTGGCACGTCTGTGCATCCCTTAACACAACTATGAGTTGTGTTGGTTGCAGGGTTGTTAGTCATCCTCTTCCACCTGTACCCAAAGAGTTGATCCAAAATAACAACCCCACGAGCACCAACTCCTAAAACTCAGCCGTTGATTTGGGTTCCTCCAAGCCCCGTGGCGAGCAGGCCAGCGTTCCAGCACGCTCCTGGAGCCTGCAAGGGGATCTCTGGTCATGACAGGGGATTTCAGCCGGCGCGTTATCTGGGAATTGGCCGATGGCTGCTCGCAGTTGAGCATTTCAACGCCGTGAAAGCCAATACAATTTGAGTTAGCGGTGATGACTGCCAGTTTAAATACCGCAGTGAATTTCTGTCAAAGAGCTAATACATAGAAAGGGGAATTGCAGAAAACTTGATCACCAGAACCACTTCAGTCGATTTTGGCCTCGAGCTACAGAAAATGAACTTAAATCTAGTTGACTGTTTGCTACATACTTTTTTGTGGTATTGCTCTGCCTGCACAGCCAGCTCATGTCATCATGCAGGAGAGAAAACTCGGGGTAGCCTTTAGCTGATGAAGACTTTGACTTCATCATGCCCTAGCTCTGTTTCCCCCAGTTTCTTCCTGAGAAGGACCTGCACTTGGGAGCATTTGAAATGCTGTTTTCTCTGCAGCACAAGATCTGCAGAGCTGTGGCTTCAACTTGCCATTAACGCAAAGCATTGATTTATTTGTTTGTGTTTTTAACTTTGGAAAGCTGCTGCAGTTCTTTCTAACTTGGGTCTGGAAAGATGTCTGCAGCAGTGGGGGTGGTTGCTGCTGGATGTGCAGTGGTTGGTCTGGGAAAAGATGGTGTGTTTGGGGCTCCTGTCTTGGTTGGGGATAACCAGGGCTCCTCCTTTTTATATGAAACAGTCCCCCTTAGAGAGATCTCTGGGGGTTCTGAAGCTCATGGGGATGGGTGGATGGGTGGATGGGTGGATGGGTGGATGGATGGATGGATGGATGGATGGATGGATGGATGGATGGATGGATGGATGGATGGATGGATGGATGGATGGATGGATGGATGGATGGATGGATGGATGGATGGATGGATGGATGGATGGATGGAGAATTCAGGCTTGCTGGAGTTAGTGTGCTTGGTGGAAACAAGGTGAAGCCCAAGAGGCTGGAAGGACTTTGGTCTGCTGGCTGTACAGACTGGAGGTGTCCCAGGGATGGTTCTTGTCTGCTGAATCTGCCAGTCATGCCCCATCCAGGTGTGGGACAGGCATCACTGCCTGGGTTTTCTTATGCTGCAGGGAAGCATTTCTTTGTCACAGCACCAGCTGCACCCTAGGGTCTGTGTGGCCAACTCATGGCATGGTGCACTGGCAGGTGGCATGGCCCTGTGGGACCTCTGGGAAGGGATGTTATTCATGCATGAAGGGTTTGGTGTGGCTGTCTCCTCTCCCATGCCAGGCTCTCTTCTTGTTCCAGGACCAGTGAAGGTTGTAAGACCTTGTTTGAGGCACCCATGGCTGTGAGGGTGGGACCATCAGGTATGAAAGTGTTGATCCATGAGTATCTCTGTGGTGGTGATGGTCCCTGAGAACTTCTCCTGTTGTGTGCAGCCAGTGAGGTGAAGGAGAAGAGGTGTTTTTGGGGCAGGTTTAGTGCAACCCAGGGACAGGGGTTTGGAACAGCTTTGTGAGCCCCCACAGGCATTGTCTGAGCCCTGGGCATGTGGCTCAGTGGGCACACACAGCTCTGTCCTGTTTCCATGGGGCACTGCTCTCCATCTGGGCTCCATCCAGCTCAACTCTGCAGGGACAGGGTTCCCTGGTAGGTAACCAGAGAGAGGAGTTTCCTTCAGGAGTGGCAGGCTGCCAGGAGCAGCTGCAAAACTCCACATCACTTTAAAAAAAAAATTGCAACAAAAATAAATAAATCCAGATATTCCCTCTCCTGGCAGCACTGGGCTGGGCCTTCCCCACCAGTTAAGGGTACTGGTGAGCCTGGGTGTCCTTTAAAGCCTGCTCTTGCTGGAGTACCATGCAAGGGTGGATTAGTTCAATACTATATTTTAAACATTGGCTGTCATGATGGAGCAACCTCAGCTTCCACACTTGCTGCTGCCCAGCAGCAGGACCAGGGCATGGCAGAGCAGCACCTTTCCACGGGTGATGCTCATGGAGAAGGCTCCATTGTGAAACCGGAGGTCAGAGCCCAGAGCTTATGTCTTAGTCTTTGACTGGGGAGCCTAAATATTTATCCTGTTCTGTCCCTAATGAAAACAAATTGTCAACAGTTGTTCAGTAACTGACTAAATTAAAATCTGTAATTAGTCAATTAGATTAAAGAGTTGGCACAACCTGATTGTATCATGCTGGTTAGGTTATTAAGAGAAAGGGTGTGATTTTTAATTACTGAATGCTAATTTTGACGGTTTCAAATAGAAACAGACGTTCCCCCCCCCCTCCACCCCACCCCGAGTGCCTCTGCAAAAGTAAGGCAGGGGATGGGTTTTATATCAACAAATGGTGCGAACGAACACGCAAAGTTTCTCTGGCTCCGGTCCGGGAGGGGGTTTTCCAAAAAAGCTGGGAGCGGGACGGAAGGAGAGGAAGGATTTCTCCAATCCTGCCTGAGGATGGGAGGGCAAGTGGGGGGGTTTGTGCCACGGCTGGGGACCCCCTGCATGGCTGGGTCTGGCTGCTGCCCATGGGGGTCGTGCCCTGCTGCCCAATTGCCCATCCCGGTGCTTGTGTCTCCACGTGCCCTCGCCTTGCACGAGTGCAGCAGCGAGCCAGACTCGAGTGTTTTTTCTTTTCCCTGTTTTTTTCTTTTTGTGTTTTTTTTTTTTTTTAATAGTATCTTTTTAATCCCCCTCCCCCCAGTGCTTGAGAGGGGCCAGCTTCCAGTGGCTGGCGAAGCCCGCAGCGGGGAGGAGGAGGAGGAGGAGGAAGGCCTTGCGTGGTGCTCGGCAGCCCAGCGCCATCCCATCCCATCCCATCCCATCCCATTGTTTGCCCCGGCGGCCACGTGGGCGAGCGCGGTGAGGCCGGCGAGGGGACCCTGCGGGGGGAGCGCCTGCCCCCGGCAGATGCTGGGCCCCGGGCGAGCACAAAGCTCACAGCCCTGCCCTCCCCGGCCTTCGGGGGTCCCTTCGCAGGAACAAAGAGGGCGAGGGGCCGCCGTGCCAAGCCGTGCCGTGCCGGGAAGCTGCGGCCGGCACGGGCGCTCCTGTCCGGCGGTGGGGAGGTGTTAGGTCAGGACGCCGTCTGTTGGGTACGAGTGGGACTTTCCTGTGCTCCTGATCATTTCCTTCCTTACCTTGGAAACTTGGATTTTCTCCTACCTTTTGTTCCCTATTTTTCTCTTGTAAAGCTGTCCCTGGTTCTATTGGAAACAGCTGCCAGAGCTGGTCCTGGCGAGCGGGCAGGGGGCTCTGGCTGTTGCTCCTCTCTCACCGCTCACGCCCCCGCGGCAGAGCTGGCACCGCCGGAATGGCACCCGCTGGAATGGCACCCGGCTGTGCCAGGCCCTCCCTGGTGGGGGTGCTCCGGGGGAGCTGCTGCAGCCTCATTTGTTCCTGCTTTTCCTTGGGAACAGAGCGGATGCCAGAGGGATGGCTGAGATGCAGCAGCCGGAGCACCTTGTGTCCAGCCTGGCTGGCACTGGGATCTGTCCTGTGCCTTGTGTCCAGCCTGGCTGGCACTGGGATCTGCCCTGTGCCTTGTGTCCAGCCTGGCTGGCGCTGGGATCTGCCCTGTGCCTTGTGTCCAGCCTGGCTGGCGCTGGGATCTGCCCTGTGCCTTGTGTCCAGCCTGGCTGGCGCTGGGATCTGCCCTGTGCCTTGTGTCCAGCCTGGCTGGCACTGGGATCTGCCCTGTGCCTTGTGTCCAGCCTGGCTGGCGCTGGGATCTGTCCTGTGCCTTGTGTCCAGCCTGGCTGCTGCTGGGATCTGCCCTGTGCATTGTGTCCAGCCTGGCTGGTGCTGGGATCTGCCCTGTGCCTTGTGTCCAGCCTGGCTGGCACTGGGATCTGCCCTGTCCCTTGTGTCCAGCCTGGCTGGCACTGGCATCTGCCCTGTCCCTTGTGTCAAGCCTGGCTGGTGCTGGGATCTGCCCTGCCCTGTCCCCAGTACTCAGCATGGGCTGGATCCCTGTGAGCATTGCACTCCTGCCTTGCCAGCATCCCACTCGTGGCTCAGAGAGGCTCCCTGACTTCTGCTCAGCCCACAGGCACATTCATCCTTATTTCCCAGAATCTTCTCCCTCTGAGTCCTCACCCAGATTCCTGGGGGTCACCCTGGGGGTCACCCAGGGTTGGGGTCTCAGCAGAGCTGAAACAGTGCTTTCCTCCAGGCTGGCAGGGAGAAAAAATGTCTCTGCAAGTAAACAAATACCTCACCTCTGCCTCCTCACCTGGGGTTTAGGGTTTTTTTTGGTCTCTCAAAACTCCTGGTCATGGCCACAAGTGCCAGGAGCTGAGTTCAGAGCTACAGCAGTGCAGTCAGTGGGGGATTTCCAAAATAAGGGATAGCTTCTGGGTGCTGCTGCCTGTGTGTGATGGAACCCCACTGCCCAGCCACCCACCCACTGCCACCTCCTCTCATCTCCAGAGCGGTGACATCAGTCTCCTGTGCCAGTCAGGGCAAGAGGGGCACCTGGGTGTCTTGGGTAAGATTTGGGTTTGGATGGGGGCACAGCTCTGTGTGGTAAGACCAGCTTTTTCTTTTGTGTTGAATTTGTGCATGTAATGAATTTTTTTTTTTCTTTGATAAGAGGAGAAACACTCATTCTCCTGCCTGAGCTTAATGTGGCATGCATGGTGACTGTTAGTATCAAAATTAAGCAGAAGACAAATGTATGCATATGCAATTACATCTGTGGAATATGCACTGTTAAGATGAACATGTGGATAAAGATAGAGGGGCGTGTGCCTGTGTGTTTGGGAGTGGTGGGACAGAGCAGTGCTTTGTGCCTGGCCATCCAGCACCCTCCCACTTGCCTTACTCTTCCTCCTCCCTGGCCTTTGCCACCACCACCAGTGGTTTTTAGCAAGGTGATTTCCACCTCTCTGCTCCCCGGGCTGGGTGGGAGCCTGTGGGGTCGGTTGGTCTGTCTGTCTGTCCATGTGTGAGGCTGTGCCTGCTGCCTTAAGATAAAGTCCAAAGGAAGACCTCTGGCTGTGTCTTGAGCTAACATTTTCTTTTTAATTTTTTTTCCCTTAATGTTTCTGCATCAACCCTTGAACATTTGATCTGGTGCCTCTCCTCCTGGGGTGCGGCAGCTTTCTGTAGTGAAAATGAGCTCTCACCACCCCTCCTGCCTGCCTCAAACAGGGTCTGGAGTTGGGGGGGGAGGTTTCCTTCCCATTTTCCTTGGATTTGGGCTGGCTTTTTTTTTTACAGTCTCTCAAGGCTGAGCTCGCACCTATAATTGGAATTTTTTGGCTACAAACTGAAGCAGGGGGGATGCACTGCAGCAGTTCTGATTTGCTGGTGAGCATGACCTGCCCAACACAGCTGGGGTGCTGGCATCCCTTGGCATTCCCAGCCGGTAAAACAGCCCACAGCCAGTCCCTCCTACCTGACATGGATTTCCTTCTGTGCTCCACTCCTATCCCAGCTCCCACCCACACAGCTGTCATCGTTCCTGGGTCACCTGGTCCAACACTGCCCAGTGCCCACTGTGGCAAGTGGCTGGCTGGCATCTCCTTCTTTGCATTGCAGCCTTGCTGTGAGGTTGTCTCAGGCCATGGCTTTGCTTATTTACCTATTTTTAGAAACTGTAAGGTGGGAAATGCCCCTTTGTCACCCCATGGGTAGCTGGCATTGCCCAGCTGTGTCCCCAGGCAGGTGGCGTGTTTTTAACTCAGCCTCTTCGTTGGTTGTTTGGGGTTGTGGTTTTTTTTGGTTTTTTTTTTGGTTTTTTTTGTTTTGTTTTGTTTTGTTTTTTTTTTTTTTTTTTTTTTTTTTTTTTTTTTTTTTTTTTTTTTTGGTTTTTTTTTTTTTTTTTAATAAGTGAAAAAAAGGCAGGGCACGCTGAGGAAGGGGGCAGGGCTCTTCCTTGAAGCACCCTGGTTTGGGGTGGGCAGATAAGGGTGCTGCATCACACTTGGCTCCTCTGCCCTGCCAAGCCCAGCAGAGCATCCTCCTTGCCCTCCTGCTCTGCCCAGCCCTCGCTGGGTGCTCATCCTGTTTTTTGGGGGAAGCCCCATTGGGGTGAGGCAGCCTCTAGTGCAGAAGCTGCTTGAACCCCCACAGGCAATGCTCACAGCAAGGAGGCAGAGGTGCTTTTCTCCCCCTTGGCTCCTTTCTGCCGGAGTGCTGTGCAGCTGATGGGGTGTAAATCACACCCAGCCTCCCTGTGCCCATCTGCCAGCTGAATGGTAGGGGGAGGTCATGGCTGGTGGCAGCTTGGAGTGACTTTCCATCACATCACAGCTTCAGCCCCTCTCTGCTCTCCCTGTGGCTCTGGGGGAGTGCCTGCTCCTCTCTGAGGAACAGAACCTGAGTCTGCCTGTTGGTTCTGGAAACACTTTGGCTGCTGGGGTCTTCTGTACAAGCTGTGAACCAGGAGGTGGGTCTGGTTCTGTGAGACCTTCTTGGGGTCGGGTTTGTGCAGGGACAGCCATGCTTTGAAATGCTTGGTCTCATCAAGGGTGCTTTTGGCAGGGATGTGCTTTGTGGGATGTGGTTGGGATGGAGGTGGGGAGCTCACAAGGAAGCAAAAGCTGCTTCACATTGCACATGGGTCCCTTTAGCCCAGCTCAAGCGCAGTTTTCCATAGAAACCCCCAAACAGATGGTTTTGTTTTATCCTGGGTATTACAGCACCAATAACACCCAGGTGCTTCACACCTTTGCCAGTCTCAGCTGGAGAGAAGGTCCTGGCTGAGGCTCCTAGGGCTCATTTCATCGTTAAAAGCAGATTTACTTGCTTGTCCTGGAGCCCTTCAGGGTGTTGTGGCACGTCCTGACAGCTTGTCCGTCCTTACCTGCAGTCATCAAGGAGTTTTCAACATGACTTATATAAAGCCTTTGTACTTGGATTGCTCCACCGTGCTGCACAATGGCTTCTTTGTCATCCTGCCAGCTAATTAATTTTAACTTTTACCGTTGCTCCAGCGCGGTGCGTCGTCCGCCTGGTCCATTTGAAGCTTCCCCCCCAACCTTAAGTGTTTTCCAAGCAGTTTGACTTGTTGCTGCTGAGCATTGGAGAAACCAGCTGGCCCCGCTGGTGCTCATCTTCTGGAGAAGGAGCTGCCCTCACTCTGCTGCTGGAGGAAAAGCCATTAGGAGGCTCAGGTTGTCTCCAGTGGCTTGTTTCTCCTGGCTGGCAGCTGAAGGTCCCCACAGAGAACATCCTCTGATGAAAATAACAGGCTCTGGCTCCCTGGCTGGTGATTGGCACCACCAGAATCTCACAGCCAGAGGTGAAAGCCTTGGCTGCCTCTTCAGGACAAAACCCCTCGTGCCTGGGGATGTCTAAGCATGGGGGACTTGACAGTGGTGATTTCTGGAGGGTTGGGCTCTGGTTGGTTGTGCTCTGGAAACGGAGTGCTTTTTGCTTGCAGCCTGTGAGCAAACATCTCCAGCACAGCATTCCTGGTGTAGCAGGGAGCTTACCCCTGGTACCTCCAGAGCGTTCACAAGGGAACTGAGCATCTCCTTAGAGCTGCCTGGAGGAGGACCAGGAGAGATGTGACCCCAGCTGGGTGTCCCAGCTCTTGGGGTGGGATGAGCCAGGGTGTTGTCTTTTCTGGGTAGGAGGGATGGAGATGACCACATGCATAAACATCAGCTGAACTGGGGGTTTTGTGTGAGCAGTGCTGTGGCAGGGGGAGCTCCCCTCTGCTCGGGATGGGGACGGTGGCGGGTCAGGGAATATGGAATTGCTGCCTTTGTGTTTAATCTGGTTATAAGGATGGCTATTAGAGATAATGAATTTTGCCTGTCCCCACTGTTGTAATACAAGAACCCAACTGTCTTTCAACACCGCGAAGGTCACTCCTCTTTATTTCTGGTTGTAAATATTGCTGGTTACAGATGTTTGGGGTTGATGGACGTGGCTAATTAAGTTTCTCCTGTCAGCTGGTTGGCAGGGTGCAGGGGTGCTGGCATGGAGGTGGGGTCAGAGGGCAGGATCACAGCCGGGCAGCAATACCAGCAGCCACTTAGCATGGTGTAAGCCCATCTCACTGCAGCCCCTCAATGAGAGCAAAGCTGGGCTTGCGCTGAGCCTTGCCCCTCTCTTTATTAGGAATTTGGAGCAGGCTGGTGGGAAGACGGTGACTTTCGGGAGCAAGTTTCCATTTTGCTGCTCTCATTTGAGGGGAATTCAAATGAGGACGCCGGCTGTCCCCAGCCTGACCTGAGAGTGGGAAGAAGGGTGCAGAAACCCTTCTGATTTTTGCCATGGAGTATCTTTTACACCAACACCAGAGGCTTTTTCTTTCCCACAGAGCCTAACATGGAAATGACTGTGTGCTGGCCAGCAGAGCCAGTACCCCACATCAAACCAGCACCAGGAGGGGCTGGGAGCCCCTCTCTGTGGGGCACAGGGCTGGTTGCTTCCCGGTGCTCATCCTGGCAGGCAGGAGCCGTCCGCGTGCGCTGCCTGTGCGCCTGGAACGCAGCACGTGCTGCTGCTGTGCTCCCCAGCTCCCCCCGCGCGCCTGATTTATGCCGCTCCACATTTTCTCCTCCTTTCCATGCCTCTTTCTCCTCTCCCTCCTTTTTTTTTTTTTTTTCCTTTCCCTTGTGCTGCCTGTGCTTTGCCTTGCTCAGGGTTTTTTTTGGTTTTTTTTTTTCCCCTCCTTATTGCTCGCAGGCCTCCCTGTTAACCCAGCGGGTTGCAAGATTTAGGGCTCCCTGCCTGGTGTGCAGTCTGAGTGGGGTTTTATTCTCCCAGAGGAGGGAACTGTGATCCCCATCACCCCACTGGGACATGATCCTTGCATGTAGAAGGGGCTTTTTTTATTATTCTGTTTTATGGCCGCAGAGCACAAGTCGTGCATCCCTGTTCTGGATGCTCCTGGCCATGGATTGCAGCAGAGCTGGTGAGGTGGCCACGGGTGCTCGTCGCCTCCATCCCGACGTCGCTGCGCCGGCCATCTGTCCCCTCCTGTGCGGCGCCGGGCTGCCGGCTGCTCGCCGAGCCATCAGGGCTTGCCCAGCGTCTGCGAGGCCACCGGAGGAAAAAAAATTGCAAAGAAAAAAAGTTCCATTTTTGCTTTGTTTGCCCCCATTCCATATGCAGAACCTGACTTTTTGTTGCCTTTTGGGGAGGGGCTTTTTTTTTTTTATTTTTTTTTCACTCCCCTGCTGCCGTGCCAGGCGCATCAAAAGTTTGCTGGGTCTTGTGTGTGTGTGTGTGTGTGTGTGTGTGTATGTGTGTGTGTGCGGATGCCGAATAATTTTATTAGCTGCCTGGAAGGGAGCCAGCACGGCGTGCACCGTGCAGGAGGTGGCTGCTGGGGTGCCTTCCCTTTGCTTCCCCTTCCCAGCAGCCCCCCCCTTTGCCTCTGCTAGCCTCCTGTGGGTTGCATCATTAGCATTACCCCTTCATTTTATTTTTATACATATTTCTTAGAGAGGTTTTTGGTTTGGTTGGGTTTTTTTTTTTTTTTTTTTTTTTTGCTCCTTAAAGGGTTAAAACCGATGGGGAAGTTCAGCTAGCACTTGCAAGATATGGTTGCCTTAGCAACAGGCCTCCTAATCTGGTAGGTGACCTGAGAGACTGTGGAAGATGCAGGGGTTGGTTTGGCATTTCATTATTTCATGAGGCTGCGGCTCTCCAGCTGGTTCCCTTCCCAGCACCGCCACCGCTGCTGCTCCCCCCGCTGCCGCCCCCGGCATTCCTTGGCAAAGCCCCGGAGGGGCCAGCAGCACCGTCCCCTCCCTGGGCACTGCTGGGTCCTGGAGCTCTTGCTCAGAAAAGGGGAGAGGGCTTCCCGCAGCCCAGGTGGTAATTATTCAACTTTAGGATTGTAAAGATGGTTTCATACCTTGCCTTTCCTCCTTTGAAAGGATTTGCTGTGGTGGCCTCAGACGAAATAATCCATGTGGCCCCAGAGCTAAAGGTGTGCTCATTGGTACTTCCAAACCCTGTGTTTTGGGGTGTGTGGCTCTAGTAACAAACAGATGAAGCATGAACAGGGAAGCACAGTGGTTGGAAAAGATGATGGAGTTGAGATGCAATATCCAAACAGTGTTTTGGGGAAAGTTGGTGGGCTTTGGGAGGAGTGTGGCAGCATTATTCCAGGGCTCACTGGGCAAGGGGCACAACCAGCACGTACCCAGGGATGGATAGACCAAGACCTGGGCATTTCACTGACACAGCCATGGCTACCTTCTAGGGTTTTTTTTTGTAAACATCCTCAAGTTGGCATTTCCCAGTGCTGTCCCTTTTTTCCCAGCGCTGTCCCTTTTCCTTTGCTGTAGTCACCACCCTATGCAAAGCATTGGTGATCACCTGCTCATCCTTGCCAGTGGTGGAGCCATCTAAATTAAGAAACTGCATCCCAAATCTTTCCTGCCTGATTTGGCCTCACTAAATCTCTGTGCACCATGGGATGGGGGCTCAAACTTCTGCCTGCGCAGTCCCACATGGGATTCAGGTGGATGTTGGTCACACCCAGCAGTGCCCATTGGCACAGAACTGTTGCCAAATCATCATTGAGCTCTTGGCCAAGATGGCCAAGCCACTCTCTGTGCCCAAACCCGGGATGTTTTCCCCCTTGCTGGATGCTGAGTAGTTATGGAGTGTGGCTCTGCCCTTGGCACCCAGCCAGGATGGCTGGGCGAGGAGACCCTGAGGGAATGAAGTGTCCAAAGGCCTGGGGCCAAGCTCCCTCTGGGTACCCATGGAATAAAAGGGCCGGGATAGCGCCAGGGGCATCCCATTCCCGCAGATCCCAGCATGCAGACCTCTTTTGTTTTTTCCCCCTCCCACTACTCCACAGCTGCCTGCGGATGGACGCCGGGGAGAGCTGCCTTTGTTTACCCGCCTCTCCGGCAGAGTGAGGGCGGGGATGCTCTTGGATCGAGGTGCTGATCTGTCATCTCCAGGTTTTATGCATCCCCAGACAAGAAATCAGTGGTGCAAAGCACAGACTTTTTGTTACTTATCGCCGAGCTCTGTGCAGAGCGCGGCTGCTGAAAGCAATCTGGTGTCTGCGATGCCCAGATTTATGGTTTCCCAGCCTCATTTGAGGTGTTGGCTTCCACTGGGAAGTAGAAAACCTGGTTTGAGCCATTGGAGTAGGATGAGAGGACTGTGGCATGTAGTGACACTGGACCCCGAGTCTGATCCCCAAGCTGGCAAATGGCCCCAGAGCCTGTCATCACCCTGGGTGGGACAGCATCTCCCTTGCTCCATGTTATCTGATGGAGGCAGGAGGACCAGTGTCCCAAAGAGCTGAAACAGCTCTGCTCTCCCTCTGAGTCTTCTCTGCTCAGGACTGGGATGGCAGAGGCTGGAGGGAGGCAAAGGGAGGAAATCCAGGCGAGCCAGCAGAATCCCTAGAAAGCCCTTTTTTTGATCACTTCATCCCTTTTTTTCCCCCCATATCTCTGCTTTGTGAGGCTTTCCAGGATTTGTCCCTCTCGGCGGGGATTTCGGGCGGTCAGCCGGGTCCCCAGGCACGGACAGACGGACAGGCTGCCAGTCAGCCAGCACGCACCATCCTTCCGCTGCTGGGGGCTCCTGGGGCTCGAGCACGGGATTATACATGGGATGGGGTTTTTTTTAAGAAAATCAAAAATTCCCAGAGAAAATATATTTAAAAAAAAAAAAGAGAAGCCGTCTCCCCCCCGCCTCCGCCCTGCTGAGAAGCAGCTCTGCGATGGCGGCTGGAAAGCGAAGCCGTAAGTGTTGCGCGTGCCATCTGCTCCGCTTGGATCGCGGCAGCGCCTGGAGCCGGCGCAGCCTCGCGGGAAAGGGGGGGGCAGCGCCCTGCAGGGGTAAAGAGAGGGTCCCCCTGCCCCCAATTCCTCCCTGCTGGGGTCCTGCAGGTCAGCTTGAAGCCCACGCTGGCGGGTTTGAGCCCCAGCTCGTGCTGCTCGGAGGTGTCCCGTGGATGCAGGATACGCCTCTCCCTCTGCGGGTCATCCAGAGGTGGAGCTGGCCGTAGGGTGGGATGAGTTGGGGTGGAAGGGAATGGGCAGGTTTTGGTGGGTTTAGGAATCTGCAGCTCTGCTGGCTGCTTGGTGTGGAAGCACCTGCTGGGGCAGGGTGCTCTGTAGTGTAGGGCGCGTCTCAGGGGGACCTCAGGGGTTTGTTGTCATGAGAGCAGCTCAGCAGGACACATCTGGTCCTCCCAAGGGGGATACCAAAGGAAAACTCCTTCCCCAATAAGGAAAAAGTATATGCTGTCTCTAAAAAGAAAGAAATGTGTCTATTTGTGGGTTTGCTATGGGAGCATCTCTAGTGTGGGTTCCCACACAAGTTCCTCTGCTGGCTCTTCAGCTGGAGCCACCAGAGCAGTAGGGTTTCTCTGTGCTTTACCAATTTGTACAAAACTGGTAGTTTTTTGAAACTCCCCAGCGTGTCAAGCCAACAGACAGAGATGGGATACAGAGGGAACCCAGGTTTTCTCCTTCAAAAGGCAGCCATGAGTGTCTGGGGCTCATGCTGGGTTGTGGGTGGTTGGCTTGTCTAGGGGGTAGCCAAGAGATGAATATGCCCAGGGTGTGTGGTACCCAATCTGGGAGATCAGTTTTGATGCAAGGACAACAACTGTGGAGCCCTGAACTACCCCTCGGCTTGGTTCCACCAGCAGAAGTTTTGATCTGTTTGTCACACATGCCATATATACAGGGTGTGTGTATACATATATATAATTTGCTGATTGAGATTAAACCACATTAAGTACCATATATCTTGCTCACACCTCTGCCCCAGTGGGATGGAGAGGAGAATGGGGGGCAGGAGGGGAAAGTGAAACCCATGGATTGCCATAAGAGCAGTTTATTAATTGAAATAAGATGCAGTAATAGAAATGAAAAGGGACATGATAGAATGAGAGAAGTAAAATATAAAACAGGTAACTGATGCACTATATAATTCCTCACCACCTACTGACTAATGCCCAGCTTGTCCTCAATCTTCCTGGCCAAATTCTCCCAGTTTGTATACTGGAAATGACATTCTGTGGTATGGAGTAACCCTTTGGCCAGTTTGTGCCAGCTCTCCTGGCCATTCTCCCTCATGGTTTCTTGTGCACCTCCTCACTGGCAGAACATGGGAAGCTGAAAAGTCCTTGACTTGGAGTAAGCACTACTTAGCAACAGCAAAAACACCAGTGTGTTATCAACGTTGTTCTCATGCTGAATCCATAACACAGCACTGTACCAGCTACTAGGAAAAAATTAACTCTATCCCAGACACAACCAGGACAATGTAATATATTTTTTTTGTGTTAGAGAAGGTTTGCTTGCAGAACTTGGAGAGGATGCCTGGTGCTTCCCCCCCCAACTTCTGTGCAAATGCAATTGCTCCTCTTCTCCTGCTGATAGAAAAGGCAGTGGTGGTGTGAGTGGGTTGAGCTTGTGGAGAAGGGATAACGCTCTCCAGACAAAACCAGAGGGCTTGTGAGGAGAAATGGGAAGCTGGGGGGAGGGTAGAAATGTCTGAGGAGGGGGCTGCAGAAGGCTTTTGGTCTTGCTGGGTTTGGGGCAGGGTGGAAGGATCCCAGCTCAGTGTTTTCCCACACTCATTCCCAGCTGGTGAGCATGGTCAGACCTTCACAGGGGTTTCTGGGGTTCAGCAATGGCTGTAGTTAAACCTTGTTAGAGCCCAGCCCTATATTGGGGAACCCCTTGGGAGCCCCAGTTCACCCCCATGGAGATGAGTTGGGAAGACACATCCTCCTCACCAACCATCCAGGAAACGCTGCCATGCCCACAGCCTGCTGGCTCTCCAGAGCTGCCCATGGCCTTCAGCCATCCCTCCTCACCAGGTGCCACTTGCAGGTGGTGGGTTGGCCCCACCTGGGGGCCAGGTGCCTCCCAAAGCCACTCTGTCACTCCTCAGCTGGACAGGAGAGAGGAGATACCATGAAAGGCCCATGGGTCGGATAAGGACAGGGAAACATCACCCACAGGCATAGCTGACTCAACCTGAGTAAAAATTAATTGAATTTTTGCCAATCAAACCAGAAAATGATGATGAGAAATACAAACTAAATCTTAAAAAGCCTTCCCCCTACTCTGCCCTTCTTTCTGGGCACAACTTCACTCCTGGTTTTCTTTCCCTCCTTTCCACCAGCAGCTCCAGGGGACAGGGAATGGAGGCTGTGGTCAGTTCATCACAGTTGCCTCTGCTGCTCTTTCCTCTCAGGAGAGGACTCCTCCCACTCTTCCCCTGCTCCAGCATGGGGTTCCTTGCACAAGAGACAGTCCTCCATAAAATTCTCCAGCATGGGTCCTTCTCCCAGGCTGCAGTTCTTCCCAAACTGCTGCAGTGTGTGTCCCTTCCATGGGTCACAGCCTGCTTTGGGCATCCCCCTGCTCCAGTGTGGGGTTCCCCATGGGCTGCAGGGCGGTCTCAGCTCCACCGTGGAGCTCCATGGGCTGCACCACGGGCTGCAGGGGAATCTCTGCTCTGGTGCCTGGAGCACCTCCTCCCCCTCCTTCCCCGCTGACCTTGGGGTCTGCAGGGCTGCTGCTTTCATGTTCTCACTCCTCTCTTCTCTGTCTGCAGTTGCTCCTGCACAATAAGTTTTCTCCCTTCTTAAATCCATTTTTCTACAGCCCAATACATTGCAAGTAGCTCAAAGTGCTGCACTTTGGTGGCTACCCCTGAGCCCAGCGTTCAGAAATTCATTAATTGGGCTGGAACAATTATTTTTGGCTTTTGCAGAGGGAAGGGCTATAAATAATCACCCTGCGAGCCTGTGCGGTGACTTTGCAGCCTCTGTTGGGGGGGGTTGTGTTGGGGTTTTTTTTTCCTTCCCTTGCTGCTGTCCGACTGGCTTTTTCTTGGCAGCAGAGAGTGGGAGACTTATCTGCAGAAAATGCCATTTGAGTTGATTAAAGCAACTCCTGCCATTGGCCCAGAGTGCCAAACTTTGTGCAGAAACGGTTGCGCTTTCTGAGAAACCGCCCCGGGGACCTGCTGGGTGCTGCTGGCTGGGGACAGGGAGGAGGGGAGGAGGACAAGAGGAAGGCTTCCCCAGGCTCTGGGAAGGCAAACAAAGCACAAGACAAAGGATGCTGGGGAATCTTAGCAAGGTGGGATCAAGGAGGGATTGCCAGGCAGAGGGGCAGTGGTAGTGGGCACGCTTCTGTGCTTGCACTGCTCCACCAGCAGCAGCTTGCACTGCCCTCATACTGAGGGGTTTTGGTGCTTGGAGGGCTGGGTTTCAGCCAGACACTGATCCAGAGGTGAAAGCCTCTGCATCCCAGCACCTGCCCCTCAAGCTCGCCCATCCAATACCTTTGGGAGCCAAACCACAACAGCCTTAGCAGAAGCAAACAGCATCTAGTACACCTTCTTTTGTAAGCCCTCTGTCGCATCTAAAATAAATTTGCATGTAAATTGACAGGCTGATTTTAATGTCTTCTGGCTATAGAGCACTGAAGGCCCAGGCTTCCCTTGTAGGTGGGCATGTGGCATGGCCCCCACACTTGCTGGGCTCTGATGTGGTGGCACAGAGCCATTCCAGGGCGGAGGTGGCAGAGGCAGGGGGTGGCTGCTTGCAGGGAAGCAGAAACTTAGTATTTCCTTTTTTTTTTTTAAAAAAAAAAAAAAAATCAACAGATTTTTTTTTTTTAAGGATTGAGACTTAGTGAGGGGCTGGTGGCTGAGAATGGTCAACAGAGGACAGCAAACTGGGTTTTCCTGTAGGGAAGCTGCTCCGTGCCAGGCTGCTGGACTCCCAGGGCCCCCTCAATGCCCTGGGAGTTTGCAGGAGCACATCCCACATCGCTCCCCTTGCCTGGCAGCAATTCAAACACATTCCCATCCTCGGTGTGGGTTGCCAAAGACAACAGCCACGAGCCACTGGTGTCTTGGAGAGTCTCATTTTGGCCAGAGCACACCTTGGTACCTGGATTTGGGGAGCACTGCTGGAGTTGGAGCCAGTGTGAGGATCTGTTGGGAGCATTTCGGGAAAGGCTGCCTAGAGCAGAGCATCTCCCGAGCAGTCTCGCCGTGGCAGCTTTCCTTCGTCATCCATTATTTATTTGATCCTCTGCAAAACAAATTCGCTCCTCGGCACTGATTCTGATGACGGTGCTCATTTTACAAAAGAGGTAAAAGGAGCTGGTTTTGTTCCCAGCCTGAAAGACTTGAACAAAAAGGTGTTTCCTGCCGCCTTCTCTCCTGGATCAGTGAGATAAATATGCAGAGTTTTAGCGTGGTGGTGAAAATTTTGGAATCTCAAGTAGCAAAACATCGAGCAGTGCTTTCCCTGTTGATCCCCATCTTTCCTGGACTTCCAAGGGTGTTTGCTGTGACAGGATAGGAGGAACCAAGACGCTCAATTCACCTCGTAGCTCACAGCTGAAGGTTTCTTCAGGGCAAGGCTGCGTGTCCAGGGACAAGGGGCTTCATGGGTGCATCCCCTCCCTGCGTGTGCTGTTGGAGGGCAGCTCTGCTCTATGGGTGCACAAAGAGTATATGCTGGGGGCTTGGAGCCAGTGGGGTGGTTTCAGAGGCTGTTTGGGGATGTCCTCAGTCACACCAGTGGCCGAGTTGCTTGCACCAAACAAGCTGGAGCAGTGGGCTGAGCGCTGGGCCGGGAAGTTTGGAGGGAGGAGACGGCGCGTCGGAGCCGCGTTCGTCAGGATGGAAATAACTGTCAGCCCTGTTCAATCTGTCGCCTTGTTCCCGGGGGACAATTGCAAAACAGGATTACTGGTACTTAAAAATTCATAGAAAACGTTCCTTATCACAACGTCATAATTGTTATGACTCAGAAGAGTAGAATTGCCATTTTCCTGTGCCTTTTTTTTCCCCCCCTTCACTTTTGTTGCATACCGAGTCCCTTGCTGCAGCTGCGGGATCGTCGGGAAGGGGGAAAGAAAGAAAAAAACAAACCAGGGCGATGCTTTATTTTATGCTAACTGCAGCATTTGACTTGAAAATGATGTCCCACTGGGTCTCGTGGTCAGCGTATTACGGCGTGATGGATGGCTGTCAGAGCGGCCGTGGCTGGCAGATTGCGATGGGTGGAGGAGAACAGATGCCCGGTGACTTCAGGGGCTTTAGCAGAGCCCAGGACTGAAGAGTGGAAAACAAAAGCAGATGGGAGAGCTCTGCTTGGGCTAACTATTCTTCTCCGGCCACGTGTCGGGGAGGGAAGCTCGTCGGGCGGCCGTGTCCCTTCTGTGCTCTTCCTCTGTGGTGAGCTGGGCTGCCTGCTGAAGCCCTGGGTGAACCCCACTTGACCTGAGGCCTGAGCCTACGTGCAGACCATCCCTGCAGATCTGGAAAGGGCAACCTTTTAGCCCTGTGAAAGAGCAGATTGCGCTCCATTTGAAGGTTCTTGTTAACCCTTGGCCCTGCTGATGGATCCTGGGCAGGCTCCAGGGGCTGCCCTTTCGGAGGGTGTCTGCCCGTGTGTTTTGTGCTCTGCATGGCATTTGTCTTTGGAGTTGGACCCTGTGAGTTTGAGTGGTGATGGAAGTGAAAGGAAAAGAGTGAGCCTTTCTTGCAAGAGCCTGTGCTCAATGAAACCCTTTGCAGATGCTGCTCTGCTCCTTGTCTCTCCTGCAAACTTTGCTATAATTTCTACCCCGTCAGAGGGTTTATAAAAGAACCCGCTTTGCTTCTCACATCTCTATTTCCTCATCTTTTACCCCTTCATTTTGTTCCTACCCCTGCTGTCCATCCAAACTTGGGCAGGTGGCTGCTGTCTTCCCAGCTGGCATTTTCTGGGGATTGCAGGGTTAATGGTGAAATTAAATTTCACTGCTGTTTTTAAATTAATTGAATCATCAGCGTGGGTAACGGGAAACAGTGGTATCATAATGTATTTGATATGGGTCTTTAAGTCAGCATTTGCTGTGAGATCTGGAGCACTAGATCTTGGTGGAAGCGATGGCTAACTGATATATTGCAGCTATGGCCACAGTACAAAGGCTCCTGCTATGTCTTAAAACGTTCAGGTCATGAAGTTGAGTTGGTTTATGATATGGCTGTTTTCCGTGCGTGCTTCCCACGGTGCTCCTCGATCATACTGGGAAAAACTCTGCAGCTGGCAGGAGCCAGCAGTGCTCCTGGCTTGTGCCTCACACGTCTGTGAGGATGCCCTTTTGGGTGACAGAGGTGCATTGGGGTTTTGCTCCTAGGAGTCTCTAAAGTTTTTACTGCTGGAGGAAGCAGACACAGGGGAAAACGTGTTTTTTCCTTAAAGAAAACAGTGGAAAGATTTCTGCTGATTTGCAGCATCATCTGGCCTTTCCTTGGTGGCCCTGGGGTGGCTTCAGGACCTGTCGTGGAGAGGAGAAGCTGTCCAGGCTGAGGGCTAGCATCTTCATGTGATGTCCCCATCATGCTGGGGACAAAACTCCTAGCAGGCTGTTGTGTGGGCTCCTCTTTTCTTGTCCTTTATCTGGTCCAGCGTGGTGGGACTGCATCACAGTGTGGTCCCTCGTGGTAGATGGTGGCAGAGGGCTGGTGTTAATTAAAAAGTGGAAAAAAGTAAAGTTTTAGTGTATGTACTGTGGAGCTGCCTGCAGGTTTCCACCCATGAGGGGTTCCTACATCCTATCCCTGCAGCTGTAACAGGCAGGATGAGAGGAAATGACCTCAAGTTGCACCAGAGGAGGCTTAGATTGGATATTAGGAATAATTTCTTCACTGAAAAGCTTGTCAAGCCTTGGAACAGGCTGCCCAGGTCAGTGATGGAGTCACCATCCCTGGAGGGATTGAAAAGCTGTGTGGATGTGGCCCTTGGGGACGTGGTTTAGTGGTGGGCTTGGCAGTGCTGGGGGAGCGTTTGGACTCGATGTTCTTAGAGGTCTTTTCTGACATAAATGATTCTATGATTCCCTCTCGTCAGCAACTTCCTCCGGAGATCGCAATTGTATGGATGACCCCGGAGTGCACCTACGGCCACGTCAGCAGCACTGCCTTTCACAGCCAAAATCTCAAGGCTACTTAACCAACTGAAAGCTCTCAGAAGCTGCCTTGATATCAATATTGATCTCCACATTTAACTCTGCTTTGCCCAGTTGATATTGCCCAAGTTGGTGGAGGACGAGCAGGCTACAGGATGCAGAGCTGGATTTTGGAACAGGGTTTGGTGGGACACACCAAAAACCTCAGTGCTGAAGAGCCTGTTTAGTGCACTAGTTCAGATTTTGTGTGAAGACTTGCTTATTATTTCTGCTAGTTATGTCTCTAATGAGGTGAGACGTGCCATATGTTGTCCATAGGGAGGGAGCGCCGCAGGTGGGGTGGGGCCTGGCCTGGTGGGTAGTTGCTACACAGAAGAGCCTGAAACTGCCTCAAAAACTCAGATTTGGTGAGCCAAGATTGCAGCTGATCCTTCTGTGCCATGGGCATTGGTGCCATGTCACGTCTCAGAGCCATCTACAAACTGGCAGCACCTTCTTGCTCTTCATCCACTGTCAGGTTCTCCAGCTCCTGTCAGTTTTATCCTTCCGTTCCTTCTTCCCCTTCTCTTACCCTCAACAGGTTTTTGCTTCAAAATAAAGGGGGTTTGGGGCCGGGCCCAACCACGCAGCTCCTTTGCCTGTTCACAGGAGTGGCAGCCCTGATCTCAGCAGCCCAGGCTGCTCTCTGAGCAGAAGTTTGGAACTAAACCATAGCAGGGTAAAGAAATATTAATTGGTGAGCCCTGAGCTTAATTTGAACAGGGCTCTTCTATTTAAACAATTGTTGGAGCCATAAACCAGAAGCCCTTAATTATGGCTAATTATTTTCTGCGCTGAATCTATATGGAAGCTCCTGAACATGAGGGCTCCTCTGAACTGCACTGGTTGCGTGTTCAGGCATCACCCAGCCTGCATGTCCCTAATAAAATCAGAGGCAGAAGTGGCAGAAGTTGCCTCCAGCCCAGCTGCCTGACCAGGCAGGAGCCAGCCTGCTGCCTGCAGTTTCCTTAAACCCAGGGGTCGGGGCAGGCTTGGAGGCTCCCTGGGCAAGCAGCTGGGGACCCGAGGGCAGGCAAGAGCAAGACAGGAGCTGTTTAGGACATGGACTTTAAACTCTCTGGCATTTGGGGTTTGTTTAAAAACCAGCTAGGTAAATATTTGTGAAGCGGTTGGGATCCGGCTGCGGGGTCAGGCGCTGTGCGCAGCCCTGCGGGCTGGCCTGGCCTCCTGTGCATCCCGTCCTTCCCACGGCAGGAGGAATGTCCATCCTCAGCCCTCCCCAGGGGATGATGGAGGCAGTGCAGGGCACTTGGCACCGTCACTTGGGCCATGTTTCTCTAGGGTGTGGGGGAAAAATGGGTGCCTAGAGGTCTCTCTCCTGGGGTATAGCAGTGTGATGCTTCAGTGGGACATGTTTAGAACACGTCTCCTGGCAAGGCTGCCCTGTGCATCCCAGGGATGTCCCTTCTCTGCCATCCAGGCTACTTCTGGGGCTTGGTGGTGCCTTTTCCTGATGAACCTCAAGCTCCTGCCCTATGCACCCCTGCGGGTGGGAGGCTGCTGGGGGGGATCCTGCTAGGGACCCATAGTAGGTGCCAGGGCAGGTAAGACCTGTGGCTTGCTAGGGAGGATAGCTCGGCAAGGATAGTGTGGCAGGGATGGCAGGGCAGGAATGGCAGGGCAGGAGGATGGCATGACAAGGATGGCAGGGCAAGGGTGGGAGGATGTCACAGCAAGGATGGCAGGGCAGGAGGATGGCAGGGCACGGTGCGGCACCGGGGGAGTGGTCCAGGCTGCCTGTACACAGCAGCTGTCAGCGCTGCTGCCTTCACCCGCCCAGCCCCAGCCTCTTCCTCGTGGCACAGATGGTTTTAACACTTTCCTGGGCCTTTTTTTCTATAATTAACTCTTGTTTGCAAGTGGGAAGACACTTCTTTCCTTTTGGCAGAGCCATCAAACTCTCCTCGGTGGTGTGCTTTTTTAAAGCCATCGTGTATCTATCCCCCAACTGCAGTCTGTTGTTTTTACCAGGCTCTTTTAAGGCACTGGGCTGCCCCCCCCTTTTCTCCCCCCCTTGCTCTTGCCCGGAGGTAAAATCCGCAGGGATTGCAGGCGGAGGAGGCCCCAGCCAGCTCCGGCAGGGGAGTTAACAATCCGGCCAAGGCGATACAAAAGCCGGTGCCCGGGGAGGGGGGAAGATGGAGGGGCCCCTTCCCTGCACCAGGAGCCTTTGAACCCCCCTGCTCCCAGCTTTGTGCGGCTTAGCAGGGTGCTGCCTGCACAAAGGCCCCTCGTCCCTCGCGTCAGTTCCGTGCTGCAGCTGGGAAGGGTTTTCCCAGGAGAGGCTCTTGGCCACTGAAAGCCTGGTGGGTGCTGGGGGCTGCTGTGGTGGGTGCTCTGTCCTGCTGGGATAAGGGCAGGGAGCAACCCCAAAGAGCCCTGGAGCTTCACCGGGACTTGGGAATCTGCAGGGTGGGCAGGGCTGGGGGGTTCTCTCCAGCCTTTACAAAGACCTAGAAAAACTAACTGGAGTACCCTGGACCATCCTCTGCCTTTTGGGGAGCTGGGGGTCTGCCTGTAGCTCCCTGTGGGGTTTTGCTCTCAGGGAGGTGAGGCTGCAGCAGCTCTCAAAGCTGGAAGGTTTTTGGGATGCTCAGCATCACAAGCTGGTGCTCGTAGGAATGTCACCGTGGAGAGGAGGGTGCTGGGGGGCTGTGCCTGTGTTTGTGTCAGGGTGGTGCCAGAGCAGCTCTGACTGTGGGGAGCGAAGGAGCTGTTCTTACCTATGGATGTCAGATGGTGGGTGTGAAAAAGACAAAAGAGAAAAAGCCTGTCAGGAAGTTTCCACCAGCAATTCGTGGCCATGACCACCGTGCCTGCACTGCCTCTGCTCCTCATCCCGGTCCATCCCTTGAACTCCACTCACTGGCTCTGTAGCCAGGTGTTTCCCAGCACTGCCAGTCTAAACAAGACCTTGCAGTGATGCTCAGCTCTCTCACATCGCTCCCTCCCCCTCTCTGCTGTCTGAAAGCCTGGGGCTCTTTTTTTTTTTCTTTCCCTTGCTCTCCAGACTTTAAGTTTTCCTGCCTCACGTACCAGTTTATTGCTGGGTCAGGGGGCAGGGGTTTGCACGCTGGTTTTATAGGGTCCCTCCAGAGCTGGCTTCAAAAAGCTTCCAGTTCATAAATGGGGGGTTTGTATTAACCACCGTGTTTTGACAGGGAGAGCTGCTCTTAGAAGAGAAATAATTAATGTTTTGTAAGCTTTAAGGGTGATGTGGTTTGGAGTTGCATCTAACAAAACCGCTCTGTGCAGAAAACAGTGATTTATTTTTTTTAAACCTGTATTTTTATCAGAAATTCTCACCTATCCCAATGTGCACCTTGTCAGTTGTGCAACCCCTGGAGGACTTTTCCATGGGGAAGTCCTGCAGCTCAGCTGTGCCTGGATCACCAGTGCCAGCAACACCAAAGCAATGCAGAGAGCTGGTGTTAAGGTAAATAAAACATGAGGCCACTTTGGAGCGGTGTTCCCGATCCCCAGGCTGAGGCAGGGAGAGGCAGCAGGAGCAGGAGGGGAGGTGGTGTGGTGAATTCCCTCTTATCCCATGGATGTGTACCTCTTCTCCTCCAGAACATGCTGAAATGGTTAAAATGCCTCTTCCTGTTCACCCTCCCCCTCCCAAGAAATCCCAGCCTACCAGGGGAGATCTGCACCCCCTCCAAGCCAGCTTAGCCCCTGGCTTTTTTTGGCAGTGGAGAAAGCCACCAGTTCTTGGGAACAACACTGAATTACACAGTGGCTTACGTCAGATTTACTCCTCCTGTCCTTTGCTCTAGCTGCTCTATTAATTTTGATATGCCTTGAGCAATTATCAAACCTGGGAAACACTATTTTTGGGGGGCAGCACCTACAAATAACTGCAATAAACCCTACTGGTTAAAAGGGGGAGGGAGCACCGGACGTGGGGCTGTGCTTGCCTGGATTTTGAGTGTTTTAATGTGAATTTTCATCAGAAGCCGTTTGTGTAGAGTGGTTGGGGATCTCTCAGGGGTCTGGAGGGGGAATCACACCCTTTCCCCACCCATACACTATTTTTGAGGTCCAAAGCATTACTCCCAGGGGCACAGAGGGTGAGAGGGGCAGCCTTGGAGCAGGTTTGGGATGTGAGGGCTCCATATGGCTGGAAGGGATTAGCCTGGGGGATTAGACGAGTGGAGAGGAGGGGAAAGTTGCTGCAATCCCCCCTCCCCAAAAATCCTCATCTCTGACCCCTGGCAGATGCACAGAGATGATTTCTGGGGATGATTAGCCCTGCTTTGGGTTTGCCTGTGCCCCTGGAGCCCCAGCTCGGTCTCGGTGCTGCCAGGGTAAAGCCATGCCCGTGGCCTGGGCTGGGATCCTGTGCTGCCAGGTGGTGAGGAAAGCTGGGATTTTCCTCCTGCCACCGCCTCACACCCACATCTTGCACCTTCCCTTGTGCTTGATTTCCAACCTGAGCTGCTTGTTGAAGCTTTCAGCTTGCCTGGAAAGAGTATCAGTGGTGCTCAGTCCGTGCTGCGTGGGCAAACCCGCTCCCCAGGGATGGATGAGCCTGGGACACAGCACTTGGGAAGCTGTGTGTGTTGCGACCTTGTTGGTGGCCATCCACTACTTGGAGAGGGTCACCACCGCTGCTGTGGGATGTGGGGATGCAGGGTGGTGTTCTGCAGCTCCAAACTGGGCCCTGAAACACTGCAGGGATCCAGGATGCATCGCAGCTCCATTGCTGCACAGCAAAACACTGCAGGGATGCCAGAATGCAAGATGTTTCGTGGCTCCTTTCCTAAGGCAGGACGTCAGTGAAAAGGTCTGCATGGAGGGCAGAATATTTTCACCATTTTTCAGACATCACCCTGGAAATCGTGGGAATCACGCCAAGGCGTGATGGCTTTTCTCCATCATCACTCAGTCACAAAACCCATCTTGCTTGGGATTGGGGTTTGCCAACAGCTTTCCTCGTGGTGCTCCAGTGTTGCTGTCCCAGCAGTGGCTCCTTGAGAACTGGATTGGCTCTTGGAGTACAATTGCAGCCTCATGAAGGGTTTTGAAGCCTTTACTGACTTCTTGGGATGAATCAAGGGTGCAGAAACATGGAGGGTTAGTCATGGCAATGCTCCCAGGAGGGTGCATCCTTTAGGATAGGTGTTACTTGGGTAGTGACAAGGACAAAAGCCCACAGCCATCATTGTTACTGAATACAGCAGTTCTCAAATGTGCTCTGAGTCCATCTATCCTAGTGAATTCAGGGCTGCCCCAGGTCTGGCCGCAGCAGTGCCGGCTGCTCCCGTGCAAAGTCCACTGCCTTCCTCCCCATCCGCCTCGCCAGGGTTTATAGGATGTGCTGGACTTTGTCCCCGTGCAGCCAGTCACAGCCCTTAGTTAAGTTCAGCTGCCACCTCCGCCTCAGTTGAAATCATTTCTTCTCCTTCACCAGCCATTTTTCATGAAAGATGCTGTGCAGAGAAGGCGCCACAAAGCACCATCAAACATCAACGGAGCCACCTTTTTTAAAAACACTGATTTCTTTTTTGTTAACCTGCTGCTTTGTTAGAGAAAGGGATTTTTTCTTTTTTTCTTTTTTTTTTTTTTTTTTTTTAATTATTTCTTTTTTTAAGGGCTGGCTGTGGTAAAACTTCACAGATCAGCAGGCAAATCCATCAGGGGCCACTGCGAGAGGGGCTGGATGCTTGGCCGCCTCCGTGGGCGCACAAAACCCGCGAAAGGTTACGGCACCGCTCGGGAAGCGCCGCCGTCACCTCTCGCAGGCGCTCCGGCTGGCTTTGTGTGATCACACGAAGATGGTGGCCACGAGCATCTTGTCAGGGACGGGCAGATGGTGTTCACCTGCTCCGGACCAACTTCTTTTGCCCTTTGCCTTTGGTGTCGGGGAATAATGCCGGGGCAGCTGCTCGCTGTAAAATAGGCTTAAGCAAATGGGATATTTTGGCATTCAAGTGCACGACAAGAATGGGAGTATTTGCATTAATTCTCTGCTCTCTTTCCCTGCGGCGGGAGAGGATGGAGAAAACTGGGATGTTTTCCCGTGGGGTAAAGCCAGGGCCTGGTCTTCTCCGGCTGGATTGGGGGTGGGAAGTGCTGGATGTTGTGTTGGGGTGTCAGTGCTCCATCCCACAGCATCCAGCTGCCCAGACAATGGAAAAGGATGTTTTTCTGGGGAGGTCACAGTGTTTCCCATTGCAGTGCAAAGGCAGTGGCTGGGAAAGGGGGTCTCACCCTCTTCCCTGGATTTGGATGAGGGTTAGTTACCAGATATCACTGACTCCCCATGCAAACTCACAGCTTGTTTTGTGTTACTTTTGATTCCAAAGAGCAAATGATGAGATCAACTGGCTGAAGCACAAGGTGGCAAAAATTTGGAAAAAAAAAAATTGAAAAATATATTTGTAATCTGCACCCATCTTTAAGGGGAAATTGCTGCTGGGCTCCGGATGCCTTTGGGATGTTTTGCCAATGGGATTGGCAATATCCTCGTTAGTTGTCATTAAATCCTTTGGACAAGTTAAAACTAGTCTTCTTCAAATGCACGTGGTGCAGTGGTGTGGCATTTTTCTAAAGTCATGAGTTATTATTATTTTTCCTCCTTGAATTGGATTACCAGTTTAAATCTAGCTTTTCTTACAAGCCCTTCCAAAATGCACTTGGCAGTTTTGATCTGGAAGAAGGCAGAGGAGCGGAGAGCAGCAGGAGATGGGAAAGCAGAAGTCCAGCTGCCAACACCAGCAGCCTCCCCTGCACCTCATCACCACATCATTACTAGTTTTCTGAGAGGGTGGGCAGTATTTTTCTCAACCTGGTCTTTTCAAAGGCTGGTAACAGAGAGGACTTGATTTTAGCTGTGATGCTTAAGGGGAGGATGGAAGGTGAGCTGGTGCTGAAAGCACTGAGCATCCAGCTGTGCAGTCCCACATAGTTACACCCCAACTGCAGCATGGAGCAAGGGACATCACTGGGAGTAAAGAACTGTGGAACTTGAAACCATCACAACTTCGTAGCAAACTCCAGGAAATTACCTCTCCCAGCAGCTTTGCTTGCTGGGAACACTTCCCTTTTGGTTTTAAGGATTGTGATGTCCTTTAAAATCTGAAATTAATCTGTGAGTTTTCCATAAAGTCTCGTGTGGGTACATCAGGAGCACATTTAGGTGTAACCACTTAGTGTGGAGTGCAGAAGGGAATGCAGGTTGTTGGTGCAAGGAGCTGCTGGGTGTCCCTCACAGAGCTGAGCTTCCCACACTGATAGATGAGCAGTAGATTAATAGTCCTAAGCAATTGCATTATCTAATGAAAATTTTATATAATTATTTTATATAACTTTTTTGGCAGGTAGACCCTGAAATGGATGGTATTGATTGCTGGAAAAGAGCCTGGCCTGTCTGTTGCTGGAATTATTAGAGGAGAATTGATAGTAATTAATACCTGTGTATTTACAGCATTTTCCGGGGTGCTAATTGCATGGGATCCATTTAAGCTGTTTGTCAGTGGGAAGGGTTCATGCACTGGCTCTCATACACTGGTTTTAAGGTGTAGCTGGACTTGGATCTTGTGCCAGGAAAGATGCTGGCAGTGGAACCATCAGCTTCACCTTCACTCCAAACCAGAAACAGGGGCCACTCCATAGCAAAGCATCCCTAAGTACCAGGGTTGGGGTGAATCTCTACACCCATCCACATGGCGTGAAGCCCTGGAGTGCTCTCCTCTGCAAAGCCCTTCCTGAGTCAGGAGAAACACTTCCAGCAAGCCCAGCTTCACTTCCCACAAGTTTCCCTTTGTAAAGCTCCCTGTACACACGCGTGTGCAAAACCTAATTGCATTCAGTCTGTTTTACACCTCCCGAGCTTATCCCCCCCTCCCTCCCCTGCTCTCTACCCCCCCTTTAATTCGGTCGCTGTGAAATTTTTGCAGCCCTGCCAAGTTATTTCCTTGGGATATATTTAGAGAAAGCCAGCTCAGCAGAGCGCGCTGGGTGTTTGTGGAAGGATGTTTGTAAATGTTAGCAGGAACGCTGGCGGGCTGGCGGAGCAGATGTCCGCGAGATGCTACCAAGAGCCTTATTTACAAACTTGTAAATGACTGAAGGGGTTTCCTTCCCGGGGATAAGGGGGACGCCGACTTAAGAGATTAAAATCCTATTGTTTCATGGCCGGAGCTGCTGTCTCAGATTATCCTTTACAAGGGAGGGGAAAAAGAAAACCAACAAAAAACCCCCCCCGTATTAGCTTGAAACGCCATTCAACTGTTGTGCCTTTTTTTTAATGGTTTGGTGTTTTTTTAAGGCTCAAGGAAAAAATGGGGCTGGGGGTTGTTTCTTTCTCCATAAAGGAGAGGGGAAAAGTTGCCGAGCGTGGCTGTTCCTGACCAGGGTGTGTGCTGGAGCTTTGTGTGCCGGGCAGCTCACAGGTGATGGATTTAAAATAAGCTCAAAAAGCTTGTGCTGTTGTAGGAGTATAATTAAGCTGAACTTGTATGCACAGCGTGGTGTCCCATGGGAGCACAGCGATGGCTTTTGGGTGGTTTGGTGATACTGCTATGAGCCCATTTAATCTGTTTTGGGGTTTTTTTTATATCTTGGGAATATACAAAGCTTCAACCCAGCGTTCTTTTACCTTTTCTTACCATAAAATAAACCGAAGCTGGTTTGTTTTGTCTTCTGGAGCATCCTGCCAAGTGGAGAAAGCAGGATGGACTCTGGCATATCCTAACTGGTGACCACAGCATGCCCCAAAAAAATGCTGAGCCCATCTGAGAGGCTCTGCATGCACCGTGGCTTTGAGGTGGGTGCCACAGTGGGTGCCCGCTGCTGGCACATGGGCTGTCAGCCACACTCTCAGAACATGCAGCAGGCTGGTGTTCTATTTATTTTGGTGCACGTTGATACAGCACAGTCCCTGTGGAGGGGACTGATGGGGGAGAGGATCTGAGGGCTGGGTCCAGAGGAAGCGGCCGGCGTGTCGTCCTCCCTGGCGTTAATCGGGTTACTCTGAGGTGTGGGAGGGTTCTATTATTAAATTTAAAACCTGGCTATATAAGATGAAGGCAGCTTTAACGAGATGAAAAGGCTTAACTGGAGTCCAATTAAATTCCGTATTACCTGTTTACGCAGCCTGCTTAAGTCCTGACCCACACGCTGGTTTCTTCTTTAGGCTCCAAAGCCTGTGCTCTAGGCAAAAAAATAAAATCAAAGGAGACAGATAGATGCCAGATCACCAGCATGTCCTGAGCACCCCTGTGTGCTCCTGCCAGAGGCAGCTGCCCTCAGGTCTTGTGCTGCTCCCACAGTGGCTGCAAGGTGTGAGATGCAGCCAGAATCCTCTGGTCCACTCTTCTGGAGAGGAGAGAGGGCAAAAACAGCTGGAGCTCAAAAAGGAAATAGCCAGCCATCCTTAGTTTGGTTTTAGGTCTGTGACTTGAAGATACTTTTGCTCTCCTCATCTCACTGCTGGGTTGATAGGGGCTGTGCCTGGCCAAGCAGCCAGTGCTGGTGGTGCTTCTCATGAGTGGAGCATCCTCCCTTGCACCACTCTTGACATGTTATTTTTATTAAAAATAAGTGCTTAGTGAAAGCCAGCATGGGATGCTGGGGCAAGCTGCTTGCCTGGAGTGTGTGGTGGGGACACCAGCTTGCATTTAGTGGCAGAGTTACTACCACCAGTTGGAACCTGTTTTTCATAGATGGTTCATAGGAACCACTGCTGGTGTTGGTGAAGCATGGCAGGTTTGGGTGGGTGGTGAGCTGGGGCTTGGCCTGTGCCCTGTCACCATTATGACACTGAGAGCCTTGCAGGAAGGGGTGAAGTGCCTTAGCCCACCCTCAGGCTGCTCTTCAAGGTCCACACACTGGGGGGGATGAGGAGGAAGAATCCCTTGCAGCAGCCCCATGTGTGGACACCACATCCAGAAAGCTCCTTGGCACCCTCTCTCATAGGGTGCCGCCTTTTATTAGCCAGTTACCTGGGAGCTGTGAGCAAACACATTCTGGCAGTGAGAGTGATTTCAGCCCACCTGCTCTGGTTTCTAAATGCAGCCCCCCAAACCCTGGCGGGGCCTCGGCGGTGCCTCCCAGCCGCGCTGGGGCCGAGCGCGGCAGGGCGGGGGGCAGGAAACGGCTCGCCGCACCCTGCTCGCAGCAAACCCTCACGCCCAGCACAGACCTCAGCCCTGCAGTAAAGAAAGTAAATAAATAAAAGCACTGGACCGCAGCTCCTCCCAGGGCTGGGGGACAGCGGAGGTGAGTTGTGTTCCCGGCTCAGCCGGCCTGGGAAAGCAGATTTGGGTGACACCAAAGTGCTGGTGGGGATGCGCCAGGGGCTGGGGAGCAGCCACGCCAGTGCTTCTTCCCTGCTGCTCTTCAGCACAGTTAATACAGCTGAATAACCTGGTTTCTCCTGGAGGATTAGGTTAAGAAAACAAGATGGTTTTAATGGCCCTTTTACATCCTGCATAGATTGTAGCTGAAGACCCTAACCAGCTTTGTAGCACAGCCAGACAGCACATCTTCTCCTTTTTTCCTTTTTTCCCCCTCCATAACCTGATGCCAGTGGTCCTGTGCAAGTGGGCTCCCATCGATAATTCAAGTGCCCAGCTCCTGGCTGTGCTGTTTTGTCCGATTTCCATTGCCTCCTGACCTCCATCCTTCTTTATTTGCAAAGCTATACTCGCAGGCAGCGGTAATAAATCAATTAATGACTCTGATGAATCGTTTAATGGCTGACAAAATAACACTACAGTCAACAGCTTGGATCTCTACAGCAGTACCAGAAGATGCTGGTTGACTCAGGGTAGGGAGACGAAACAGAGACTGTTAGCTCAATTAGTGCAATTAGTGTGCGATTTAAAGGCTTAGACGGCATCTGCTGGCGTACCAGGCCGGTGTGTTAACTGAGAGCTTCGCTTTGGAAGCGAAACACGGTGATCCAGATTGTCATCATTCCACTGGCTTCCACCAAAAAAAGAGGAAAAAAATACCAACGTGTGTGGCGGGGAATTAAAAATACATATGTGTGTTTGTGTATATAGCTATGCATGTGCGCCCCAGGAACGCATATATTGATTTCCAACATGGGGAAAATTTGCCATCTTACAAAAGGCAAATGAGCTGGCATGCCAGCATTGCCAGAGATGTCCTGGCTCATTCCTGGCAGTGGTTTCCATGTGTTTCAGTGGAAGGAGATTCAGGGTGTCACACGCCAATGGGGACCTTCGTGTGGCTGATGTGCTTCCGGTTCAGCTCCAGCTTGGATGTGGTGGCACAGCAGTTCCATGCCCATTTTCTGCCAGCTTCCATGGCAACTGCACATTGTCTGTACCTTCACCAGAGAGATTTGATGAGTTTTAGGGGTTCACCTAAGGAAAGAGCTCTGGAAAGCAAACTGCAGCCAAGAGTCCCTGAAAAGAGTTTCTGGGAGAAAATATTGAAAATAAGCCATGTGGGAGGAGCTGTGTGGCCAAAGGAGTCCTGGAAATGGGTGCTGGAAAGCCCTTGGGTTTTGTGCCCTGACCCTTAGGGTTTGGGTGCTCACCCTTAAGGTTTGGGAAAGTTGTTCCTGCTGACATTTTTTGCCTTTTTTCTTTCATTTCTGCCATGCCCAAGTGTTTTACAGAGCTGCTCCAGCCACAGCTGCACTCCCATCGCTTCACAGGGGCTAAAGGTGCCTCAGTGTTTACCTTAGCAGCGGTGATGGGGAGGGGAATAAAAAAAGAAATAAAATGTCACTTCGCAGCCTTGTAAATCATTCATCAAGGGCTGACCAATTTGGCTCTCATCCTACAATATGCTCAGGGTACTTGTGGGTTTTTAATTACCAAGTTCTGCCAAGCGCCACATGTGCGAGGAACTTTAAATCCCCGTTTACGCTGCGAAGGCATAGGTGAGGTTTCAGGGTGTTTAACACGGAAAAATACTCTGTGGTTTTGTGGAAAAATGGGCATTTGCTTCAAGATTTTCTTTGGCTCCTCTGCTCTTCTCCCTCTGCTCCCTGTTGCAAGAGGGGAGGAGAAAAGCAGCGTCCTTTTCCCCCCCAGATCCCCAAATCCATGTTCCTCCTCACTTCCCACCGCTTTGGGATCCATTTCGCTTTGGGAGATTCCCCAAGCAAAGGATTATAGTGTGCTGGAAATCTCTTGAAACCATAAAATATCACCTTGGCAGCTTTATTGCAGCGCTTGCCGCCTTGGGAGAGAAGCGTTTTGCGTGATAGAGGGTTTAATAAAGGAAATTCCAAATGGGCTCGCTGCAGTTTGGGGCTCAGTCTTATATATTTTTGCATTAAGAACCGTCATCTGCTTTGCAGAGAAACTGCAATATGTTCATGGCCTTGGATTAAGATTTGGTTTTACTTTTATAGCTGACCCACTTGGGGGGATGGAGGGAGGGGGAGAAGTGGGTTCACTCCCTCTCCCATCTATTTTTGCTGCCGTCTGATGTATAAAAAGAGCCTGGAATGGGCAGGCTTATTTTTCCTGCCAGGACTTTTTTTTTTTTTTTTTTTTTTTATTAACTGTAAAAACACTCAGATCTGGCCCTTGCTGCTGATGGGGGGAAGGCTGTTCAGGATGCCTTGTTCAGGGGCAGGGGAGGGAGCATGGCATGGGGTGTGCCTGGGGTTGCAGGACCCTGTAGCCTCAGGGTGAATTGGTTATTTCATGAAGGGAGGCTCTTACTGGGAAATCAGCCTCCACTGTTGTCTGTGACACTTGCAGCTCTGAGATGCTGGGGTGAGAAAACCAACCCCTCATGCGGCGTGGTCCTGGCCTTCATCCCACATCCTGCATGCCAGCTCCTGCTGGAGAGCATGGTGAGGGGCACGAGGGATGCCCTGGGAAGGCACAAGGCAATGATTAGTCTGGTGCTCCCCTGCTTCTGCAAGGCTTTCTGGTCAGGAATAGCAGGATTGCCGACCAAACGTGGGGATCCTATCTTGGCAGTCCTTAGTCCTTAGTAATAATCCTTAATTTTCCAGGCTGCCCTGACAGCCTGGCTTCCCCCTCTGCTCACATCTTGTGGTTGTTGCTGCATCGGATGCGGTCGGGAGCCAGGGCTGGCTCAGCTGCTGTTGGGACCTGGGGTTTGTAGGGTGAAACCAAGCCTGAGCAGGCTCACTTGTACCCCATCTGCTCATGGGATTTCCTCAGTGGAAAGTTTTTCCACTATGGTTTTAGGTGGGTATGTCCATCATAAAAATTGGTGGAGGGAGTAGTTCAGCTATCCAAATCCAATTAACACCAGTGGGGTGCCTTTATAACTGCCCTGTAACTGGAATGGGGTCACTTGGTGTTGGGCAAACTGGGGTGTACTTGGATGGCACAGGTACTGCTCCTGATCTCACAGGGATATGTCACCAGCAGTGGCTTTTAGAGAAAGATATTTTTCTTATATTTTCCTTCAGAGTAGGAGCTTCCCATCACACTGGTGCTTTTCCAGAAGTGAATAAATGCAAATAGGGATGCTGAGAGGACTGAGTGGGGTGTCCAGGTACCCCATCTCTGTCCCCGTCCCTCTTTTTGGGGCTGGAGCTGTGCTGGTGGCTCATTCTGGGGAGGCACGAGGGGGAATGTGACTCCACAGGTTGAATGCAGTGAATTTGGAAATTAATAATAAAGCCTTGGCATGCTGGTGAGGTCAGGGAAACATAATTTTCAAAGGACCGAGCTAAACGAGCGAGAGTGGTGGGGAGGTGGGAGGAGAAGCATTTTAAAGCTTTCAAACAGCTTCTGCCTAAAATTACACATTGGATGTGGCTCCTTGGTGGATTAACAAGACTCAATGCCTGGGTAAATGAATAAACAAGCCCCAGAATCCTCTCCAGGTTCTGTGTGGCCATCTCCTCCGTGGGTGAGTCACAGAGGCTGGTGTCTCTCCAGCCGCGAGCATCTTCCACCAGTTCCTGCACGGGGGAAGATGCTCAGGGCTCCGGGGACACAAGGCAGATGGACTCAGTGGGATGTGGCAGGAGAGGTGGCATTTTTAACGTGCTTTTGTCATAACTCTGACCGTGTTTGCCCTGGTTTTGTTCCCCGCAGAGCGCAGCTGCTGCCCCGAGTCCCGTGCTTGGAAACATTCCCCCGAATGACGGGATGCCCGGGGGCCCCATCCCGCCCGGGTTCTTCCAGGTAGGCTGCGGCTGCTCCCGCTGCTCCCTCCCCTCCACACCGCGCACGTGTTGGCTTTTGCTCTCGGTGTCAGCGCTGTCGTGCCTGTGTTTTGTTGGTTTTTTTTTTTCCCCCGAGAGGATGCTAGGGAAGCAGCATGCCTGCACAGCTGACCTGTCTAGGAATAACTTGTGTTCTGCTGTCCTTCCACGTTTGCTTTCTATCTTTTGTGGCCTTAAAGCAAATTCCTGTCTTGCTCGAAGAGGTTATTGTGTATTTGCAACCAATGTTTTTTTTCCAAAGCTGCTTGGTTTGTGTTTGGGTTGGGATTGTATTTGTTCTCCAGTCCTAACAGACGTGTGTAATTGAAAACATTCTGGATTTTGATTCCTGAAACTTTTTCCCCCTCCTCTGGTTAACCACTTGATTTTTTCCAAATGCAATCACTGAATGCATTAACAAACCCTGGCTGCGGCTGCAGGCAGGAGTGGGCTCCAGCCAAATCCCTGAATGCCGTGGAGGCACCTTGTAAGCAAATACCAGCAAAGTCCCCCAAAGTCCCCTCGCTCCTTCCTTATCCCACAACAAGCTCTGACAGAGGAGGGGGTAACACGTTTGGAGAGACGCTGACAGGCAGGATATCAAGAAGCACAAAGAAAAGGAGTTTTCAAACCTTGAACCTTGAGGGTTTTTCCTCAGGAATCTCTTTGCCTGGAGTGAGCTGCACTGCTTTGCAGCAACATAAGCTTTCGGTGCTTTAAAATCCTCCTGCTTGAGGATGAAACACTTGTTCGTGTAAAAAATGGGATAAGAGTTGAAAGGAATATTTGTCTTGGCAAGCTGGGCTTTTTTTAATCTGGGCTTGTGATTTGTATATGGGAGAACTTCTCGGGCAGTAGACAGGCGAGCTCGATAAGGAGCTTGTGATTTATTGAGGCGATATCTGAGCCCGATATCAGCGATGGAGTTTGTGTGGGAAGGGGGAAGGAGGGTCCTGTCTTTTATTTTTTTGAGAGAGAGAGAAAGAGAGATCCCATTTCCTGAACATGCTTCTGACAAAGTAAGAGTATCCGATATTGATCGGGAACCCTAAAACAGGCGAACCTTGTAGCAGCGCTCGGCGGCCGGGGGTGAAGCCAACGGCGGAGATGCAATCTCGCAGGTCAGAGCTGCTGCCAGCAATCCCAGTGCCAAGCTGCTGCTTCCAACAAATGTCTCTCCAAAACGTCCTGATCTCGCCCCGCGGTGAAGCTGACTGTCCTCTGGGGCTTCTGCTTCACGCCGAGCTGCGAGGGCTGCAAAACTGGCATGAATTTAGGGCAAGGCATCGAGAGCATGGGTTGGCTTTCCCAGAGTGGGAAAGGTGAGGAAGAGGAGTCACATCTCTCCAGACTTCTACTGTTCATGCTGCCGTCTCGACTCTTCCTGTTGACAGCCTCCAAGCTGTCTCCCCTTCTTTCCTTTCTGCCCTCCTGTAGCACTTTTGCACTGAGGGTCTGATTCAGGAGCAAACAACCCATCTTAGCTCCCTGCCTCCCGTGCAGCTGGCCTAGGAGCCACTGGGAAAAGAGGTGGCTCAGCAGCAGGAGTGGATCCTGAAACCCCAGACAACGTAATAACACCAGTACAGGTTATGCTGCCCATCCCCAGCACTGCCAGAGGGAAGAGAGGATGGGTGCTGGTGCATATGGCTCACATGTGACAAGAGCCTGCCTTTCCTGAAAGCCCTCCAACATCTGGTTTCTCCTCCCAGCCCTCGGGATGGAAAGCAGAAGAAAAATCCCACCTTTTAACACAGTCTGAACATCGCCTCCATGAAAGCCTGTCTGATTTATTGCGGGTGCTGGAGCTCATTCCAGCTTCAGGAGATGCTGGAGAGCAGCTCTTGCAGAGATGGGCTGGAGGCTCAGTGTCGAGCCAGTCACAGCTTGGGGCTAATTTCCTATCTGTAGGAGATTAAAGTGCCTAAATTCAGAGGGCAAAAACAAAAAGGTCACAGAAGATAGAAAGGACTTCTCCCCGACCCTTGGTATGCCAGCCCCGGGAGTGAGTGAGGTGGTGCCACCTCAGCCAGTGCCATCCTCATGCCAGGAGAGATCTCAGGGGTATTCAGCATCTTGCTCTTCTGCACCAGGGACCTGCAAGGGATATCCCCAAGGGTAGCAGGCATGGGCAGATAGTTTTTGAGAGGATTTAGAGAGCCTGATCATGTCCAGGCATGGTGGGGAGTCACACAGGGAGCTGAGGAATGAGTCACCAGCAAAGCTCAGGTAGCAGAAACTTTGCAATGAATGAACCCCCCTCCCCAGCCCTGCATGTGAAGATGTCCACCACAGGCAAAGGGAAAAAATTGATATGGACCATTCCTAGGACTCTGTAGCCCAAACACGTGTGAGTGAGCTTGGAGGAGAAGGAGTGCTCCAGGGAACAGAGAAGCAAGGAGGACTCCAGGCTGCAGCTTCCATCCCCAGCCACTGCCTTGCAGTGAGATTTCCTTCCCAGTGCCAGGAGTCAGCAGTGCCCTTCAGGTCAGGGGCCAAGGGAAGTGCAGCCTGCAGAATCTCCCAGAGTGATGGGAGAGGAGGGGCCCATGGCACTCCTGGGTTGCTGGGGCATTTCATGGTGCCAGCCAGCGGCACAGCATCGGCTGCGCTCCGGACAAAAGGTTGGCTGGGTTGATGGGCAGCATGGGTAGATGCTTTTATTTAAATCTCTCTCTTTGTCCCATTGAGATGAGCAAACAAGCCCTCTGCTCATCCTCCTAAAGGTCATCAGAGGCGTTCCTGCTTTTGTTTTGAAAGCTGGATTGATGCCGGGGTGCAGATCCCTCGCAAGAGGGATGGGGGGGATGCCAGAGAAATACAGGAAGGAAAACAAAAAATTGAAAGCAATTAATACCACATCTTTACACCACTAAACAACGGGGGAGGCCGAGTCAGCAGCCCCCCCAGCCGTGCCTGCTGTCCCCAGGCAGAGTCCCTGTACCCCGCGCTGATGAAATGGAAAGTTGACCATAAATCAATGTCGGCGCTGCGTTAGCTATGCATCAGCGGCTCGGCGCCGAGATGCACCAAAACAAAGCGCCGGCTGCTCCGTGTTCCCACACTGCCCCCTAATGCAGACAGACCTCGGGAGCTGGGGAGGACGGGGGCTCCAGAGCCCGGGGGGCTCCCCCCCCACATCCTCTGCCCTCCCCACCTCTCCTCCCCACGTCCTGGAGACCTCCCCCCTGGGGTGAGGTCGCCCGTGGGTTGAGGATGGTGAAGCCAGGGACAATAGGAAGGGGTCCATGTTGTTCTGCTCCCTCCTTGGATGCCACCATTTTCCCCCTGCTGTCCTGATGTCTCAGTGGGATTTCCCACTGCTCGGCCTCTGGCCAGCCAGTTCCGGTGAGGCAGCACGAGAGCCATAAAACCAGGCTGCTCTTCCCAAAATCCCGGGGTAGAACTTGGTACCAGCCTGCACCAGGCAGGGTTTGGAGGAAGGTAGCCCAGGAGCTGGAGGAAAGGAAAAGCAAGCATCAGAGAAAGTTTTTTTCTGGAAGTTTAGTAGGATGCCCGAGGCTTTTGTACCGAGCGTCTGGAGCATATGGTGGGATTTGCAGTCAACTTTCTCTCGGGTGCTCCAGCCAGATGGAGGTGACTGTTCTTGGCTCTGGCTGACACGGGTTTGTTTCCTGAAGAGCTTGTGTTAAACATATTCCTTAAAACCAGGCTTCTGCAGTTGGGAGCCCCAGCTGCAGGCGAGGCAGAGCTCCTGCCCACGACTGCCTTTCTCTGTCTGCGGGGGGAACTTGGCCTGCCTCGCCTCGCCTTGCTGCCTTGCCTTGCCTTGCCTAACCTCGCCTTGCTTTGCCTTGCCTTGCTTTGCCTTGCCTTGCCTTGCCTTGTCTAACCTCTCCTGGCCTCCCTTTGCCCCGTCTCGGGAAGGTCCTCACCCAGCAGCACATGCTGGATGTCAACTGGGGTCTTTCTCTTTGAAGGCAACTGGAGCATCTCCCCTAAAGGCTCCTTCAGAGATAGCTCTTTTTTTTTCTTGTCAACTTGCAAAACATCTCTCTCCTTCAGTAGAAATAAATCTCCTCTCGAATAAACCCAGGCATGGCTTTAATTAATATCCATCTAATTTATTTTAGGGTTTTCTAACGTCAAAACAGGCAGGCAGGGGCAGGTGTTTTAAACACAAGATGCCTCCCTATTGCTAACTCGAAACCATCGGTGTCTCGTGGCAGTGATGCTTTGCCTTCTCATACCATCCTGCCTTGTTCTGCCACCCCCAGAGGTGCTTGAAAATGTTTTTAAATAGCAAAACTCCCCCATTAGCTGAAAGTATGTAGCCCATAAAACATGATCCATTTGTGGTGAATTACGCCGGGAACATAAATTGACACACACAGAGCTATGATCGCTCGTGCCATTTTCCATCTTTAATATTTTACAAGAAGTTTGAGGAGTCGAGCTCATGAAAGACAGAATGGAAATAACTTGATCTCCTGGAAACTCCCTGTAGGAAGCAGCTGTGGCAGCAAACTTTGGCTGTCCAGTGGGCCAGGTTGGGCTTTTAAAGTCCCTGGAGTGTAGAGGGGAGAAAGAAATGAAGCAGAGTGGAGGCTGGGGCACTGACAGCTGTTGCAAACAGTTTCCTCTAACACCATTTTAGCTGTAGGAATTCATTTTTGGGATTTTTTGAGACAGTTACAGGAAGATGAAGAATAACCCCACACAAAGAGTGTCTAGTTTGGGGAGAAAGAGGAAAAACTTGAGAGATTATGGGGTTTCTGTGGCTGGGGAGAGTGCTGGTCTGGAGATGAGAGTGAAGCAACTGCAGAGCAGGTCCTGCTCCCCCAGCATGGCGTCAGAAGGAGCTGTGCCGCAAGGATGCGATTCCAGGGCTGGATGGAGGGATGTGGAGGAAGCAGGACAGCATGTGTTCAGCCTCCTCCTTTAACAGGAGTAGTTAATAGCTGCTAAACACACGGGTTTTTTTAAGAAAAATGGGATGTTCTGTTGGTTGGAGCCCACATGTCGTCTCTGCAAAACACTTGTCTCAACTGCCGTGATCCGTGGGGATCATCTGCTGCTCCCTCTGCAGGGAGGCAATCCCATGCAAAAAGCCAACCACTCCAGCAGGCGTTCCCAGCCCAACACGGGTCCCAGCCCTGAAACATCTGCAAGTATTTATGGAGATAACAGTATCCAGAGGGACTGCCTTTCTGACAGAGCAGGGCAGCCCTGCCGAGGGGGCTGCAGCAGTCACAGCTTGGAGCGAACATTTTGGATGCTGCTGCACAGAAAAAGCAAGAAGGAAAATTTAAAAAGCTGCTTTCAGCTCCTCCCTGCCTGCCAAAATGTTTGCACAAGCTGGGCGTCACCTTATGCAGAAGGGTCCTCTGGGAGCAGTACCACTTGGGATAATGCAAGGGCAGGGATGCTGCAGCGCCAAGCCTGGAGCATCCCGGGAGCAGCCTTGGTGTCAGGGCAGGAGCTCGCTCCAGAGGGTGCACTCAGCAGCACAAACAACAATGATCTCTGGGTCCAGATGCCACAGGGGATTTTTCTTTGGTGGAAATGCTGCTGTGTCCCATAGATGCTTTTTCTCCAGTAGTCAAACAGTGTTTGCTCTCCAGCTCGAAATGCAGACCCCAAGCACCGCCTTCAGGCCCAGCCAGGGTGCCTTCAGGTGGCCATGTCCCCCGTGTGTTTGGTGCCTGTTCACCCCACACCTTCACCTGCTGTGGGATACAGGGGGAAGGACATCAGTACCTGGACAGCAGTGACCCCCTCCTGCAGCACAAGGCAGGCATTGTGGAGGACACTGGCTCTTGCATTGATGGGGCTTGAGGTTTGGCCTCTGCCAGCCCTGGTTTTTATCTTCCAGTTGGTTTCATCACTCTTTCACCTCTTCTGATCTTCCCTACCCCAAATCCTGCAGCTGAGATGTGTAGGAAGGGCTTTGGGGGTGGCCAGACCTTACTGGGGGATGGTGGGAGGTGTCTGCTGCCCCTGCTGCACTTTGCATTCACAGACAGAGTTAGCAACTCAGAAGCAAAAATAAGTCAACTTCCATGCCTGGAGAGGACTTCTGCTAAAGGAGGTTGATGCTGCAGTTGGACCTCAGAGGTTTGTCTTCTCCTCTCTGGTGGGACATCGATGGAGAAGGCAGTGGGGAGGGTTGTCTTGAGGTGCTGTGACCTCATCCAGATGAGGTTGGCCAGGAACTAGGGGCAGGGAGGGCCTGGTTCCTTTTGGCACCTGGAAAATAAGTGGTGGTGTAAGTGGTGGGATTTCAGCGGCTGGAGCAGAGAATCTGGCAGGAGGCTGTTGGTTTAAATCTGCTTGGCTCCATCTCGCCACTAAACCATTCAAATAAAAAAGAAATTAAAAAAAAAAAAAAGAAGAAGAAAAAGAAAAAACCCACCCTCTTACTTTATTTACATTGCACTCAAGTTTCCGCTGTACAAAAGATTTGCAGGTGCAAATATGTCCTGCCTTCATTAACTTCCCCTCCCTTTTTAATTTATGTGATTTCAATTTTCCTTCCCTGTACTGTTAATTAGGGGACCCTCTAATCAGTACCATTATCACAGTGGTATTCATGTTTAGGAAAGCTGCTAAACAAATGCTTGCAAAATTGCTAAATGGCTAATTAATGTCTGTTAATTAAGAAAATTGCTCATGGTAACAAACCATGCCATTGCTGGCAGCAGCTAGAAGGCGAACACTTGTTGAAATTAGTAACGAGGCAGGTAGAGAACATCTGCTCCGGCGCCGGTCCTGGAGCCTGCCGTCGCTTCCCATCACCTACTGACAGAGCTCCTGTGCTTTCTCTACCAATTACACCTCCTTTGACTCAAAAAATACTTTTTTTTTTTTCTTTTTCTCTTTTTTTTTTCCCCCTTTTCCTCACGTTAACACGCACCGGTATATTTCTTGCACCGAGCTCGCGGTTTTTTTTCCAAGCAAATTTTCATTTTGTGCTTTTAAGGGAAATTAAAAAAAAAAAATTAAAAAAAAAATTTAAAGTGGGCGTTCAAGCCCAAAATGTCAGCGACTGCTGCATTGCAGTCTTAAACCTGCACCAACTAATCTCTCCTTTTTTCCCCTAGACATCCTTTCTTTGCTCGCAAGCCATTTCACTGGCATCCTTAGGGAATGCACCTCGAGGAAGGATGTTGCATCCCTTCAGCATGGTGGTGCAGCCCCAGTTGTGCTGGTCAAACGCTGCCCAGGTGTGAGCTGGGACGTGCTCCTCGTCCTCCCTGCTCGCTCCAGCACCTCCAGTGAACCACGGTCAAAACGCAAACCTGGAGGTGTTTCCAACCTTTGGGATGAGAGAGGAAAAAAATCATTTTTATTTTTAAATTTTTTTTCTAGCTTTTTTTTTATATATTTTCTTTTTTTTTTTTTTTTTGTTTGGGGGTAGTTTTTCTATTTCTCCCCAACCTCTCTGGTCCTCTCCTGCATATTTTTTTCCCTTGTTGCACGCCCCTGAAAAGTGTTTCCCTGTGTGTTTATCATTGCAGACTTGGTTGAACCACTGGACCATTTACTCTCGATGTGGCCACTGTATTTTGACAAATGTTCTGATTTTGAATATATATTTTTTTCGCATATATCATTACTCATTGTTCAGCTGCAAATGAATAGAAACTCAATTAAAAAAAAAAAAAGGAAAAAAAAAATTATTTAAAACTGGGAGAACTGACTCCCCGACTGAACAGGTCCACCCGTGAATCCTTTTTTTAGCTCTTTCTGCGCTTTCATGTGCTAATCTATAACCTCCTTCTACTGTCTGACCTCACAGGGACCGCCTGGGTCACAGCCCTCGCCACACGCACAGCCTCCACCCCACAATCCTAACAGCATGATGGGACCCCACAGTCAGGTAAAGACACTAGTGATGGGTAGGGCTGTGAACTGCGACGTGCGCTCGATTTACTTCTTTTTTCCCCTCTGTAAGCATGCTGGGCAGCGGGTACCCGCTCCCCGGGGAGCATCCCCCCGGGCAAACCAGCTCTGAAGAAAAATGTTGGGGTTTTTTTTCCCTTTTTTTTTTTCTTTTTTTTTTCTTTCTTTTTTTTTTTTTTTTTTTTTTTTTTTTTTTTGGTGTTTTTTTGGATATGCAGTTGTCAATGGACTGAGAAGTCAATCGTGGGTATCAGACTGTTTTACCTTCCCAAGGTAGCCTGAGAAATTTAACTTGATTTGGATTTTTAAGCTTCTGTTAGTAGCAGCAGTTGTAAAAAGAAGTAACGTTAAGCCTTTCTTCTTTTTTTTTTTTTTCAGTACTTAGCACTGGGTTTTTTTGTGTGTGCGTGTCTGTATGTGCTTATTTGCCACTTTTTTTTTTTTTTATATATCTCTATATATTTAAACTTGAACATTATCTAACACTCAGGATTTCCCGTGCACTAATTTTAACAGCCTCACCTAGTATTGCCAATGTCAAACACGCTCTCAAACAATAAACCTACAGAGAAAATGTCTATAAAACGGACTCCAGACACCTTTCTCTTTTTTTTTTTTTCCCTTTTGAAACATCACTTTTTTAAAAAGGATGTCTCCAGAAAAAAAAAAACCAAAACAAAAAACCAAACCAAAAAAAACCAAAAGCAGTGTGTACAGGCTAACCAGCGTGCGTGGGGAGTGTGCTGCCTCCCCAGGCTCAGCCCTGACCCCCTTTTGTGTCTCCGCAGCCGTTCATGTCGCCGCGCTACGCCGGAGGTCCCCGGCCCCCCATCAGGATGGGCAACCAGGTACTGTGCTCCCAGGATCCTGGATTTCCTAGGGGTAGCTGTTATTTGGGATGAGGGGGATGAGGGCCAGATGTCCTGCAGACGCTCCTTGGGTTTGGGTGGCAAGCATCACCTCCTTGGTCACCCTTTTTTTTCCTGTGCCGGCTCATCGCTTAATGATGATGGTTTAATTTTCTCTTGAGGTTTGGGCCTATCCAGGGTGGAAACAGCAGTGGGGAATGTGCAGCTTTCCAGCCGTGGCATTCCCAGCAGGGCTGTGCCGTGCTGCATGCTCGCTGCCCGGCTGGATTCTCCCTGCAATCGCAGAAAATTAAAGTGATGGAGATAATCCTGCTGCTGGGTTGACCGAGTGTTTAGATCAGCAGCGGGGTCAAGCGGGGCAGGTCACTGCTGAATTTTTTGGGTTGGGTTTATCCTCTTATCCCAGCTTATACAAGGGCAGTTTGTTTCTGGCCTTGTGGATGGAGGCTTCCACCCCACGCCCTGCCTGGACGCATGCGTGGCCTTTGGTAAAGGAATTCGTCTCCATGCAGATCCATAGAGTGATGACCAGATTTGTCACTAAAGGGAAATTAAAGGAAACCTGTAATTCCTGTGAGCAGCAAAGGTGTCTGTTCAAAAATTATCTCGGGAGCTTGGTTTTTTTTAGCTATCAGCATGATTCTTCTGTAGGTCTAATTAGCAGAAAGAGCAGGATAGTCAGGAAGTAGGATGTACCAGCTTGCTCTGGGTTTGTGCTTGCTGGATTTGAGGCTTGAATCTTTGGAAGTTGCTAACTGATGCTGAGATGTAGCTGAGAAAAACCCAGAAGGGGCTAATGGAGGACCCCCGTGGCTGGAAGAGTCTTCCACCCAGGGCACTGATGGATGATCTAATGAGGTATTAATTCACTGCACCTCCTCATAGGTCAGTTTTAACTGCAGTGGTCTTGGCTCATCCCAGGCTCTGCTGCAGGTGGGCACAGTGAGCTGGACAGGCAGGAGAGGTGGGGGCACTGGTTTGAGGAGGCTGTTCCCACAGCAGGATCAAGCATCCAGGAGTTGGTAAAGTTAATTAGAAGGATTTCATTTTTTCCCCCAAACACCACATGAAAAACACATGTTTGTACCTAGGCAGAGCCCAGCGAGGTTATGGTCACATCCTGAGGGACAAGAGGAATAAATAGGCAGGCAGGAAGGTCAGGCAGCAGAAGTGTAAATATCCACCTCTGCAACCTTCCTGGTTTATCTTCCTCCTGCTGCCAGCTTCCAGCCTGCAAAAAACTTGGGATTGGGCTGATTCTGCCTTGGCACAGCCCTGTGCTCCCAGGGCCTGTGCTGTGCTCCAGCATGGGGATCCTCGGTGTTGGCATCCAGCATAGCAAAGCTGTTTACAGTTTGCTTCCCTCAGGCAGTCAATATCTGCATTTTTCTTCCCCTTTATCTGTTTGGAGTAGTCTTTGAAGCTTAAATAGCAGCATTGCCCGAGTGGAATGTGAGTTTGGGGAGGGGGCCTTGCTCTGCTGCACATGGAGCATCTCCCTACCACAGCCAGTGAATCACTGCCTGGTTTGGCCCAGGTGCTGTGTGTCACCAGGGTGCCATGCTGTTGGTCACCTTTCCCTGCTGGATTTGACACCACTGCCCCGCTCAGCCTGGGTTTTCCCTTGCTTTCCTCAAATACAACAGCATTTGGCATGAAGGGAGGAGGAAATGCCTTGTTTGGGGTTTAGAGAGGGTTTGCAGAAGGATGAGGGAGGCAAAGACCTGGAGGCTGTAGCAGTGGGATGTGGGATGCAGCAGGATGCAGGGGGATGCAGGATGTATTTTTTTAACCTTGCTCCCTTGCTTTCACAGCCCCCGGGTGCTGTTCCCGGTACACAGCCATTGCTGCCCAATTCGATGGATCCCACGCGACAGCAAGGTAAACCCAGCAGAGGAGGGTCAAGCTCTGATGTTCTTAATTAGCTGTTAATTCAGGACCCAGAGTGGCCGTGGTGCCGTGTAACACCCCTGCTCTCCTCCCAACAGGGCACCCCAACATGGGCGGCCCCATGCAAAGGATGAATCCTCCGCGAGGGATGGGCCCCATGGGTCCCGGTCCGCAGGTAAGCCCGGGGCCAGAGCTCATCCTACAAACCATGGGAACGACCTCCTGGGGCTCTGAGGGCTGGGAGTTCCCCCCCCACACCCTGTCCCCCCATTAGTGTTAATGTGTTTTACATTAGGCTTGCATCTGGAAATCCCTCCTTTTAACAGGAGTGAGGTCTTCAGAGCTCATTAAGGGTATTAGAGCCTCCCTCCTGCCCTTCTGTCAGAGGGGATGGCACTTAGCTCCAGCCGGAGCAGCCTTTGAGTGCATTACACTGCCTGCCTGGGAAACAGTTACAACCCTGACTGCAGGAAAGGGGAGGGAGGCTTGCATTTGGAATTAATAAATAAAAAGAAATGGCAAAGATCCGTTTAGCAAAGGGAATAAGGCTTTCCCCTGCGAGGTTCCCCTCCACCTGCCCTTCCTGCTGCCTGCTTGAGCTCTCTGTTTCAGGAAAGGGGAGTAAACTTGAAATTAAGCAGATCTGGGTTAATATATGCTGTCATTTCGTTGATTCACTTCATGGAGTGGCTTGTTGTTGACTCACTCCTGTTTGTTCCTTCTACGAGACTTCAAAACCAGATTACCATATTTTGGTTGGAGGTTTATCCTCTCTGCATCGTCGCCTACGTGGAGTTTGTAGCGCGAGGATCAGAGTCTGTCAGGAGATGAGCGGGTGCGCTGGAGTTTTGTTTTGTTTTTCCCCTGGAGACTGTTGAGATAAGTGAATGTTGTGTAAAGAGGGAGTTGTGTCATGTCTTTAGCACCAACCTGAGGACGTTGCTCAGGGGTGCTCAGCCACGTCCATTAGCACCCAGATCCATCCTAGGGCAGGGGACAAAAAACCTGTGCGAGCGCCGTTCCACAGGCAAGCCCTCCCATAGCACTGCTGCTGTGCCTGAAATCCTCCTTTCCTGGAGGATTACACCCAAAAAGAGGGGAAAAAAAAAAAGAAAAACAAAGGCATTTGCAAGCGTGGCCTGCGCCAAGGCGAGCGGCGGCGGCTTGCCTGGGGGAGGCTGCTTCCCACTTCCAGAGCTCGCCGCGAAACTTGGAAGCGGGGAGCGCGCGCTGAGCGCCGCGTGGGATGGCGGCGGCTCTGGGAGCCGGCAGGAGTTGTGAAATGTTCAGAGCTTTATTTTTGACTCCACCGTTCCCTGTGTATGTACATTAGGGAGAGGTTTTTGAAGAGGCAGCCTTTCCCTGGAGAAGCGCTGGGCTTCCCAATCTGGCACCCGCAGGCGCTGCCTGCCTGCAGCCATCCAGGAATCGGCGCCTGCGCAGGCAGCCACCAAAAATACCGACCCAGACCCAGCAGCCCCTCACACCCTGTGTGCCCTGGGCTTGTTTTCCTTTAAGCTTTGCATTGGGACCTTCCTAAACACTTCTCAGATGATTTCAGAGGGCTTCAGAACATCCAGCCAGGACATCCTGGAGTCCTGACAGCAGCTCCTTATTACACAGCAGTGATGAATCATCCCTTTCAGCTGATTGCCGCTGCCTTTTTCCCTTGAAGAGTCCCATTTGTAGCTCTGCAGAAGCCAGGACAGGGTTTGCCAGCACCAATATGAAGAGGGTTTGTAGCTCTGAGTTTTGGTGGTGCCTTGCCCAGGTCGCTCGGCACAGCTGCGTTCCCTCCTCACCCTCTCTGAGCATCTTTCAGCTGGCTTCGTTTTCCAGCCTTTCAGCTCCAATTAAAAATGCTGAGCCCTTTTTTTTTTTTAAACAAGGGGCTTGATGCTGCTATTCAGTGTAAATGGCTGAAATTTCTATCAATTAAGGACTTGCTGGTAATTTGTTTGGGGAAATCCCTTTTCTGCCTCTTCAAAACAAACTTTGGTGATGCCCTCAGCAGTGCACCGTGCACTGGCGCATCCGTAAATCCAGGTAAAAATTGACAATAGTTAAGTATTAGACTTAAAGTCCAGTTTGGAGCACTCCAAGGGGCTGTGGTGTAGGAAGTGGCCAGCCATCCCTCCTCCTGCTGGAGCAGTTTTTTCTTTAAATGGCAGAAACACAGTCCAAAAAGATGCATTACAGAAGAGAGGGAGGTGGGAGGGGAAGAGTGGCAACGCGACCTAAATCTGGCTGCACGTCGCCTGGAGGGCACATGGAGCAAAGCACAGACCAAATGGAGCACAGCATTCGGGGGATTCCTCTTCCTCCACTGCCTTGGGCTTGGCTTTGTACTAGAGCTGGTTTTAGGAGATGAGGGATGCAGATCTGAGGCTCCCACTCCCAGCTGGAGGCTAAGCCAGAGAGGAATAAGGCAGGAGAGGGGGCCCAGGGGGCTGCCTGCCCTCGCCCGCTCCTCGCGGCTGCAGATCCGCTCTGGGGGATGGAGCAGAGAGCTGGGGAGCAGCAGAAAAGCAAGCCTGGCTTGGTGTTCCCTACTCCAGCAGTCATCCAGGGAGCAAGGAGTGCTCCATCTCGGGGGGAGCTCATGCAGCCTTTCCTCATCTTTACACTGCAGCAGGAACCTTCCAAGTGGTGCCTTTTCTCCTCCTCCTGCCCGTTTTCTCCTGCACAAAGGGAAAAATCCAAAAGGCTGTTGCTGGCGCTGGGGGCTGTGCACAGAGCTGGGAGGGGAATGTTTTCTTTCTGCAGAGAGCAGGGAGAGGGAACTTTGGGGCTCAGCCTGGCTCCCATCCATATTCAGCTGCCTGGGGTTTTTTATAAGCACAATTGCCTCTTATGTTCATCATCATTAATTTTTTTTTTTAAAGCTCGTTTTTGCACACAGACCCACTTGTTTTTTGTTTGTTTATTGGCTTTTTCCCCCCCTTTCTCTTGTCTCTCTGGTGTCCCTGCCCGTTCCAGTAGACTGACCCTTGGTTATCGTTGCAGAACTACGGCAGCGGCATGAGACCTCCACCCAACTCCCTAGGTCCTGGCATGCCTGGAATTAACATGTAAGGCAATCCCCACTCTGGGAGGTTTCACCACTGGCTCGGGGCTGTCTGCAGAAAAACACAATTTATTTTTTCCCCTGTTTAATTTTGTCCCCAGGGGGCCGGGCGCCGGTAGACCGTGGCCGAACCCCAGCAGTGCTAACTCAGTGAGTATCTTGGGCTGGTTGGGAAGGGTCCTGCAAATGGGATCATTCCCCATTAGCTGAGCCCTGCTAATGAGAGGGGGGCTCCCCAGCCTCTTGCTTAGGCTGCTGGGACTCCCATCCTGGCCAGGCTGAAGGGGCACAGGGGGTCTTAGCTGTGCCCTGATGGGATCCAGCCCATGGCTGAAGCTGTCTCTCTTGTCCCTACAGATCCCATACTCTTCTTCATCGCCTGGTACATACGTGGTGAGTCCTCCTGCCCCTGCTGCCGTGGGAGGTGGCACTGGGCTGAGTTTGGAGGTTGGGACTTGGGGGAGGTGTTAGAAAACACAGAGAGGTGGGCAGGGCTCATGTTTGCACATCTGACACCGGTTTTGTCTCCACAGGGTCCGCCCGGCGGAGGTGGCCCTCCAGGGACACCCATCATGCCCAGTCCTGCAGGTACGAGCCCTCTGAGACCCCTCTCTCTCCAGGGCCATCCCTGCCCTGTTGGTAATGACCAATTTTTGTGGCTTTTGGCTTTCTGGGAAGTGAGTAGCATGGGCTTCTTAACTTTGGGATTGCATTTGGGGATGTTCCTACATCCCCCTGTGGATATAGAAGCTGGGGGGGCTCAGGAAGGTGAGGAATTATCCCCCCACCCTTCCCAGCCAGGAGTTAAATTATTTTTCACAGTTGAATTTCTGTGATTAAAAACTTTGTGGATCTTCATTAAATACAAATTAACCAGAAAATGGTGGTAGTTAGAGGGAATTTTGGGTGATAAAATACAAAAGAATGAGTTCAAGTGGCATGAGTTTGTTTTAATTAAGAAATGAATTAATCACCCGACTTACTGGGCTTCACTGTTCCACAGATTCAACAAATTCAAGTGACAACATCTACACAATGATTAATCCAGTACCGCCCGCAGGCAGTCGATCGAATGTAAGTCTGCTTTCTAATAATTTACATATCAGATACCATAACAAATCATAATTAACTTCATCAGTTGAGAGTAAAGCAGTTTAATTGATTTCAGCCATTTGTTACCAAACAGAAATAAAACAAACCATCAAAAAGCGATTAACTCTTGGGCGACTTTGTTAATTTTTTATGCTTATTAAGAGAGCAGCAGTCCTGCTGCTCCGGCCAAGGTGCTGGGTTTTGTGGGATGTGGGCACCCTTAAATCCTGTGGAATGATGGTTGGAATGCTGTGCTGCAGTTCTGGGTTGGCCATCCAGTCAAATTTTATAGGTGAACCCAGAGGACCATGAGCCCCACAGCTTCAGGGGGTGATACAGCCCCAGTTTGTGCCAGGGAATGTTTAGATTGGATATTCCGAAACTTTTTTCATCAAAGGGGTTGCCAAGCATTGGAATGTGCTGCCCAGTGCAGTGGTGGAGTCACCATCCCTGGAAGTGTCCAAGAAATGTGTTGCTCTGGCACTTCAGGGTATGGTTTAGTGGGGGTGCTGAGTTGACTGTTGGACTTGGTGATCTCAAAGGACTTTTGCAGCCTCAACAGTTCAGTGATTCTGCCATACCTCCCTCCTTGCCCTGCTGCAGAGGGATGGCTGGGGCAGGGACAGTGCTCAGGAGCCACCGTGGCAGGTGCTTGGGCTTGTTTTGTGGCTGATTTTGGTTTTTATCACCTTTTCCTTGTGCAGTTCCCAATGGGCCCCGGCTCTGACGGCCCCATGGGCGGCATGGGCGGGATGGAGCCCCATCACATGAACGGATCATTAGGTGAGCCTTGGTGTCCTCCATCCCCTGGGGACACTGGCAGAGCATCCCAGTGCCTGTTCCCATCCTGGGCTTGGCCCCCAGTTGGCACCAGTGCTCAAAGCAGAGCCTTTGGGTGGAAGTCAGGGGGCTGTGGGGGGCACAGGGCCATAGCTGCAGGCCCAGTAAGGCTCTTCTCCTTTCTCTCCCCTCTCTGCAGGGTCAGGAGACATAGATGGACTTCCAAAAGTAAGTGGGGTTGGTTGCAGGGTGGGTGTGGTGGCTCTGCCCTTCCCTCAGCACTGGGGTGCTGCTGTGACCCTGATGGATGGGGACACAGGGAGTGTGACTGGGGTGGGCAGGGCTGTGTCCTGCCCCTGTGGCATTTCAGGGGGCTGTGGGGACCTGCTCACCACCTCCCCTCCATCTCCCACAGAATTCTCCAAACAACATAAGTGGCATTAGCAATCCCCCGGGCACTCCAAGAGACGACGGGGAGCTGGGAGGCAACTTTCTCCATTCCTTCCAAAATGACAATGTGAGTGAGTGAGTGCCTGCTTGTGGATGGGGGGACAGTCCCCGAGGTGTCCCAGCACTGGGATGGGTGGGCTTGGCACAGTGGGAGCCTTTTGGACTTGGGTTGTGCCGTGTGGGAGCTGCTGCAGGACAGAAAAGTGGGCAGGAGGAACTAAGGCAGTGGGTGGAGGCTTGGGGTCTGTGGTGGGATGGGGTACACAGGTGGAGAGGAGCTGGTGCAGAGGTGGCTGGGCTGGCCTGGCCAATTGGAGGCTCCGTGGGTGGCTGCAGACATCCCTCCTGTTCTCCCTCTATTAGCAGCATATACACATGTGCATGTTAATTATTTGTTTCAAACTGCATCTCACCCCATACTGTTCTGCTGATTTTCTTCCTGGAAAAACAAGTTACAGCGCAGATTAGGCCCTGATCAATTGGAGTCTCCAGCATATCCTTTCTTCCTGGTTTATTAGATCCAATTAGGTTGCTGTGTAGTTGTCATCAGCCTCCTTTTGCATCCCTCTCTTCGATGTCCGGGGCTGTGACCTGCCTGGTTTCTCACCGTGGCTCTGTCTCTCTTGCAGTATTCCCCCAGCATGACGATGAGTGTGTGATTTCCCTCCCCCTCCTCCTCTCCAGGATCAAGAGAGTCAGCTGCCGTTCGGAGGATCTCAACGAATTATGCAAGAAGAAGAAGAAGAAGAAGCTAGGTGTATGGGCAGGGACACGCGTGGTGGGGGCCAAAACCCCAGGTTTAGTTTCATGCAATAAAAAGGCTGAACTTTTTATTCCATAAAACATGAAGGACAAAACTTAAAATATTTCAAGACATGACAAGACCCTTCTTTGTGCAGAAGGGTTTATATATGTACATGACACTTCTTTTTGGAAACAAACGGAAGCCTCTAGCACCCAACTCCGATCTCTTTGCTTTGTTCTTTTAAATAAAGACAGAAACCGAACCTGTTGTATGTTTGTGCCGTGCGACACCAGGAAGCTAGTCTAGATATGAAATCATGTTGTCTCTGTTGTAGTCATTTTTTTAAATAAACTGGACAGTTTACAATGGTGGTTTTCGTTCAGAAGCCCTGTTTTTCTTTTTTTTTTTTTCCTTTTTTTTTTTTTTTTTGTTTTGGGGGTTTTTTTTCCCGTGTATTTTTTGGGGTTTGTTTGGGTTTTTTTTTTTTTGGTTCGTTTGCAGCACAACGCTTCCTCCTCCAGTTAACAAGATCTGCTTTGGGGAAGAGACTCCAGCACCTCGTTATAAACTTGTTTAATGCAGGTGACCCCTTCTAGGATCACATCCTCCAATGAATCGTGATCTTGCTCTCTGTGACTGTGGCATGCACTGTGTTAGTCTTTCCCCCTCCTCTGAGTACAAGAAGAAATCTCTTATCCCTCTCTTCCCCAGAATCCTTCAGCTGGTTCACTGCAAAAATAAATTTTTTTATTAACTATTTTTTTTTAATCCACCAAAAAAAAAAAAAAAAAGGGTTAATCTGACCTGGGACTTTGAAACTGTGATCTCCAGCTAACTTTGGGATTTTCTGGGGGTTTTATTTGCTTTGGGGGTATTTTGCGGGGGGGTTTCTTTTCTTTAGAGATGTGCTCTTTGTCAGGATTTCACTTATCTATGATTTGGAACTGGATGGAGATATTTTTTAAGGAATTCTTGTTGTTAAAATGTAACCTTGCTATTCTGTAGGCTCGCTCTGTAATAAGAAAATAAAAATTAATGGCAAGCATCGAAGGCCCTTCCTTCTGGTGGGAGAGGAAGGGACGAGCCAAGGCGGCGGGTTGGGATCTCTGTACATGACACTACCCTGTAGTTTGGTCTTGGTTTTTCTCCAGCTCCCATTTCTGCTCCATGTATATCATATTCTGTAAAATATTCTCTCCCTTGGATTTGACCTTTGTGCGGATTATTGAAAGCATTGTATCTTGTTTCAGTGTTTTTTCTTACCTTGTAGTCTGGTTCGAAAATTACCGAGAGGGGAAAAAAAAAAATAATTATTATACATTGTAGTTTGTGTACGATATTTGTTGATAATGTTTTATTAAAGGGATGTCTTTTTTCCGCACCCCTTCATTGAAATGTTTTTGGGGGACATTTGGCTTGTTTTTATTATTCTGACTGCAAGACATGAGATGACAAAACAATTTTTTTTTTTAGTGTGTAATACGAATAATATTTTTTTTTAATGTTTGCCTTCTTTTTCTTAGGCATTTTCATTCTGCTTTACCTGTAGAAAGGAGGGAGGGAGGGAGGGAGGGAGGGAGGGAGGGGCGGGTGAGATGGGGGGGTCTGAGGGTGTCAGTCTCATAGTTACAGTCAGGTTAATATTTTCCAATTAATGCAGATTTGTTGCATTGCATACCCAGGGACTCCCCAAGGGGTCAAATTTTTACCTTTTCCACTTTACATCTTGTTTAGGTGTGGGGGGTTCTTTCCTTTTTTTTTTTTCTTTATTTTAGTTTTTTTGTTCTGATGTGAGGAAATGAAAGGACCGGTTTTAATGTATTTTAAAATGAATAGCTAAATTATTGTCTTCATTGGTATGGGATGGTTTTTTGAATGAAACGGTTCCACCTCCTCCCCCCTCCCCCTGCTGTAATAAATATCAACATAAACATTTGATTTCGGTGCTCTGCAGTTTGTTCCTGGTGTTTGCTACCAGACCCAGGGTGGGAGTTGGGTATTTTTTTCCAACCTTTATCAAGGGCCAAACCCCAGATTTGGGGTGCAGGAGCAGAGGTGATGCAGAGCTGAGGTGGCATTTTAGGAGGGCTGTCTGAGCCTGGGAATTCAGACTCCCAAAGAGATTCAGGATGCAGTTCAGGACCTGGGTGAAGTTTAGTGCTGCCTGTTAGTTTGTTGGATTTTTTGGTTTTTTTAAAGCATGTTGAAAATTTAGCCTAGAAAATGGTCAGTGTTGTCTGCACTGGGCTGAGGCTGGATGCTTGCCCTCCCCACACGCAGCCCATCAGGCTGCAGGCAGAAAGGAGTGTTTTAGGGGCTAAGAAGGGAATTTTGGTACATTGTTCCTCAGGCTTTGCTAATTAGAAGCTGGAGGAGTTGGGATACCAGCATGGTGATGGAGGCTGGTCTGCCCTGCAGCAGCTCCCTGGGCCAGGAGCTGGGTGCTGCTACTTCCCTTTGCCAGAGTCCTGCACTGCTGGGAGGTAAAGGAAGGGGAATATGAGTTGTTCTCAAATATATAAATATTGAACTTGCAGTGGGGTCAGTGACCCCTCCTGGGGCAAGAGCTGCTGTGCACCCACCCAGGAACAAACAGCTCTAGGAGCTACTGGGGATGGAGAAACCCAGGCAACCCAAGCTGGTTCCCCAATGGGCAGCATCAGAGCCTGGGGGAAAGATTGGGCCTGTGCTTTGCAGGAAATAGAGTTTAGAGCATTGTCCATCACTTGGTTTCATGACCCCTGAGGGGTTGAAGCTGATGAGGAAATCCTGCCCTCCCAGACCCCAGGGCCATCCCTGCCTCCCCAGGCCCTGCTTGACTGCCCAGAGCAGCAGGCTCCTGCACTGCTGCCTGTTATGTTTTTATTGTGGGGCATAGAAAAGTCCTTCCTGTTGGTTCTTAAGGGTTACAGGCTGGTATTATTAAATATCACCATGAAACTGCCAAGTTCCCTCCTCGAAACGTCTCCTGAGCCCAGCCTCAGGGATAATTGTCTCCACCATTAGTTTTCATTAAATTAAATGCAGGAGGAGGATCAGAACAACCAGGGGCTCCAGGCTGAGCACGGTGTGTACTTGTTGGCACGATGTGTGCAGCCTGTGGAGCTGGATTTTGCAGTGGGAGCGGTTCAGGGGGAGTGTGGAGTGGTGGAGAGCTCTCCTGTGGGCAGACAGGCTCCTCTGGGTCCTGCAGATCTCCCTTGTGGGCAGCCAGGCTCCTCTGCCTCCTCATCTCGGGCTCCTGCCACCCCATTCTTGTGTGTTCTGCTTCCCTGGCTGCCGTTCATGAAAAGTTAATGCCTGGCCCTGGTCCGTGCTGAGGTAATGCCATTCGTCTGCTGATGAGCCTTTATAACTTATTGATGCCAGCCCAGATGTGCTTCTGTGACCCATTGTTGGGCTCCCCAGCCCACTTCCCTCAGCTGGGCCGATTCCAGCAGGCAGCACTGGGAGAGCTGAGCCGGGCACAGAGTGCTTGGGAAGCACAGCAGGACACCAAGGACAGGTGGTAAGAGCTGGGTTCAAGGACCACAAAAGGCCAAGTTGAGCATCCATGCCAGCTGCCAAGCTGGGAGATCCACCAGCTTGAGCTCGCTTCCAGGCCCTCAGAGGAGCATTCCCTGCACAAGGATCAGCTGCTCCTTCCAGCAACACTCGAGTACCACTTCCCCCTGGCTCAGGTGAGAGTGGCTGTGCCTCAGCAAAGCAGAAACACGGCCTCACACCCTTGTGTATGATCCCCTCACCTGCAGCAGCTTCCTGATGCCTCACACACCCCCTGAAGCCTTGTTTTCCTGCTGACCATCCCACGTCTCCCTGCTTCCGCTATTTTTCAAAACTGCCTTTGCTCTGCCTTCGTCCATCCCTCCCTGTGCTTGTGCTTTGTCTCAGCTCAGCTTGGACACAGCAGGGTTCCAGCTTCCCTCAGTCTCTCCCTTTCAACTGTCTGCCCTGACAGAGATGTCTTTGTTGAGAGGTAAAAGCGGCTGAAGGGACTCTGCCTCTTCCAGACAGACTATCCCCACAAATTCCCACATCTACGAGAAGCACATGAGGTGTTTCACCTCTACACAACCCCTCTCCACCACAGCTGCTCTTCCACCAGGCTTCCTCAGGGAAATTCTCTCCTCAGGAATGCTAACGGGCAGCTGGCTGCCCTACAGGGCTTCCTCCCTAGGACGGGTAATGACCCGAAGCTGGAAGAGCGAGGGGATGTCAAGCAGGGTCCGTGTGACACAGCAGGGAGCCAGCAGCCCGAGAAAGAAACACCCACTGCGTGTGACAGGCTCCACAGAGCACGGCTCTGTTAAAATGTATTCCCAAACACCTGGCTGCAAACCACAGACCTGAACAGATTTACTCCTGATGGGCTGAATTAGGCATCCCTGGAGCAGGCAGGATTAAGATGATGCAGAGCAATGCAACGCTTGTGAGGTTTTTTCTCTTTCAAGCACTTCTGCTAACTATGGAGGGATTTGTTAATTTAGCCTGCAGCCACTGCACCCCAATTTATGGGGTGCAATTGTTGATCTCAAATGTGACTGGTGAACATTCCCAAAACCTGCAGAGTGGAGCTGCCTGATGGACTGGGGCTGGAGCACACAACTGGGGTGTTCATCCAGATGGCCAGGGATCACAAAGCACAGACCAGCCTCTGACACAAGACACTGAAGTGAGATGAATTTCTTGGAAATGTGCTCTTCCACACCTTAAAATAGAGCAGGCTGTCCTCTCCCTTCCCATGTGCTGGAGGGTACCAGAACTGCAAAACATTCTACATTTGGCTGCAGCTAATTTAGCTTTCATTTTACAAAACCCACACTAATCCCCCCATGTTAAAAAGAATATGCTTCCTGCTCAGTTAACTCTGTGTGGCAGGAAGAAATTCTTCCTTTGTATTTTTAGCAGCAAATACCAGCTACAGGCACCAAAGTTTCCCGCTACATTCTACACCACTTTCCCCAAATGCACAGGTCTCTTCATCCAGGATTGGGGGATAAAAGGACTGTGGTTCTACAGATCCAACAAAGCAATCCCTCCGATTAAGTGCTTTGGGAACTAAGCACAGGGCAGCACGACGCATCCCACGGCAGCCAGGAGTAAAACAAAGTCAAAGCCAGGCAGAATGAAAAAGCCTCGTGGCTCAGGCTTTCCCCTTGAAGCTTTGTAAGTCTCTTCTGCATTCAGAGGGACTCAAAGCAACCTCGGGAATAGGTTTGAGTCTGGCTCTGTGCAGAAGCACACTGAGAGCAGAGCCTGCGCAGAGGAATAATGACTGGCTTATGTTCTTCCCAGGCAATGGAGGAAGAGTGCAGGAGGATGCATCTGACGACTTCTCTAACCCACATCCAGAGGGTTGAGCCCCTAAAATGAAAGAGTTTCTTCATGTACTATTTAGGTTAAAAAAAGAAATTTTACTTTCAGTAACAATATAATTTATTTTTTCAAGTAAATTAATCCACCTTTCTTTAATTATACGATGGTTCTGGCAAAGAGAAGCAGCAGGTACAGTTGGTGAAGTATTTTCATTTGAGCTGAATTTCACACAGTTCCATGCAGATACAGTGCCAGAAACTTCTTGAATGTGTCTGGCTGAAAGCCAGAAATTCCAGCGGGCTTCTGCAGAGAAAAAGACACGGATGCTCAGTTTGCAGTGAAGTGATTAATGTAGACAAACAACGGCTTTAAACATGCTTGAATAAGACTTTCAGGCATGGCAGCTTCCAAATTGTGCTCTCCCTCCCCAGAAGGGTTTGGGTGGGGGTACTTCCACTGGTGTCAATCTCAGAGGACAGAACCCCTTTGCCTGTGAGGGAGATGCCCTCCCAGTATAACCAGTACGAGCAGCCCTGTGCTCTATTTACTCCCCAGAGAGGCTGACTGCTGCTTGTGAGAGCTCCTTTCCTCAGAGCTGGCTTTGAACAAGCACATTAGGAGATGGTGCTGGGGGTATCTGAATGTAGGGGTTCACCTTAAGCTTGGCATGTCACACATCGGCACTACAAATACTCAGGAACTGGTCTCCTGAGAAACACCTGCTTAGGTAAAAATGAGGCCAGTGTCCCTTCAGGTCCCTCCAGCTAGTTTAAAACCTGCTGCAGCTCTGTGCCAGCTCCCAGACCCGCAGCTGTGGTGAAAGGGCAGCATTTCCACCACCATTTCCCAAGCTTTCCTTACCGTAACAACACCCTTCTTGACTTCTGGGACACACTGGGCTCTCTCATACAGGTTCTGATCAGAGTCAATCCAGACTAGGTTTTTTACACCGTCATTAGAGACAAGGTCTGTTGTATTTAACTGGAACACCATGAACTGGAAGAGCTGTCCATCTGTGCCAATGCTTTGCACCACGACTGGCTGCTCCAAAACCTTGGGATCATTCTAGGAAAAGAAGGGGCATGTGGGGGAGAATGTTTCAAAAGCTAGTTACAACAGAAATTGTAGGAGTACTTGCTGATTCTGCATCTTTGGGTTGGTTTAAAGCCAAGATTTTAATAAATATATTGTTACCTTGCCCAGAAAATTACTCTAGTCAAACAAGTTTTGAATGTAGATTTTGTATTTTAATTAAAATTCCTCCTTCAGCCAGCAACAACTGTCAATTTGCATACTGAGCTGTGGGATGGGTTAGAGTTTTACAGCTGAACTTATTCCCTGGTTCCTGCCCATACCACCCCGCTGCATCACAAACACGCTCATTGCTCATTAGTGGGTTTCTGGATTTCTGAAGGTTGGGTTTTCACCTCTGGACTGGGAAGCTTGGATGTGAGAATTACTGTAAGGGGCTTTGAGGCCTCCCTGCACTGGCTGCAGAGCAGAGGAAAAAGAGAGGCCCAGCAGCAGGCTGCCATACGTACCCCGTGGAGCGCCTTGGCCTTGGCCAGCGCGTTGCCAAAAGCAAACATCAGCATTTTAGCACGGAGCTGTTCTGGTCTGAACCTGTCAGTGCGAACGTTGGCAGACTCCAGGAAGAACAGGGTGTGAGGATGAGAGTAGGGATAACCATCTCTGAAACCTAAAGGGCACATACTCATGTCAGAAACCGCTCAGGAAGACGCTACGCAGCCAAGGTTTTCTCCCATTATCTTCAGGAACTGCTCAAGTCGTTTGCTGGGGTTTGAGTTTTGTCCTCAGTCCTGCTTAGGCAACAAGATACTCACCACAGGTCTGGAGCACTTGCACTGCAAACCTGTGCCTGTTCCTCTGTCCCCTCATTCCCACACACTCCCTACTCTCAGCTGCCCCCAGAAGGACAAGGAGCCCCAGGTTAACCCAAACACAGATAATAATCATCAGCACTGACCTGTGTCATTGAGCTCTTTGTACACATTCACCTCCTGAAGGTCGATTGTGGGTGCAATGGGATAGAAGGTCTCCAGAACGTGCTCTTTGGTGGCCAGTATCTCCTCCTTGGAGGCTACTGGTGGTATTGGGCTCATAGAGTTCATGAGTATTCCACTCAGGCCACGGACCTGAAGGAGGATGGATTCTGGGGAGGGAAATCAAGCAACAGTCAAACACTGGTGAAGTAACACCAGGGAAAGATGCACATTTCCTTTTGCCAGTCTGTTCTGCCAGGCTCACTCTCTCCCTCTCATCTCCAAACCCATCTTAAATAGTAGCTCAGCTGTAGGTTCTTCTTCTAAAATGCCAACGTTAATTGCTAGGGCTAAGTTCTTAACTAAACATCCTTAGAAAAACAACAGCACTGATTTAGGACACACAAAAACAAACAATCAGGTCTAAGACACTGGTTCCCTTCTCCTACCATCTTGTCAATATTGATTAACAGCTAATAATCTCCTCAGGGACAGCATCCTGCCATCATCCAAGGCTGCCCATGCCAACAGTGCTATTTAAACCAGAATTACCTGGTTCCAGAAATTTGTTTCATTTTTTCCAAATCCTCAGCCTTAAAGCCAGGAGCTTTGCTACCCCTCTTATCTTACAGAGCTAAATGCTTCCACCACAGCAGCAACTGACCTCTTTCCCACGTTGCTGCTACCCTGCAGTTTCTAGCCAACATCCTTTTACTCAGAGAAGGATACTTCCCAGACATTAACCTGCATATATGTATCAGGTTTTCAAACAGCACTGGGCTGTAAAACAAGAAAAGAAACAGTTACATAAAAATGAGATCATAATAGCAGGCAGATGCTTCTGGGGCACAAATGCTGTAAAATTACTGTATGTAAAACATACAATGGCATAGCACTCCCAAACAGTTAACAGAGATTGCAGATTGGTATCACACACCAGGCCTGTTTCAAGTTGGCAGAGGTAATGCTTACAATTATTTTAAAAACTGATACTCCGCGTCAGCTAGTAGATCTTGAGTTGAAACAGAGAGACATTGGCCTGAAAGGAGCTTTGATCTAGCGTAGTATTTATGTCAGTGCTACTGCCAATATTCAGAATTGGGTTTTATTTGTTGCTTTGGTTGTTGCTTTTTTTGTTTGACAATCTGATGAAGAGGGTCTTGCACAGCAGACCCTCTTTCCACAGAAGAGCTCTGTATGAATTGTCTCTGTAGCGTTTAAAACCTGCCCTACAGCTGAGGACTCACCAATATCGTTCCCTCCTGGGAGCAGCCTCTGCCGTGTCCCAGAGCCGCGCGTGGGACACCATGTGTTTCGCCCTCTCCTCCAGCTCCTGGAGCCCAAGAGCCGGGTTATCCATGATGCCCTGCACGGCTGGGGGCAAACCTTCCACAAGCTTCGTCTTGGTGAGCCACTGTGCCTGCCGCACTCCTGGAAACACAACCCAGCGCGATCTATCACGGCTGACAGAGGTGATGCTCAAGGCCCCCTTCCAACCCAAGCCATTCCCTATGTGACCGAGGCTGCCTGGCAGCTCATGGGGCTGGGCGGGCTCCCCACAGCCCGTGTTTTATACTCTGTGCGAGGAGAACCCTTGGCAGGAGGAGCAGGGCGATGCTTGGGCAGGGGACAGCGCGGGGTGTCTGGTACCTTCCAGCATGCGGACACCCTGATGGCAGATGTAGCACCCGCGCTCCTTGTACAGCGGCATCTCCTCGTAGCGCGGCCCCGGCGAGTGCCAGGGGTCGCGCCAGCCGCGCTCCCAGGGCGGGAACCGCGGCCGGGCCAGGCCGGGTACGTAGTGCAGCCGTTCCGCGTACGTGACGGTGTCCAGCTCCACCTGCTCCCGCACCGGCCGCGGCTCCGCCATCTCCGCCAGCACCTCCGGCGGCGGCCCGCGCACGGTCCAGGGCGTGCGCGGAAGCGGCGCGCGGTGGCGGGGCCGCCCCGCGCGGGTGACGATGCAGCGGGTGAGGCCCCGCATCGCCGCTGCCGCCACCCCCGCCCGCCTCAGCGCCTTCGGCCCCGCCGCCATCGCCGCCATCCTCCTCCTCCCGCCGCTTCAGCGCCCGCCCGCCGCCATCTTGGCGAGGCCCTCTCCTCCACCGTCACCCGCGGTGACTGACGGCGGCGGCGGCCAATGGCGGGCAGGCGCGCCCCGCGGTAAGGGAGGGTCGGCAAATTGCCTGGCGGGGGAGGACAGGCGCTGGGTTGGTGAGTGGGGAGGTGGGCGGGGAGAGGCGCCTCCTCACCTCTGGGGCGGGGGGGCGGGGGGGCGCACTTCAGAGACCGTCCCTGGGCGGGAGCCGGTGGCTACAGCTCGGGTGTCCCGGGGCTGGGGCCGCTCTGCCCCGGGCCGGCCTGTCCGAGCCCCCGGGCGCGCACAGTAAGTGCTCGAAACTCTGTAAATCCGCGCAGCCCCGAGCCCGGGGGTCTCGGCCTCACCCCCGTCCTCCCCCCCTCCCCGGCCAGCCCCGTTTATAGCCCGTGAGTGCCCCGGGTCCCCGGACAGAGCGGTAGGAAGCCGGGCCAGTCGCCTTTGGTTCTCTCTTCCGTTCCCCGCCCCCCTCCTTGTAATGAGTGCGTTTCTGTTACAGGGGTGAAGGTTAGTTAATTAATTGACCTTGACAATGAAACTGCTGGAAGCGCTAAATGTTCTCTTCCTCCGCTTCGTCGCCCGTGGCTTCATAATTTCCTGTGGACCGCTTTGTGTCCAAGGGATGCGGACGCCACTGCGTTGTGAGCAGCCTTCACTCAGCCCATGTGTGAGAGTGGAGGGCCCCGCAATGGCTGCAGCGTGGTTTTGACCTGAGGAGAGTTCAGTGGGTACAACTCAACGGGAAGACCAGGAGCAAGGATAAAATCCTGTGCTTCCCCTACCCGTGCGTTTAAAGCCGTGTATTCAAAGCCCATAACCACAGTGGTTGTTTGCCTGAGACTTTGCCCTCTTTGCCTCAGGTCTCTTGGCTCTGATCGCTGCTTTCAGCTCGCCGCCCTCCCCGTTCCAAAGCTGCACCGAACTCAGGCCGCATCTGCTGGCTGGGTTTGTTACCCATTGTCCTGCTGGTTGGGTTTGTCACCCTTTCTCCTGGTGTTCCAAAGCTGCACAGAACTCAGGCCGCATATGCTGGCCGTGTTTGTTACCTATTGTCCTGCTGGTTGGGTTTGTCACCCTTTCTCCTGGACTGAGCAGCAGATTTTTAAGATTTTTCTGCTCCGGGTGACCAAGCGGCTCTATTGTAGGAAATCAGCACGGCAGAACGAGCAGGATGAAAGGTTGTAGCATTGCCTGGGCAGCCTGTCTGGGGAGGAGGGCCCGAGGCTGGGCTGAAGCTCTGCCCTGGTCTGGTGTTTGTGCAGAGGCATTGAGCACTCGAGCAAAAATGGGGTGTTGCAGACACTGATCAGCTCCAGGTTTTCAGTTTAACACACACAAGATGCTCAAGAGAGATTTTCTGTCCTCTGAAAACACCCAGCTGATGAGCACGCACTGCTTTTCATCGTGCTGGGTTTGATGCAGGGCTTGTGTTTTGCAGGCAATGAGTGAAAACGAGAGTGCCAGCGAGGAGGACTGGCTGGCTCTGAGGCCCCAGGAACCTTCTCCATCCCAGTGCTGCGGCAGCGGCTGCAAACCCTGCATCTACGATGTGTATGACAAGGAGCTTGCACAGTGGGAGAGAGCCAAAGCAATGCAAGACAAAAGCCTTCTCATGGGAAAGAAGGAGCAGGTCGATTTCTCTCCATCACATCCTGGAGCCTGTGCTTTGATTGTACTTGTTCAAGTGTGGGGTGGTGGTGATGGGTGAGGGATGCGGGGATAAATTCAAGTGGTGCCTTAGGAGAGGGCTGTAAATGCAATTCCCCAAACTCAGCCTTCACCCTCCCCCTTGGCCACTCTCTCCCTGCTGTAATGTGATTTTCCAAGTGTAGAGTTCTCCCTGGTGTCGCATTACAGCTCTGGCTCTGCAGCTTCTCCTCTCCGAGTTTCCTCGGAGAAGCTTTGTTTTCCTCACCTTTCTCATCTCTGCCTGATTTTTACACTTGTGTTTTGATGCTGAGAAAACACTGCGTTGTGTGTGGTGGAGCAGTTGTCTTCAGAGTATAATTTTTAAACCTGTCAGTGCCCTTTTACATTAGATTAACTATGCTGGGTCAAACAAAAAGATCAGCTGAAACAACTGACAATATTTTCTGTTCACTGTGGCCATCAGCAGGTTGCAAAGTTGCACCCAAAGCAGCGCTTGGCTCTTTCAGCAGAATTATTTCTGTTTGTTTCCAGACACGAGAAAATGATCGCAGTGAGTCATAATAGGATGACCTTGCTGTAAGGTGTAAAAAAAAGTAATTTAAAAAGGTGGTGGTGGGGAGAGATGCAAGATCCCAAAGTGCACACTGCAGAACATGATAATGAATCAGCAGAGAGCTGGAATTTGTGCCGGGCCTCAGTGTTTAATATAATTCCTGAGTATCTCTGGCACTAAATGAGCACACACGTTTGCTTCCAGAGAAAAATGAAATAATAAAAGACACCATCTAACCAAGTAATTATTTATTGTTGTTCTTGCAGAGCAATAAGTCAGAGCTGAATCCAGATACATTCACTGCATTCAGCGTGAGCTCGGTGGAGCAGCTGACAGAGGACACCTACCAGTACAAATTTGAATTACCAGGAAATAGCAGCCTGCGATTGAGTTTAGGACAACATATCGTGTTAAGGTATTGTTCTCTGTGCTAGTTAAACAGTCTGCATTATGTAACCTAACACGTAGGGTTTTGTCAATAGACAAAGGCTTCATAGCAGGCAAATCATGATTTCTGTACCTCCACAATGACACAGATGAAAGAGCTCGTGAGCTCTACTAATTCTATATTAAAAGCTGTAGTTTTCTTCAGCATTATCCCTGCGTTGGTGGCTCAGAAAGAACTAGGTGTGATTAAGAAAATACATTTGCAGAAAGAAAGATCTAAAAGAATAGATGTTACAACAGATTATTTACTCCAGCGTGTTGGAATGAAGACAATGAACTGCACTTGCCCCAGAGCTGGGTATTTCATTCCCTGTATCTTGGGGTACTGAGCACCCCAGTACCCAGGCAATGCCTGACTGATTACTAGCAAAACAACCCTCCTAAGTAGTTTGCTGCTTGCCAGAAAGGGGCCACTTGGGGAAAGTTTCTGTCTCTCAGCCATCTGTGGTGATCATTGCCAGATAGGGAAAGTCCTGTTAGGATGCCATTGATGTGCATCTGTTGACGTGCCTGGTACGTTCAGGGCTGGTGTGTGCAGCTGGCTCTGCTGACAGCACACACTCCTCCCTCCAGCCCTGGCTCATCACACAGCATAGAAAAAGGTTTGGTCACTTCAGTCAACTCCCGTGGTCAGTAGCAAAGAGCAGGGTGGATAATTCCATGGAAAGGGATGGCTTACAGGAAAATACAGTCTGTATTGACAAAGCCTGAGGTCAAGGCTGTGCCTTGGCTTTTGTTATTTGATTACCAGATGCTGACTGGATGCAGAAAGTGACCCCAGCCTAAAAGGAACAGCAAACTTAAGTGTTTTCTCTCCCCTTTGCCACTCATGCATGTTCTTACAAAATCCCTTTCAGGGGTGTGTCCAGGAGCTGGATGTGGTACAGCTGAGGCCACCACTGGGAAAACAAAAGGTGCTGTTAGCCTTCTGTTCCCCCTGGATTTCTGCCTCTGGAAGGGAAATGTTTTGCATCTGTGCACAGGCTGGGACACTGGGCAGAGAACCTGTCCCCCAGAGAGCTGCAGGAGCCCCCCAAATGACCCAAGTCACAGGGGTTTCCTGTTTCTCTTCTCAGAGGAGTGGTGAATGGTTTGGAGGTCCAGAGAGCCTATACTCCAATTAGCCCCAGGAATGCAGAAGGTTACTTTGAAGTTCTAATTAAAGTAAGTAAGCCTGGACAATATGGATGAGAGTATAAGGTGTTTTCTTCAGGAACCAAGCATGCTGTCAGTGTTTCAAGTGAGACTCTCTCAAACCCCTCATGGACTGTTTCTCTGTTGTTTTGAAGCATTTTTGCTTTGCTGATAAAAATTGCAGTTTTTTCATCAAAACTGAAAGCAGAATAAGTTGACACACAAACAAGTGCTTTGCAGCAGAAGCCCTGGGATCACCTGGGAGAGCCCCTGGGACAGAAAGATGTGTCCATTCCACTTCTCTCCTTTCATTTTGCTTTTTCAGACTGTCTTTGAAATCACACCCATTTGTCAGCCCAGCTGAACCTCTGATTTTGGGGAAACGTTTGCCCTTATCCTCCCCTCTGTATTTTACTTGAAGAACACCCCTCTGTCAGTGAGCACCTGCCCCTGGTGTGCAGACAGGGCTCTGGAGCTGCAGTCTGAGAGGGACTTTGTGGCCCACAGGGGACCAAGGTGTCCCACAGGCACAGGCTGCATCTGTTGAGGTGGACACGGGGGCAGAGCCCATTTTGGACAAATGTCCTCACCTTTATGGAGTCAACCACAAAATGCTGGTTGAGTTCAAAAGGATTTTATGGGAGATTTGGCTAGAAATTTATCTCATGTAAGTCTTCAGCGTGCTCATAAATGATTACTTTGTGTGGCAAATACTGACTTGAGCATTTTTCCAATACTGCATCTACTGTATGTCACTAGAGACGCTTCAGGGCAGACACAGACTTCAGTACAGGTCTGAAATTCAGAGTGCTGGGTATCCCAGGTGGCTTGCAGAGAAGGGCCACTTGTTCTCTGCCTGTCTTCCAGGATTTCATGTTTCTGGGGTTTATTATGCATTGTATGTTCTAACACAAACCCTGCTCTTTAGAAAAGTGAACAGCTTCTCTAGGACACCTGTGGGAGGGTCATTTCCCCATTCTTGTGGCAATTGGTGTGTGGTAGGGGAGAGAAACGTTGCATTTGAGTTGCATTAATAGGATACATTCACTGGATGACTGTGAAATTTCATGTATAGTGGCTCATTACTCACAGGTTTTGCATTTCAATAATAATAGTAATGATTGTAATGATACCTTTCCTTTATATAGAACCTTTCATCCCAAAAGGAGCTATAGTTATTCTTTGGCAGTGACAAAAGAGGTTGGTAACACCCAGTGTAAAGCAGCCATTTTTATAACTCACTCTGTAGGTTGTGGTATATTTCACACTATTGAGGCAATTTTGGAAAGTAGTATATTATTATTACTATGCAATCCAAGCACTGTTCAAACCCTTCTGTCTCCTGTTATTATGGCATTGCATTTGTGATACTACAGTTAAGAGTGAGGGAGTTGCCATTTACAGAGCATAACCCTATTTTTGAGTGATTTTATAATGTTAGGGTTTCTCTCCATGTAAAACGGGGTGTGGAAGTTTTCCCCCAGGAGATATATATATTTTTTTCTTTTTATTTAGAAAAACTCATTTTAAACCCGCTCAATCACTTTTCACTTCAATTCTTTTTGGAAATAATTTTGGTGAAAGAAGGATTGTTTTAGGTTCCATTACCCCTGTGCTTTGGGAATAGGCAGTAAGTGAACTTTTCTGTTCTTGCCTTGGGTTTCTGGATGTATTTGGAAAGGGAAGGTATAAAATTTGCGTCTCTGAAGCAAGTGCACACTCTTTGCACCAGACTTAGCAGCTGCCCAGAGCCCTCTGAACATGAAAGAATTCTGACGATAACTCAGAGCCTGGACGTGTGTGTTTGAATGTAACAACTGGTGCTACTACTTCTTAATATTTCAGGTTTAAGTGAGAGGCTGGGAGGGGAGGAGCATCTGTGTTCTTTCTTAGCTAACGCTGCTTGCAAGCACAAGTATGGGCTCCCTCACTGGCTTTTTCTGAGCTGCTTTGTGGTTCACCAATTTTGTTTGCCTGCAGTGCAGCTTGGTGGCCAGCCAAGGCACTGGGGTGTGGAGCCGGGCTTCTCTCCAATGCCTGTGCAGGAAATACCCCCAAATACACTTCTTTTGTGTGGGCTTGTATCACATCCCATCTTCTGACCCCTGGTTGTGTTACTCTTCCCCAGGCTTATCCTTGTGAGACCCACTGTGTGCTGCAGCTTTGGGCTTTTCAGCTCTTGCTGTTTGGACCAGTCCTGGTTCTCCAGCCACATCCCAGACTGTGGCTGCTCTTTTGCTCTCATTTCTCTCTTAAGACATTCAGTGGTCACATATTTAGGGCATGGATGGCAACATGACTGCTTGGAAAAGCCCTTCATTTTCCAACCTCTTGTTCTTTCTCAGTTTCCAGCCAGCACTGAGCCCTTCTCCTCAGTCATGAGTGAGATCAGCATTCCTGCAGGCAGCAGCCTGGATAATGTTGTTTGTGCCTGGTGGAAAGTGAGGCAGGTTTTTTGCCCGTGTTTTTCTTCCATGGGGCCAACATTAACATATTCTTTTGGAACTGTGGAGGCATCCCTCAGCATCCAGATGATCTGGTCTGAAAACAAAGAGTTTTACAAATGAGAAGCCTGACTTCGGGTCACTAATTTAGTATCAGTGTAGCATCTGAGAGACTGCAACAAAGCAAGAGCTATGCAGTGTTTATATAACTAACAGTACCCAGAGGGCATTTCCAGACCCCCATACCCTGAGATTTGGAGAACACTTGAAGGCCTGCACTGTGCTTTGCATTCAAGACACTCTTCTCTGTGTGCTTTGTAAGCAAGAACTCTGATAAGCTTTTTCCAGTTTTGGAAATTCAGGCTGCGTGAGAGGGGGGTTGTGTTTACATTATAGTCAAGCTGGAGTGGTTCCAATATGATTTAATTTAAATGTCTTTGTTTTGGGTATAACTTTGAGTTATTTTTCAAACAGATCATTCTTTCTTTTTTAAATACACAAAATGCTTTTTTGTCCCCTTTTCGTTTAAATGTGGATAACTTTATAATCGACTTGAAGCTGGGAAACTTTCCAATGGAGTATAATTATTCTTTTCTTTTGTGCAATGTTTTTTATTAGTGCTATGAAGCTGGGCTAATGTCACAATACATAAAAACATGGAAAAGAGGAGACGTGGTCTTCTGGCGTGGGCCGTTTGGAGGGTTCCCATATCAACCTAATAAGGTTAGTTCCTAAGAGCCATAGGATGCTTCAGCCTGTGGCAGCAAGCTTTGTTCAATGCTCTGAAGGGAAGACATCAATTTGATTACTGTTTTCATGATTATTTTAGAGGCTTCCTGGGTTACTGTTCAGTGCAACAGCATTAGCAGTCAGTTGGAGCACTTTCTTGAACTGCAGAATATTTAACAGGGAAGAGGAGGTGGATGGGAGACAGGAAAATATTAGCAAGGCTCTGTGTTCATCACTTGCATTAGGAGTTCCTGATGTGCCTAACAAAGGGAACTTTCTTTGCAGCAGCAATGAGTGTGGATGGGTTTTTGCCTGATTTGACCCACATCTCTGTGTTGTGAGTGAGGAGGGGTGAAGGGGAGGTGCTAATCTTCTCCTCTCTCGGGTATTCCCTGAGCTGCTGAGGTGTCAGGTCGCTCCCCAAACGCTGATCCCACCTGCCAATACCAGGCTGGCTGCAGGGAAAGGCAGATCTGGTTTCAGGGGGAGGCTTCTCACACACACTAATTCAGTTACTTAATTCTGACCTTTCAAATGAGGAGCAAATTTGAAACACTGGTCATTAAGATCCCAAAGCCTTTTGGGGTTTTTGTGAATTTGTTTTTGTTTGTTTGGGGTTTTTTTCCCTAACAAAAATAAGTAAAATCTGAGTGGCCAAGTTCTATGCACAGCAATTGTGTCCTGCTTGCTGACACACTCATTTCCTCCAGAGGACATTCACAATTTTACTTTGCAGCAACCAAGAGAAACCCAGGGAGCATTTCCAGTGGAGGAAAACACACAGTGGGTCAGCAAAGCATACTGCAGAATTGAAACTGAAACATGAATAATTGAAATCAAGGCTAAAGTTAGGAAAAATTAATATATTTGGGTAAAATCCAGTTTTGTTAGAATTGATATGTAAACTCTTCAAGTGCTGTCTGTAATCCTTTGCAGAAAAATAATTTTTGGCATCTGAATTTACCAGTTCACGACCTTCTGGTATGTTGTTTCTCAAGAGATCCTTTACCAGGGTGGCAACAAGAGGAACTGACCATGAGCACACCCATTTCCAGCCACCACAGCTCATTCCAAATTCTCTGTTTTGTTGTTAGCATGGAGAACTCCTCATGCTGGCCTCTGGCACTGGCCTTGCACCAATGATTCCCATCCTCCTGTCCATAACAGATGATGAAGAGGATGAAACCTTTGTAACTCTTGTTGGCTGCTTCCCTACCTTTGACAAAATTTATTTAAAACCTCTTCTGCAGGATTTGGCTCGGTACTGGAATATTAGAATATTTTATGTCCTAAGCCAGGTAAATAAATGGATGTGAAGTGTGTTTGTGTGAGGGTTCTGTGTGTTGGATGAGTCTCTGCCTCCTCCATTTTTCCATAAGCAAAGCATGAGCTTAATTCTTTCCCAGTCATCCAGACTAATTTGTGACCCAGTAACTGCTGTTCTTAAATCTGCTGCATGTACTCACACTGCTCCTGGTCTGGAGAATTTTGGGGAGTGACCATCACTGCTCCTCTCGGCCCCCCTGTTCTGTTGGGATGGACCTGCTGTTCCATAGTCACTGTTGGTTATCCCCCCCCCCCCCCCCCCATTTCAGACAGTTGTTGTTGCACCTAAACAGCAAATAAGCTGTTTCTTTCTTCCTAATACCAGTGCCTTAATCTGTCCTTATCTTCCATTCTTTGCTCGTGGCTAGAGCTCTCCTCTAGTGTGCTAGCACCAACTTCCCAGCAATTATTTTTCCTTGCTGACCCATTTTTAAACTTCTAAAAGTTGTCTCCCCCTCTGTAAAATTACTTTTCTGCCACATTCATGGGATGAGGGCATACCTCTCAATGGTCTTACATTTTGAGCAGTCTTTTTCATTTCCATTTGGTCCCAAAGTTGCCTGTGTTCTGCACGGATTTGGTGGTTAAAAATTATTTCTGTCAGAAATGAGGATTCATTGCTGGGAGGATATAGAAAGAATTATTTATGCTAAGGGAATGAATCCCATTGCATTTTTAGTTCCTCAGATGAATCATTTCTTGTATCTCTCACAGTGGAACTGCCTCATACATTCTGTTCCACACGTGGTCTCGGCAGGATGAGATCTGGCAGAGGGAAAAGTGCTGGTGACTTGGGCACCCCCTCAGCTGCTCTGGAGGAGCATTGCCATAATTGTCTCTGGTGACATGGCTTAAATACCCTTTTCAGGGTCTTTAAACTCTTTGACTGCTGTCTCAAGAGCATGAGGAGGTCTTGAAATTCAATCAGCGAAGGGCACAAAACCCACCTGACCCCTGTCAATACTGTCTGCCCCTCCCCTCTCCCTTTTTCCTCTTCTCTTAGCAGGTTTGTGGTAGTCAAGGCTGGCCGGTGCATCCTCCCTCTTGGGATTATGTATCTGTCTGTATTTCATTGTGCTGCCTGTCACCACCACATCTGAGCACCTTCTGCTCCTGATTAATTGCAGCAGGAGAGTCCCTGCTGGATCCAGCACCACAGGAGCTGATGCTTCTCATGGGATCAGAGCTGGCTTCTTTCAGTTTTGGTCAAGAGAGATGGGACTGAAAGAGACTTGGGAATGGGAGAGGCAATGGAGAGGAATAGACTTGGGATTTGGGAATAGGAAAGGTGCCCTGGGAGATGGTTCTCAATGGAAAAAGTTCTGCAGCATTTATTTGTGATAGTTACACTCTGGTTTTGTTCAGTCCCCTCTGAGTGAGTGGCAGGGAAAGATTTCATCCGGGCTTGGGAAGAGGAATGCAGTTTGTAGGAAGGATCAGTGTCATCCACATGGTGTCACAAAGGTGAAAATCATCCTGTGCACCACTCTGAGGAGAGGGGGGAGATTCAGCTCTAAGAAATGTTGTCTTTTTTAGTGTCACACACAGCAAACCTTTTACCTTTCCAGGAAACTTCGCTGGAAAAACTTCCTTGGAGCTACCAGGAAAACACTTACACTGGTCATCTCAATGAAGACTTGATGAAGACAATAGTAAATTCCTGTCGAAGAAAGCCATTTGTATTAATTTGTGGCTCTTCTGCATTCAATGAAGATATGAGTAGATACTTGAAAGCTGCAGGAATTGAAGAAGATTCCTGTTTTGTCTTTTAGCAGTACATTCCTGACCTGAGGAACCTTAGGCTGAGCCTTGGATGTCCTTGTTTCTTTGCAGACATTGCACAAAATGGGCCTGCTCAGAAGACTGAGCTCCTTGGAACAACTATTTGTTGATCCTCACTCTAGGGTGTTTTAAGGAACAGGTGCCATTCCAGAGTGGCTGGTACATGGTGTGCCACCCATGCTTCAGGGACCTGCATGGCAATTTTAATGGAAGTCTTCAAGTGCAATTTTAAGAGAGAGATCTCCTAAGGGGGTACTAGAAAGCATCCAGGCACACAGCTCTGCTGTAATATGAGGATTGGTCCTCCTTGCTTTGTAATCTGTGTTACTCTGCAGTGGTGTTGTGCCCTGTTAGGTGTCCAGAGGAGAGAGATAATCCTCAGGGATCCTTGCCAGGCCAACGGGACAGCAGAGTCGGGATCACTTTGGTTCTGTCATGTGCAGGCTGATGTCAGGCAAGTCCCTTCCATCCCACTGAGCCTCAGTTGCCCCATTGTAAATGCAGAGAAAGTGGCACTGATCTCTGAAAACAGCCATTCCAACTCTATATGGAAAGTGTATCCATAAGGATGGAGTGATACATTCTGTCTAGTGAGAACCTGGGCAGGCTGAGCTGCTGTCCTGGCCCAGGCCAGGTTACTGACCCTGTGCTTAGCCCTAGAAATGCAACCTGGGGATACAAAGAGCATGTCCTAAATCTGGGAGGGCATGGCTGGGTGGTGGCTGCTGTCTGTCAGGGAGGATGGTTATTTGCTTTGGTGTCCCCTAAGTGTTGTATCATAACCCTGGCTCGTTAAATTGAACCTCTTTACAAATAAACAGCTGTTTGATGTTGTCACAGGACTCTCTCAGGTGCCTGAGGAGGTTCCCTAAGCATACAGGAACACCACCTGAGGAGAGAAAGCTGCATGGGGTCTGCTGGGGTGCTTCCTGTGGGACAGGGAGTAGATCCAGGGAGCTCCCTCAGGGATGGCAGCCTGGCACAGCACCCAGCCTGGGCACCTGGGCCTCTTCCTCTTTTTTCAGTCCAAAATGCTGCTGCTTTTCCTCTGACGTATGTGCTATCCACTCTTTTATCTTTTCAGACTGGTGTGTTTAGTATCTACAGCTGGAAATATAACAGTCCTGCACACCTTGTGTTTTTCTGTTCATTCCCAGTTCATCCTGTGTTGGGGTTTTCCAGGCAGATGATTATTGCATTATCATTCATGATTCTTTTGTACCTGTGTCTAACACTACACCTTACACAAAGGAAATATAGTTTGTTACACAAAAATCACAGCATGCACTGAAGTGGTGGCTTGATTCACACATTTGGGAGGGAGTGTAAGTTCCCTTTGCACTGCTGAGATTTGTCTCCAGTTACCAAATGCCTGGAATTAATCAAGTGTAGCTGCAGCTTTCATGTTAACTTCCTTGGAGAAAGGGCTGACGAGAAAGCCATTTTCCTAACCCAAACTGGGGTTCTGGCTTTAAAGGCATGGAGATCCAGGGAAGTTGTCCATGGTCAGTCCAAGGCAAGCTCTCATCTCCAATCCATGCTGTGCTTCAGCCTCCCTCAGTCACTGTGTAGTGAAGATGCTTCACACACAGGCTGATAAAAAAATGAGATGCTTTCTCCAGTTGCTCTCCCTGCTTTGGCCTTAGCCAGGAATATGGACAAAATCTTTTTTTTTTTTTTTGTCAGATATTAAGTATTTGAAAACCTTGCTTCTAGTCCTCTAGCTTTAAATATTATGTCTTTTTGAGATTTTGCTAAAACCACACCCCACCTTTTTGCAAAAGGCCCAAGGTAAAAAACTTCACGCTCGCCTTGGAAAAGCGCCGGCTTTCAGCGTGAAAGCTGGGACTGTTCCTTTAAACACAACCCCAATATGTCTGGGTATTTCAGCACATATGGGCCACGATGGTTAAACCCTACCCAGCTGGTCCGGCCGTTCTGCCGCGCAGCTCCGTCTTTGTTCGTGGCTCAAAGGGAGGGTGGTGAGAGACGGAGCAAGCTGTGAGTGCTGCGGGTTGCCATCCTGCAAGGGCGGGCTGCGGCCGAGCGGGAGGAGCGGGCATGTCCCGCCCGAGGGGACAGGGGCTTTGCGAGACATTCTCCATGGGGGAGATGATGTCCTTGGAAGCAGGAACTCGAAGGAGCCTTTAAACCGCCCGCAGGCACTTTGTTCTCTATTTTCTGCCCTTCTCTCCCTTCCCCCTCCTGCCTTTTGTTATTTCTCAGGCTGGCTCTAACACGAGTCCCCTCATCCCAACCATCCCCCATGGGGACAGCCCCTTTCAGAGGATGGCGTGGATTCCTGCAAACGCAGGGATGTGGAGTGGAAAGGCTCTGGTGCAGAATATTCCTTGCCAGGGAAAGATGAGAGGTTTCCTTCCCTTTGGAGGCCCAGAACCACCCCAGGGTGGTGGCAGTTTTGTGGGGGTTTGGTGTCGGTGCTGTTGGTGACTGGGGCATCTCTGGCGCTGGGGGTGTGTGAGCTTGGGTGGGTGGCCGATGCCCAGCCAGGGCAGGGGCTCACATTCTGCTCTCCTGCCAGGCAGGGGGGTGCTGGTGGGATGCTCCTGATCTCTGGCTGCCCCCAGGAAGCCCCTGCCACCCGTGCAGCACTGTGCAGGGCAGAGGGGCTTTGCTTCAGTTCCTTTTTTCTTCCTCATGTGCAGCCTAAATACCTTCTTAATTTCATCTCATTATTTCCTGCCTAAATAATTCCTGTTTCTCCTGGGGACCGTTTTTAAACCTTTGATCTTCTCTGAAGTCTCACAGTCCTGATCACATCCTTTCTGTTTAAATGAATCAAATGCCTTTTTGACTCATGATTTATAAATTTGCCCACAGAGGAACAGAGGCACACCTTGAAATCACCCACCGTGTCTGTGGCTGGAGCAGAAGTACCCTGGGCTGATCCAGAGCACCTTCCAGCCAGACCTCCATGCTTGGCTCCTCTGCCTCCTTGCTGCATGTCACTCTCCCCTGCCTCCCTCCCACCCGACTCTTCAGCTGACAGCCTGGGCTCAGGCCCAGCCTGGAATGGCCATCCCCGGGTCAGGAGAAGGGTGAATGTGCCGGTGGTTGATGGATGCTGTCCCCTGGGAGTGGGGCACAGCTGCTGCGCTGCACGGCTTGGCCCCCCATCTCCCGGAGATTGCCGATGCAAAACACAGCTAAGGGCAGGGGGAGGAGCAGCTGTGCAGGGACTGGTGTCCTGGGCACTGGCTTGGTGCTGAGGCAGTGGTGGAAAGGCTGGAAGACAGTGGATGTTGGCCAGGATGGATGTGATGAGGATAAATATGTTGCTCCATAGTGCAGCGATGCAGAAGTTGGGGTGCACTTTGTTCCTGAGCCCAGGGGATGGGGACTGGGAGGGCTAAGCACTCCTTCTGGATGAACCAGGGTTGTGTCAATGGAAGATACCCAGGAGAGGTCCCTGTGCCATGGCCAGACCTCGCCTGCATCTTTGCTGTGTGGGCCCACACTTGTTGACAAGGACAGACCTCCTCTCCAAGCCATTAGGGAAGCAGCTAATTAAGCTCTGCAGTGTTCCTGGGAGGTCAGCAGGAGATGTGCCAGCATTGCAGCATCTCCCAGAGCCTGCACTGGGGCAGGATCTTCCCACAGTGCCCAGGGACAGGGGGAACTGCCCTGCTCCTCCTCATTCCATTGTGCACTTAGTGCTGGTGGGGTGATACAGTGCTCAATGCCCCAGGACAGAACCCAATGTTCCCTGCCTCAGCTGGGCTTAGGATAGAGGGCTCCTGGCTGGGATGTCCCACAGCTCCCAGCAGCCCTCGGCATGGCTCCAGCAAGGCTGGGCAGAGGGGAGAGAGCCTGTACAAATATTATTGTTGTTGTTATTCCCCATAAATATATGCAGGCACTTAACGACCTTGGCATGGAGCATTTCCTGGGGATTCATGACCAGTGGGTGTTAATGGTCTTTAGCTGCACCTCAGGCCATCAGCTCCTCCCAGCCCATCATTAATCCACAGGAAATGTCTCGGGCATCGATCCTCATTGCTTAATTAATAAATGCAACTTGTCTTCTGCCTGAGATTTAGAGATACTCGCTGCTTCTCTCCCTGCTGCTTTGAAGGTGACTTTTTTAGCACAGGTCCCTCACGCTGGGAGGCCCTCGTGGGATTTTGTTTCCTGGCATTCATGTGGGTGTGGGCTGTGGCAGCAGGAAAGTCTTTTCTCTCCTGGGCGGGAGGGAAGGAACTGAGCTGCTGTTGGGTTTGGGGTTTCTCCAGCTAATGTGGCACAGCACAAGGAGCACATCTTTCCCTCCAAAGCAAAAGGCTTGCTTACCTTCAGCTGAGTGCATCCAAGAGCCTGGGTGAGAAGTGAGCCAGCATGGAAGAACGTGGCAATTCTCCAAGGCCTTAGCAGGTTCTATAATAATCGATGTTTTTTGCCCATGAGTCACAATTCATCTCTAATCTTCCTCGGGGGAGGTGGGATTTGCTATCTTTAGTGCTCACGACTGCTGCTTTCCCGGGCTGAGCATCCCGCTGAGCCTGGACTCCTGCTGCAGGGATGCTGACCTGGCAGCCAGCTGCCTTTCAATCCTGCTCCCTGTTTCTGTAGCCCTCACCACCAGCTGGCTTTGTGCAGTGGGTGCCGCAGTATAAATCATGTTAATTCCTGAGATGCTTTTCCGCGGTAAGTCTGAAATTCCCATTTTGGTTTGCTGGCTTGCCTGGCGAACTAAATTATTTTCATAGCCCCTTAAGGGCATATTGTCAGCCCAGACTTATTGCCGTTATACACCATTTCTGAAACATTAATATCTCTTCTAAATATAGTGTATTGACAAGGTATCTGGTATAGTGTAAATCCTTGGGACATTTGATCCAGATCATTAAAACTGAGTGAAGGAAGGGAGGAATAGATCAAGTTACTTTGCTGCTCTTAATTCAAACAAGCGATGAATTATTCATTCTGCTATTAATTCTACAGTCCTCCTGCTTTTTATTTATTTCTCTCTTTATTTATTTTTTTCCTCCCAGATAGGCAGCTCCAAAAGGATGCTCGGGCACTGGTGAGGGGAGATTTGCCTGCTGGAGGATGGGGTGCACGGGGCTGGGCTGTCTGGCAGCGCTGGCCATGCTCTGCGGGGCTCTCGGGGATGCTCCCAGCAGAGGTAAGAGCCTGGAGCCAGCTCCTGGTGGGCTGGATGGGCACCCATGGTTCCTGAGGAGGGGAGGGCCATTTGCAGTGCCACAGTGGCTCTGGGGTGCGAGTGGGTTCCAGCTCTCCTGCAGGGAGAGGGGCTGGCTCAGGCCAGGGGCAAAGAGCTGGGATCTGGAGTCATTGTGGTGGCAGCAAATGTGGGACACTGCTACGTGTTTGGGTTTCTGCTTTGTGCTTACCTTACTGAGGACTGCAGATAGGGGTTGTCCTGTTGTGGTGTACAGGTGCTTTGGTGAATGTATATAGACATATATATTTATATGTGAATGTATGCATGTATGTGTATGTGGCAGGCATGCAATGAATCTCTCACCTTATGCAGATCAAAGGTCCCCCAGGATGCACAGCAGGGTTAGCAGATGACACAGTAATTCAGGGGATAGGGTGGCTCATCAGTCTTCCATCCCAAAATGGCAGGGCCTTTCTTACAGAAGGGCTGAGATGTCAAAACTCATCCCTGGTCCTGGTACAGCATCTCCTGAGGGCACAGCACTGCAATGTGGTGCCTGCTCATCCCCCACATAAACCCACCTCGGCTTCCCAGAGCACCCCAAGGCTCCCAGCCCTTAATCCATCCGTCTTCACTGTGGCTACTCACTTCTCCCACAGGCTTCCCCCTTGGGTATTTATTTCAACAACGTTATTCCTTCAGTACCAGTCCCATATTACTTCACTGCCTGTCCCCAGTAATTATCAAGGTGATTTTAGATCTGGCCAGAAACACACTTGTGGTGCTGCATCCCACACATCCCAGGACCCCCTTGCTGGGAGGTCACCGTGCCAGTGAGCACGACGAAAAGCAGTGTGCACAGGCTGACTATTGATTTGCAATATACTTGGCCCAGATTGATGGCAGTGAGCATCCAGCCTTGTTTGGGAACCCACACATGTCTCCCGGGGGCTGTGCAGGGTCTGCATCCCTCCCAGACATGATGTATGTTCCCCCTGTATCAGCCTCTTCACCCCAGCCCTAATCAGACCCAGGGGCAGGTGACAGCCGGCCCCTCTCAGCCTTATTTTATAATAACCATGTCTCAGTATAAAGATTTCATTAGGAAATCGATCCCTACATGCATAACTCATTGTTCAGCACATCGAGCCATTCACCCCTGCTTCTCCCAGCTCAAATTCTCTGATACCACTCTTATATGGAGGGAGTGGGGTCAGTGTGAGGCACAAAGCTGAAGGGCTGGGCAGCTGGGGCACTGGCAAGCCTGGTACCACTGAGCCTTTAAAACTCACTCCCAACTTCCTTTTTCCCAGCCATAAACAGGTGGGCATGCTGTGCTGGCACTGGCAGGACAAGCTCAAGGGCACAGCTGAGCCCTGCTGCAGCCCCCACGGGGCAGCATGGGGAAAAGGGAGGGATGAAAGGTGATGGGGCCACATGTGTCTTCCAGGGAGAGTGGGTGGACAAGCCCAGTGGAGTTCTGCAGGATGCTGGTGTTCTGCTACTGTGGTGGTGGGATGGAGCTGGTGTTGTGCATCCTGTCTCCATTCTTTTAGGCTTCCCCTGGAAAGGGGACATCACACCCCCTTCTGTATCCCCCAGGCATCAAATGTGGGGGAGTACTTTCAGCACCCTCTGGCAATTTCTCCAGCCCCAACTTCCCGGGGCTGTATCCCTACGAGACAGAGTGCACGTGGCTCATCGTGGTGGCCGAGGGCTCCTCCGTCCTGCTCTCCTTCAGCCACTTCGAGCTGGAGTACCATGACACCTGCGCCTACGACTACCTCCAGGTCTACAACGGGGCTGCCCGGGACCGGGGCAACCTCCTGGGCACCTTCTGTGGCCACAGTCCCCCGCCACCCTTCTCCTCCGCCTGGCACGTCATGGCCGTGGTCTTCCGCTCCGACCGGCACGTGGCCAAGCACGGCTTCGCCGCTGCCTACAGGAAAGGTAGCAGGGAGGTCTGGTGGTCACTGAGCATCCATCCATCCATCTCTGCTCTCCCACTGCCCTCATCATCCTTGCCTCCTTGCAGACGCCTGCGGTGGGCAGCTGACGGGGCTCTCTGGGGAGATCACCAGCCCCCGCTACCCCGAGAGTTACCCCAACGATGCCGAGTGCCGCTGGAGCATCGGGGGGGCCAGCGGTGGTGGCCCCCTCACCCTGGTGTTCGCTGACTTCCAGATGGAGGGGGGCCAAGGCTGTGGCTTTGATTACGTGGCCCTTTTTGATGGCCCCACTGTCACTGCCCCCAGCCTGGGGCGTTACTGCGGCAGTGCCCGCCCTCCCCGCACCGTGTCCTCCACCCCACACCTCCTCATCATCTTCAAGTCGGACTTCAACATCGGTGGCAGGGGCTTCAAGGCCCATTTCTACTCAGGTGCGGGGGGTCTCAGGGTGGTGGGGCAGTGGAAAGGATGTGGGGACAGGCACTGGGTTGGGGTGGTGATTCTCCCCCTCCCACAGCAGCAAGAGGAGATGATCATGGGGGGGATTTCTTTGGGGAGAGCCCATGAGATGATGGTGTGAAGTGTAAAACACCACACAATGCAAATGGCAGTGGCGATTCCAAGCCCTGGGTTGCCCTCCTGAGTGGGAGTCACCCTTGCTCATGCCATTCCCTGGGGATATGGGTTGCTCCTGTAGGACTTTGACTGCCCTGGGAGTTTCCATCCCCCAAAACTGCTGGCTGTCCATTGGCTGAAAACAAGTGAGGTGAAGGGCAGAGCATCCCTTAGCAATAAAACAAATGGTCACTCATCCACACTCAGAAGGCTTCAGGTTTGCTTTTGATTTTTCCTTTCCCCTTTTTCCCTGAGCAGGCGAGTGCCAGGAGGTGTTCACCAGCATCAAAGGGAATTTCTCCAGCCCTCAGTACCCCAACTTCTACCCCAACAACCTCAAGTGCCAGTGGAGCATCCAGCTGCCCCCGGGCTACCGGGTCAAGGTCTTCTTCCTGGACATGGAGCTGGAGGGCCGGAGCAGCCTGACGGGTGACTGTGACTATGATCACTTGTCTGCCTTTGATGGTGGCACTGAGAGTGGATCCCTGCTGGGCCGGTGGTGTGGGCGGGAGAGCCTGGCACCCGTCACCTCCCGCAGCAACCGCCTGCTCCTGCTCCTCCACACCGACCGCAACACGGCCAAGAGGGGCTTCTCAATCTCCTACGTGGGAGGTAAGGTCCCACTTGGGTGTTGCTCACTGCTGTGGTTCCATTGGGATGTGCCTGAGACCATGTAATTTCCAGAAGGATCATCAGTGAAGATTCCTGTCTGCAGGAGCAGAGCCCGTGGCTCCTTAGGGGTGGGGTGGAGGAAGACGTGGCAAGTGAGCTGCATGTTGTGTTTAGTATTCAGGAGATGCTTTCCAGCTTCAAATTCCTGTGTGTCTGCCACTGCCATGTTCCTGTTCCTCTCTCAGGGTGTGAGGGAGAAAAAACCTGCAGGTTTTTAATGGAGCAAAACCCCAGAGCAGGTGACGAGTTCAAGCATCCGAACCTTGTTCCCCACTCCCCTGGGAGCTGTGGCCTTGCCAGCCCATGGCTGAGCAGGCAGGCATAAACCATGTCTCTTCCTCCAGGGAGGGCAGGACCCCCAGGGCACAGCATTCCCAAATCCACCTGGCCAGCCCTGTCTGGCACACCCCTGCTGCTGGCCTGCCGTGTCCCAGCCAGCACGTCTGGCATGTCTGCAGCTGGTGGGAGGAGCAGTGTGTAACCTTCCTGCTCTATTTGCCAGCCTTTGCACCTCAAACGCCAGCAAATTTATGGCGTTTGTTGTATTTCAGTATAATTACATCTGAGCTGACCTGTGGATCAGGCATGATTCAGCCAGGGGCAGCCTTTCCTGAGGCTGGAGCCAGAGCAGGGCTGCTGGACTGGCAGCACAGGCGCTGGGGAGGCTGGCCTGGGTTTTGTTCCTCAGCTGAAAAATCGTTCTTCACTTCCAGCACAGCAGAAATCATTTGGAGGTATGTGGCTCTTGGAGTTAGAGATGGGATAGAGTTTTGTCCTGAGTCTCTGCAGCCTCTGGAGGGAGAGAGGTAGTAGTGAACATTTAGCAGGGCTGTAGTGTGCACAGCAGGTCTGTGCCTGTCCTTGTTGAATTCTCACTGGTTTACAGCTGTATGCAGGGAGAAAATCCTGGTGTCCCTGCTCCAGAGAGAGCAGCCTGCAGACAGATAGATGGGGTGCTGCTGAAGAGTGGGGGTTGTCTCATCACAGAAAGGGGTGTGACATCTCACAAGTGCTCAAGGCTCCTGTATCCCCTGGTACACACTGCCAAATGCATGCTAGGGGAGGACAAAGGCTTGGATGTGAAACTGAGCCTCCCTCCACAGAGCTGAGCCTGCTGGCTGTGTTTGCCCAGTGATTCCAGCATCTGCTTGTGATTAATGTCCTGCATGTCACACCCAGCTGCCAGCACTGCCAGGAGAGTGGCTGCTCCCACTGGGCACACCAGCCTCTCCCTGCCAGCAGCTTCCTCAGGAGCCCACAGAGGCAAAGGGGCACCTCAGTCTCTGCATCCACACCCACAGCCCTTTAGCCATTCAGGTATTTCCCTTTCAGGCCCACCAAAAGGCAAGGCTTGGGTGGGGCATGTGTGATTTATGGCCATTGAAATGAAAGCCTTCACGCCAGGAGAGAGGATCTACTTTCTCCTCCTCCTGATCTAATGCACTTTAGTTATTTGGTAAATCTTCTAATGGTTTTATAATGCACTAAGCGAAGCAAAGTGACACTATTTTTTTGTATTGATTTTATTGCATCTTCCCAGTTTCATAAGGCTGAGATTCAGAGGGAGCTGGAATAATTCAATAATTCATATTGCCCAAGTGGTTGGTTCATGCTGAGCAAGGATTCACTTTAAAGAGGGGGGTATTTTTCCTCCCTGCATCTTTCCCTATGTGGATTCTTTCTACATCCAGAGAGGGGGCTGGGCCATTCCCCAGGAAGATGCCTCAGGGCCATGGACCCAGCTCACCCTTTCAGGAGCGCCGTGTGGCAGCCATGAAGCTGCCTCACTCCAGAGCATGCATGGAGTCCCTCCAAGATATGTCTCCTCTGTTTCATCAATGTAGTGTCTCTTGCAGGGGTGTTGTAGGATGCAGAGGAGCGCTGTGCCCATGGCAAGCTATCCACAAAGCTCTTGAGGTCTGGTCCTGGGCAGCAACTCAAATGTCCTGCTGGCGTTGCAGTGGTGGAGAGTGGCAGTGACAGCAGGATGGTGTTGCCTGTAATGGCACTTGTTTGTCCCCTGGAGACCCTAGAAAGAGGATGAGGTTCAAGAGGGTTGATGGTGAGATCTCTCCCTTGGGCAGAAAGCAGAGTGGTACCTGGGAGCCATCCATGTCTGCCCTTGGCATGGGACAGGGCTAAAATACAGATATTGATTGCTTTCTGCATTCTGGATGTAGCTTTTCTCCTGAAATCCCCTCCCCCCCACAAGTCCTACACATGCACCCTGTTTTCTGTCCCAATAGTTGTACCTATGAATGTCAGCTGCACCCGGACAGACTTCCACATCCAGATCCCTGTGCAGTCCCTGGCCCAGCTGGAGAGGAATAGGATTTATTTGGGGACCCCCTCCTGTGCAGCCCAGGTGGTTGGCAGGAACTTTAAAATACACACCAGGTTTGACACCTGTGGCACTGAATCCCAGGTAAGTGATCAGCAAACCCTCCTTTACAGTAAGCTGTGTAAATGGTTAGCCCTGTGCTGGCTGCAGAGAGGTATTCCCAGTCCCTCTCACATTTTCCCAGTAGATACTGGCCTGATTCCTGGCCAGCCCCTCCAAACCCCTGTGAAAAGGAGCTGCACAAAGCCTGATGAGCCGTGTCCCTTGTCTTGCAGAGACGCAACAACACGTCTGTCATCGTCAGCACCCTCTACATTGATTTTTCAGTGGGAGACCAGGAGGACATCCACCAGTACGAGGTGCAGTGTGAGCCAAAGAGGAAGGAAGCCTCAGTGACCCTTATTGCTGGCCCTGATCCATCCAGGCTCAGCCAGGCAGAAAACCTGGTGGATGCCCAGAAGTGGGAGGGGGAAGCGATCGATGCCCGTGAAATCAAGAGTCAGGACACCAGCGACATCGTCTTCATCAGCATCTGCATCCTGGCTGGGCTCCTCATGGTCATCGCTGTGGTGGGGCTGGTGCTTCTGTAGGATGCTCTTTCCAGGCTCCAGGGATTGCAGTCCCAGTCATGCCCAGGGCAGAAAGGCACCCCAAAATCCACCCTCACCTCAGGCTGAACCCTAACACAGCTGCCCAAACAGAGACACAGCTCCCAGGCCCTGAAACTGAGCCTGAACCCAACCTCCACCTTCTCTCAGTGCCTGAAAAATCTGGGCAATAGGCAGCCGTTTCCCTTCCCAATTTGTTTTCCTCTGTTTCAATCTGTCCATTTGGCTCAGGAATGCAATTCTTGTGCTCCCTAACTCTTCCCGCACCTGCTTCAATTTGTTTTCCCTGTAGTGCTGCTGCTTTTAGGAAAGAAACGTTGTTTGCCGATGGCTGCAAATCTTCCTGTCAATTATTTCTAGCTGAATTCTTGGAGGTACAAACCACCCCCAAATGCAGCTATATTCCCAACAAATGTTCTCTGTGCTCCAAGCCCATGCTTGGGGGCGGCTGTGGAGCTGTGTTACAGGGATCTCCACCTGGCAAACACAGATGTAGCTCATGTAGGTGCTCCCAGGTGATGTTTCTGGGTGTCTGTGGGTGATGTGATGAGATGCATTTGCTGTGCCCTGGAGCTCCTTGTTTGATCTTATCATGTTGTCTCACCTTCTCGCAGGACTCACCTGAGTGCCTCAGCCACCAGCAGCTGGAGGGGAGGAGAACAATCCTCTTCTCCTCTGTGTTTTCCTCCTTTCCAGCATATCCAGGTATCCACGGCTCTGAACTCTCTACCAGCATTAATCCTGAAGTGTGAAAATATGGACAAATCTGCTACGTCTTGGGGAGATGTTGGAGTGCAGAGGTTTTGGTAACCCTGTAAAGACAACCTTGGCAGGAGGGGCTGGCTCTCCTGGGACCTCAGTGACACCAGATCTCCATTTGTGCTCCCTGCAGAAGGTGAGTTCAGCACCTGAGAATATGAAAAGAAGAGTCCTGTGATCATCTGCCCCTCCAGAAAACTGAGGATCTTTACCAAGAGCCCTGATGGATGGCTGAATGACCTCTGCCTGCCTCTTGTGCCACCCCAGCACAAAGGACATTCCCCTTCATCATCAGAGACGGGGTGGCTGTCACAGAGCAGCCTGTGTTCATCCCTGTGGGTCAGAGCCAGTGTGTGTCAAAGCCACATGAAATCTTGCTATGGAAAGAGGTCACCCCTCCTCCTCCAGCCTTTGTGAAACACACTGCAATGCAGGGAGAGATCCTAAAGTATCCCAGTGTGGTCATTCAGGGGCACAGCAACCCCCTGGTGCTGTTGAATCCAGCATTTAGCAGGGACTGGTATGAGAGTCCCATCGGTGAAAGGCTGCCCTGACTGATGTCCTGCTTCCCTCTGGGTCAGCTCTGTTCATTGGGGCATCAGAGCAAGCAGCAGCAAAGGAATAGGATGATGATGGAGCAGCTTTTCCTCCTGGATTGCACCAGCCCTGAGAGAGTGTCTGGGGAGGGAAGAAGGCACGGGGCTGCGCATGCCTCCTAACGAGGAGCCTTCGTTTCCAGAGCCCGGATTGATTTGGCGTTTGTTGGTGCAACACATCGGCAAATGCGAGATTTCCGAGGGAAATGTTTGCCAGCACTGTGAAGCTCCATTAAGGGAATGTTTTGAGAGCCTGTTGTGTGCAGAGATGGTAAACAAGGCCAGCCTCCCCCACTGCTTGCAAAGCCTCACTGCCAGTTAATTGCTGGGTACAGAACTGTCAGCTTGAGACCATAGTTACAAGATTTGACAACTGAAAGAAACTTAAAGATATAATTAACCTTCTTGGTGGCCCAGATTGTGCTGAAACAGGTGAGCACTGCGGCTGCTGCTGCCTGGCAGGGAGCCCACAGCACCCAGCAGCATCCAGCCCTTGCCTGCAGGACAGGCACTCCTTGCCCAGCTGGAGCCTCCAAAACCCTGTGATTTGCAGGGAAAAAGGGTTTTCTGGATAGCTGTTGGTGTTGCACTCAAATAAGGAGCTGGACTTGGTCACCCCAGGAGGGTTTCCAGCTCTGGCTCCAGTTCACAGCCACCCAAGCATCCCTGGGTGAAGTGCTCTCCTGCACACATCCTTGTGGATGCAGGACTGGTGCTGTGGGAGCAGCTTTGATCCTGAGTCAAGGGGATCCCCAGCAGCCCCAGGCCTGCAGGGTGTTATCCAGGGGTAATGGACAGGCTGATTATTGCAACTTGAATGGCTCCAAAAGCCCTTTACCCACTTGTTTCTGATGGCATTCACAGCTGCCATCTGCCACCAGCAGTGACCCATTTGAGCCAGTCATCTCACTCAGAGCAAGGAAAGCCTCTGGTGCTCACCAAACACCAGCCCTCCTCAGCTTCCAGTCCTCCTCCACCATGTTTCAGCCTCTCCACTAGATTTAGGCATCCAGTCTTTCCCTGCCCTGCAGGAATTTGCTCTCTGGCATCCCCTGTTAAACCAGGTCTTCCCTGATGTACTGCCCGGGCTTGGGATGGAGCCCAGCAGGGGAGGGGGACTGCCCAGGTAATTTCCTGAAAAAAACCCTTCTTCTCATGCAAAAGCTGCTCAGATGAGTGGCAAACAGATACCAGGAATCCATCACCAGCACTCCTTCCCTCCACCCGTGTCTGTGATCCTCACACATCAGACCTCTGTTCCCTTCCTCAGCGTTTGCCCGGTGCTTCCCGAGCAGGCGGGGGAGCGGCGGGCACGGGCAGTGCTCCCGTGGCTCATCTGATTATTTATTTAGAGCACGATGGCTGCATTGAGCCGGGCTGGATGCAGCCTCCCCGTTTCCTGGCTTTGCTTACAGGAGTGTAGTCTCTTCAAAGCAAAGGCTTGGCTGTTGTGCGGGAGGGAGAGCCTCTGTTATCCCTCTGCAAACGTCTCCCTGCAAATCCAGTGAAGAACTGTTGGAAAATTGTAGATCATAGAAAACAGGACTGCAAGAGCCCCCAGGAGATCAGTTGGTTCATTCCTCTCCTTCCCTGGGGAGATTGCTCCTACTGGAGAGAAGCTGTGCTAAAATATCTGAAAAATCTCAGCCATGCTCTCTGTGTTTTCTGTATTTACCAGGAAGGTTTTCCTGATGTGTCACACTGTGAGGGTGTGCTGCTGGGGGATGTGCTTTTGTGCTGCTGCACTGGACAAGAGAATGATGGTGGAAGTGCCCCGAAATGGGCACTGCTCCCTCTGCGCAGAGACCCTGGGCACTGGGCAGGACTGGGCGTCCCACTGGGGAGCCCAGCAAGCACAGGGTGTTGTGATCCACCCCTTCCCAGGCAATTTATTCCATGTAATGTTCACTGGAAGTTTTCTGTGGTGAAAGCCACGGTCCCCAATGGGTGGACCTTCCTCCACTGCTCTGCTCAGAGGGTTATTTGTGTCTTTTCAGTTTTTATACTCTAATCCCAGTCTGGAATGGGGTGCTTGTGATTTCCAGGGAGCCAGTGCTGGAGCTGAGCCCATGACTGAGGATGCTGGTGGTGTGCATCCTCAAACATTTTGGGGTAATTTTGCAGGGACTGGCCCTTGGGCAAGCACAAGGGCAGTTCATGGGCTGGAACAGAGGGGCAGGTTTGCTGCTCCGCAGGGTGGTTTTCTTGGGAGTTGGTGTGTAAAGCCAGGAGGCCACCAGCCCCTTTTGCCAGCAAGCCAGTCATGGCTCCCTAGGAGCTTGGCACAGATGGGTCAATGGGTGTGGTTTTGTGCTGGGAAGCATGGAGCTCACAGGTACCTGCTGGAGACCCTGGCCACAGTGGCACAGATGAGGAGGCAGTAGTCAGGCAGCCCAGCCATCTGGGAAAACATAATGGATCAAGCATATGGACAATTAAAAATGCAATGACAGCATTTAGGAGGAGTTGTTTTCCAAGCTTATTTTAAGCCCAGTTTCCTGATCATCACAGCCCCAGGGACAGCGAGGCCCTGCTCGTGGGGATTTTGGTGTGTGGAGGCTGAGTGCTCCATGATGGGTGGGGAGCTCACAGCTGGATTTTGAGCTCACAGTCATGCCTTTGTGGCAGCTTTGGGGGTACAGATTTGATCCTGCCTTCTCCCTCTGGCTGGCTCTGCATGTTGGAGCCCCCCTCCTCTTCCCTCTCTCTGGGACAGGATGCAGTGTTTGCAATGTGAACATTCCAGCTCAGGCAAAATATTGGCCACAGCAGAAATGATTTTGGCTTTTGTGTTTTTCTTGCCATTGGGGCTGGCTGTGCTAGAGGAACAGTGTTTGTCCATTAAAGGAGCACCCTTTATAGCAAGATAACTGCTTGCTAGATAATAATATATAATTAGCAAGGATCATTCCATAATCTAGTTTAATTGACAGAGACCATGGATGTTGTTCAGGGGACTGCCAGCACAAGAATTGGAGCATCATTAATTGCAGTGTAATCCTGGCATGGGCTTCCCTGTTTTTTGCTTACTGTGACATGTCAGAGTTCCTTTGTGCCTCAGTTTCCCCTCCTGTGAGGTGCCATCTGAATGTTGCCATGCCCTTCATGGAGGAGCAAGGTTTTGCTGGTTGTGGTCAACCAGGCTGGGGAATTCCCTCATGTGTTTCCCTCCGTTTCTTCTTTTCTGCTTCCTTCTGTCCCTCCACTGCTCCAGCCTCCTACTTCTGCTCCATAACATACCCTGGGAGGGGAGGGAAGTTCCTGGAGCATCCTTTGGGCTCCAAGAATTTCTGTGGCTTCTGTGGCATTTCCTTGCCTTAAAGGCTTTTAATCCAGGGCCAGTTTAGCCAACCCTTCATATTACAGGGCTGCCAGGGAAGCAAATGAGATCTAAAAGTTTGGGTTCTTTGTGAAGAAACCTTTGAAGAGCCTCTTGAAAGATGAAAACTGGTGAGCTGCTGAGCTCTCTCTCTTCCAAAGAACAGGGAGGGTCTTGTCTACTCCCATCTTCTTTCACCCAAGTAATTTGCAGCAGGACAAAGCTCTCCTGAGCTGTGCCTGCTGATGGGGAGCAGAGCAAGCTGTCACCTACTGCTTTCCCAAATTTGCTCTTCAAAGCCAGGGTCAGATGTCAGCTCTGGCAGGAGTGAATTCCCTTTTCCATCCCTCCTGGTGCTGCCCTGAGCCCACCCTGTATTCCCCTCACGTGGGGAGGGGGATCAGGAGGTGACACCTCCAGAGGGTGCTTCCCTCCTGTCTTTGCTGGGTGCAGCAGGTCTCTAGAGGTCTGCAGCTTTATGTATGTACTCCTTTGCTGAAAACAATCTGTGGGACAGGCTTAATCTGGAAGGAAAAGGGGAAAAATAAGAACTTTTCTCTAGATTGGGTGCCTCCTTCATTTAACATTTCCCCTGTTAAAAGGGATTTCAGTCATCATGCCAGAGAAACCAAGCACAAGGGAGCCACTGCTCAGCCCTTTCATCCTCCCTTTTTAATCTAGAAGGGTTTCCCCAGCATGAAGACTGGGCTGCATCACCCACGGGAGGGAAGGAAGAGCCAGGGAGCAGCAAAGTGATTCAGCAGCTAACCCAAGGCATAAATAAACACAGTGTGCAGGTGAGGCTGCTCCATGGAGGGAATCTGGTTTTGATAGACTAATTAAAAACTTCATTAGTGCCAGGTATCAAGTATCCTGTTGTCACATTTAGCATCACCCTTTGGGAAAATGAAACCCTTTTTGGCCTCTTGCTTTCCCATCTCTGTTTTTGTTTTCTTTCCCCACCTTCATTTCTGTTTTTGTCCTTAAAACCTTCCCTGGTTCCCTGAATTCCTCCTGTTGTGGGTCTTGAGCCCACCTCTCCAGACTCTTTCCAGTTCCTCCAGTCGGCTTCTGCAAAGCTGAGTCTGTGAATCCTCAGCCCAAATGTTACTGCCAGCTCTAACATCAAGATAAAGGAACTGGACCCAGAGCTTTACACTTGGGTTCCTTTGAAACAAGTTGGGCAAAAAATATCAACCATTACATAGAGGAAATTTATAGGAGAGTTTTCTGCCTGTGTGCAGCAACTCTGCATCCCTGAAGTTACTTTCTAAATCAAAAATATTTGGCACAGCCAGACTGTATCTGACCTGTGTGGGAAGCTTCTTTGGCCTGGCTCTCATTAGACCAGAAGTTCCTCATTTTCAGGAATTTTGCTTCTCACATTACCCAAATAGAGAAAACACAGCCTGGCACCAGAAACAGGAAGCTGAAAATAAATTCTGCAGGTCTTGGTGTTGCAGCTCTGATGCAAAAGCTGTGTCATTCATTGATCCTGAACCCCTCCTGATGGTCCAGGATCCTCAAATTCAATTACAGCTGTGCAGTTTGAAGCTATTTAACTGGGAAATGGAGCTGATTGCTTATAAGAAATTGAGGGGTTTCACATTTTTTGCTACAGCCTGGTCAAGAAGTGTGACATGTTACTGAAAATTACCCACACCATCACCACACATAGATCTGCCAGTTTCTGCCTAAAACACACCCGAGCTCAACTTCCTACAAATGAAACCTCTGTGTTCAGCTGTTTGAGGACACCTTCAATGTGCACAGGCAAAACTGGTCTTGCACTGGCCCAAGCAAACAAAACAGGGTTTAAGATATTCTTGAGAGAACCTGCAATTATCTAATTAAATTTATGGAGTTCAACACCAAGTAAGTTTTGAGTGTTTCTGCTAAAGGTCTGCAGATGAAAAAAGTATCTAAAAGCTCCAAGTAATGATAACAGTAATTTTTTGGGTGAAGATATGAACACCATGCCTGAAGAGCCTTAGTAACAGCTTACAGAGAACAAGACAACTTGTGGCACAAAAGAAATCAGAGCAAATATAGAGGAAAGAATTCCAATTTTCAATAATGAGAAAGAATTTAAACAGTAGTTTGTTGCTTAGATTTGTTCACACACTCATTCTGAACCATGTTCCTTTTAGAGAAAAAAAGCCTTTAAAAGGAGTATTTGGTTTTATTTAGATAATTCATGTCAAGTTTTTTTCACATTACAGTAAAAACAAGCACCATGTTTACATCATGAGTGAGGTTTGGAAGGCTGAACGAGCTGCTCCTTGAACAGCAGAGGCATTAAACAGCACCTTTACCCTGGGGCTTTAGAAAATGCCCCAAATCACAGAATGACTGAGAGGATGGAAGTTACTGAAATCCATTTTACATCCAGCTCTGGAATGCAGCAAGGGGAAATCACCCTGGCAAAACAGCTCTTGCCACAGGCCGGCCCAGCTGCAGCAGACATGGCTGATTTAGGACTAACTAGAGTTTGCAATTATCCCCCAGGATTCCCCTCCCATGGACCAAATACCCATAATTACCAGTATTTCCAGCCAGCACAGCACAAAGCTGCTCCTTTAAAAGGGTTATTCAGCTGAATACACCTGAAGATCCACACCAGGGATCGAGCTAAACTGAGTACAACAAACGGGCACAAGAGAGAAACAGGTGAGTCAGCAAGGATGGAAATGCACAGGAGAGTGGAAGAAACTTTCCTTACAACAAACCCACATGGATTTCCAGCAAGTCAGAGTTATAGCACCCATTCCATGACTGGTTCTTCCCTCCAGCAGCCCTGTTTGTGGAGCGCTGCCAGGGAGTCACCCAGTCAGCCCTCACCGCAGGAAGGGCTCCCAGTTCCACGGAGATGCAGGCACAGCAAGTTCTCCCTCGGGATCAAGCACAACTCCTCACTTTTTATGGCTCTGCACAAAGGCAGGGACAGGGAGCGTGCCATCCTTGACTGCTGCTTGGGTCTGGGGTTTGTGCTTTAATGAGAAGACAAGGGCTCGCACGGCCCGGCGATACGGAGCGCTAATGAGGCGGGAGCAGAGATGAAAAGCTTCACGCTCAATATTTTCAGCCAGTGGGTGATCAATCTGAAAACAGCAAAGTATAAAATTAGATCTTTACATTTAATAAGGAGGCCAGCTGATTGAAATTGGAGTTTGGTGCCTTTCAGTGTTTCTTCATTAATCAGCTTAGATTCAAGGAAATCTGCTTCCCATCACAAGTGTAACAGGAAGAGCAATTTAATTCCACCCTAGCAATTAAGGGACAAGGCAGCGTGGTCAGTGGCAGGGAACATATCCCCACCTCCAGCTGGGTGGCAGTACTTTGCCATCACAACAGGAAACTAATCTGTGACAAGCTTTGGGTATCAAGCTCACTGCAATTATAAGCTATGCTCTAGTGTCTCCATAAAGCTCACTTTTGATCTGGCTGATATAAGGTACCTTGGATACTATTTTAAACTTGATTCCAACAGCAACTCTAAGACATGCCAAACACTTGGCAGCTCTGCCTGCTGCTATAAAGGGAAATGTGGGATCTCTGTCTCTAGAAGGAGGTGTAATTAAGAAAGCAGAAAGGGATTTGCTAAATGTTAATTATGTAGTTATTGCTTCAACATGTGCCAAAACCTGTAATTCAGCACAGTTTAGGAAGAAATCTCCCACCCTTCAAGAAATGCTTTTAATTTCACTTCTGCCTTTTGTGATGGGGAATCTTCCATGCATTGCCTGCAGGAGATTACAGTGAGCTAAGTGGTATTCCTGCAAGTTCTTCGCCACACAAGTTTTGCCACCCATCACTAAAAAGCCCCTTGGATCCCCTCAGTCCCACCTTCCCTTCTCTCTTTTGACACCTCTCAGGTGTCAGTGCAGCAGCTGTGGCTCCCCTGCCTTTATAAGCAATTCACCTGCTGTGACCTCTGCTTGCACATGTGGTGGCTGCAAGTGTTTTCAGGTGAGTCCTGTTCAGAAGCAATTCTGCTTTACCCAATTCTACTCATTCTAGGGTGGTACCAGAATCTTTATGTTACACAGATTAAGACTTTACTGCCACTATAATCACCATGCATAGCTGTGCTTTCTAAGAACTAAGCTTGACTCACCAAAGGTGAGCTCCCACCTTTCTGAGGCATTCCTACAGTGAACCATCCTTCTGTGCTGCCCCAGACTGGAAGCTGGAGAGCTTGTTCTCACAGCTAGCAAATACACAACTTTCAAACTCTTGAATGTTTATCACTTGACTTGTTATTGAAAGGATAATTAATGAATAAATTGAAAAGAGAATTATTATGGCATTTCACAGACCAAGCAAACTAGTTATTAAGCCTTACAGCAGAGCCTTGTTCATTTAGTTAAACATACCTGAGGGATCTGGTATTTATCACCACTTTATATACTGTCAGCCTTGCCTCTCTGTTTTTGCTATAGATTTAAATTTACAAATATTTAATTAGGAAACACCCAAAAAGTCCCACTGTTGCTTTCATAGCTGTTTAGTAGGAAAAGCTTCATCTTCTATTAATTTCCTCCTTGTACAGCCCAACAGAAGTGGCCACACAAGTAATCTGTTGACAGGTTATGGAAATGACAACACTCACAATTAGCAGGTTCCCTTGGTTAACAACCAAAAACCATTATCTACCTTGCAAATGAAGTTACTCATAAATAGGGATGTGCTGTGAATGCCTAAAAATAGGAACAGATCACCTGGTCTTGTCCCCACTCAGCAGGCAGGACCAGCTTGGCTGGAAAAGGTTTCACTTGTTCCCACAAGAGGGAATTTTTGGAGCCACAGGCAAGTGGCTCTGAACTGTACCTCCAATTCCAGGGCTTCACTGAGCAGCTTCCGAGCGTTCTTCCTGAACGCCTCGGTCCTGGGGTCACTCCTGACCTCGATGGAGGGCCTGTTGGAGTGCTCCCTGATGAAGCTCCTCCACTCCCTGAAGATGTCCTTGGCCAGGCTGGACACCTCTGGCTCGGGGTGTTTGCGCATCTTGTTCACCGTGTGACCTGGGAAACAGAACGGCTCCTGTGGGACTGGCAGCTGGGGAAGGTACAGCTGGCACCAGTCAAATCATCGTGCTAAAGGAGCCACACACCTTCCTAACTCAGTCTCAGCAAAAGCACCAAACCACTGACAAAAACATAAATACAAAATGACCAGGATTTAAGCGTGGAGCTAATTATTCCAATTAGTAAGGAATTGTGAAAATCACCTTCCCAAGTCACCCAGGTGTGGAATGACACTTATTTAACATAGGCTACACTAGCTGTTTACACTGATCCTGGATCTGGTGAAGGTGTTTAAGCTTGGCCTACAAAAAGTGCTGGTTTTTAGCTGGGAACCCCTTTAAGGAAGCAGATGTTGCTGGTGATGGCTGTAGCATTTAAACATGGGAACACCACGATGACTCCAAGCAGAATGTTTCCCATCCAGAGGGCCTGGCAGTGCAGAAGAGGCTTTCCCCTGCAAGGAGACAAAAGGGACCTTCCTGCTTCCAGAGGGGTGTTTTTCCCCGGCCAGGAGTGCTGTCGGCCAGGAGATGTCACTGTTAAGCTTCAGTGCCTCTGCCAGGCCGGCGCTATTCAGGCAGGAAAAATCCCTGGAAAAATCCCGGGAAAAGCCTGAATAAGCTGAACGTGGCAAATGGAATGACAGATCAAAAGGATGGGGAAAGGGGTGGATTGCAGCTCCTTTTCCAGGGCTCTGTGAACAGAGATCCGGCTGCTCCGATGGCAAACAAAGGCCGGGATGCTCTCCCTGTTCGGGAAAGGCAGGGACCATGAGGTCACCGTTATCCCTCCCCCAAGCCCTGTGGAGAAGAGGCGGGGATGGGGCTGTGCCATTCGCATGGAGCTGCCCATCTGCTGGGGATTGCTCAGCGTGAGGATGCAGGAAGCAGTTCTGGGCCACTCACTCTGAGGAGATTTTCTCACACCTTCAGGGGATTCAGCCAAATCAGATAAATGAGCAGTGACAGCAGGAGAAGGAATAAACCACAGAGTTACCATGGAGAACTCTTCAAAATTCTGACCTCAAAAGGGGTGATGCAGTATTTCCTGGGAGGAATCAGAGGACAGCTGATTTTTTCCAGTACAAGCTGTGCAAACTGCAGGCTTGATATCAACAATATTTCATTGGCAGCAATTTCCTCATTTCTTAAAAAGCTTCCAGACTAATCTCTAGTGCACTGACAAGCCAAGCAGACACAAGACAGCCTAATATTCACAGTTTAGATAGACCAGATGTACCTATTTTAGTGGAAAGTAACACTTCCTTGGAAGGTATCTTCTTCTTCAGCTCCTCCAAAGCTTCCATCAGGTTCTCTTTTGATTGCCCAGGAAGCTCAAGTATAGACTTCCATCGTTTTATGTCTTCCACAACCACAACTCTCTGGGAAAGAGAAAAGCTCCTTATGAAAGTGGAATATTATGATAAGAAAGGACACCACCTTCATCTCAGCTAATGGGGCTGTTATCAATACATGAATTATTGATCATGGCACAGAATGTATGATGGGTACTTGCTTGGAATTAGAAAACTCCTGCCAATCAAGGCTGAAGTAACCAGCAAACAAAGTGAGAGGCTTTCACCCGTCTGCCAAACTCTGGGCACACAACAGCAAACTCCTCCTAGAGGTGTTCTGAATTAAAGGAATCCATTGTTTCTAAATAGGAAAAGGGATTAAGAGGGAGGTGGCTGATTATCCTGAGAATCCAGCTCAGATTCACTTCAGAAGTAAAACAATGCCAGCAAGGTGAGAAACAGAGCATTAGGGAACACGAATGCAGACCTGGATACACTGCATAACTGCAGTGTTTTTCACTGGCTTTGCCAAGGACCTTGACAGAGCAGACTACAAACAATGCAAGTCTCATATTTTAGGTGTGAAGCATCTTATCCAGCAGTGGTCAGACAACTGCAGTGCTTTATGCACCATTCCTTTGGTTTTTGCCGCACTTGATGAACTTTTTGGTACAGCAAATGTTTTGCTGTTGTGTGTCACAAGCAGGTGACCAAGAGGGGTTCAGCTCTCGCACAGGTCTCACGCACGACATCCATGAAATGAACGGAAGGGTCTTCCTTGCTGGAAAGGGATGAGAGCCAGCTGGAAATGCTGGGGCTGGCGGTGTCACCGGGCTGTCCTCGAATCGTGTGCCCTGCCTGACGCTGCACCACGACGAGTTATAACCCACCCTTTCCAAGGCAGCAGAGCCCTCTGCATCTGTACAACCACCTCCCTGATCGGATCCCCCGTAGCGCTGCACAGATTTCCGAGCAGAACCGCTGTCCACACACCGCCGCTCCCCCGCCGCCCCGCCCGTGTCGCGGCCGGTGCCGCGGGAGGCCGGGCCGGGCCCCCGCTCCCTCCCACCGGTGACCTGCCTTGAGGGACTCGAGGGTGACCTGCCGGCAGACGCGGGGTCCGGGCGCGGCCCGGCGGGGGCTCTGCGGGCCGCGGGGGCAGCGCACCACGAACCGATCCATGTTCGCCCGGCCGCCTACCGTCACGGAAGCCGCCAAGGCGGGCCCGCCATTTCCGCCCGGTAGTTCCCTCCAGGGGCGAGGCCCTATAGGATGGCCGGGGCTACCCCGCGGTGTGGACTACATTTCCCAGCAGGCCGCGCGCGGGAGACGGTGCCGCTGCCCCGCCCTTTCCGCACGGTAGTTTCCGCCGGGGGAGGCTCTATGGAATGGGTGGGGATGTTCCGTGGTGCGGACTACACTTCCCAGTAAGCTGCGTGAGCGGCACATCTCGCGAGAGGCTGCTGGTGGCCGCTGCCGGGGCGGAGGAGCGAAGATGGCGGTGCGGCGGGGAGGCCTCGCCGTCCTCCTCCTGCTCCTGCCGCTGTTCCTGGTGATCCAGGCGGGAGCCGCCTCTGGACAGCTCCCCGCTGCCTCCTCTGAGGCCTTCGACTCCGTGTTGGGCAACACGGCATCGTGTCACCGCGCCTGCCAGCTGACCTACCCCCTGCACACCTACCCCAAGGTACGGGCGGGCTCTTCCCCACACCTGCGCCGCTTCCCTCCGCCTCCCCCGGGGCTGGCACGGCCCTTCCTCTGCCCCTCTGCCCCTGCAGCTCCGTCTCTTCTCTACAACAGATACTTCGTTATGTAAATAGATGGCTAGGCTGCCGTTTGCCAGTGAAGCGCTGTTGTCAAAGTACAGCTTTGTCAGTGCTGGGGCTTTTGTGGGTTTGGGGTGTTTGGCCGCTCTTTTTTTTTTTTTTCTTCTGTTCTTAAAAAGGCAGCTGCAATTTGGCTTGGGTGCTCCGTATTTTGGGCAGTGCTGTGTTCGTGGCAGGGCAGAGATCCTGAGTCAGGATGCCTGTTTGGCACTTGGATGTTGAAGGGTGAAGCATAAATGATGACAAACAAGTAGCTCGTCAGAGCCTTCATGGGAACTTTTTATCTCATGATAAAACACTAAAATTGTGTCCGACAGGAATTTAATTTCATCCCCCAGGGTTTGCTGTGGGTTCATGCTTGCACGCCTTTGAACTACAGGCTTAAATTTGGAAAATCCGAGATCACAAATCTCATAATTCCTTGTTCTTTGTTGGCAATAAACTTCATTATCAGCTGCAGCTGTATAGCAGGTGGAACTCATACCCTGTATTTGGGATTTCACAGGAAGGCAGCAGGCAAGTGGAGCAGTGCCAGGATCAGGTAACAGGGCTTTGTCTGCTTCCCCATGGAATTCAATTGGATTTTGTAGCTGGAAAGTAACAGGGAGTTGTGTGGAATATGAGTAAATTTACACAGCTTGTCTTGGTATATTGCAGTTTTGAATTTTGTTACTTTACTTTTTAAATAAGAGTTTTGTCATGTGTTGTTGGAGCTGTTCACTAATATAGTCACATCTTTTACATTTAGTGTTTGTTCTGTTTGTCACAAAACTGCTGGTGGAATTGAAAGAAATGTGTTTTAGTTGTGAGTGGAAAATAAGACAAACTTCATTGAGACTGTGATGGAAATATATCTGTACAGTTCATTTATCTGGATATCAAATTACAAAACGTTTTCTGTTCCAGCACCACTCACCTTGTAAGTGTTAGATTTGAGTTTTGGTTTATATTAGTAATTTTCTACACTTGTGCCTTTAAAGCAGATGAGCTCATGGTCTCAGCTACAACGGCCAGGTCATTTACAACAGGTTGTACAAGAGGTGTGGTGTGTTTGGTTGTTGTTAAATTAATTCAGGGCCCGTTTTGCACCTGTGGAGTTGGAGTGGCTGCTGGCTTTGAAGTTCTGATTCACGGGTCAGTGGCAGGGTGTGGTCAGTGGGACACTCCCGTCACAGAGGCTTTAATTCACATCCACCCCCCTGGAGCTGTGGACAGAAGAAATACTAGGTGTAGGATTTCTGTGTTTGCCTAATTTTAATAGTTGGCAGTGGGGAAGCACTTTTGCCCTTCAGTTCAATATAATAAATAAACATTTGTGTTTGTGGAGCTGGCAGTAGGCAGATAACCAGGATGCTGTGTAGCACATCAGAAAATAATCTCTTTTTCTGATAGTTCTGTTGTAGCTCTGATTAGAATAATTAATCTGTTTAGATACATTGTATTCTACTGTCAAAATTAGAGGATTTTGATCCTTTCCTGCTGGGTTTTACCATTTAAGTTCTGAGAATAACCCTACGAAGAGTAGGAAATCTCCAGACATCAATAAATCTTTTTCAGCACTGTCTTAATTTCAAACACATCACTTTCTAAAACATTCATTTTGTTTGTGAGTTGTGGGTCTGGAATTCCAAAGCATCATTTGCTGCTCCAGGTTTGCAAATCAATCCCTGGGTTGTCAGTGCTGCTTAGTTCATTGCAGCCCATCCCGTTCCACGCTGAGCTGGGCTGTACCTCTGGTGGAGGGAAGGAAGACAAAAACACCCAACCAAACCACAAAAATAAGTTGGTTTTCTGGCAGTTTGTTGTGGACTGGAGGTTTGCAAGCATGTCCTTGTGCCTCCCCAGGAAGAGGAGCTGTACGCCTGCCAGCGCGGCTGCCGACTCTTCTCCATCTGCCAGTTCGTGGATGACGGCGCCGACCTGAATCGCACCAAGCAGGAGTGTGACTCTGGTGAGCCCTGCAGCATCCCCTCGGCTGAACACACAGTGCAGGGCACAGCTGCAGGGTCTGAAAGGGTGCTCCTGAGTTGGTGGCATCCTTTCAGTTGTTTTGGGTTTGTTTAACAGCTTCTTGGAGTCTATATGCAGGACATTAAAAAAAAAAGCCTTACGGGAAGGTTGTTGTCTGTGAATTTCTCCTCAGTGTTGCTGTTTTCCTGAATTTCTCAAGTATCATCAGTGTCTGTAAATAAATAAATAGTGCATTTTACTATAAACAGTTTGTCATAGAAAACACAAAATGCCTGGGGGGGAAATTCAGGCAAGTAACACTTGTCTGTTAATAATTCCCTGTGACAATCAGTCCTGTTTGCCATTCCTGACAAATTTATATATAGAAGTGAATTGTTCAGTGGAGCAAGAGCACAGATCTCACTGTGCCTTGTAACTTGTGGTCTGGCCTACATCCTAAGCTTTTCCTGCAGCTAACCCCTTGGGAATGAGGTACAGCTTTGTTTGGAATAGGCCTTTAAGTCCTGGTTACTAATTCTCTCAGGCTATCTGTGTTAGAGCAAAGATTTAACAGTGAAGATGAAATATTGAATTATTTCAGTTGGAGAAGACCTTTAAGGTCATCAAGTCCAACCATTCCTCCAGCACTGCCAAGCCCACCATGTCCCCAAGTGCCTCACCTTTATGACCCTCCAGGGATTTTGTGTGATACAAGCCAATTAATAGTGGGTTTGGAATTGTATAGAACTTTGTTCCAATAATATTGAGGAAGCTGAGTCACAGCTTTATGCAGAAAGGAAAGGTAGGAGCTCTCCACATTTACTACCAATACAGTGAAGCATGAGGCCAGCACTCAGGGGAGGCTTTTGTCCTCTCAGTAGCTCCTGAAAGCAAGAGAGCTTGTGGCCAGCTCAGGTAGGGAAGCAGAAAGCCTGCCATGCAAAATGCTAATTTGTTACAAAAGTGCAGTAAATACTCCAGGAATGGGCTAATGCTCCAGTCTGTCACACCGTGTAGCTGTGATACAGCCTGTCAGTGTAGTTGTCAAACCACACACCACAGAGTGCCATAAAGCAGGGTAATGTAGCAATAGAGCACATGCAGGGTAATGGAACAGTTGCTTATTTCTGGTTTAACTCTTCTTTCTGGGGCTGTTGTCTTTGCTGGCTTATGTTCTGTAATCTGCTGGTGGGTGCCCTGAGTGTTCTGTGCTTGGCAGATCCATCTTGGCTGCTCTGCTCAGTTCTGTCTCTGACTTGGTGGCAGTTGTAGCCTGGAATGGCTGCTCAGGTGCCATGAGCTGAGCACTCAAATATTTAGCTGGTGCTGCCATGCTTCCTGCCAGCTTCTTAGTCCTTATGATGGTCCATTTGTTCCTCTGGAAAACTGGGAGAGCTCCTGTCCTCTGTGTTGCTTTTTGGTTTGGATCTTTAGTTCAGGTACTACTGAAACACTGTCCACCTAAGCTTTAGAATAGTGCAGGAGAGCTGTGCCTGTGTATCATCTGCCTGATTTGTCCATGGGCAGAATAAACTAAATTATTCTCTCCAAATAATTTTGATTTCTTGGTCTTTGTGATCTCTAGTGAGCAATTAATAGAAGCTCTCTCTAAAACAAAGAGTTAGCTTCATTTTTCTCAAGAAATTATTCCATAATACTTTCAGTGCAGTTTCTGTATTAGCAGGAAATGCTCCTTTGATTTTCCTGTGATACCATGGCTTCTGCTGTTACCTCAAAGGGATTTAATGGACTGATGGTCCCTCTGTTCTCTTTAGGATTCCATCTCTGTTCTCTGATGTTTTATGTGATATGTAGAAGAAAGCTATAGTGGTGGTGGGAGGATTAATGAGAGCTTGCATCCCTGAGCTCAGCCAGGGTAACACTGGTGATCATTTGCTCTGATAGCAGCCAGATTTCAACTCCCTGCTCTGTTGAAGCTCTGATTCTGTCATTAGACCTCAGAGCAAATGCTACCCTGGGATTGCCATGTCTTCCCCTGCAAATGGGATTGTCAACTGCTGCTTTGTTTCTGATCCAACTTACACTGAGAATGTTTTCTTAACTAAAATGCAGAATTTATCATCTCATTTGGGGAACTTCTCCCTTGCAGCCTGTACTGAAGCATACTCCCAATCTGATGAACAATATGCTTGCCATCTTGGATGCCAGAACCAGTTGCCATTTGCTGAGTTAAGGCAAGAGCAAGTAAGTAGGTGACATGTTTTTCAAATACCACCTACTTGTTTCTGTTCAGTGTGTGTCTTCTCTTTTTAAATTTTCTTCAAATGGAAAATAAATCTTCCTAAGAACTGAAATCTAGACATGAGGTGAGGGGTTAGCAAGAATGTAACTGCTGTCCTTTTCAAGTGAAAACAAATGGAAAAATGTTAATGTTGTGCTTGCAGTTAATGTCCCTGATGCCACGAATTCATCTCCTCTTTCCTCTGACACTGGTGAGATCATTCTGGAGTGACATGATGGACTCAGCTCAGAGCTTCATAACATCCTCATGGACTTTCTACCTTCAAGCAGATGATGGCAAAATTGTCATATTCCAGGTGCTTCCTTTTTTCATTGAGGTTAAGGTGTCCTGGCTGCTGACTTCAACTCTGCTCTTCCAGCCAAAGAAAAATCTCTAGAGCACCATGAAAAGTGTTTAGTTTTTCCTAGTATTTCACTGCCTTTAGGGCCTTTTTAAAATTCAAACTTTAAAGAATGGCTCATGTCTTAAGGTTAATATTTGTATTAGTTCTGAAAATGTAAATTATCAAAATTATCAAAACCAGTGAAAGCTTTCCAGCAGGATCTCCTAACTCCTTGTTTTGTTTTAGTCAAAGCCAGAAGTGCAGTATGTTCCACAGCTTGATCAGGACACTGGAGGAGATACAAAAGGAGCCTTGTCGCTGAGTAAAACAGCCTGTAAGTTGTTTTTTGTGCTTTGGAAGAGTAAATGCAAATGTTCCCTGTCATGCAAATTTAAAAAATGACATTGCAGGTGGCATATGAAAGCAAATTTTTAGAAAGCTGCAATATAATTATTTACTGTGCAGGGAGCACTGCGTACACTTGGCAAAGCGCGGTAGAAACGAGCTCTGCTCACATGGAAGCCTGCAGGCTGGGGCTGCTTTGAAAGCTTCCCTCTGTGCTGTCTGTGCAGACCAAGTGTGTGGGGTGTGGTTTTTCCCTTCCCTTGCTCTCGTGCCCTCTCTTTGTGCTCTTATGCCTCAGCAGACGGACGTCCAGGCAGCTCGCAGACCTTGCGGGGGCTCTTTGAGGAGCGAGCCAGCGACAGCTTCTTCAAGTGTCTCTCCATGTGAGTATGTCCTGAGCTGGCTCTGCCCACTGGGGAGGGTGAAGGCCTTTCCTCTGGGTGTGCAGCCCATGGGAGGTCTCAAGGTCCCCAAGTCTGTAGGCTCAGGATGCACAGCATCAAGGTTTTTTATCTGCCATTAGTGCTGTGCTGGTCCCGTGTTTTCTGTATGCTGTCCTGCCAACTTTGATTTTTCCTTTCCATTTCAAGTGAAGAACATATTGATAATTTCCTGCACTGTTTTTTGAGTGTGTTCTGGGAACTGTTTAATCAATACTGTGTTTTGCCTGTTTATTAGCTCTGAATGTGTTTTAGGGCAAAGCACTTTGTTTTGGGATTGTGTTATGTAGCACACTGGTGTGTCTTGTTTCCAGGCTGAAAATACTCAATATGTATTTGTTAAAGCTTTTTTACTTTCTCCTTAAAAGTTCCCACATGAAGGATCAGTGAGTTGTCCTGCAGATGCATAACAGAAAAATTTGGTTTTAAATCTGTAAACAGGAAGATTCTTAGGGCCCCAAAACAGAATCCTGCAAGTCTTTTGTGATATCAAATGGGCATTAGAGTACCCAGGAGTCTGCAGTGGACTGTGTAGCTGGAAGGGCCAGAGACTAATGAACTGGCAGAAAGGCAGTCAGAAATGAGCCAAACTTTTTAGAGGTCCATTGTCTTGTATTCAGTCTATGAAATCTATCAACATTCTTGTAATTTCAGAAATTCCAGTTGGATTTTAACCACTACACTCGTCCTGTCAGTGCTGGTGCTGCTCTGGATTTGTTGTGCAACTGTAGCTACAGCTGTAGAGCAGTATGTTCCATCTGAGGTACTGCATTTCAGAACTACAGTATTTGGAATTTATTCATTATATTGCTTTTATGTTACAGCTGTCCAGAGACTAAGAAATATTTGGGGGAGGTTCAGTTAAGGAGGGTTTTCTTATTATGCAGTTGTGGATGACAAACCAATTTTGTTTATTTAAATGATGGTTTTATAGCTGAGCATTCTTGCTCATTCCCATGGCTCACAGAAGCTCTGAGCCTTATTCAGACACGATGTCTTTTGGTTGTACTGTACTGTACTCTCAACAACCTTCAGGGTGCTCTGAGCAAATGGAGGCTGATTCTCATTTCTCTGGGAATGAAGCTATTCCAAGGGCTGGGTGGTGTAGGGAGGACCCAGTATGGGTTTAACGCAGGAGGATCAGTGGTGAGAACAGTGACAGCAGAGTTATTGGTGATATGTATGAGTGCAGAGTCTGATGGAGGGGAACAGGCACTCTCCCAGTGCCCAGAGAGTCCTGACTCAGCACACCAAAGCAGCTGCTACACAAACACTGTATCTGCCCTTGTTCTGGCAGATTTCATACATTTCTTCTGGATGCTAGTTCAGCCCTGAATTTCAGATGTTACAGAGAGCCTTGTGTTGCAAGGCTGCAGCCATCAGAACCTGGAATGCAGCTGCATAATGAAATGAATTTTATTCACAATATGGAGAGTCTTTGTCTTAAAGTATCATGTTTAAATGTTTCAGAAGCTGAGCATCTATGGAGATTTGGAATACATGAATGAGCAAAAACTCAACAGATACCCACCCTCTGCACTTGTTGTGGTTAGATGCAAGACTGAGGAACATGAAGAAGCAGGACCTCTTCCTACAAAAGTCAATCTGGATCAATCTGCAATTTAAATCCCTTGGATCCGATAGACTTAATTCTAACAGAGCTAGAAACTCCTGATTGATTGTGGTGGTTCTTCAGATGAGAAGTTTAGCAGCCAGTCTTTAAATGCAAATAAAGTTGCAAAATCAACAAATGTCATGGGATTTTGTTTTCAGCTAGTAGAGAAGATTCAGACATTCAGACATGAATTTGTTTGTTTCCAGGTATAATCACTTTTCACTGGTGTTTGCTATTGTGTCTTTTTGCTTACAGAAGTTGTAAGCGTGCTTTCCATACTTCTGCCAGGACACTTTCAAACTTACTTGTGTGTTCTAGGATGTAATGTGTACAGTCAGAGTTAGCTTTGTAAAGGTATAAGACATTTTAAGTAGGCAGGACATGCCTTTCTAGTGTTGCACTTTCTGTTGTAGTTAAGAGAAAATATTATAAAATTATCTGCTGAATTTTTTTGTACTTGTTAATGTCCATGCACAAACAACCCTGTCTTCAAAAACAGAAATATATTTTTTCTACAGTGTGGTAATATTCAAGGTGGAAAGCATTTGTGAGGTACTGTAAGCTAGAGCTCAGCTTGTGAAAGATGGAAATGTGTTAAAATTTACAGACATATCCCTTCACATGCAGAACATTACATGGTCAGTTATTTTGTCAAACTTTAGCCTTTAAGTCTTAAATTGCTTGTAAAGTTAGCACCTGTGTTTTCTGAAAACTTCTACTTTCTGTTCTTGATTAATTATTCTGGTCTTGTAACTTCATTTACAGAAACAAGTTGATTCCTGAGAAATGAGAGCAGACAAATAAAATTGACTGTATAGAAAATGTTGACTATATAGCTTTTTGCTATGGTTAGTTATTGACCACAACAGGCTCAGTGTGAAAGCCTGTCTGTAGCCTTCCTCTCATGGGCAACGTGACCTGATTTTGCTGTGATTCACTAACACAGCAACAATGAACAATGTCCCTCATCCCTCATGTCTAACCTATTTTTTGTGGATCTTATTATATGCTGGTTCCCACAGTGTTGGCAGGTTGGGGGTGTTGGTGATTTATTTTAGGGTGTCTGAGTGAATGCTGTTTAGGATGCGCAGTCTTCAATTCACTGTCATTTTTTTGTTGATTAGACAGAATTCCCTCAAAGGTTTAAAAAAGTGTAATGAAGAACTGTGGAGACTCTGGGAGATACAGTGATATATTCCCCCACTGAAACCTGGCTCAGGGGTCATTCCCAGCTTGTCGGTGAGCAAGTGGTTGTGTGAGTGCAGCTGATGGAGCCTTTCCGGAATGTGCAGAGCCCAGCCCAGCAGAGTGGCTGTCAGGGGCTTTCAGGTCGTCGAGGATGTTTGTTTCAAGCAGGTTTCTATCAGCCTGCAGGAACTGCAGTCTCAGCTCTTAAATTCTAGGTACCTCTTCATGCTGAACTCTTCAGTGGGACAGCCCAGAGCTTTGGGTGCCAGCAGCCTTGCCCTCTGTGTAGGTGTCATTGCAGGGCCTTGCTGTGAGAGGGGACAGGGCGGTGTTTGGGGACAGGAGCTGCCGGTGTCACTGATGCTCCGTTTCTGCTGGCTCAGGCAAAGCCCGGCACGGCCCCGCTCTGCTGGAGATGCCAGAGCTCAGTGTGATCTCTGCAACCCTGCTCAGCAACCACTGCCACTGCTGGCTTCACTTCAGGGATTAGTGCCCATCTCAGCACTCTGCTGTTTGGGATTTCCAAAAGGGACTGCAGCAATCCCCATTTTCCTGACTGAATAGCTTATGGAAATGTTTGCAAGTCTGTTTAAATGTTTTCCTGTACCATTACACGTGGTTGCAGAGGGAGCAGCTCTGTGCACACGTGGCTCTTTGCCTTTTCCAGCGTGGACAGTACAACCTCTGTTAGGCTGATGGCTTGATTTCACAAAACTTTCTCTTCAAAACTCCATTGCTTACAGCCCTGGGCTCGAGTTAAGCAAACAACTTGTGCTTTCATTTGGTGTTTTGTCTTTTGTTTGCTGTTTAATGGCATTTCAGCTGAGTGATCTGTGCAGTGCAGCCAGTGATTCAGCAATGTGCTTTTGGGTCACAGAGAGCTCTGTGCCTGTGGCACTCTGGCACTTGGCACTGCTGTATCCAGAGCGAGCCAGAGCCCGAGGAATTTGGTGAGTGTTGTACTTATAAACTTGTCAAAAGATCTTCCCTCAGTAAAATCAGATAATAGCAAGTAATGGAACTGTTTCTCAAGATTTTTAATCTAAATGGACTCTTTAAGCTGTCTTGGCATTTGGCTTTGCAAAATGTCATTTCCTATTCATTTTTTGTTAAATGTTTGACTTACTGACATCTCCCTTTTCAGAGGCTGCAATTTGGGTTTGATCTCTGCTCAAAACCACTGTTTAAATGAAAGACCTTAAATTATTGAAATTGCAGGAGGAAAGCATTTTATATTCTCTTTAGGCACGTGTTCAACTGAACCTGCATTGGGTTTAGAATGGAATCATCTGACACAAATGGGGTGACCCTCTTAAGTGTGTGTAATTCACTGCTGGCAGAAATAGCCCAGGTACATTTGGGGAAAACTGGGGAGTTTTTAGGTGCTAGAATTTACAATAACCTTCTGTCATACTGGATACACTGATATTTGTTGCCTCTTCAGCTTTTCTGATATTTGTAATTTTTTATTTATTATTTTTTATACTTCAGAGGAGCTTGCTTATTTTTCTTACATTGCTGTCATGAACTCATTTTTCTGAACTCTAAGCAGTCTTTGATGTGGGGTAACTGCTCTGAAATCCAACTGCCTGGTTGGCTACAGCTGAGCTTGATAATCCTGGAGCAGGAAACAGATGGTGGTAGATGTCAGGCTGCAGAATCATCGAGTTTTTTAGCTTAGAAAAGACCTCCAAGAATGAGTCCAACCCTTTCCCCAGTATTGCCAATGCCACCAGTAACCCATGTCCCCAAGTGCCACATCCACATGGCATTAGTGGTAGTCACTCCACCACTGCCCTGGGCAGCCTGATCCAATGCCTGACAACTCTTCCAGTGAATATTTTTTTTTTTTTCCTATCCAATCTAAACCTCCTCTGGTGCAATTTGAGGCTGTTTCCTCTTGTCCTGTTGCTTGTTAATTGGGAGGAGAAGAGCCTGACCCCACCTGGCTCCAACCTCTTTTCAGGAAGTTACAGAGGGTGAGAAGCTCCCTCCTGAGCCTCCTTTTCTGCAGGCTGAGCCCCCGTGGCTCCCTCGGGTGTTTCTCATCACTCCAGAGCCTTCCCCAGCTCTGTTGTCCTCCTCTGGACATTACAGACATTTGTCCCCAAGGGTGGGTTGACTCCACATTTTAAACTCTTCACTGTAGGTTGTTTTGCAGGGTATGCACAGCTGGCCTGCTTTACCTGGCTCTTACACAGGGCTCTTAGCAAACTCCCAACCACCTAATAAGCTTTAGGAAGGCTCAAAATAGTCCTGAATCAAGTCTGATTAGAAACTGAGACTTCCTCTTTAAACAGCAAGGGATCCAGAATTCAAGATCTTCTTAGTCTGACATTTTTCCACATTGCAGCAGCTGCCCAGACTTGCAGACTGTTTGCTACTTGGCATTGGATGGTTTCACCCAGGATCCTTCTTGAAACAGGAGAGTTTTCTACCACCACCCTCAGTAATGATGTATTCCTGTGAGAAGCTTCTGGTTTGGACAAATTGGCTGCTGTGCTGAAGGAGGAGCTCCTAGAAGGCTGTGTTTAATTCTGGCTGGTCTGTGAGGACAGGGTTGGAGATGCCCTGGCCATGAGGAATGTATTAACTCTGTATAATTGGGGTGTTTTATGTGTGGGGATGGAGAGGGAAGTGGGAGCTGTAGCTGTTCCTCCATGTCAGGCATTCTGTGGTGCTTTCAGTCAGCTCAAGGCAATGCCAGCTCAGAGACAATCTGGCTGCCAGCCTCCCTTCCACAGCCCTGCTGGGACTGTCTTGCTTGGGGAAGAGTCATGGCCTGTGAGGTGGCAACAATTTGGAAGCACTTGAGTCCTCTGGACCCTCTTGCAAGAAGAACCCAGGCTCCTCAAAAACTTCATGCTTTTTCTCCCCCCTACCCCTATGGAAAAGCTGCCTGCTCATGGAATTTCATCCTTGAAGCTGTAAAACTCCTCTGAGGGAGCTGTGCCAAGACCTGCAGCCAGTTTGGAAGGCTCCAATGTATTTGTAAGTTCACGTTTGCTGCAGGCTGAGCTGCTAAGCCTTCCTGTGGGCCTGGAAATTCAAGCACTCAAGTAAAAAAGGACCCTGGAGGATTTCCTGTGCCTGTGCTCATTGCCCAAGCAAGGAAGCTGTTCCAGATGGTTGTACCCTGCACAGCTCTCCTGAGATCTCATCATCTGGCAGGAGCCAAGGGCAGTGGGACAGCTCTGCCTTGGGAAGGAGCTGTGGAGACAGGAGACTTTCATGAAGATGAGACTTTCATTTCCCTCAGGCTTTAACTGTGAAGGGGTTTTCCATGACCAGCACAGGGGTAAATGCAGCCAGCATGAGCTAGAGGTGAGTGCTTGTCTTCCAACGTGGCAGCAGGGCTTCAGCTCCCTAAATCTGTTTACTCTGCATTGTCTAATGCCCTGTTACGAAACCACATCAGGGACAAGAGGAATGAGAGAGTTTGTTGTTGGCTTTCACTGAGGCTGGAGCAGAGGCTCAGCACTGCCCTGCCAATCCCTCCTGCCTGTCAGGTGCTCTCCTTGCTCTCCTGCCTCTGTTGGGTTTGTATCCTGGTAACTTCACTTGTGCTCAGGTGCAAAGAACTCCCTGTGGTCCCTGGAGCTCTGGGAAGAATGAACAAAACTCACCCCCAGGTACAGTTCTTCACTGAAATTCTACATCCAGCTGTTCCCTGACGTGCATGGGTTCTTGCCTGTGCTGTTTGCCTGACCTCATCACTGTTTTCTCTGAGATTCTGAGCTGTTTCTACTTACCTTGATGCAAAAGAGAAGAGTTGATGTAAAGTGCTGGGCTTGGTTGGTGTTTGTTTTACAAATGGGTAATTAATTAAGGTTTAAAAAGGGATATGATTAATTGTTTTGGGGATTAAATGTGGGCCATGTTTGCACTGAGGCAATTTTTGCTTGTGTGTAACAATAATGGAGTACATGAGGTATTCCTGGGTAAGATGGGAGAACTAGAAAGGTGAAGTTTGTGTGGCTGTGGGATTCTGTAAATGCCTTTTATCCCTTTCCTTCCAGAGAAACGGTGATGTAGCTACTTTTGGTTCAACAGAGTCCTTCTCTGGAGAAAGAGGTAATGAGTAAAATGCAGAGTTCTATTATTAAAGTATAAATCAATGGAAACTATCAATGTAATATAAAATACAACCACTATTTATGGTCTGTTTGGACTGATCTTCCCTCTTTTCTGTGTCGTAAAATGTCCAGACTATAAAATTAATAAACTTCAGCTGTTCTGTGTTGGCCTGGAGCTGGCAGTCATATGTACAGTTGTATGATAAGTGATCCTTGTCTGTCACAGAAAGGCTCACAATGAGCTTGCTGTGGCCTTTCCCTATGTCTTTATAGCCAAACTTCAGCAAATTTTGCCTATACTCTGAAGGATGAGGTGGGATCAAAGAGAACCAAATAGCAAGCCTGTAGTTCAGCTTGCAACATTTCATCAGCACCATTATTTTATACTCGAGTCTGTTTGTAATTGTTGTGCTTTGTAGTCAGAGGTGTTTTGTAGACACAGACGTGCTGCAATTCACCATTTCTCTTCTGAGAGTTCACCATTTCTCTTCTGAACTGAAATCTTCTGTGTTTGGCTCCTGCTTGAGTGTGACAGAGGGGGAGCTTGCTGGAATCAGGATCCTTTTGCTCTTGAGCAAAGGCTGTCCCTTCCCTTGAGTTTGAACACTTAAACAACTAAGTAAACACAAAGCACAGCTGAGACAAATTCTAACTTAAAAGTTCTTTAAGTTCCTAAAAGCTTTTAAAAATTCTAATTAAAGATTTTTAAGTTCAGATATGCCAAAATCAATTATACAGGCAGGATTGCCCTAAGTGACTGGTTACATGTTTCTGAGATGACCACACTGATATTTTTGGCTATTGGTCTGGGAAGATGAAGGAATGGAGGGAAATACCCTGTTGGTTTAGAGGCAGAGCTGCAGGTGCAGGTTGCTGAGGTGAGGGTGGGTGCCTCTCCCTGTGCTGCCATTGTCTTGCTGTGATTGTGGGTTTGGCCTTTAGCTTCTGCAGTTGGCTTGATTTATGTCCCTGACTTTCTGACAGCTGGAGTGCCTGAAGGTTGCTGTGCCCTGGAGATGTTGTTAGGGAGGGAAGGGGCAGCTCTTCATTTCCTTCTCACCATTCTGGGCTGATAGTGCAGCCTCATTCCATGGGAGTGGGAGTCCTGGCTGGGGCAGAAAGCCTGAAGTGCTGTGAAATGAAATCTTACCTCGTGGGGAGTTTTGTTATGGGCTCTGGGAGGGCACCTTCCCCAGCCTCACACCCGCCTGCCCTGTGCTCCAGTGTCCCTGCTGTCCCACAGGGCTTTGGCCTTCATCCCCCCGCATCCCAGCCCACAGGATGAGCTCCATGGAGACATGGGGCTTGTGCCATTCCACCCCAGTGCTCTGTAGCAGCAGCACAAGCTCTTCCACACTGCAAGCAGCAAAATTCCCCACCAGGAGGTGTTTAATGGTGGAGTTTGGCTCTTTAAACTCAACTATCAACCCCTAACCCCCAGCAGCCCCCGTGCAGAGACCCAATAACTCCAGCCTCGTGTCCCTGCACTGTTCCTCTCTGAAACACCCCAGACCCTTCCTCAGTCCCTCACTGTCTCTCTTGCCTCCCCCAGGCTGCTGCCATCCCTGTGGTGCCCGCTGCCACCCACGTGGTGCCCACCCTGGCTGCACACAGAGGCACCTCTGCATCTCTGCCCTGGCACTGCTCGTCCTCACGGCCGCCGTGGCCTCGGCGGTGGCAGCCCTGGCACTCCTGCCACGGGCACCAGGTTGTATCCCCAGAGGGTTGGGTTTTTTTGGTAAGGGAGGCAGAAATGGTGCTGCATGAGCACAGCTGTACCAGCTTTGCTCAGCCCAAATGGCCAGCAGCCATTCCCTGCTCCACAGGGCTGGGATAACTCTGGGTAGCACTGTCATGCTTAAGACTACTGGTGTGGTTTTCAGACTCTGCCATGAACCTGCCAGAAATTAATCTTGGCCCCTGGTTATTTCCAGAACAAAAAATTAATTTCAGAAACCCCCCTTAACTCCCCTTGGTCTATTCCTCATATCACAAAAATGCTGGAAAATGAAGGTGTTCTTGCTTTCCTCACAGTGAACCGCCTCTGCACAGCCCCTAATAACAGGACAGGCTTCTTGTGTGACGACAGAGTGACTTGTGTCCCAGCCAGCTGGGTCTGTGACAGAGTCAGCAACTGCAGGAACGGAGAGGATGAGCAGGAGCAGCTCTGTGGTGAGTGGTTTTGTTGTGAGCATCCTCCCTGCACGCATCTTCCAGTTGTGAGACAGCAGCCAGGGTTCCTCTAACCCTGCTCTGTGCTTCTGGCTGCCTACAGGAGCAGATAGGCCTGGTAGAGCCTTTGTGGGGCAGATGCTGAGAGATGGCACTGCCCAAAACCTAGCAGGAATGCCAGGAATTAAAGGCTCCAAGCTCATCTGATCTTCCTAGGGTTTTTTTTTAAACCATGTTGTAGTTTTCCTCCATCAGTGAAGCTGTATGCCTACATGGGTAATTTATTGTTCAGTCACCCTGGGGAAAAAACTAAATAAAGCAGAAACCTGGGGCAGACTTCCTGTGTCCCACCACAGAGCTTCCCCATTTGGTCATGTTCGCTTGGTACTGCAGGGGAAGTGTCCTGGCAGCAGCCTTTGGTGCATGCCCCCCCATTTGAGCCAGTGTGTGTGTGCCTGGGGGAGTTTAGCATGTCCTGTGTGTGTGCCCTTGCAGGTGACTTGCCCCAGAGCCTCCCAGGGTACCTGGTTTTCTACTGCAGCAACCCCAGATCCTGGGTTTATGCTGACCAGAGGTGTAACGGGATGAACGACTGCGGGGACTGCTCTGACGAGACGTGGAGCTGTGAGTCTGTCTGCTGGCTCCTGCCTTTCTGCTGATGGGTTGTAACAGCTGCCACAGGTGTGGTGCTTGTGGATGCTGCTGGAAATGCCTGGAGGCTGGCACCCACCACTGAAACACAAAATAGCTGGGGTGAGGTGTGAGTGTGAGCCTCGTGGGCTCAGTCCCCCTGGCTGCTGAGGCTGCTGTGTCAAAGCCTGGTGGCACCTGAGAGGGGAAAGGCTCTGTGCTTTGCTCCCAGTCCCAAAAATTGCTCTTCCTCCGTGGCTTGCTGATGTGGAGCAGTTTCATCAGGATGAGTGGCTGTTAGCAGTAACCATTCAAACTGGCCTTTGGCAGCTGGGCAGCAGATGGGTGGATCTCTGAGCTGTGCAGGAGCTGGGTCTTGTTAAAATGAGGATTTGTTCCTAAGTCACCCCCATGGTTTTGGACAAAAAAAAAAGGGGGAGGGGGGGAAATTTACAGTTAGTTGTTGCCCCCAGGATGGCCTCTCTGCCATGAAGGTCATTGCAATGTCACTCTGCTTGTGACAGCACCAAGCCAGTGTCTGCTTTGGTGGGCTCACAGTCACAGGGCTGTCACCCGCAGCTTTTCTGCTGGGGGATGAAAGGATTTTACCCATGGAAGGGAGGAGGGAGGGGGTGAGTGCAGCAGAAGCATTTCAGTTCCCTGTTTTCTGCCCTTCCAGGGGCCGCCTGCCCCCCGTGTGGGCAGGAGTGGTGGAGCTGCAGCCCCGTGCACTTCGAGTTCTGCTCCTGCATCCCCCGGAGGCTGTGCCGGGACGGCATCCAGCACTGCCAGGGCTGGTCCGACGAGTTCCTCTGCCCAGCCTGAATCCTGGTGCCCACACGTCACCCTGGAGCCTCGGGGTCCTGCCCTGCCACCTGCTTGGGAAGCTCCAGCCAAGCAAATCCTCCTCTCAGCACAGTGACACCGAGCAGGGCCTGTGGCAGCCCTGGGCTGGACACCGGCTGTGGGACAGCTGCCAGGAGTCTGTGCCATGGCAAGGGGACACTTCCTTTGGTGCTGGGCTGGAGAGGCATCACCAGGCATGGCTGGCACAGCCCTGGGCCAGGGCTTCCTCCTCTCTGGACATCCTGGGGCAGGTGGCCACCCTGAGAGCTGCCCGAGCAGCAGGAGCTGGCTGGGGTGGGGTGAACGCACCTCCAGAGTCCTGATCTCCACTGGCAGCTTCTGTTTGTCTTCAGGACACGTCTGCAGGTGGCTTCAGCAGTGACTCTGAGGGCTGACACTCCTGGGACACTTCCTTGGGAATGCTGTGCTGGGGTGACACCTGGGGAGCTGCTGCTCAGGCCACCTCCTGCTCTCTTCTCAAACCATGAAGGCCAACACAGGGAGTGTAATGGCATGGAAAACTGGAGAAGTTTCAGGGTTTGGGGGGATAAATCATGTCCCTGTGACAGAGTAGCTGTGCCTGGGAGCTGGGGCAGGGAAGCAGCAGGTAAATAACCTGCTCTTCACTCAGGGCTGTGCAGTTTTGCAGCAGCAGCAGGCTGAGAACAGCCATGGAGCTGGGATGGGTCTCACTGAAGCTGGCAAAGAAAGGAGGAAAAGGAAGTGTCAGCCTTGGAGCAGAGAGCAGCAGAAAATTGAGTGCTGCTCCCAGGGTGGTGTGGGATGACACTGGATCCGTTTCCTGCTTGTTTTGTTCCTCTGCCAGCAGGGCACAGTCGGGCAGCCAAGCCTTCCAAGCAGTCCTCAGGATGTAGGTATGGACATGACACTGAAATTTAAGAAAGATGAGGTTTTCTCTGCTCCTTTGAAAATATCATCTGTGTCTAAAACATTGAGGAAACCCCCACATTTACAGTGAGTACTCTTACTTTTCTAGGCCCAAAAAAATCCCATGAGGTGATCTTGTTCCCATTGCCACCTCAGGTCATAGATATTTAAAAATAAACTCCTGTTCACTCTGTTCTTCTCAGTCCTGTGATCTGCAGCTCTGCCTGTCACTGTAACTCAGATCAATGGTGAATGTTACTTCTAATTTGTCACTGGGATACAGCTGGAAATCTGAGAGAACTTTTTATAAATAGCTTTACAGTATTGTGACTCACACTCTGCCTGCAATGAGATGGCAAAACTCTGCATGGGGGAATGTTAAAGCTGCTTTTACTCACCTGTCTCTCTCCAGGCCTGGCCAGGGTGCACAGCTTGTTTTCTCTGTGCCTGTAAAATGTCATCCCAGTGCAGTAAGGATTGAACTAATCAGCTGTTAAAAAATCCATAAAATATAGGAACCCTCATGCTCAGCACAGGGCCCAGGTAAGGGGTTTGGTAAAATTAGGACTGGTAAAAAAATGTGCATCTCTCCATGGTCAGATCAGCATGTCTCCAATGGTGGAAGGGGTGGCCAAAAATTCCATGGTGGCAATTGCACCAGAAGCAGCTTGAGGGGGAAGATTGCACATCTTCCTCCCCACTGAGCCACTGTTTTGAGTCCCAATTTGTGCCATAGTTTGTCTCAGCAGAGAGCTGATGTAGTTGTCAGGGTAAGGTATTAATAGCCTTGAGTTTCTGGGAAAAGAAATTAGGATTTCAGTGCAAATGTGCCTGTTTTGTTTGTGTGTAGTCCTTTTTTGAGGAAAATTCAGCAGTAAGAAGACAAAGGGGTTTTGTTCTTTATACATTTCTGAGCTGAAGTTCAATTTCTTGGCCTCTTCATGGTTTCCAAGGATGTGCTGCTTTTCTTGGTGATGAATTATTATAGCCAACAGTGTAAAAGGAAGATGATACCCTCTGAAGAAGCACTGGTAGGAGAAACCTGGAGAAAATCCTTGGCCTCATGAGGCCCGAGAGGACAATGACGAGCACTGAGCACATCAGCCAGTTGTGATGGAAACACTCAGGGCAGGAATTCAGTGTTTGTTACCTGCAGCATTACAGCTGCACAGACCAACACAGAACAGGTCTGAGTGTCCAGGTAATTTACAGCTGATCTGCATAATTAATATTTGAATTATAAATGTCCCTCAGTGTTTTCAGATGGAGAAGCACAGTTAGTGTAGTGCAGGCACACTGAAAATGGGTTTTAAACCACAGAATGATCTCCAATGCAGTGAATTTGCTTGTAAGGGAGAACAAATTACAACTGCAGAGGATAATCTCTACAGCAACCTCATTCCAGCTCTCATTTCCAGGGCTAAAATGAGAAAGAAAAGGGGAATTGTGTTCCACTTTGTGCTTCTGCAATGGCTGTTGCTGAGGTGTTACTGCCTCTGCCTCCCTTCCCAGAGGTCTGTGCTTATCCTTTGTGCTCCCTCCCTCTGCACAGCCCCATCAGCACAGCCTGGTGCTTTCAGGCTGAAGTTTCTGTTCTAGCAGCACTGTAAACATCCCATGGCACTGACAAGCCCAGTGCAGCTTCATTTCAGATGAGCTGCAGTGATTTGTGTCCTGCCCCTCGAGAGGCAGGAGAGCAGCAGGGAGAGGAGAAGCTGTTTTGGTGAAAAACACCTTCATCAGAAGAGTTACTTAAGGATGACAACAAAAACTTTATTTGAAAAAATTATTATGTATTGAAAATATACAGTAGCATCACCAACCTTCTTGTCTCTATCCCTCCCCCAGCACAGGTTACCCCACAGGTGTGTCACAGCAACCAGATTTAACAGTACTTTGTCACTCCCTCTCAATATGTCCAAATCCTGTCATCAGCAAGAGAACAACAAACAAAAGACCCACTTCTTTCTGACTCAGTAGGTATTTAACAAATCCCAGTCCTCCACAGTGAGGCACAGATGCTTCTGTTTGGAAGTCCTTTCTCTCTCTTGTTCAGCCAAAGCTCTTTTTTTATTGTTCTTTAATTCATGGCTGCCTGCAACCTCCTTTTTCAAAGGTAAATGGCAATTTTCAATGTTTTCTTTATAAAACTGCAAGTTTCCAGATGCTTTAGTTTCTGGCTCCACCAGTGTGCATTTGACTACTTCCTCCATTCTGTGTGTCTTGCCATCTACAAGCAAAAATAACAAGTTCAGATTTTGGGAAAAACAGAATTATGCTGTAAAATGCATAACTTTGTGGTACAAACTGTTTTGGCCAAGCCAACTTGGAAATGTGCACAGGGAAAAAATACCATTTATATTTTGGACTCAAAATATTAAGGAAAAAACTCAGTTGTTATATGAGCTTGAGTTATATGTACTTGAATTATCCAGAAGTTTAACAAATGAAAAAACTCAAGTACATTGTAATGCAGTTACACAAAGGGCTGAAACTGTACACCTGAGATGCTATTTGTACTATAACCCAAAAAAGTACAGGAATAGTCCCTGTGAAAAAGAAAATAAATCAACTCTGTGGTGTCCATGCAGTTACATACAGAAGTGAAGAGCTGTTACTCTGGATCTCAGGTTGTCCTGGGGCTTCATGGCCTCCAAAACTGCCTGCTCCCACTGCAGAACTGTCTGAAAGAATAAATGAAGCAGTTCAAATGTGTCTTGTAAAATGTACAGAAATATCATTGGAAACAACTCCATCCCTTGTTTTTTCCCATGCAGCGATTTTGTATTCTATAAAGCAAATTTTCAGAGAGTAAAACAGCTTAAACCCCCCCTTACCTGCTCTGCCCATCCCTCTGTTTTGCAGTTACTGTGATCAAACTCTTTCAGAGGCACTTTTGAGTGAACCAGGCCTATCTGCATTTGAAGCCGTTTTATGACAGCATCAACATCCTGGGAAAAAGGGACATAAAGTCAGAGGGCAAGAACTTCTATTACACTTGTCCAGTAAACTTTTCTCTGATGATTTTTACCTTGAGACCTGTCCCAGAAATGTCCAAACAATTCAATTTCTTGAAAGAAAGAAGGTATCCAATTCCCACATCTGTGATTTTAGGGTTACCTGTAAGGCCAAGTAAAGTTAATTAAGTTACATGATGTGAAAAACAATTATCAAAATACAAAGGAAGTATTTGATCCAAAATTAATACTGGAACAAGACTGACTTTTCCCCTCTAATTATCAAAATACAAATATGTCCAATACCAATTCTCAAACTACTGAAAATATTTATGTAAGTAGCAAATGCCTGAGACCTCAGGTCTGCCCTGTGCCTTCTGGGAGGCTGCTGGTGAAATCTGGGGTCGAACATTTAGCTCATGGGAATCAACAAATTAACTGTATTCCTTCAGTGCTAAGGAGGATAAATTCTTTATCAGAAAGGACACAGGTTGTTTCTGTTATGAGACATGGAGCACTTACAGGACAAGTCCAGCACCAGCAGATTGTCCAGCCCCTTTTTCAGCACACGGACGGGCGCTGTCATCCTGCGCAGGCCGGCATCTGACAGGGAGTTGTCCTTCAGGAGAAGCCTCTTCACACTGCCAGCAGAGGTACAAACAGGGGGTTTATGGTCATTATTTCTGAGAGTTTTACAAAATGTCCTAAAACTCCGTGTCAGAAGGGTCATCCTCTGCAAGCCCTACAGGCTCATTGTAAAAAGCAGTGAGGAAGGAGCCTGGGTTAGCAGGAGTAGCAAATACCTTTGCATTTCCCTTTTTGCTCAACAGAAGCACTACTTGAGCAGCCAATCCCACAGCTCCAGTGACAAACTGGTTCTAGAGCCAAACATTTGCCAACAGAGACAATCAGCTTCTTTATAGCCTGAAGTTCTTTATACCAAGGCTGCCAAACTGAAATGCACTCAAAACTAAGAAAAAGCGCTTGGCAAACAGAGAGAGAGCAGATTTGATAAGTGATCATAAGCAGTGATTTTAAGAAAATAATGAGGTCTTATAGCACTGATTAACAAAACTCAGGAAAAAGCATCACATTGAAGTGCTCTCTTCAGAGCACTTCAAGATAAAACCTTGATGCAAAATGCACCAAAATCTTACAGCAACATAATATCCTTAATTAGCAGTCATCCTACCTAATGCTTCCAAAATTATCTACTTGTCATTTTTTGGTACCAAACAAAATTACAAAATTTACTGTTTTGAGATGTTAACTAACCAAATAATCAACCTCCTTCTTCCAGAAATCTTCATGGAGAACACTAGTTTGGTTAAAAATTTGGCTGATAAAGTTCCCTCTTAAAAAAAGGAAATGTAAAACTGTTCCAAATGTTAATGATGCATTTCTTACCCAGACAATGAAAATTATAAAAAGTTGATATAAAACATGAGAGAGTAAGTTACCTTGCATAATTTTAGTATTCATTATGATTCAGTATGTGCTTTGTGTACAATAAATTCTGTATTTTGTTTACCTACAGAACAGGTTTTACGAACATCCAAAATCTTCAGCCTTACACTCAGCAGCCTGTGAAACTTCCCTTTAAAGTCTCAGCCTAATTCTTTGAACTGCTTAGTGGTAGGAAAGAAAGTGTCATTTTTAGCTCAAGAAATTGGTACCTAGACAGGGCCTCTTTGGTGAGGTGTTCCAGCAGCTCATGTTCATCTCCAAGTTTGCAGCAGGAGAGATCCAAACACGTCAGCTCCCGGAAAGACTTAATTTCTTCAAGCTTTTCAGAGATAACCAGGTATCTGCAAAGCCAAAAAAAAAAAAACCAAAAAAAAAAAAACCCCAAAAGCCCTCAGTGCTCAGGCATGTAAGGAGGTGTCTACATCCCCAAGTGTCATAAGCACAATGATGCACTCGTTTCTGCTAAGTACCTATGTGAAAATTGACAGAAATTACCCAGCTGCACTAAGTACCTCTTTATGTCCAGCTGGCACACAACACGTCTGAATTCCCAGTCTTCTCCTTAGATCACTGTCATGGCTTTGATTTGATGCAAAATATTGGACTAGCAAGACTTCAACTTGCAAATATTGCTATTAGGAGCTTCTTTACAGATTATTGCTGTATTATTTCAGGATAATGCAAAACATCCCAGATTATCATAAATCAGCTTCCCAAACTGCTCTTCCTCAGTGTCTAGGAAGGGTATAGACAAACCCACATTCATCCAGGTTTAAAATCCACCTCAAACACAGATTTTAAACAGGACAGGATAGCTTGTCAGTGGCAAAATTTTACTTTTTATATGTCAATAAAATGCTTGACTAGGGGTAGAAGTCCAGGACTGGCCAGAGCTGTGGCTACACCCCAGGCAGCAGTTACTCAGTGTTTTTTTTTTTTTTTTTTTTTTTTAACTGTGCTGGTTCCCTGCTCTGATTCACTCAGCAGCCACGCAAACATCTGTGCTGGAGCCATTCAGTAGGAGGCTCAGAGATGGGAACAAACCACTGAAGAATGGCAGGCATGAGTATGCAGTAATGAGCACGTAGCCCTCAATACCTCCCTGCAGTCACCTCTTGCTGTCCCCGTGGCTCCAAATCCACTGATCTCTTCTGAATTTACCTCGTATTCCCCATGGCAAGACACACCCTGAGGTCAGCATCTTCACTGCATAAACTGGGGGTGATTTTTAATTTGATCCCTCCAGGAACAGCTCTTTGTCCATGCAAATAAGAGGACCTTCATATCCTCCCAGGGCAATTTTACCCATCAAACCACCCCCCTCACGCCCCTTGCCTGTGCAATTTGGCTCTGCAAAAAGCACAACATGCAGTCAGAGCACAAGCCAGTTCTAGAGAGAGATTACTGGGGGGGGTTCTGGAGAAAAGAGTGGGCTTTTTTAGAAATAAAATTCATCAGAAAATGCCTTAATGCCTTACTTCCTGGATTTCAAAGACTTGATACTTAACTCAGCTTTCTGTAATGGCAAAAGATGCCAGAAGTAGCTTAATTTCTAAATTAAGCCCATAAAATTAACTGTGCTAGAGATAAAAAGGGAGTAGGTTTAAAGGATAAAACAAAGGATAATTGACTTCTACTCAAACATTCCTACTGTGCTCAGAACACCCTTGGCACTTCAGATGAATATGCCAGTACTTTGATTTTAAACTGGATAAACCATCCCTTTTTCAAGAGTAGAGATGGAATAGAAGGGTTCTATTACTGGGAAGGACTTCAGTAGGAGCAAGGCTTTAAAAACATAATCCAGTTTTAAACTTGGCAAGACTCTTTCAGTTAAAGATGTGGGCATTGAGAAGACGAAAAAACTAGTGCTGGACTATAATCAGGACCTTGTTAAAGTACAGTCAATATGGGGGTGGCAACAACAATAAAATAAGGTCAAACCTGTCTGATTTCAAAGCCTGCAACTTACCCACAAGTCTGTAGATTCTTCTGAGCCCCCAAAATGAGACTTGACAGCAATCTTATAGTTAATAAACCCAAACAATTTGCAAGGGTGTATTTTATCTGTACAGTCAGCTAAGTGTGTTTTAAACAGCAATTACAGAAACATCCCATGAAATGCCTGAGAAGGCACTAAGCACACATATTTACACAGAAGTGCTGATTATTATTGTTTAAAATAGTTGCAAGTTTAATCCTCCACATAAAATCCCCTGTTGGTTAAAACAGATGTAGTCTGTTACCTCTGATTTTTATCTCAAAATGAAAACTACAGCTGCACTTGTAGGAAAGGGATGGGACAAAAGGCAGCAAGGACAAGAATCAGATAAGGCTCAGGGCATTTCATTAAAATTAGGTGGTGCTGTAAGCCCAAAATGTATTTTTAATTTAATTTAGAGGAAGCTTGAAGTGTGCTAGCAGAAGACAAGATTTGTTAGGGGACACACTTACCTGTTCCGCAAGCACAGTGAGCACAGCACCAAACTGCCATAGGCTTCAGTGAACTTCTGCAGAGCTCTCAGTCCTGTCACTGGCTCTGTGAACTTTTGTCTTGCTTCTGCTGCTGAAAAGAGCTTTTCAGCAATCTGCTCTGGGAAACCAATCAACGAGTCAATGTGATCTACATTGTCAGAAATGTAACCCAGCACTAGGCTGAAGAGGGACTTGGCGGAGTAGCGGAGGTTCCCCTCCTTGGTGTAAGTGAAGATGAAATGATCAGTCCTCTGCCTCCTTGCCCTATCATCCTCCCTGTTCATGCAAAGCTCCACCGAAAAAGTTCTGGAAAACAGACTAAAAGGTCTTGCTTTGGGAGTGACATTCTGCACGCCGCCTGCACCCCGATTTACCACATGTAGCTTCCCATTTTCACGCACGTATATTGGCCCAGTATCCAAATGGCTTTCTGAGTGGAGACAGTACGACATTCCCCTCGACCAGCTCTGCAAAAACAAATCACAGGCAGGTGAAGAACAGCCACAGAGGAAAACATGGCCCAGGAAAGCCCCCAAAGCCATGCTCCCCTGAGCATGGCCACGTAGCAAGGAGGGCAGGCTGTGCGGAGCAGGGGTGGGAGCTGCCTGCCCCATCCGAGTGGGAACTGGACCCCAGGCTGGCTGAGAGGCCCGGGACAGAGATGGGGCAGCAGGAGAGGGGCTGGGGTTGAGTGGGAAGTGTCCCCGCAACCAGGCCTGGCTCTGCTGCAGGCAGGAGCAGGAGAAGGAGGAGGAAGAGGAGGGCACATGTCTGACTGCAGCTGGGCAATGGAGCCTGCTGGAACCTCCCTCCCTGGGAGGGTGGGCATCTCCCGGTGCCCCTTCCCCAGCCGGTGCCGGGGGGCTCTGGTTCAGGAGCGGGGTCCCGGCGGGGGGTAGGGGAGCCCAGAGCCCAGAGCTGCCATGGCGAG